>NW_027269261.1:111226880-112491880 GCF_023055355.1 Agelaius tricolor | reverse complement strand
ATGCAGAATACCTGCAGGCAATTAGGGAAATAACTTCATACCAGCTCTGGGAATGATTTTGGCCTGATGGGAAAGAGGAAGGGACCCAATTTGGATCACACTCAGTGGCCAAAGAAAGAGGGATCTACCCAGAGACGTGTCAGCAGTGCACACTTTGTAACCTTGTGGTTTATAAACCTCTGATGTTGTGTAGCGGGCCTTTGGTGGAAATGCCTCAGCATAATCCCAGCTGAGGGGACTGGTCTCTGGAAAAGAAGGAGCCTCTCAACATTCCTGGAGGGTACACAGGGCTGACATCCATGAGGCACGTCTGGCAGGGCGTTCCTGTGAGGGGGAGTCACAAAGCGGCAAAAACGGGTGTGGTGCAGATGGTGCTGTCTCGCAGTGGGGTACTGAAGGCACCAGGGACACTGATTTCCAAGGATAACAGCAGGAAACTCTTTCTCCCTCTGCCTCCCACAGTTTTTACACTCTGCAAAGACCTATGTGACAGGTAGCAGGTCACAAACTTGTGTTGTGTCCAAGTTCTCCAAGGGCCTGGAGTGACAGGACAAGGGGGAATGGCTTCAGATGGAGAGAGAGAAGGTTTGGGTTGGATATTGGGAAGGAATCCTTATTGTGAGGGTGGGGAGGCCCTGGCACAGGTGGTCCAGAGAAGTTTTGGATGCCCCTGGGTCCCTGGAAGTGTCTGAGGCCAGGCTGGATGGGGCTTGGAGCAGCCTGGGATGGTGGGAGCTGTCTGTGCCCGTGTCCTTCACACATTAAGTCATGCTCATCCTGGCTTATCTCCTGGGTCTTTTTGTCTTTTGCAAATATTTTTGGGACCTTGATGTACATCAGACAGGGGCTCCTGTGCCTGGTGGCTGTCCCCCCTCAGTGACCCTCTCTGTGAAGACGTGGATGTTCTGAGGGCATTGAGAGCATGAGGTTGGTCAAATGCCAGTTGGGACAAAAGGAATTTCAGGAGATTTCTATTGACCCAGTAATTTTTCCCAGACTCAGAACTGTCACCCCAAGCTAATAATTAAAAAACAATTAATAGTTTCTGAAGTGAGACAATTCTTTCCTTCAAAACTTAACGATTTTGAGTTGCATCAACCTGAACTGCTCCACCTCCATCAGGGGTAGAAGCACAGAGTAGTCCCTGCCCACCAGGGCATCTTTCTCATGTTTTTTTGCACATCCCAGAACCTGTGTGGCATCTTTTCCACGTTTTCCTGCACATCCCAGAGCCTATATGCTCCCTGTTTACCCGCACTCTCCTAGATGCCTGACAAGAATCCCGCACTAGAGCAACCTGAAGCTAAAAAGAATTGTATTTCACTTACCAACAGCCGTTTTTTCTATGCTCTTATCCCAAACCTCCCAGAAAGCCTGCAGCATGGAGTCACCCAAAAAAGTCTGAATTTCCTGCCTGGAATCTGCTTGACAAGAACCCAAACTTCTCTCCATGCCTTGGTTTCCTGGCTGGCCCCCAGCTCCCGGGAACAGCATGAGCTAATGCTGTTGTAGTGCTCTGATGATGTAACCCCTTCCCAGTGATTACCACAGTCTGACAAAGCCTAAAATTGGCAGCACTGGCCCCCTGCCAGCTCTGTCCCGTGAATGGTGACTCATCTTTCCTGGCTGTGCCGTGTCCTGTGTGTGACGGCAACACGTGGTACGGAACAGACGGGGTTTTATCAGCACTCCAAAAATAAGAGCCAGAGACATGGCAAGGTGGTGGACAGAGAAGCTGCAGGTGGGGATGGGTGAAGGGATGACATCTCTCTTTGGGCTGGCTCCAAATCCCCTTGGAAAAAGAAAAAATAGCTGTCCCTGGCTCTGAAGGCTCCTGGATCCCACCGCACCGGGACAATACGGCTGATGATGGGACAAGCTGTCCCATGCCAGTGTGCCTCAGGCTTGGCCTGCTCTCAGCATGCCAGAGCAAGGCGTCCTCAGTGCCACTGCCAACTGTGGAGATGGCTTTTTGATGCTGCTGGGAATTGGCCAGGCACCAGAGGCTCCTTTCCAGCAGGGCACCAAATTGCTCCCTGTCATCCGGCTTTGGTGGGAAGGAGGGGAAGGCAGGAACAGAGCCATATGCCCCAGTCTGGCAGAGCACTGGAGTCATATGAGTGGCCTCCCAGGCGAGCTGCTTATGAGTTCAGAGCTATCTGGGCCTCCTTGGGCTGCTGGTGAACATTTAAAGGGAAACTGTGGTGGAGTCAGGACAAATTTTCAGGGCAGATCATCCCAGATCCTCCAGGCCCAGCAAGCACATCCCTTTCCCACATGGCAATGAGCAACTGCTTTTGTCCTTGTGCTTCTTCTGTCACAGGAAACCAGGCCTGGGTGATGGAGACATCTCCCCCTTTTTTTAATCCCCAAGGAATGACATGAGAAAAAAGGAAAAAAGAAAATCTGCCTTTGGGCAAAGTTGTAGCATCTTTTTCCTCATGATCTGTCCCAGAACCTGAGCCAAAACTCAGCTTGTGGCTCTGGTAGATCTTGTCCCCACTCCATCTCCTGTTACTGAGGACTTTATAAGGCAAAGACTTCTTTAGTTATACAGTGAAGTTCTCTTGGTGTATCTCAGGAAAAATGCACCAGTCAGGAAGAGGATTTTTGCTTTGCAGAAACAGGAATTTCCCCCACAGAATCTGCAGATGCCATGTTGAATTTTGCACTGATCCCCACAAGATCTGGTGCCTGTGTAGAACAAACCCTGGTTTATTTATGAGGTTATGGGACTCTTCATAAATGGGGACAATTTTGTGTTGTGAGGTTACAGAGATTGGGTTTGGGGGTTTGATTCCTGTTTGAACATTGTTGGACACACCTGTTTGGCCCAGGCCAGCATGAAGGGTCTTACACTAACTTTGAGTGCTCCTTCAAGTGGTGAAAAGGATGAAATTTCAAATCTCATGAGCTTTTTTTTCACTTTCACTGGAGCCCTGTGGATTTTAGTCTCCTCAGTTATATTCAGGCCAGTGTGGATGTCACTTGAAACTCACATTTTTGAACACCTACAGGCTGAAGGTCCCTTTCTAACTCAGTTGACCAGATGAGTCTTCTAAACTAAGTGACAGGGAAAATTATCTTTAGTTTGCTCCTGCAAAAAGGAATCATAAATGATTATAGACAGTCCCCAGACATGGCACAGATGAGGGAGAACATGAATAAAAAAAAATAGGACTTCACTTTGGGAGGAACCAGATGATTTGCAAACTCCACCAAGACAGCTCTGCAGCCAGCACACATCTGTAACTGAGATGTCTGAAATCCATTTTAATGCCTAATTTGTATCACTCTGCTTAAATAAAACGTCCCCCCAAACCCCTAAGTTAATGTTGCTTTCTCTTAAATACATGAGCAGCTTCAGCCTACTTTTGAGGGCTGTGGAGAGTGCAAACACCTCCCAAAATCCCAGAGACTCCAGCAGGACTTTGCAGAAGGAAGGCTTATGATGCTAATCTCTCCCAGATGAACTGTAGGGTTATAGAGGAGATGGACCCAGCATCTGTGGAGAGATGTGGCTTTTTTTGGAGGGAAAGACCCTGTGCTGAAAACTGCAGCCTCATACAGGCAGAAATCTTTGTGTAAAGAACTCGTGACATGAGTGGAAGGACGTTGGTGCTTCAGCTAAATCTCATTACGCTTTAAAGAAGCCACGTAAAAAAAATAATAAAAAAAAATTAAGTGGAAGCAAACCTCTTTAAGAGGAGATTTATGCCAGAAAACCTGGAATCCCTCTCACCTCCCTGTCTGCCTAGAGGTTGGGTGTCTCCTTTAAGCTGGTTTGATCTGCTCCTTCCCACTTGGCGCGGAGGAAGCAGCACCTCTGTGGGGTGAAGGGGTTAAGGATGGTTTGTTCTGCAAGGACTGAGGTGGATTATCTGCTGGGAGTGATTATGGAATGAGGATCTGGGTTGCTGAGCTTTTTCTGTTGTTAATGCTATGTTTTTTTCTCTGCAAATAGGTGATTTAAATTATGGGAAGTCCTCTGGGCATTGTTCCCCAGGAGTCTGAGAGATGGACAACCTTTTACCTTCTCCTAAACCTCAGACACACAGTTAGGGTGACTGAGGGACAATGCTGCATCATCTCCAGCATCCCCTTCCCCTCCTTCAGCCTGACCCCAGTGATAGGTATAAATGCATCAGATTCCCTGGAGAAAGGGGCTGCTGCTGGTTGAGCATCTCATCCCACCTCCTTCAGCTGCTTTGGGCATGAGCTGTTCCACGTGTTGGATCCATCCTTATTCCCTCACCTTCTCTTGACTCTGTTTTGGGCCCACCCAGCTGTGGTAGTAGCAGATAAATCCTCCACAGAGGCTGCCTACCAACACCAGCTCCTTCCACATGGATATTCAGCAGCTGATGTTCCATTTGCTCCATCAACCAAAGAATTCCAGCTCAGGCTCTCAACATTCACCTTCCACTGCTCACCTGATGGAGCTCACAGAGTTCTCACCTCTTTTCTCTCTGTGGTCTTTTCTGTTGTTCCTCAGACAAGGGCAGCTAAGCTGGGATCTGCTCTGCCTTGTGCTGGGGATATGATGAAGGAACGAATCCTGACTCTCATGAAATCCCAGCTTGAGTCTTGTCCCAAGCTTTAGTGAGGCTGGGTCTTGACCTCAAATTCCAGCTCCAGCACTGCTGCTGCTGGACATTCTCACTTTTGGGTGAAACTTCTCCATTCTTTGAGTGCTGAAGGAACAACAGACACAGGTCCCACCCAACCCTCTCACACATGTACCTCTCATGGGCAAATAGTTCTTGCAAGGCATGATGAGGTGTTTCTTTCTTTCTTTCACCCACCCAACAGATTGAAACCCAGGAAATTAAGCATTATCCTGGTTGTATCACTTCCTACTCATCCTTCCAAGATCAGCCCTTTCTACCACCATGCTGTGTGGCAGAAATGCTTTGGAGGAGATGCTCTGGATGTGAGTAAAGACCCCCAATGTGTTCAGTCTTCTTTCCTCAACAGCTCTCTTCACCCAGGACTTAGAAGACAACAACAAAACCTGCTGATAGCCATTCCAATGACTCCCTTTCTAAAGCTCCTTAAATAGAAGTTGTCTGGGGAGAAGTGAAGCCTGGGCTTGGCATTACAATCCAAAGAGCAGGGAGGGCTGGGGCTTGGAAGAGGGATGTATGCCACAGGAAATGGTGAACTGACCTTGTCTGGCACTAGATGAATCCACAGGAGTCTGTGGGGGATGTAAGGAAGCAGCTGGAGTCTGGACACATCAGCAGGGGCTGTACCTGGGCTTTTAAGCCCTTCCCTGGGCTGTTTTTCCATTCTTCAGGGATGCAGCTGATGCTGTCCCTGTTTAAAGGCAGAACTGGCCCCTTCCTGTGACGAGCCACGCTCCCACAGACTTGATGAGCCAGGAGAGACTCGATTTGATTTTTAAACACACTGCCTTCCTAACAGCATCCATCTCCCTTTGCTTTTCGCCTGCTGGAAGTGAAAGTCTTTGATGCTCCCTTTCACAACGGCTCCTCTCAGCATTTAATTTGCTTTTATATAATTATGGACCACGAGGAGGAGAAGGAGAATAAGAAGGAGAAGGAGGAGGAGGAGGTGGAAGAGAGAAGCACTGAGCGGGCATGGAGGAGCTCTAGGAAACCTTGCACCGGAGGAGTCAAGGAGCGCTGAGCAAGCTCCGCTGCTCTCATCCATCAGCGCCCGCATCCCTGGCACGGGCGGGGAGGGAGGCAGGGAGAGGATGCACTGGGGACCTGGTGAGCTCGGCTGCTGGAGCGTGGCGAGCAAAGAGCCCTCCAGGGCTCGGGGAGGCAGGCGGGGACGTGCGCTGCCTTGGAAGAGAGCGCTGCCTTGGAAGAGAGAGCGCAGCCGGCTCGGCGCGCTGGAGGAGCGGAGGAACTGCAAAGCCCAGGAAGGGAGGGGAGGGGGATGCTGGAAAAAAAAAAAATGATGCAGCTCGTTCAGTGGATTAGGCAGCCGTGCCTGGAAGTGGCAAAGTGGAAGAGCCGCGGATTTGAAAGCCTGGAGGGATTATTCTCCCACGTTGTCTGACTCGCGGCACAACAGAGGCCAACAAACTTCACCCGGCGCTTTCTGCGGCGAGCCCAGCAATCTGCAGAACGCCCTGGCAAACCTCCTGGGCTGTGATTTCTGCATTTTCAGTCGGGTTAATAACGTTGGAAGCAGCAGGAAAAAGGGGGCTGGCAAATGTGAGGCATTCTAGCAGGAGTTGTAGAAAGGCATATTCATCATGTCAGCACTTTGGAGGCCTGGAGAGCTCGCGATGAGAGGTTTCAAGAAAAGACTGCATAAATAGGAGGAGGGAAGCTTCTATAAACAACTGTGATGGACATGCTGGCAATACAGGGGAAAGGGAGAGTGGCTGGCCTTCCTTGATGCTGTAGATAGTGGTGACCTTGGCAAAACCAGCAAAATTTAACCCCAAAGGAAATTCCAAGTTCAGTTCCCACCTCAGCTCCAAAATCTCCCCAGAAATGACAGGCCCCAACCAGGCTGTCTTTGGGAAGCTGAGTGTCACCCGTGGTGCACGAACTGAACAGGGGCTGAATAAGCAAGCAGCTCCACTGTTGGTCCTTGGAAAGGATGGTTGTACTCAGGCTGGTCACCCCCAAGCTGCCAGCATGGCCAAGGGCTGGGAGAGCCACTCATGCCAGGGCTGGGACAGAGCCATGTCCCTCTCAGCTGGGACAGATGCCCCATACTCAGCTCATCACAGTGGTGGACACTGTGGCAGGAACCAGAATTGGCAAAATATTCCCTATGGAGGCTTCCAAGCCTCGTCTCATCATTTAATTGCCTTTCCAACTAAACCTCCACAACATCCTTGTCCCTACACAATCCCCTCCACTGCCTTCCCCTTCTCTTTTCCTGGGCTTGGTGAGAACCATGGTACCAATGATAAGACCTTAACTCCTGGGCACTCATCAGAAAAGGCCCTACAGCATTTAGCTGTTGAAACCCCCTTTTTTTTTACACTTAACACCATCACAGCATTGCATAGGCATTGAACCATTTATCCTCACAACACAAACTCAAATCTGGCCAGTTTTATCACCCTGCTTATATAAGGAGGGAAACTGAGGCAGGGAATGGTTGCATTTGCCTAGTGCCAAGCGACAAACGAGTGGTGCCACAGCAGCAGAACCTGCTTGCCTCCTCCTGACACCACCATCATTCCTTCCGCCTGGACTGGCCGTGGAAGAGCTGAATCCCATCTTTTCCTTGACACTGACTTTTTTTTTTTTTTTCTCCTCAGAGGAATGAGCAGAAATTTTACCCAGCGAACTCAGCAGAGATTTGTCCCAAAGTGGCAGCCCCCAGCCAGGGCGGGAAGTGAGCAGCACTTCCATCAGCTGCTAGGCTCTGGGAGCAGAGGGCAGAGGCTGGAAAGGTGGGGAAGAGGGGGGCCACTTACATGGTAATGTTTCTGCACGGTTCTTTTGGATCATTATGCAGAGCTGTAGCACCAGTTGAGGGGCGCTCTCGAGGAACGTTTCCAGGAGGCGCAGCATGTTCACGTCTGCATATTCGTACATCATAGCCCAGTAGAAACGCCGCTGGTGTTCCTTCCTCCTCTGGCTCTGGATCCCCAGGTACATTGTTCGGATATACCTGCAGGGAACAGGAGGGAAAAGGTAGGGGTGAGATGCTGGAGTTGCAGCAGAATCTGTTTGTGGGGTTCTGGGGAGATATTGGGGTTTGCACAGTTCTTCAGCTCCTGTCACTGCCATATTTTCTGAAAAATCCCCTTGCCCAGGATTTTCTCCTGGGAAGCTGAGAAGCCTCAGAGGAAAAGAAAAATAATATTATCTCATTTGCTTCTCCTGTGCTTGAATGTGGTTTGGAGATTGTTTATCCGATATGTGAATTGTTTTTACTTAATGACCAATCACTGTCCAACTGTGTTGGGACTCTGGAAGCAGTCGCGAGTTTTCATTAGTATTTTGTTAAGCCTTCTGTCTGTATCCTTTCTCTATTCTTTATTATAGTTTTAGTACAGCATTTTTAAATATAATATAACATAATACCATAAAATAATAAATTAGCCTTGTAAGAACATGGAGTCAGATTTATCAATTCCTCCTTCATCCTGGGGACCCAGCAAATACCACACGGTCCCTCCTGTCAGATCTGAGGAGAACTTTTAGAATTTGACTAATCATTAATGTTACAGATCCAAGATCATCAAGCCCAGCCTTAAACTGGATGCCACCCTGAGAACAAGACCATAAAATGAAGTGCATTTTGTGTTGCAAAGGTGGGAAAACTTTATCTGGTACTACCCAAACGTGAAGCCTGGGAGTAGGAAATACTTTTGAAATGCAAGAAAACAACCCCCTCACCTGATTTTCATCACAAGAAGAAAACCTACATGAAAAATACTGGTCCTAATACTTGGAAGTGGCTTGACAGACCATTGAAACCCCCTCAGCACTCTGGTAAGGAGCTTCTCTCACAGACCCCAGAGCTCAAGAAGTGTTTGCACCACGCTCTCAGGCTCATTGTGGGATTCTTGAAGTTGTCCAGGAACTGGAATCTGAGAATCCTTGTGGGTCTCTTCCAGCTCAGGATATTCTGTGATTCTGTGATTTGACCCTGTCTCATCATAGGTGGAGCAATGAAACACCACCTTCATATGTGTGTGACCCACAGATGTGAAAGGCCACAGTTTGTCACTGGTCAGCTTTGAGACTTTGGGCAATTTTGGAGTACAAGGAGGTGTCTCATGCATGGACAGGCACAGCTCTACCACTGCCTCTGTCTCAGGACTCATGGCATTTAAGAAAAAACCCTTAACAGAGTCCTTTCTAATACCTGTTGATATCACAGAATCACAGAATGGTTTGGGTTGGAAGGGACCTTAAAAATCATCTTGTTCCAACCCCCTGCCATGGGAAGGGACACCTTCCACTATCCTAAATTGCTCCAAGCCCTGTCCAGCCCAGCCTTGGACACTTCTAGGGATTGACAATCCAACATTGTGTCTTCTTCCTTCTCATCCAGAGCAGTGGCTGTAACCTCGTTTGGGATGGGAACCATCTCACCTAATGCCGACCCTAAAGCGGCTCATCTGAGCCAGTCAGTCGTCGGAAATGTCCCCTCCCGGGACTGTTCATCTGTCCCAGCTCGGCTGCCAGCACGGCAGAGGGATGAAACGCCTTCTGGAGGCTCTGGGAGGGGCTCCCGGCACAAGCTTTGGGGCTTGGCCAAAACGATTAGATCATCCCCTGCCACTCGGGCGAGACTGCACAGCCAGGGAGAGCAGGAGGGAAGGACGTGAGCCTGGAGAGCCTCCGGATCTCCGAATCACACCCAGGAACAGGGAGCTGGGAGAGAAACAGAGGCAGCTCTGCGAACCCTGTCCTTCATCCAGCATCTTGTCCTTCCTGACCGGCGCGGGAGGCGAAAATAATCCCGAAAAGAGGGACTGCAAGGACACCAAAAAAAATGACTCAGGAAAGCCACCAGATGGGGCTCAACACTCGAGAAAATGCTGCGCCAGTCACACGACACTGGTGACACTGGTGTGACATCCACAGCAGACCCCGAGGGGACGGAGATGGCCGTGGGGCACCTGCTCTGCCAACCTGTCCAAATTCACCACCTGCACTTGGTATTTCCACGGAAAGACCCCAACCCCAGGAGCTGCAGCATGACACAGGCATCCTGCCTTCCCTTCAGCCAGGAATTAAATAAATGCAGTTTAGCTGGAAAGGCAAAGTCAGGGAGAGTGTAGTGGCTCAAGGAGAAAGCAGAGAAAAGGAGAATGCAATGGTTTTTGTACTGTCAGTGACACAGGGACAGCAAAAACCAAGTGGTGGTGCCCATAAGGTTCTGCCCATTGGCAAAGGCACCATCACCTCTGCCAAATTCCACCGAACCTGTCCTGTAGTCCTGGATGGTCTCCCCCTCCCCAGAAGCTCCCATTCCTGCTGGTACACAAAACCTAAACTCCTTTTCAGAAGGTTAAAACCACTCATTTCTCATCACCTCAGCCACAGACAAGAAGAATTTGTTGGTTTTCACCCTGCAGCAGTCTTTTACCTGTTTGCACATAGTTGCCATGTAAACCTTTCATTTCTCCAGATTAAAAAAAAAAAAATCACAGTTCCATAGAATCATAGCATTATTAAGGTTTGAAAATACCCATAAGATCATAGAGTTCAATCATTTCCCTAGTACTGCCAAGGCCACCGCTAACCTGTGTCCCCAAGTGCCACATCCACATGGCTTTTAAGTCCCTCCAGAGCTAAGGACTCTCCCTCTCCAGCCATTTCCAATGCTTGGTAACCCTTTCCCTGAAGGAATTCTTCCTGATGTCCAACCTGAACCTTCCCTGGTGCAACTTGAGGCTGTTTCCTCTCATCCTGTCCATTTTTCCCTGGGACCAGAGCCTGACCCCCCCAGCTGCCCCCTCCTGTCAAGAGGGCCAGAAGGTCCCCCCTGAACCTCCTTTTCTCCAGAAAAAAAAATATTTCAGTGCCTTCCCACAGTTCCTATTTCCTACACCTCTACTCTTCCACACTGCTGTTCCCAACAGCTCAAATTTTGGGTTATTTTTAAGACCACCTTTACTTTTCCCAGCCCTCCAGGCTGGCTGAACCAAGCTGCAACAATGACACTGGGCCACTCAAAAAGATTAGGAGGAAATTATCAGAAGGGACACAATGTCCTGCAGTGATTTCTCCTGGATCTCTGGGGTTAGGGTGAATCTCTAGGGATTCACCACCATGCCCAGTTTAAGCACAGATTTTTCTTACTGGCCACAGAAAGAGGACATGACACCAACCCATGGAGGCAGAATGCATGGAAAAATATTCAAATTCATGGGATTGACACAGTGTCCTGATCCTGTCTCCATCAGTGGCAGTGGCACAAACACCAAGTTCTCCCTGAGTGCTGAGCCCACAGCCTTTGGCAAAGGTCACCTGCATTGTGCCTCTTCCAAGGATGGGGAAACCGAGCCAGAGAGCACCAAAAAGATGCTCTCAAAGTTTTTTTGGCATCAAACCCCACATCTTTTAGTGCTGTCCCCTGCCTCTAAACACCACATGAGAGGAGCAGAGCCCTACCAGCTGAGGCTCCTCCATCCAGAGTGGACATAATTCCTTCACAGCATAAATCCCAGCCCTGCCCAACCTGACCCCAAAGGACAAATCTGTCCCTATCCCCTGGGACTGTGACCTCAGGAACCCCTTGGCAAATGTTGGGCAGTGTGAGCAAAGCAGCTCTGAGGACCATTTGCAGCTAAAGGTTAAATTAACTTCATTTTTCTTTCTCTTCTATCCATGAAAAAATATGGTGCTCTGTCTTCAGCATCCTTCAGACCCAAATCTGGCAGAGAGAAGAAAGGAATGACTTAGATCCCATTCCTTCTTGATGCCAGTGGATTGTGATAAAAGTAATGAAGTCATATTTCCACCTTGTGGGCTTTCAGCATGTAATAAATACCTACTTAATTTCTACTTAATAATCAACATAAAATTTCACCCAGCTCCAACATTGATAATTCTTAACCCTATTTCCAAACACCAATGTACAGAACTGGTGTAAACAGTTTTATTCCAGTTCCTCTGTTTCCTTTTTTTTATTTTATTTACTTTTTGAGGGTCTTTCAAACCTTTCCTAACATTGGTTAAGTGTAGACAACTTAAGAAGAATTAAGGAAAAAAAAATCAATGTCATTTCACCTGAAATTCATTGTTCCCGGTCAAGCTGGTGGCAAACAGGCTTCTATAATTAGACTTTAAAATCCATATTCAGGCCTGATCTTCAATCTTCAGCAACATGATGCTTCCTCTTATGTCAGTGAAAACCATTCACTGCTCCGTGCTTTTGAAAATCAGGCTAATTTATTTATTTAAGAGCTTAATTTTGGATACAGGAGCCCAACTTTGGGCTTTTTTTTTTTTTTCCTTTTTGAATGCTGGCTATTTTTATATAAGAGTGTGTGTATTTGTGTGTATTTTTAGTTCTAAGTCTCATCACAGCTTCAAGAGATAGAACTAATTTGGGGTTGGGAGGGGGATTGGGGTAATGTTTTTGAATTTTTAAATTTTTTTTTTAGTGCACAAAGGATTGGCTGTCCCCTCCCTCCTGGCAGGGCTCCCAGAATTCCTGTTGGTATAATTACCCTCACTCTTATTTACTACACATGTCACAGCAGCACATGAACTGCTGGGGTCAAAGTCACTGCTGTCCCTGCTCCAAAGTGCCTTTTTAAGGAGCCAAATCCACCAAATGTGGTCAAATAACCTTTGGAAAGAGCTGCAGGAGCCCACCAGGAGGGAGAAGAGGAGATGTTCCTGTTGTAAAAACACAACCCACCCTGATCTCTGTGGAAAAAGCTGCTCCATGGGGATGACAGGGGATGGATTCTGGAGGCTCTGGTTTTGTATCATGAAATGAAGCAGCCCCTGGCCAGCTGGCAAGGCTCAACTCTGCGTGGCTACATCCATCTAGCTGGCCCTGGCCAAAATTTCCAGGGGCTGTGTTGATAATTTTGCAGGGTGAACTATTGCAGGGTCGTGCCTGGACCTTGGCAAGGTTGGGTTTGCTGAGGTGGCTCCCAGTGTCACCAGGAAATGTAGGAGGATGCCTCTGGCAATGGGCTGGCTGAGGGGAGGAGGATGAGTGTCAGAACCCAGGAAATTCCTCTGGGGGGAAAATTCCCAGGAAATTCCTGTCCAGGGGCTCAGAGACCTTGGCACAGAACCCAAGACCCCTGTGCCTTTGATCTTGACCCATGGAAAAAAATTACCAACCTTATATGAGGATTTACAAGCCACAAAAGTTTAAGTAGAATGACAGTGAATTTATCACAGGGTGAAAAATAGATTTTTTGGGGTTTTTAGAATGGGGGTTCAGGAGGCAAGATGGAGGATCTGGGCATGTCCAGTATTTTTCCTTCTTCTTCCTAGCCTCCATCTTCTGCTGTGATGGTGGCACTTTTGGATTGGTTTAGAGTAGAAGCTCACTGTCTAACACAGGTGATAGGTATTGGGAAGTTATTGTTAATAATGTACAGGTAGTTTTTAGTATAAAAAGATTCTGAGAGATGAGGATGTGCAAAAGGGTCAGAGCCCTTTTGGGAGCCCAGAAAGGCACATCAGGACAGGCCCTGGGCTGTGCTTTGGGGGCAGGAGAGTCCTGGTGGCCTGTCCCACACAGCCACAAGCTGACCAAGGGCAGGAATCTCAGGCTGTAACAGCCTGATCACCTTTCCTGAGGCCAACAGGCCAAGATACAAGAAATGAACTCTCTCATCCTCCAAAACCAGGAAAATTCCTCCATATTTAGCACTGGGAATGAATCCTGGCCCTTGTAGATTGCTGAAACCTGCACAGGTTGTGATGACTTGGGAGAGTCCAAATATGCCTGGACCATTCTATTGATTATATTCAGTTTTTGGCACGGAATCACAGAATATCCTGAGTTGAGAGGGACCCACAAGGATCATTGAGTCCAACCCCTGGCCCTGTACAGGGTGTGGTGAAATTGCAGTGCCCATGAACAGGTCTTGAAATGACCTGGTTTATCAGTACAGGTACATGGAAAATGGATTTTGCTCGTGCCCAGGCCTCTGTTGGGGTGGAATGCTGGAGAGACAGCTCTGATGCTGTGGTAGCCAAAACATTGGGGTGTTACCAACACCTTCCCAGCTCCAAATGCAAAGCACAGCAGTGTGGGGGCTGTTGTGGGGAAAACAAACTCCATCTCAGCCAGACCCAACCAGCGAATCACACAATCTCTGAGGCTGGAAAACATCTCTAAGATCAAGTCCACCCAGCAAGCCAGCCCCATCACGTTCACCACTGACCCATGTCCACAAATGCCATATCCACACTTCTGAACACTTCCAGGGATGGTGCTTCCACAATGTGATGGTGATGCCACAATGTGGCACAGCTTGAGGCCGTTCCCTCTCATCCTGTCCCTGTTCCCTGGGAGCAGATCCCAAACCCCCCTGGCTGTCCCCTCCTGTCAGGGAGTTGTGCAGAGCCACAAGGGCCCCCCTGAGCCTCCTTTTCTCCAGGCTGAGCCCCTTCCCCAGCTCCCTCAGCCCCTCCTGGTGCTCCAGCCCCTTCCCCAGCTCTGTTCCCATCCCTGGACACTCTCCAGCCTCTCAATGTCCCTCTTGTCATGAGGGTCCCAGGGCTGTCCCCAGCACTGGTGTTGGATTAAGCCCCAGAGATTGGGCAACTGAGAGGTGTTTCAAAAACTTTTATTCCATTTTCAGTCTCATGTGAAGGGTGAGACAACACAGATGTTATAATTCATGCTATCACAATCTCTACAAATCCATTTCCCACACACTGGAGGTGTCCCTGCAGTGCCAGCACAGTCACTGTCCTGGCCCTGCTGGCCACACTGTTCCTGGATATTGCAGCCAAGAACCTTTTGGACTTCTAGGCCACCTGTTGCACTGCTGTTCAGAAATGTCCTCTGGCACTTCAGGAGTGTGGTTGTGACCTTGGTGACGTGGCAGCAACACACATCATATGGTTGGGCACCATCCCATGGCACCAAGCTCCTCCCTGGTGCTTCCTCCTGGAGGAAGAGGATGGAAATGGGGGGTGTCCTTCAGCTGAGGGCTCACCCTCCTGCCACCTCGTCTTCTATGCACTGGAGGGTGTTCCCAGATTAAAATCCCTCTCCTTGGATGGGAGGAAACCAGGCCATGAGTAACTGCTGGGAGCAGAGGCCGCCTGAACATCCCCTTACAATGAGGTTACGTGAGGGCAGATCTCAGCTGGAGCGAGCTGGCATCCACAGGGCTCTGGCAATTTACACCAGCTGCGGCTTTGGCCCGCTTTTTTAATTTTAATGAATTATTTTCATTCTCACTGAAGTAAAAGGAATAGGAGATGCAGTGCTGGAGCAACAGGGGAGTAGGAAAGTGAAATGCTGTCTATTAAAAAAATCAGAGTCAAACTTGGAGTCGCCATCACCATTAACTTGCTCAATGTCAACATTTGTTAGGTGTTTTCTTTGTTGTAATGTCACATGCCAGTGATAAGGATTCATAAATGGATGGTTATTGTTCCTAGTTTGAGTATCAAAATAGGAATTGCAGGGTCCCATCCAGGTGTTGATATTCCACAGCTTTTTCTGGCTGCTCCCAGGGCATCAAACTCCTCCTGATCAAGGGGTTGCATCCAAACTGTCTCTAGGGAGTTGTTCCTGGTCTGAGCCTTGAAGGGTGTGCAGGATTTATTTTCACCACTGTTGCTTGTGTTGGGCCAAAACCAAATGCTAAACTGGGAAAGATCACTTTTCTCTTCAAAATCAAGAAAGGGATCCTTATTTCTGCACAAACTCTAATCCAGCCTCCTCAGAGGTCATCCTGACCACACACACCTAAATAATCATTATGATGACCTTCATCAGGGCCCTGATCTTCAGAACTGGGGTTCTCGGTGCTTTCTGGCAACTTTGGGGGATTTCCTTATACCATTTACACCTTAAAAATCAATAAAATGCAACAATAAGTGTGCTCATCAAGAGGTTTAGCCCTTCTGCCTTGCAGCTTCTGATCTAAGTCTTAGCTACTTGTTTCTATCTACCATTAAAGAATTAATAATTTGTATTACATACTCTCACTTTCTGCCAAATGTGCAACTGAAATTTGTGTTTGAAGGAATGATTGTCCCAGACTTCTGCTGCACAGGAGAAACTGTTACAATTTCATATTCTAAGCCAGTCTGAAGCTGTTTTAAAGCACAGATGGCTTTACTATACTCCAGCCTCAAAAGATGCAACTGATTTATAAAACTTATGTTGGGAAGGATCATATTGTGGAATCACAGAAGAATTTAGGTTGGAAGGAGATTTTAGAGGTCTGTGGATCAAGGCTCCCATCCAAGTGGGGATAACTCAGAAGTTAGGGAATGTTGGTCATGGCCTGGTGCAGTTGAGTTTTGAAAATCTCCAAAGACGGAGATTCCACAGCCCCTCTGGACAACCTGATCCAACATTTAACCCCAATCCCTGCAGAATCATTCAGCTTGGAAAAGACCTTTTGAGTTCAACCATCAACCCAGCATTATGGGCATGACCAAACCATGTCGTCAAGTGCCACATCCACATGTTTCTTGAACATTCCTGGGGATGGTGAAATGATTTCCAGCCCAAGATCACCTCTACTACTTGAAGGAAGTTTACAAATCAGCCCCTCCTTGGAAAGAGTAAATTCCACCCTTTAGATGGAATTTAAAAAAAATATAAAATAAAAGCATGACACTGTAGCATTTTTAGGATCTGGTTCCAACAGCTTTGGTATTTGCAGGCTGATTTAACTCATGGCTGATAATCTGGGGGTTCTGATACACAGAACAGGGCTCTGTGATTGATCATTCCTGAGCAACGTCCCCAGCTCCTCTGAAATTATTGCTTTGGTGGCAGTGCCGGGTGAAAGGGACATAAACCTACACCCCCTCCTCTGGGGCAGCACTCTTGGTCTTGGTTCAAATCCCTTTTTACTGATGGCTCAAGTGGGTATTTGGGACTGTGAGAGCACAGGCAGGGCTGCAGGTGTGATTTCATCCTGCTGACAGACACTGGGGTCACAACCTCCAGCAGCTGCACAGGGCAGGAAAGTGGGGCAAGGGCATCACTGCAGATAAAACTCCAGAGGCCAAAGGTGCAGGAGCTGCTCGTGTTGCTCTATCTGGGAGATGTTTCTGGGATTTGTTTCTGTGACTGCTCTCCTTCCTCAGCTGCAGAGTAATTTTCTCTGACTCACAGGCTGAAAGATCACAACCAGAAGAAGAGAAACAAATCATAAGGAAGTGCTAGCCCTAAACAGCCCCACTTTTTGTCACTGATTTATCAATCCTTCCCCAGCCTGGCTGTTACTGAACTATCCTTGCTTAGCCAGAGCCTGTCCAGTGTTTCTTTATTCACAAAGATAGCCATGAATGTGTTATTGACATATTCACCACAACCCCAGTTTTGGAAGCAGCCTCTCTTTGCTGCATCCCCATGGCTGAGGAGTTCCCCTGGGTATCCAGGCTGCAGAATCCCCATTTCCAGGTCTCTGCTCAGTAAATCAATACAGAATCAGAGAACAGCTTTGTAGCAGCAGCTGCCATTGTTTCAACCCAGACTCCTAGAAATCATGTTTGTGTTTTCATTTGTTAATTATTTTCTGAGATGTAAAGCAGGAATACAAACCCCAAGACCTCTCCATCACCATGGCATGAATGCCCTTTTTTAAAATTTCAATGTGGGAACCATCTCCATGCTGCATGAAGGAGGCAGAGCAGCGGGGGCTGCTGGAGAGGGTATCCAAGTGATGGGTGCTACAGAGACATGTCACAGCATCTATCACACGTGGGATGGTCCTAGCACTGAGCCAAATGCTCTCTTTTATCATAGATTCCCTCCTAAGTTAGTGATGAATTCTTAAACCCCAGTCCCTTCCCTATTTTGCACATGCTTATTTGCTTTAAGGATACTCCAACACTTGATGCTGTCGCCTCTGGCAAAGCCTTCTGTTTTAAATCAAAGCTGTTAAACAGCTTTACACAGGGACCAGGAAGTTGGACTCACACTGAGCTTTTGCTTCAAGTGTGTTTGTGAAAAATAAGATTTAGTGTCAGGGCTCTCCTCGTGGAAATGAAGATGGTCCCAGTCCAGCCAGTCCTGAAAGCCTTGAAAGGAAGCAGGGGTGTTCTGATTGACTTGTCTTGGCTCCAAGCAAGGGAAATTCCCTGAAATGCCAAAGAAATCCCAAGAAAGTGCCTGAGAACACCCAAAATGTGATGTCAGAGGCACATGGGAACAGTCACCTCACCCTTTGAACAGGATGGGTCACGTTACAGTGTTGTAACCCAGATGGTCTTGAGAAGAGATTTGGCATCACCAGAGCCACGGGGTATCTCAGCGGAGGAGAAGCTGGCATTGCTCTGGGACACCAGTCAGTGACAGGGACACATCTTCATCTCCTCACTGAGATCCCTTGGTGGGGAATGCAGAGCAGGAGAAGGGAAAGAGATGATTTTTGCTATCACTGAGTCCCTTGGAGATGGAGACACTTGCACTTTTCCCATCTAAGGTTTTCTCACTTCCTGAGGGGTTTAACAGTTTGGGGTAGTGGGTGCAGAGATCTGAACAGACACTGCAGATTGCCTGTGGTCTGAACCCTCAAAAGCCAATGTGGACCCCAGGATCACAGTAACAAAACTGGAGGGAGACATTTCCATTCCCACACTCTGGCTGCTGGAAAAGACGAGGGGGTCACCTCTGTGTCTGGGAGATCAGATATGGATTCTAGGAGATCATTCCCTGAATTTACAGTGTTTACTCTCTCCCCAGACATCAGGGTGACTGATGCTTCAGCAGGACCTGAAATCACCAGACTCGACTTTTCCATACAGCAAAGCCTCTCCTAACCCCCCTTTGTAGAGCTGAGGAGGTGGACGCTCCAGGATTTTCAAACAGCGTGCCAGAAAAACAGCAGCCAGGAAGGGTTTAGGGAGAAAAGCTTCTGCTCAGGAAAGGGAGAGCTGGTTCTTGAGGAGCTGGTGCAGCTGCAAAGAAGCTGCTGCAGAGCTGCCAGGGTCAGAGCTGTGGCTCGCTGCCAGCTGCAGCGCGCTCTGCCCGCCGCTTGCATCCAGAGCACCAGGACTCCCAGAAAATCCTCAGGATGCTGTTCAGCAGCTACCAGGCACTCCTGAGCCCTTCAGAGAGCCAGGACTGTGCGTTCAGCAGCACATCCCCGGCTCTCCTATGCCGCAGGGGTCAGAGGCATCCCTGGAGCAAAGCTCCTTCGCACGGGGGCTGCGGCTGTCGCCTCGGCTTTGCCATCCCTTTGAGGAGAAGGAGCTAAAAATTGGGTGAGCGCCTGTGAAATCCTGGAAGAACAGCCTTAGATCGTGGCTATTTTTAGCTCCACAGAAGCTGCTGCATACATTAGTGAGGGCCTGCCTTCCTCTCCGGGCTGGAGAAATCACACGGTGTCCTCCCAGCCTGCCAGGAAAGAGTTTAACCCTTGTTGTCCCACCACAGTCAGCCCCAGACAGCTGCACCCCAGCGTGGGTCGTGATGGGGAGCAGAACAAGGGGGAGAAAGGTTTTCCTGGGCATTTTGGCTCTTGCAAAGTAAAGGAAGAGGGTCTTTGGCCCATGGGCCATCATGTGTGGTGGGAGGAACAGGGTTTGGAAGAAAATTTCAGCACAGAAATGGGATCTGACTGCCACCACCATCCGCCCTGTCTGAGGAACAGACAGGGCTGAGAGGGGCAGGGAGCAGCTCAGAGTTTGCAGAACCTGAGAGTTGATTCCTCAACTCTGGTGACCTCTCATGGTAGCCAGGACAGGTGACATTCATGAGCTGCCACCTGTTGCCTTCAATTCACCCACCACGGCATTACAGAATCACAGAATGGTTTGGGTTGGAAGTGAATTTAAGGGAATTTAAGCCTCATTTTGTTCCACCCCCTGCCACTGGCAGAGACACATTCAACCATCCCAGCTTGCTCCAAGCCCTGTCCAACCTGGCCTTGGACATTCCAGGGATGGGGAAATTAAGCACCACGAGCTACTTAATCCAAATCTCCAATCTTTTAGCCATGCAACCTCCCAGGAAACCAAACCTCATCACCACACAGGCCCCTCAGATCCTTGGTGTCGCGTCTCCTTCCTCCCACTGGCTGTGTCTCCGCTGCTCCAGACACATCACACCAGGAAAACCATGGCTGGGACACAGAAAGGAAATGAGGCCAGGGATGAGCTCACCAGCCCGCTGGAACTGTAATGCCTTTCAGCGCACAATTAACAAAAAATAATTGCAACGCTTATTCCTCCACTTTTTTCTTGGAGGGATGAGGAGCAAAGCCTGATCCCTGCACTTCACACCCACAGCGCCTGTCAGCTCCGCTGCCCGTGCACTTTCACATTTTTCCAGCTCTTTAATATTTATTACCTCTGCTGCTTTGTATTACTCATCAGCTATTCCTGGCCAGAGGAAAGGCACTGGCGGGTTCTGGAGCGTGCACGTTCCCTGTTCCTCGAGGGGGCTGTGAGTACAGCAGCACCTCTAAACTCTCACTCACTGCTGGGCCAGTGCAGCCTCCCGTGGCTTTGGAAGGGGGACACTCAGACAAGTCTCACCATCCCATCATAGCTGGCTTTCCAAAGACCACCAGGATGTCTTAGGATGTCTCCAGGAGATGAGACACAGCCTTTTTGGGAGGTACAGGAACCCTTCCATGGGTGTATCCTGCTGATCCCTGCAGGAGCATCCCTCAGGAAGTTCACCTGAGCATCCTTCCCTGCTTCACTCGTTGCTCTTTTCCAAGTCTCCTCCCAGCCCTGTGATTAACCACAGATCTGCCAGCCCCTTTGCCTGCTTGCAGGATTTCTCCCAGATTCTGGGAGCTCTAAGTAAGGATATATATCATAAAACTCAGCAAGTCAGGCTGTGCAGGAGCCTGTGGGTGTCAGCACTTGCAGTTGTTCCATTTAACAGGCAGCTCTGAGTTAAGACTGGTTCTAAACAATATTGCAAGGAGGACCATCTTCTAGTGGTCATGTTCAGGAGAAGAACCAGCCCAGGCACTGCACTACCCAGTACCACAGCATTTTTACCTTTTATACGTTCTCCTACTAATTTAAAATGTGCTTTCTGCTTGAAGCTTAATAAAAGTGAAGCCACCTGACCATGTCCTTGCTCCACCACCCTCTGGCTGCAGCTGAGTCCTCTCGTGCCAGCAGCCAGCTCATCCAAGTGACAAAAATGAGGTCACAGGAGCTTTCTGCCGGCGAGCAGCATCTGGGAGGTGAGGTATGGAATCCTGCAGCTCAGCCCAAGGGAGGGATGTTCATGCCCAGTTAGGTGCAGAAATGGAGGCAGAGAGGTTAAGTGACTTCCCCTGGGCAAGTGGTGGTTGGTGGGGTTTAATTTAGAATGGGATAGGATAGGATAGAATAGAATAGAATAGAATAGAATAGAATAGAATAGAATAGAATAGAATAGAATAGAATAATTTTAGTTGTAAGGACTCTGCAATGACCATCAAGTCCAGCTTCCAGTTGGGGAGGCCCTTTTCTCTCTCTCCCTGCTGGATGGGCTCCTTTTGGAAGTGCTTAATCCAAAGGAAAGAAAGCCTTTCATTTTGACACACGTTCTTTCAACCTCCTGCTGCTCCAAATGCCTCCCCAGCCCATTTGGATGCCTCTCACACACCTGCTCCAGCCCAGGCAGCTGCCCTGCCCTGCATGGAAGATGTTTGCATTAACATTGACTGTTGCAGCCGCTTGGATGAGATCTATCCCAGAAGCACCAATAAATTGCTGAATGCATTGATCCAGACGTGACTCAGGAGCCACCACTGGCTGAGTCTGGGCAGAGTTTCTGCTCCCCTCAGCAAAGCAGTGGAGGACTCTTCCATCTTGCATTTCTCCAGGGGCAGGCCTGCTTCAATGACACGTGGGGGTTATTGATTTCTGTAATGAATGGATGGATTTTCCCCTCCTGCGCTCGCACCTCCTCCTTCTCCCACGGAATAATTCAGTGCCTCTGTCATTTACTGCCCAAATGCCACTCCGAAGTGCAAACATGCAGCCTTTCCCTGCTGGAATTGCGTGATTCCTCCAAAGCTTTCACTGTTTTCTCCTGATCTCCTCTGATCTTCCCACCAGGAGGGATGATTTAAAGCAGTACAGTGAGGCAAGGATGCCAGGCAAGGAGAACAGGGAAGTTTTCCTCTCCAGAAGGAAGGTGTGTGACCAGAGTGGTTGGGAAAGCTCCGGCTGTGAGTTGGAGGTTGCAGAACTGGCTGGGAAAGGTGGTGGAGATGCCTGTTGGGATGGACCTGGAGGAGATTCCCACACTCCAGGGATCTTTAACAGGAGCACAGAAGATGTTTTAGTTGTTAAGGAATTGCAGCTGGGGAGGTTGCAGTTGTGGATTGAAGAAAAACTCTGGTGTCACTGGGATTGGCAGAGAAGTTGCCCAGAGGAGTTGTGGATTCCCCATCCCTGGAAGTGTTCAGAACCAGGATGGACGGAGTTTGGAGCAATCTGGGACAGTAGAAGGTGTCCCTGCAATGGCAGGGGTTGGACCTGGATGATCTTTAAGGTCCCTTCCACCCCAAACCACTCTGGGATTCAACAAGGGTCTCACCCCTAGCCCAAAACACCCAGACCCTGCTTCCTTCAGCTCCTCCATGGATATCCCCCTCTCACCACCCACTTCTCCCCAGCCAGGTCCCTGTAGCTCATCTGAAGTGCCACAACCCATCTCCTGCTTTTGGGACCCTTCTCTTCTTGCCACTTCACCTTCAATTGATGTGTCCTGCACCCTGCTGCTGGTGGCTCTTGGCCACAGCTCAGGGGACAGCTCTGCAGGGGAGGGACGTGCCATCTCCCTGTGCACATGTTCCAAGGAGCCTGGCACTGCCTGTCAGCCCTCCTGGCCCTACAAATCCTGCCTGGCCCTCCACGGGAACCTCAAACATCACAGGATGTGGCATTTGTCACCTCCTACGTTTGCAGAGATTTGGAAAGACCAAGAGACCCAGCTGGAACGAGTTCCAAGAGGTGTGCTGCCCATAAACCTGGAATTGCAGAGCAGCCATGGGGAGCTGGGATTTGACATAACTTCTGCATTACAAACTCCCAGTCTGGCTCAGGTTGCCCTTTGCCTCCACAGCCAGGGCCTCACCAGTTAAAAATTTGCAGCTGACTCTGAGCATGTCAGCCCAGGACACAAATCCTGCCAATCCTGATCTAAAACTTCAGGTATTTGAGCCCTAAAACCTCAGGTATTTGAGCCCTAGACCTTCAGGTATTTGAGCCCTGGAACTTCAGGTATTTGAGCCCTAAAACTGCAAGTTTTTGAGCTCCTTTAGCAGGTAAGCCGTGGCAGGCAGGCACAGGAAGGCCTGGCCAATGCCAATGACTGTCCTAAACCACTAAAAGATTGATTGTTTCATTTTCCATCCTTCCCTGCCTCCAACAGACCATCCACCATGTTGGGCCAGACCTCAACACCCAACTAGGAACAGTGTCTGGGTGCTCTCTCCTGTACTCAGGAGAGTGTCTGGATGGCTTCAGAGCCCTTTAAAAATTTTTTAGGGTCAAACTCCTTCCTATGGGTTCAAACTTCTTCCTATGGGTTCAAACTTCTTCTTGTGGATTCAAATCCTATTGTAGGTTAAAACCCTTTTTTGTGGGTTTAGATCCCTCCTTGTGTGTTCAAATCCCTTTTTATTGTCTCAAATCCCTTCCTGTGGGTTCAAACCCCTTCCTGTATGTTCAAATCCATTCTTGTGGGTTCAAATCTGCTCCCTCTGTGTTCAAATCCCTTCTTGTGATTTCAAATCTGCTTCCTGTAGATTCAAATCCTTTCTTGTAGATTAAAACCCTTTCTTGTGGGTTCAAATCCCTTCCTGAGGGTTCAAATCCCTTCTTGTAGTTTCAAACTCCTTCCTGAAGGTTCAAGTATCTTCTTTTAGGTTCAAACCCTTTCTTGTGGGTTCAAATCCTTCCGTGTAGGTACAAATCCCTCCTTGTGTGTTCAAATCCCTTTTATTGGTACAAATGCCTTGGTACAGGTTCAAATTCCTTCTTGTGGGTTCAAACCCCTTCCTGTAGGCCCAAATCCCTTCTTGAGGGTTCAAATCCCTTCTTATAGTTTGAAACCCCTTCCTGTAGGTTCAAATTCTTTCTTGTAGATTGAAACTCTTTCTTGTGGGTTCAAATCCTTTTTTGTGGGTTCATACCCCTTCTTGTAGGTTCAAATCCCTCCTGCTGTGTTCAAATCCCTTTTTATTGGTACAAATGCCTTGGTACAGGTTCAAATTCCTTCTTGTGGGTTCAAACCCCTTCCTGTAGGCCCAAATCACTTCTTGAGGGTTCAAATCCCTTCTTATAGTTTGAAACCCCTTCCTGTAGGTTCAAATCCTTTCTTGTAGATTAAAACTCTTTCTCATGGGTTCAAATCCTTTTTTGTGGGTTCATACCCCTTCTTGTAGGTTCAAATCCCTCCTGTTGTGTTCAAATCCCTTTTTATTGGTACAAATCCCTTCCTGTGTGTTCAAATTCCTTCCTGTAGGCTCAAATCCTTTCTTGTAAGTTAAAAATTCTGTGTGTTCAAATCCTTCCTGTAGGTGCAAATCCCTCCTTGTGTGTTCAAATCCCTTTTTATTGGTACAAATCCCTTTTTGTGGGTTCAAACCCCTTCATTTTCATTCAAACCCTTCTCTGTGAGCTCCAAGCCCTTCTTTGCTACACGTGAAGGCAAGAGCTTGACCTTGGCCATCGAACATCCCAGACAAACCCATCAACCCCCCCCCCGAGCCGGCCGAGGAGACAAAGCTCTCAGGTTCCTGTGTTGGGGCTGCTGGGCAGGATATCCAACACTGGAACACCCCCTGGGACACGGCAGCGTGTCAGGAAGGCTCTTCTCTGCTGGCTCCAAGGGTGGTGCAGTCTCAGGTTGCTGTTGATAATTGCTGCCCCGAGATGCGCAGGATGTCTCTGCTTCGGCCCGCACAACTGAAGAACGAGTCTGGACTCTTCACTTTTCGGTCTTGAGGTTGTTTATTAATTCTTATCTATAAAATTTTCTTTCTGCCCAGCGGAGACCTGCTCTGCAGGGCAGCCACAGGCACTCTGACCGCCCCCGAGGCGGTGTTGTCCTTTCATACTACAAACTATGAAACATATTTACACTTAATTCCCAATACCTATCACCTATGTTAGACAGTGCGCTTCTACTCTAGGCCAATCCCAAAGTGCCAACATCACTGCAGAAAACGGAGAACAAGAAGAAGAAGAAGAAAGGCTGGACACACCCAGATTCCTTCATCTTGTCCCCATAACCCCCATACCAAAAATCCTAAAATCTACATTTTCACCCTGAGATCATTTTGTTATTACACCATTCAAACCTGTGTGACTTTCACGTCCTCATACAAAGCTGGCAACTTGCTCCAGGGGTCAAAATCAAATCCCCAGGTGTTCTGGGCAGCATGCCAGGGTGTCCGAGCCCCCCGGCGGGGTCCTTGGCAACTCTGGACACCCAGAGGGATGCACTGAGTTCCGACAGCCCGGGCAGGATTTTGCTGGGGCTTGATTCCCTGCTGTTGGAAACGCTCCCTCGGCCGGGAGCCAGCCGGCCGGGTTTCCACCCTGGTCTCA
Organism: Agelaius tricolor; assembly: GCF_023055355.1. Classification (NCBI taxonomy): domain Eukaryota; kingdom Metazoa; phylum Chordata; class Aves; order Passeriformes; family Icteridae; genus Agelaius; species Agelaius tricolor. The sequence goes on along the minus strand of NW_027269261.1, from coordinate 112,466,729 downwards.
TGAGGACACTCTGCTGGAAAGAGGATGCTGCAGGCTTGAGTCATCTCCAGGCTCTGGAGGGAATTAAAGTCTCCACCTCCCACCCCCCTGCCTGCGTGTCCTGCCACTTGAGGTGACAGAGCCAAAAGCAGGACACGGAGCCTGCGCATTTTAAAGTAGCTTTGGGATTGAGTCCCTTTCCCTGTGCTATCCTGGTGCAGCCTTTCTCACTGCATGTATGGAATACTTTGTGTCATATGTTCCCCCCTCTGCTACCCCAAGCCCCTGGAGTGGCTCTGGATGATCCAGTTGTTCACAGCTTTTTTGTGAACCTCAAGCTCCCATGATTGGAAATCTTCCTGGAGCCACCACAGCTGACCCAAGTCCCCTCAGATGAGATTTCCATTCTTCAGCTGTTCAAAAATGGGAAAGCTGATCCAAACTCATCATCTCCGTTCCCTCTTTTATCAACAGAGTGAAAGAGAGAGATTTCCAGAAAACCACTCATCCCATCTCCAGATAAGTGTCTGCAACACCTCCCACGGATTTCCTGTCTCCTTCCCTTGACTACAGAAGGGTCCAGACGACTGACTGAGAGCTGATGGCTGATACCAGATGTCTCCCATCTCCTTGGCATCATTTCCCTATCAGATGCCTCTCACCTCCTTGCTGTCATTTTGAGAAGTCATTTTAAGGAATCACTTGTACTTCCCCCATGGAAAAGATCTGGGGGACATGGAGGCTGTGGTAGTGCCATGCCAACAGGTAGGAAAGGAATTTTCCTGTGGGAAGCAAAGTCCATGCTAAAATGGAATGCATTCCCATCTGACAGCTGGAATGGGAGCTCCCAGAGCTGGCTGGGATTTTTTTTGTTCCCATCATCTCTTAATTTGGCCTATTGTTTCCCCTTGTGGAGCAAATGCACAGCTGTGGGTAGGTGACACATGCCATGAGTAGTTCTTGTCTAGAACAGACTTTATCCCATCATTTTTATGTTCTTCCCCACCCAGAGGAGTGGTACTGCCTTTCAAAGGAATCCCTGTGGAGATCAGTCCCGTGCATTATTGTAGAATCATGGAATTTCTGAGCTTGGAAAAGTTCTTAAAGTCATCAAGTCCAACTGTTGACCCAGAAGGTTCAAATCCGCCACTGCCCCATGTCTCCAAGTGCCACATCCACACATTTTCTAAATCCATCCAGGGATGGGGAGTCCACCCCACACCTGGTCAGCTGTGTCAGGGCTGGGCAGCCCTTTCAGTGAATAAACTGTTCCAAATATCCAACTAGTCCTTCTATGCCTCAAATTGAGGCTGTTTCCCCTTGTCCTGTCCCTGTTCCTTGGGAGCAGAACCTGATCCCCCCCCTGGCTGTCCCCTCCTGTCAGGGAGTTGTGCAGAGCCACAAGGGCCCCCCTGAGCCTCCTTTTCTCCAGGCTGAGCCCCTTTCCCAGCTCCCTCAGCCATTCTTCATCAGAGTTCAGTGCTCCAGACCCTTCCCCAGCCCTGTTTCCATACTTTGGAAAAGCTCAAGCATCTTCTGCTGGCTTCTCCAAGCCATCCCTGAAGAAGCTGGAGACCAGAGACAGGACTCACAGGCACCTGGCCCTGCTTCAGAGGATATCAAAGATATCCATGGACTGCTGGCAGGTGGGATACAGGGCATGAAGAAGACCTCTGCCTTTCTAGACCCACACCTGAGAGTGCACAGAGCTGCCTGAGCATCTTGAACAGTTTGGACAAGGGAATGGAGCTCCTGGGTCTCAGTCCAGAAGGAGAATCTCTACAGCAACAGGCCATGTAGCCAGGCAGGACAACTGCACCATTTCCTCCTCTTCCTCACTCTATTCATTGCTCCATCCACAGGTTTCCCATGGGAATCTTGCCCCTGCTGCCCAAACCAGCTGGAAGAATCCCTTGCTGTGAGGCTGACAGCACAGTCTGCATGTCCCTGCAAGCCACAGCTACTGGGGCCTTCTGTCCTTGCAGCCTCCAGGGCTGCTGGTCCCCCTGTCCCCAGCTCAAAGATGTCACTGCTCAGTTCTTAGAGGAGGGGACAGCACCCAAAGGGGGTTTGGGAGCTCCCTTGGTGGGTTTGTAGCAGCAAAGAGAAGAATATGGACAGAGTAAATCTCCCTGGACAGCTTTGCTTGTTATGGGAGCAAATGGAGAAGACTGGGGAGTGTGAAGAAGCAGGGTAACACAGAGTGGAGCCAAGACACTTCCCACAAATCCTTTGCTCTGCTGTTGGAGCAGTTCTGTAAGTGCAACCCCTTCCATTTTTTCCTTTTTATCAGAAAGCCAAATCTAATTCATATTATTTATTCCCAACTGGCTTTTCAACTCTTGCACCCCATCAACCCCACATTAAAGTCATTCATAAACAGATCCTGTACTCCTCAACCTTCTGACCACTATTTCAGACAGTCTTCATTTTAGAAACAGGTCAAATAAACTCATCCCTGGTTTCAGTGCAGGGTTGAGAGACCCAGGCAGAGAACCCAGGAGCCCTGGTTCCCAGGTGTCACTGATATTTGTATGATAGCAATGTTAAAAGGCTTCAGCTGAGATCAGAGTTGGATTGTGCCAAGTCTGGAGCGCACACGGAGTAAGAGACAGCTCCTGCCCTAAAGGATTCACAATCTAAACTGACAAGGACAGAACCACAGCAAAGGTAAGGATGTGTTATTAACAGCAGGGGGCCCAGGCACTGAGAAATGCCATAAATTGCCTGCAGTCACATGTGCAGCTTGTGGAGGAGCCAAAACCTGACCCTTGGTTTCCCACCGACGCTGCCTTGTCTCAGCCATCAGGGAAGGAGCACACTGGGAATCTGAGTGAGCTGGGAATTCTGCTGGTGGGTCAGGTGAGGTCAGGAACCCTGCCAAAAAGCACAGCCCCTCACAAAGGCATTCCTGCCAGCTTTGTTTATGTATGGCTGGGAAGGAGGAGAAAAGCCCCTTCTGACACCACCACCCCCAGTGTCATCATCATCCCAACTGGTTTTGTTCACTCAGAGAGGTCCCCTCCAAACCCTGTACAGGGCTCAGGGCTGAGTCTGATAACCCACTCCAGGTGCTTTTACAGACTGGCAGGAATCCCAGAATCATGGAAGCACTAAGGTTGGAAAAGACCTTTAAGGCTGTCAAGTCTAACTGTTGGCCCAGCCCATGTTCACCTCTAAACCGTGTCCTCAAGTGCCACATCCACGCAATTTCTGAACACTTCCAGGGATGCTGATTCCATCACTTCCCTAGGAAGCCTCTTCCAATGCTTTACAACCCTTTCTCTCAAGAAATTTTTCTTAACATCTAATCTAGGAAGGGGAAACTGAAATCACTTTTCCTTAGAGGAAATTTGCCAAAAAGAGTGGGCTTCAGGGGACACCTGTGTAAAAGAGTGACTCACAGAAAGTTTGCTCTGTTGGGCATAAAACTGGACTGAGACTTGTTGGTAATTTCAGGGTTTTGTCAGGGCATCTCAAAGCACAATGAGGTTGTCCCACCTGTCTGTACACACCTGCCCTGCAGCATTCCATGTCCACACGCCTGAGAGAAAGCACGTGAGGAAAAATAAATTACCTCTGTCCACTTGTACAGAGGCTCCTACTACATTTGTCATGGCCTCAAGCTGTGCCAGGGGAGGTTCAGGTTGAAATCAGGAGAAATTTCCTCATGGAAAGGGAGGTCAGACATTGGAACTGCCCAGGGAGATTTGGAGTCCCCATCCCTGGGGATGTCCATGGAATTCCTGGCCGTGGCACTCAATGCTCTGGTCTGGGTGACAAGGTGGGGATCAGTCACAGGTTGGATTCCATAGTCTTGGAGGTTTTTTCCAACCTGAATGATGCTGTGATTCCATGATCTTTGAGATTTTGTTCTGACATCATTTCCTGTACCATTACCTAGCCTACCAAAGCTCCTTAACTCTCAGGGATGGATTTGAACCATAGCAGTGACACAAAGGAATCTTCTACCATTCAGTGGAACCCCCAGATCTGAAGAGTTTAGGACTGGGTATGGCAGGGTTTGATTTCAGTTGAAAACAAGCAGTAAATTTAGGTTCTTGACTCACCACATCCAGATGGGTCTCATTTAGGTGCTTGTTTTCCATCCCTGGTCCATTCCAGATATTTGGTTGTCATGGAGTCACAGAATCATTTAGATTGGAAAATACCCCAAAGATCAGCCAATCCAACTGTCCACCCAGCACCACGTGTTCACCACTGACCCATGTCCCCAAGTGCCACATCTACACAGCTTTTAAATCCCTCCAGGGATGGAGACTCCAAAAATCCCCTGGGCAGCCTGTACCAAGGCCTGACAACCCTTTCAGGGAAGAATTTTTTTCCTAATATCCAATCTAAAGCTCCCATGGTGCAGCTTGAGGCCGTTCCCTCTCCTCCTGTCCCTGTTCCCTGGGAGCAGATCCCAAACCCCCCTGGCTGTCCCCTCCTGTCAGGGAGTTCTGCAGAGCCACAAGGGCCCCCCTGAGCCTCCTTTTCTCCAGGCTGAGCCCCTTTCCCAGCTCCCTCAGCCCCTCCTGGTGCTCCAGCCCCTTCCCCAGCCCCTTCCCCAGCTCCATTCCCTTCCCTGGACATGTCATGACACTGGTTTCTGTTCTGAAGCTGTATCCATCAGGACTCCACTCCTCAGACAAACAAAACAAACAAGATTTAGGAAATCAGGGTAAATTGCCCAGGGTCTTGCACAGCAAAACCAGCAAAACCCATATGTCTGAGGTCACCCTACCTTGGTCACAGAGTCATCTTCTTGTGTAACTGCCTCCTTTTCTCCCTTTCCCAAGAAACCAAGCTGGATTAGGAATGGTTTTGATATCAATAAATCACAGCTTTCCTGCTGTGGGTGCTCACAACATCTGCGTGTGAACCCTTGGATGCAGCCACGGCAACAGAGAATTCAAATGTTCTGTCTGATCTCATCCTTCTCCTTGCAGGAGCAAACATTCCCATGGATTACTTGTGGAGTAAAATCCTGGAGTTCCCATGTGCTCCCAAGCGCAAACAGGCCCTTTCCTTACAGGATATTTATGGAACAGAAGCATCAGGTGAGGAATGAGCAGTTTTAGGGCTCATGTCATTTACTTGGCGAGGAAAAGGAATTGTTTGTAGCATCGAGCTTTGTTCCAGTCTCTGGGACCTCATATAAAGTAATTAACTGAGAATTTCAGGGTCAGTGTGTGGCCCTGAGGCCAACAGGAAGAATCTGGCCACATCCATGCTCCAGAACACTCCAAGCCTTCAAAACCAGGTGGGCACATGCAGATCCTGCAGGGAATGGGATGAGCAGGGTGGGTATGGACAGCAGGGCAGCTCCTCCACAGCTCTGCTCTCATCAAACAGGGAGGACAGGATGTAATAATGCCTTGTGTTGATTTATTGTAAACATTTCATATTGTCAGTGATCCATGGGAAAGCACCTCTGGTGCCATGAGCTTCAGGCAGTCTGAGAGAGCTGCTGCCTCTACAAAGCCTTAGTCCTGCACAGGATCCTGTCCCAGGGCACTGAGAGCCTGCACATCCCTGGACAGTCCCTGGAGAAGGGTAAAGCCTTCAGGATGTGACCCCACAACTCATTACTGCAGCTTCAAGAGGTCCTTGGGTCTAGTTTTCATCACAATTAGGCTGATTATTTTGTGTTTTGCTTCTGATTCATCCTAGCACTAAAAAACATCGCCTTGGCTGAAGCAGATTTTTTGTGTCTGGGCTTTGCAATCTGCCCCCTCCCTCTCCCCTGGCCTCCCTTGGTGAAAGTTAATTTAGGACAGCAGCCTTTGAGTGAAAAATGGTGTTTTTTGGGAAGCACCAACTGAGGGCAGCTGTCCATGCAGGAAGGGGCAATCCTTGCTTTTAGGAATATCAAGGACAAGTCCCCAGGAGGCAAAGTCATGCCTGAAATTCCTGCTATTACCCTGATCCAAGTCAGGAGGCTTCTTGGTGATTGCCACAGCACCATCCCCACCAGAATAATTTAAAAAAAAAACCCAATAAATAACCAACAGTAACACAGCTTTTCTTCATGGATCAGGTTGTTCTCAACCAAGAAAACATTCCCTAATAACAGGATTCCACCAGGATGGTGTCACCAAAGCCTGGCAATGCCACTTGAGAGCCCCTGATCTTAAATAAAGTATTTTCCTTCCCAGCACTGAAAACTGCAGTGCCTTCAGCCACTCCTCTGAATAATGGGAGTGTTTCTGCAAGCTTGCCATGGTAATTTAAAATCAATTTTACTTTGGTTTCCCATTATAACTTTTGCTATAGGAAATTAACACTTTAGTAAATCACCTATTGCCTGCAAAAACAACAGAGTGCAATAAATGGTAGTGCCTGTGAGGTTTGGTTGGATTGCAATGCAAAAAAAATCCCAATGGATATAATAATATAATGATGTGATAATTAAATATGTGTTTTGGTAGAATCAGAGAATAGTTTGGGATGGAAGGGAACTTTAAAGGCCATCCAGTGCCATGCTCCTGATGTGGGCAGTGACATCTTCAACCCAGGTTGCTCAGGGCTCTGTCCAGCTTGGCATTGGGCAGCTGCAGGATGGGCTGTACCCTTTGGATCTACCCTTTGGAGGAGCCAGCATGGTGAAAGCTTCGCCCCTGTGGGTGCAGGGTGGTCACCAGCCCCATAGGCAGTGCTGGGAAGGAATATGAAGGTGATAAATAAAGCTCGCTCCAGCCTGTGGCCCAGAAAATCGTTTTGGAGAATATCTGAACCCAGGTCTTCTTGCTGTCTCAACTGGCTTCACCATCTCATTACAAGGTAGAGCAGAGGATCCTGTTCACCCTCCTGTTTTTGGGAAATGATGCTCAACCCCCCTGGTGATGCTGTTGTGAAAGCAGAGCTGTATCTCCCATGGCAAATAAACCGCTCCATTGCTCCTGGAGTTATGGGGCTTATTTTCTGATGGTTTCCTGCCTGTTTTCCCAGCAGTGAGCAGGAATTACAGAATATACCAGCTAACTCCAGCTCTTCCCATGACTACCACTTCAATAAAAAACATGCAAAAGAGATTATGAAGGGAAAAAAAAACCCCACAACTGTCTCTGAGTTCCCCATTTAAATTGTTACAGCCATTCAAAAGCAGGTGATTCCTGCCATCCAAACCCCCAGATTATCTAACCCAGCTCTTTAAATGCACAGGACAAGAAAAAAATGTGTTAGGCTGGGCCTTCATCTCCTCTCCTGATGATTCCTGCTTTCAGCCCTTGCTGTCAGCAGTCCCCTCCCAGCACCAGCAGAATCAAAGGTGGAACCAGCTCCGACAGGAGGAATAACAAAAGCGCCGGCACCGCTCACGAGTCATTTGGAAGTTCCTGCCTCTCTCCCAGTTGCACATTAATGAGCGCAGGGAGAGCTGGGGCTGGTTTGGCTCTGTGTTTGAGAGCCTGCTCAGGAGCTGGAGCTCGCTGTTCTGTGGCTTTCACAGGAAAAACGCTCCCCTCCCAGGCTCCAAAAATCCTCGTCAAAACTGGCGCGAGCAGGAGGATCCAGAGGATGGAGGTGGAGGATGGATGGGGATGGATAATGGATGGCTCCTGCAGAGACCGGCTGCAGAAAGCCCCTCTGATCTCTCCATGTGTCTCCCCTCTTTTCCTCTGAGGCATTTTGGGGTGGATGTGTGAATTTTAAGTGTAAAATATCTTTGGGATTAACACCAAGGGTGTAGGGCGCAAACAACAAATGGACGAGCCAGGGTGGATGTTGAGTGTGGGCTTAACAAGAACCTCCTCAAAGGTCTGGAGATCCTGGATGGGATAAAGGGTCTGGTTTTTCTTTCTCAGCTTGGGACTCCTTATAAAACAAGGGCTAGAAGGTAAAATTGGGACAGAAAGGCTACACCTACACAGGCAAATCTGCCTTCCAGCTCTTGGCCTTCCTCTTCTCTGGACATGCCATCATGGTATGGGACACACACCTCATCCCTGGTGAACATCCCCAGGCTTTGACGTCAGAAGATGGAGTATGGAGACAGAAGACCATCTTGGTCCCAAAATAAAACACTTCCCATGAATCCCAGAATCACAGAAGGGGCCAGGTTGGAAGGGACCACAGAGAGTCATGTGGTCCAACCTTCCTGCTCCAGCAGGGCCATCCCAGAGCACAGGGCACAGGATTGTGCCCAGACAGGTCTGGAATATCCTCAGTGAGGAGACTCCACAGCCTCTCTGGACAATCTGTTCACTGCTTGGTCACTGCACTGCACTCCTCACCCAGAGGGAGGAGCCAAGCATTCCTACCCGGATATAATCTGGAGATTCTGGAATACCAGCACAGCTTCTCCACTGGATTCCCCAGAGGAACAGCAGCTGCCTCTTCCACTGGATCTTCAGAGGAAGCCTACACCCTGTTCTACAGGATCCCTGCTCCAGCAGAACCACACCTGACACTCCAGGAGGGCTGCAGCCACATTTCCAATGGGACTGCTACCAACACCCTGACCAACAGGGTGTCAAGTTGGGTTCTGACTCTGGCAGTGTTTTTTTAGTTTACTGCATTGTTTGTTTTATCCTTTTATTTTCTTCCCTATTAAAGAACTGTTATTTCCCACTCCCTTATTTTTTTTGCCTGAGAGCCTCTTAATTTAAAATTTATAGCAATTCAGAGGGAGGGGGTTCACATTTTCCATTTCAGGGGAGGCTCCTGCCTTCCTTAGAAGACACCTGTCTTTTGAAACCAAGACAGTTGGAAAAGACCTTCAAGATCCAAATACAACTAGAAAGTTAAGACATCCAGGTCCAGCGCTAAACCATGTCCCTAAGCACCACATCTGTGGCACAGTTCTCAGTCCAGCTCATCCACTCTTCCAGTCCACATTTCCTGAGTTTATCCAACAGAAAGGATGGGAGACAGTGTCACAAGCCCTGCTGAAGCCCAGGTACGCAAAACCCACTGCTCTCCCCTCGTCCATCCAGGTGGTTGTCTCATTGTAGAATGCAATTGGGTTGGTCAAACATGATTTCCCTTCAGTGAATCCATGCTGACAACTCCTGATTGCCTTTCCTGACACTGGTGTTTTCCCACTTAAAGCATTTCCTTTTGACAAATGGGCATCTCCCTTCGGGGGACAGCAAACAGAGTCACTGGAAAATGCCTCCCTTGTGTTAATGAGCATTTTGCAGATATGCAGGGACCCCCCACCCCGTGGGGGAGAACACAGTGATGCTCTGAGAGCTCTGCAGAGCCTCCTGGGAGCTGGCAGGAGGTCTCCCAGACTTCCTGGTGCACAGCAAGTCCTGTGGGATCGCTCGTGCCATTCCACACCACTGTGGAGTTGGATGGACAGGCAGGTGGAGAAGGAAAAGCAGAAATAAATTAAACCTTCCTTGCCCCATCCTCTCTCATCCCAAATCAGTCAGAGGCTGCCAGTGCCTGGGGTGCCACATCCAAGACAATCACAGCTGACAGTGCCTTCGAGGGACGCTGTCAAAGACTTTTAGGCTCATCATTCAGCAATGGGAAGATTTCCTGACCAATTTCGTGGGAAGGACCCCCTTTGCAGACATGCTGGGAGTGCCACCTGCAGGTGGTGTGGCTTCAGCCCTGCTTCCCAGAGCCTGACAGAGCTCCAGGATGGTGCAACCACCCCTGAAGGTGAGGGCTGGGCCACAGGAGCAGGAGGACAGGCTGGGTGAGGAGCCAGGGATGAGAAGGTCTGTGTGGAACACTTTTGATGGGTGGATGGTGGCCACACCTGGTGGGATGGGAAGATGCCCTTGGCTTCTCCTCCTGGTCTATGTTTTTGTCATGGTTTGAGGACTGCAGATATTGGCTGCACCTTGGGGTGTCTGGGGAGTGGATGCTCACAGCTCCAGGTGATTCCTGACTCCAACACCAGATGTCTGATGTCAGATGGGAATTCTCTGCAGCCCAGGGAGAGCAAGGGGCAGGTGCAGAGGGTGACTCATGTCACAGCCAGCCTCCCACGATGTCATCCTGTGGAGGAATTGCTCTCTGGGATGGGGAGAAGGAGGATGAGGTCGGACACCTTCCTCTATCCCAGATTGCTCCAAGCCCCATCCAGCCTGGTCTTGGACAATTCCAAGGATCCAGGGGCAGCCACAGCTTCTTTGGATAACCTGTGCCAGGGCCTCCCCACCCTCCCAGGGAACAATTCCTTCCATTATCCCATCTATCCCTGCCCTCTGGCACTGGGAAGCCATTCCCTGTGTCCTGTCCCTCCATCCCTTGTAAATGGTCTCTCCCCATCTTTCTTGTAGGCTCCTTCAGGAACTGGAAGGCCACAATCAGCTCATCCCAAAGCCTTCTCCAGGCTGAACAATCCCAATTCTCTCAGCCTTTCCCCTCAGCCTTTCCTCACAGCAGAGCTGCTCCATCCCTCTACTCATCCTGGTGCCTCCTCTGGACTCTCTCCACCAGCTCCACATTCCTCTGATGTTGGATCTCAGATCTGGAGGCAGCTCTGCAGGTGGGGTCTCACTGAGAGGGGCAGAGGGGGCAGAATCCCCCCTTCCCTGCTGCCCATGCTGGGGGATCAGCCCAGGACATGGGGAGGTTGGGATGGGTCCTGTCCAGCTCTCAGACCCCTGCCTCAAGCTGAGATAAATTATGAATTATTTTATATTAAATACCTCATTGGGAAATCTCTCCATTGCCAAAGTACCAAGTGGGGTGAACCCCACACTTCTGGTCCAGCAATTCTTCTGTTTATTAAATACCCTCCATATTCACCCAATTCCTCTTTCCCACACCAGACCCTTACACCACTTTCATCTTTCCCAGGATTTTGCCCACGAACCTTTCTACTTAATGAATCTGGATTGAATTTTTAAACAGTTTTGATATTTTTTTTTTACATTTATGACAGCCACGCTGGACAATGCATTCCAAGGAAAAATGCATAGTGAACAAACACACCACGTATATAAATTCATACCTCAAACATAGATAGAGGTGCATATTCATGTGCAAACCTATATGAATCTATGGCTTATTTATTCATTTGAGGTACACATACCTGTATATAGAGAGGTGTATGGCATATATAAATAAGAGAAACATATCTGATTTATGAGCTATATATTTATATAAGTAAACCATGTATGTTTATATATATCATATATATGACCATATACAGGGTTTATTTATTCATTTCTACATCTATATGGACAATGTCCTGCTGGCAGAGTTGAAACCAGGCACTGCTGTCTGATGTAAAGATGGGAATTCAGTTTTGAGGTCAAACTGGAGTAAATAAATAAGTATTTTGATGGTTTTGTGTAAAAAAACCACTGGAACTATTCGGAAAAGCCCTTTTCAGAAATGCAGGGAATGTCACTTCTTGGCAAAACTGTTCTTCCTGGTTGTATCTCCTTTTTTTAAACTTCACATTCAGTGCCTGCCATTTGAAGTGACCCATTGCTATGGGTCTGACATACTATCACGGCACAATAAATCATAAAATAACATAAAATAAAATAAAATAAAATAAAATAAAATAAAATAAAATAAAATAAAATAAAAGTAAAGTAAAATAAAATAAAATAAAATAAAGTAAAATAAAATTAAATTAAAGTAAAATAAAATGAATGTAGCTCCATACAGGTGGCATTATTGTCATTGGAAAGGCAAAGGGTTTGCTCACAGATGATGCAAGGAAGCAGCTGAAGATAAGGAGAAATTTGCTCTATCAGGTTGCTGCTCCACATGGAGGCATCAGGAGATCATGACCAAGCTCTCACTGTCCTTTCCCTGTCCCGACATTCCCGGAGATGTTACACGAGCTGAACTTCGCTCAGATTCTGGCATCTCCCTCCGTGCTCCCATTCCCCCCTGCCTTTCTCTGATTTCCCTCCCGAGCTGCAGACGGCGGGTCTGGGCAGAGTCTCCCCGGAGCCAGGGCAGCAGAGATCTTATCTCTGCTCCTGGATGCTGGAAGGGACAGAGAGAGGGATGGAGGAGCCTCTCCTGCCCTGGATGTGAGATGGGATCAGTGCCCAGCCACTCCATCCCCACATCCCATCCCTGCATCCCCTTCTCCACCACCTCCCGTCCCCCAGCCTTGGCTCTGGGAGGAGGTGTAGCTTTAAATTTGACCTAAAAAGAGCATTGAAGTGACTCACTGGATTATAGACAGACCCACACGTGGATCCTGGGCTGAGAGGAAGGAATCTCGTTCACATCAATCCATGAATCCAAGCTCTGACGCGGATCTGACAAACTGTGGGTGAGGAGAGGTTCCCTTCCTGCCACCCCAGCCCTGGGATTTAGTTCAGATTTTGATAATCTCAAGATGAAAAGGCCAGGGCGGGGATTTTAGTAATGCCTTGGTGTTTGGGGAAGGGGGAAAGCAGCCAGAAATCACCAAGTGCAAATCAGGGCAAAGAGGAAATGTTCTCCACCACGGAGATGTGGCTGTGCCACCCAGGAGAGCTGGGGGGATGATACCACGGGAAACAGTGAATATCCTGCTGTGGAGGAAAGGGAAAGAGCCAGGATCCAGCCCTTTGCCTCTCCTAGAAAATCACTAAAGCAAGCAATAGTAATTGGAGAGCTACTTGTAAGCTGGGCATCTTCTCCCCTGCTAAAAGCTTTGCCTGTAGCGCTGAAGGAGCGGCTTGTGATAAATATATATATATTAAAAATATCTGCTCTGACAAGCGTGAAGCTGGAGAGGCAGAGAGGCAGGGGAGGAGGTAAGGCGGGTAGGAAGCATAAATCAAAATGTTTTGCTGCTCCTAATTAAATCCATCAACCTGTTTGTAACAAAACCCACTCTTGGTCAATGGGAAGATTGGAGGATGAGGCGCTGATGGTGCTGGATGACCATGGTGGGCCAACAACTCCCTGAGCCTCACACAGGAACAGGGGGGAGTCCTTACACTGGGATTTGAGCTTCAGGAAAACCTCCAGCCATCTGTGCCAGAGGAGGCAGAGCAATCACAGCCAGGCAGGGAGGAAAGGGGGGAAAAGCAGTGCAGGGAGGGCTGGGAACCTTCTCAGTGCTCCACATCCTCTGCAGCCAGACGGCTGCAATGTGCTGCTGCCAGCCCTGCAGCCACCGCGGCCTCTGCAGCTGGGATTGGGTCAGGAGGAGCAAAATGGGATAAAAGGGAGGGCTGGGGAGGGGAGGGGGTGAACAGGGAGTCGCTGCTGCTGCTGCTGCACTGTGCAGGATGCTGCCTGCAGTGTGCTTGTGGCCTTCACTCATCTCCCAGTGGAGATGCAGAGCAAGAAAATAATACTCAGAGAAGGATGGTGAAAGAGATGAGGGGGATGGAACAGTTTCTGCACATTCAGGGAATGGTTTGGGTTGGAAAGGACCTTTAAGATAATCTCATTCCACCACAGAAATATTCCTGCCATGGGCAAGGATACCTCCCACTATCCCAGGCTGCTCCAAACCTTGTCCAGCCTGGCCTTGGACACTTACAGAGATTCAGGGGTAGCCACAGCTGCTTTGGAAACTTGTGCCAGGGCCTCCCCACCCTCATAGCCAAGAATTCCTTCCCAATATCCCATCTAACCCTGTCCTCTGGCAGTTTAAGGCCATTCCTCCCTGTCCTGTCCCTCCATGCCTTGTCCCCAGTCCCTCACCAGCTCTCCTGGAGCCCCTTTAGGCTCTGGAAGGGGCTCTGAGCTCTCCCTGGATCCTTCTTATCTCCAGATGAGCACCCCCAGCTCTCCCAGCCTGGCTCCAGCACTCAGAGCATCCCCATGGCATCCTCTGGATTCATTCCAGCAGCTCTACACCCTTCTTATGCTGAAGACTCCAGACAAATGTGTCACAGAGACCAAGATTCTTCAGCCCAGAAAAGGGGGAGCTGATGTCATTCAAGACAAAGAGCTGTAAAATCCAGAGTGCCCTGCAATGAAGGATTTCCCTCTGTATGGGATGGTTGGGTGACAGATCAAACCCAGCAAAAGGAAGGTTCCTTTTTTCTATAAAGCACAGCTGAACTGGACAACTCCTTCTCATAATGCCAAGGATTTAGGAAAAATGAATAACAGAGAAACTCAACCACAAGGAACATTCCATTATTAAATCAACTGCAGCACATCCATCTCAGAAGCATCCTGGGATGCATCCCTGTGTGCTTGCCTTGCTCTTGAACCCACCTGTTACTCAACCTGCTCCTGGTGGACTTTAAACCTGGCCCAACAAAACTGTTGTTTTTTTTCAAGTCCCAAACATGGCCCATTTCAAGTTTCTCAGCAAATTCCACTCAAAAGTTGAGTTGACATCTGCAGGGCAGCCTGTGCTGAGCCTGATGCTTGTGACTGCAGGGAATTACCCAGTACCCTGAAATCCTGAACAGGGATGGCTTTCCCAAGGCAACATCAAAATCTGCCCCAGCTGAAGCAGTTTTGGCCATAGAATTGGTGAGAATGAAACTGTGTGGGATGATTTGTCCCCATCCCACATCCTGCTTGCAAAGGGCATCACAGGCCTGATGTGTTTTGGGGCCACCTGCTGTGATCTCTTCATCAAGGAGTGGTGCAGCTGCTCTAAAACCTTATGAACAACCTACAGCTCTTCCCACTGTCCTGACCTTGCTCTGTGCCTTGCAGTGATGATTTCCAAAAGGATTGGGGAACCTTTATGGGGAGTGAATGCCATTCTAGTGTTCATGTGAACTCTGAGTGGAAATCTGCTGAGCTGTTGGGAAGAGAGGGGGTGAAGGAGCAAGCTCTGGAGAAACACAGAGGCTGCTCCTGCTCTTCAATCCAGCCAAAATAAACACTGTGAAAATCCCACAGGTTGGTGGAGGTGATAAATATTGCTGTGAAGTGGGCAAAGTGAGAGTGCCAATTAGATACTTAATAAAGGTTTGTTTTATATTTAAGGGTTTATTTGTTTCTTCAAGGATGCATGGAGTGGGAGGTGATGTAACAGGTCAGGAATGAGCTTTGGTGTGATTTCCCTTAGCACCTGGGATGGGGAATTTCTCTTGAGAAATGCCATCAGGCCCCTGGATTTGGCTTCCAGAGCTATCCAAGTTTGATTTATCCACACAAATAATGGAGGAAAAAATACCCAGGGTCCCTGCTGGTGATTTGTTCCCATTACTGCCTTCCCACGCTGTTGGAAGATGTGGAGCTTGTTCCAAGCTGGAATTTGACTGACATCCCACTCCAAACACTGGAGCTCACTGGGTGATTTTATCTCCTGCACAGAGCAGAGATTGCCTTGCTGAGGGTGAGTAACCAGTGGTGCCCATGGCAGGAGTGACTGTGCTTTCAGAAATCAAAGTTCACCCACTGGGCTGTTCTGACTCGGGAGACAGGAGCCATGGGAACCATTGTTAGCATTTCACAGGAGAGTGGGTTGATATTTTTTAATCAACATTTGCATGCTTAAAACTTCGCCTCTATTTTATTTTTATCCACCTCCTTTCTCCTTGTATGTTTTCCAGCGCACAAAAAAGAAAGAAAGAAAGGAAGAGAACTTTTTAATTAAACTTTTGAAGAAAACTACAGTACAAAGCTGTTCTTTATATTGCAGGAGATAAATCAGTGCAAACATTTGGAAAAGCCCAGGCTTTGGTGCATTGTGCAAGTGAAATCACACATCAGGAATGATCTGGGGTCCAAGTTTGGCTCCTGGTTGAAGGGGCCACTAAATGAACTTGGTTGTCTCTGCTTATCAGGCTAAGGGACCAAGGGAATGTGATGCTGGACACATCTTGGCCAAGCTGGATGGGGCTTGGAACAACTTGGTCTGGTGGAAGGTGTCCCTGCCCATGGCAGGGGGTGGAACTGGATGAGATTTAAAGATTCCCTTTATTGCAAGGCACCTTCAAATAAGCAAAATGCTAAAGCTGAAAAAGCAGCAAGAAATGAATGATGCAATGAGCTGAGCTGAGCTGAGCTGACCTGAGCTGAGCTGAACTTTAGGTGAGTAAAATGTGTGCCTGGTTCTGAGATGTTTGCTCCAGATCCTTCCAGCTGGGATAAATCCATTTGTGCTCCTTTAGGCACAGGTGTCCCTCCATTAAATGTGAATGGACTCAAGGGAATGCTCAAAAATGTGTCTCCATTTTGGAGATTTTCTTCTGCTAAGGTGACTCTTGTTTTTCCTTGAGTCCAACCATTAACCCAGCGCTGCTGTGTTCACCACCAAGCCACGTCCCCTTTGTGACACCTTCTGGACACTTCCAGGGATTCCAGTGGGGATTCCACCACTTCCCTGGGCAGCTGATCCAATGCCTGACCCCTCCCACTACAGTGGAGCTTCTGCCTCTGCTCTGCTGTCAGTGATGGACCAACTCTATCCCCACAAATCAATGGGATGCAGAGTTATACCAGCCTTAAAGAAGGATTTTTTTTTTCAAGAGAAAAAGGAACAGGAGGGGAAAAAAATCCCTCCACTCTAGATAAGGTTTCCTCAACCCCTCCTCAGCTGGCTCATTTAGCACAATGAACTGTCAAAATATCCCTCCACTGGTTCCAGTGAAGCTCTGCTCCTGCTTCCATGGACTTTGGAGCAGCATTTTGGTCTCTCCAGGCCCAATTCCCTGAGCAGTTTGGCGGCAGCCAGTGCAGCTCATGGGCAAGGCAGGAAGGGATGCCCCCCTTCCACATTCTGGCCAGGAATATCCCTGGATTTAATGGCTCATATCCTGGCCTTGTCCCCCCTGTGCAGGGCTGTCTGGCTCTCAGATGGGTCATGCAGCCCCTGCAGCTTGTCACCATGTGTAGGGTGAGCTGTGATAAGCCCAGCATCCCATAAAAGCTGTCCTCAACACTGAGAGCCAGGGTGATTTCCCACCCTGTCAGGAGCAAAGGAAAAGGAAGGAATGTAATGGGACTTTTCCAAAGAATTCCTTGGGCTGATCCTGCTGGCAGAGGGGTGAGGCAGGCAGGGGAGGGGCAGGATCAGTAACGGGGTGCAGCATTGATGGCAGCCCTAAATCCCCACAGCTGAATCCTCACATTTTCCTTGGCTCACACACCAGCTTTGGTGGATAAGGGGACTGCAAAGGTTTTCTGTCACCCACTTGGCTTTGTGCAGTATTCAGGTGGAAAAGCAGACATCCTGTCTGGTTGGGGTTGCAGAGAATCAGAGAATTATTGAGAAATCTGGAGGTCTCTGTCTGACCATCTGTGGCCATCACCTGATCAGGTCAGCCAGGGCTTGGCAACATCCATGATTCCAGAGCCTGCACAAAAATGGAGATTCCCAAATTCCCTGAGTGCCTCTTCCAGTGCTGCACAATCTCCTGTGAAAAAGCTTTTCCTGTTATTCCACCTGAACATCCCAACCTCTTGGAGAAGCAGTCATGGAATCCCAGAATGGTTTGGGATTTGGGTTTGGGTTGGAAGGGACTTTAAAGCTCATCCAGTGCCACCCCTTGCCATGGGCAGGGACACCTTCCACTGTCCCAGGTTGCTCCAAGCCCTGTCCAACCTGGCCTTGGACACTTCCAGGGATCCAGGGGCAGCCACAGCTTCTCTGGGCACCCTGTGCCAGGGCCTCACCACCCTCACAGCCAAGAATTCCTTCCCAATATCTCATCTAAATCTCTCCTCTTTTTAGTATCCCACAATTCTTGACTGAAAAAATGGCTGAATGGAAAAAGGGAAGCAAAGTGTGAATTTTTGTATCAGTTTTGCATTAGAAATAAAATGGCATCAAAGAAAGAGCAGAGAAGTGCAAGAATTTTAGACTGACATTTCACAAATCAAGTGTTTCAATCTCCCATGTCAGCAGTTAGCTCAAAAGAAAATGGAAAAAATCCCCCTGAAACAAAGGAACTTTTTTTTTTTTAATATCCTAAAGCAGAGAGTGAGCTGCACTGGGGAGGGGAGGGTCTGCCTGCTGAACATGGAGAGATCAGGAGCACTTAAAATAAGCAAAATGCTAAAGCTAAATGTAGTAAAATCAGGGATGGATCCCTCTTCCTCCAGGTTTACTCCTGGATTTCCATCCGTGCCTGAATTCAGCCTTGAGCAAGATGTGGGTTTGCCTCTCTCCACGCTGCAGCCCAGCAGCAAACCAGGAGTTCAGAGACCACAGCAGGCATTATGTCATCCTGCGAGGAGGAGCTGGGCAATCCTGCAACGACTTCTTTCCAAACCCTTTCATCCAATCCCTCCTCCAGCAGCATTGCTGAAAACTGGGGGGGGGAAAAAAAAAGGAGCCTGGCCCCGGGGGATGGGTATGAGAAAAGGAGATCCCACTCCAGGATGTCCCGATCAGCATCCCAGAGGGGGAAGAGCTGCGGTGCCGGGTTGAGAGGGGTGGAAGTGCCTCCCTGGCTGTTGTTCACCTGCCAGTTCCCTCCTGCTTGCAAGAAAATCTGTGTGCAGCAAAAGGTGATGTCATCCCTTCCCCGCTCCTGAAATCCAACTCCTTGCTGAATGTGGCTCAGGGCTGGTGTTATTAACAGTCTCTTTGACACATCCTGTGCTCTGATTATTTCTTTCTTTCTCTCTATTTATTTTATTTTATTTTATTTTATTTTATTTTATTTTATTTCCATTTAATTTATTTTACTTATTTTATTTCTATTTATTTTATATTATATTTTAAATTTTATTTTAAATTTTATTTTATATTTTAAATTTTATTTTATTTTTTATTTTTATTTTATTTTGTTTTATTGTCTTTATTTCTATTTTATTTTATTTTTATATTTTATTTTTCGTTTTATTTTATATTTTATTTTTCATTTTATTTTATATTTTATTTTTCTTTTTTTTGTTTTATTTTCTTTATTTCTATTTTCTTTATTTTATTTTTATATTTTATTTTAAATTTTATTTTATATTTTATTTTTAATTTTATTTTATTGTTATTTTATTTTATATTTTATTTAATTTTTAAAATTTTTTTATTTTAGTTTTTTTCATTTTCCACCCGTCTTTTCCTCCTCTTGCTGCACACTGACCAGGCTCCTGAGACTCAGGTTGATTAAATTTCTATGCCTTGCAGCTTCCCTGGAGTCCACATAATTTATGTAAATACGAGAGATAAGAAACGAGGGGGAATCACAAGAAAAATGGAGCATTAAGCCGCCAAGATCCATTAAATTCTCCATCACCCTTTTCAGAATCTCAATGCTCAGCCGCACCGCCACCATGTTTTCCCCCTGCCACAGCAGCGTGGATCAAATTGACGCTGTTGAGCTGAGGAAATCCAGGGGATCATTCCCACCTCCTGCCTGACACTGGGGTTCAGCCCTGCCTGCAGTGGATCCATGCAGGGAACCAGCCCCGCTCCTGTTGTGATGTGTCCAGGTTGTCCAGAGAAGCTGTGGCTGCCCCATCCCTGCAAGTGTCCAAAGCCAGGTTGGACAGGGCTTGGAATAACCTGGGATAGTGGAAGGTGTCCCTGCCCATGGCAGGGGGTGGAACTGGCTGACCTTTAAGGTCTCTTCCCATTCTAGGATTCTATGAATCTTTATCAAAGATTTCTCATTTTTAGTGATTTATCCACATTCTCCACCCAGCTGTGCCCAGCATCACACAATTTCAGCCAAAATGAACCACCCTGGTGCTGCTCATTTCCAGCACAAACCTCCTCCCCTCCACTCATCCCATGTTATCCCCACTCCTGTTCATTGCCAGCCACAACCAACAAGGAGTGAAGGGGCTCCAGAGCCATTATCCCAAACTCCTTATCCTATCCTCAAACTCCTGCTCCTTATCCTTATTACCCCCTTGATGGCAGGGATGCTTGTTGCAGTGTGATTTTAGGGTTTACGTCAGAACCTCGGGTCCCTCCCATGATAATTCCCTCCCCGGTGTGTCACTCACCTCTCCTTTCCCTCCCTGGCCCCTTCCCAGAACTGTCTGTGAATCCTGGCATTCCAGAAGGGAGTTGTCGAGTGATTGGCAGATTCAAAGGATGCCCTCTACCCCTGGGGGGGCCATCTGGGTGACCTTTGTCCCTTGAAACATCCTCTCCTGTATGTGGTTGGTGGCTTCCTACCCCTTCCCTGCCCCTCTCCCTGGGTTAAAAGGAGCAGCAACCACATGGTCAGGGAGCTCTGTTGGAGCTGTTGCTGGATTCAGAGGCCTGTGGGCCAGAATAAAACTCTGGATCCAAACCGTCCATCAGAACCGACTCCTTTCCTTCACCATCGCCTGTTGGAACTCAGGACATCCCTCTGGCTGTCCTGGACTGCCAAGACCCCTGCCAGGGGGCTCAGAGACCCTGGCACAGAACCCAAGACACCTGTGGTTTTGATTGTGACCCATGGAGCAAATTACCAACCTTAGATGAAGATCTGCAAGCCACGACAGTTAAAGTAGAACAATAGTGAATTTATCATGGGGTGAAAAATAGATTTTTGGGGTTTTTAGAATGGGGGTTCAGGGGGCAAGATGGAGGGATCTGGGCATGTCCAGCCTTTCTCCTTCTTCTTCTCGTCCTCCATCTTCTGCTGTGATGTTGGCACTTTTAGATTGGTTTAGAGTAGAAGCTCACTGTCTAACATAGGTGATAGGTATTGGGAAATAATTGTAAATAGTGTACATGTAGTTTTTAGTATAAAAAGATAACACTGCCCCGGGGGCAGGCAGAGTGCCTCTGACTGTCTTACTGAGCAGACCTCAGCTGGACAGGAGAAAGAATTTTATAGATAAGAAACAATAAGCAACCTTGAGACCAAGAACTGAAGAGCTCTGACTCCTTCTTCAATTGCCAGGCTGGGAAAAGAGACTTTCTAACTCATCTTGGGGTCACTCTGACCAGCTAAAGTCCCAAGACCACCTTAAAGCTTCTCTGCCAGAGGTAATCCCAAGGAGCAGATCCTGTTACAGGGAAAGCTCCATCCTGAAGCCACTGGAGCTCCTGCAAGCCTGGACTTGCCTCCATGCACCCAGCTGCAGCATCCAGCTAGCCAAAAGTGTCTCTGGGGTGAAACACCACAGTTGCCACTATTTGGTTCAGCAGCAAGGGCCAGACGAGCTCAGACATGTCCTGTCCACAGTATTGATAATTATTCCAATATGCTCCAGAGGCAGATGGAGCAGCTGCCTCCCTGTCCAGCTGTATCCCGAGGAGCTGGAGCTCCCTCCGGGCAGGGATGTCACATCCCAAGGGACAGTGGTATTCCTGGGTAAAACAAGGTGAGCAGGGTGATGCAGTTTAGGATCCTCAGGAGAGCCTCTGCACTCCCCACACCCTTGGGCAGCACAAGAGCCCAGCCAGGGCTGCACCCAAGATGAACCCAAAATGGTCACAAAATGGGTAACCAGTCATGGGGTCTCACACTTTTATAAGTTCTGGTCCATTTGCATATAATTGGAGTTAATTGTCCAATTACAGGTTTAGCTTATGAAGGTCTCTGTCTGCACAGGATGTTCCTGTGCTGAACGTGGCCCTAAATCAGCCTTTCAACCCCAATTCCTGGAAAGTTGTGTTGGGAAGGAGTAGGAGTTGTGTCAGCAGCCTGTTGTCCTCCTTTGTGTGGTCTCTGCCTTTCCTAAGTCCCTCCTAACTATCCTGATGGATGGAACCCTCTTCTCCAGCCTGTCCATCACTCAGCAGGGTAGGTCAGGCTTCAGAGCCAGTAAAGATCTCCCTGCAATAGTTTCAAGGAAATTGGCACTGCTGTTTGGTGATCTGGCTCATTAAAATGTCTGTGGCATCATTTAATGGTTTGGATTGGAAGGGATATTAAAGATCATCTCACCTTCTACCATGGGCAGGGACACCTCCCACTATCCCAGGTTGCTCCAAGCCCTGTCCAACCTGGCCTTGGACACTTCCAGGGATCCAGGGGCAGCCACAGCTGCTGTTCCTAGCAATGTTTTGGCCCCCAACAAGAGCAAAACCCAAAAATGAATCCTGAGGTTGGTTTGGGAGGATGCCTGGAAGGGGGACAGTTCCCAGTTGGCAGAGTGGATGGGAATGCTGTTTTGGGAAGGATGCAAGGACATGAGGGATGGGAAACGTGGCAGTCAGGGCATGGCCAGATTGCAGCAATTGGTCTCAGAGCCAGGAAACACATCTGGGAATCTGTTCTGAAGGTGCACAAGCACTTGGCAAACCCTGTCCCAGGTTGGTGCAGGCACCTACACATGTGATGCCTCAGGTTTTACCTTTTGTATTTTTCAGATTCTGTGCTGCTTTAGTGTGAAATTCTGAACTTCATATTAGGGGATGGTGAGCTCTCTTCACAAAGTAGAGAGAAAATTCCTTCTCTAGCTGGGGACCAAGGACAACTGATCCAAATCTCAGGCCCAAGAGCATAAACAAGGTGGACTGAAGAGAAAAAAACAAGAAGGATGGGACTGCATGGGCTAAAGCTGTAATTGGACAATTAACCCAAATATGCAAATGGACTAGAACTCATAAAAGTGTGAGACCTTGTGACCATTTGTCCATTTTTGTGACTATTTTGGGTTCATCTTGAGTGTAGCCCTGGCTGGGCTCTTATACTACCCAAGGTGTATCCATTGAGGCCTTTTAATAAACCCCTACTTTATTCTTTAACTCTGCCCAGCCTCTGTTCTAGGTCAGCCTTCACAAGGCATCACATGGACACACACATGGACACCTGTCCCAGGCCAGCCCCAGCTCAGTCACCACAGCCACAGCACTCCCAGTCAGCAGCAGGGCTGGAAGGGCACCTGCCCCCACAAGTGACAGCTGAGACCTCTTGTGACAGCACCAGGAGCCTCGGGGCTGTGCTGTCTGCGAGTCAGACCCAGAAAGCTCCTCTGAGACACAACCTCCTGCTTCCCTGGGACTTCCAGTCCTGCACAGAAAGTGCAGTTCACCCCAGCTCCTGGGAAACCTTTCCCTCTGCCAATGAATGGCATTGGGAATAATGGCATGGATATTTTTTTATTTAAGTTTTGAGCTCACAGGCACTTCTTGAACTGCTTTTCTTAAGTGTGATGGAGAGAAACATCTCTTTAATGGAAGCAGAGACTCTCCAATAAAAATGTGATTTTAGGATGCTGGAGCTTGAGGAAACAAACACAAATCCTGAGTGGTGATGGCATCCCAGGAGCAGAAGTCACTGGCTGTCACTCAGCCCTGTCCCTAACCTGGATGCTGTAGCAGTACCGTGGGTGTTTCTGCCTTCAGTGCTTTGCAGAGTCAATCCTTGGTGCCTGTGCCCAGGGCACGATTAACTACTCCAATAATCTAATATCAACTTATAGATCTTTCAATAGTCATCCAGGATCACGGTCTAATTAAGACTACAAATGAGTTAATCATGTGTGATGAAGTCTTCTAAGAAAATTACACCCAAGACTTTAATTCTGCTGGAGGGGCAGATACTTCTGACAGAGCCCCAAAGCAGAGACTAAAAGAGTGGTGATTAAATGGAGTGATGGGCATGAAAAAAACAAGCTTTGTAGGTTTCAAAGAAGGAGGCTACCTATAACCTGCAGCTTGGAGCACTGAATTATTTGAGACAAATTTGATTTGGCAGATTCTCTTGAAATATCTGATAATTTTACAAACCACTCAGTGACCAGCAGTTGAAAGAGACCTATTGAGTCTCTCCCACTGGAGCATAATATCTAATTTTGAGAAATGGGGCAGTGAAAGACAGACCAGGACCACCAGTGATCACAACCAAGAAGGGCCAAGGAGAAGTGACAAACTTTTTGAACCTCCAAACCAGCAAGGGGAGCGACCCAACCCCTGTAAATAAATGGGTGCCTGACATTCCACAGGGTTTGAAAGGTCTGTTCCTTGGCCTCATCCTGTGCCATGGATGCATCATTTGCTGTGCTCTCACGCTAGAAATGACTGCAGTCATTAGGAACAATTTATGCTCAGGGAAATAATTATGGTCATTAATGGGGCTGCAAAGCAGAGGCTCTCAGAGAGCAGGAGTGGAGCGGTGGCAGCTGCCCGTGCATGCGCTGGGACTGATGGGCACAGCAATTGGGCATCCCAAATAACTCAAGTCCGGCCTCAGGAGGCAGCCAATAACTCATTACTGCAAGGGGTGTTTGGGAAAATCCAGTGGGATCATAAGAAAAGCCACAGCAGTGCCTGGGAGAGTTGGCTGGACACAGAGCAGGGGTGAGTCCCCAGAAGTCACCACTGACCACAGCTGGCAGTTTTAAATCTGCTCATAGTAATTAGTGGGTGGTGATAGTGGGTATTAATGAGGTCATGTCTGGCTTTTGGAATACGACTTCACAGAAATACAGTCCAGTATGGAATTGGAAATGTCTGCCAAGAGATCCTAAGCTAGATTCCCAAGTCTTTGAGGCAGCTGTGTGGAGGAGGTGGTTCATCCTCTGGGGTAGCTAGCTCTCTCAGTGGAAAATAAAGGTTGGAAGAAATCTGGAAGCATCCAATGGGAATGACATTTTCAGGTCAGGTCACACAATGTGACCCAGGGAACACTGATCTAAGGAAATCAATGAGAACAGGAGGAGCCGGACTTGATCTTTGTGGGTCCCTTCCAACTCAGGATATTTTGTGATTCTGTGTGTGATTTCCAGGAAAGTCCTGCCTGGATTTCCTGTTTCTGTGGAAAGCACAGGATTATTGGCAGGTAGCTAATAAAGCTCATTTGGGTTGTCTGGACAGTCTCCTAAAGATTTAATACATTACTTAAAAGAGTGGATTTGGAAAGGACACTGGTCAGTGAAATTGGCCAATGGTTGATTGATAACACAAATATGTTGATTGATAACAAAAATATATGCTGTATTCACTGAGACCAACTAGGAAATGAAGTTTAATCCAGCCCATGGCAGTTGCTATTTAAGAAAAATCTCTTCCATCCCCTAAAAAGGAGCCTGAAATCAGCCTTGCTGGGCACTCTGGCAAGCTAGGAGTTTCAGACCACCTACACCCCTTGCTGACCAAGTTATACCCTCGGGGACCAAACTCCCAGCTGCCTTTAGAGGCAGACTGAAAAATACCTTATTTCTTCAGCAGAGGAATGACTGATCCTGTTTGTGTCCCCGTGTTACTTGCAAGTTCCTGGTCCTGCATTGACTTCCAGGCTGAATTTTGCCAATTCAGCAGCTGGGATCTTGTTGTGATTGAACTTGATAAATTAAGCAGCCTTTTAGGGCAGGGGATGTCCCTGGTGTTTATTTAGTGAGCCAGACTAAATCAATCCACGCTGTTGTACACAAATGGGGAATTTCACTGTCCCTGTTTGCCTTGGGATTCCCTTTGGTGACAGGCAAGGTGTGACCAGAGGGAGAAAAACACAAGCAAGGGGTTGGTGGGGAAAGAAAGGGCTAAATCACCACAAAAGATTATGTCCTGCCAAACTTCCCATGTGGCTGAATTAAGCAAAATTAACTTAACAAAATTAACTGGCTTGAAAATGATGGTGTTGTGGCCATTTGTCTCCAAGGGCTCCTTGGGTGAGAATGAAGGACCAGCAATATTGTCCACCTTCACTAAGATCCTGAGTGCCAGGAAGATGAATTTATTAATATAAATAATAATAATAATAATAATAATATAAATAACATAATAATCTGTGTATGTTATTATATTAGGTATGCAAAGTGCTCAGATGTTACCAAAATACAAGAGGTGATGCTTTCAGCTGCAGGATGACCAGAGAGAAGGGGAATTACCACATTGTGGTAAAACAGGACACAGAGGTTATGTGCCTTCTCAGGCCTTGGTGCTGCCTCCCAGGCTTCAGCATTTCTCTAAATAGTTCATTTAATGAATAGATCCTTTGGTTCTGGAGCTCCTCCCTGCTGCATTCCAGCAGGTATTACATGGAACATGGTGGCAGGAGGCAGCATGGAAATGCCTAATTAACAGGGAAACAACCCAGCAGCCAGGAAGGGAATCTGAAGAGGCAGCATGGAGAGATTAAGGCAGCCAGGAGACTGCCAGGGAATCAATCCATACAGGCATGGGAAGAAGAACTGAGGCCAACTGCAGAGATGAACATGGATGGTAATGATCACAGAGTCACAGAGTGGTTACAGTTGGAAGGGACCTGAAAAATCATCTCATTCCAACCCCCTTGCCATGAGCAGGGAACCTTACACTGGGCCATATGCAAGGAAAACACACATATTTTCATCCCTGCATTGTTGGGGACAAAGTCACACAGGACCTGACTAGGAGTGGTGCCAATGGCAATTGCTAAGCCACACCTATTTGGTGACTTTGAGACTGAAATTAAGAATGGGGGAGTTGACTGAACAATCTGCTGAGGGCCTTTCCAAACCGAAATCCTTGGCTCCCAGTTAGAGAAGGAATTGTTTTGCCTCCCTACCCTGTGAAACTCTGGGAAATGCCTGCAGTGGAGAAGGCTGTGTCTGCTCAAAGCTATGCAGTCCAAATCCAGATGGGAATGTGGGCTCCAGGAACCCTTTGCAAAGAAAAAGGCAGGCAGCCCTGCTTGGAAAGAGTGTCAAAAGTTTGATAGCAAGGACAAAATGCAGGGAAATTCCACAAATTTGCTTTCCACAGGGAATTGGGCGCCAGCTCAGGAGGAAGGCGGAGAAACAAGACTCTCTTTCCCCTGGAGGTTGGTCCCTTGCAATGTGGCCACAGAGCATGGACAGTCCCCAGGAGGAAGGAAGAGACAGCCAAACCAGCCAGGTTGGCATTAACAACTTTGGCCCCTCCAAGCCAGAAAAAATATCCAAATGGGAAGATAAAAATACCAAAAAAAACTATGAAAAGGAGAGGTGTAATAGCCCACATGGAGCAGAGGAAGCCAAGCTGCAGACGCACAAAGTATCCTAAGGCTGTTTTCCTGCCCGAGGCGGCAGAGCTGTGCTCACCCTGGCTGCCCTGCAGAGGATGAGTTTAGGGCTGAAACTGTTCCATTTTAGGAGCATTTTGCTGTGCTGGTGCTCAGGGCAGAGCAGGCACTGGCCCTGGCTCTGTTCATGCTCCCAGGGCCAGGTGGAAGCGGCATCTCCACAATCCCTGCGGGCAGCGGAAAGTGGGTGAGGCTCCTTCCCTCTCCCCTCTGCTCCTGCCACCACGCAAGGAGTGGGAGGCAGGATGACCTACTTGTGTCATGCCCTGAAAGCCTCTTTTTGCTCCAACCAAGGCATCTCCACGCTCTGAGGCTCCTGCTCTGCCTGTTGGAGCTGTCTGAAAGGATTTTGTTACTCCCCTCTTCCCTCCCCTCCTGTCCCCCACTTGTCCCCTTGGCTCACCTGGGGCTGGGAGGGCTGCAAAAACATTTTGAGAGATGCAGTAGGAACAGAAAGGAGAAGCTGGATTGTTTTCCTCCCAAGGTTTTGCTGTGGGAGGGGGAAATGTGGTGGAGGAGCATCCCTTGACATTGCATTCCAGAGAAACAGGGATCCAGGTGCTCTCCTTGATGAGAGATATAAACCCATTGGTATCATTTATGTCCCTCCAGGCTGAGGGCAGGATTCTGGAAATCATTCTCTCCTCTCTCCTCTCTTCCCCATGCGGAAGGATGGGAGAACTGGGCTTTTGGGGATATGGCTCTTTTTTTTTTTTTTCTTTTTTCTTTCATTTTTCTTTTTTTTTTTTCCTGAAGATATTTATTTATGTACCTGCTTAGCCAAAAATATGTGAGGGATGAGCATTTCCAATGCTCTCAGAATGAGCAACTCTGCTCCTTCACTGATTTTGGAGGTAGAACCCTTGTTGACTACAGGGGGGCCAAGATAGCCCAGCCCTGAAAGTATAGTATTGTATTATATATTGTATATTGTATATTGTATATTGTATATTGTATATTGTATATTGTATATTGTATTGTGTATTGTGTATTGTATATTGTATTGTGTATTGTATATTGTATTGTGTATTGTGTATTGTATATTGTATATTGTATAGTATAGTATTATATTATATACAATATATTAATCCTTATTTTAAAAAATATTTTTATAAAAAACTATTACCACACACATTATCACAGGTTTTTGGCACAGCCCCTACAAAACCAAAGACATTTTCACTGCACCTTGTGACACACTCATAAAGAACCTACTGCCTGTTTTACTGAGCTCTCAGAGATATTTCTTGGTCCTTTACCTGCAGCTGTGGCCTCAGAGCTGTGACAGATTTCATTTAAGGCCCTTTATTTCCAGCTATGATGTGCTCTCATTTAATAAGCCCTGTCCACCCCCTTTCCCACCTTCCATGTTGGAGGAAGCTGCTGCTGGAGATGGGAGACACAAGGAGCAAACCCCACAATTAGACAGGCAGGTAATGACATTTTCCCTCTCCCATGGGTGAAGAGTGGCTGTCATATTGATTCCCTGAGGAACAGGCTGGGGGAGCTGGGGATGTCCAGCCTGGAAAAGGCTCCAGGAAGAGCTTAAGGACATTCCCAGTACCTAAAGGGCACTTAGGAAAAGAGGGAGAGGGACTTTTTACATGGGAAGATAGTGATAGGATAAAGGGCAATTATTTTGAACTAAAAAAAGAGATATTTAGGTTAGATGTGAGGAATAAATTGTTCCTTGTGAAGGTGGGGAGGCCCTGGCACAGAGAAGAAGCTCTGGCTGCCCCTGGATTCCTGGAAGGCCAAGGCCAGGTTGGACAGGGCTTGGAGAAACCTGGGATAGTAAAGGTGATGCCTCAGGTTTTAGCTTTTGTATTTTTCAGATTCTGTGCTGCTTTAGTGTGAAATTCTGAGCTTCATATTAGGGCATGGTGAGCTCTCATCACAGAGTAGGGAGACAGAACAACTCCTTCTCTAGCTGGGGACCAAGGATAACTGATCCAAATCTCAGGCACAAGAGCATAAACAACGTGGACTGAAGAGACAAAAACAACAAGGATGGGACTGCATGGGCTAAAGCTGTAATTGGACAATTAACCCAAATATGCAAATGGACTAGAACTCATAAAAGTGTGAGACCCTGTGACCATTTGTCCATTTTTGTGACCATTTTGGGTTCATCCTGGGTGTAGCCCAGGCTGGGCTCTTGTGCTGCCCAAGGTGTATCCATTGAGGCCTTTTAATAAATCCCTACTTTATTCTTTAACTCGTTCTAGTCTCTGTTCTAGGTCATCCTTCACAAGGCACCAAAGGTGTTGTGGTTGGAATAAGTCCTTTAAGTTCCCTTCCAACCCAAAGCATCCTGTGATTCTGTGGTTCCCTGCTGTTGATTTTTCCCTGGACAGAAGTAGCTGAACACACTGCACACCTCCCACTTCCTCTGGAAGCTGCTCTGCCTTGGGATGGGTCAAAATGGAGATGCCATTCAAGTTTTGTCAACTTATTGTCCACAAAGACAAGGCCTTTTGACAAGGTCATCTGTGCTGCCCTTCAGAACCCGTGCTGGGAGAGGGGCCCTGCTGCTCAGGATTGCATCCAGATGGATTTTAATAATCTCCAGGGAAAGAGACTCCACTGAAAAACACAAGGGGAAACCAGTGTGTGGCACTGGGAGTAGGATCACAGTCAGGTCATTCCTCCTGTCCACTGATGCCTTGTGAAGGCTGAGCTAGAACAGAGGCTGGACAGGGATAAACAATAAAGTAGGGATTTATTAGAAGGCCTCAATGGATACACCTTGGGCAGCACAAGAGCCCAGCGAGGGCTACACCCAAGAAGAACCAAAATGGTCACAAAATGCATGACAGATCATGGGGTCTCTCACTTTTATAAGTTTTATGAGTTCTGGTCCATTTGCATACTGGAGTTAATTGTCCAATTACAGCTTAAGCCCATGAAGTCACATGCTCCTTGTTTTTCTCTCTTCAACCCACGTTGTTTATGTTCTTGGGCCTGAGATTTGGATCATTTGTCCTTGGTCCCCAGCTAGAGAAGGAATTGTTTTGTCTCCCTACCCTGTGAAGAGAGCTCACCATCCCCTAATATGAAGCTCAGAATTACACAGTAAAGCAGTGCAGAATCTGAAAAATACAAGAGCTCAAACCTGAGGCATCACCACAATCACCTTGTGCTCTGAGGTGCCCAGAGACCCTCAAGGAAGAGCATCCCTGAGAGGTGGGATCCCAGCACAGCAAGGTAAATTTGCAGTTCCTGGGGGAAGAGCTGTGGCCTTGCCACCACCTCAGGATGCTCCATCCACCAACACCTCCTCCCCCAAAGAGCAGGGCCCCTCTCCTCACTGCAGACCTGGCTGAGAAAGCCTGGCCAGTGTCGACGCATTAACATCATCACCACAATCATTCCCCCTGGGAGCACATCAAGAAGAAGTTAATGTGAAGGGAAGGGCCTCACCATCATCTGTTCCAGAAGTGACAATGATCCCTGGTCAGCCTGATCTCGGGGGGACTCAGTCCCACAGCCCAAGGGTGGCTGTGCAGAAGGTCTGACCCTGCTGCACTCCAGGAGCTCACCCCAGGCCACGTTGGTGCCAGCCTCCCTGGGGACCCGAGCTGTCTCACTTGGTCACATCACAGGGGCAGCAGACAGATCATTTACAGAGAGCTCCCCTCCCTAACTTCATTTATTTTGTATTTCCCTAATCCTGGTGCTGCTCCAAAGCTCTCTGGAGTGTAGCTTCCAGTGCAGCTCCTGAAATTTCTTAGAGCAAAACCTGGACTGGGCTTCAAACCATGAAGAAGCATTTTCCTCATGAGTGTGCCACCCACTCCATCATTATCCCTGCCCTGTGCTAATTCCAAAAGTGCTCCTGGGAACCATCTGAGCCAATGCTACTGGCCCAAAATCACACCCTGGCACTGCCTAATCCATCCATACAGCTGGAGTCTGCAGGTGGCTCATGGAAATGCTTGAACAGCTGATATCTCAAGCCACTTTCAGGCACTTTTAAGACTTTCCTCTCTCTTTTCTTTCACCTTTTTTTCCCCTTAAAAGCAGAGTGATTTTCTTTATGCTGCTCCAGAGCTGGAAACCTCTGGAGTAGAGCAGGGGGTTCTGTGCTCCAGCACTCCAGATTAGTCACTGATGGGACCTCTCCTTTCTCCATGAATAAATCAAGACTCTGCTTTCCATCTACTCTGGGAATGTCCTAAAAGCCCCTTCCTGCACTCAGGCAAGAATTCTGTTTAATTCATGCCAGTGGGGAATTTCCAAAAAACAATATCCCAATCCCATCAAGCTGAAGAAAGGAACAAGAAAGGGAAGACCCCCTTCCCACGAGGGTGTTGGAGACTCCAGATGATGCAGAGTACAAGATGGAGAGTCTCTCTGCCCAGGTCCAAGCTGACACCTCCCTCACCAGCATACCTGATGCAGCATCAGAGAAAAAAGGGGTTCAGCACCGACATTTTGGGTTCTGTAAGTTAAATATTCCACAGAAAATATCCAGTTATCCCTTGGATACCCAACCTGTGTGCTCCACACTTTGGTCTCTGGAATGATGCCCACACACAAGAGGTGAATTATCACTGACCTAAACAAATCCCCAGATATTCACCATCCCCATCAGAGCTCAGACATTCCAGAGTCCTTGGCTAAGGCAGCTTCCACCAGGAAAATGCATGGAAATGTTGGAATTAATCCAGAGGAAGCCACAGAGATGCTCCAAGGGCTGGAGCCTCTCTGCTCTGGAGCCAGGCTGGGAGAGCTGGGGGTGCTCACCTGGAGAAGAGAAGGATCCAGGGAGAGATCAGAGCCCCTTCCAGGGCCTAAAGGGGCTCCAGGAAAGCTGGAGAGGGACTGGGGACAGGGGGTGGAGGGACAGGACACAGGGAATGGCTTCCCACTGCCAGAGGGCAGGGATAGATGGGATATTGGGAAGGAATTGTTCCCTGTGAGGGTGGGGAGGCTGTGACACAGGTTTCCCAGAGAAGCTGTGGCTTCCCCTGGAGCCCTGGAAGTGTCCAAGGCCAGGCTGGACAGGGCTTGGAGCAACCTGGGATAGTGGAAGGTGTCCCTGCCCATGGCAGGGGGTGGGACTGGATGATCTTTAAGGTCCCTTCCAACCCAAACCATTGAATCTCTGATTGTACCAATCATCCAACATCATTACTAAAGAGGCTCCTTTATTGTGTGTGTTTTTTGCTTTTTGTTGTTTGGGTTGTTTGGGGGTTTTTTGCTTGTTTGGTTTTGCATTTTTCAGTTTTGTTTGTTCTTTGTGTTCATGGTACCTCAGATGAAGTTTCTTGTTTCTTTCAAGTTTAAAAGTTCTTCAGCTTTAGGAAAAAAAAAAAAAAAAAGTAAATATAAAAGAACACTAAATTAGTGATTAGTTGAAATCATACACCAAGTGGTAAAAAAATGGATTAACTATCAGCACTGTGCCCAGAATAATGCTCTCCCAATTCCTTGTCCCAGTCAGGCTACTCATCTATGAAATCTTCTGTGCAGATTTATTTTCAGGAGGAAAAAATCACTCTGGTTACAGCAGGAATAGAGTTTAGAGTAGAATTGCTATTTCCCAGTGGTGCTGGGGGCTCTTACACTAAATCACATTACTGCAATTTAAAATACAACTGCACATCTGCTGAGGCTTGGGTATTGCTCACATGTGTGTTTTTCAGTCCAAGGCAGGTATTTTTACATGGATTTTTCCTCCTCTCTGGGATGGAAAATGAAGCTGAATTCCTTTGCATTTTCCATGGATTCTCCTGCCTATCCTTTGGTAGGTTACCAAAGCTCAGCTGCTTTGTGCTAATTTCTTAACCTGGTTTTGTGGCAGGGTCCCAGGTGGATTGAACTAATTTGGACTAAGGCGTGTCTGATTCTGGAATAGGAGCATCAACACAGGGAATTAATTATGAACCACTAATGTCACGTGCACAGTCCAGAATAAGTCCTTGGATAGATGAAGCTTAAGGCCATAATCTTTAATTTTTCTCAAAAGCAAATGATGTTTTTTCCTTGTCTGTCTCTTGATCTGCCTATCAGGAAATAGGTTCCCTGCCCATGCCACGGGGATTGGAACTGGAGAATCTTTAAGGTCCCTTCCAACCCAAACCGTCCTGTGTTTTTTTGGCTATGGAATGGTCACACATTATTATTTTGTCCTCACCTCATTCCAACCCCTGATCACTCAAGATCAGCTCTCTGAATGGGGTGCTCAGTGTGTAAAGTCCTTCCTACACTTAGGGCTTGATCTCGGCCTGGAAGTCACTGGGATTATTTGTCTAAAAGCTTATTCAGATCACAGTCCCCACCTTATCAGAGTTCAGCCAAATACAGATCATAGAATTCCAGAATGATTTGGGTTGGAAGAGACCTGAAACATCCCCTCATTGCAACCCCAACACCTTCCACTAACCAGATTGCTCCAAGCCCTGTCCAACCTGGCCTTGGACATTTCCAGAGATCCATGGGCAGCCACAGCTTATCTGTGCCAGGACCTCACATCCTCACAGGGAAGAATTCCTTCCAAATATCCCATCTATTCTGCCCTCTGGCAGTGGGAAGTCATTCCTCTCTTGTCCCATTTAAAACTTTGCTTAGCTCTGGGTGCAAATTACAGCACCTCCTGTGCAGCAGCTTAAGGAGGTCAAATTTAAATCCAAAAATCTTTCTTCTCATCAAAACCTTGGATTGTGGGTGTGTTGGCTGACAGAAACTACCCTTTTACCCTGGGACCCCCATGTGCTGCATTTCCAGCAGATTTCCAGAAGTCTTTTCCAACCCCTTCAGTCTCTTCTCAGATCAACCACTGACCTGAAAGGAATTTTCCACTCAGGTTCTCCAAAATCCTCCTTGCTCTCCTTGAGAAACTTCACACGTGCAGGTGGCTGCCATGAATGCACAAACTTGCTTTTCTCAACCTCCTCTCGCCATCCCACCTCAGCCCCCAGTGGTTGAAGGACAACGACCCAGGATGTGGCTGTGACCTTAATCAACCCCACCAGGCAATTCCACAAAGCTGGGGACAGCAAAAATTCATCACTCTTAGCTGAAAATTCCTGGAAACAGAGGAATCCTGAATTTGTCTGTGAATTCTCCCACCCGAAGAACTCTCCAAACTTTGGATTTTCCTCCTTTGTGTTAACCCTGTCTTCTTTTGGGAACAAAAAACTGATGGAGCTTAAAAAGATGAATTACCTGATCTGCATATTTAATGGAGCTCAAACGCTCCATAAACACGACACGAGTTTTAACAGTATTTAATGGTTTGCATTAATTAATAAGTCTTTAAAGATGTCAGACATTTGCAGGTTTAAAAACTTTATAACTTTCAATAAATTCAGTGGGGCTTAATGAATTCCTGCCAATTTGCACAGCTTTGGAAACACTCCCTCTCAAACAACATCACCAGTGTTTGTGATTTTAAGAGAAAGAAAGAAAGACAAGAAGGAAAAAAGAAAAAGAATGTGGAGGAAAAGGAAATAATTTATTATGTTGTGATTTCCTATGAAACAGATTTATTTTTCATTTCATTTCAATATTTTGTTGCTTGATTGATTTTTTTGAGCAATTCTCTGAAAAACTGTTGATGCAATGAGGGGTGGGGAGCTCTGCAAACCTCCATGTCTCTGTACACAGAGTCAAAGGATCATTTAGGTTGGAAAAGACCTCTGAGACCACCCAGTCCAACCTGTGACCAATCCCCACCTTGTCACCAACGCAGGCATGAACACCTCCAAGGATGGCGACTCCAGCACCTCCCTGGGCAGCCCTTTCCAATGCTTGGCAACCCTTATCAGGAAAAAATTCCTCCTGATGCCCAACCTGGTGCAGTTTGAGGTTCTGTCCTCTCATCCTGTCCCTGTTCCCTGGGAGCAGAGACCGACCCCCCTGGCTGTCCCCTCCTGTCAGGGAGTTGTGCAGAGCCACAAGGGCCCCCCTGAGCCTCCTTTTCTGCAGGCTGAGCCCCTTTCCCAGCTCCCTCAGCCCCTCCTGGTGCTCCAGCCCCTTCCCCAGCTCTGTTCCCATCCCTGGACAGCTCCAGCCCCTCAATGTCATTCCCAGAGCTGTCCCCAGCACTGGAGGTGCCCCAGCAGTGCCAGCACAGGGGTCAGGCACTGCCCTGGTCCTGCTGCCACCCCAGAGCTGGCACAGCCCAGGTGCCTTTGGCCTTTGCCCACCTGGGTTCACATTCAGGCATTGTTGACCAGCACCACCAACACCACTACTGGGCAGTTTTCCAGTCAAACAAATCCATACCAGTATCTGGATTTGTATGCATATCCACACAGCTGTGCATACACACACAGACACACAAATATATATTTAATGTCTAAATTTTGCTGGTATCTTTTCTGAAGGAAACTATTCCAGAAATCCAATTCCACACACGTATCCTAAAGGTCAACTTCTTACATTCATTTGGGATGAACACAAAGAGTGGATATTCCAATTCCTCCCCACACCTTTGGTAATTACAGATTTCAGAGAAGCTCTTTGCCCAGAGGGAAGCAAAGTGAGAGGCAGGGGCAGGGCTGAAGGCAGAGCAGGGGGAGGAAAGAGAGCATAACTCATCCTCATGGGTGGCATATGTGTATGAATGGGCTGGGATTTATCCTAAAACAACTTCCTGTGCTCATGACGGAAGAAAGACAAGAGGAATCATAAAAACAATGAGTGCAGAGAGGGGAATGAGCCTTGGCTCTGGCTTGTACAGGGAATTCTTCTCCCAGGCATCTCACCAGCCTTCTAGACAGGATCACTCATCCCACTCCCACACACTGGATGTAAAAATACCAGGAAATGTTTGCTGGAATGCTGTCCCTGCCTTTGTAAAGGCCACTCCATGAGAGATGACAAAGAAATGCCACAGGACCTGTTGGCTGCTCTCAGGTGATGGGGCTGGGGAACAAATCACAGAGGGGAATCACTGCAGGTTCCAGAGGGTTGGCACTGCCTTTTCTTAGTCATCATCACCACACAAAAATCAGAGCAGAGGCCCCACAAAGAAATGGGATGGTGCCAATGCATGTCAGGATCTTCCCACAGATTCACCAGCAGGAACATGGAACAGGTTGTCCAGAGAAACTGTGGCTGCCCCATCCCTGCAAGTGTCCAAAGCCAGGTTGGACAGGGCTTGGAATAACCTGGGATAGTGGAAGGTGTCCCTGCCCATGGCAGGGGGTGGAACTGGCTGACCTTTAAGGTCTCTTCCCATTCTAGGATTCTATGATTCTTTACCAAGGATTTCTCATTTTTAGTGATTTATCCACATTCTCCACCCAGCTGTGCCCAGCATCACACAATTTCAGCCAAAATGGACCACCCTGGTGCTGCTCATTTCCAGCACAAAGTGCCCTCCTGGTTTCTGAAACCTCCTCCCCTCCACTCATCCCATTTTATCCCCAGTCCTGTTCATCGCCGGCCACAACCAGCAAGGAGTGAAGGGGCTCCAGAGCCATTATCCCAAACTCCTTATCCTATCCTCAAACTCCTTATCCTTATTATCCCCTTGATGGCAGGGATGCTTGTTGCAGTGTGATTTCAGGGTTTACCTCAGAACCTCGGGTCCCTCCCATGATAATTCCCTCCCAGGTGTGTCACTCACCTCTCCTTTCCCTCTCTGATCCTTCCCAGCACTGTCTGTGAATCCTGGCATTCCAGAAGGGCGTTGTCGAGTGATTGGCAGATTCAAAGGAAGCCTCTACCCCTGGGGGAGCATTGGGCCATCCGGGTGTCCTTTGTCCCTTAAGACCTCCTCTCCTGTATGTGGTTGGTGAAATTCCTACCCCCCTTCCCTGCCCCTCTCCCCGGGGTTAAAAGGAGCAGCAACCACATGGTCAGGGAGCTCTGTTGGAGCATGTGAAAAGATTGGCTTTTTGCAAATATTCAAATGAATATTACATGTGTCATGTTAGAAAGTTATGCTGTATTAATTCTCTTAAGTAGTGTGGTAAATATAGTTTTAGGTTATAACAAAATATTAAAATAGAAACTATGCTATGTAGGATACTTTTTTCCCTAAAGAAAGGACTCGCAGTGAGATAGCAGCCACAGGACACCTAAATCTTTCAGAGAAAGAGAATTTATTATCAGAAGAAATGAACTTCTTCCCACCTCACTGGGACAGGATGACGCCATCAGGATTAAGAGGAAGAAGCTGACACTGACCAGACAGAATCCTGTATTTGAATGGAATTTATGCATCATGTATGAGGAGTATGAATATGCAACAGGTTATTGCTTTTAAGGGTTAACCTTTTGTTAACGTGGGTCTTTTTTCAGGCTTGTGCTGCCCAGAAAAAGGTACCTGGACCGTCCATAACTCTTAGTTTCTATTGTCTCATATCGATCTAATTCAAATTGTCCAAATTATTATTACTCAAATTATATTACTATTTTTATAACCATTTTATTACTATTAAACTTTTAAAATTTTAAAAACAAGTGATTGGCATTTTTCATGGAGCAGTTGCTGCATTCAGAGGCCTGTGGGCCAAGAATGAAGCTCTGGATGGAAACTCTCCATCAGAACCGACTTCTTTCCTTCACTACCACCTTAAAGCTTCTCCACCAGAGGTAAAACTGAGGAGCAGATCCTGTTATGGGGCAAGCTCCATCCTGCAGCCACCAGAGCTCCTGCAAGCCTGGATGTGCCTCCAAGCTCCCAGCTAGCCAAAAGTGTCTCTGGGGTGAAACACCACAGTTGCTGCTATTTGGTTCAGCAGCAAGGGCCAGACAAGCCCTTGGTAAATATTCCAATGGATGCTCTTCCCCCCTCCCCAGCTTTGGCAGCACCCTCTGTCCAGCAGGCAGCAGGAGGCTCGGTGGCCGTGATGGAGCTCACAGGAATGCTGCCCATCCATATGGAGATCAGGGTACGAGATTTGGGTACAAATTGCTGACGTGCTGCTGCCTCCGCTCATCCGGAGCAGGGCCCCTGGCCCCATCCCGCCCTCGTTTGCTGACAGGGATCGGCTGCTTGGACTGGCAGCATCCCGGGAACTTCCTGGCCGTGGGCTTGGCTGGGCACGCTGAGTTGGGAGACTGACAGAGGAAGAGTGTGTAATTGCAACAGAGGGGAAAGCTGCGGGGGAGTTTGTCTCGGGATGACGAACAGGAGCTGGAAAGGCTGAGGGGAAGGGGGTGAGCAGTCACGAGAGTGGCCTGGCCTGCTTTGAGGCACGAGAGACAGCCAGGAGAAGGGGATGAAGATCTCTCTCCTCGTCCCTGAGCTGATCCAGCAGCACCAAACATGGTGCTATGATCACCAAACACGCTGCTGTGATCACCAACTCACCGTACCTGGCCGCGCATTTCAGAGCTGGACTTGAAATGATGTTAAAAAAGGTCTTGGCAAGACCAGAGCAGCCTGATGGACTTTGATAAATAGCCACTAATTAATGTCTAGTCTGTGGAGCTGTATCAGAGCTGTGCACTCATGGGCTGCTGGGTCTGTGAGCTCTGGGAAACTGAGGCACAGAGCAGTGACCAGTTTGATCACAGAATCACAGGATGATTGTGACCACTGCAGGTCCTCTAGACCAACACCCTGCTGAAGCAGGATTCCCTAGACCAGGTTACTCAGGGATGTATCCAGACAGGTCTGGAATATCCCCAGTGAGGAGACTCCACTCCCTCTCTGGACAATCTGTTCAGTGCTTGGTCACTGCACAGGAAAGAAGTTTTGCCTCCTGTCCAGGTGGAACTTGCTGGGATCAGTCCCTGCCCGTTCCTCTGGTGCCATTGCTGGGCCCTGGAGCAGAGCCTGGGCCCTGCTCTGACCCTCCCTGCACACAGGGACACCCAGGGATGAGGACCTTCTCAGCTGTGTCTTCTCTCACCCTTTCCTCATCAGGAAGATGCTCCAGTCCCTTCACCATCTCTGTAGTCCTCCACTGTACCTTCTCCAGGAGCTCCATGATGATTCTCTTAAGGAAATCAGCCTTCCAGGGACATGTGGGAAAGCACAGCACGCTCCCAATGGAAACACAGAAGTCCTGCTTCCTAGAAACACCACAAACTTCATCTGCCAGCTGCAACTGGACACCAGACTGGCTGGTTTGGCATCACTTATCTTGCCTAAATCCTAAGGGAACATCCCAAGGCAACACAAGTGGTTGGAAGCACCAAAAAAAATGGAAAATTTGAAGAGCTTTTGGGAAAGAGATAAAAATTTTCTTTCAGCACCACCTTCTGCCCTGTGTCCCTGGTCCTCCTTGAAGGTTTGGGAACTCGCTGTTCTGAAGCTGGGATGATAAAAAAAAAAAGCCCGTGCCCTTTTTGGATAATGTAATAAAGACTTAGATGCTTTTCGGACGTCAGCTGCTGCCAGTAATCAGCGCTTCGCAGCTGCTGAGTCACAAATAGCTTGAAAAATATTTCCAGTCCTTGCTCTCCTGAGAGCTAATCCCAGAACGGGCAGTCATAAAAAACCATAAATCCCCAAATTACCAGAATGGCCCCAGAAATCTCTCTTAAGGCGATTAGTTCGATGTCGGTTCTGGACTGTCTTTACCTCATTGTTTCTCCTCTATGTTCCTCTCTCCTCTCTTTTCCCTGGACATCCCCACATGGCTGGAAAAGGTCATTCCTCTGTCCCTCATTCTCCAAACACTCCCTAACACCTTGGGGTCTGTGGCATGGACTCTGTGCCCCCTCCCCACACCTGTCCTGTCCCCTCTGTGTGTGTGTCCCTGCCAGAAGATGAGATAAAACACTAAGCACAGAGAGATTATTTTTTCTGGGGGTTTTGGGGGTGTTGTTTTTATCATTCATGGTGAAAACAGAGATGCTCCCTTGTGGGCTTGTCCACAAATTTTTCACCTTTCAAACCAAACATAAACCTTTGCCACAGCTTTCTGCAGGAGACCTTACCCTGGTGTCCAAAGGGCTCCTTCAAGTCTGTATTTATATTTCAAAATTGCTTTATCCATTATTATTAAGAAGAAAAAGAAGAAATAACCATGTCCTTCATGACACTTTTTTTATAAGGGAATGCCAAGCACGCTGCAAGAGTCGTCACCATTAATTAAGCAGAAGAAAGGGCAGCTGAAGCCCACGTGAGCGTGTCCATGCAGCTGTTGGCATCATGTTAAATAAGCAAACATATAAATATAAAAACGACACCAATTCCATAGAAATTCATTTCTGTTTATTTATTTTTTAATATATATGTTTAAGTGGGTTGCAGAGGAGGCCATGGAGATGCTCCTCTGCTCTGGAGCCAGGATGGGAGAGCTGGGGATGCTCACCTGGACAAGAGAAGGCTCCAGAGAGACCCCCATAAGCCTAAGGGGACTTATGAAAAAGAGGGAAAATAACTTTTTACACAGGCAGTTGCTGATGGGACAAGGGGGAATGGTTTTAAACTAAAAGAGAGGATATTTAGATTAGATATTAGGAAGAAATTCTTCCCTGTGAGGGTGGTGAGACCCTGGCACAGGTTTCCCAGAGTGGCTGCCCCTGGATCCCTGGAAGCGTCCAAGGCAAGTTTGGATGAGCCATGGAACAACCTAGGCTAGTGGAAGGTGTCCCTGCCCATGGCAGGTGGTTGCAATGAGACAATCTTCAAGGTCTCTTTCAACCCAAATCATTCTCAGATGTGGCAGAGGATCAGGAAGCATCAGGTAATTCTGGTCAGATAAGTTCTTTTGTAGGGAGATGATGTGGTTGATACTGTCAGTTTAAAGCCATTTCCCCTTGTCATTCCATGTCCTTGTCCCAAGTCCCTCTCCAGCTCTCCTGGAGCCCCTTTAGGCCCTGGAAGGGGCTCTGAGCTCTCCCTGGATCCTTCTCCAGGTGAACACCCCCAGCTCTCCCAACCTGGTTCCAGAGCAGAGTCTCCAGCCCTTGGAGCATCTCCATGGCCTCCTCTGAAGGGGGTGGCTGTACCCAGACACTTTGTGGGAGCAGCCACAGTCCCTGCCCCACTCCTGGGCACTGTGTGGGTCAGGGCTGGTTGGCCTTGGACAAGGAGCAGTGCAGGCAGTGGAATGCAGACCCCACGTCAGGGTCCCAGCACTGCTGCACTTGCTGGTTCAGACTTGCTGTGGCTCTCCCTGCTTTACCCTGGGTGCCCCACTGCTCTCCCCCTCTCTGCCTGTGACCCCAGTTTGGGACATCCTCAGTTCCATAAATCTCATTCCCCTTCCCTTCCCAAGGACTCAGTGCTTTATGTAAGAACAGGAAGACAGGATACATCCACACTGAGACAGCCTGAGAGGAGCATAAGCCTCTATCACTCAGCAGAGAATATTTTTAACATTAACAATAATATCCGGGTGGCCTGGCCTACAAAACGCTGCTCCAGGGCATCCATCCCAACGTGGCAGCATTCCCAACCTGGCTGCTGGGACTCTCTGGACTAAGTTTAGCCCTGAAATGAGCTCAGACCCCTGGCTGAGGTCTCTGACTCGTGCTCCCCTGGCTGGGGAAGCTTTGCTGCTTCCCCTTCCATCCCTTGGCACTGATGATCCTTTGCCACGGGTGGCTCGGCCTGCGCCAGCCGAGAAGACGCAAATGCACCCGTGGGACGTGGCAGGGACACGTCACCCCCGTGGTGACAGCACCAGGCTCTTCCTGTGCTGAAGGCTCCAAGGGCTCAGCGGCTGCCCTGGGCTGCTCCCTGCTCTGGTTTTGGCTTTGTTCTCCTCCTTGCTGCTCCCCACTTGAAATAAAACCCCAGGGAAAACCTGGGAGTTGTCCTGCCTTGCAGGGCCTTGCAGGCCCTGCCCCAGAGTCACAGCAGCACCCAGCCAGGGAAGGGCTCTGAAATTCCGTGGGTGACATCCCAGCATCACCCTGGGTGCCCTGGGTTGCTCCCTGCTCTGGTTTTGGCTTTGTTCTCCTCATTGCTGCTCCCCACATGGAATAAAACCCCAGGGACAAGGTGGGAGTGTTCCTGCCTTGCAGGGCCTTGCAGGACCCTGCCCCAGGGTCACAGCAGCAGCCAGGCAGGAGGAGACAGCCAGGGAAGGGCTCTGAAATTCCCTGGGGGACTTCCCAGCATCACCCCAGATGCCCTGGATTGCTCCCTGCTCTGGTTTTGGCTTTGTTCTCCTCCTTGCCGCTCCCCAACGTGGAATAAAAC
This sequence comes from Agelaius tricolor, assembly GCF_023055355.1. Classification (NCBI taxonomy): domain Eukaryota; kingdom Metazoa; phylum Chordata; class Aves; order Passeriformes; family Icteridae; genus Agelaius; species Agelaius tricolor. The sequence goes on along the minus strand of NW_027269261.1, from coordinate 112,425,014 downwards.
CCCAGGGAAAACCTGGGAGTGTTCCTGCACCAAGACCTTCAGCATGGCCTTGCAGGACCCTGCCCCCAGGCAGGAGGAGACAGCCAGGGAAGGGCTCTGATATTCCCTGGGTGACATCCCAGCACCACCTCAGGTATGGGGTCACCCATGCTGTGTTTGTCACCCCATGGCCACCCTGATTGATTCTCCCCCCAAATCCTTCCCCTGCTCCAAATGCAATGGTCAGAGCTGAGCCTGCCCCCTCTGTGAGCTTTGCACAGACCAAGAGGCCTTCAAGGACATTTTTTACCAAGTATGATGTGACATGGATAATGAGGAAATAAATAAGGAATAAACTGGGGAGGGGAAGCACCCTAGAAATTTCAGAGCCACCACTAGGACCGTGCAGGGGCGCAGGGGAAGGAGGGGCAGGCAGGAGCCAGCTTGCTATTTTAAGGACAAGCTCCAATAGTAAAGTAATCATCTCCCCAGCAATGCTATTTTCTGGATCCGTGCCCTCAAGTCAGCACGAAGCCACCGTGCTTTCTATTCCGGTCACACCGAACGCTTCCCACCAATCCATCCATCTTAATCCCGGCCCCGGCAGCCGCGCAGCCCCACCGGGGCTGAGGGGGGTTTGGAGCTGGGCTCATCCCTGCCAGCCCATCCCTGGGCACTCCGGACCATCCTCTCCATCCTTTCATCTGCATCCTCGCTGCTGCTGCTGCTGCTGGACAAAATGCCTCCCACGTAATCAGTTCCCATCCTCCCTCTCCTCCTCCTCTTCCTCCCCCCTCCGTGGTTCTCCTCGCTCCATCCCCTCCTCTGGCGCACCGCGGATAAAGGGATCGGTCCTGCGGCGCTGGGGTCATTTCAGGAGCTGTCGCCGCTGGGGTGGCGGGGCTTTGCACGCACAGAATTACAGAATTCCAGAATTCCCGTCCCCACTGCAGCAGAGGCTGGGCACGGGCAGCCGAGGAGCTGCCAGCATCCTTCACCCGAGTTGTGCACCTGCATCCCTGCTCGGGGACACCCCGACCTGTGCTCCGTGGCTGCCCCGTCCCCTCCGCATCCAAAAGGGATGTGCTGGGCACGGAGACACCGCACAAAAGCTCCTTCATCCCCTCCAGGACCACTGCATCCCATCCCTGCATCCCATACTCGCATCCCATCCCTGCATCCCATCCCTCCATCCCATCCCTGCATCCCATCCCCGCATCCTCCCCGCACCCAGGGCATCCAGACCACAGGATCACCTCCCTCTCTTTTTTTTTTTTTCCTTTTTTTTATCGGTGTGATGAGGCAGGAGCTGCACTTCCTGCTGCAAGGATTTCCCTGCGGATTTCACCTTCAAAAGCACCGAGTCCCCAGAGCCCCCGAGGCGCGAGGTTTCCCTCTGCTGAGCGCTAACAAGTGGTCAGGAGCTTGGGGTTTTGGTGCTGTTCCCTAAATAGAACATCTCTTCAGAAGCCCAAAAAGATTAAAAGCTCAGCTGACTTCCAGAAAAAAATTATGTTTATACAGAGCACAACAGGATCTGGAGTTTAAATATATATATATTTACACAAGCACTTACATAAGGACTCTCCTAGACACAAGTTAACCTCCAGTTATGCTTTGGGAGGAAATTTTCCCTGGGATTTTGGTGGTTTTTTCCCTATCCAGGCAATTCCCAAATAATGGCCATTGCAATAAAAATACACTGCATTGTAAAGCCTGAAAATTGCCTGATTTTGGTACTTTTTGCTCACAGACTTGGATTTGAATTATTTTTTTTTTCATTAGAGTTCTCAAAAGCCCTGAGCTAAAAGAGGTGCCTCCCTCTGTGCCTCAGTTTCCTCAATTTAGAAACAGTCCCCACACTGGCCAGGTGACACTGAAGTTTAGGAAATGTCCAAGACTTGTTTCTGATAAAAAAATCTACTGCAAATCAAATGTCAAAACTGAGAAAATGCTTGGGGCAGGATGGTTGGAGTTTTTGGAGGAGGGAGAACATGTTTTGAGGTTTGAGTTTTTTTGAGAATTTTCTAAAAAATAATACCATCCAACAAAACCAACCAAAAACAATCACAAGAGACCTGAAGTTTAAAAATGTGACCTCATAATTCTTCCCTAAACCACAAACCAGCTCAAATAGGGGCATTAATCAAGCTCCATCACCAAGAGATTTGCAGTCCGCAGATGACTCAGATTTAGTCTTTACTTTGATTTCCTCACTCCCATTTCCCCAGTTTGCATTTTTTTTCCCCTTCCCACCCCTTCTGTCTCCAGCTCAGCACAGCATTTAGCAGGGCAATACACTTTAAATACACTGATAAATAAATATTTATTTCTTTATATGTTCAGTGGGTAAGTTTGGGTGAGGGAAGCTGAGGAGGAGGAGGAGGAGGGGATGGGATGGGATGATAAAAATATGGCCATTTGCATGGGGCTGCACCAGTGTGGGAGATACACAAATATATAAATTATATCTCTAAAAACATAGATATCCATAAATATCCAAACCCGGAATTTGTAAGGATTTTTCCCTGACTGTAAAAAAGTAAGGAAAAAAAAAAAGAAAAGAAGAAAAAAGGCAGAACAAGCCCAGTCCTCTAACAAAAATAACAATAGGATCCTGCTAAGGTATAATTCCAGGTCTCCTGGACTAAATTGCAGCAGGTTCCCAGGAGTCAGCAGAGAAGAGGCAGAGTGCTGCAAGAGCCAGTCACACACCCTGCAGCTGGCAAAATAATAATAATAGTAATAATAATAATCAGCCATGTCCAATCAGCCCTAATATCCATTACCACCATCAGGTTCAGTGCAGGATTAAGAACTTCAAGTGAATAAATATGCCTGTGATTTCCACCGTGTTTAGAGGCTGATTGGAAGTCCCAGTGGAGGGGTGTTTTCAGCCATGGATGCATTCTCCAAGCTGGGAATGCTGTGGCTCTCTCTTGGCTGCACTTTTGACTCCTGACCCCCTGAAATCCCAGAATGGTTTGGGTGGGAATGGACCTCAAAGATCAGCTGGTTCCAGCCCCTGCCATGGGCAGGGACACCTTCCACTATCCCAGGTTGCTCCAAGCTGGCCTTGGACACTTCCAGGGATAGGGCACCCACATCTTCTCTGGATAACTTGTGCCATGGCCTCATCACCCTTGGTGTGGGAACACTCATCCCAAACCTGGATAGGGGTTTATTCCTCAAGATGGCCAAGATTTTGAGTTGAACCCACAAATAAGACGTTGTGCTGCTTTTTCTGCACTAAATGTCCCTCTGCTCAGGCATATTCTTGTCACCTCGCCCCTTCTGTGAGGACTTTCAACCTCACAGTTAAGGAATAAGATCAGAGAACTTCATTTCCTCATGGTGGTCCCATCCACTCTCCTAGGAAATGAAATTCCTTCACTTCACCTTCTGCTACTCACAGACCCACCTGCAGATTTCAGTGCCCTGCCCCCAGAATAGCATGGAAAGTGATGGGAACATCCTCAGCAAGGCAATGTAGGTGAGGGAAGGTCTGGAGAAGCTGGGCCATGAGGGGGATCTCGCTGAGGACTCTCATCCTCCACCTCAGCCATGTGGCAAGAGCCATTCCTGAGTTACTGCCATGCCTGTAGGATCTGACCATCCCCAACCCAACCTGCTGAAACAGCCCCTGGCACAGCTCACAGCAGCCCAGACCCAGCCATGTCTGACCCTGGGGGTGAGCAGAGCCCTGATGATGCCCCAGAGTGCTGTTCCCAGGGTCACACCATGGATGCAATGTGGAATTCCCTCCTGATGTCCACATGTGAACCTCTGCTCCGTGCCACTGCCACCCCTGAACCACAGCCAGACATGGCCTTTGGTGACTTCCCCAGGGTCTCCTTGGGGGAAACCAAACATCCCAATGGTCAGCAGAGTCTCAGGGAAGGATGGAAAAGGGACAGAGGCCCCCACGCCAACACCAAGACTGTGCCCTGCCCAGCATGGCCACGGTCCTGTGTCAACTCCATGGTGTCCCACCTCTCAGAACTCCCTGAGGAGGAACAAGGAGGGGACCAGGCTGGTTCTGTGGGGAAGGCAGAGGGAGGGGTGGCTGTGATTGCCTCAGAGCACTCAGGGGATGATGGATGATGCTCCATCATTGCTGCCTTCCAGTGCCACCCTGCACAGAGGAATCACAGGGATGGGCACAGTGGGGATTCGAAGTTACCCCTCTGTACACCTCTGGATCCTCTTTCTTTCCTCACTTTCCTTTTAATTCTTCTCTTTTTTTCTTTCCTCACTTTCCTTCTCCTTTTAATTCTTCTTTTTCTTTCTTTTTTCCCAATTTTCCTTCCTTCCTTCCTTCCTTCCTTCCTTCCTTCCTTCCTTCCTTCCTTCCTTCCTTCCTTTCTTTCTTTTTCTTTCTTTCTTTCTTTCTTTCTTTCTTTCTTTCTTTCTTTCTTTCTTTCTTTCTTTCTTTCTTTCTTTCTTTCTTTCTCTTTCTTTCTTTCTTTCTTTCTTTCTTTCTTTCTTTCTTTTTCTCTCTTTCTCTCTTTCTCTCTTTCTCTCTTTCTTTCTCTCTTTCTCTCTCTCTTTCTCTTTCTCTCTTTCTCTCTTTCTCTTTCTCTATTTCTCTCTCTCTTTCTTTCTTTCTTTCTTTCTTTCTTTCTTTCTTTCTCTCTCTCTTTCTCTATTTCTCTCTCTCTCTTTTTCTCTCTTTCTTTTTCTCTCTTTCTCTCTTTCTTTCTCTCTTTCCTCATTTTCCTCCTCCTTTTTATTCTTCCTCTCTTTTTTTGGTGGCACAGGGAGGAAGGCTTTGACTCTGAACAGTGCAGACAAATCCATCAACTCCAGCGAGGAGGAGCCGGGCAGGCAAGCTCCCGAAAGCAGCAGGGAGACGTCTCTTCCTTGGGGGAATCTCTGCATGGAGGGATGATGGGAGAGCCCCTCCGCCTCCCCGAATCCTCCGCACTCTCGGCATCCCCTCTCCGCCTCCTCCCCAATTCTCCGGTTTCCGTGACAACGCTTGGCTCACAGGAGCCTCTCCATTGCAGAGCCCAGCACCGCACACAGCTCCTGGTGCCTGTGCAGCCCACGTGGGGTTCAGAGGGTTCAGCAGCAAGCAACAACCTCGGGTTGGGTGCTTGGAGGAAGCTCCAAACACAGATTCTTACAGGAGAAGGCTGCCAGGTTGGGGAGTGTCTCTTTGATCCAGCTCCCAGCAATGGTTGTTGCAAGAGGTGGGTGATGAGAGAGGTTGGGATGCAAAGAGGGAAAACCCTCACAGTGCTGAGGTCAGAGCCGATCATGGAATCAAAGAGTCCCTGAATGGTTTGTTTTGGAAGGGACCTTAAAGCTCAACTTGTTCCAACCCCTGCCATGGGCAGGGACAACTTCCACTGTCCCAGGTTGATCCAAGCCCTGTCCAGCCTGGCCTTGGACACTCCCAGGGATCCAGGGGCAGCCACAGCTTCTCTGGGCACCCTGTGCCAGGGCCTCCCCACCCTCACAGCCAAGAATTCCTTCCCAATATCCCATCTATCCCTGCCCTCTGTCAGTGGGAAGCCATTCCCTGTGTCCTGTCCCTCCAGCCCTTGTCCCCAGTCCCTCTCCAGCATTCCTGGAGCCCCTTTAGGCTCTGGATGGGGCTCTGAGCTCTCCCTGCATCCTTCTCTTCTCCAGGTGAGCACCTCCAGCTCTCCCACCCAGCCTGATGCTGAGGTTACACCTCCACAATAAATCCATGCTGGAGCCTGATCTCCATCCCTGAGTCCTGGCCATGTTCACACCATTAACCCTTCCCACCCTCCTAAAGGCAGTGCCTGCACCCCAACCACGTGTTGGGGATGATCCCTGGCCTGTGCCACCTCCTGAGCTGAGACAGGGGTGGTTTGGCTAAATCTGAGTTGGCCAGGGCTGAAAGGCTCTGGGGATGGCAGAGAAAACAGAAAGGTGAAGGTTCAACCCCAGCCCTTGTGTTCTGACTCTGTTCCATTTACCACTCACAAAAATCAATCACCCAGCCCTGGCAGGGCCTGGGCAAACCTGAGTCCATCTGCTGGCAGAGCTCTCAATCCATCTGTGCCCCAGGGATGTCACAGCAAGTGCCCAGAGCAGCAGCAGTGACTTCCACCAAGGACTGGACCCTCTCAGGTGATTGTCCCCTGCCCCAGGGGACAGACTCAAACTCTGGTTATTTTGGCTGAACAGTCACCAAGGACATGAAGCCACCTTGTAGAGACCCAGACAGTGCTGGAAGTGTTGGCAGAGAGCAAGGGCTGTGCCCAGGAAAGAGCCACAGAGTGGGAATAAAGGGCAGGAACCATTTAGAATCATAAAATCACAGACTGTCCTGAGCTGGAAAGGACCCACCAGGATCATCCAGTCCAACTCCTGTGCACAGACACCCCAAATTCCCACCCTGTGCATCCCTGAGTGTTGTCCAAATGCTCCTGGAGCTCTGGCAGCCTTGGGGCTGTGCCCATTCCCTGAGAAGCCTTTTCAGTGCCCCACAACCTTCTGGGGGAAGAACATTTCCCTGATATCCAACCCAATCCCTGAAACAAGCACAATTGGTTTAGTTGTGTTGATAATGGTTGGTAAATCTGTTATCTCTTTAACCTGGAGCACAGGCAAACAATCAAATGAAACATCCAAACTCTTGCAGGTTTTCTCCACATCCCAGTGCTTGGCAGGGTGTGGGGAGGACTTTGTTTCCTTGGCACAGCCTTGGCACAGACTAATGAAAGCTGTTCCAAATTGTCCCACCATGTAAATCCCAAAAAGGATCCAGGACCAGTTGCTCCACAGAGCTAACACTGATCAGAGAATCATGGAGCAGTCTGGGTTGGAAGGGACCTTTAAAGGTCATCTAGTCCAAACCCTTGGAATGAGCAGGGACATCTCCAACTAGGTCAGGTTGTCCAGCTGACAGGCTGTCCCCTTTGGTTCTGATCTTCCACTCTCACAAAAATCACAAGGCGTACAAAAGAGAGGGGTATGATGACTTATTTTCCTCATTTCCATAAATCTGGGCAAACCTGATCTGAAGGCAGGATCCCTCTGTTTTCCAGGACTTAGGGCTGGCCATGAGCAAGGAGGGAGTTCCATACACTGCTGCTTACCCTGGCCCATGGAAATAAACCATGGAAATAAAATATAGCCCAGGGTGAACCTCAGACTGTGGGAGAGGGAGCTAATTACCCCCCCTGGAAAGAAAGGAAAAGACACAGCACAGTCACTGCTGTATTTTTTTTTTTTTTTTGCCAGATACTTTTATCAATGACAAGAGAAGGACAGCTCTGCTCACTAAAAAGCAGCTTCCATGGGGTGAGATCCTCCTGCTTCCAGCTGAAGTTCTTCCTTAACAGGACCCAAAGGTGATGGAAATGTCATTTACAGGCAGCCAAATTCCCAGGAAGGGACAGGCAGGGGCAACTCTTGAGTATCAGGTGGAATCACGTTCTAACTCCTGGGAACAGCGCCCACTCCAAGCTCTGGACTCCTGGTTTTGGTGGGAATTCTGGCACCAGCTGAATGTGGGGTTGTCCTCTCTGACATTGAGAAGCCAGCTGAGATTCCAGCTGCCAGAACAAAGGCTGAGGAGCTGTGTTTAACAGCACGAGGACCCAGCTCTACATTACACACACACGCACGCACACGCTGAGCTGTCCCCAGCATTAAAATTTCATTACAAGGAGTGCACCAGGAATAACCATTATCAATTATATATTACACACTGCTTTAGTATAAAAGAAATCTGATGGCTTGGGGGTTCTGCTGTGAGAAGGAGCCTCTCTTGCAGGCTCTGGAGCTGGTGGTGTGGTGGAGCTTTGTGATTCACCACACAATTCCCACTCTCCCAGCCCTGTGTCCTCATGGTGGGAATATCCACTCCTGGCTGGCTGTTTGTCCCAGTTCCATGCAGGTCATGCTGGGTTGTCACAGAAGCACAGAATGGTTTGGGTTGGAAGGGTTCCAGTCACACTTCCCACTGTCCCAGGTTGCTCCAAGCCCTGTCCAACTCAGCTTTTAACATTCCCAGGGATGAGGCAGCCACAGCTTCTCTGGGAAACCTCTGTGGGATGCCCAGGACAGGACAGGGATTGAGGATTGGATCTTGTGGCTTTTTGAAAGAGCTGGCTTTGCTATCTGGATAATGTCACCATGCCAGGAGCTGCTTAGGCCACTCACTTGGTCACCTGAGGCATCACCTACAGCCCTGGGTGCCTCCAAATGCGGCTGTCCCTGAGTGTCTTGGACACCTCTCATGGGTGGGACAACTGGAGGTGTCCCCACTGCTGACAGAAGGTTCTTTGGTGGCCTCAGTGTCCTCTTTCAGATACTTTGGTCAGAGCACCAGAACCTCACTCACATCCCAGAGCTGGGGTGTCCATGAACTTGTCCTGTCCCATTTCCCTGGGGCAGCAGTGGCAGCCACCCCTCCAGTGTCTACAGCACCCAAATCTCCTCTTTCCCCCAGTGCACCGGGCCTGAGGAGCTTTTAGACACCAAACCCACAAACCCTTCCATTCTTAAGTTGCTCCTCATCCCCACCCTGAGCAGCCTTTGCCCTTTGAAAAGTCCACTTCCATTTCTTCATGTTGAGGAACAAATGTTGGCATTGTCTGAAGGCTTTCCTGCAAAATGATCCCTCTCCCCCAAAGATGGCAGTCAGTGAACAACCCCAGATCCTGACAGATGATAATGACAGGGACACTAAGAAGTGATGGGGTGGAGGGAGGGGATGTTAAAGGGTGTTTAAGTCTTAACACTGATACTTCAATCCAGTTAATGCCTCTGTGTGTGGTGTCTTAGTATTTTAGCTTTTATATTTTTCATATATTTGTAGTCCTGCAAATTCTTTGGTGTATAACTCTAAAGTAGCCTGTCAGCTGCTGTCCTGCCATTTTATTCAGACAAAACAGTTCCTGTCTAGGCCCAGGACTCGAGGACACCTCACTGTCTCAGGCCCCAAAAAGTATAAACAAAAGTAAGTTGGGGGGAGGAGCAAACTGGGAGTTTATGACTTCATCACCTGAAGCTGTAATTGGAGGATTAATCCCTGATATGTAAATAGACCAAACGTAAAACTGCATGAAAAATTGGTGACCATTTCCCCCAAGGTGTACCTATTGAAGACCTTCAGTAAACATCCACTTCTATTCTCTTATTTTTGTCTAGCTTCTGCTTCAGGCAGCCACTCCAAGGCATCATGTGCACCAAAGTACTGAATATTAATAATATTAATTAATATACAATATTAATTATTAATACAATATTATATATATTGTATTATTATATATAATATATAATATATAATATATAATATAATATATTATATACTATATATTATATACTATATATTATATATTATATACTATATATTATATATTATATATTATATTATATATTATATATATTATATATTATTATATATGTTATATATAATTAATAATACAATATTATATATATAATATATAATATATAAAATAATATACTGAAACATCAGCAGCTGGGTGGGGAACAGTCAGGCGAGGGGGGTCTGCAGGACTTTGCCCACTCCCTCAAAGATTTTGGGAGGAGATCCTCAGGCAGATAGGGAAGGGGCATGGAAGAATGGTTTTTAAACTAAAAGAGGATAGATTTAGATTAGAATTTGGGAAGAAATTCTTCCCTGTGAGGGTGGTGAGGCCCTGGCACAGGGTGCCCAGAGAAGCTGTGGCTGCCCCTGGATGCCTGGAAGTGTCCAAGGCCAGGCTGGACAGAGTTTGGAGCAGCCTGGGACAGTGGAAGGTGTCCCTGCCCATGGCAGGGGGTGGGATGGGATGATCTTTAAGGTCCCTGCCCACACAAATAATTCTGTGATAAAACTACAGTGGATTCCACATTTCTTTGCTGCCAACAAGCCCATGGCTGCACTTTGAAATCCTTATTTCCCTTTCCCATCCAGTGGATCGTGCCTGAGAAAGTGATTTCTCAGGATGCAGATTAAAGCAGAACAGCAGAGAGCCTCCAGTGCAATTATGAAAAGGAAGTCATAAAAAATAGTAATTAAAAGTCATATTTCTGCTGGGTAAATGCCTGGGCAGGGCTGGGAGTTGGAGAGAAAGATGCCTGAAATGCAGAGGATGCAGCAGAGGTAGGGATGGGACAGAAAAGCTTTGTCTGTGCCAGTGAAGGAAGCAGGGGCAGGGATTGCACCACTCCTGGTGTCACCTGTTGGCACAGTCCCTTGCACAGTTTTAATCCAGAAAACAGCCCTGTTGGGTGCTGGTCTCTGCTGTCACCTGCCTGTGACTCAGTTTCCTGCTGGATGAGCCAGGAATGAGGAGTCCTTTGGTCTGTGTGGGACACACAGCATTCCAGTGCCGCTGCTGAAATGGTGCTGGGGGAAAGCAAAGAAATTTGGGTTGGGTGGAAGAGGTTTTACTCACTGAAATGAAAGCTTGGGCAGAGTTTTATTTGGTTCAACCCTGAACTGAGCACCTTTGACCTCCTGGAGTGGCACAGCCTGAGGGCATCTCAGGTGGCTTTTGGCACCAGGGGAAAAACTGGGAAAAAGCAACATCTGTATATGTGAAATATCCAGAGCCTCTTCTCCAAGACCCTGAGGTCTTGCCCGAACTGCAAATGCTCTTCCAGCTCCTGATCCAGCAAGGATTTACACCTCAAAGACCCTCTGCCTCCTGCACCCCTGTGGACATGGGGTCATGGTGTCCTCCTGCCTCTTCCCAACCCTCTCAGACCTGGCCAAAACGAGACCTCTGAGCTGCCTGGTTGGCAGGAGATTGAAACCTCAACCCCTGGGAACTCCAACCACGCTCCTGCCGTGGATGCTCACCCAGGAGAAGATGCCAGTGAGACAAGTGGGGTGAGACCTTCCCAGGAAAGCCTTCCTGCACCACCCATCAGCCCATTCCTGCTGTGGGGACATTGGTCCAGCCCCACAGGCAGCAAATGAGACCCCAGCTAGGGGGAACATTTCAGGAAATGCTTAATAAAACCCTCTAAAGGCAAAACCCTGGAGGCCAGAGCAACTCTTTGCCTTCCTGCTGCTGAATCACCAGTGGGGAGCAGGAATTGAACAGAAGAAAATAAGAATATAAGGGGAGATTGTAAACACTAGCCAAATTAAAAACTTAATGGGTCTAGGCAGCCTCTGGGGATGGAAGACAGAGGGTCTGGCAAGGAGGGGAGGCTGGTGTTGTCTGACAGGGCTGTGGGAAGCTCCAGCAGTCCCACTGCACCCAGGGGAAGGGAAACAGATGCTCTGGAGTGGGAGCTGGAAGTGCAATCACTGGGCAGGGTCATTCCCAAGAGCTCAGGGGACATTTGGAGGGACAAGGTGGACACTCAGGACTGCCACCATCCCAGCTCCTGCTGTGGTCCCTCATGGGGTGTGGGGCAGGGGTGGGTGCAGATCGATGGAGGCTGTTTGAGGGGTGATGGGAATTCCTGGATTTAAAGGAAGAAAAGGTTTTTCAGCTCTGTGTAAATGTGCCTGGGGCAAAGGGGAGATGGGCTCATGGAAATCAGCCTCCTCAGGTATTAAATTAGGAGGAAGCTCAGGATGAGCCTGGTGGTTGAAGATGCAGAAGACTGAGGCTCAAATCCCCATTCTTGCAGTATCCCAGGGTTCAAAAAACCTTGCTTTTCCCATTTGCCTCCCAAAGTTTTCCTTTATGTGCTCCAACATGAAATCCCATCCAGATCTCTCCCCACACTACAGCTAAGAAAACAAATCTTCTGTGAGTAAAAGAGCAAAGCAAGGTTGGTTTCCAAGGGATGGTGGATTCTCCAGCATCCAGTAAAGAACAAACTCAAAGGAAAGATTTACCCAAGTCTGTGACACTCATCAAATTTCTCTGATGGGTGGTTTGGCTGGAATTAAGGAGGGAATATGGTTCAGGGGTGTTTTTTCCTTCACTGAGGGTACTGGGCTTCCTATTTTCTTTCAACATGCCTGGTTTTGTGAAAGTTGAAGGATTTATCCTCTGAAAAATGAGTATTAAAAGTTTTGACTCTCTGTCCCTGTGTAGGTCTGGTTTCTTTAGTAAATAAAGGTAAAGCTGTGGTGAAAATCTGCCCAAAACCAAACAGGGAAACTTTGAACACAGAATTTTGCACCTCCCAGGCAAAGAGAAGCATTTAAAATGTCTCTGAGGTGAGATTTGACTTCAACATTTTCCTCCAGGCTCTAACACCTGAGGGGAAAAAAATAATGATGAAGAAATGGAATGCTGATGAGTTCTTCTCTGCTTGCCTGGATTTTAAACCATGGAAAGACAGAATCATTTGGGTTGGAAAAGACCTTTCTGATCATAATTTTTGTTACTTTCTGAGGGCTTGGAGTGCATCTTGGAGAGCATTGGCAATGCCTTAGCTGGAGCCAGTGAATTTCAGGACATGGGGAAAAGGACATGTTTTATCACACCAGTGATCTGAGATACCGAAGGGACAGGAACCCTTTCTGATGGCTCAGTAACCATGTCCTGGTGCTGGTGACCATGTCCCCTCCCTGCTGTGCCCATCACCCCAGCCAGTCTCTGAGACAACCATGGAAAAGCTGTGGCATCACACAGAGCTGAGCTGAATCCTCTTTTTGGACCTTCCCTGCGTGAGTCACCCCCTCGTGTCCTCCTCCAAGAAGGGACCCCATTCCTGCATGGCTGCCCCTGGGGAGAGGTGCAGGATGGCACCTTGTCCCAGCAGGCACATGTGTCACCATGGAATCACCTCAGGTTCCTGTGGTTGAGATGACTTTTGAGGAGTTAGAAAGTCTTTTTTTCCCAGCCCCGCGACTGAAGAAGTCGAGATTCATCAGTTCTGCTTTTCAAGAACTGATGTTTTTGTTTATTTTTTCTTATCTATTACATTCATTCTCTGACCTGCTGAGATCTGTCCAGCAGGTCAGGTTGTGGCACAGTCCCTGCCCTTGGGGTGGTGTTAACTTTTTATACTAAAAACTACGTGTACTTTATTCACAATAATTTTCCAATACCTATCACCTGTGTTAGACAGTCTGTCTCTACTCTAAACCAATCCAAAAGTGCCAACATCACCCAGAAGATGGAAGACAAGAAGGAGAAGAAGGACAGGATGCACCCAGATTCCTCCATCTTGCCTCTTGAACTCCCATTCTAAAAACCCCAAAATTCTACTTTTTCACCCCATGATAAATTATCTATCATTCTACTCAAACTCTTGTGGCTTGTAACTCTTCACACAAAGTTGGTAATTGTTTCCATGGGCTAAAATCAAAGGCACAAGTGTCTTTAACTCCATGCCAAGGTCTCTGAGCCCCCTGCCAGGGTCTTGAGCCACCCAGGGCAGCCAGAGGAATGTTCTGGGTCCTGACAGAATCACAGAGGGGTTTGGGTTGGAAGGGAAGGTAAAGCTCATCCCATTCCACCCCCTGACATGGCAGGGACAATTTTCACTACCCCAGGTTGATTCAAGCCCCATCCAGCCTGGCCTTGGACACTTCCAGATATCCAGGGACAGCCACAGCTTCTCTGGACACCCTGTGCCAAGGCCTCCCCAGCCTTACAGGGAACAATTCCTTCCCAATATCCCATCTATCCCTTCTCTCTGTCAGTCTGAAGCCATTTCCCCTTGTCCTGTCACTCCTGCATCCATGGAAGTGTTCCAGAGGGTCCAAGCAAACCCTTTCCAGGTAGATCCCTGACTTGCAGCTTGACCTGTACCACTCGAGGCATTAACCAGCAGTCAGGGGATCCTGCAGTGACTCATCCTCAGGATCTGACAAACCCTTAAACCCATTGATAAAAGCCCTGGAGGGTTCTGGCTCTTGGCCAAATCCCTCCACTTCATTCATGGAAAAGAGGGACAGGGAGGGAAATGGGCTGGGCTCGGGTCCAGGGAACAGAAGCTCAGGAGGATCTGGCCATTGCACAGAGTCCTCCTATAGCCATGGATGGAGGCCAGGGCCAGGGGAAGGAACCACAGCCAGCCCTGCACAAGGAGGCTCCAGCCAGGAAACAGCAAGGCAGCAGAGTCCTGGGCCAGAAACTCACCTTGGGGGAGGGAGGAGCAGCAGACCCTTCAGGAAAGCTCTGTTCCTAGGAAAGGTCATGTCCTTCTGGACAAATCCCTCCGGTGGCACCATTGACCTGAGCAGTGTGGTTTTCCCAGCTGGATCTAGAGCCAAACTCCAGTCTTAAACACCAGCAAGACCTTACACCTCAGCAGGACGGGTGAGGACAAGGAAGGGGCATTCACTGGGTGTTGTGGGATGCAAATATTGCTCATGCACTCCCTCGTGCATCCACATCTTTTTGTGTGCCCACAGATGCTTCCAGTGCTGGAAATTACTTATGTTTCTCACAGCTTTTTTCTAATTGATTCTGGAGATGAAAAGGCATCCAGGGATTTGAAACTGGGTGGTCTTTAAGGTCCCAACCCAAACCATGCAGTTATTTGGTGAGATACTGGAGCATACCACACCCACAGGGACACCAATAACAGGGGAAAAACCTGCAAATAGTAACCCCTAAATAATTCCCTGATCACCAAAGTATTATTTCAGAGGGATCATTCCTGCTGGAGACATTACTGGAATAAGCACCTTCCTAGAAAAGGAATTTTTTTTTGCTGAACTGGTATTTTCCAGCAGGGAAATGAAAGTTTGCCTTGAGAAATTCCTAGACAGCTTTCTCAGGAGATTCGTGGACTCATCAAGTCATTAAGGTTGGAAAAGCCCTTAAGGATCATCAAGTCCAACTGTGCCCCCAGCACTGCCAAGCCCACCACTGATCCATGTCCCCAAGTGCCACATCCACAGGACTTTTAAATCCCTCCAGGGATGGGGAATCCACCACTGCCCTGGGCAGGGTATGAGTTGTGGCTCAGTGCAATCTGCTTTGAAAGGGCTGCTGAAGAGGCAGGAAACCCTCAATGGGTTTCTAGTGACAGGCCAGGAGACCTGACAGCCACCCCCAGAATATTTTAAGCCATGGGGATAATAATATCTTTAATTATTTTAAAATAATAATTATCAATAAATTAAATAATTAAATAATTTTAATTATTTTTAAAATAATACTTTAAGCCACAGCCCTCCCTCAGAAGGCACATGGAGGAGCCAGGCTAGGACAGGCTGGACACTTCCCTCCTGTTTCCACTGATTGCATCTCCAGGTCTTAGGGATGAACTGCAGGGAGGGACAACCTGTCAAAGACAAAAAGAGTCTTCAATATGACCCCACCTGGACCTTGATCCCCAGCCAAGCCTCTTGTAAGGGAGAGGGGATGGCTGGTTTGCTTTCAGTGGCTGGAGGCAGTGCAGCCCCCAGCCTGGTGCTGGATTAGTCTCACTCCAGTGCTTTAATGTGCCTGTAAAGGTTAAGAGCTCACTCCTGGAGGTGTCAGCCACGCCATGGGGCCGTGCTGGGAGGGGAAGCAGAAAGAACAGCTTGAAAGCAAGCAAAGGGAAAATTTAGGGGGGTTAAGAAGAGCCTTCTGATGAGAGATGTTGGTCTGGGGGTCAGTGCCTGGGAGGGAAGAGGCTCAATCCCACTCCCAATGTGGGGCTGATCATTATTCCCACACAAGGCAGCAAGGTGAATTTGGAAAACACAAGTGTAACACAAGGCAAAAGTACAGCAGCAAGGCCAAAACATCTGCAGAGACCCCAACCCTGCTCCTGGGCCACAGCCAAGAAACCCTTGGAGAGGGATCCATGTCACTGTAGGACGTGAAACAACATGAGCACACACACTGCTGTTGTCAGGGTGAAAAAAGGGAAGTTTATTTTCTGACTCCAACATTTATAGATTTCCAAAAGTGCCAGTGGATTGGAGGGTGAAAGTGCCACCTCTCCAATGACACTGGACAAACCAACAGCCCATCAAATTCCTCCTCCTCCATAAAAGAATGCAAAACGATAAGTTATTTACAGAAAGCGTGAGAGAAAGTTCGTTACAAGAATGTAAACATCAGATGGCTCAGAAAATCTTAAAAAAATCAGGGTGACAGATCCACGCCATCCCCCATTCTGAAATCACATCTGAGCCTTGCTGCAGAATTCAGGGAAGCAAGCAGTGACTCCAGCAAGCAGGGAGGAAAATGAACATTTTAGTTGTAGCATTAGTCACGGGCTCCTGTGCGTGAGGGAAGTGGATCCCAGCCTTGTGCTCTTCCCACACGAGCAGTCCCATTGAGATCCAGAGCTACTCAAGCAGGGAGAAGTCAAGCAAAGTGAGGATGTGTGGGAAGCTCTCACAGTGCTTTTAAGGTAATGTTGGAGGTTGCCGTCCACTTTTTTTTTTCCCCCCTCTTGAAATTCACGGAACAATTTTCTCCCTCTTGCAATCTTTTTTTTTAAATTTTTTCTTTTTAAAACCAAATCCACATTACGGAGAAAAATGGCAAGAAAGTGTAATTGTAGAGGAGGGGAGGGAATGCAGAGTAGGGAGAGGAGGCAGCTGTATTGACCATCTGCTATACCACTAAAAACACCCACTTAAGTGTCTGTTTACAAATCAAGTTGCCCGTGTCAGGAGAAACAGAGGCACTTCTTCAGCAGGATCAGATGATTGGCTGCCAGCACGCTGGGTTTATTAGGGAGCAGGCTGGGTCTGGGTGAAAATGTGCAGTGGGAGAGGAATGAACCCAAAATCTGTTCCCAACAAGGAAATACTGAGAGGCACAAGGCAGGAAAAACCAGTGCCTGCAAGGAGCTGTAAAGTGGGCTCACCCCTGAGCCAGCTGCCATTCTTAGAGGGATTTCAAGATTTCCTGAATATGAGGTTTATCTCAAAAAAAGCCTCACAAACATTCAGCTCCAACTTTGGCTTCATTGTTTGCCAAGGAAAATGTCATAGAATCATGGAATCACATAATATTTGGGATTGGAAGGGACCACCTCATTCCACCCCCTGTCAACACCTTCCACTATCCCAATGCTTCCACTTGCTCCAAGCCTCATCCAACCTGGTCTTGGACACTTCCAGGGATCCAGGGGCAGCCACAGCTTCTCTGGGCACCCTGTGCCAGGGCCTCACCACCCTCACAGGGAAGAATTTCCTCCTAAGATCTAATCTAAATCTATTATTTTTTAGTTTAAAACAGATCCCTGCTGTCCTGTCACAATCTGCCTGTACAAAAAGTCCCTCTTCATCTTTTTTTATAAGTCACCCTTTAAGATGAAGCAAGACCAACTCCTTTTCCCTTTTTCTCAATTCCAGGTGAGACCAACTCCTTTTCCCTTCTTTCCACTTTGGGCAGTGCTATATCCTTCCTCCAGAAGAACCTGCCCATCAGACAGCATTGCTTGGCATTTCACATCCATCTTACACAGAAATATTAAACAAAAAGCTGCCAAACACTTTTCCAGAGGTGTATTTAATCCCAGCAGGGATAATGAAGCATCCTGACCCCTCAGATGTCAGGTCATTGCTCATAAGTGCCTAATGATGCAAACGAAGCTTTAAAGATACATTGCTAACTGATTCCTGCTTCCATTCCCACCATCCTTGGGAAAGCAGGTGCAGGAAGATCCAGCTGCATTTTGGGAATCTGTACACACAGCTGAGGCTGCCTCTGTTCCAGAAACCAGGGGCCCTGAGCTTCTGACACAGCCACCTCTGAGGTGATGCCCTTCAGAGAACCTGAGCTGGGTCTCCAGGGGCCACCTCACCATCCCATTCCACCCTAAAAAGATTTGAGTGCAACAGGAACTTTTGGATAACCCGGCAATGATGTCCTGAAGCCAGCTGGGAGGAACAGCTTTCTCTGATTGTGGAATTAATGAGATAGGGCTTAAGAAACAGGGAATCATCCAGGTAGAGTTGCCTTAAGATTTAACTGCACTCAACTCTCCCAAATCCAGTTCCTGGGATTCTATAAAATCAGAAGCCAGGTGTTTGCTGTGTTGGAAACTCATCCAGCATAGTCAAAGAGTCCCAGGAGAGGGGAGTTTTAGATGCCAGACATCAGTCAAGGAACCTTTAAAGGGATTCCCCTGACTGCTTCCAACTGCTGGGCACATGTGGGAATGAGATCATGGAATCACAGGATGAGTAAAGTTGGAAAAGACCTCTGAGAACACTGAGTCCACCCATTAACCCAGCACTGCCAAATCCACCCCTAACCCAAGTCCCCAAGTGCCACATCCACACAGCTTTTAAATCCCTCCAAGGGCAGGGACTCCATCACTGCCCTGAGCAGCTGTGCCAGTGCCTGACCCCCCTTTAAGTGAAGAATTTTTCCCCAAAATCCCATCTAAACCTCCCCTGGCACAACTTGAGGTCGTTTCCTCTACAATCCGAGCATTTCCACAATTGTGGATCAACGAGTGGCCCTGATGTTGGTGCCCAAGGCAGCCACAACTGTTGTACATCAAAGCTGCCCCACCAAGGTCATTCAATTTGCATTTCTTTACATCCATGGAAAGCTCAGGCACGAGCAGGTGTCCAAGTGGGACTATAAAAACAGTGGTGGGGATGTCGCAGACATATTTTATGAAAAATCCTTTCCTTAGGATTTTTCCTCCTGAGAAGCTGAGAGGCCTCAGGAACAAAATGTAAACAATGGTTATCTGCTGCTGTGGAATGCAACAGGTGCATCTGGGATTGGCCCATGTTGGTTGTTTCTAATTAATGGCCAATCACAGCTGGCTTGGACAGAGAGTCCGAGACAGAAGCCTTTGTTATCATTCCTTCTTATTCTATTCTTAGCCAGCCTTCTGATGAAATCCTTTCTTCTATTCTTTTAGTATAGTTTTAATGTAATACATATCATAAAATAATAAATCAAGCCTTCTGAAACATGGACTCAGATCCTCGTCTCTTCCCTCAACCCGAGACCCCTGTGAACGCCGTCACAGTGGGGACACAGAAATGTTAAGGCAGATGGCACAGCTCCATCCCGACTCCTGCCTGCAGAAAGCCCTGGCAAACTCCTCAGGAGTCCTGGCTGACCTCTCTGCACCCACTGACCATTCCAGGCCATGTAAAATCCCAGCCAGGTGCCAGAGATCCTCTTCCTGACAAACAGTCCCACCAGAAGCCCAGCACACCTCTTGAGGAAAGCCCTGCCAGCCTTTCCTCCCTTATGCTGCCCTCTCCAGTAGTTTTCTCTTACTGAGAAGCCCAAAGAAGAAGTCCCCCATGCAGGCACAGCAATTTTTAAGATGCAGCCACACCAGAGAGGCAGCCAGGCCTCTCCTGCAGCCTGTGGTCAGCTGGCAAGGCTGCATGAGAGGCAGATCCAGGCAGCTGCCAGCCCTTCATCTCCTGCAGGAGCTGGTGCTCCCTGTCCCTCTGAACAACTGCACGTTACCAGCGAGTCAATGGAGCAGACACTGCTGATCAGCTGTTAATGCTCACTCCAAAGATGAAAACATTTAACACAAAATCAGATCTTAGAGGATTTTTTTTATTACTATTATTATTTTTATTCTCTCTCTCTTCTTCTTTTTTTTTTTTTTAATTCCCTTCCCTTTTAATTCGCTCCTTTATCTTCCAGGCCTTGATAGTGTCAGGAACTGACTGATGACTACAGTGTTAAGTTGCCTCTGGTTAAATCAAACAGTGCTTCAAGCAGAGAGTTTCTGGCTGGGAGCAGTTCAGGAGTGACGTGGAGCAAGGGAATAAAAATTCCTCTTTGATGGGTGGAGGGAGCCACGCTCCTGGATTGATGGAGAGAGGAAGAAAACATCCCTGTGCTGGTTTATCCCTGTCATGTGGCACTCACAGGGAGGGTTCAGATCATTTGGGCAGCTGTGAGGCTGGTGCAGGGCAGGAGAGCATGACTGTAGGAACAAAAGCTCATAAAAATGACAGCAGCTTCCACGCAGAGGGGACAGAGGATCCTGTGCTTTGTCTCCTCACAGGGATCTGCACAAAAAAACCCAGTACCTCCTGCTGGAGTGAAGCTCCACAGCCTCTCTCCCTGCAGGAGGAAATCAGTGGAAATGTTAGTCCAGGGACTCATTTTGCTCAGCAGCAGCTGCCTCTCAGAGGGTTGTTCAGCCTCTGAACCAGCCCCATCCAGTTGTGCTTCCAGGTGCACACCCTGCTGCAAACCATTCCCATTATGCCAAGCAGCCTTTCCAGTGGCTCACAGATGTCCCAAATCTGAGCTGAGTTTCCTTCAAGGTCAGTTCCTGCCTCTGCTCCCACCAGGTGAAGCTTTTCTAGAAAGCTGGTGAACTCCTCCTGCTCCACTTTGTGCCATTCTGCATTAAAATCAACGTCACTTGGAGCAGCAAAGCTCTGCTCTTTATTCATTCAGCAGGGCTGCTCATCCCCCTCATGCAGATGAGCACCAAATACATCCTGGGAGCATCCAGGGAATCCATCCCCCACTTCAAAGAGACATTCTGGTTAACACAGAAAGCTGCAAAGTCTGGAGAAAGGGGTTATTTTATTTTTAATTTTTTAATTTTTTTTTTTTTTTGGTGAAGGCTGCCTCTCTATGGATGAGTACTGAGGGATGGAACACATCACCTTGGTGGCCAGGTGGGGTTTCCAGCATGGCTCTGAAGTCACACAGCAGCTGAGATGTTGTCTCTGGGATTTTTAAGTCCCTTGGAGCCCAAACACTTCTCCTCCCAAGGCCCTGCCCAGCCTTTTATGTGCCGTGCACTAGAAGTTACTGAGCTATCCCATAATTTAAATATCCATGAGATGTCCCAAGTGGGGTCACAAACCCAAACTCCCTTGAATCAAAGTTGGATCAATTCCTGTAAGATCTCACAAACTGCTCTGCTGGGTCAGACTCCAAATTTTGTGGCTCCAAAAATCATCAAAAGCAGATTCCCAAGGAAAGGATGAGAACTGGGTAAGAGGAGAACTTCCCACACCTCTCCCAGTCTCCAGCACTCTCCACATTTGGTACTACCAGAGAAGGGAATGGGGCTGGGGAAGGGGCTGGAGCACCAGGAGGGGCTGAGGGAGCAGGGAAAGGGGCTCAGCCTGCAGAAAAGGAGGCTCAGGGGGGCCCTTGTGGCTCTGCACAACTCCCTGACAGGAGGGGACAGCCAGGGGGGTCGGGCTCTGCTTCCAGGGAACAGGGACAGGATGGCGGGAAATGGCCTCAAATTGGATCAGGGGAGGTTTAAATTGGATATTAGGGAAAATTTCTTCATGGAAAGGGTTGTCAAACCCTAGAACAGCTGCCCAGGGCTGTGGTGGAGTCTCCATTCCTGAAGGGATTTAAAAGCCCTGTGGATGTGGCACTTGGGCCACAAGTGGTGGCCTTGGCAGTGCTGGGGGATGGTTGGACTCAATGATCTTAAAGATTATTTCCAACCTAAATAATTCTATGATTCCACCTACACACATGGATAGTTTGGCTTTTTTTTTTTTTTTTTTTCCCAAATTTCCCTTAATCTAATGAGTTTTTCAGTTACATAAACCTCCAGAGTCTACTTCTCTCTTTCAGCAATGAGTTCCATGAAGAACTGGATCATAGAACCATAGAATATCCTGAACTGGAAGAAACCCACAAGGATCATCATGCCCCACTCCTGGTCCTGCACAGGACACCCCAACAATCCCATCCTGTGCCTGAGACTGAGATGATCTTGGACTAGACAAGTCCTTCTGAGCCCCAGCACATTTTTGCAGCACCCAGGTTCCTGACAGTGCTTTTGCCTTGATTTGCACTGCCCAAACCACTCACCCACATCCAAACAGCACCTCTCTGGTGATGATTTCCAGAGTATGGATCCAGCATCTGCATCCTGTGGGGTCCTAGTAGCTCAAACAAGTCCCGTGCCTCAGTTTCTCCTGTGTTTTGATTGCAAATGCTCTGGATCTCGGGCTATTTCTCCTCGGATGCACAGAAAACACTGAATGCTGGATTACATCACGAGTTTCCCAGGAAAGGAAGGCAGCCAGTGGGGTTTAATTCTCCCATTAACAGCCCCTAAAACTTCCAGACACCTGGCAAAGGGCAGCTCTGCTTGCAGAGCTTGATGAATCCAGAGCCTCCAGGCCACGCATCCCAAATCTCTGCTAGGAAATAAAATGGGTCAGGGCCAGTTCTCTGAGGGCAAAGCAGCATGGCACAGCTCACATCCATATGGACAAACTCTCCCGTCCTCCAAAGCAGGCTGGCACAGAGCCTGCTGGAAAACATCCCTGCTAAACCCTCAGGCACACCCAGATATTGTCTGGGAGAGGGGTGGTTGGTCTGGGCCCAGCCCGTGTTTGGGATCGTGGCGTGGATTTAGCGCCAGGGATGATCCCAGAGGTGGATTCAGCCTCCTGCCCTTGCCCTGCTTGGTTTGTTTGGTGTGGTCCTGGAGAGCTCTGGGCTTTCACACACAGATTGTACCTGCCAGGACCCAGCACCTGGGCAAACAGTGCAGGACCCTAAAATGTGGCATTGTGGATAACTCTGCTCCAGAGTCCAAGCCTGGGGTTAAATTTGCTGGTACAGACAGACCCTCCCCACCTGGATACATCCTCCCTCTGCCCACCTCCCTGCCCATTTTTCCCAGGAAAAATCAGCTGAACAGGCACTCCTGCATCCTGCAAGGTGCTGAAGGGGAAAGTGCCACATGTGGGCACGGTTTGCTCCCACCTTGAGTCATCCCAATCCCCAGAGAAATGGAAGACACAAGTATTGTAAAACAGGAGGACTCAGAAAATCCTAAAATGGTTTGGGTTGGAAGGGACCTTAAAGATCATTTCATTCCATCCCTATGACCTGTGCAGGGACACCTTCCACTATCCCTGGCTGCTCCAAGCCCTGTCCAACCTGGCCTTGAATGTTTCCAGGGATGGAACATCCACAGATTCTCTGGGCAACCTCTGCCATTGTTTTATCACCCTCATGATAAAAAAAAAAAATCTTTATATTTAATATAAATTGTCTCTCTAGTAGTTTAAAACCACCACCCCTTGTCCTGTCACTACAGGCCCTAATAAAATGTTTGTCCCCATCTTGCAGGCCCCAGGCCTGGATCAGTGGCAGATCTGAAACCCTGGCTCTGTTAGGCTGCTCCTGGAGCAGGCAGCTGCCTCTCCAAGTCTCTTCTTCTCCATTGCAAACCCTATTTATCTCAGGAAGAGGGCAGAGAGCTGAAATGTGTCTTTCCATTTGAGCAGATTGTGGAATCATTAAGGTTGCAAAAGACCTCTGAGATCATTGAGTCCAACCATCAACCAGCACCACCCTGCTCACCACTGAACCATGTCCCCAGGGCCCACATCCACACATTTTAAACTCTTCCAGAGGTGGTGACTCCAGCACTGCCCTGGGCAGTCTGTTCCAATGCCTGACTGTCCTTGTGGTGAAAAAATTGTTCCTAAAATCCGGCTTGAATCTCTCATAGCACAACTTGAGGGCATTTCCTCTTGCTCTATCTCTATCACTTGTTACCTGGAACATTCCTCTTTCTTCTCTTGCCAAACCCAGTTAAAACCAGGCTTGAGTCTCAGCCTTGACCACCCAGCTGTTTATGGCCTACAATGCTGTAAAATAGATTTTTCTTTCAACAGTTTTAACAGTAGGAACCTTTACACTAAACCCAACTTCAACTTGCACCACAAACATATTCCTGCAGGAATTAAATTATTAAATCCCATAGAAATGTGAAGGGGAGAAAAAGTTAATTTATCTGCAGAACGACCCACCTTGCTTGGGGTCTTTCCAAAATAATGATGTTAATGTCCTTAATGCCAAGAGATTCAGAGGTTTAGCGAGGATTTGGTCTTATAGAATAAAATCATGCCATGGAAGGGATGCTCAAGGATCATCAAGTCCCACTCCTGGCCCTTCACAGAACAACCCCAAGGATCACATCATGTTTTCCTGGGAGTCTGAATCCATGCCAGCCTGCCTGGAAGAGGAGGGTGAGCAGAGGGCTCTGAGTACATCCAGGAGGAGCAACAACTGCCCAGAAATCAAAAACTTCCTCAACTCATAAAAATTGCAAGGATACATATGTCCTACACAGAGAAGAATTAGCCACTGGCACAATTTACCCAGGAACATGGAAAAAGCCTTGTTTCCTGCTGTGTTTAAATAAAGGTGGATTTCCTTCTGAAATCCCCTCTTTGGGCTTGGATGAGGGTACCTAAAGTGGCAATTTTTGACTCAAAACCTCAGAACCAGCTGATCCCAGAATCCCAGAATCACAGAATAGTTTAGGTTGACAAAGACCTCCAAGACCATGGAGTCCAACCATTCCTTCAGCACCACCATATTCACCACCAAACCTTGTCCCCAAGTGCCACATGCATTTGTTTTTGAACACTTCCAAGAGATGGTGACTCCATCACTTCCCTGGCCAGCCTGTCCCAGTGCCTGAGCACCCTTTCAGTGAAGATTTTTTTTTTCCCTAATCACCAATCTTTGGATCAATCCCCTGAGGATGTCAGGGAACTCTTCAAGCTGGACTGGTTCAACTTTATGTGCTTTGAGTTTGTTGTGTTCCTTCCCAACAAATAACGCTGTGCACGGATCATCCACTGCTTGTTCTATAAGGCTCCAAGAAGAATCCATGGCAGGGGGTGGAATGAGATGAGCTTTAAGGTGCCTTCCAACCCAAACCATTCTATAATTCCATGATTTCTCTGTGTCCTTCATCACATTTCTCATTCACATCCACTGTGGCTCTCAATGAGAGCTTCCCCTGTGAGTGTTCCAGCTTTGCTCCTGAGCTCCTCCTCAACAGATCTGAAAGGCTCTGAGTCAATCCTGAGGGGACATTCATCATGACAGCTTTCACATTTGGATTTTTAACCTCCTTGAAGGCTTCCCAAGGATAGCCAGAGGAGGGATCCACTTTTAGGTGCATGAAGCAGATGAAAAAAACCACCAAATTAGCACTTAGTGCATTTAGCGGACTGGAAAGTGTTTGAGCTGATCCTCAGGTAGGAAAGGGTTGGATTTCCTTGTGCAGAAGCCAGACAGCACCTCCTCCTCCCAAATCAAATTTCAGCCTCCAGCACCAGCCCCTCACAGGCTGTGGTTTCAGGGGATGTTTCCAAGAGCTGGGAGCACGTGCCTGCCCTGTGTTAGGCGAACACACACAAATGGAAATTGCACAAACAAATTCCCTTAATTCTGAGTGGAGGGGCTAGAAAAGCTCCAGTGCACCCTAGAAAAATGTTAGGAATCCAAACTTGCAAGAGCAGCTGCGGCAAGGAGCTCAGGGACAGACTAACAAACAGCCCGTGCAGGAAGGCACCGGGCGCTTTCTGCACGCAATCCTTCCCTGGCAGGGAAGTGCTGTCAACCCTGAAGTGTTGGAAGTGCAAAAGGAGGTGAGAAGTGTCCCCAAAGACAGCCAGGAAGTCGGGCATGGAGGTGTTTCTAAAGCAGAGGGCATTGCCCTGTGACCATAGCAAACCCCACGGACTCCTAAGTGATGGGACGCATCAGCTCCATCCAAGCTCCCTCAAAACCTGCTGAAAATTCCTGTGTTTTCCTCCAATCCAGCTGTGACAGGGAGAGGGTTATAAGCCAAGGAACTGGAAGAGATCACTTTTTTGATGTTTGATTTTGGGTGTTGGCCCTTTCTCCCAAGTGACAGAACAAGAGGAAACAGCCTCAGGTTGAGCCAGGGGAGGTGTATGTTGGATATTTGGAATAATTTCTTCACAGAAAGGGTTGTCAACACTGGAACAGCTGACCAGGGCAGTGGTAGAATCAGCACCCCTGGAGAGATTTAAAAGAAGTGTGGATGTGGTGCTTGGGGACAGGGAATAGGGAATGGTTCTGTTGGCAACAGGTGGGGGATCTGCCTTGGGAGGAGAACCCAAAAAGGAAATTATTGTATGGGTTGGTATAGAATTATAAAATTGTTTAGTGTGGAAAAATCCTCCAAGATTGAGTCCAGCTGTTAACCCAGCACTGCCAAGGTGGAGGCAGCTGTCCTGGTGGGGCTTTGGCCATCCCAGGGTGTGATTTAAAAAAACCATTTGACCCCTGAGTTCACCAAGTTCAACCCTTGGGTTCAACCTGTGCCAGTTTCCTTGCCATGATCCAACACAGGGACACCTCTACCCCCAAGGTCAAGGCACAGAAGTCTCCTTGCTAGTGGCTCCAAGACACAGGATGTTTCCAGCTGCTGTCCCAAATTCCTTCTGTTATCACCCCAGCTGATCAGTTTGGGATGATTTGGAAACAGATCACAGAGCCGGGGAGAAATTTGGGTGGGAAGGGAACTTTAGAAGTCAAACCAACCCTCTCCTCTGGACTTGCCTCTGAACTCTTCCCAGGTCTGGACCCACCCTGGGTGTGCCAGGAGCACCAGAAATGGGGGCCAAGCTCCAGCCAGGGCTCCAAGACCAGATGGGCTCAAGCTGGCCCAGAGACACTCCTGATCCCCCCTCCTTGCTCAGCTTCCAGGCTACATTTTCCACCTTGTGATCAGTCCACACTGGGTTTTTCTTTGTGTTTCCTGCTGTTTCTAAGCCAAGCCCCTCCACCTTGGCACTGTGAGTGCCAAGCCCATGTGCCCATCTCCACCTGCTCCACACCTCGCTCCTCAAAGCCCAGCCAGGCTCATCTGACATCTCCCTGCTCCCCTCTCTACATGCAGGGCATGGCAGCCCCAAAGCCAGGTCTGGAGGCCTAAGTTTTGTGGGGGCAGCAGAAACAATGCCAATAATGTGAATTCCCAATAAATCAGGTCTTTGTGCAAGACTTGCCATTTCTAACCAGTAATTCCAATTTAATTTGTAATACAAATGCTTTTTGCAGCACAGCATGTGCCAGCTGCTGTAAGAAGAGCAAAAAGAGCAGCAGCAGCTTCTGGGAATGCACCTGATTTCTCCTGGGATGGGGCATGTGCTGGTGATTCCTCTGTGGAGCAGGGCTGGAACCTCCTGCTCTTTGTTCTGAGTGACTCAGAACTTGTGCAAATCTTTTGCATTTCCACTTCTCTCTCCTGCTGAAGCTGTGCTCATCCTGAGCTCCTGGAGCACATGGACTTTCTCAGAAAAAAATACACTTCACAAGCAAAGATCCTTAGGAAAATGAGATACTTGGTGAAAAGCTTTCCCTTTGCCTTCCCTCCCAATTATTTTTTAAGTACTGTAGGCGCGAAATAAAATATTTTTTATTAAAATGTCGGCAGGCAAACAAAAAAATCTGACGAGATATTCCACGGCAAAGCCAAAATCAACTCTGAAAAATGACTCAAGCAGAAGGGTTAACCCTCAGCCTGTAATTTCTTTCCCAGGGAGACAGCAAATCCTCTCGAGTTCTCTGTACAGAGGGACTCCTGCAAAGTCTGGCATTATTTGATTTTATTGTTTTCTGAGTAATAACAGCCCTTCTCTAAGGCTGGGGACTGGATTTGTCCTTATAAAATGACCTTTTTGTAGCCTACAAGTAGTGACAAAAGGACAAACTGGTAGAAAACTGATGAGACCTGTGGCTTTCTGCTGGTGCAAAGCCAGGTTTTATCCACCCTCAGCTCTGAGCCACTCCAGAGAACAGGAGTGTGGAGATCTCTGTTATCCCTTGGGATCTGCCATTTCCAGAGCTCCTGGAAACCACGTCCACAATTTTTTTTTGTTTTTCCTGCAATGGTTGAACAATTCCCCCCTCATTCTTTGGAGCCTTTTCCCACTGCCAGTTTTCCCACAGATGCCAACAGTCTTCCTGTGACATCATTCCCTCTCCCAAAATCACACCCATCCTATCCAAAACAAATGTTTTTTCTCCAAAACCACAAGGAATCATGATATGCTGGAAGATCCAAGTGCTGCTGTTCAGGTTAATCTACCCAAAATCTTTCAAATCCTGCAAAGTCCCTGCCAGAACATCACAGAACAAAACAGAAGTTTTATTCCTCATTCCCCTGATGGGATTTTTTTTTGTTTTTGTCTTTCCTGCAATGGTTGGGCAATCCCCCCTCACTCTTTGGAGCAGGTGGAGCCCTTTCCCACTGCCAGTTTTCCTACAGATGCCAACAGCCTTCCTGCTCTTCTTGTGACATCATTCCCTCTCCTGAAATCACACCCATCCTGTCCAAAACCAATGTTTGTTCTCCAAAAGCAGAAGGAATCATGATATGCTGGAAGATCCAAGTGCTGCTGTTCAGGTTAATCTACCCAAAGTCTTTCGAATTCTGCAAAGTCCCTGCCAGAACACCACAGAACAAAATGGAAGTTTTATTCCTCATTCCCCTGATGGGATTTTTATCTCTTCTGGTCAACTGCTTCTTCATCGCCACTAAGAAAAGCTGGGAACAACTCTCTGTCTGTTTGGAAGGTGCAGAAGCAAAGGAAAATGGCCAAATACTGAAAAAGGAGGATAATTTGCTTCCTTGGGTAGATCAGAGCAGGCTTGTCTGCACAAAACCCATCCCTGCACGCAGAGCTGAAGTGAGGAGCTGCTGGGAATCTTCATTTTCAAACCCACATTTTCAATGGGGCTACAAGGAGAGGGAATGAGTCAGATGACAGAAACTGAGTGAGGAAGCATGAAGACCATCCCAAGCAAACCATCTGGGCCTGAAATGTCAGGCAGATCCTTCCTGGAGGAATCAATCAGAGCAGTCTTTCTTCCAGCGTGCGCACGAGTGAGCGAGCACCTCAATTACGGCTCTGTGTTCCACTGCACATTGACCTTAAGAGCTCAGTGCTTTATAGGAAGGAGATTAATTCAATTAACACACCCAGGGGCTTCCAGCCAGGCTCAAACTGACCTGCTGGCAGCAGGCATTGGAAGCAGCATAGGGCACTGCAGTTCAAATGTCACATCTTCCCCTGCTTTCCATCTGCAGCCAAGAAAAAGGGACATTGGTGACACCATGAAGGTGGGGTTTGTTTGAAAATAATCCCAAGGGTTTGGGGTTTTATTGCAGTTAAAGGCAGGGCACTGAGAAAAGCCTGAGCACATCCACTTCTTGATAGGATCTGATATTGTTCATGAAGTTTGGCCAAATTGGGGAAATTGTGACCAGCAACTTGATATCCCAAAATCCTGGCATGGTTTAGGTTGGAAGGGACTTTAAAGATCATCTCATTCCTCTCCCTGCCATGGGCAAGGACACCTTCCACTATCCCAGGCTGCTCCAAGACCGGTCCAGCCTGGCCTTGGATACTTCCAGGGATCCAGGGGCAGCCACAGCTTCTCTGGGCACCCTGTGCCAGGGTCTCACCACCCTCAGAGAGGGGAATTTCTTACTGAAGTCTCACTGAATTCTCCCCTCTGTCAGTTTAAAACAATTCCCCCTTGTCCTGTCACTCTCTGCCCACGTAAAAAGTCTCTCTTTCTTTTTTACAAGCCTCCTCTAAGTACTGAATTGAGGTCTCCCCAGAGCCTCCTCTTCCCAAGCTGCTCTGCCATCAGGAATCCTGTTTTCCTCTTGACTGTGTGAATTCCAGCATTTCTTCTGGGAAGAGGGAGGGAGACCTTGCACTCCACAATCAAAGTCACTTGAGCACCAGAGCATCTGCACAAGGGACATTTTCTCTCTCCCCCATCCTATCAGAGGAGGACTTGAGTGGGGCAGCAATGTTGATCCTAACCTGGAATACCAAATTCCACCGTATTCTAAACCAAGTTTTTTTTAAATCCCCAAGTCTTTATGCAGGTGTATTTTTCTTCTTGAGGTGAGAAAGGAATCAGAGAATCATGGAATTGTTAAGGTTGGAAAAGACCTTTAAGATCAACAAGTCCAACCATCAACCCCACACCACCACCGTGTCCTCAAGTGCCACATCCACGCATTTTTTGAACATTTCCAAGGATGGTGACTCCACCACTTCCCTGAGCTGCCTGTTCCAGTACTTGACAACCCCTTCTGTGAAGAAATTATTCCTAATATCCAATCTAAATCTCCCCTAATGGAGCAAGCCAAATTGGAAGATCCAAACCTTTTGAAACACCACTGATGCCACCAACTCTGTCAAACCACTGGCTGTGCCCCACTTCTCCAGCCAAGACATGGATAATTCTGCATCCTTGGACAGGATTTGGTGGCTTTTATGGTGTTCATGTGAGTGTTCACCAACACCATGTACCTTCAGCATCCCACTGGATGTGCAGCAGTGCTGAAAGCAAGAGAAGGAGGCAGCAGAGATCCCGAGGGAACTCAGGGAGAGTGGGAACTGCTGAGGTGCACCTGAGCTGAATATCCAGAGGGATGGGCAGAAGGGGTTAAAACAGGAAAGCTTTGAAAACTGGGGGCTGGTTCCCAGTGCTTTTGCTCCGTGGAGCACCGACAGCTCTCCTCCTCCTTCTCCGGGGTATCTTAGAGCTGCGGGGGAAAAAAAATAGGAGAAAAACCGTCCAACGACCTCACTGAAATTAGAAACTTAACAATGAACACGCTCCACATACAACTTGCCCGTCTCTGTCGTCATGGAGACGGGTACAAATCTGTGTCAGCTGCAGTCCGCTCTCCAGTCCCGAAAATTTAAACGAAAAAGGAGGGAGCGCGGGCTGGGAGGCGGGAAGAGGGAATTCCTCTGCTCTGCTTGGCTTTGATGTGCGGCACGTTTAAAGGCACAGGGGATTATCCGAGCCCGGTGCCGGAATGAAGCGGCAGCCGTGGAGCAGCTGATGTGTGCTGGCCACGTTTGCCTCCAGCAGAGCATCTCCCCAGATTCCAGACATGATCTTCCCAGATTCCAGCAAAACATCTCCCCAAATTCCAGCAGAGCATCTCCCCAGATTCCAGGACATGATCTTCCCAGATTCCAGCAAAACATCTCCCTAAATTCCAGCAGAGCATCTTCCCAGCCTCCAGGACATCATCTTCTCAGCCTCCAGCAGAGCATCTTCCCAGATTCCAGAACAGCATCTCCCCAGCCTCCAGAACAGCATATCCCCAGATTCCAGGACAGTGTCTTCCCAAATTTCCACTAAACATCTTCCCAGATTCCAGAACAGCATCTTCCCAGATTCCAACAGAACATCTTCCCAACCTCCAGGACATGATCTTCCCAAATTCCAGCAAAACATTTCCCCAAATTCCAGCAAAACATCTCCCCAGTTTCCAACAGAGCATCTTCCCAGCCTCCAGGACATCATCTTTCCGGATTCCAGCAGAGCATCTCCCCAGATTCCAGGACATGATCTTCCCAGATTCCAGCAAAACATCTTCCCAGATTCCAGCAGAGATCTCCCCAGCATCCAGGACAGCATTTCCCCAAATTCCAGTAGAGCATCTCCCCAGATTCCAGGACAGAATCTTCCCAGATTCCAGCAGAGCATCTCCCCAGATTCCAACAGAGCATCTTCCCAGCCTCCAGGACATCATCTTTCCAGATTCCAGGACAGCATCTTCCCAAATTCCAGCAAAACATCTCCCCAAATTCCAGTAGAGCATCTCCCCAGCTTCCAGGACATGATCTTCCCAGATTTCTTAACAGCATCTCCACAGATTCCAACAGAGTATCTCCCCAGATTCCAGGACATCATCTCCCCAGATTCCAGCAGAGCATCTCCCCAGTCTCCAGGACATGATTTTCCCAGATTCCAGGACAGCATCTTCCCAAATTCCAGCAAAACATCTCCCCAAATTCCAGCAGAGCATCTCCCCAGCTTCCAGGACATGATGTTCCCAGATTCCAGGACAGCACCTCCCCACATTCCAGCAGAGCATCCCCCAGCCTCCAGAGGGGCTGTGTGGAAGCCTCCTGGAGCCCAGGATGAATCCAACCCCACGGCATTCCCAGGAGGATAGAGAGCCTCAGCAGCACCCTGCAGGCAGCAAAATGAGGCAGCACCCCAGAGGGGATGGAAGGACTGGGATGAGACTGGGAAAGGAGCATCCCAGGGGTCAGTGGAGGTGCTCAGTGGGAAAACACCCAGCAAGGAGGTTGGTGGTGTCTTCAGGGCAGAAAGGGCAGAGTCAGACAGGAATTCCTGCTGCTGGCATGGCAGGGGGGGAGATGAAGCAAAAAAGGAGAAAGATGGGACCAGAGATTTGTTTGTTGTGGGTTCAGAGGCCACAGCTGGGATTTGGGGCATGGACACCCTCCATGTTAGGTGGCTATACAGAAAAATCATGGGAAATGGCCCTTCCAGCTAGGAAAGAGCAAAGCCAGGGGATACAGGATGGTAAAGGTTGGAAGGGAGCACCAGTAGGGTCATCTGGTCTCAGCTCCCTGCTCCAGCATGGTCATCCCAGAGCACAGGGCACAGGATTGTGTCCAGATGGTTCTGGAATATCCGGAGACTCCACAGCCTCTCTGGGCAGCCTGTTCCAGTGCTTTTCAGTTCTTCCCAAAGGGAATGAAAAATAGACACTCCACAGACCTTCCTGGGCAAATTCTCTTCTATCTTGGCAACTCAGCCCCCACCTCTGACAATTCCTAGGATTTGGGTGAATTTTTTGTATGGCTGGAGGCAGTTATTGGCCAGAAATTCAGGAAAATGGAGCAAAAGCAACCTGATTTCCTCCTGCATTCATTTTCTGCTCCACCATGTTGCCACTAATATTAAAGGGAGATTTAGGATGGATAGGGTGGAGAAATGAGAAGTGACCCAACAGGGGAAAACTCTTGGGACACTGTCCCTTGGGCAAGGATGCAAAGCAGAAATACACCTCACAGTAACTGCAGTAACAGACACCAGAAACTCCAAATTCAATAATCTCTTCTGTGAAATAAGCATTTTTCCAACAGGGGTGGAGTTACCTTGCTCACTGTGATGCACTATCCAATATGTAACCACTGGATTAAGATCTAAAATGTACATGGAGGATTTGCTGAAATGGTCTCATTTGCTGCAAAGCAATTAATTAGAGATACATTCCCAGCCAGGTATGTTTTTAATGCTATCCAGAGAATATGGCTAAAAAAAAAGAAAAAAAAAAGGAAAGAAAAAAGGAAAAATGAGTTTAAAATTAGTTAAATCCATAAATTAAATACGCCAGTGTAACTCCTCTTCCTAGAACACAGATGTTTTGCTTTTCCTTTTTGAGAAAAACCCCTCAGAAGGCATTTTGGCTGAATTTTGGATTTTTCCAATCAGTGAAGTGCAGCTGAAACCAGAACTTAGACTGGAAGGAGGGGATGAACAGGAGCACTTGCTGAACAGAGCTCCATCAACACCCCACCCTGACCAATTAGCAGTGCCTCGTTATGTGCACTGCAGTAACTCCCCAATTAATTCCTTCCTCTTTGCAGAGCCATTGCAGGAGACAAAGCATTAAATATGGATGCTAAATAAAAGGGAATAAATAGCAGGCACCACTTGGCTCTCCAGGTTTCCAGGCCCCATCAGTGGGGACGTTCCCTCCCTGCCCAGAGCAGGCTCCTTAACTAAGGCCTGTAAGTGCATTATTAATTTTTCAGCAGCATCTACGAGACATAATGAAGGCACAGTTACTCTGGGCATGAGGAGTCTCCCCAGAAGAGCTTTAAAATCTCCAGCCTTGTGGCTGGAAGGGTCAGTGCTGCTCTGCATCCCAGCCAGAGCATGAGCCAGGCATGGAGAAGTGACCCCTTTGCAGCCAGGAGAGCTCCTGATGCTCATTTTGTATTCCCAGGACACCTTCCACCATCCCAGGTTGCTCCAAGCCCCATCCAACCTGTCTTTGGACACTTCCAGGGATCCAGGGGCAGCCACAGCTTCTCTGGGCAACCTCAGGGCCTCCCCACCCTCACAGGGAAGAGTTTCTTCCCAATATCCCATCTAAATCTCCTTTCAGTTGGAAGCCATTCCCTCTCGTCCATGACACCTCTCTGCACATCCTCCACAAGATCCCAGTTGAAACCAGGCCCTGGTGACCAGCAGGACCCTGCAGAGCTCCTCTTCCTCAATGAAGGCTCTTTGCAAACAGTTTCTACACCACAACATCCTTGTTCTGATCTTTGCACTGATGAAAGAGAAAAAATAGTCCTGCCTTCAGTAAAAGCTTGAACAAAGGATTTGAGTCCAACCCAACGGCTCTCAGAGGCAACAAAAGACACCACTACTCTGAGGGTATTGGTGGAGATGGCCTCTTTCACAGAAGCCAGAATTATTTAGGTTGGAAAAGACCTCCCAGACCTCCTGTGACCAATCTTTGTCACCCAGCCCAGAGCACTGAGTGCCATGTCCCATCCCTCCCTGGACACCTCCAGGGATGGGGACTCCATGACTTCCCTGAGCAGTGCCCTCCAATGCCTGACCACCCTTTCCATGGAGAAATTCCTCCTGATGTCCGACCTGAACCTCCCCTGGTGCAGATTGAGGCTATGAGGACACAGAATGATGTGGGGATGCTCCTGAGAGCTGGGCACCTCTTGGAAAGGATGTGATCCCAGTCTCTCATTTGCTGACTCAGAGGGAATTTCAGCCTGAGCCTGCACTGGCTGTACTTCTAACAATAAAACAGCACTAGCAGGTTTAAAACACCTTAAATTCAGACAGTGAAGTCACCTCCATCACTTGTGGATCTTCCACAGCAGCCCAGACCTGTGGGGTGGCCTCCAGAGAAGGTATCAGCTTCCTGAAATCCATCCCCAAAGCATCTCTGTGTTCCCAAATCATTCCTTCCTACCCCCATTCACATCACCCACTGCTGTTTCATCACTTGTGATGATCAGGGGGCAGCATTCAAAACCAAAAAAATCTTCTTTGCATGTCCCTCCCCAGCCTGCAGGTGCTGAGGGGACAGGTTGATAGTCTGTGCACTCAGCTGGTGTGTTCCCTTGGTTTAGGATTACATCAATTATCCCTATTTTTAGGCTTGAGGGCACAGCCCTGTAGACCACAACAGAGGCAAAATGACTCCCAAAGAAAAGGTATAAACATATCTTTATATTCCAGTCTTTGTTAAGCTCCATGAGGGATCCATCAAGGACCAGAAGCCTACCAATTTCCAAAGCCTGGAGTATTTCCAGGAGTCAGTTCTGCTCCAACCCAGCTGGGATTTTTCCCCCCTTTCCTTTTCTTTCCTTGTTCTCTGCTCTCCGTGGGAGTTCATTTGCCTCAGAGTACCTTGTACTTGGTTGAGCTTGTGCCATTATTATCCTCCCTGCAGAAATCCTTGTATGGGGGGGTTTAAAACACCATTTCTTCATTTGGGGCCTCATCCCCATTGCAATAAGCAGCCAGGAAATTCACACCTTGTTGGAATTTTCTCTTTGATTGAGCCAATCCTTGCCAATTTTACCTCAAGAATAGAATCACTGAAGGGTTTGGGTTGGAAGGGACCCTAAGGATCATCCAGTTCCTAAAACACCATTTCTTCATTTGGGGCCTCATCCCCAATGCAATCAGCAGACAAGAAATTCAACCCCTTATTGGAATTTTCTCATTGATTAAGCCAATCCTTGCCAACGTTACCTCAAGAAGAAAATCACTGAAGGGTTTGGGTTGGAAGAGACCCTAAGGATCATCCAGTTCCACCCCCTGCCATAGGCAGAAACACCTTCCACTATCCCAGGTTGCTCCAAGCCCAATCCAACCTGTTTTTGAAGCTATCTTGCCCCAAAACTCATTGTACATGTCTTATTTTTCAAGATATTATAATTAATTTGCACAAGAGCTGTGGGTTCTGTGCAGGACACCACACAACAGAGGTGATGCACAAGCATCAAGCAGAGCTGGAAAACCTCTGAAGGATGCTCTGGACTCTTCACACCCTCCTTTTGGTCACTACACCACCACAGCACAGGATTTGGGGTTATGCAGTGAACTCCCCACTCTCCAATGTCACAAGGAGCTTTCTCGCGCCTCCACCTCTCCCCCATGACATCATTTTGCCTTTTCAAGGGCAAGAAGCAAACAAAAGAGGCTTTTAAGCCCCTGCACCACCTGGCTGCCCTGGCTTTGTTTCCCCAGCCTGTGTGACAAGGCAGCTCCCAGCAGAGAGGGAACAGCAGCTGGTACAAAGCTGGCGCTTCAAGAGCTTTTGGACATCCACCCTCCAATGCTGCAGAGGCTGGGGACAGTGACAGGCCCTGAGCCACCACAGGCTTTGTTATTCCCATTTGGAGGCCAGCTGTGAAGTGGGACAGGGCAGCAGGAAGGTCGTGGCTGGAAGTGGTGTGGGACACCTGCTTCAGGAAGGGAGGAGGGAATTTCTGCCACTCCCTTTCCTTGCTAAAGGTGTGTTCACCAGCAGAGGCATCACCTAATGAAGGCTTCACCTAATGAAGTTTTCATTTAGGACTCTGCTCGATGGAACCTGTGGGTTTTAAGGAAAATAAGGTACTCCAGGCTGCAGGGCAGTGGTTGACCAACATCCCTCTCCACAAACAGGGAAATGGAGAAGGGTTGGAGGGAACGGGTGGCCCAAAACACAGCCAGGGTCAACAAACAGGAGTTCCTCAATGTTTTGAAATTTCCACCTAAAATGTAGAAGTGATGCTGAGATGGAGCACAGGATTCATGTATTACATCCATTTAAAATAAATCTTACATTTAAGAGAAGGCCAGCATACCCCTGCAATGGCAAACAGTTTATTTAAGAATAATCATAGAATCTTAAAATGGTTTGGGTGGAAGGGACCTTAAAGATCATCCAGTCCCACTCCCTGCCATGGACAGAGACAACTTCCACTACCCCAGGTTGCTCCAAGCCCTGTCCAGCCTGGCCTTGGACACTCCCAGGGATCCAGGGGCAGCCACAGCTTCTCTGGGAAATCTGTGTCACAGCCTCCCCATCTTCACAGCCAACAATTCCTTCCCAATATCCCATCTATCCCTGCCCTCTGGCAGTGGGAAGCCATTCCCTGTGTCCTGTCCCTCCATCCCTTGTCCCCAGTTCCTCTCCAGCTCTCCTGGAGCCCCTTTAGGCTCTGGAAGGGGCTCTGAGCTCTCCCTGGATCCTTCTCTTCTCCAGGTGAGCACCCCCAGCTCTCCCAGCCTGGCTGAGCCCTGCCCAACACCAGACACAGGAGAGAGGCAGCTCTGGGGGTGGATGCAGCCACACATGAGGCCCTGGAATCCCAACATCTCCTGTGTTACATGAGCCTGAACATGAATAAACCAGAGAGTCACACTTAAAAGGGCCCTGATAGACCTTCCCCTGCTACCTCCCAAACCCTGTAGACAGAGTTATTTAACACAGCTACAAAAATAGCACCCAGACTGCCCTGCTGTGCCAGACAGAGCACAAACATCTGGCAGGCAACAGATCTTGTCCCCAAAAAGCTTAGCAGGAGGTTAGTGGGTAGCTCAATTCTAGATCCATATGTCCCAGGACCCAGGGAAGTATTTTATCCTCTCTTCAACGCTGATTCTCCCAGCAATGCGGGAAAAGCTATTCCTGCCCACAAAACAAGAGGGCAGGAATTTCCAACTCAGGAAAGCACAATGCCCAGCCTGGCTTTTTGTACTCAGATGTGAAGAATCACAGGCTGTACCCAAGAGTCACGAGTGACACTGTTAAAAGGGAAATTCATATTAAATACAAATGCAAAGCAGCCCTTGGAGTGGAAACAATTCCTGGTGTGAAAAGAAAGTGGAGGCTGCGCCGTCGCTCAGCTGTCTCTGCACTCACAGCTCCTTTTGAATTCAGTGTTGGTACAAAAACACACTCCCACCTGGGACTCACCTCCCCCACGTCTCTCCCTCTCTGGGAGGCTCCCAAAACCCTGGAGAGCCTGCACAGGTAATGGGATGTGCATGGTTTCCATGGGATGTTCCTGCCTTTGCACTGGAAACTTCATTGCTCTGCCATTTATACCCATCACGGAACCATGGAATTGTTAGAGTTGGAAAGGACTTTATAAATCATTTAGTTTCAACCCCTTGCCATGGGCAGGGACACTGCACTATCCCAGGTTGCTCCAAGGCCTGTCCAACCTGGCCTGGGACACTTCCATGGAATGGGGCAGCCACAGCTCCTCAGGGCATGGATGATGCTTTGTGGATGTGGCTGCATCCCAGATGTAATTCTCAGCCCACCAAAAGGCAGGTATCCACATCCAAGCCTCCTCTCCAGGCTCCCACTGCAGGTCCTGGTGAAATCTCCAGCAGCCAGAGGAGGCTGCAGTGGTTTTCCCCAGGAGCTGCCTCCCACGTGTGGCTGTAGGAGGAGCTGAACACAATCCCAGCCCTGCAGAGCCTCTTCCCTATCCTTACTCGACCCCTCAATTCACACACAGCTCCTGCTCTGGGAGCTCTCCTCAGCTGCTCCTTGGCCTGCCTGTCCTGTCTGTGCTGTGGAGATGCCTCTTTTGGGACTGTAGCACTTGCTGGGATCACAGGAGGACAGAGCCATGGATGGCGTGCTGGTGCCGAGGGCAGTTGGGGGCTCTTCGTGCGCGATGGGATTTCCTCACGGAAAACAAACATTTTTGTGCAGGGCAGAGGTGGGGACAAACACCTGAGCACAGCAGCTCTTCTTGCAGCAAAAGCAGTGAGATCAGCAAAGGTGGGAGCAGGGCTCCCACAGAGCTTCTCTGAGTGATGGCTCTCAAATTGCATTAGCGAGTGAGATTGTCCCCAGAGGCCTCAGAGTGAGGAAATGCTGGAAGTGAAGGCACCACAGGGACCAAAATCCACCTGGCAGCTCGCTGACAGCTGCACTAGCTCTGGGGCACAGCCTGGGAACTCCTGCAAACTCAGCTGGAGGCTGCTGAACCCAAACATAATCCAACACCTCAGCCAGCACTGCTGGGAAAGGGGCTCAGGACAGAGAAAGGGAGGCTCAGGAGGGACCTTGTGGCTCTGCACAACTCCCTGAGAGGAGGGCACAGCCAGGGGATGTCAGGCTCTGCTCCCAGGGAAAGGGACAGGAAAAGGGGAAACAGCCTCAAGTTTGTGCCAGGGGAAGTTTTGGTTGGATATTAGAATATTAGGGAAAAAATTCTTCATGGAAAAGGGTAGTTAGGGACTGGAACAGGCTGCCCAGGGCAGTGATGG
This sequence comes from Agelaius tricolor, assembly GCF_023055355.1. Taxonomy (NCBI): domain Eukaryota; kingdom Metazoa; phylum Chordata; class Aves; order Passeriformes; family Icteridae; genus Agelaius; species Agelaius tricolor. The sequence goes on along the minus strand of NW_027269261.1, from coordinate 112,386,330 downwards.
AGTCCCCATCCCTGCTGGGATTAAAGAGCCCTGTGGATGCGGCCCTTGGGGACATGGGCCAATGGTGGCCTTGGCAGTGCTGGAGGAATGGTTGGACTGGATGATCTTGTAGGACTTTCCCAACTTTAGCAATTCTCTGCTGGAGGAATGGTTGGACTGGATGATCTCATAGGACTTTCCCAACCTTAGCAATTCTCTGCTGGAGGAATGGTTGGACTGGATGATCTCGTAGGACTTTCCCAACCTTAGCAATTCTCTGCTGGAGGAATGGTTGGACTGGATGATCTCATAGGACTTTCCCAACCTTAGCAATTCTCCGCCTCTGTGCTCTAATGAAGGAACCTGAGGTGTTTCCAAGCTGTCAGGAGCACTTTGGAGCTCTCCTCCAAGAGGTTGAGCATCCCAACTCTGCTCTCAGCATGAGAGCCCACTCTGGTTCTCCTCACCAATTCCAGCTCCCACACAGCCTCATGTCTTTATCTGCTTGGCTGGAGCTCTGCAGCTGGGATTCAAAGTGGCTGCACAAGGTGACACCAGGAAATTCTGGTCTCTCACTTTAATAGTCTCTTTTTTTTCTTCATGAACAAAGAGTAAGCTTTGTGGCACCTACAGATTAAATGGTAAATGCTGGTTGCTGCTTTCTGCAAAGACAGTACACAAAGACACAAAACCTGGGAAGGCTTACAAGCTCATTGTGTGGAACTGCAAATACAAGGAAAATTTTTCTCTACAGTTGGTTCATATTTGATGAAATGAAACCATAATATTTTGTAACGTGAGCATCTGTGTTAAAGAACTTGAAAATTATTTGTTTATCTTGAGAAGAGATAAACAAAAACACTCAGGGCAAGATAGGACAAGAGGGCATGGCCTCAAGTTAGGCCAGGAGAGGTTTAGATTGGATATTGGGAAAAATTTAATCACCAAAAGGGTTGTGAAACATTGGAACAAATTGCCTGGGAAGTGGTGGATTCACAATTCTCTCAAAGTGGCTGCACAAGGTGAAACCAAGAAATTCTGCCTCCTGCCACCCTGGCCAGTAGTGCTGGTTCTCTTAGAAGTCTTTGAGAATTTTACCCCAGGAATTGGTGGTTTTTATTTATTTATTTGAAAAAAACTGGCATTTTTGAGTGGACAGAAATCTTCCTGCCCACACACAAAGAAATAGAGCTGCAGGCTGAAAGCTGCTGCTCCTGGGGATTTCTCCCCAGGTTTGGGTTTTTCATTTTGAACATAAAAAGCACTTTTTTTTTTTTTTGTGGCCACAGAACCACACAATGGGAGTGTTCCTGCATCAAATGAAGATCCATTTAATAATCACATTTGGAGTTTGCAAAGCAACTTCTTGGAATTATTGGTTGGAAGGGACATTAAGGAGTATTGCATTCCACCCCCTGCCATGGGCAGGGACACCTTCCACTATCCCAGGGTGCTCCAAGCCCCATCCAACCTGTCCTTGGAAACACCCAGGGATCCAGAGGCAGCCAGAGCTTTTGTGGACAACTTGTGCCAGGGCCTCACCACCCTCACAGGGAAGAAATTGTTCTTAATATCTAATTTAAATTGTTTAATACAGAAGATCCAGCTTGACCTCAGTGTCTCCATGTGCTCCTGTAACTGCTGTGATTCCCACACAGAGCCTGGATTTCTGTAGCAATCAGACTGGGCAGCTCCAAAATGTCACAGGTGCTCACAAAGGGAACCACTGCACCTTGAAAGCATCTGAGTAACCATGAGAGTCATTCAGTTCAGAGAAATGGCTGATATTTAAGCTACAGATGGAGAAAAATTATGTCAAGAGCATGGTTCAAAACCACTGCAGTTTAAATAACCTCCTCCAGGCAGCTTTGGTAAACACAATGCCATAAAGGAGCCCTTGTGCTGCCACGGAGAGCTCTGAAGGCAGCAAATGACAGTGGTGGGTCACTCTGCTCCTGCTCTCTCCTCTCATAAAGGGAAGCTGCTCAGAGGGAGCACAGCCTGGCTGCCACTCCTGATCCAGGAAAATGCTGCTGTAAAGGAAGGATTCCTCCCTGGAGCAACCTGGGAGACTGGAAGGTGTCCCTGCCCATGCAGGGGGTTGGACTGGATGGTCTTTAGGGCTCCTTCCCACCCAGAGCACCCTGTGGTTCTATGAATTGAGGCTCAGGTCTGCACATAAAATGTGCAATAACCTTTAAGTGATGGTTAATCCTCCCCTCCTCTCAGCCCCTTCATTTCTCTTCTGCAGACCAGAAGCCCTGCAAACAGAATCCCAGAATGGTTTAGGTTGAAAAGGACCTTAAAGCTCATCTCATTCCACCCCCTGCCATGAGCAGGGACACCTTCCACTATCCCAGGCTGCTCCAAGCCCTGTCCAAGCTGCCCTTGGACACTTCCAGGGATCCAGGGGCAGCCACAGCTTCTCTGTGCCAGGGCAGACCTGGATGCACTCCCTGGTCCCCATAAAGCCTCACCTCAGCCTCGTTAGCTCCAGCATATCATTATCATTTTAATTGCCCAAACCTGAGTGCTTGTAATACCTTTATTAGATTGCACTCATCCCCCAGTGCCAGACACAGCCTAATTTAACAGGTCCAGTGCTGCATTTATGAGCAAGCCTGAGCACAGCCTCTTTCATTACTGTCTGAAGGTAATTCCTCTTGATCCAAAACTTCCTGTGGCCTGGAGTGATACCCTGGAAGGGAGAGAAGGGAAAACTGCCAGGCAGGTCAAAGCACCCAGCTGGGGAGCTCGGAGCACTCCTGCCCTGTCCTGGAGCTCCCCACCTCCACCAGAAGCAGCCAGAGGGAATTTGGGAGACTCCCAGACACACAACCTTCAGCAACAACTCTCACCTGCCCTGCTCTTTGCAAACCAGATCCCAAACTGAGGTGGACTGAGCTGCCTGATGGTGTTGAAGAGCCTCCCTGGCTCTCCTGTGCCCCACACGAGCAGCAAATGTTTGGATCCTCCAGGCAGGGGAACCTTCCTGGTGTGGAGATGGTGCCTGGGGGGATTGGAAGGAGTTTGAGGGGGAGTTTTAACAGACCATGCAGGGAAAAACAAGGTTTAAAGGCCAATATCTTGGTCAACTTGTGATTTGATATTTGCAAAACAGAAGAGGGAAAGGATTCTACACACTGGATCCTCCACTTCTGATTTCTGCTCTCTGTGAGCAGGGACAGGACCCAGGAATGGCTGAAGCTGTGTCAGGGGAAGGTTAGGCTGGATATTGGGAAAAGGTTCTTCCCCAGAGGGTGTTTGGGCACTGAGCAGGCTCCCCAAGGAGCTTGGGGCAACCTGGGACACTGGAAGGTGTCCCTGCTCATGGCAGGGGTTGGAATGAGAGGAGTTTTAAGGTCTCTCCCCACCCATCCAAATCATTCTGGGATCCTGGAACAGCATCCCAGTTTTTCAAGGCACTACAACCTCAGCATCTTCAGTATCTGAAGCAAACACCACAGGCAGTGTCTATTTTAGACCATATTATTCAGTTTCAATACTTCTCAACGCTGGTTTTCTACCTTTTTAATTGCAACTCCACCTTTGGGATTAGTGATTTTATTTTATGATGGGATATTAAGAGTAGGCAGCTTTCTTTTTTTCTTTTCTAGTCCAAGCCAGTATTTAGAAGGAATAGCTTAAATTATTAAATACACACAAGCACAGGAAACACAGGAAACTCTCAGCCATTATCCTATGAAGACAATGCCAATGCAAACACTGTAATAAAATATTCTTCACTGAAATCAACACTAATTTTCCCAGGCAATCAAATCCATCCCTGTGATCCCTCCTCCCAGGGAAAACAGCCAGCACAGCTAAATTCAGATCTCTGTGGCTCCATGCTTAAATTTGGCTCAGACACACTGCAAATCAATGACTCCAGAAAGGTTTTCTAAGGAAAAAATTCCCAGTGGGCAAAGTTTGCTCCAGCCCACGGCAGCTCTCCTGACACAGCAGCAAAGAGCCCGGGGCTGCATCGATCTGGGAATCCAGGAAGGCTGAAACTTCCAGTTGTGAACTTGTTGAGGTCACCACTGTTGGGACATGGCTCCTGTGTCCAAGGGGACAGTCCCCAAGGACAGCTCAGCCATGAGGACACCCCCAGAGGATGACGCACGAGTCTCTACAAGCTCCTCCCTCATCCACACACAATGAGGATGAGGATGGGACGGAGAAAGGGATGGAGCAGGTCTGGTCAGCACCTGTCAGCTCAGGAGGAGGAGGAGGAGGAGGAGAGGACATGTGACAGGGAATATTTTGGGTTGGAAAAGGCTTTTAAAGGCCTTCCAACGCCGTGCAGTGAGTGGTGACAACTTCAACCAGATGAGGCTGCTCAGAGATCCACCCAACTTGATCCTGAATGTTTTTAGGGATGGAGGAACCAGAACTTCCTTCCCCAGCTGTGGGAAATCTGTGGATTGCCCATACTCAGGGCTGTTTCACATGACACACATGAAACACCATTTTCTTGTCTCCAGAAAGTGTTGGTGCCTCTCTTTGATGTCCCTGAACTCTTACTCAGTAAGAGGATGAATAAATGTTCCACCGAGGTATTGTAAGATGGATGCAAACCCTCCACGATTTCTTTAAGGATCTTGCAGCACCTTGGCCTCAAGACCATGGCAAAATAACACAATCATGGAAGATCAACCATTTCCCAGCACTCCCAAGGCCACCACTGATCCATGTCCCCAAGTGCCACATCCATGTGGCTTTTAAATCCCTCCAGAGATGGGGATTCCACCACTGCCTTGGGCAGCTGTGCCAGGGCTCAGCAGCCCTTTTGGTGAAGAAATTACTCCTGATATCTAACCTTAATCTCTCCTGGGGATCTTGAGGCCATTTCCTCTCCTCCTGTCCCTGTTCCCTGGGAGCAAAGCATCCCCCCTGGCTGTCCCCTCCTGTCAGGGAGTTGTGCAGAGCCACAAGGGCCCCCCTGAGCCTCCTTTTCTGCAGGCTGAGCCCCTTTCCCAGCTCCCTCAGCCCCTCCTGGTGCTCCAGCCCCTTCCCCAGCTCTGCTCCCTTCCCTGGACACGCTCCAGCCCCTCAGTGTCTCCCTTGTCAGGAGGGTCTCAGAGCTGTCTCCAGCACTGGAGGTGCCCCAGCAGCTCCAGCACAGGGGACAGGCACTGCCCTGGTTCTGGTGGACACACATTTCCTGGAACAGCCCATGGACCATTGGCCTTTTTGGCCGCCCAGGCACACCTGGCTCTTGTTCAGCTGCCTGTTATCCATAGCATGGAAGTTCCAGCCCCACCAAACCAGAGCTGGAGCCTTTGTCCAGCTTTTAAAACACCCCCAGCCCCGTCCCAGCCTGTGCCCCCAGTCCTGCAGAGCAGTGATGGTGACAGTCCCTTGGCCAGGCAGCCTGAGCTGTGTCATCAGGCTCAGAAACAGCCCAGCACCAAAGTGACAGAGGCTGAATCATTTCTCCTTCCATACCCACGGCCCAGGATCAATGAACCTCTGCCATGGCTCCTCCTGTGAATCACTTAAGAGGGGGAACAGTGAAACCACTTCATAGGAAGCAGTTTTAAAAATGACCTATCTCTGCATAAGATGAGTTTGCCACAGAGAAGGGGGGAAAAAAATTCAAGCATGTTCAGCATCTTATAGATTAATCCTAGGCCTAGAGCCAGGATAATTACTGCCAGAAGGAATAAAAGTAACATAAATATAGGTTAACACACAAAGGGTCCCGTTTGTAAGGTTTTACACATCACCAGCTCACAGGCGGATTTGTAAATTTAATTATAGAAAGATTTATAAAAGCAGGTAATACCCAAAGGGTCGTAAAAATAATTTTACTACAGTGAAGAGAACAAAACAAAAATTAAAAAAAAAATAAAGAAACTCCAAACATTTGAAATAAAGTAGGGCATCTGATGGATCTCCTGAAGCCTTTCCACAGGATCCAGCCCAGACTGCAGAGCTGCATCTGCCACAGCCTCCCAGAAATGCCATTTCCAGAGGAGAGCAGATAAGTCACTCTGACAGCTTTGTGACCTTCCAGAGCTGATGTGTTTAAAAAAAAAAATCTTTTTTTTTGTAGAGGGTGCTCCTGGTATGGTGAAAGCCTTGTTAGGATGGGGGAGGACAATTCCAAGACACCTTTGCTGCAGGGGTGCTGTGAAATGCCTGGAATTGCTGCTTCCCACCAGGATTAATGGTGTTTTTCTGCCAAGGACAGCTTTGGGGGAGGAGGATGGTTCCCTGTCCATGGCAGAGGGGTGGAATGAGATGATTTTTAAGGTCCCTTCCAACCCAAACCATTCTGTGACTCTGTGATTAAATATCACTGGGATAGATTTAGGTTCTGAAGGAGCTGTTGCCAGTGAAGGAAAAAGCAGGAGCAGGGGCTATCCAAGCAACTCAGCATGGAAAAACAGGGATATTCTCTGCCAACCATGCTACAAGAGTGTTATAAACTCTCTCCTTCTATGAATGCTGCATTCTTGAAGAAAAATGAAAAATTGTTACAAGGTGAGTATGAAAGGAAGGCACAGGGCAGGAACAGAGAGCAGAACTCCATTCTGGGATCTCCTGGGCTTCCCACTAAAATACAGCCACCCTTAGAAACTTGAAATTGTTACCTCTAAACCCCATTTTTGGTGTATAAGCCAGGTTTCTGACCTATCCAGTGCTTTCTGCTCCAGGAGGCACTTCCTGAAAGATCCCTGGGAGTGATGCAAATGCTAAACCAAGCTTTTGTCAGTCCAGCAAAACATGCTGTCACTTTTAAATGCATCTTTTGGGGACTTCAAACAGCTCCTGGCTGGAATGCTCTGCTACCCCCATACGGGTGTGTGTGTGAGGAGAAAATGTTCAGGATGCTGAATGCCTGTAAAAAAGCATTTCAAAGGATCACAGACAAGGATTTTTTTTTGGCCTGAAAATACACATTTATTAGGAAGAAAACTTATGGGGTTACAAATATCATAAATAAAATGTAGTGTAATAAAAATACCCTCAGGACTGAGCAGTAAATCTCGGGAAAATGGGGACAGGACCCTCCACTTTGCCACGATCACCATCAGTTCTGCACAGGTGGCTCTTGGAATCTCATTTCACACCGGTTGTTTCAGGGCACAAAGATCCAGGCTGGACATTCCAAACCCTTTTTGTATGTAAATCTGTTCCTACAACTTGAAAACCTCCACACAAGACACCAGAGCTGTTTGTAGTTTATATATACATCAATGTATATTAATGCAGTGAGCACCCAAAACAGCTCGGGGAGGGTAACAGGGAGGGTAACAATCCATCTGCCTTGGGAAGGATGATCCCAAAAGCAGCAGCAGCGTTATGGGATGGCACAGGATGGAATGGGATGCAGTAATGGGAATGCAAACTGAATCCCAGTATCAAGGAAGTGCCACTAAATCAGCAGACAGAGCCGGGAGGAGCCCGGTCCCCCCAGGCCGTGTAAAACTGGATTAGGTGTGAACTTCAAACCCAGTGTGATGTGGAATAATCCTATGCTGGCAGAAAGGGATCAAAGCTAATTTCCCTATCTTGCTTAATCTTCTGTGGTGATGTCTGAACTGGGGAGACACAGCAGGCTGGGAGTTAAAGCCCTGCTCTGTCAGAGGGTTCAGCAGGGGCTGAGGGAGAACAGAGCACGTTAAAAATCCTGGGGAGTGGGGTTGTTTCTGATGAGCTTTTAGAAAATCAGGGAATCACAGGATGGACTGGGTTGGAAGGGACCTTAAAAATCATCTCATCTCTTAAAATTCCTCCCTGAAAATGTCCAAGGCCAGGTTAGACAGGGCTTGAAGCAACCTGGGATAGTGGAAGGTGTCCCTGCCCATGGCAGAGGGGTGGAACAAGATGAGTTTTAAGGTCCTCTCCAACCTAAACCATTCTGATTTCATGATTCTCTGTCTCTATACCTGGCTCAGCTCTGCTGATGTAAAATTCCAGAAACTTAAAGTAACACAACCAAACAACAGGGAAAAAAAAAATAAAAAATCCACTCCTTCCCACATTAAATGAACAGACTGATCCAAGCACTGGAACATCTCACCACCCATAAAAACCTTTCATACCTAAAAAACAAAAAAAAAGAAAAGAATAAAATTAAATAAATAATAATGCTCAAATCTTAACTAAATCATTATGGATAAATTAAAGCTTAAATGGTGAAATAAAAAGAGGATGTTCAGGAATTCCTGATGGGGTGGCAGAGCTCATCCCACCAAAGGTTCAGTGTCTGAGGTGCAGACCCAGCCAAAACTGGAGCCAAAAGGTCAGGATTTCTAGGAGAGGACACATGGCAGTGCCAGTGACTGAGGGAGCCAAGACCAGCAGCTCTGCCTGGGCACCTCACTTGGAATCACTGAATCTTTAAGGTTGGAAAAGTCTTTGAGGTCATTGAGTTCCCCCAGCACTTCCAGGCCCACCACTGGCCCATGTCCCCAAGTGCCACATCCACATGGCTTTGAAATCCCTGCAGGGATGGTGATTCCACCATGGGCAGCCTCTTCCAGTGCCTGAGCACCCCTTCAGTGAAGAAACAGATAAATGAAGTCCACTGGAATAAAAAATCCCAGCAGTGTAAATTAACCATTCCTAAGTTTTTAAGAAAATAATTTTACAGGTGAGTGCCAATTGATTGGTAACTACACCTTAAACTGGGACAGGAATTGGGATTTCTGGTTTGGGATGAGATCCTTCCACACTCAGTGCTCCCTTTATGCTGCTAAAAGGATGCTGGTAACTGATGAACCCAGAGCTCCAGGAGAAACAGTCTACTTTGAGGTGTAAATCAGCTCTTACACTGCAATCTACAAATGATTCTGCTGGATAAAAAGCACAAAAAATTAAGTACAAAGAGGCTCAATCACCTCAAATAACGATTAGCCATAAGTGGATACATTATACCACAGACATGTCTCTGCTCTGTTAAATATTAATTTAAATGGACACATTTTAAAAGACATATAATAGGGATAAGCACTTTTTGTTAAAGGAGGGCAACTCCTGTTAGTGAGTAAGAAAGGAACAGCTCAGAGGAGAGCAGAAGGATTTCAAGCAAGAACAGTCCAAGGATAAGAAAAATATAGGTACAGTAACCTGATACAATTATATGCATGTAAACATGAGCATTCAGTGCAGCTTTTCTGCATAATTCCTTAAACTCTTGAATTGCAAGCTAAATAAGATAATATATTGCTGATCTCCAGATCTGTGAGATCATTCAGCTTTCCAGAATGGAGTAACACTGAGCTAAAACACACACAGAGCTGAAACCAGCCCAGCTTTGGCTGCAACTCGAGGCAACGTCAGCAGCTGCCACTGCAAAATGTGCAGAGAGCTCTCTCCAAGCTTCATACACACCCCCTAAATAAATCCTGTGCCAAAACACAGCAAATACTCTCTGTCAGAGACCAAGCTGTAAAGCTGCTTGGCTTGGGTTTTTTGCTTCCTTAAGTTCCAGCTTGAGGAGTGCTTGGGAATGCTCTGACAAGGGAAAGGAAATAGCCTGAGTATGTGTCCATCTTGTTTCCTCCACTGGTGGGATTATGATATTATGATATTATTATATATAAATTTTCTGGTGGCAATTTACTGAGAAATTTGGTACATTGGCCAATTACCTGTCAACACAAAACTTTATTTCATTCTTAGTTACGGAATCATGGAATCACAAAATTACAGAATCAGGGAATGGTTTGGATGGGAAGGGACATTAAAGACCATCCAGTTCCACCCCTGCCATGGGCAGGAACACCTTCCACTATCCCTGGCTGCTCCAAGCTCTGTCCAACCTGGCTTTGGACACTTCCAGGGGCAGCCACAACTTCTCATGCAATTTTTGGCATCGAACAATGCTGCCTAAACTCCCCTCTAGCTCCCAAAGCACTTTTGGAGGCAATTATGGGACACCCAGGACTATTTGCAAGAGGAAACCTCATGGACAAGGAAAGAGAAGCTTTGCAAAGCAGCAGTTGTGGCTGAAGACAAGAACAGAAGAGTGACAGCACAACAGAAGCCTTTCTTGGTCTCATTACCATTTTGTTGGAAGTTTTCCAGAGCGCTGGTCTCCTACAGCTCCTTCTATGATGGAATCAGGTGATGTCAAAATAACCCCAATTCTGCCTTAGTGCTTCATTCTCTTTGGTTTAAGCTAAAAACAAAGACACACATGGATGATTATGGAATGAATGAAAGAAAATGAAAATAATGTTTTTTTTGCAGGATTCTGAATTGTCATGAATGGTGAAAACAAATAAATAAATATAAACAAAGAGCAAAAATGCTTTATCTTAAACAATGGGTATAATATATATATATTAAAATATATATACATTGGAACAAAAGGATGAAAATAACAGGTAAGAAACCACATTGTGCTTGCAACAGATGATAGAAATGAACAGAAATCTGTTTACAGAGACTGAAAACACGCTGCCACGGTGTAATCCTGACTTTTTTCACCACTTACCCAGCTGCAATTACCATCACCTCAGCCACACACAGCACATCTGGGGAGGGAGGGGGATTATTAGGGGCTCCTTTGTCATCCCGAATTACCTGCCCTCCGTGTGTACACAAGCAGAGGCTTAAACATTCAAAGGAATTTGCCTCCAAGAAAAGTCATCTTTATTGTCATTGTCCCCAATTTCACGGCCAGACCAGCGACACATCCCGGCTGTGTGTCAGCACAGCCCCCAGTTTGAGGAATCCACACTGACACGACAAGAACTAATCCTATTATTTCCTTAACGGCATCTGAATAGGCATTTTCCAAGTCCTGCTTCTTATTGTAAGTTTAACCCATGTGTTAATTCTCTTACTGAGATCTCAAGCTGCTTTCTCTAGAATCAGGGATTTAAGGGAATCAAATCCCTTCTATTCAATTTGCTACTTAAGAGACAAACCTTTCAAAATTAAACTTGCAGGCTGTTTGCCTGAAAAACATTTCTTCTCTTTCCAAGGAAAGTATCTCTAAAACCCGTTTTAAGCACAGAGGGAAGAAGTTTTTAGCAAATCTCAAGTTTAAACCTGACAGCAGCCGCCTTGAAGTAAGAACCAGGAGGGCAGAAATTCATCGGGGGAAAGATTTTCAGTTTATTTTAATACCAATTTGATGAGTGAGCAACCAAGCAGTGCTTTATTTGAGTGAATTATTTCCTCTTATTGTGATTCTCCTCAGGTAAACCACAATCACAGAATGGTTTGGGTTGGAAGGGATCTTAAAGGTCATTTTGTTCCAACTCCCTGCCATGGGCAGGGACACATTCCATAATCCCAGGTTGCTCCAAATCCCATCCAATGTGGCCTTGGACACTTCCAGGGATGCAGAGCAGCCACAGCTTCTCTGGGCAATATTCAAAGGTGATCAAGTGGGGAAAGAATTGGGCAAAACCCAATTCCTCACAGACGCTTCCTGTGGCTGAAAAAATTTTTGAGCACATCATGCTCAGGGGAGTTTTCCTTTCTGTAATCAAATATTAAGCTCTGAAGCCCCATGAAAACAAACACCTCACTCTAGACACACACACAGACACTTTCTGAGCTTTCCAGCTAAGCCACAACAACAGATTTGCTGTGGGTCTGCAAGAACTTATAGGTAACATATTAAATATTGATTGAAAATAAATCCAAATAATTAGGCTTAAATTTTAATACCCGTGTAGGTTTCTCTATAATTCATGATGAACGGCATTTTCTGAGGTTCCACGAGAGGCTCTGGGTTTAATTTTAATTATGCATTTATTACATAATTCACCAAATTCAGTAATGTGCAGTGAGTCTCCCAGCCATTGAAGTGAGTAACGAGATTTATCAGCCCAGTTTGTCACACAACAAACAGGATTCAGAGCCTTATAAAGGCGGGTGATGAAAGATACATAGAGGGAGGGAAGAACCAGCAGCAGCTTTATTTCCATGTAATAATGCTAATAATATGCAAATAATTCCCCATCTTAATGAATACTTCAGATGAATGCCACGTTCCAAGCGGGGATGGCACAGGCAGGGGAGGGAACTCAGCTGCTGGGAGTGTTCAAAGCTATTTGGAAGCCACAAACTTACAGCTGTGGGTAAAACTGAGCTTCCCTTCTCCCCCCAGAGGGAGGCTGGACACTGGAGCCCAGGGAATGGGCACAGCCCCAAGGCTGCCAGAGCTCCAGGAGAGTTTGGACAATGCTCTCAGGGATGCAGAGGGTGGGATTGCTGGGGTGTCTGTACAGGGCCAGGGGCTGGATCAATGATCCTGATGGATCCCTCTGAACTCAGGATATTCTGTGATTCCATGATCCTCACAAACTCACTGTCACATGGCAGAAGGTTCCTAAGCTCCTCAAGCTCCTTACATCCTGTTTTTAGACAGTGACAGTCACATCAAAAATGTGGATAATTTTCAAGATAGGCAGGGATGCACACACACCCCTGTAGGGATCTCTGAGGCTGGAGCACAGACAACACTTTATAGATCCAAACCTCCATGGGTCTGTGACCTGCTTTCCTAAATACTTCTGGTGACTCTTCAAATCTGCATTTGAAGTTCCTGAAATCTGAAGTTCCTCCTGAACCCCTGAAACTGTTGGAGGAGTGAGTCTTGCTGTCCTTTGACAAACATTTCAATGGATTTTTTTTACCGTTTCCCAAGTTTTTGCAAACTTCCCCCCCTTTCAGCAGGAATCATCTCCCCTGGGACACTGGCCATGTGCTCAGAAGCCAGAGGTATCAGGTACTTGCCATGCTGTTCTTTTCCCTTCTTATTTTAGCCTCAAACATCTTCAGGGAACTCAAATATTTAAGTCTTACAACCTCCTCACAAAGCCAAGCCAGCATTCCTTCCCACGTTCTCACTTGAAACCCACATTTTTTCAGTCCTCCTCAGGCATCCCTTTCATTCAGCTTCCCATTCCCACACATCCTCTGGGATTTCCAGTCTATCTCCTCTCTCAACAAAGTGTTAGGAGAAACAGAAACCTTTGGGGGGCTTCCTCCATCTGCAAGAAGATGCCCCTAAGCCTCCTCTTCTCCAGGCTGAGCCCCCAAGCTCCTTCAGCTGCTCCTCATAGGATTTCCTCTTTAGACCCCAAATTCCTGTGGAACAAAAGGGCCCCAAATCCCCCAAAAGATCACCCTGATGATGAATGGGGGTGGTGGATCCTCCTCTATGCTCATCCTTGGGGAAAAAAGAAAGTGTGAACCTGTCACTCCTCAGGCACCAAAGGATCTGCAGAGAAGAGAGAGCCCTTTAAATGGCACAAAACCTTCCACCAATTCTCTGAGATTCCCCCTGGACCACAGAGCAGCTGACTGTGAGACAGAAACCCCAGGACATCAGGCTTTGTTAGGTCTGGCACTCACAGCACTGCTCCTGGTATATCCCAACTGGAAGACAACAAAATCCCTCCCCCTATGGAATCTGCAGCACCAATGCTATCACAGATCTTGACTGTGGAATCAGAGGCCCTCAAAATATTTTGCTTATTTTGTCCTCAGACACTGAGGGAAATCTGCTGCTTTCACTGTCAGGTGGGACCATCAGAGAAAGAATTTTTCCAATGTCTGATCCAGCACCAGCAGAGCTCATTGCTCACCAAGTGCAGAGACACTCTCTGAACTGAAAAATAAACTCAATCCTCACCTCTGCTTAAAGGATGCCCTCAGACACCAGCTGACAGTGGACTGTGACCAGGAATTTACTGCAAGATATAAAAGCTGCTGCAGGAATGAGGAAACCCAGAGCTAGAAAAGATAGAGATGCTGTGCTGTACCTACTGAAAAGTAGTGTTCCCAAAATAAAGGGTTTCCACTTGACACCAGGAACACAGAATGGTCTGGGATGGAAGGGAACTTGGATATCATCTCCAAACCCCTGCCAAGGGAAGGGAAACCCCTCAACAGACACTGCAGCTCCAAGCCTCATCCAGCCTGGCCTTGGACACTTCCAGGGATCCAGGGGCAGCCACAGCTTCTCTGGGAAACCTGTGCCAGGGCCTCCCCACTCTCACAGGGAAGAATTCCTTCCCAATATCCCCCCTACCCCTGCCCTCTGGCACTGGGAAGCCATTCCCTGTGTCCTGTTCCCTCCACCCCTTGTCCCCAGTCCCTCTCCAGCTCTCCTGGAGCCCCTTTAGGCTCTGGAAGGGGCTCTGAGCTCTCCTGGATCCTTCTCTTCTCCAAGCTGGACATTCCCAGCTCTCCCAGCCTGGCTCCAGAGCAGAGGCTGCTCAGGGAAGACAACATCTGAGACCAAAACTGCACAAATTACACTTCACTGCTCCTTTTCCATGTACTTCATGGGGAACACAAGTGTGAAGAAGAGGAAATCCTCTTCCACCTCTGAAACATGCGGCTCTAATAAAAACCACAGCACTGCCAAGTAGAGCATTGTGTAATTATTCAGATTCCAAGTAATATCACAAATTTTCAATAACCCACAAAGCCCTTAATTCTTCCCCAAATAATTTCTGAGTAGATCCAAGCACACAAAGGAAAACAAGCAGGGAAGGAATGAGAGAGTGACTTTTTACATGGGCTGATAAGGGATGGGACAAAGGGGAGAAGGAGGAGAGATTTAGATGGGACATCAAAAGGAAATTCTGCCCTGTGAGGGTGGGCAGGCCCTGGCACAGGGTGCCCAGAGAAGCTGTGGCTGCCCCTGGATCTCTGGAAGTGACCAAGGCCAGGTTGGACAGGGCTTGGAGCAATCTGGGATAGTGGAAGGTGCCCCTGCCCATGGCAGGGGGTGGAAGCCTTGCAGCAGAACTGTTCCAACCTGTTCATTGATTATAGAATCTAAATAAAATAAAGGAAGATGGACAAATAAGCAAGCAGAGAAGCACATCTGAGCTCCCAAGTGGGGAAACATCACTTAATAAGGGAATTTTGTGGGCAGCAGCACCAGAGCTGGAAACCTGTATTCTGGCCTCTACAATCAGCACTTGCAGCACTTTGTTGACACAACAGAACATGGCTCAATTTCAAGCACCGTTGAGGTTGAGTAATTTCAAACATCTTTTAATGTTTGTAGAGAGTCCAGAGGGAAGTTGGTTGAAAAGATCTCCAAGGCAGCCACGTGGAAATAAGATACAAACCCCTTCAAATCACTGCAGTGCCAGGCAGGAGGCAGGAATGGAGACAGAGGAGGGAAAAGGGGAAAGGTGAGGATTCACACTTCCAGCTAAACTGCTTAAAGCATTTATTTATGTCCAGTGGCTCCATTACAAGTTCACAGTGTGCCTTGGGGAGCAGTAACAGACCAGTTCCATGAACACAGATTGGTAATTCAGAAGTAAAATTTTAAGTGTAATCTGTACTCCTGCTTCTTCCCATGGCAGGAACACTCCTTTTAGAGGGAGGTCATCCTCCTGTTCTCTTCTAGGTACCAAACTTGTGCATGAGAAATCGGATAAGACATTCATACAGCTGGATTTAACCTGAGTATTATACACTAGGGCATTGGTGCTTTTAATGAAAATCTGGGAAAGATTGCTGATAAACCTGAGTTGGGAACAATGACAGTGAAAATAGGCTAACACTCAACTACAGAGCTTCCCCTAAACTCGTGAGGTCAAGGGAGAGCCCTTTGAAAGTCTAAATTAAATTTACAAAGGACAAAATCAGCTGCTCACTGTTGGTATTAGAGCATTTTTCAGAGCAGGATCCAGCAGCAGTATCCCAGCCAGGAATTTCAGGATAATAAACAGTAAATACAAACCAGCACTTAGAGTTTGTGTTGTTTTTTTGGTCACTCATCTTATGATGACTCAAAATAAGGAAATTTGTCCTGAGAACATTGAGGGACACACAGCTCCTCAGGATGCCCAAACAGAACAGGAATGCCCTGCAAAAGTGTCCCTGGAATGAGCCAGCAGTGGAGGATGTCAGGGAAAAGAGGAACACACCTCCAGCAACAGGACAATGCTCTGAGGCTGGAGGATCCATGGCTAAAATCTGCTCAAGTCCTGCTGTCAGCTCTGGTTTCTTCCTGACCTTGTATCTCCATGCACAGGCTGGATTATCACTGCTCCAGAGGCTGGGGTTTAAATCTGGCAGCAGGGAAAAACAACCAGGGCCACAAACAGCCCAGAAACCCTGAGGCAAGTACAGAGGTGATGGGTGCAGAGTGCTCCATCCTCCTCTGGCTGAGCACAAAGTCTCTGCTTCTGCTTCCAGAAGCTTTCTGGGAGTGCTCAGCACTCTTGGAAGTCAAACCAGATGTGAATGTTAATGAAGTGGTGCCCACAGCACTCCTATCACATCTGGAGTCACAGAATGGTTTGGATAGGAAGGGGCCTTAAAGACCACCCAGTTCCAAACCTCTGACATGGACAGAGACGCCTTCCACTATCCCAGGTTGCTCCAAGCCCTGTCCAAGCTGGCCTTGGGCACTGCCAGGGATCCAGGGGCAGCCACAGCTTCTCTGGGCACCCTGTGCCAGGGCCTCCCCACCCTCACAGGAAGAATTCCCCCCAAAAATCTCTAATCCAAACTATTTTCTTTCAGTTTAAGCCATTTCCCCTTGTCCTGTCCCTCCATCCTTTGTCCCAAGTCCCTCTCCAGCTCTGTTGAAGTTCCTTTGAGCATTGGAAGGGGTTCTGAGGTCTCCTTGGATCCTTCTCTTTCCAGGCTGAACACCCCCAAGTGCTCCCAGCCTGTCTACATGGGATATTTTATGTTTTTATATTACAGCAGCAGGACTGTCAGATTTGCTGTGAAATCAGCAATGGGGACAAGTGTGCAGCCTCACCCTGAGCCATGGGACAGCTGCTGTGCAGGTCTGCCTGCTTCCACCACATCCTGCTGCATCTGCCACTCCTGGGCACCTCTGGCAGCACCACTCTTAGAGGAAAGCCAAGTGAAACCCTTCCTGTCCATTTGCTTTCTTCAGGACATGATTCAACCCCTTGCACAGATCCACACAGCTGTCCCAAAGTGCATCAGGATGGATTAAATTATTTTCTAAGTTTTATGATTATTCCAAGGGAGAAGAATGGAAAAAAAAACCAAAAAAAAACCTTCTCCCCCATCACCTCAGAGAGCACCAGCAGCTGCTGAAATTGCTCCTTCCAAGCCTGTCCTGACACCTAAAAACCTGAAACCTTTTCCTGAAGGAAGATTTTTCTCAGTGCAGCATCAGCTACACTGCATCAAGCCCCAGTTAATTTGCCATTTGCTCCTACCCAGCAGAGGAAAGGAGTAAATCAGCACCTCTGTGGCTCTGCCACAGATGCCACAGGATTTTCCAGACAGACAGACAGACAGACAGACAGACAGACTGTAAGTGCTGCCCCTGCTGGGACTCTGCACGCCACGGCACCGGCACATTAAGAGGATCATGATCCCAGCATTAGCTGTGGGAACACTCCCAATAAATAGCTATTTTTCCAGCCTGATTGTTCCAGCTTCCATCACTTCACATTTTGATGCAGATTCTTCCTGTGAGCAGACTCATCACTGCCCAGCTAACTCTGTCCATCCGGCCCAGACACCACATTTGTTCATAAAGGCTGTGGCATATGGATTTTTCCTTCAAAAATGAGGAGTGTCAGCATTTTCCTATCATTCTTCTGGAGCAAAAGTGATCTTAACTACACCCCCTTAAAAGCTGGAGCACATTTCACGAGAACTCCACTTTGTCAGGCCATGGTGAGGTCACAGATCAGGCTGGCAGGTGGAAAAGAAGGTTTAAATGTGTTTTTAGGGTCACCAGAGGAGGATCCCTCAGCCATTTGGGTTTTTCAGCAGCTCTCTACTGCCTGAATGCAAAGCAGCCTCAGCTGAATTTCACTAATTCCTTCAAAGGCTCTCTTACACTCATCTGCACAGATTATGCAGTAAATACTCTTTAAGAAAGCACTCCCTAACCCCAACAAGGCTATTCAAAAAATAAGGCTTAACCAGCTGACCTCTGATTATCTTCAGCAGTTCACCCATCTGTCTCCAATACACAAATTCCAGCTTCAAAGCAATGCTTCCTTTAGGTGTCTGAACTGGACCTTAACAATTACAATGCTCTTCAATGAAATGGTGACATGAAAGTGTCCAAACTGTTCCCAAAAAATCTCAGTGAGGGTTGTGAACGCTTAAACCCCTCTTGAAAGTCACCATAACCCAGGCACAGGACATTGAAGCAGCATTTCTGCTCTTAAGGGACGCATCAGGATCACCCCATCAGGATCTGTCCCCCATTTCACACATGGACAAAATCAGCCCAGATGAAGTGAACCCAAATCTTTCCTCCCCCAGTGGCTTTGGGAAGAAACTTTCCCAGTAGCTTTGCCTCTTGTAGTGACAGTGTTTACAAAATTTGGGAGCTGTGAAGAAAACTGGGATTGCTCAATGGCAGCTTTCATGAAGTGCTGCAGGCTGCAAAGTAAGTGGCATTTGAAGCTAAAAATTAGTGAATTATTTGCCTAGAGGTGGAGCAGCTCCTTCTTCTCCCTGGACACCTCTGTTACCATTCCATAGGAGCTGCAGGAGACATGGCATCAATCAGGAAAATAAAGGGTTATCCCAAAACTCCTAGGGTATCACAAACTTCAATTTTCCCCTTCTGCCTCAGGTTATTTTGAAGTCTCAGCCCCCTTTAACTGCAGCCAGGAGCTCACTCTGCCACCAGTCATGGAATACAGAATAGCTTGGGTTGGAAGGGACCTTAAAGATCATCCAGTGCCACCTCCAGCCATGGGCAGGGACACCTTCCACTGTCCCAGGTTGTCCCAAGCCCTGTCCAACCTGGTCTTGGACACTTCCAGGGATCCAGGGGCAGCCACAGCTTCTCTGGGCAATCCATGCCAGGCTCTCCAGATGCTTCCACCCTCCTGATGTCTGTGAACTGAGAGCAATTTCAACCACTCCAACCCTCTAAAAGTGGTGTTTGACCCTTTCCAGCCTGGAATCCAGCCTCTTTAACATCCAATATGGACACTGTAAGCAGCTTTTGAATTTGAAGGGTTTCCACTGAGTGTATTTTAAAGTTAGGTGTCTTCAGGTTCAGATCTTTCTCACAGTGCTTTTGAAATCACCCAGAGAAATCCTGATCCTGGCAGGGCTTGGAGATTGTTTTGATTACAAAAGAGAAAAAAAAATGCACAAATACATCTTAAAGAAAGGGTAAGATGGAACAGGAGGCTTTCAAATGGATGCAGCTTTGCTAGAGACAGGAAAAAAATCACAGGAAATGAGGGAGCACCAGTCTGGAAAACAAAAGACCTGCAAAGAGGCTGATTATGGCCTTGATTAACAATCCCTGCTCAGGGCTGGGGCAACAGGAGCAGCAGTGGGCAAAGCCACCCCTGGGAACAGGTGAAGGAAGGCAGGAGCTGCTTTCCAGGAGAACTGAGCTACAGGGACTCTTCACACCCCCATTACCCATGAGGGAAAAGCCCTGCCCAGGGCTCTTCCCATGGAAATGAATCTTGGCTCAGGAGTGAGACAGAGCTGTGAGAGAGGAGGCAGCACCCACACCCAATTTTCCTGCCTTAACTCAGAATAGATCAGTATTTTATAACCTTTCACCCTGAATATTTGGAGGGTTGTTCATTTCAGGAGAAAAGGAGGCTGCAAACCCACAGCAATGCATGGTGGGGCACCCAGCTGGCTCAAAAAGATACCTGGACCCAGTCTTGCACCTCCAAATTCCTACGGTGCAGCCAGACTGAGGACACTGCAAAGCTCATGAGATGTCACCTCTCAGCCTGAGGCCACCAGAAGTGTAAGAGGGGCTCTGGGGCACTTGTAACCTGGGTTTATGCAACAAAATTCTCTGTTCTAACTCATTACGTGTCCTCCTATAAAAAACACTGTGCAGAGTGTAGGTTTAGATGGGATATTAGGAAAAAATACTGCCTTGTGAGGGTGGTGAGGCCTTGGTATGGGTTTCCCAGAGAAGCTGTGGCTGAGCCAGGATCCCTGGAAGTGTCCAAGGCCAGGCTGCACAAGGCTTGGAGCAACCTGGGATAGTAGAAAGTTCCCTGGCCATGGCAGGGGTTGGAATGAGATGAGCTTTAAGGTCCCTTCCAACCCAAACCATTTTGTGATTCTGTGATATAACAGAGCAAATTCTCTCCCTTCATCTCAAATTAAATCTAAGCATGAAGCAAAAGCAGCTGCATTTGTGTAGTGATACATGAAAGTGTCTGCAAAGCATTTTAGGATCCTTCAGGAAAAATGCTAAATATCTGTTCTATAATTCAATGAATGTTAATATATTCATCACAGATTTCGACTCTTCAATTGCATGGGAGAAAAACAAGAAAATTGGTGCTTGTTGCAACGTTACGATGCCAAGGGATGGAAGCAGTCCAGGGTCTCGGAATATTCAAGTTCTGTGTGGGATGCAGGGAAATCCCTCATGAGAACACAAGCAGAGCCTGTGTGCTGTGGGATGAGGAGTGAGCTCACACTCAGGCACGCTGGCTTTGACCTCCAGAGCCACAAAACAGATGTTGTTTTACCTTTTTGTGGTTGCCAAAATCAAACCCAAAGCCGCCTCTGTCCTCACACCGAGGGCCCTGGTCCTGCATGCCAGGCAGAGCTGGGTGAATCATTCTCCTCGCTGGTTTTTCACTTTGTGCCCTTCTAAAAAGCTCTACCTCAGGTGCCTTCCTGCGCCAGCAGCTCTTGCCTGACACGACCTCGACCTGGTGAGGACAGAGCTCCAGACCACAAAGGCAGAGCACTTGCCCTCCTTTTCCCAGGCACGCCATTCACTGCTACTCCAAGGTATATTTGTTCGCTGCTTGGAGCGACTCTTTTTGAACTGCCCTCCTTTGTTCAGGCTCTTCAACAAGAGAACCCACTGCTTTTGCAGTGTGCTCAAACTTAAAGACTCTCAGCAATACCATGTATTTAACCTGGGGCTAGTTTAGCATGTGCTGCATTAGGGGAGTGTTTGTAATGCACTCACCTAAGTGATCAGTGCTCACACACCTCCTGCTTTTACACCAAGGTGGAAAAAACAAATCCCTGCTGCTGTGAGTCCACATGGGAATAAGGTCCTCTGTGGTCTCCCTGCAATTTCCCAAAATGTCCTGCCATTCGTCTTCTCCCCCAGCATCCTGGGTGTTTCAGTGACCATTTAAGCAAGTCACTTCAGAGGGCTGGAGCTCCTCTGTGCCAGAGCCAGGCTGGGAGAGCTGGGGGTGCTCACCTGGAGAAGGGAAGGATCCAGGGAGAGCTCAGAGCCCCTTCCAGAGCCTAAAGGGGCTCCAGGAGAGCTGGAGAGAGACTGGGGACAAGGGATGGAGGGACAGAACAAGGGGGGAATTGTTTTAGGCTGAAAGAGGGCAGAGTTAGATATTGGGAAGGAATTATTGGCTGTGAGGATGGGGAGGCCCTGGCACAGTGTGAAAAAGGCCAATCACTTGTTTTTAAAATTTTAAAAGTTTTATAGCAATAAAATGGTTATAAAAATAGTAATAGAATTAGAGTAATAATAATTTGGACAATTTGAATTAGGACAATATGAGACAATAAAAACAAAGAGTTACAGACAGTCCAGGTACTTTCTTCTGGGCAGCACGAGCCCGAACAAGGACACATGTTAACAAAGGATTAACCCTTAAAAACAACAGCCTGTTGCATATTCATACACCTCATACATGATGCATAAATTCCATTCAAACACAGGATTCTGTCTGGTCAGTGTCAGCTTCTTCCTCTTAATCCTCATAGCATCTTCATAGCTGAGTGAGGCAGGAAGAAGTTCGTTTCTTCTGATAAAGGAGCAATAAATTCTCTTTCTCTGAAAGATTCAGGTGTCCTGTGGCTGCTATCTGGTCCGAGTACCTCACTCCTTTCTTATAAAAATATCTCACATACATAGTTTCTATTTTAACATTATGTTATAACCTAAACTATATTTAACACACTACTTAAAAAATTAATACAGCATAACTTTCCAACATAACACATATAATATTCATTTTAATATTAGCAAAAAGCCAATCACAAAATACGCATTTTTCACACACAGGGTGTGTGAAAATCCTGGAAGTGGAAGTGCCCAAGGCCAGACTGGACAGAGCTTAGAGCAAGCTGGGATAGTGGAAGGTGACCCTGCTGATCACAGGGTGTTGGAATGTGATGCTCTCTAAGGTCCCTTCCAACCCAAACCATTCTCTGATTCTATAACTTTTGCCCCCAGCCTTGTTACAAAGCTCCTCCCGTTTTTCTCCCAAAATATCCCTCATCCTGACAGCTGGAGCACTGCTGGAGTGGGCTGGAGTGCCTTTGCAGGAGGGGAAGGAGAAGCACCTCAAAGTGAGATGATTATTCTCCAGCAGTGGAGCACCCTTCCCTCCAGCCTGGAACCACAGCAACTCTTCTGTTCCCCTGCTTTCCAACAATTTCCACCCCCTGCTGTGCTTATAAATCAGCCCTTAAAACAACCTCAGCAGTTTTTAAACCCCGCTAAGCTGTGCACTGGAAGGAGGAGGGGAACAAACTGGCCCCAAAGGCAAACTCCAATTCAGCTCCATTCAGCCATAGCAACTAAAATGTTAAAATAAAATATGTGTGCATAGTGGTGAACCTTTGAGCTGGCAGGTCACAGGGTGGGCAAAGCAGAGGGTGGAACAACCTGGGATAGTGGGAGGTGTCACTGCCAATGGAAGGAGGTTGGAACAAAATAAGTTTTAAGGTCCCTTCCAACCCAAACCTTTCTGTGATTCCAAGAAATACAGCAGGGTTACAATACTTTTAACACTGGTAACTGTTTGATGTTATTCTCAGAAAATGTTTGCAAAATGGCCATCCAGCATCTCATCTTGATTATCTCAATGCCATCAAATCCACACAGATTTTGCCTCATAGTAAATGAAGAGTATAATATTTAGGCATTTTAGAGTTTCAAGGCTGGAAAAGCCATTTCAATCTAAAGAGCCTCAAGAAGCAATAAATCATAACAGCTCAGACAGGAGTTGTTTTTGACTCAGTATTACTGAGGTAAATTACTTGTAGCATTACAGAAGAGTAATTCTGTGTGTGAGAAGCGAGCAGCAGCACTTTAGTGATAAGGTTAGAGAGATATTTGTGCTAACGAGGAAATTTAAGCTCCATTTCAAGGCAGACTCCAGAGCAGTCAGTGGTGTCTCCTGCCTTTCTCCAGGGACCAACTTAGTATCACTCTCACATCCTTCTCTGGAGTGATGAAAGCACATTATAGGCTGATAAAGGCAATCCGTGGTATTTCTTACAGGTCTCCAAAGATCAGCAATTTATTAAAAAGCGCTTTTCAGGAACTGGGCAAAAACAAAACGTTCTTCATCAACACCTCACACCGAATCCATCTTGCCTTAAATAAATTCACAGCTCTGGCAATACAAACTCACTCCTCCCTAATTGCTGCTGTTCTACATTTGCAAATTCCAAGTGGTGATGCCTCTCTGCTTGTCAGCAGAGATTTATCAAGACTGCTCCGTGTCCAAAGGTCACAGGAGTAAATCTGACTGTGCTCTAAGCAGGAATCCCTCTGCTCCTGAGCTGTCCCATCCACAGCAGTGCACAGACGCAGGGTGACACAATGCAGAATACAACAGCTTAAATAATTAAAACCAAACTGATAATTATCAAAATAAGGAACAAAGCAGCTCTGAGACACAACGAGCTTTGCTTTGCTTTATCCTCCCATGACTTATTTGAAACAGGTCTCGCAGGCTCTGCTGAGAATTAACAGCAATGAAGGGATGCTCTGGGGCTTGGTTAAAGGCTACTGCACCCAGCTGTTCATCTGTCATCAAAACACAAAGAAACCACCAGAAAATTGAAGGTCTGAATCTCACTTCCCACTTAAAACCACCCTGGCAGTGCAAACATGAGAATAAATTATACTCCTCCAGCAGCAGCGTAAATGAGCTGTAGTGGAAAGGCTGATCCAGCTGAAGATTTCAAGTTAAAAACTAAAGCAAATCCAAGTACAGATGTTTTGTGTTCTCGTGCCTTGTGCAAATGCTGCTTTCAGTGTGTGCTGGAGCTGCTCAGCTCTCCTCTGAACAGCACCTGAAAACTGTAGAGTCATGTCAGACACTAAAACCAGGCACAGAAATGCCCAGTAAATGAACCATCCAAAAATTTCTTTTACTGTTTCTGCACCTTCACTGGTATCAAAATCTCTCTCCAGCCCACCTGCTGCCATGGAGCTCTTTGATTCATCCCCACAGCTGAGAAAAGCTTAAGCCAAGCCCCTGTGTGTGAAATCAGGGGAAATCAGTTAAATCAGCCAAGTCAAGTGGAATAACCAGGCAGGGAACTGCTTCTTACTGGAGTATCCTTATCCATTGTGGGTCACACTGCTGGAATTCAGGCCTGTTTTTCCCTTGGCTTCCCAAAGCTCTCTGCACACAGAGTGATACCTTCAGCTGACGGGGGTCACCACCCAAAAATCCACCCCTCTAGCTCAGTGTCATCACCCCCAGAAGCCCAGCAACGAGGGGCTGCCAGGGATGTAGGACACCAGGGCAGGAGAAGCCTGGCACAAGCCCTGGTGTGTTCCCAAAGGTGTTTGTTCCAGGACCTGGCTGACCCTGACTTCAGTGTTAATATCATTTTTCCATGCTGTCACTTTTTTAAACAAATATAACTAAAATTGGACGATGTACCTTAGTGGCTCAGACACAACCTGCCCTGACAGGGGGACAAGGTCAAGTAACCCTTTGATTTATTGACTCTGGGATGTCTGAGTTACAGAATTATAAAATCACAGAATCACAGAGCCTGGCTGGAAAAGACCTCTGAGATCACCATGTCCAGCCACCAACACAGCACCACCACCATATTAACCACTAAACCATGTCCTCAACTGACACATCCACACATGTTTAGAAAGCTTCTAGGGATGATGACATGGCATCCTACTCTGAAAACCACAGTTATCCAACCTTACAGTCCCTTATTAACCTTATTGGGTTAGTCCTAATAAAACCTTATTCTCCTTTTTCTCCCAAAATTCTGAGGGTTCTGCTTCACCACTTAAGACTTCAGAATCTATCACCTGAGTCTGTTATAGTGCACTGAAAGCAGCAAAATTGTCAAAATACACATCCCAGGCTGATACTACCAAACTGAATTGGGTGAGGTCAGAATATTTTGGTAGGGAATGATTTGAGCAGCTCATTTTTCTAAATTACACTGCGGTGCTGAAAGCGAGCGGGACTCAGTGTTTTGCTCAAAGCCTAATTCAATTTTACTCTGTCTCAGAAAAAGAAAACAGCACATTAATCCCAAATCCTGTAAACACAGAGTTGTAAACACTCCCCAGCACCCTCCTCACCCATGCTGAGGAGGGCAGGCCTGTTTTCCAAGCCTGTGTGAAAGCAGATGGCAGCCACCTAATTCGGATTCGGTGCAATCTGTTGCTGGTGAGGAAAAAAAAGAAAGATACTTGACTGCTTTTCCTTATAAATGTAAAACCTGGGAAGTTCAACCCACTCCATAGTTTTGTGAGATGTTTGGTAGCAGTTTTGCCAACAGAGCCAGCTCTGCTGGAGGAGAACACATGCTTCTTGCTCTCAGCCTGAACTTTGCAGTGAAAAATCCCCTTGGATCAACTGGGAAGGGAGAGTCATCTATGGGTTCACTCTGGCTTTGCACCCTTCAAGTGCACTAATCATAACAACATCATGATACACTGAGACACCTTATCTACTTCATTTTTCATCACAGTAATGAAGACCTTATTGAAAATAGAAATATATTACAGCAGATATAAATGCTTTTTTGTGTCCAAACACCCCATGCTGTTGGTCTGATGGTGAATCCCCTCTGGTTCAGAGTTCTTCTTATGAGCCACAAAACTGGATGTGGGATTTTGTGTATGACCAGCAAAGGGGGTCAAGTCACTTCTCTCTTGTGGTTGGGCTCCTGTTTAAACAGCCTGAGATGCTGCTGGTGTGTTCCCTTTTCTAGGAAGGGAACAGAGCTGGGAAAGGGGCTGGAGCACCAGGAGGGGTGGAGGGAGCTGGGAAAGGGGCTCAGCCTGCAGAAAAGGAGGCTCTGGGGGGCCCTTGTGGCTCTGCACAACTCCCTGACAGAAGGGAGCAGCCAGGGGGGGGTCAGGCTCTGCTCCTGGGAACTCCTTCTTTGCCTGCACACACCTAGAAATTTGTTCAAATTGTTCATCCTACAATTTCTTCAGGGGTCAAAATGGAGCTGGCTGCCCTGTAGCTCCTTGGATTTGTAGCCTTAGGAAGACAGGGGCGATATTTACCATTTTCCCATCATCTCCATGGATTTTCAGAGTGGCACAGCCACTTTGACACAGCCACCTCTCAGCACCCAGTGGAACCCAGCAGGTCTCATGGATCTGCAGGTGATCCCTCACCCCACTGTTAGCCACTGCTGATGCTCCTCTTTGGCTCAAACCCCTCTGCTCTTTGCTCATGGCAGAGGCCAAGGAACACAAGTAGAGGATCATGGAATCATTTAGGCTGGAAAAGCCTTCCAAGATTATCAAGTCCAACCATTCCCCCAGCACTGCCAAGCCCACCACTAAATCATGTCCCCAAGTGCCACATGCACACAACCTTTAAAAACATCTTGCTCTTCCTGACATCCCTTTGCAAGCATCAACTGTAGGTGAGTTCTGCCCTTCCTGACACAAACCTAACACTCCTGGACAATGTTTAAACCTCCACTCTTGTAGCCAGACTCTGCTTCTACCTCCTGAATATTGCTTTTTTTGCATGTTGAATGCCAAATGAACCCACTGCCTTGTGCCTCTAGCACAGGTCACAGCACGATGCCTCAAAGTGAAAAACCTCTTCAG
Organism: Agelaius tricolor; assembly: GCF_023055355.1. Classification (NCBI taxonomy): domain Eukaryota; kingdom Metazoa; phylum Chordata; class Aves; order Passeriformes; family Icteridae; genus Agelaius; species Agelaius tricolor. The sequence continues at coordinate 112,359,611 of NW_027269261.1, read as the reverse complement.
CCCTACTCAAAACTCAGGGCTTTGATAGCTCTTCTCTCCAAGCATGAAAAACTGGATAATGCTGCCAGTGATTAGTTAAACCCCTTCACAGCAGCCTGTAAATAACCCTGGCTTGACACAAATGCCAGTGGTCACAAAGCTTCAAAGTCCTTCTTCAAAACTGGCCGATTTTATGTGACTGGGTTTCTCGGCGCAGGAATGAATTTGAGAGGTTGATTCTATGTGATACAATCAGGATGTTTTAGTTCCTGGAGATAAGTTGACACTTCTCCTCCTACCCATAGCTATAGACTTGAGAAGCGTGACACAGATTTCCTACAAACTTACAAATGTTTGCTTCGCTGTTTCAGCAGCCTCAAAGTGCCTTAACTGCATTTTTTTTTTTTTTTTGGTTAAAAATAAAAAATCGCTAAATGCTGAAGTTACAACATTTCTGTCATCCCTGATGTTTATAAACATTAAATGAAGCTTTCAATGAGCATGTTCATGCTGTCACCAGCACAGAGCTGCCTTGCTTTGCTTTTTGTCTCCTGAGGAGAAATGCAGCTGTGAATTCTCCTATCCAAGAGTAACAGGAGAACCTGGACACCAGCTGGTGAGTCAGGTTGAGCTGGGAACTTTACTGGAATAATGGAAAATATAGCAACACACAAGACTAGAAAGCTCTACTGGTTGTTCTTTTTCTTCATGGAACTATTTACTTAAATTCCTGCAATTTTTTTCCCTGATCTCAGTACCAACAATGCTTTTCAACACTTTGGCCTAAAAGCTCCTCCCATTATTGCTACCATCAACTCTTCACCTAAATAACATCAGGGACAAGGTGACATTGGAACACTCTTCCATATATTTGATGCTTTACCTTGGGGCATTAATCCATCAGATAAACAAACTGAAAGGGGGGAGGTTTAGATTAGATATTTTAGGAAAATATTCCTCCTGTGAGGATGGTGAGGGCCTGGCACAGGTTGCCCAGAGAAGCTGTGGCTGCTCCTGGATCCCTGGAAGTGTCCAAGGCCAGGCTGGGTGGGGCTTGGAGCAATCTGGGATAGTGGGATGTGTCCCAGCCTGTGATCCTACAACATCAGACCAGTCACCCACCTTAGATGATGTGCTGCCTTTCTAAGGGACAAAAACCCTTCAGGACATGGCAAAAGGACCAACCCACTGCTTCCACTTCCCTCTGTGGAGGACAATTACCAGAAACTGCCCTGCAGCCTGGAAGAGGAGCTGGAGGAATTTGTTCCTGACTTGCTCCCTTGCTAAAGCACAAAGCCTTTTTAACCCATTTGGAATCATAAAATCACTCCAAGACTTCTCCTCTGCAACTTCAAAGAGCCTCAAGGCTGCCAGAGCTCAAGGAGTGTTTGGACAATGCTCTCAAGCACTGGGTGGGATTGTTAGGGTGTCTGTGCAGGGCCAGGGGTTGGACTCCTGGTGTGTCACTTTGTTTTTCTTAAGTTTTTCTAAGCCTTTTGATGTTTACATTTTGGTAATGAACTTTTTCACACACTTTATGTAAATAACTTATTGTTTTGCATTCTTTTATGGAGGAGGAGAAATTTGATAGACTGTTAGTTTGTCCAGTGTCATTGGAGAGGTGTCACTGTCACCCTCCAATCCACTGGCACTTTTAGAAATCTATAAATGTTAGAGTCAGAAATTAAAAGTTCTCTTTTTTACCTTGGAAAAGCTGTGTGTCCACGATGTGTGGTGTCCTATAGTGACACAGTTGGGTCCCTTTCATCTCAGGACATTCTGTGATTCCTCCTGAGAAGCTCCTGGGTGAGCAGAGTGAGAACATCTCTGCTCAAGCAATGCAAGGTTGGGTATTTCCCACCTGCTCTGCCTTGGAACAGCTGCTGTGGCTGAAGCTCACCCAAATCTGCTCTGCTGACAAAGCAGCACCGTTGTACCCCGGCCTCCTTCACTGCTGCTTGCCCCGGATTGGGAACTTTGGGGGCAGGACCTGAGGCAGCAGCTGGCACAGAGGGGACACACCAACACTGAATAAAAGAAGGCTGGTCTCAGGTGAGGCTGCTCCACTGCCAAAACCACTCTGAAGATGGTCTGGCTGCTTCATTTGGGTTCTAAATCACCACTTCAGGGCTCTCATGAGATGCTGGAGCAATGTCCACCCTCAGGGTCCATCTGTGTGCATCAAATCAGTCCCTGGCAAAACAATCCTGTACTAAATCTAGCTCAACTCTGTCATACCAGGGGCTTGGAATTACGCGCTGGCTCTTGACCCATCAGGTTCTCTGTTAGATGATAGCAAGACCAGGGGCTGAGTTTTAGTGCCCTGGAGCCAACAGAGAGACTCCCCTCTGTCTCTTAACAGTGTAATTTCACAGAATCCATCTCTCCAGAGGTACTCCTGCTCACTTTAAAGGTTACAGACGTGGTTTCACAAGATTTATTTTTATGAAATGAGACTTTTATACTCCTTTTTATAAATCATCTGATCTCCCAGTATACTTCAGCTGTGATATTAATTGTAAAACCCCCACATAACCAGGCAGAAATGTTAAACAGGGAATGCTCAAGAACTGGAGAATTATATGAGGGATACAGAAGGATGCTCAGTGCAAGGGCAATCCAGCATCCTGCTGAGAACAGAAGATAGGCACATGCAACCACCTTTCACTAATCATGTGAAAAAAGCTTTGGGAAAGATGAATAAATCCAAGGGATAATTAAGAAGGGGCTGTTTTTGAGAGGTGAACTGCATGAAATGTGGAGAAGGATGTCAACACTTTGTTTTAACACCGCCTCCAACAAAGCCTTCCACTTTCAGCCTCTGCCACGCTGTGTACATCAGTTCTCAAATCTTTTAAAGCAGTGTGCAGCTCTCCAGTCTTACACTACTTCCAGTATATTGATCCCAAGCATGCAAAAATCAGCAGCCATAATTATTATGTGTTTTGGAAGCAGCTGCATTGTTGTAACTTGGACAGAAATTACACATTAGTGAGAAGTGGGTAAGATATTGTTGCCCCTACTTGGCCTACATAGTAACAAGTCTGTGTGTCTGTAGCAAAATGGGGAAGAACACAGTTGCCTAATAAGAATGTAATTCACTGACTCAGAATGGAAGTTTTGGCCACATCTCAATGCTGTAAAAATTACATTTGTTTCAGCAAATCTCCCTCTCATTACTTCACTGCTATCAGGATTCTGATATAATTGACATGATCACTTTCAACAGGAAAGTCTGGATTTCAGAACAGCCAAACTTGTCCTTTTTTTTCTGTAGTATTTACACTGATTGTATTCATTTATACAATCAGATTTTTTTCCATACTCCCTTCTAGAAAAATACATTCAAAATAGTTCCAATGTCCACCTAATTAAGAATACAAGCTGAGTGAAAAACAAAAAGAGTTTCTAAAGGGATGAAACCTCTTCCTTTTTCATTTAAGATGACCAGGCTTCCTAATTATTTCTGTCCAGGTAAGAGCTTGTCCCCAACATGGTGACACAGAGCACGATGTGCCCCTCTGAAGGCTCTCATTCTCACCTGGCTGTCCCTACCTGCCTCCAGCTCTCCCCTCTCCAGCACAGGTCAGGGATGTGACAGCCCAGGCTGTGACCTGTCCTGCTGAATTCTGCCCCCAGAAACCCTTCTTGGTGACAAAACTGATTTATAGAATAACTTCTGCCAGTGCAAAGAACAAGGCTGCTTGTTGTAAAGTCCTGTCCTGCTACCAAACAGTTCTGACATAAATCATCCTCTGCAGCACCCAAGGCAGGTAAAAAACCTCCACAGAATCATGGAATGGGTTGGGCTGGAAGGGAATTTTAAAGATCTCTGTGTCAAACCCTCCTGCCATGGGCAGGGATATAAACTTGCTCAGGGATCCAGCTGATCTGACCTTGAATTTTTGCAGGGATGGGGCACCCATGGTGTTGGTGTTTCACCACCCTCATAAAAAATGTCTCCTTTATCTACTCTCCTATCCATAACTGTTGGGACTGCCAGGTCCTCTCTGCACACTCTGGGATTTTCTCATCCCTACTCCTTCCTCTGTGCTTGCAGACCTGCTCCTGCACTGCTCAAAACCCGGCTGGCTGAAAAGCCAAAAAAAAAAAAAAAATCCCTAAAACAAAAGAACCTAAAGCTTAGACGCCTGGAATTTCCTCTTAACACCTCTTCAAGCATTCACTGTTCACTGAGCCTTTCATTTCCTTCTCAAATAACCTCCCACTGAGTTAAACCAACACAATCGAACAAAATCTCTGTAACCAGGCCAACACACGGAGCTCCCATGGATGCGGGGAACACGTGGAGATCTGGCACACCCCGAAGTGCCGGGAGCCTGAGCTGGGATCGGCAGCTGCAGGAGGAAAAACAGAGCCCTGGGACCAGATTATGGCATCACTTCTCCCAAAGATTTACCTGCAAAAGAGGAAAGACCTTGGAGATTGACAGAGATAAGAGCAGAGGAGTGATGAACTTGGAGAAAAATAATCACAGAATCATTTAGGTTGGAAAAGAACTCTGAGATCATTAAGTCCAACCTGTGACTGATCCCCACGTTGTTAACTGGAATAATTGATGTGTCCTGTAAACTCACAAACATGGCAGCTTTTACTCCATTGGACCTGTAATAGGTTTTTCTCTCCCCTCTGTTTTCAGGGACCCAGCAACCATTTATGATCTGAAAAATCTGCACTGAAAACTTCTGGTTGAAATGGGTCAAATTCAGAAGCTACCACTACTACACAGGCTCTGTGTCTCCTGCACAGCTGGAAAACACCACAATAAGGATCAAAGAACTTCACAAACCACAGAAGGGTTCGGGTTGCAAGGGACCTTAAAGCCCATTCCAGTCCCTGCCATGGGTTCCACTATCCCAGGCTGCTCCAAGCCCTGTCCAACCTGGCCTTGGACACTTCCAGGGATCCAGGGGCAGCCACAGCTTCTCTGGGCAACCTTTGCCAGTGTTTCCCCACCTCAAAGGCAAGAATTCCTTCCTAATATTCAATCTAAATCTAAAAGATTCAAAAGAGCCTAATTATGCAGTGCTTTATGATGTGCTTTTTCATGATTCAGAAGCTCTGATTTCATAATTCAGGACGTCAGGAAAAGAAGCTAAAGATCACTATGGAAAACACTCACCATGTTTCTCCAAAGAGAAAACATTTTTTTTTTTTTTTTTAGAAAGCAACATAAATACAACCCCTATTTCTTCTTAACCACCCTTTTGAGGAAAACTCAGTAGAAGTGGCACACTTTAGACACCTTTTTATTTCACTTTGACCACAACACCCTCTTCTAGTGACTTCTCCACCACAGTACAGACACTTTCAGGACTTCCCCATTCCAGCTCCCTCTCTGCCCCAAATCTTGGGCTCAGCTCTGTCACGTATCCTTCCCCATGCTCCAACTTGTGACTCCTTCACCATTTACCTCCTCAGGAACATGATACCTTCCAAGTGCTTATTTTAAGCTGCTCAGAAGCTGTTCAGATCCATGGAGAGCAGCAAATCAACTCTCTGCCAGCCCCTGCTTCAGTTTCTCCACCAAACTGGGGCATCCTGTGAAGGGATCTGCGAAGGGAGCATGGAAGATCCCACCTCCTCCTCTTGGCCTCCATCCTCCTCCTGAACTTCTGGCTTTCTTTAAAGCTCACACTGCCAAAAAGGACACCTCTCTCTTGAGAGAAGAGTTTTCTTTCCTCTCCTGCAGTCTTCAGGGTGGCAAAAGCGAAACACGAACATTTTTGTTTCTCTTCTAGTGAGAATTCCCTGGCTTTACATTCAGAGCAGAAAAACACCAAAGTTGGAAAAAACTGGTTGTTCCTGAGGAACAGATACTGCCTCTGTGGGAAGGGATGTGCTGTGAGCCTGTTCTCTTCCCACAGGGATGTTCAGCACTTTCCTAACTGATCAGAGACATCCTGAGTCACCTGTGTCAATCAACACCATCCCTTAAAATACAACCACCAGGCTATTTTCTCCCAGCACATCAAAACCAGGTACCAGAGAATCAATCATGGAATTACAGAAGGGTCTGGATTGGAAAGGACCTTTACACATCCTCTCATCCCACCTCCTGCCATGGGCAAGGACACCTTCCATTACCCCAGGTTGTTCCAAGCTCCATCCAACCTGGCCTTGGACACTTCCAGGAATCCAGGGGCAGCCACAGCTTCTCTGGGTAACCTGTGCCAGGGCCTCCCCACCCTCACAGGGAAGATGTTTTTCCTAATATCCATTTTAAACCTACTCTCTTTTATTTTGAAACCATTCCCCCTTGTCCTGGTCCCTCCAGGTCATGCTAAATAGTCTCTCTCCATCTTTATCACGGGGTCCCCTCTTGAGGGGTCAATAAGGTCACCCCAGAGCCTTCTCTTCTCCAGGATGAACAATCCCAATCCTTTCAGCCTTTCCTCATGGGAGGGGTGCTCCTTTCCTCTAGGATTCACCTCCAGGTACAACTCCTCTGCAGTTTTCCTGCTTTCCTCCCACCCCACGGATCCACTGTGGATTATAAGTGAAAAAATACTGAGTCCAAGATAAACCAGTGATGACAAGGCCCAGATCTACTGGAATAACAAATTCCTGCTCTGGCTGCAATGTCAGCACATCCACAGGCTCTGGACTCTGCCAAGACAACACATGGATATCACAGGGACCCTGACACAGGCTGACAGAGACCTTTTCCTTAGATCCTCTGCCAGGCCTCCTGTGTGCCAGAATATTCAAGCACCTCCATCCCCATCCCTGAGAAAACACCCCCAGCTCTGCCTTACCCTAATCCATGGACCAGATCAATCTTCAGGACAGAAAGCAGCAGCTCAGGTGATGCCAACCAGCCAAGGTGCTTTTTATTTCAATTTTCCCATGCTCTGGAGTGGTACCTGATGGCTGCTGAGCCAAACCTGCAGAGCCTGGCATTAGGAGCTGTGTTTTGTGCTTCCTCAGAAAGCCAGCAGTTAATGGCATTCAGGCTGCCTCCAGAATCATGAAAATATCTTTATTAAGCATGTCAGGAAACGCAGCAAAATGCTGTGTCGAACAATTGGCCGTAGCAATGCTACTCAGCTCTGCAAAGCGAGTCTGGATCACATCTGATGTGCTACATAAAATATATGTCAGCATTTTCCTGGCAATAACAATAGAGCACTTGCTGAAAAAAAAAAAAAAAAAACCCCTTAACACACTGCAAATAAAATATTTGGAAGTGTGGTCACTGCAGAGCTTAACACACTCAGCTGGAGACTCACATGTCTCAATCGCCTTAGAGGAGAGCTGAATAAGCCCAACTTTTTCAGGTATATTTAGACACAGTGTTGTGTCTAAGGGCTTCTTATATATTTCAGGTATAAAAGGCATTTTTACTTAGCCCTATCTATAATTTCCTGCATATAGGAATATGACCTGAGGGGAAAAAAAAAGGAGATGAAAGCAAGAAAGTAAGGCCAGAGTAAGGAAGGAGGTGCAGGAAGAGAAGTTTTTTATGAGGCTTGAAAACCGCTGTGCTTAGTCATGAAGGAAATCAGAAATATGAAATAAGAGGTAGAATAATAAAATATGCTGAGTTGGAAGGGACCCATTAGGATCATGGAGTCCAACTCCTGGCCCTGCACAGACACCCCAAAAATCCCATCCTGAGCTTGAGAGCACTGTCCAAACACTTCTTGAGCTGTGACCATTCCCTGGGGAGCCCATGGTTCTGTGCCATGGTGTTCCATGCCCAACCACCTTCTGGGGGAAGAAGCTCTTCCTAATATCCAACCTAAACCTCCCCTGGATGATCATGACAGAACAAGAGAAAAAGCACTAAATTGAGGGGATGGGAAAATTAAAAAAAAAAAAAAAGAAAGAAGTAAGCAAAAAATCCAAACAAACAGGGAACTAACTTTTAAGGAGTTTTAGTATTGCCTGGGGGTCTTTTAAGAGTACCAGGAGCAAGGAATTTACCCTCAGAGATCATTAAACACGTGATCTCTGCTGGGGACTCTGTCCATTTCATGATTTTGTGATTATGAGTAAAAATCCATCTGGCACAACAAAAATACAAGAACAAAATTCAACTTAACTTGAAAAGTCCCACAGAGGCAATGACTGAACACCGGTTCAGATTAAATTCAGCATTTCTTGAAACTCCAAGACTTCCCAGCTTTTCACACTGTAATATTCCAGGATCATCACTTACTCAGGGCTGGAGTGTTCATTTCAGGAGCATCTGGAAAAGGAGGGGCTGTGCACTGGATATCCCCAGCTCTGTGATGCTCTGAGAGGAGCAGGACTGGGCTGGTGGCTTTGCTGTGCTTCAGGTACCTTTGAAGAGACTGACACCAGCAGAAACAAAGCACTTGCCTTTCTGTGAGTGCAGTCATCCCAGGAGAGCACTTCTGAAAGGTTTAGGAAGCCTTTTGATTAGAGGGGAAATTGGAAATCCTAGCTACAGATCCTAGCACATAATAGGCCAAAACCTGCTGTCACCAAAACTACCCATTTAATTTTTTTTTCCCCACAGCTCTACCAGAAAATGAGTTACACAGAAAACAAGATTAAGGGGAAGGAAGAACAGAGAGGGCTGTGAGTGTGGTCTCCCCATCACCTCCACGGATGATCCCTCCTTCAGGTAATTCCAGCTTTGTCCAAACTACCACAGAGAAACCCCCTGTGCTCACCTATTTTATCTGTGATTTCTCTTTAGAGATGACATGACTGGGGGCTAATTTTGATGCATCTCTATATCTAACAATGCTCCTGATCTTACAATTAGCACAAGGTGCCCTTTCCACCCTTTCCAGCCCTCATTCTTCCTTGAAAATCAGCAGCAGACAAGGATTTAGCCCTAATCCCAGCAGTTTAAAGTAGTCATTGTGCCACTGAAGGATGGTGCCCACAGATTTGGTGGTGGAGGGGTTAAACATGACCAACAGTCTTTTGCTACTGCCATAAAAAAAAGGAAAAAATAAGTAGAAATTGGGCCAGTCTTGAGCCAGAATTGAGTGGCTGATCCTTCTCCCAAGTACTGCCTGCAAGGATTTGCAGCAGGGGACACAGGACCCACCCCACAAGGATGTTGGGATGTCCTTGTGCAAAGGAGAGAGCAGATTCCAAACCTGGCTGTAGCATCCTGGGTCCTGACAGGCCAGGTGAGTTCCAGAGGCAGAGAAAAAAAGGCTTGAGGAGGCAAAGCTTTACAGGAGCAGCAGGGTGGGGAGATCTGGCAGGCCCACTGCAAATGTAAATTTGCTTTTCTTAGATTATTTAGGGTCTCCCCCTAAATCTTCCTTGGCCCTGCCTTGTCTAATGCTGGCCCTGCCAGAGACACTAATTTTCCCTGTCCCATCTGTTTGGATTTGCTTACTTCCTAATTTATCCAACGCCTAGCTCCATGGTGGCTAAGCATTTTAATCACAGTGATTAACACACTGAGCAAGAACAAAACAAAAATGGTTAATCAAATGCTATTAGCAGTGTTTGAATGTCTAGACGCCGTTTTACACATGAATGCTGGTTAACGATCATCTCCCCAGAACGTTCCCTGATTTATTCCTTCCCTTGCCAGCTCCACAGTTTGCCACCACCACGGCAGAGATTTTGACCCATTTGGCATCAGGAGAACACAACACTCTCCTGCAGGAAACACTCAGGCTTTTCAAGCTGCCTGAAGTGCTTCACACCACCAGCAATCTCCAGCAAGGGGAAATCCTCAGCTCCATCCCTCATGCAGTGGGATGGAGATGAAATCCACCATGCTCTGAATTCCCTGTGCCTCCAACATAAAGAGGATCCTTCCTAAATCAAGGAGGAAATGCCAAGAAATGTCATTATTAAATGCACAATGTCTTAACCAGTGTTTGTCACACTCAGGTATTATTTATGCATGAATATAAATGAGTTGGGGATTAATAAAAGCCTGGGTTTGCTCCTACAACCTTGGCTGTTGAACTTTCCACCCCAAAATTACTCCCAAGAAAGAGCCCAGTGCCCAGCTGGGAATTAGAACTCCCAAGAGTGAAAGCATGTCTGTCCACAAAAAGGCTCTGGCTCGAGGATTGCTCACAGGGATACACAAGGAAAGGAAGGGATGCCCTAATACCTGGAGAAAGCATTAATTTAGGAAGCCCAGACCTCTAAGAATGAGTTATGTGGGCAGGGAAAGTGTCTTATCTGTGTTTGTAAAGCCCTGTGTAAATTAACAGCCTTGCACAAACAGGATTTAAAACAAAAATACAAGTGCAGCAACAGGGTTTATGGCTTTAAATACATCTCCAGTGGTTTAGGCTGTGAGCACAGTGCTCAGTGGTTTATTTACGAGTCACAGCAGCTTCAAGTAAAGCAGAACTGTAGGTTTGTTGGGTTTTTTTACAGTTAATACAAATAAAAACAACTAAAAAAGTTCAGCCACTTTCAATTCCGCTGTCTTCAACTGGTCCTTCTGTCACTGAGCTTTTTCTGAGGTCCCTTTGGCCATGTAAGTTTTATTTTTCTTATAAAATAAGGCCCCACAGCTGCAGTACTGGGCTCTGGGCAGCTTCTGGGTTCAAAAGGCTCCAGTAAAAGTCGAGTGCTGGGTGAATCATAGAACCATTAGGTTGGAAAAGATCTGTAAGATCATTGATTCCAACAGTTAACCATGATAGCCATGATAACCAGTAAAGTTCAAAATGCTACAATCCCATACCAGCACACACACAGTCATCTCCCTCAGGATAACAAAGGTTTATTTGGTGGTAAACTGGAAAGAAATGGACAAGGAATTACTCTTAATTCTACCCAGATTTTTACTTCCCTTTTCCAGCCAATCATCAATCATTTTAGCTCAATCTTTCTCTTCCTTGGAAGGGTATGTTTACAGCAAAATAGCAGTTTTGGGGGGTTTATCTCTGATGAAATCCTATGAAAACACCTAACCAAAGTCTCAGTGCTGTGCAAAAGAGAAGATAGACCTCAATTAGCTCAGTCAAACCACTTCTCCAGTCACTTAAGTCCCTTAAAACAGCATTACCAGCCACAGGAAGCAATAACCCCACTGAATCTGCACATTAGTGATTTAAAAAGCCTGGCTGGTAGATCCTTACATTGACCATCCCAGCTTTCCACCAGTTCTACTCCACTGTTGACTGTTTATTTATAATTTACTATCCAGGTGTCTCTGGGACAACTTAATACACTGTGATAGTCTCTCATCTCTTCCCTGCTAATGAAGGCAATAAATAACTACAGTAAGCATTCCAATCAATATTACACTCTGCTCATATCCTGGAGAACACAAGGTCTGTGGCCTGCAATCCTGCTGGAGATGAAAAGTCTCCCTGGGATCTGCTCAGAGCAGGTGGATTAGCAGCACAGGGCTGGGGTTTGTGTGCTCCAAAGGGCTGGGAAGGCACCTGCAGCTCGTGGTCTCACGTTTCGGGTGAGATACAAGAATGGGTTTAAACTAAAAGAGAGGAGATTTAAGTTAGATGATAGGAAAAAAGTCTTCCCTATGAGGGTGGGGAGACCCTGGCACAGGGTGCCCAGAGAAGCTGTGGCTGCTCCTGGATCCCTGGGAATGTCCAAGGCCACATTGGAGCAACCTGGGATAGTGGAAGGTGTCCCTGCCCATGGCAGGGGCTGAGATGATCTTTGAGGTCCCTTCCAACCCAAACCATTCCATAGTTTTATTAAGAGACATCTAAGTTTTATGCACTGAGTAACCTCTGTGAACAATCCTAAAGATCCATTTGTGATTTGGAAAAATAAACTAATTTTATGGGAAAATACTAATAACTGCATGAAATTAAAAGGCTGCAGCTGCTTGGAATTTTCCTTCCTACAAAGCAGAATCACAGAAAACTCTCATGATCCTGAGTTCAACTGCTTTTTCTTTTCATCTCCTGCCCTTACAAACTCAGAGCTTCACACAAGACCTCACACTGCCTCTTGTTGAAGCAGTGATATTCCTCCATTCATCCACCAAGCTGCTCCAAGGCATGAGCCAAACCACATTATCCAGAGGCTGAAATCAGACATGAGCTGTTCTTTTCAAACCATCCCCTCTGAGATCAGTCATTATTGCACACCATGGTACCCTCCCAGGAAATATTTAGCCAAGCTATCTCCTTGCAATTCCCACTCTCCCTTCTCAGTGCTTGCCCCCTTCCAGGATTTTTCCTCAAATCCTGCTGTACATCTCAGAACCAGGATCACAATCTGCTGCAGAGAAATCTGCAGGGACCAATTCTCCCCAGAGCCTGCAGGGAGTTACTCCAAGTGGTAAAAGATGAGAAAAAGGAGAGAAACTACAACTAATGACTCATCTCAGAGAGCAGCTTTGCTGCTGAAGCTGTTCCTGGTGTGAAATCACCTCTGTTCATCAGCATGAGCATCCCATGTGGGAGGCAGGATTTGATCTGAAGGGGGTCCTGTTTTCCTTGGGTCTCCCTCCTCTTCACAGCTTAGCTCTCTGTGTAGAGAGCACAGGCATTTTTTAAATGCAATTTTACCTTCTAGAAAGGTGTCCCTGCCCATGGCAGGGGGCTGGAACTAGAGGAACTTTAAGGCTCCTTCCAACCCAAACCATCCCAGGATTCTATGATTCAATAAAATCCTTCTCACTAAAACACCCTTTGACTGCAGAGTAAATAACACATTCACACTAAAAATTCTGACAGCACAAGAGTATTTTCTCTATACATATTCCCAAAGTCCAATACACACAAAACATAATTACCCAATAAAAATATTGAATCCAACCATCAACACTGACACCACACTGAAGCTGGAAAACTGACTTTGGAATATTCAGTACCTTGCTTCACTAAAAAATAAAGAGTGTCCACAATTAATCTATGGAAAGGTTTTTGTTGCACAGGTATTTTCTCTCTCTGCATGGGGCAGAAACTCACCCCACTGGTTTTTCAGTTCCTCAGGATAACTTACTATTTGTAAAGCTCAAGTAATCCCTATTCCACAGAGGAATCTGTATGAAAACAACCAAACTCCCCCCAAAAAGCCCCAAATAAAACAACTGTCATTGTCCCACTCTCAATATTTGCAGGAAAGCAGTTTCAAGCCCTCAGAATTCACAAAATCATCAATCAGAATGGTTTGGGTTGAAAGGGACCTTGAAAATCCTTCAGATCCAACACCCTGCCATAAGCAGGGAACCTCCCACTAGAAGATCCCTATTTGGGAATTTTCCTGATGAAAAGCGCAAGACACCAAGCAAAGCAAAATTAAAAAAAAAATAAAAATAAAACAAAGAAAATTTTGCCAAGCTCCAAAACCCCTCAAAGGACTAAAGCATTCACTGTGGGCTATTAAACACACACCACCTCCTGCTCAGAAACTTTTAAAGCCACAAATGCCAGATGATGGCACACGAACCCGGAGGAAAATCAGGATGTACCTGCCCAGATCCAACCCCTTTTCCTGGGCCAGCTGTGCTCTTTTCTGCTCACCATCAGAAAGCAGATAATGAGCTGCACGGTGCTTTGGCCTGAGATCTCTGAAGGTACTTTCCTATACTGCCAGAAAGGCTCTTTCAAGCATTGTGAACTGTTTTCAGTAACTGATAAAGTTCAAAAAAAAAAACCAAAAAAAGCCAGTATTTTACACTTAAATCAGAACTACTTTAAAAACGCCAAACATTGCTGCTGCTCTGTGGTTCCTTCCTTTAATTCCAGCAGTTATTACACATCACAGGGAGCTGTGCACAAAAGCTGGTTATCCCTGTCACCCTGAGCTCTGAACCATTCAGGACATGCAGTTACTTCTTTAATTCACCAAAGGCACGGTGGAACAAGTGCAGGACACCCCAGGAAGGGCCCCCATCAAAGGCAGAGCAGAGCCAGGTCGGGAAGGACAGTGGAGCAGACAGCCTCATTTAGATAATCCCACTGGTTTGACCCAAAGAGATACAACTTTATCAGGTAACAGAACTCCTGTGGGGGGAAAAAAAGAGTGTGAGATCATAAACTGACAAAAGCTGACTCTGATGACTGAATCCAGAGGTTTCAGATGTGTCTGACACTTCACTGCTGTGGCTGAATGGGAAAGTGCATAGAGGAAAATAATGGTTATGCCACAGAACTGGGTAAACAGCCTCATTTAAAGCAGGAATTCCTTTTTCTAATTCTATTCCTATGATTAGGACAACTAATAGACACCCTTTAATAGGCAAATAATTTCAGTGTTATCATGAGAATCATGGGCAAAAGGATGTGGGAGCAAATTTTATGTCTGGGATGGTGAATTTTCATGGTCATTCCCTGCTCCTGTGAAGACGCTTCTCTGAAATCCAATAACACCACTTTCAGTAAAACAAACTTTGGTTTGTTATGCCTTTAAGATGCATTTCTGTTAGGAATCTTGTCTTTTATTAAAAAACCAAAGGTACCCAAGCTCCAAAAACCTAAAATTTTCTGAGGTAACCCCAGCAGATGATGCTTGAAGGGCAGGGAGAGCCAGCCTTGGACAGGTATCCCATTTCTTAGGTGATCCAAGAAAATTAATGTGGATCAAAGGAAACTGAAGCCTGAACTATCTGACAGGAGGTTGTGCACAGGTGGGGGTTGGTCTCTTCTCCCACATAACAAGTGACAGGGTGAGAGGAAATGGCCTCAAGTTGTGCCAGGGGAGGTTTAGACTAGAAATGAGGAACTATTTCTTCACCAAAAGGGTGCTCAAGCTTTGGAAGGGGCTGCCCAGGACAGTAGGAGTTACTGTCCCTGGTGCTACTTAAAAGTTATGTGGATGTGGCATTTGGGGACATGGGTCAGGGGTGGCCCTGGCAGTGCTGCAGGAACTGTTGGACTCTATGATCTTAAAGAGCTTTTCCAAGCTTAGCAATTCTCTGATCCTGTGGTTAATAAAATGTTGCAGTTCCTGGGTTTCTGCCACTCAGTTCCATAAAAGCAGTGAGCAGCCCAGCCCTGGAGACACTCAGTTTAAAAGCAACAATGACCACAGCAACTCCAGGCACTGATTGCACAGAAACCCTGGGTTTGGGGGGAAAAAAAAAGAGTCCAAATAAAACACTTCAACCAACTTCAACAATACTGAGGAAAACAACACCTTCCAAGCTGGGGAAGGGGCTGGAGCACCAGGAGGGGCTGAAGGAGCTGGGAAAGGGACTCAGCCTGGAGAAAAGGAGGCTCAGGGGGGCCCTTGTGGCTCTGCACAACTCCTGACAGGAGGGGACAGCCAGGGGGGTCAGGCTCTGCTCCCAGGGAACAGGGACAGGAGGAGAGGGAAGAGCCTCAAGTTACACCAGGGAAGGTTCAGGCTGGACATCAGGAAGAATTTCTTCCCTGAAGGGTTAACCAGGCATTGGAAGGGGCTGCCCAGGGAGGTCTGGAGTCCCCATCCCTGGAGGTGTCCAAGGAATGACTGGATGTGGCACTCAGTGACAAGGTGGGGATCAGTCACAGGTTGGAGTCTATGGTCTTGGAGGTCTTTTCCAACTTTAATGATTCTATACTTCAATAATTCTGTGAAAAGTTGAACACACTCCCACAGAAGGAAAAGGGTAAAGAGCAGAAAACAGATGAGGGGCAATGCCAAGGGAGGAGGATGGAACACACCTCATCTCAGAGCTCTTTACAGTGTCACAGAGTCCCACCTGCCTCACAGGCAAGAACACAAACTTGCCCTCAGAGTTAACACAGATTTAGTGTCCTACTGAAAGGCTTCCTCTTGGAAAAAGAACTGGAAGAGAAGTGAGTATATTTAAAGGAGTCTGATCAGTAAAAATGTCCAGTTTTATGATGGTGAAATTGTTCCTAAGAATGCAGACTCCTATTCTGAGTGCCTAACAGATGTTTTCATGGAGGATTTAGGACAGAAAAAATACAAATGCACTGATAATGGCAGCCTAATGAAGTTTAGTCCTCAGTTAATTCACACAACCAATTAATCCTATATCCAGTGGAAAGTGGCAGCAAGGCAAGGACTCTTTTGCTGACCATAAGGAGCAGTGCTAGGCAGAATATCCATTCTGAATATCATGGAATTATGGAATGGTTTGGGTTGGAAGGGAACTTAAAGATCATAAATATGTGCATTTTCATTCTTAATTAGGGCTGTGGTCTTTTATGAGCCTCACAGCAGCACACAAGGACTCAGCACCAGATCCCAACCAGGTACAATTCCCAGCCTGGCTCCTCCAGCAGTCAGGATCCTTAAACAGCTTTCTGCTCCAGTGAGACCCTTATTCCATGTGGGAATTGGCTCTAAACAATAATTTTTCAATTAGTATATCCTCACTGATCAATTCCTACTTAAAATTCCTCAGCAGAATTATTCCAAAATAAATATTCAAAATTAAAAGCATGAATTCCTCACTCTTCCCCCCAAAAATCAGTTTCAGGATGCCAAAAGCAACTCATTCAAAGTAAATGGAGGAGGTGTAAACCCAGTGCCTCAGACACCTTTGTTAGGAGTGCTGCTTCACAAATAAATCCCCTAATCCCCTGAAAAAAGGGGGAAATAATCCATTCCCAGGCAAAGAAGTTGGCAAAGCCACCAGAAATGCAACTTAACCCCTGAATTCAAACTCCCCTCTGAAGTTACGCGGCTCCCGACAATTGCAGGAAATCGGAAAAATTGTCTTTTTTTGCTCTCAGAATACACTTAAATATCAACAAAAAAAATAAAACAGGTAGAAATGATTTGCCCTCACTGATAAAAAAATTGGTCACTTCCCAGGAATGTCAAAGATCTGATTCCCAGTGAAAGGAGCAGCATGGAATTACAGGGAGATCTGTGTGTTCAAACAGAAAATTCAGTGGTTCGTTGCAAGCAGAGCTTGATCACAACCAAAAAAAATAATGAGAGCCTTTAACGAAGCTCTAATTGTGCAATAAGCCATACCAGGGAGAAAAGAAACAACAAAACCCCAAATGTTTTGATAAATGGGATTATGAAACTCCAGAGCAGTAAAACAAAGACTAAAAACGCAAATGGTAATAAAGCATCATTATAGGTGCTGTTTTGAAGCTCTGCTGAAGCACAGGTAAATGTCAGGTTACCCAGGCAGAGTTTTTACTCAAAAGCAATGTTTAATCTGATTTTTTGCTCTCCTGAATTTCTGAATGGAAGATATTCCTCTTACTGAGGGATAATTTTGATTTTCCTATGAGGATATGTGGATTTTTTCAGCCCCTTCTGAGACATGGGGTACTATGAGAAAGGACCAGCCCTACAGGGGTCATTTGTCCCATTTGTTCACTGCCTGACAAACAGATTTCAAACTGGGCTTTGCATCCCCATCGGAGGAGCCACACCAATCTTAGAGCAAGCTGAGGAAATGCTGGAGAATGTTCGAATTTAGGGATGCCAAGATTTTCCCACAATAAAACCGGGGAGATCAAACATAATTTTTTGCAAAATTATAAATGACACCTGAAGTCCTGGCTGGTTTCACCTACTGAGGGATGATTAAGCTGCAAATCTACAATTACTTCTAATCTTAAATAACTGATAGGATTTGAACTCCCAACATACAGTAGCTCAAATGTGATATTACTGGGAGCTTTTTGAAGCCAATCAATAACTATTAAAGCTGGATCCCATCAGCTACCACCAGGTATTAGCCACTTTCTCAATATTTCAAGGATTCAGTTATTCTTAGCTACAGTTAAAGTAGTAAAATGAAGTGGTCTCATACTGACACTGCGATAAATACGAGATTAAATATAGAACAAATTTATTACTCCCCGAAGTCCTACTGAGTGTCCTGATTTTTTTTTCCTTTTTTTTTTTTTTTTCTGTATCCACAACAATCTGGTTTACTTTGATGTTTTATTATCCCAGATCTAAGGCTCAGGATTGAAAAGCAAAGCTTGAGCTGGTTCAAAGAACCCAACCCCGGCCACGCCGGGGGAAGGGAACAAATTCCAAAGGGAAGGTGCGGATGGCAGAGCCGCCCTGTGACAGCCGTCATGCCCCACTTAGAGCAAGTGGCACTCACAGGCGAGTGATTTGTGACACTGAGCGGGTGTGACACGGCACAGCACCCCTGGAGTGCCTTGGGCTGCCAGAGGATCGTGCCTGCAGGAGCCGACTTTTCCTAATACCCCGCGCTTTGAAGAAAGCGGAATAATCAACCCATTTTTAAAGCACTGGTTTGAAGGGCTCCGAGGAGTTTTAAAGGAAAGCAGTTAATTACTTGGCTCGCTTTAAAAATAAATTAACCCACAAATTAGAGCCTGGGTGATGATGGGTGACCCCAGAAGTGTGCATTTTTGGCTCGCTGCATGTCCTGAGCTCCCAGGGATGATCCCAGTTTAACCCCAGAGGGTCTTCCCTGAGGAGCAAAGCACTCCAGAAAACTGTGGAAGCAACAAACCACATCCTCCTCCGCCAGCATCCAAGTGGGATGAGTCCACAGGGACACGAGTGTTTGGGTCTCAGCTAAATTCCCTGGAAGTGTTCAAGACCAGGTTGGATGGGACTTGGAGAAACCTGGGACAGTAGAAGGTGTCCCTGCCCATTGGAGGGGACTGGAACTGGATGAGCTTTAAGGTCCCTGCCAACCCAAACCACTCTGTCATTCCATGATTTATGACATGTCCAGGCATTTCTCCGCTCTCCTCACCTGGGATTCACCCCTAAGCATCAATTCCAAAGTGGCTCACTGAATATAACTCTCTCAAAGATGACAGTGACAATCTAATCCGATGAAGGGATCTGGCCTCCACTACTGGTGTGCACACAGGAGTAATAAAATAAATTTAGTCCCAAACAGGTAAATCTGATGGCCGTGTCCAAAAGCTAGAAGTGGATTTTGCTGGAGACTCTGACAGGCTGGATACACCGATACACCCTCATCAGCTTGGAAAAACAAGCCCATGGTCTCATAAGAAAATAAAAATTAACCCTAAGTAATGGGAACATTTTCCTTGTGTTGCAAGGATGTGTTGCATGCTTCTGGGTTCCTCCTTGTCTACTATGCAGGGATAGTGCTGCCTTCAAGGCTCAACCAGCACAGGATCATCCCTGGGATGATAATCATCCCTACAAGCCCTCACCTCAAGGAGCACCACCAGGACCATTCCCAGCTGGCATCCTGGAGGCAGCCACCCTCTCCCAAAAGCCAAGAAAGCTTAACATGACAGAAACAGCCACGCTGTGCCAGCCCATCTCAGGGCCAGAGGGGAAATCCTGCCACTACTGAGCTGCCAAGAGGAGATGTGGCTACTGAGGATGAGTTCCTGGCAAGAGAGATGAAAAGGGCTCTATCCTTGATCAGTGCACATGGTTGGACTTTGAAATGGAACCACAAAAGGGGAAAGGTGTCCCTGCCCATGGCAAGGGGTTGGAATGAGATGATCTTTAAGGTCCCTTCCAGCCCAAACCACTGTGAGATTCACTGAAGGGCTCTGGTATCATCACACTTGGGGCTGGAGCCTTTCCTGGCGTCAGTGGCACAATGCATTTACGTCAGCGTGTGACAAGGGGCCCGGAGTGACAAGGACTAAGGTAAGATTAAGCATTCAGGAGCCAAGCGTGTCCTTCACTAAAACAAGGGCGCCGGAGCCTTATCGCGCTGCCTTTCGGCACAGCCACGTGCCCAGGCACAGCCTCAACCTCCAGCCCTGGCTCAGATGCACATGACTTGGCAAGGCACTGCTGCAGCTTCTTTCTCCCAAGGAAATCATTCCTTGCCCAGACCAGCCGTGACAAACACTGGGAAATAAAGCCCTGAGACAAGCTCCCGCTGCATCGCCGACGTGTCGGCGCGACAGACTCTGTGTGGTGACTTCACACCCCAACGTGAGCCTCTTCCCTGCATTTGTGAGTGTTCCATGAGGGAGGAACTGATGGATTTCTGCAGCCGGTGGTGCTTGGAGAGCTGTTGGTGCACACTGTTCCAAATTATTTCCATTTCTAATTAATATTCATAAACGAGTCACAATACTGCGCCTTCCATCAGCCGTCACACGCCACCCACGCTAGATGAAAGGACAACTACATGAGATAAGCAGTTTATTGGATCAAAAGTCCCCTTTAGACGAGGAGACAGCTACTGCAACAGCCTCCAACTGATAGCATCCCATCACATGGAGGGAGTATCAGCAAATCTCCCTCTTTAAACCCAAGATTCAGCACACGGAATGCACAACGCAATTATTATGTTAATTTAGCTGCATTTCGCTGCCTGCTTGAGGCTTGAGCTGGAGGGAGGAACTTCTGGTTTGAAGAGCTGCCACTGAAAATGGGTACTTCAAAAAACTCAACTGACACCCAATTATACCATCAGCTGTCGAGTTTAATCCCCTTTTGTCCCTGTTGTCAGCACTGCTGCCTCACCTGGCTGGTTTTGGGCAAGGACTCTGCCCTTCAGCTTTTGCCTTTACCAACCATCTACATCTTGCTCCAGCAGGATCCTGAAGGAGCTTTACCTGTCCTCCTCCCCAAACTCAGTTTAGGTGGCAGAAAACAAGGATCTCACCTGCTTGCACAGAACATGGCCTGGGAATAACAGCTGTTATTGTCCACTACCCCTGCACAGACAAGAAATAAATCAGAAATACACTTGACATTCACATCAAGCCCATGCAGGATGACAGAAAACACTGAGACTGTAACATCACATTCCCCCCTCTCCACTGATGGGAAACAAGTGTTTCCCATGTTTAAACTGAAAGACAGTAGGGTTAGATGGAATATTGGGAAGAAACTCTTCCCTGTAAGAGTGGGGAGGTCCTGGCACAGGTTTCCCAGAGAATCTGTGGCTGCCCCTGCATCCCTGGAAGTGACCAAGGCCAGGCTGGACAGGGCTTGGAGCAACCTGGGATAGAGGAAGGTGTTCGTGCCCATGGAAAGGGGTTGGAACTGGAAGATTCTTAGAGCCCCTTTGAACCCAAACCATCCCAGAATTCCATGATTAAAAAGAGCAGAGGAAGGTGCATTGCCCACTGCTCTCCAGAGCTGTTCTGCTTCTCGTCCAGGAGGGACCCAAACAGTCTGCCCAAGAAAAAGCATATTTACACCCATTGCCAGAGAGGGAAAGTATAAATATTTCCAAAGCTTTATGAAGGCTGGTACTTACAGTCATGCTTTGAAAGGAAAAGAATAAAGCAAAATATTCAATTAGAAAAAATTACTATAATTGCAGGTTCTATTTTATCCCTCCATTAAAGCAATAAAGTGCCTCGAAATATTGCTAAGCTGGGATACAGAGCTTAGTGCTACTTAACATATTAATATACATCCAGGGGGGTTTATTTAATTTAGATCTGCATGAGGGTCTTCTCTCCTCCCTGGCCCCTATGGTCTCCCCCTACACTTCCAGCTGGATATCCATGCATTCTTCTCCCCCCATTCCAAGGGATGGACACGCAATGCTGAGGCTGGACATAAATTCTGACATGTGCCACACACCTCTGGAGCCAGAGGACATCAAGCACATCCATGCACAGCTCCACACACACAGATTCCCAACTTAAACCATGTTTGCCTGCCCCTCAAAGCTCTGATGTCTGAGTATTTGATTTTCTGTTGGATGAAAATGTCCAATTCCTGCTCTCTGAACATCAAACAAAATCCTCTTGGAAATGTAAAATCATCCCATTTTGCTCTAATAGCACATAAATCCCATGGGAAGGGATTTGCTGTTGAAAGTCACTGAGCAAGGAATTGCTGAGGCTGAAGAAGGGGCTCTTCCTCCCAGCCTTGGCTCTCTCCATGCTTTCTCCACACTACGGTGCCACGAGCTGCAGTTTTCCGGATATAACCTCGCTCTTCCCTGCTACAGAAGATAAGTGAATCTTATTTTAGGGAGCCCTTCATCCTTTTAATTAAACAAATGTATATCACTTCTCCGTATCTCATAGCCTCCATTATCTTTTGTGAACTCCTACAATTCTGTTGTAAAGATATATTGAAAAGCGCTAATTGAGATAATCTCTGGAATTCAAGAGTTGCTGTATTTTTAGCCATGTTTTAAAACTATTTTCCCTTTGTTTCTGGAATGCCTCCCATCCTTCCTCCCATGCCAGACTGTTTACATTATTTAAATGCCTTCTGCTTATACCACTCTTTACAATTTTTACTTCAACAACATCGGCCTCCGTTGCTCTTTTTTCCCTCGCTTAGACATAACTGGGATGAATTCCAATCCCAAACTCAAAAGCACTCCTGGTGCTTCACTGCTGTCTTCTGTGTTTGGTAGATCAGGCAATGTATTTCTGCCATCCTGTCATCCAGGGCTGCCTGTGTGGGGGATCCAAGCATGAGGAGTTAAACTCATCTTTTTTTTACAGGAGAAAATGGGAGAATGGTGATTTTCCCAGAGACTGGAACTTTTTAAACTCATAGGGATATGTGACATGTCCCTGCTTTAAGAGATGATCCTGAGCCACTCCACTGATAAGATGGGGGACCTCATCTCTCCTGGACTTTTTTTTGGAGAGTTGTGATGTCTAGTGTCCATCACAGAAGCAAAATATGATCCTGCTCCCTGCCCCTACAGAAAACCCCACAGAACCCCATGAGCTGAGGGAGGTTCTGGCAGCTGGACATGATCCTCCCTCACTCAGGTTTGGGTTTTTCCCACAGGTTTAATTAGCAAAGTGATAAAGGCAGCTCCAGCTGCCAGAGGCTTTTGCATCACGGCTCCTGAGGAGTTTTTAATAAGAGTTCTGCCAAAATGGTGAGGGTTTTATGGGAAACTTCTCCCACATCTAGCAGACTTGTGAAGTAGAAAAGCTGATGTAGCTCAGCAGCTGACAGGAATTTTCCAGCAAGAGCTGAGACCTCTGCAGTGTCCATTTTTGTGTCTGTTCACAACAGGCTTGGTTTTCCTAGTGCCCATTCAATGACCATCTACAGGGCACTGAGAGATTCCTGTCTCAGTCCTATTTCCCACGGGGTTTTGGGACAGGGAGAAGATGCCTATTCCCTCAGCCCATCCTGTACAAAGGGGGGTACTTAAACAGGGTGTATAAAAAAGAAGAGTGGCTTTTACATAGACAGATAGTGATTGGACAACTGGGAATGGTTTTAAACCAAAAGAGGAGAGATTTAGGTCAGATATGTGGAAGGAATTCTTTCCTGTGAGGATGGGGAGACCCTGGCCCAGACTGCCCAGAGAAGCTGTGGCTGCCCCTGGATCCCTGGAAGTGTTTAAGGTTAGGTTGGACAGGGCTTTGAGCAACCTGGGATGGTGGAAGGTGTCCCTGTCCATGGCAGGAGGTGGAACAGGATGGGTCTTTAAGGTCCCTTCCAACCCAAACCATTCTGTGACATGATTCTATTCCGTGATAATACAGGGATATTTCTTTGGGATGCCAAAATCCTGCTGCAGGTAAACCAAATCAGAATGGAGCAGAGGAAGAAGAGGTCATGATAAAAGCTCTGGGCTTGAACACAGAAGGTTTCAACAAAGCTGCCAATTCTGCAAAAATCTTCTGTGCAGCTGAAGTCACCTAAGGACAGACTGTGAATATTTCAGAGGTGAACCTGAGCTCTCACAGATTTCCAAAAAAAGGAGACGTGAGGAGCAGCACAGTCTTCAGGTCCCATTATAGTTTTGGGGACACATTTGAGATGGCCTTTTGCTCTACTTCTTTGTCTCTTGGCCAAGATTTGAATTTCTTCCTGGTTCAAGATATGGAAGTAAGGAATAAACCACCCATTTATACTGAAATAATGAAAGTCCATCAGTGAAATTTGTTCAGGGATGGACAAACAGTAACTCCTGAGACTCCTCCTCAGCACTGTGAATGTGGTTCCTCTGCTACAGCATTTCCATATAACCAAACACAGGATGAAACTGGAATACAGGGTGGTTGGAAATGTAAATCCCAAATGGAGAGAGTGATAAAAAATACAAACATAAAAATCCATCCATAGAGAGATGCAGTGGGCTGCCCCTGGGACACAGCTAAATGCTCAGTCCCGCAATCCAGAAGGTTTTGGGAGCATCTTTGATGCTGAAGCCTAAAGGATATGGGATGTGCCTGCAAAGATCAAGCACTTCACAGGGTTAAAAATACAGGTATTCCTCCCTCCATCAGACTGTGGCTAGGTTGGAGGATTTTCTAAAAGATCCTCCTCCCCTGGAAAGCTCTTTGCCCATTTTCTTGGGATCCTGTTTGGAAAAGCATCTTGGTGCCCTAAAGCATTATGATAGGCTTGGCCATCATTCTGAATCCCAGCACATCAGAAGAAGGTGGGTCAATGAAGTGACAATATTTGGCACATGTTCTTTGCTTATGCCTTTAATTACAATTTAATTTTCTCTCTAGCAAAGCTTTGCTCTGACTCACAATTCCTCCTGCTTAAAAGCTTCCAGGTGTTAAAACACTGCCTTGTACTACTGCTGATTTTCACTACAGTCAGGTGCTAAAAATCAAGTCAGGATTCAAGGGAAATAAAATGAGTAGAGAGTGGAGTTGAGTGAGGGATCCAGACTTTTCCACAGGCTCACCTTCATTCCCCAAGGAAAATCACAAATTTGATGTCCCATTTCTGCTCCTTGCAGTCTCAAGGCAGAGCAAGCAGCTCTCCTCCAAAGAGATGCTTTATCACCATCAGTTCTTCCTCCATCCTTTTCATTAAAAGAAATGCTCCCTGAATAACCTACATTTGTTCAGAGAGAAGAACCACTGCAAGGAATAAAGCTGGCTCAGTGCAGCTGAAAGCAAAATGGAAGTGTCTGGAAAGGTGGAAAATACAGAGCCTGGAATTTTAACACATAAAAAATGGTGAGCCATCTTTCCCTCCTTCCCTTGGCACCCTGCCTCCCCTCCACCAGGAAAGGCACTGTCAGGCTGCCACTGGCATTAGAGATAAAGCCATAGGGAGAGTGGGAAAAAAACAAACAGCTGTTTTTCCTGGAGTTCAGCTTGAACAGCTGAAAAGGGATGTTGTGGTCAAGGACCACATGGGTGGGAGCATTTAGGAAAGCAGCCTGCAACACAACTTCAAAGCAGTTGGGTTCCCTTCCAGTTTTTGGACTCCTGGAGATGCTGTCCCCAAAATACCTTGCAACGGTGTCTACATCTTGAAAGCCACGGAAATTTTATGCTGGTTCCAGTAAGAACTAAGTCAGGTCACCCAAGCAGTTCTGCTCCCCTTTTCTCCTCCCCAGAACCCAGCGGTGATGAGCTGCTGTCACTGCCCAGCCACAGGGTACCATGTAGCTCTTCCTCAACAGCATCCAAGAGCAAACCAAACTCCAGCTTCTCCTCCAAATCCCACTCCCCACCTGCCCAAGCCATGCTGTCTCTGCAGAAACACCGGGTTGCATGGGAAGGGGAGTTGCCAGCAGCTCAGGGCAGGATATTATTTCTCCCAAGGAAAGGTTTGGAGAAATCTCTGCCCTCCCAAGGCTGGCCCAGCAGATCCGCTCCAACATCTGTGGTTGGACCCCCTCTAGTGGGAACCACTCAACAAGACACGGTGCATCACCACCACCAGCCACCCATGGAGACCCCTCTCAAGGGATAAAGCCCTTTTTCCATCGTTATTATGATTATTATTATTATTTCCACTCTCTCACAACCTATATGCTCTGTAGATGTTGTTGGACCTCTACACCCACAGCCCAGCAATTCCTTATGGAGATCCTGCAGAAATTGGGGGTGGAATGGGTAAGTTTTTTGAAAGGGAGAACAACCTCACTGGAAAAAAATATAAAAAGTTATACCCCAGACCTGATTTTGTAGGGAGAACATATTTATCATCTATCCCAGAATGTCTTCCCTCTGCCAACTTGTCAAAAACTGACAAAACTCCATACTATAAAAGCAAGCTGTTAAAACTTGGCTAAAAGGAAAAACTCAGCTGCCAGACGAGCTAACCAGAAAAAGCTGAAAGAAATATTCCAACATGCCAAGGAAGGCAGCAAATTTACAGAAAGTCTCTACAGAGCTGAACATCCCAAACCAAGACAAGAAGGCAGCATTAGGTCAGCAGCTTCTGGTTCATCTGCTGTTTGACAAGCAGATGGCTTCCACTTTGAGGGATTCAGGCAGAGAACTTCAGAGTTGTAGCTGCCTGTATTTCTAAACTATCCAAAATAATGTGTCTCCAACTCACAAAGCTCATCCCAGACAAAGTATTTTAGGAGAGCCTGAATCCACTCAAACACAAAGTCATTAAATGCCATATATTCCATTTAAACCCATTGATTCATCCTTCCACCTCCAAAGATGAACAGCTCACAGATTTGGTCTTTCCACTAATAAAAAAGATGCCAACTCTCTGCCTAAATGTTATGAATTTCTCACCATGTACGTACACAAGACAATTTTTAATGTCACAACAATGACAAGGTTTGTTGTGGTTTGCTGGGGTTTCTTGTACAGAATGTTTTTCTCCTAGATCTGTATTCAAATCTGTTTTAATTACAAACCCCATAAACAGAGCACATTCATGTCCCAAAACTCACCATCACTGATAGTTTAACACACACACAGAGATTTCCAGCTGGTCAGCATTCATTTTAGCTCAGCTCCACATCCCGTTAATCCAATGGAATCCAATAATGTTTGCTTTAACAGCATGGCACAACGCAAGGGATCTGACTTTCCACTCTAAACCCCCTATTCCAGGGCAGCATCCATGACCCAGTAACCCACTTCCAGCAGAGGTTAAGGAAAGGT
Organism: Agelaius tricolor; assembly: GCF_023055355.1. NCBI lineage: Eukaryota > Metazoa > Chordata > Aves > Passeriformes > Icteridae > Agelaius > Agelaius tricolor. The sequence goes on along the minus strand of NW_027269261.1, from coordinate 112,333,044 downwards.
ACATCAGACAGGGAAGTTCACTCCTGTCATTCATACAACCTGTGCAACTACTCAAGACTTCTCCTGAATTTATATGGCTGAACAGCTCCAGCAAAAGCAACAGCCTTGTCTTCACCCTGTTTCCAGCAAAACCACAGCATCCCTCCTCAAGGAACAGCCCTTGGCAGCTTGCACTGCAGCACCTCTATAATGAGCATAATGTGCCCCAACTGGCATCCTTCACTTTTTGGACAGTCTGGATGAATTGTTCAAATCCTCAAGACAATCTAAGATTTGAGAGGAAAGGTGAATATTGTAGGTTTATGAAGGTAAAAAGCCCAGGAGCTAAGCTTTATTGGTGGGAATGGCATTGGAGATCAGACTACTGGCATCCATTTGAGATCAAACTACTTCCAGCAAGAATTCAAAATAAATGTATCTATATACACACACATATGTTTTTACTATTTTTCCAACAACCACTACAGACAGACAGTATTAACACATCCTTCAGATCCCAGCTGAACTAAAAAAAACCACAAAAACTCCAGGAATATCACTAAGTGCCCCCTCAGCACTCACACTGCCCCCTCAACCCTCCTGCCTGGTCACGATCCACCCTCTGAATACAACACAAACAGACAAAGCCCTCATCCAGACTGCTCCAAAACAAGCTCCTTCTCCCACAACCCTGACAAAACGAAGAGACAGCCTTGCTAAAATAAGATCCCGATGTATATTTATATTTCTGCCATAAAATGCTATTTATTCACCATCTTATTGGCGAGTCTTCCCAGTATTTACGAGAAGAAGCCGCCACAGGAATTGTGTCATCCCTCAAAATCCAAACGCACATTTACCTAACGTATTCAGGATGAGAATTCCTGCACTACTCCAACCTGCCCCCCTCCAATTCTCCACGGTTTGGCTCCCAGCTGCTGAGCAACACCCACGACATCCCCTACGTAAGGTACGATCCCAATTACGCTCCGTGCAGCGGCAGCGCGGATCCGTGATCCCACGGGAGAGCAGGCTCGGAGCATTACGCACTGAACTTACGCTGTCCCAGCTTTTCCTCCTCCATCCCCACGCCTAAACTTCATCCCCAGCAGGCAGCAATTGTGCTGCAGGCAAAGGCGGCCAAACCAGTGCGATCCAGTATTAGTCCCATCACCGCATCCGAGATTAATTTTAATGGCGTTGGCAATAGCTGTAGTGGGAATGCAAAAAGACACCCTCGTGGAGGCTGCTCCACAGATCCCAGGAAGTTAATTCTGGCTCTGGTCAGATACTGGGAGTCGGCTCCACGCTGTCCAGCGTGCCTTAAAGAGCGGGAGCTGGGTGCTGGTGGGATTAGAAATCAACAGGAGAGAAAGATCCCTGATTTCACCTAACATGATCCGGGCTGCAGCATTCCTTATCAGTCCCCTTTGGCATTCCCAGCCCTGCACAATCTCAGAAGCAAATGTTTTTCCTCTGCATTAGCATAGCAGGGAAAAGTCTGGGCAACTTGAGCTTTGTTTCTTCCTATTACCCAAAAATCAGCCCCCTATATGAATCCCCTCTGTCCCTGCTGGCATCCCTTCGGCATCCCCCTCCCCACATGCTCACTCGAGCGTGCCACGGCATGGGGTGTTTGTGCACAGCTAAAACACAATCATTTCTTCTGCCTGACTCCAAGAAAGGAAAAATCCAACTTGCCAGAGGAGCATCTGCATTGAGAACTGCTTTTGCTGATGGGATCAGCACTTGGGAGTACCAGGGGAAGCAGCAGAAAGGGTCGTGGACCAATTCATCATCCTCGCACGCACCACCCGCAGACATCCCCCTCCTGCCACCCCCCAGCCCAAATCCCGGCCGTAAAAAACCCATAAAAATAGAATAAACCCCCAAGCAGAAGTTGAGAACAAATGTGCTTTGAATGCTGCACAAATGACATTGAAGATGCAGAAGAAATATGTATTTGCTGTTGCACTGCATGATTGCATGGGCTTATTTCCTACGTACACATCTCACGTACCCTTCCCACGCAGATCCCCTCCCCTCCACCCCCGCGGCTTCTTCAAAAAAAAAATTGGGAAAATAAAAATCTTTGATCCCTAAGGATTATTTGAAAAGCTACAAACGCTGAGGGACCCCCATCTAGAGCCTTTTCCCTACAACCTGACCCATCCATGGTGTGGAGGGGGTGCAGCCACCACCCTGTGACACAACGCAGAGTTGTCCCTCTACCCCCACCCCAAATCTCACACCCCTTCCACGTTACCAACCCGCGCCCCAGCTCAGAGGATGCTGGGCCACGCCGGGTTTTTACAGCTGTCCTTACACCACCTCTTTCGGTAAGCCCGACATCTCTGTGGCAGTGTTTGCATCCACAGGCTTTCATCCTGGAGAATCCCTCCCTGCCTCCTCCCACCTCTCTTTTTGGGGAGGATAACGTAATTTCCAGCTCGCACTGGAGGATGTTTTTTTATTCCTGCCGAGCCCGAGGTCACTTTCCAGACTCGTCCTCTGGCCAGTGTCTCCTCCACCCCAGGACCTCTCCCTCCGGCAGGGTAGAGTCCCTTATCCCTGACCTTCAGGCTGGCACCGGCAGCCCCACCGCCGCCGTCCCCACCGAGGAGGCTTCTCCTTTCTCCACAGCCACAGCCGAGGCATCACGCTGCGTTTTTCCACTCCCACCACCCGCTCCTTCGGTTCAAGGGGAGTCAGCGAGCCAGCAGCTCCACGGGCTGGGGAGAGGCTCTCGGGCATGGATGAGACCCTCACCCCTCTCATCCCCACGGGATCTGTGCCAGGAGGACATCAACCCTCTGGAACCAGCACTTCCCAGTGCTTGGCAGCCACGGGTCCATCCCCCCGCAGACCCTCTCTGGAGCAGCCCCTGTGTTCCATGGGGGCTTTTCCGGGCTGCCCCCTGGCTCCAGGAGGGGGGTGATGGGGTGAGTCCCCTCCGGGGACACAGGACCTCCCTCTGCAGTGCTGCCACTGCCAGGGTCACCCCAGCCCTGGGCCTGTCCTGGAGGGAAGAGTAGCTCCATGACCCCCCTCCCAGTCCTGCCCCATGCCTGTGGAGCACCATCTCATTCCCACGGAGCCAGAATCCCTTCCATCCCACACCATGGGGGGCACAGAACTGTGTCCCCTCCAAGCTGTGAGGTGACAGCAGCCCTATTTCCCTCTCCTCAGCCCCACATGCTGCATCTGTGCTCCCTTTGGGGGTCTTCTCAGTGAAGAAGGAGTCACCCCAAATATCCACGTGGGGAGCACCATCTCATGTCCTGCTTCCACCAACCAACACCACTCTTCCCACCTCAGCCCCACAGACATATTTTGGGGGAACTTCTCTTCCCCTCAAATGTCCCCTCAGCACAAGGGGGCCCTTGACACCTTCTCCACCATGGGGAGCACTGGCAAGGGTCCACCTCAGACAATGAGGTGACAATGACCCCCATGTCCCCCAGGCTCATTTTGTGGAAATCACTCCTCCCTTTGGAGTCTTTGGGTCTCTCCTCACTCAAAGTTGGAGTAACCCCCAAACCTCCCCTCCTTCTCCACGTGGGGAGCACTGCACTGACCACCACCACCTCAGACCACGAGGTGACACTGAGCTATGTCCATCTCACACCACAATTCAACAACAACCCCCATCTGCCCTACCTCAGCTGGGGACAGTGACCCATGTCCACCTCAAATCATGATGTGACACTGACTCCCATCGGTCCCACCTCAGCCAGGGGACAGCGATCCACCTCAAGCCATGAGATGACACTGCCCCACGTCTGCCTCCAACCATGAGGTAACAGCAATGGCCATCTGGTCCACCTCAGCTAGGGGACAGCCACCTCAGCCTATCGAGGTGACACTGACACCCATCTGCCCCACCTTGTCTAGGGGACACTGACCCACATCAAACCATGAGATGACACTAACCCACACCAAACCATGAGATGACACTGATCCACCCCAAACCAGGAGGTGACACTGACCCACGTCCACCTTGGACCAAGAGCTGAGAGCTCCCCACCTCATCCAGGGGACAGTGACCCATTTTAAACCAGAGGGTGACACTGACCCATGCCCATCTTGGACCACGAACTGACAGTCACCCACATCCACCTCAAACCAGGTGCCGACAACCACCTACAGCAGCCCCTCCTCGGCCAGCGCACACTGACCCACGTCCACCTTGGACCACGAGGTGACACTGTCCCCGTCCATCTCAAACCAGGAGGTGACACTGTCCCCGTCCGTCTCAAACCAGGAGGTGACAGTGCCCCACATCCCCCCCGGAGCAGAGGCTGACGCTGCCCCACGTCCCCCTCGCACCGGGCGCTCGCAGTCCTCGCTCCCGCCCCTCCGCCGCCGCCGTCCCCGACCCAGCGCGCCGCCCGCCCCGCCGGGGGCACGGCGGAGTCCCCGGCCGCCCCTTACCTCCAGACCTGCCCCATCTGCAGCAGGTGGATGACGGACTGCCAGACCCAGACGGAGATCCTGCAGAGGCGCTGCGCCCCGGGGGTGGCGGTGCCGCCGGCTCCTCCTACCCCGCCGGCGGGTCCCCCACGCCGGCCCGCGGTCCCCCCCATCATGGGCGGCCCGCGGCTGCTGAGCCCCTGCACGGCGCCCAGCCCGCCGCCCGTGTAGTCCTGCACGAACCAGCGGAAGCTCAGGATCTGCACCAGCACCGAGGGCAGCAGCACGAAGGCCAGGGTGAGGCCGCACCACAAGTAGTCCCGCCGGCCGTAGTGGTGCAGCGCCAGCCACAGGTCCGTGCCCACATCCCCCAGCAGCACCAGCAGCGCCAGCACGATCCACAGGCAGTCCAGCCACGGCCGCTCGGCCGCCTCGCCGCCCTCCGGCGGCCCTTCGGCGGCGGCGGCGGGGGGGCGCGGGGCCAGCGGCTCGGCGGCGGCGGTGGCGGCGGCCCGCCCGAAGAGGTTCCGCAGGCAGGCGCTCCGGCAGCCCCAGTAGCAAGACGACGTGTTGCAGCAGTGGCAGATGTGCAAGGAGCTGCTTGCGCCCGGCTCCTCCGCCACCTCGGCCGCCGCTGCCCCGACGCCGCCGCCCGTGGCCGCCGCCGCCTCGTCCAGGTTGTGCAGCTGGGCGAAGCCGCTGCCGCCGCCGCCGCCGCCGCCGCCGCCGCCATCCGACTTGGCCGCCATCTTGCTGCCGCCGCCGCCGCGTCCCCGGCCCGTTCGCCGGGCGCTCGCTCGCTCTGCCCCCCCCGTGCCCGCTCCCCCCGCCCGCCGCTTCCGGGGGCGGCGCTTCCGCGGCGCGCGGGACGGGCCGGGGCCGCCTGGCGGCGACAGCGACCGGCGGCGGGGCCGGCGCGGACGGGAGGGAGCGGCGCCCTCCACACGCCGTGCCCGGGTACGGACAGCGCCCGCCGCAGCGGGATGCTCCGTGCCCCGTCCCACCTGGCCCCGGGAACCCACGGGGATGAGGCCTGGAGAAAGGGAGGATGAGCGGGGAGCTCAACTTGCTCGTGAGCGGGAGAGGAGGAGCAGGCGCCGGGCTCTGCTCGGTGCTGACCCGGACAGGAGCCGAGGGAATAGGCTGGGGTTGTGTCAGGGGAGGGTTAGGTTGGATACTGGGGAAAGGTTCTGATCCCAGAGGGTGACTGGGCGCTGGAACAGCTCCTCAGGGGATGGTGACACCACCAAACCTGATAGAGCTCGAGGAGCACTTGGACAGCGCTCTCAGGGACAGGGTGGGATTGTTGGGGATGCTCCTGTGTGGGGCCAGGAGTTGGACTGGATGATCCTTGTGGGTTCCTTCCAGCTCAGTTTATTCTGTGATTCTCTGGACAACCTCTGCCCTCACAGGTCTCAACACCCTCACGGGGAAGAATTTCTTCCTAAAATCCCTTCTAACCTTGCCCTTTTTCAGCTTAAAACCATCCCCTCTTGTCCTGTCACTCCATGCCCTTGTCCAATGTCCCTCTCCATCTTTCTTGGAGCTCCCTTACAGAGTTAGGTTGGAAAAGACCTCTGGAATAACCAAGTCAAGCTGTTAACCCATGGACATGATCACACATAAATTGTATCCCCAAGTTCTACATCTACACATTTTGGAAACCTCCACAGATGGGCATTCTGTTGCCTGACCACTCTGTCCATGAAGAATTTTTTTTCCAAATATCCAATCTAAACCTCCCCTGATACAACTTGAGATCATTTCATAGAATCACAGAATCACAAAATCATTTAGTTTGGAAAACATATCTGAAATCAAGTCCAACCTATGACCAAACACCACCTTATCAACCACAGCAGAGAACTGAGTGCCATGTCCAGTCATTCCTTGAACAGCTCCAGGACGGTGACTCTACAACCTCAATGGGCAGCCTGTTCCAATGTCTAATCACCCTTTTTGTGAAGAAATTCCTCCTAATGTCCATCCTGAACCTCCTCTCCAGCCATGTAAGACCTAGGCTCTAAGATCTCCCCAGGGCTGTCTTCTCCAGGCTGAACAACCTCAGTCCTCACAGGCTTTTCTCATAGGTGTTCCATCTCTTTAGTCATCTTGAAATCACAACATCTACACTGAATCATAGAATATTCTGATTTGGAAGGGACACACAAGTCCAACCCCTGACCTTGCACAGGACACCCCAGCTATCCCATCCTGTGCCTGAGAGCATTGTCCAAACACTCCTGGAGCTCTGAGGGCCATGCCCATTCCCTGGGGAGCTGTTCAGTGCCCTGTCACCCTCTGGGGAAGAACTTTTCCCTGATATCCAACCTAAATCTTCCTGACACAGCTCCAGCCGTTCCCTGGGTCCTGCCTCTGTCACTGGGAGCAGAGATTGGAGCTGCCTGGAGGAGCTGCGGCCCCCAGCGAGGTCTGACCTCCATCTCCTCCAGCTGAACAAACCCAGTGACATCATTTGCTCCTCAGATGGCCCCTGAGACCCTTCACCCTCTTCCTGGCTCTCCTCTGAACACTTAAAAATTCCATTGTGCTTCTTCCCCCAAGGCCCAAGTGCTGACACCACCACTCCCCAGACCAGCCTTGGCTGGACCCCCTTGTGCTGACCCCATCCTGCTCCAAAATCATCTCCCCAGTCTGGTGTCAGTTGTCCTGTCCCTGCTCAACCTCAAATCCCAGGATCACCACTCAATTCATCCTCAGCCAGGCTGCTTTCCACCTTCCCACCTCCAGCAGCTCCCAGGTCCCTGGCAGAGCTGGGACCTCCTCTGGGTTTCCTTTTTGCCTTTTCCCTTCCCATGGTTGTGCTGGGGAAGGGGGGCTCCTGTCCCACCCCATCCCACAGGTCCCTCTCCTGTACTCAGAGAGTGGTGGAGCTGTGGCTCCCCCATCCCTGGAAATGTTCAAAGCCAGGTTTGATGGGACTTGGAACAACCTGGGATAGTGCAAGGTGCCCCTGCCCATGGCAGTAGTGGCACTGGATGAGTTTTAAGGTCTCTTCCGATCCAAACCTTTCTGGGATTCATTCTGTGTTGATAACAGCTCTCTCCAAGCACACCTTGGCACCCTGACCTGACACCACCTTGTTGCCTTCTCAAATCCCCCACCTTGGTGTCTTCCTGTCCTTCTAACACAGGGATTCTCCATCCCCTTGTCTGCTCTTTGTCATTCCCTTACCCACTTTGGGGGGACACTGCTTTTCTCACCCTGTAGAGTCAGACAGACTCTCCAGGGGCTCAGCTCTGTGCTGGAGAAACCTCTGGCAGGCTGAGGAAGCAGCTCCTGGCTCTGTTTTTGGGATCTGCCTGGAGCTGAGCTGCACCCCAGGCAGCTGTTTTACCAAAGGACCCACTGTCACTCTGGGAAAGCCAAACTCCAGCTCCTTTCCCCCAGCTCCATGTCACACATCTGTTCTTTCATCATATCCATCTTTTCTGAGCTGTCTTGTGCTGTCCTCTGTAGGTTACAATCTCTCCTCTTTTCCATGTGTTTTTTTTTTCCCCTCATCATTCAATAAGAAGACTCCTTCCAGATGCTCCTTCTCCAGTGGCTGCTTCTGCCTCTTTCTGTGGGAGTTTGAATTCTACCCTTTCTCCCTTTTTTTTTTTCATTTAAATTGTGTCAAAATATCAGGGCTGAGAATGTCAGGACTCCAGAACTGGCTGAAAAAGTTGCTGCTTTGCAGAGTCTAAATTGCAACATGGAGAAAAAAAGAAACAGCTCCAAGAAGGGAGAAAAAATGTGATAAAGTGCAGATAAAATGCTTTTTCAGGGAGGAGAAATTAATTTAATCTTAAAGAAAAAGTGGGAGGACTTTCATGGATTAAACAGGCTATCTGGGAAGGGTGTTTTTGGTGTTTCTGGGTGATGTCAAAAGAGCTGAAAAGTTTTGTGAAATCTGAAAAAAATGCTGCTGGTTTTGAAATGGTTGGATCCTCCTGTAGCAGAGAAACAGAAGAAAGGGAGCAGAAAGCAAAGCTTTGGGCATGATCCACAGGGATGCACCTGATGCACACCTGGATGTGGACAAATTTCACTTGGAGTGAAACTCTGGCACAAAGTTCCCCAAAGGGAGAAAACTGCTATTATGTACAATATTATTTAGTGGGATCAGACAAAACAGGATCCCACAGATCCCCATCATAATGCATTCAAATGTTGAAGATATTCTCTTATTTTCTGCAACTTCAGTTATTACAAGAATATGGAAATAAATAAGAGCAAAACCAGCCCTCGACCAAATTACTTCATGTGCATAAGACAAGTATAAATATAAATATATATATATAACTTCAACTCCCTCTCCTGATAGATACTTTCAAACCTAAATATGGCTGTTAATTCTCACAGCAGTAAGAAATAAGGACTCTGGGACCCATATTTTTGGGTGAGAAGCACCCAGATTAAGCTTCGACTTCTGATTTGCTGTATAAGGAGATATAAATGGAAGCATCCCTCATTCCTTCAAACTTTTCTGTGTGGCAGATTTGCTACATATGATTAAAAAGATTTAAAAAAAAATCTCCCAAAACAACAGAGAAGTAAACAAACTATTTCATCTTATTACTTATATAGAAGTGTAGGTGAACCAGTAAGGGGGCAGACGAGTCATCTGTTTTGATACAAAATCAACCCAAACTTGTTTGATGAGACATTCTGGTGGGAGAAGGCAGCAGTTGAGGATTTCAGCGTTGGCACGTGGAGTAAGAGAAGCAGCTGCTTGGACAAGGGATGACACAATGACAATACCCTGCTGGCACTGCCCCCAAACTCCTCGGTGCAGCTGTGGCCACCTGTGCCCAGCCCAGGAAGGGTGAATTCGGTGTTGATCAGAGCTCAGGACAATCTGTCTTTTCTCCTGTGGACTGAAAGAATTTGGCTTGTTTAGCTGAGCTAAAAAATGAGGCTGGAGAAGGAATATGTTTTTTCCTGCCTATAAATACATCCTGGAAAATAAATGCGAGCAGAGGGAAAGGCGTTGGGACACTGAAGGGCAACGGTGGAAAAGTAAATGAGTAGGAACTGGCCATGAATATTTTTAGCCTGGAAATCGGAAGATCTTTCCAGTAGGAGTATCAGAGACTGAAATAAAAAAGTAACTCATTTAACACATCACTTCCTGATTTTATCAAGAAAAAGGCATGCCAGTGTGGAGGGACAAACAGCTGGGATGGAAGCCCTTTAAAGGTCTTCCAAGCCGGATCATCTCTCCTTGGAAAGATCCTGTCCATTTTGATGCACGGTACGCTACGTTCCTTCCTGCACCAGGGGATGAGTCATGGCTACATGACTCCGTGGGTGGCCAGAAGTGATATCTCCACCACTTACATCTTAATTCCTGATTATCCCATGATGTTCTCCAGCTCCTGCTCCCTCACTTAGCACACAGCAGAGATGTACCCATGTCCCAGTCTCCCCAGAACCCCCCGATCTCCCTGTTGCCCACAGCTGCTGCTGTGGGGTTGCTTTGGCCGAGGACATGGGGGTGATGCTTTGCCCCTTTAGTTCACAAGATCTCCAGTTCCTTTGTAGTCCTGGCCCTCCCAGAGAGCCAGAAGTCATTGCTCAGAGCCTGTTTCTTTTATTAGCCGACACTCTGTATTTTTAGGGATTTTTTGGAAGTTGTGAGTGTCAATCACACCCATGATGAGATCTCTCAACTCATATTTTTGAGAGGAGAAATCTTTTCTCGGCACTCAGCAGCATCCCACGCTTCCATCACGCTGGATGCGCTTGTGTCCGGAGCTCTGGGTAAACTCTGGGTGACCCCAAGATCTGCAAGTATTTATAAAACATGTTTAGCCAGGGTTTTCCTTCATAGCACTGGGAGCTGATCTGTCTGTGCCTTGCATTTTGTGTTCCTGCTGTTCTCCAGGAGCACCGGGGAGGCACTGGGAAGGGGAGGCGTGCTCGGTGCTCCAGCAGCGCCCCAGCATGGGATCACAACCTCCTTGTGCTGCTTGGTTAAAGGCTTTTTTCATCCTGATCAATACCCTAATTGAGCTGTGTGGTCTTCCATCTTCCAGGCATTTATTCAGATCAGGGGAACAAACACTAAATATAGAGAGGTATGTAAGCCAGAATCAGAGTTGTGTAAATCTGGAGCTACCTCATTTAAATAACTGGGGGATGGATCCAGCTGAGTGTTTGGTGTACATGGAGTACAGATAATTACAATTAATGGGGATTTACTTTAAGCAAAGTAGGTCAGAAAAAAATGACATCTTATTGTGTCATTAGTTTCCATCAATTACTTCCATGTTGTTTGCTCAGTTCCCAAGTCAAACGAGTGTGGGCTGACAGCCTCGCAAGCTCAACTTGGTATTGTCTCTAAAAATCAAACTGCATTATTTCTGCCTCATGCATCATCACTAACAATAAAGCATTCACTGCTGGAATATAGCAGGTGGCTTTGTTATTCATGCATGAGGCAGAAAAACCTCCAGCTTCCGTTGCCACAACGTTCATGTGTCCACAGGATCAAAAGTTGGATGTGTTGGTAAACTTAGTAGTTATTGTGTGAGCTTGACTTAGAAGACTCACTTAGGCCAGTTCTCCTGTTGATTAACTTTGTTAATTTCCATTAATCTATTTGAATGCTACATGTATATACCAGGGGAGGATCAACAGGATGCTGCTTTTGCTGCCACTTGTCTCCCTCTGGCAGCGCTGTCTAGAATCGTGGAATGGTTTGGGTTGGAAGTGATTTCTTAAAGTTTATTCTGTTCCAGCCCCTGCCATGGGCAAGGACACCTTCCACTATCCCAGGTGGCTCCCAGACCTCCCCAACCTTGCCTTGGACACTTCCAGGGATGGGGCAGCCACATTTCCTCTGGGTAACCTGTGCCAGGGCCTCACCACCCTCACTGTAAAAAACTAATTTTTTGTATCTAATCTAAACTGACCCTCCTTCAGTTTAAAACCATCAATCCTTTTGTCCCCATCTGACATCCTTTTGTCCCCATCTGTCTTACAGGTCCTCTTCAAGTACTAAAAGGCTGCAATAAGTTCTCCCTGGATCCTTCTTTTCTCCAGGTGAACACCCCCAGCTCTCCCAGCCTGGCTCCAGAGCAGAGGGACTCCAGCCCTTGGAGCATCTCTGTGGATTCCTCTGGTCTCTCTCCAGCAGCTCCATGTCCTTCTGCTGTTGGCCCCAGGGCTGGAGGCAGCTCTGCAGGTGGGGTCTGACCTGAGTGGGACAGAGGGGCAGAATCCCCCCCTCCCCTGCTGCCCATGCTGGGGGATCAGCCCTGGGCGTGGGAAGTTTCTGGGGTGTGAGAGCACATGGCCAGGGCATGTCCAGCTCTCACCCACCACTTTGTCACACTGGGCTCTCTAGCAAAAAGTGCAGAAAGTCCCAAATGTTCTCTATTGAAAAGCCAGTTCACAGCCATCATAAGAACTGCCTCTAAAACAGTGTGAGGAGTGTTTGGTGAACCTTTCCAATTCCAGCCCTTCTCTTTTATAGGAGGGCTTCATCTCTGAGTTTTCATTTTAGCAATGCAATTGACTGGGAAGTGATATCAGTGACTGCCAATAGTGTTAGTCCTTCATGATCATAAAATCATGGAATCACTGAATGTTTTGGGTAGGAAGGGACCTTAAAGACCTTCTTGATCTATTTCCTGCCATGGGTTTGGAATCTCCCTCTAGACCAGGTTGTTCAGAGCTTCATCCAGCCTGGACTTTAAACAAATGAACCTGGTTTGTTCTCATATCTGGACCAAGTGCTTCACTTCCAGTTCCTTACAAGTCCCTGAAATGTGTTCAGGTCCTCAGGTGTTACATGATAAAACCTGGATACCAATTCCCCACTAAATATGAAGTTATATGAATCTCAAACTTCTCTCTATTGGGCAAAAATGTTACATTTAAATCACTTTACACCTCCTGACAAATTTAAGAATTAGTGTGGTCTTGAGACGTGTGCGTTAGCAAACTTCATCGTTCCTGTTATCTAGATCTTACCTGCAGTGACAGGGTTTATTCAGCTCTCCTCAGGCTCCCTTTAATCTCCTGAGAGCTGCAGCTGTTTTCATTTATTACTGTGCATCAAAAGGAACCTGTCTGCTCTCTCTGCTTCCCCCAAAATACCTTTGTGGGATGCCATTTCAATGCCATCAGCTGAACCAGTGACATTGGATGCCTGGTCCTGGGGCCACCTGGGGAGTGGGGATGGCCAGGAGAGGGTGACTCCAGGATTTCCATCCTTTTTCTGGAAGTTCTTGCATCTTTCCCATTAAACCAAGCATGGGATAATGCCCTTGAGGAGTGTCCTGCTCCTCGAGGAACTCGTTACCCAGTAGGAAGGAGCAACGTGACTTCATCAGCCAAGGAAGGTGGTGAGCAGTGCAGGGAACTGTGTTTCTCCCCTTGGAAAAGCATGAACAGCTCAGGCCTCCAGTTTGATGGACTTTCTCGGTGCTTTTCCAAGCTGGGATTTAGGAAAAGTGACTACACAGCATTTCCTACTTCCCCCCATGGGATTCCAGTGATTTAATTGTCTCTGAAGGGCAGGGATGTATCTCATAGAGTAGCTGGCTGCTGTTGTCACTGTGCCACGCTGCTCTTCAGAGCTCAGTGAAAAATAAAATTATCAGGCAATGCTTCCCCTTCCAAGCTGGGTGAAGTTTGGCCCCTGTGCCAATGGGAAATGTGGGTAACATCCAAGGCACAGTTTTTCTATTCTGCTGGGTCACTAGAAAAGCCAATGTGGAGCCATGGACTGTGGGAGGAAGTGGAGCTGGATTTCACACCTTAACTAAGGTAAGGTATGTTCCTTGTAGAATAATTCTCCTTCCCACAGTCCCTGATGCTTGTCTTTTTTTATAACTGATAATCACTGAATCACAGAATGGTTTGGGTTGGAAGGAACCTAAAAGTTCATCCCCTTCCACCCCCTGCCATGGGCAGGGACACCTTCCACTATCCCAGGCTGCTCCAAGCCCCATCCAGCCTGGCCTTGGACACTTCCAGGGATCCAGGGGCAGCCACAGCTTCTCTGGGCACCCTGTGCCAGGGCCTCACCACCCTCACAGCCAACAATTCCTTCCCAATATCCCACCCAACCCTGCCCTCTGGCAGTGGGAAGCCATTCCCTGTGTCCTGTCCCTCCATGCCTTGTCCCCAGTCCCTCTCCAGCTCTCCTGGAGCCCCTTTGGGCCCTGGAAGGGGCTCTGAGCTCTCCCTGGATCCTTCTCATCTCCAGGTGAACACCCCCAGCTCTCCCAGCCTGGCTCCAGAGCAGGAAGGACCTTCAGAGCATCTCCATAGCATCCTCTGGGCTCAGTCCAACAGGTCCATGTCCTTATGTTGGAGGCCCCAGAGCTGGAAGCAGCACCTCAAGTGGGGTCTCATGAGGCTGTAAACCTCCCCTGAACCTCTGAATGTAACAGAATATTTTTCTGGTGTTTAACACTGTCACTACAGAATTGTTAATTAAATGCATGACCTTTTATATCAAACCAAATTTAGACAGGATGGTGCACAAATCTGAATGTACCTGGGTTTCCTCCTGGAAAAAAGTCAAGGAAAAGGTGACTGGTGACTGCAGCTTCTTCCATCTCCCTCTGGCTGAAACATCAGCCCAGCCATTGCTTCTTTCCAATGTGGGCTGCTACCCCTTGGTGTCTTTACTTCTTCTCTTCTTGGCCCTCCTCTAGACAAAGTACTGCAGAGAAATCACCTTCCCCTGATTCCCTGCTGATCTTCTGAGATCCTCTATGGCCCATTTTCCTAAAGTTCTGTCCACACCAGGTCTTCTTGCTTTTCTCTCCTTTTTCATCCTGAGGGCAGAATTTCCATTTCCATTTAATTCCAGTTGTTTATGGTGTGAACCTTGGAGTTGTGCTGTGCAGGGCCAGGTGTTGGATTTTGATGAACCTTGTGGGTCCCTTCCATTTCTGGATGTTCTTTATTTCTGTGTTGGTGACACATTTGCAGCCGTCCTCTTCTCCCTATCAACCACAGGATTGTGATTTTTGTGTCATTTTGCACTCAGTAAATCTTTTCCCCATGCCTTGGCTCCACTTCAAGCACCATTTGTCCCACTTTGGTCCTGAGTAGGAATGTAGAGTCTAAGAATGGTTTGGGTTGGAAGAGACCTTAAAAATCATCTAATTCCAGTCCCTTGCCAGGAATTTTCCCATCCCATGACTTTGTCCTCTCCTAGATCTGCTTCTCTTGGCAGGAACAGGCTCCAGTTTTAGGCAACAGCATAGAATTTTTACCTGTTTTGGGGAAACCCATTCACCTGCCTTTGTCACTTGGCATTAAGTGTAAGCAATGGGGCATAAAGACTATTATTCCATAATGGTGCAAAACTCTTTTGTAGGATAACAAACACTTTCTTTTTCTTTCTTTCTTTCTTTCTTTCTTTCTTTCTTTCTTCCTTCCTTCCTTCCTTCCTTCCTTCCTTCCTTCCTTCCTTCCTTCCTTCCTTCCTTCCTTTTTCTTTCTTTCTCCCACCATATTAAAAGCATCACGAATCCCTCTTCTGTGTTTTTAAATGCTTTTCATTAATTTCAATAATTAATTTCATTAATTTCATTAATAATTCAGTCATTTAATAACTCAGGGGATGGATGAGATTTGCCCAGCTTGAAATGGACACTGGGAGTCTCTCATCTCTATGGCAAAAAATTATCACGTGGCTGTTTCAAACAACATCTAAGAATTAAGTCTGGCTATTCTGAAGTCCTGGTTCAGGCACACTCTGTGCTTTCTGATATGTGCAATCACCAGCATTTCCAGCTTTGCCAAGTGCTCTTATCATTTCTTCCATCTGTCAGCGCACACAATATTTCTGAATCTGTTAATTAAGGAACTGAAGTTTTGCCCTGAGACACCAGAGTAACTGGTTCAGTTTCTTTGCTGGGAAAACTGATGCCTGCCTTGTCCATAATTACCTAAATTGTAGAGAAAAAAAAATGATTCTGCTTTCATGTTGATTCACTTTTGTAATTTCATTGCTGGGGCTAAGTGTGGCGCCCATTTAAATTATCTCTTGCTCTCATTTTACTCAAGACATGTTATTTGCTAACAAAGATTCAATATGGAAAAACTGGAAGGTGACAACTACCTCCTTCATCAATGCAAATGACAATAATCTCCTCTCCTCCACCGTGTAAATATAAACACTGAATCATCCCAGACAGAAATACCCTCCTGCATTTAGAAATATGAATGTGCAAAGGAGGCACCTGCTCTCATTTATGGAGTCATAAAACTCAAGTTTATCCAGTGATTCCATGGCAAATCATTCAGGAGATTAGCAGCAGTGTGGACACAGACTAAAAGTGTCCCCAGTGTTTATTCCAAGAATATGGACATTCTTCACCCTTTGGTTACACTTGCACTTGGAAAGAGAAGATTAATTTTCCTTGTTGTCAAATTATTGGAATTATTTCTTTTAAAAACCAGCCCATACAATTCCACTATAATTTATTTTTTCTAATAGCTCTTTGATATTATTAATAGCCTCTATAGAGCTTCTAAAGCAACATCAAACCTTCCACAAGTGATCACCTCCTGGACTAAGTGCTGTTGGGTGTGCAGAGGCTTCTGGTGAGGATGATCTCAGGGTGATCCTCCTTTTTGTCAGAAACTTAACTGATGGAAGAGCACATGGAAGTCTTTGCCATCAGACTTCCAGATGTTCAGTCCTGTAGCTGACAGTACTTGAGTTCAACTATAAAATCCCAGAATGGTTTGGATTGGAGTGGAACATAAAGATCATCCCCTTCTACCCCCTGCCATGGGCAGGGACATCTTCCACTACCCCAGGGTTCTCCAAGCCCTGTCCAGCCTGGTCTTGGACACTTCCAGGGATCCAGAGGCAGCCACAGCTTCTCTGAGCAACCTGTGACAGAGCCTCCTCACCCTCACAGGGGGGAATTTTTCCCTAATATCCCATCTAACCCTGCCCTCTGGCAGTTTGAAGCCATTCCCTCTT
Source organism: Agelaius tricolor (assembly GCF_023055355.1). Classification (NCBI taxonomy): domain Eukaryota; kingdom Metazoa; phylum Chordata; class Aves; order Passeriformes; family Icteridae; genus Agelaius; species Agelaius tricolor. The sequence continues at coordinate 112,316,681 of NW_027269261.1, read as the reverse complement.
GACCAACATTTGAAGAAGATTATGAAAGTTTGTGACTTCCAGAGGATCTGTTGACTGCGGTGGCCTCTTTGCCTCCTGAATCTCCATGAATCCTCTCAGTGGCACTGAGCAAACTTCACCCAAATGTGTGTTCAACAGGAGCATTGCAGACCTACAGCTCCCTGCCCCCTGTGACAGACCCTGCACAAGAGGAACATCCCCAGGGCTCAAACTTTTCTCAGCCCCACTTGGGGCTGTTGGAAGAACCCACAAGTGTGGGCAGCTTTGTGGGGTCTGGGTCTGAAAGGTATTTTGGTAGAGGTGTGAGGGTCCAGCTGTGGTGTAAAACATCTCTGAGGAGCTGAGGATGCAAAAACTTTGTCAAAATTATTGAACAAGAGGAGAAAACCCTGTCAGAAAATCTCCCTGGGGTGGGTTTGACTTCACTGTGCCACAACCCAGCACAGCAGAACACACAGGGGCAGTTCCTGCTGAGTTACTTTTTGCATGAGAATATTAAACCTAAATGCATAAAATAGTACCATCTTTCTTCTCAGAGACTGTATCACAGAATCACAAAATGGTTTGGTTGGAAAGGACCTTGAAGATCATCTCATTCCACCCCCCTGCTTTGGGCAGGGACACCTTCCACAGACCAGGTTGCTCCAAGCCACTGTTTCCTAAACAAAGTCAATCAATAAACCCGCACATGGATCCATGAGTCTTGCAGGAAAGACAAAAGTTAACACCTCCAAAGGCAACCCTTCTCTCACCCTGCTGAAAATCCAAATTTTCCAGGCTCTGCTGGCTTCTCTTTTCATTCCTCCTTGTGCTTTGAGCCATTCTTTTCTCCACAAGGATGGGTGTTTAGATTCTCGCCTTCTAATCAGCCACAATTATAGCCTTTCCCAGGATCTTCTGCTGCCAAATTGGAGGGGGAAAAGAGAGAAAAGGTTTTAAAAAATAAGAGAGAGAGGCTAATGCTTGCAAAGACATATGTGTTTAGTGTTGTTGGCAGATTTGTAAACTTATTAGTGCCTCCACACACCATGTAATTAAGATCTACTGGTAATTAGTCAATAGTTAAAAATAGGGGTTGGTATTGTGCTGCTAAAAACGCCTACAAAATAATGTGTTCTCTGCTCTCAAGATGCAGTTAGTGTCTCCAAAAAATGTTAATTTAAAAAATATGTATTTGTTGCAGAAGCAGATTTTTCAGCAAAGGAGATTTCGGCGAGTTTGTGTGTATGTGTGTGTGTGTGTGCATGTGTGCATCCAACCTATTTATCTTTCAACATATTTCAGTGTGTTTGTGTGATGTCCAAAGAGCCTGAGTGCATGTTTTGTCTTGGATAAAAATGTTAAGCTACAAAACTGCAGACTCGGCAGAGCCATGGAGAGGGAAGGGGAGCTGTTCTCATTTGTCGATTTCCATTGGAATAAACCTGCTCATCAAAGGAAATTGTTCAGAAATCCATGGGAATGGCAGATGTGCAGCACCATGGGGCAGATGTCTGGTGTTTGGAGAGCCGTGTGTGTATTTTCTAAATATTCAGGGATTACCACAGTCTATGGATATAATCCTTTAGTAACCTGGAATGTCAAAGACAACACAAAAGCTCTAATGCCTTCCAGCAAACAATTTGGCCAAACAGCCCCGAAAGAGCAGGTTAGAAGTCACTTGTCTTTATCCCATGAAAGAAGACCCAAAAGAAGTAATGCGGTTTTTTAAGATTTCTTAACTCCTGCTGTATAATGTGCTCCAGAGCTGTGAGAGTTGCTGGTGATGTTCTGAAAGGACGTCTCATTTGGCTGTCATAAGCAATCTGCAGTGATTTGTTGTGCAGACAGGCATTTGTCTCAAGTAATCCAAAGGGCTTATTGTGATTGCTTGCTAGATCCAAGGAACGCAGAGTCGACTCGATGGGGGATTCATTTATTATGCTCCCAAACCTCTCCTAAATCTTTCCTTATGTCATGTCAATGGATTTGTCAGGCCACCCTCAGACACCAGCAATGCACTGGTGAGGGAGATTTACCTTTGCCAAGCAGAGCTGGTTGCTGTGTCGATAGAGCTGCTCCTGGAGTGCCTGTGGAGAGGAAAATTCTGCTTCAGGAAAGAAACTGGACTTAGTTTCATGCTCTGGAGAGAATCACCTGTTGTTGACCTTAAGAGAAAAAACCCTACTCCAAATCCAGGCTAAAGCAGAAAAGACCAAGCCTGGACCATCCTACCAAGGACAACAAAGTTATTTCATGGGTTGTTCATGATTCCACATGAGTTCGTGGAGTCATAGAGTAACGGAATGGGTTGGGTTGGAAGGGACCTAAAAAACCACCTCATTGCAGCCCCCTACCATGGGCAGGGACATCTTCCACCATCCCAGGCTGCTCCAAGCCCTGTCCAGCCTGGCCTTGGACACTTTCAGGGATCCAGGGGCAGCCACAGCTTCTCTGGGCACCCTGTGCTAGCACTTCAGAACCCTCACAGGGAAGAATTCCTTCCCAATATCCCACCTAACCCTGCCCTCTGTCAGTGTGAAACCTTGTCCTGTCTCTCCAGGCCCTTGTAAATGCTGTTTCTCCAACTTTCCTGTTGGCTCTTTTTAGCAACTGGAAGGCCACAATGATGTCACCCCAAAGCTTTTTCTCTTCCAGGCTGAACAGTCCCTACTCCCTCAACCTTTCCTCTCTGAAGAGCTGCCCCATCCTCTGGTCATCTTTGGACTCACTGTCCTTCCTGTGTTGGGGACACTGGGTGGGGTCTCACTTGACTGGGCAGATGGGCAGAATCCCCCCCTCCCCTGCTGTCCACGCTGTGGGATCAGCCCAGGACATGGGGGTTTCAGGGACAGGGCATGTCCAGCCTCTTGCTAGCACCCCCAAGTCCTTCTCCCAGGATTGTTCTTGATAGGTGACATCTGAAAAACCAACTGAGCATCCCTGCTACCCAGACACCTGGCATTGTTACCTTTGAGTTCACAGTAGGATTTATAGTAATGTTTCTTTGATGCTGAAAATGAATTTCAATGTCATTGTGTTCAACTGTGGCATTTATAGAGTGAGTTTTCTGCTCAAAAACCTGAGAAACGTTTTCAAATAGCTTTTTCAGGTATGAGTGTGTCCTTTGAATCCTCTAACCCTTTCCCAAGTCCCCTTTCCCTGGTTAAGAGTGGCAGTTAACCAGCACATGGCAAGTACTTTGGGAATGTCATAAGGTTCATTGCACATAACTCATGAGTAGAACCATGTTGTATGGTGATAACTAAAAGGTATAGATGCATATTGGGGATGCAGTTTGTTTCTAATGAAACAAAATCACTCATTGGGGAAAAAAAAAAAAAGAATCCAAACAAATTATAGAATCACAGAATTTGGGTTGGAAGGGACCTTAAAGATCATCTCACTCCATCAGCAGGGACACTTCTTCTAGATGAGTTTTCTCAGAGCCCCATCCTCCAAGCCCATCCCCAAATGAAGTGAAACCAACAGTGTTTGAACAAGGAGTGGCTTTAAGATTTCCCTTCTTTGGGAGCTGTGCCTGTCATCTGCAGCTTCACCTGGGAGAAGACATTGATAGGATGTCTTCTGTCTCCTTGGGGTCTAGTAGAAACTCTTGGATGGATGAAAGAGTTGTTGGGGCAGATAGGAGTGAAAAAGACACAGAAAATTAGAGATGGGCACTCTGAGGATGTGATCTCCCCAGCCCTGTTCCCTGTTTCCTCAAGAAACTAGAAAAACATAAAAAAACCCTTTATTCGCTCAGCTCTTTTCTGCTTCACTTCTTCCAGCTCTTTTATAAAATCACCATTCCCACATCTCACTGTCCAGCCTGGACTCACTTGGGACTCAAACACATTCTGCAGCATCACCTTGGGGTAGGTGCACATTTCTCCTGGAGCAAATCTCCATTTACCAGCTGATCAGCCACCACTGGGGAGCACCAGCTGATCCCCACTCATGCCAGAGCTTGGGAAGAAGTCACTGCATGAGAACTGCTGGGGCGTGAGGACCTCTGGGACACGCGGCTGCCGAGGCTGGACAGTGACAAACCTCTCCAGAGGGACTCAGGACATCTGAACAGCCTGAAAAATCCTGCAGGACTCGAGGACTGGGAATAGGAAACAACTGCTGCGCTGTTCCAGAATGTGAACTAAAAAGAAAAGCCCATTTGAGGCAAACAGCAACAAGTTCAAGGAGTCCTCTGGGGTGAAAATGTGTGGAAAGTAGAATTATTAAAGACAAATAAGTGTTTTCCTTGATCTCAGTTTTCTTATAGGACCTTGCTAACAGCAAACAGTGAGGAGAAAATGAGAGGTGAATCCTCGATTTCACAGGACCATACAGGTTGGAAAAGTCTTCAAAGGGCATCAAGTCCAAACTTGGACCACTTTGTCAACTAAACCAGAGCATTCAGTGTCACTTCCAGCTGTTCCTTGAACACCTCCAGGGATGGTGATTCTGCCATCTCGCTGGGCAGCCTGTCCCAATTTTAAACAACCTATTTTGTAAAGAAAGTGCAAAAATTTGAAGCAATCCAGCTGCTGGGACACTCCTGGGGCACCCTGGTGCCCTGGAGGATGCACAGGACCAGGATGGCCCAGGGTGAGGAGAGGCTGGAGCAGCCCCTGTGCTCCTGTCCCTGCAATACACAGCCCGTCAGGGTTTGTGGCCCAGCGACGTCTTTTCTTCTCAGTTTGGAGTTTTGCTTTGAAAGGCAGTTCTGGTGACTCTGATTTGTGATGACAGCAACTTCAGTGGCATTTAAAGAGACTGGAAGGAAGAGATAAATAAGCTTGAAGATTGCTTAATAAAGCAGTGGAAGAATTGTTCTTCCCTGTGAGGTTCCTAGACACGAAGCCAGGCGTGGGAATTCATCTCATCTTGTTTTAGCCATCTAGAAGTTGGACATCTTCCTTGTCCAAGCTGATCCTTCAGAGTTTCTCTGGAGGATTTGGAGAGGATGCCAGCACAACTGGAAGCAATTCCCCTCCCTGTTTTAGGCACATATTTTGGGATAGGAAGAACCATGCTCTGGAAGTGCCCTTTTTTTTTTTTTTTTTTTTTTTTTGCTGACTGCACAGAAATTTAACTTTTAGAGGGGTGAAATTAGGCAAGGGCAACCCAGACCAGACAGAATGAGAAGAACCTTGTTGAGAGATAGATCCTTTGATTAGGTGACACTTTGAGTCTTGCTTCTCAGGTTGCCAGAGAGCCAGGAATGGTGAGTTTGGTCTTTGGGAAGTGTCACAAACTGTTCCTTGTGGCATCTCCCACGGGAAACCCAGCCAGAACCAGAGAAACCCACCTCCTGCTCTGCTCAGGGGATGGGCAGTGCAGGACAGAGGGAATCCCATGGAGGTGAAGCAAAGCTGGAGGACAGCAAGGACTCCTCAAAGAGAAGTGTGAGGAGCTCAGTTCTCTGCTGGTTAGGCTGATCAGAAGGGGCACGAGGGAGTCTGCAGCACAAATGCTCAGGTTGAGTCTCAGAGAGGATAACAAGCTCTGGCATTTTTAGGGCAGAAGGGAAAGAAGATCTTAAAAAAAAAAAAAAAAAGAAAAAAAGAAGCTGAAACAGCAGCAAACAATAACTCTTGATCTAAATCTTACAGATCACTGTACTTGCAGTGGGGCAACTGTCCAGATAAAGACTGCAAAACTGGGCCTGTTGAATGAGACCCACCTTGACCCAAAAAGTTCTTAATTGTCCTTCCACCGCCAGCAGAGATTGTGCAGGCTTGACTAATCACTCTGCAGCACCTGTAATATTTCATATTAAGAGAGGAAAGAATTCCCATTCCTCTGAAACATTCCCATCCTATGGGAATGTTTCCTCTGAAACATTCCTATCTTGTTGCTGTGGACTCCCTATCCTGGAGAAGTTCCATACCAGGCTGGGTAAGGATCTCAGTGACCTGATTTAGTGGAAGGTGTCTCTGCCCATGGCAAAGGGCTGGAGCTGGATGTTCTTTAAGGTTCTTCCCAACAGAAAACATTCCATGATTCTGTGATTCAATAAAGAGAGACTTCATTCATAGACCTGAACAAGAAGAATAGTCCTGGGAATGGCAGAGGGAATGGTTTTAAACTAGGAGAGGTTCAGTTTAAAGATCAGGAAGGAATTGTTCCTGGAGAGGGTGGGGAGGCCCTGGCATAGGTTTCCCAGAGAAGCTGTGGCTGCCCCTGGATCCCTGGAAGTGTCCAAGGCCAGGCTGGACAGGGCTTGGAGCAACCTGGGATAATGGAAGGTGTTTCTGCCCATGTCAGGGCTCAGACTAGATAAGCTTTAGATTCCATTCCAAGCCATGCCATTCTGTGATTCTATGATCCTGCTGATTCTGCTTAGGACTGGTCAGAAATGCCCCCAAGACATTTCCAGATGAGAATGGCACTCATTACTCTTTCAAATCACCGCTGCTCAAGGTGCTGTAAGGCTGCAGCATTCCTGGAGCTGGCTGTTCATTCGTTAACATTCCAGGGAGAAGCGTTAACATTCCAGGGAGGAGCCCCGTGAGCAAGTTTCCCTCCTCGGTGTGGCTGCAGCTCCCAGCTGCCAGGAGGATTTGGTGCAAGGTGGTCAGGCCAGCAGGGTGAGAGGCAGCAAACTCCTGTTTTCAGGACCTGGGACACTCGAGGGGCAAGCACACACCCTGTTCCTTTGCTCCAAGTTTCTCACAGGGAGTCCAGCAACCTTGGATTGCTCATGTGTGCTTTCAGGATATCATGTACAGCACAGCTTCCATCTCCTTGTCAGCAGCTCTTTTATCACTTCTTGATTAAACAAAACATTTAAATCCTGATCCCTTATCATGTCTCGATCCTGAGACGTGTCTGTGTGGCAGAATATTTAAACCAGCTCCCAGTGCCACTTGTTTCAAGGAGCACAGATGGGCTTCAGGTTAATTTTAGGTGTAATATTTTGCTGCATCAGGATCTTCCCCTGCAAAGGACAGCTTCCTGGGTAAAGAGAGGGCAGTGCAAGGAGACATCCCTGTCACTGCAGGAGACACAAGCTAACATTGTTTTTGCAGGAGAAAATGTGCATGGAAGGACCTTACAGCTTCCTCCTGAGCCTGCAAGTCTACCTTGAATTACTTAATGGGGGTGTTGATAGAGGGTGACTTGGGAGCTGGAGTCACCTGAGAGTTGAAGCCATGACAACCATCCAGCTTTAGGAGGGATCTCAGTGTTTTCAAGTATTTTCTATCCCTGTTGTTCATTCATCCATCTATCCAGGCTGTGCATGGGCCTCAGTCAATCCAGTTTTTGGATTTTTTCTGCCAGATGGGGATGTATTTATTTACTTCTGAGTTTCCCATCTAAAACACTTGAACCACAGCTCACGTCTCAACAGGTGAGTTGTGCCACAAATCCCCTTTTGGAGTCATCACTGCTGGGAAACAGAACCATGGAATCATGGAATGGTTTGGGACAGAAGGGACCTTAGACATCATCTCATTACAACACCCTGCCATGGGCAGGGACACCTTCCACTTTCCACTATCCCAGGGTTGGGACTTGGACACTTCCAGGGATCCAGGGGCAGCCACAGCTTCTCAGGGCACCCTGTTCCAGGGCCTCACCACCCTCTGAGCAGTTTCTTCCTAACTCTTCCCTCTGTCAGTTTGAAGCCTCTCCACTTGTCCTATCACTCCAAAGTCTCTCTCCCTCTTTTTTATAAGCTACTTTTAATTATTGGAAGGGGTCACAATGGGTTCTCCCTTTCCAGACTGAACAACTCTTGCTTTTTCAGCATTTTTCCTGGGAGAGGTGCTCCAGCCCTCAGATCATCTTTGTGGCCTCCTCTGCACCGCCTTCCCAGGACCTCTCCTTTTTTCCTCAGAAGAGCCTGGAAATGGCCCCAAAACACTCTCCCCGAGTGGGCTGTGTGGGTTTTGTGGACAGAGATGATAGATGGCCCTCCCAGCACTGCAACAAAGCCTGTTTTCCATGGTTCCCTCTGTACTTTCCCCCAGAGCTGGGGGAATTGTGGATCCAGGTGCATTTGACAGTGTGAAGGCAGAGTAACAGTCTGGCAGCTGGGCTCTGCTGGGAAATCCTGTGCCTGCCTGGTGCTGGCACTGATGTCAGGGAGCTGCAATCATGGCCAGAGGTGATACCTGCATTTCCAGGTGCTTCTGCTCTTTCAGCTATTTGCCTCCCCAAAATCACTCTTTATTGCTACGTGTGAAAACCTCCACCACTGTGTGAAATTACTGTGGATCAGATGGGAGCGGATCCCTGGCGCTGGCTTTCAATAGGATATTTCACAGCTCTCTGCTTGCTGGGGAACATCCATTTCTGCTCCAGTCTGTGCTGACCTGCACAAATCACAGCTTTCACAGCCTCCTGATGCAGAGCTTGGGCCCTGTAATCAAAGGTGCAGCCCCTTGGGTGTTTAGATTTGAAGGGCACTGATTCGGGGTCCCCTGTACCCCCCACAGTGGGCATTTTTGTCTGAGCAGTTTTCACATTATAGCTGGATGCACTTTTCTCCAAGATGCTGCTTGTCTGTGCCCTCTTCTTTCCTCCAAATATTCCAAAAAAATAAATTGTTCCCTGAGAGGGTGGTGAGGCCATGGCACAGGGTGCCAGTGGAGCTGTGGCTTCCTCATCCCTGGAAGTGTCCAAGGCCAGGCTGCATGGGGCTTGGAGCAACCTGGGATAGTGGAAGGTGTCCCTGCCCATGGCAGGGGGTAGGTCCCTTCCAACCCACTCTAGATGGGATTTTAAGAGCTCTGCAGTGCCTGTTTTGTTTTTTTTTTTCTCTTGCATATGTTGGAGAAAATAGTTAGGGTGGGTCTACACAGGTTCTGATTTCTCTGATTTATCCATATAAATACATGTAGATCCCAATCCTCAACCCCCATCAATGCACCCATCAGGGTGTTATGTTTCCTCTCTGATTTGCAGTAGAACCATAGAATATCCTGAGCTGGAAGGGACCCACTAGGACCATTAAATCCAACTCCTGTCCCTGTACAGGACACCCCATGCAGTGATAGCACCATGGCTGAGCTTTTCATTGACATGGAAACCAATGGCTTGTCATGGGAGGGAGGTCAGCGTTCCAGTGTTTGCTGAGGGTGGAATTACAAAATCGCAGAATGGTTTGGGTTGGAAGGACCTGAGAAACCATCTCATTCCACCCCTCCTGCCATAAGCAGGGACACTTTCCACAGACCAAATTTCTCCAAGCCCTGTCCAACCTGACCTGGAACACCTCCAGGAGTGGGGAGTCCACACCATCTCTGGGCATCTATGAAGGCTCCTTCATCACTCTTCACTCCTGAACTGGGCAAAGTGTCACCTGCAGTCTCCCAGGATATTTCAGACTCCATTTCATAAATGCCCTGTGGTGCTCTGCCGACATTCCAGGCCAGGGTTTGCTGCTGGAGCAATCTCTGGAGCCACGGATTTCCCTGTGCACGGTGACTCACTGTAGCACACTAATCACACCCAGCCCCTTCCGTGATCTCCCCAGCTCCTGCACAGGAATTGCCATTCCCACTTAGACCACCAGCTCATCAAACCCCTTCTCTTGCCTCTGGCAATGACCAAAACTGGAGGCTCCTGAGGTTGCCTCCATCACACTCCAAAGTGTCTGCACAGTTCTGGGTGTTGGGTGGAAAAGCTCTCCCCTGGCTGCTGCCCAAGATCCACTTATGCGCTGGAGCATGAGATTTGATTACCTTTATTACAGGATCTTCGCATGCAGAGCTGCAAATGTTCATGGTCATGCAATTATCCAGTCACAGCAGTTGACTCAGTGACCTTCTTTAGCAGTGAAGTCCATAAACTGGCTTTACACAATGGAGGGACCTCTGAATTTCTCCTCCTCCTCCATTGAACTTCATCTTCACCAAGTGACATCCAGTGACTTGTATTATACAGGGCAGGGAAAAAGGGAAACAGGGTTTCGTGCCTGTGGTTTCCTTCTCTTTTTTTATTTGAAAATCCTCAAACTCTTCTGTTGTCTTTACAAAACATTTTTGGATTTTTGACTGTTTTCTTTCCTGAATCAAGATAAACTTGTGCAGCTCTTCAGGGTGTTCTGGCACCCTGGAGCACAGGTGTAGATCACCCATGAAATGTCCAACACATCCTTTGGCTTCTCAGGGCAAAGTTCTCATGTATGTTTAGGAAAATACACAAATAATTGTGGAATACCACAATGGTTTGGCTGGAAGGGACATTAAAGCTCATCCAGTTCCACCCCTTGCCATGGGCAGGGACACCTTCCACTATCCCAGGCTGCTCCAAGCCCCATCCAGCCTGGCCTTGGACACTGCCAGGGATCCAGGGACAGCCACAGCTTCTCTGGGCACCCTGTGCCAGGGCCTTCCCACCCTCACAGCCAAGAATTCCTTCCCAATATCCCATCTGTCCCTGCCCTCTGGCAGTGGGAAGCCATTCCCTGTGTCCTGTCCCTCCACCCCCTGTCCCAAATCCCTCTCCAGCTCTCCTGGAGTCCCTTTAACCCCTGGAAGGGGCTCTGAGCTATCCCTGGATCCTTCCCTTCTCCAGGTGAGCATCCCCAGCTCTCCCAGCCTGGCTCCAGAGCAGAGGAGCTCCAGCCCTTGGAGCATCTCTGTGGCCTCCTCTGGACTCTCTCCAGAAGCTCCACATCTGCTGCTGGAGCCCAGGGCTTGGGCTGCTCTGCAGGTGGGGTCTCACCTGAGAGGGGCAGAATCCCCCCCTTCCCCGCTGCCCAGGCTGGAGGATCAGCCCAGGACATGACCATGGCTGTGTCACATCCAGCTCTCATCCACCAGCATCTCCAAATCTTTCTCCCTAGGACAAGTCCCATTCTCCTCCCAGCCTCTTCTTGTGTCTGGGATTGCCCAGACCAAAGTGCAGGACCTCGCAGTTGACCTTATTGATCTTGATGAGGTTCACATGGATGATCTTGATGAGGTTCACATGGATGATCTTGATGAGGTTCCCACCTCTCCAGCCTGTCCTGGTCCCTCCAGATGGCAAAACGCAAGGAAGGCCATTTCAAGGGCTGACACCTTCTGAGACCCAGCAGGAGAGGGCAGATGATGAGCTCACCCCTTTGCATTTCAGGGCAAATTGAAAGACAAGAAGCAACTCAGGGATCCCAAGTACAATTTGGCCAGAGCTCGCATTTCCCAGTGAAAACGCATCAGGTATCACAAGAAACAGGGGAAACAGCTATTCAGGGAGAAGGAAAAAATATTACTTTTAGGGGAAACAATGGCACAAAATAACATTTAGCATCTCTTCCAGCACATGCTGCTGCAGCCTTGAGTGCAAGGAACCGTAAAAGTGACTAAAGCAAGAGTCTCCAGCATGGATTGCTCAAGTGAAAGGAAGCTGGGATGAAATGCCAGCCAGCCCCGTCGGTCCCTCACCCAGCACTGCTCAGAAATGCCTGATGCTTTCTGACTGGATAGCCAGGCTTGGAGTAATTACTCAGTTCCAGCATTTTCACTTTTAAAGAGAAAAAGAGGCTTCTTATCTTTGCATGAGTTACAATTTTGCCTCGTGTTTTATGAGCTGACACTGCTGGTGAATGTTGTGGTGTTGTGAGGGTCTCCAGGATGAGGTGAGAGATGAGAATTGACTCCAAGTTCTCAGAAGGCTGATTTATTATTATGTTATGTGTTATGTTATGTGTTATGTTATGTTATGTTATACTATATGAAAATTATATACTAAAACCATACTAAAGAAAGAGAGAGGATTCATCAGAAGGCTAGAAAAGAATAAAAACTCATGACTGACCAAAGTCCCAACTGGGCTCCGTCATTAAGTTAAAACAATTCACATGGAACCAATCAAAGATGCACCTGTTGGTAAGCAATCTCCAGACCACTTTGCTTGGAATGCGTAATTATTTATTTATTTGTAATTATTGTTTACATTTCTTTTCCGAGGCTTCTCAGCTTCTCAGGAGAAAAATCCTGGTGAAAGGATTTTTCAGAAAATATCACAGTGACAGGTGAAGGTCTTTGTTTCTGGTTTGCTCCACTCCTGGTCCTTGTGGCCACATGGCCCCTGTCCTACTCCACCCTAATTGAATTAAAATCCCTGAGGCTGTGGCTACAACTGGAATGAAACTATTTGGGGCACAGAGAGTCACCCCTATTGCTGAACTGCTTGTTTCAGCTCAGGTGGGACATTGGCTGGAATGACCCAGGAAGCTCAGGATTCAACATGGATAAGGGACCATTCCCAATGGACCATCTGGAGGGATCATCCTGTTTTGAAGACTGAGAAAGTTTAATAGCAGATCCAGCCCAACTGGCCACTCTGTCTTGGCTTTGGGGCATGCACGAGACCATGTTTAAATTGTGAATCTCTTAAGAGATTTATAAATTTCTGGAGAGAATCTAGGTGCTCTGAGGTGCTCTGGTGCTACACAGTAATTATGACTGGGGTCATTAGTCACATTTAGGGGCTGAAGGCCTGAATCCCCTCTCCAGAGGAATAGCAGGGGCTGGGTGTTGACTGCTGGGTGATCCAAGTCAAGTTGGCAAGGCAAAAATGCTGAAAGAGCCTTCCCAAGGATTCTGGAAGGGCTGTTTGGCCACAGGTTGGGCTGGCTGTTGTCCCAAGGCCTGTGGGGTGTGACTCTTCCCTTCCAGTGGCACCCAGGCCAGACTGTCCCTGGATTATCCCTAAATCCTCTTGGTCATCCAGGCACTGCACCCATTGCCTTTATGCCCTGACATCATTCCTCCATCCATTTTTCCCCCTCTTCAAGCCACATTTCCAGCACCTCACCATCCCTTTCCTGTGTCAGATCCTGGGATGCTGATGAAGCCACCACATGACCTTGCTCAATGTAACCGTTCCCTTCCTGGTCTCTGCTCATGTTCTGCTCCTGGAACTCCCCCTACTCACATCCCTCCTGCCCTTGTGGCCATCCCGCTTCCCTTCCCTCTTCCACACCTCCCTTAATGCCTCATGCTGCTTCCCAAGGACCTTTCCTGCTCTCTCCCAGCCCTCACACCACCATGAGAGCTGAATGTCTGGCCTCCAAAACCTTGGGATTCCCAACACCAGGGGGATACCCCACATTCCAGCTGAAAAGCAGAACAGTTTTTGGGGCAATAGCATCACTTTGCCTGTTTTTCAGCTCTCCATGCAGCCCACAAGTCCTTCCCTCCTACCAGAGCACTCTTTCCTGAGGGGAATCACAGCCATCAGCCTCCATGATCCTCTAAAACCTGGCATTGCTCAGCCATTGCCTATTTCTGCATCCCAGCCACCTCCCCCACACTCTTTCCTTCTCTAATATCCAAGGAGCTACAGCTTAGGAGCCCCTCCTCTAATAGCATAAGCCCTGGATGAATTAGGGCACAGGGTGTTACTGGAATTCCTTGCCTTGTTCCAAATGCTGGGGTCTTTTCTGTTATTTCTGTGCTGGATATTCAGAGCATAGGAAGATGGGTTATTATTGGGATTTTAGAGTCAGTATTTGTTTTTAGAAAAGAAAATGGGTGCAGCAGAGGGGTCTATATCATACATCCTCAGGAGGCAAAAACTGAGTGACAAGTTAAAGTCATCATGGTAAAAAGTTCCCTGAAAAAAAGACAATCACAATTCTTACAGTCTGGACCAAATATTCCCAGTATTGGTCAGCTTGATCCTCCTCCTATGCCTGCCAAAAATGAAAACAGCTTTAGGACAGTCACTTTATTTCAATTTGATGCTTTTTTTGGGTCTAGGTTAAAGGTCACAGCTTGATCAGAGGTGGCAGGGAGGACAAACAATGGAGATGTAGAGCTGACAGGCATGTGGGGCTGGAAAATCCTGGAAGCGCTGGATATGTTGGCTCTGATTTTATTTGGGTTTTGTCAGGCTAATTAGAAAGTGCTGCACACTCATGCATTGGCAGATCCTAAACATTGTGGTGTTGGCTGGCTGGGTAAACACGTATGGGATTGGAGGGAGAGGAGTTCTTTGGGATATCCTGGAGAGATGGAGCAGGCTGGAACAATGAGGCAGGATTGGGGATTTTCTTTGGCTGTGCAGCACAAACCATTTCCCTTTGTCCATTATGGGATAAATTCCTCATTCTTGGAAAGGAGATGAGCAGACTGGTGTCATGGACATATGTTATGAAAAATCTTTTCATTAAGAAATTTTCTCTTGAGAAGCTGGGAAGTTTCAGCTTCTCTATGTTTTGTTGTTTTAGAATGTGATTTGGAGAATTGTTTACTTAGCATGTGAAATCGTTTTTACTTGATAACCAATGACAGCCACCTGTGTCGAAGCTGTGAGTCAGTCACAAGATTTTATTATCATTCCATTCCATTCCATTCCATTCTTTGCTAACCTTCTGATGAAATCCTTTCTTCTATTCTTTTAGTAAAGTTTTAATATATAATTTTCTTTTAATATAATATACATCATAAAATAATAAATCAACCTTCTGAAACATAGAATCAAAATTCTCATCTCTTCCCTCATCCTGAAACCCTTGCAAACACCACTACAGACTGGAGGCACAAAAAGGAAGGAAAACATAATGGAGACAACCATAAGGAACGCTTTGGAGTGGGGGCATAGCAGTGGTCCCAGCAGGAAGCCATTTATTCTCGGGATACTCACAAAGGGGCTTTGCCCAAGACATGTTTAAGCAGCTTATGGCCATTAGACAAATGTTTAATCTGCAGGAAAGTGGGCCACCAGGCAGGCAGGTGCTGGGATGCTTTTTGAGCCATGGAGCAGCTGGGTCTGGGAAGAGAGGGCAGTGCAGGGGACCCTGGGGACAGGGAACCAGAGGAGGGCAGGGTTTGCACCTCAGGACAGGTGTGACCACTGCAAATGCCAAAATACTTCCTATGGAAAGGTGAAAGGAGGCCTTGAAATCACCTGAGTGCAGCAGGGATGGGCAAAGAGACCCCAAAAAGGCCGTCCCAGGTCTCTCCCACCTGTGTGTGACCTGAGGCAGCCAGGTGGGAGGTGGTTCAAATAAAACTCTCCAGATTTGCAGCCCCACAGAGGCAGCCACGGCCGAAAGGCACGGAAAGCCAGACAGAAAATCAGCTCATTCCCACATCTGATCCCGGTTTGCCCTAAATAACGCCCTGGATCGGCAGGAATAACTTCAGGGGATGCCCTTCTCCGAGAGCAAGGCTGGAGCTGCCATCCCTGGACTGCCCGAGCAGCGTTTCCCAGGCAGCTGCCGTCGTTTTGCAGCTATCCAAGAGATGGCAGCCTTCCCTAAATCTTCTCCGGGCTCTGACCACGGGCACGGCTTTCACCTTGAGCCCGACACGGCGGCTGGCGCAGCCCCTGAGGTCTCAAGCTGCTAAAAGCCGCCTTTCCAGTCATGCTGCCGGGATTTTCCTGGTTCCTGCCTGCAGCAGTGATGGTGGAGAAGGGATCTGGGTTTTCTCTTGGTTGTACATCACCCAAAGTTGCCTTTTTAGCATCCCGGGCTGTTCCTGTGGTTGTTCCTCACCATCCATGGTGCCTGGAGCAGCTTCTGTTGAAGGGGGGGTTTGGGTTGGGAACTCCAGGGGGAGGTGTAAGAGCCAGTAACACACTGGCCTGGGCTCTCAGCTCCCTGTGATCTCTATTCCCAAACTCTTCTTCCCTGCAGAAGGACACAATGAGACGGTGGGATGAGCTCTACCTGCTGCTGCCTTTGCTGTGCGGCTTTGTGGTCACCCACCCACAAAATTCCAACGTTTCCCCTCAAGAAATCACAGACTCACAGAGAGGTTGGGTTGGAAAAGGCTTTAAAAACCTTCTCAGTCACCCCCTGCCATGGGCAGGGACACCTTCCACTGTCCCAGGCTGCTCCAAGCCCTGTCCAGCCTGACTTTGAACATTCCGGGGATCCAGGGGCAGCCACAGCTTCTCTGGGCACCCTGTGCCAGGGCCTCCCTATCCTCACAATATTCCCATCTTCCTCCCCAGAGATTTTACTCTGCCTCAGTGTTCATTGCAGGAGCTCATCGGGATAGAAAATGATTTTTTATGCTCCCATCTCGTGCATCTCTGTTCTCCAGATCTTGAAAATAGAAGATGAAAACACAAATACAAACCCCATTCTTTTCCAAGCATCCCTTTTATCAGTTTGCCCTTCTCTCCACATTATATTTGCAGCCTGTGGAAAACTACAGAAACCAAAGTACAAATACAAAACAACGCCCTCAGCTCTGTCCCCCCACCAATGTTTCCCTGAGCCAGACAGTCCTAGAGAAAGAAGTCACACAGCCTATTCCTGGCTCTGTTCCCGTGGCCTTGGACACTCTGGAGGTGTCTATTCCAGTCCATTAAACAGTGCCAGGGCCTGTTTGCTGGGCCTGAGGCCAGCTGGCATTACCTGGCCATGTCCAGACTATCACTGGTGTGTGAGCAGCCCCCATCCCTGATCCTTACTGGTGAACACCTTTGCCGTTGTCCCCACCTGGCACTTGGACTGACAAAAGTTAGACCTTCAATAGGCTCTGTTCATCCCTGTTGATCCCAACCTCCCTAAAATATGAAATTGTCACTATCCACGGTGCATTCTCTGTTTTTCTCAGATAAAACTGCAGTGATCCATTTTTTTTAATTTGAGTTTTTAAATCCTTTCCCTTTGCTGTGCATTAAAACTGAGCAAAATATGATTTCCTTCCTCTCAAAGAGAGACAGGGGTGCTCTTTCCTCTGGGCTTAGGATAACTTGGAGGTGCCATTGGGGGTGACACTGGAGTCCACAGCTGAGGACATTGATGGGAATGGAAGGAAAATTGATGGGAATTGAAGGAAAAACCAGCCTTAAAAATCTGCAGAAGACAATTCCCTGAGCCATGGTGAGCTCTTCTCCAGGAAACCCACCCAGTCTCCCCCAGGAGCAAGGTGTGGTGGCAGCACAGCCCCTGCAGCAGGGACTTTCAGCTGCTCCTCCTGGAGACATCAGGGGGAAAATCACAGTGACAAATGGGAACTAGGATCAGCAAGGCATGAAGCTGATTTGAGTTTGTCTGTGCCTTGTTTCCCAAGGAAATGGTGAGCAAAGAAGAGCCCTAGATCATGGAATCAAAGAATTTTTGAGGTTGGAAGGGACCTTAAGGATCATCTTGATCCAATCCCCTGCCATGGGCATCCCCTTTCCACTATGCCACGTTGTTCCAAGCCCTGTCCAGCCTGGCCCTGGACACTTCCAGGGATCCAGGGGCAGCCACAGCTTCTCTGGGCACCCTGTGCCAGCTGCAGCTCTGCTGGGTCAGGGATCACTTCCACGTTCATCAGATTTTTCTCCTTCAGGTGTCCCCAGAGATGCCCAGAAGGAGCAACTGGAGGGCACATTCCCCATGCTGTGTCCTTGGGAAGAGTCTCCAGTAATGCCATGGGCTGCTTACTCCATCAGGCCAACTCCAAAACAGGGCTCAATGACACATAAAAGGACAAAACTAAAGTCTTTCTGGGGACAAAACTTAATTATTGGTGGCAATTTTCAGATCCAGAAGGCACAGTGCAGTTTTTAGGCTGCACTAGCCCTGGCTGGATCCAGTCTGTTGTTAATCCACAGCAGGGATTGTGCCTCTGGCCTCCTGCTTCACCCTCCAGCAGCTCAATCCCAAGGATCCTGCACCTTCCAATGTTCCTGTGCTACCAACAGAGCTGCTTACACAGCCATGGTCATTTCCAAATTATTGGCAGTGCAGGGGTAAGGGTTGGAGCCCCTCTGCTCTGGGGCCAGGCTGGGAGAGCTGGGAGTGTTCACCTGGAAAAGAGAAGGACCCAGGGAGACCTCAGAGCCCCTTCCAGGGCCTAAAGGGGCTCCAGGAGAGCTGGAGAGGGACTGAGGACAAGGGATGGAGAGACAGGACACAGGGAATGGGTTAAACTGGCAGTATTTGCTTTTGGCCACATCATGTCCATGAACAAGGACCTCTCTGGTAAGACTGACTGGATTTTTCCTGGTCCTCTGTGTGTGACCGTGTTCACAGGGGTCTCAGGTTGAGGAAAGAGACGAGGATTTGACTCCATGTTTCAGAAGGCTCGATTTATTATTTTATGATATATATTACATTAAAACTATACTAAAAGAATAGAAGAAAGGATTTCTTCAGAAGGCTGGCTAAGAATAGAAGAGGAATGATAACAAAGGCTTCTGTCTTGGACCCTCTGTCCGAGCCAGCTGGGCTGTGATTGTCCATTAATTAGAAACAACCAACATGGGTCAATCACAGATGCACCTGTTGCATTCCACAGCAGCAGATAATCAATTTTTACATTTTTTTTCTTGAGGCCTCTCAGCTTCTCAGGAGGAAAAATCCTAAGTAAAGGATTTTTCAAAAAAGATGTCTTCAACACCTCTGCACCCAACTTTTTAGAACACAACAAACTACACAGCAAATTTCAGGGTATTTTAAATTGAAAAGAGGCAAAATATTTTTCCATCAAGGAAAAAAAATGAAGAAAGAAGAAAAGAAAGAAAAAACAAAGTTTTTTCCAAACAAGAAGAAACCACTGCAAGCATCACTTTCCATTCTCCTCTCTATTTCCTTTTCCTGTGTGTCAGGCAGCAGTGCATCCTCCCACAGTCCTCAGTGCGCTCCTCCCTCTCTCCTTTGCCACAGGTCCTGGAGCAATGCCCTCTGCAGCTCCTTTTTGGCTGGCTCTTGGCTGTGGAAAGAAGGAAAGATCTGCATCCACACTGACTGACTCCTCATGGTCACCAGCATGGTCCAGTGACCACGGCCAGGCCCAGTTCCCATGGAGACCCACAGATGTTGGATGGCTAAATTTAGGATGGGGTGATTCTGGAGCTGAACTCCACTCCAAAAGTCTTTGGAACCAAAGCCAACATAATTCTCCTCGCAAGTCCCACCCACACCTACTTTCCTGGAAAACTTTTTTACACAAAATCCCAGAGTGGTTTGGGTTGGAAGGGACCTTGGTCCAGTTCCAACCCCCTGCCATGGGCAGGGACACCTCCCACCATCCCAGGTTGCTCCAAGCCCCGTCCAACCTGGCCTTGGACATTTCCTGGAACACTTTCACCTTAATTCCTTTATGGTTCTTGTCTCTAATTCTGCTCCACACAATTTTCCACCTTACCTGGAGTGGCCATCAGGGCCATTAGGAAAACAGCAAAGACAACATAGATGACCCTCATGGCTGGATAACCACCAGGACCACAGCAGCTCTGGAATGCAGCCTTGCAGGGAGATCTGGCTCAGAAAAAACCTGGAGACCCTGATATTTATAGACACTTTCTGACAGACAGGACAGAGTTAAGAGTAGTGTGACTTTGCTGGTGCCCAAGGACACATTGTTTGCTGCTTAATGGGAACTTATGTCACTCCAACCCAGTGGCCATCTGACAATGAGACCTCCACTCTGTGCCCATCTGGCTCTTTGAAGGGCTCCTGTGTGCCCTGTGCCAGTGTCCCTCACAAAAATTGGTCCCACAGCAGCCTTTTTTTCTTGGTCTGGCTGCCAAGACTTTTAGCACAGACAATTGTGACTGTCCCCCTGTTGAGGGGACTTGGTGCTGGCTTGTAGGAATGGCTGGGGTGATCAGTGCTAAAGCAATGAGTTTGAGAGCCTTTTTTCTCCCTTTCTAAAGCAGAGGCCTGAGAGGATTGGTACTACCCTGGCCAATCCCACCCTGGGCATTCCCAGCTGCCTGTCAAGATCCAGACCCTCTACCAGAGCCCCAAATCCTGTGGTAATGGACAAGCAAGTTGTTATCAAGTTGAAATGTCTTTCCTATCAGAAGAACCCTCTGGCTGCCTGAAGGTAAATTGTACACATAAATTAACAGAACGTAGCAAAATGCCAATGGCAGAGATGGCCACAGTGGCTCAGGCCTCTGCTGCCCTCCCAAAGTGTCCTTCACCACACACTGGGAAGAGTCAGAGAATCACAGAATGGTTTGGGTTGGATGGGACCTTAAAGGTCATCTATTTCCAAACCCCAAGACAGGGACAGGGACACTTTTCACTAGAGCAGGTTACTGCAGAAGAACCAGAAGTCCTGGAATTTACACTTAGATTGTGATTGATGTGTTCCTTTCCACATTTCCCTCTCCCTTGTGGAGAAACAAAACAAATTCCTTCAGCACCTCCAGTCCAAGGAGAGGCTGAACCCAAACAGAGACTCTGCAGCTTGTGTTCCTGGCAAAGAATGGATGTTTGAGCCTGAACAATGTTGGCACTGCACAACGCTGCTCCCTCTGGAATGGCCTGACAGCAGCCTGGGGCTGCCTGCCCTGGGGAACAAAAGCTGGAAAAGCTCTTGCTCCCAGTGTGGCCACGTGAAGGGACTGGGAACAAGGGGCTCCCTTCCACATCCAGCTGGATGTCACAGCTCTAAGGTGCTGAATGGATCCCCAAGCCCTGTGGATTTGCTGCTCTTCTCTCTCTGCTCTGAATGCATCCATTGCATTGCAAGGTAAAAGCAGGAGAGAAGTAGAGAAGATAAACAGAGAGTTAAACTGTCCCAAATGTTCCTAATGCACCCCTCTAGCTGTCCTTTCTCCAGATGGGAAATGATCCCTCAGCCCCTCTTTTGGTCCCTGACTCCTTTACAAAATCCAATTTGCTTCAGGATGGATGTGTCACTGGGTAAGGCTGAGCCCACCAGAGACATCAGAGTGGCAGCAACTCTGGGATAACAGAGGTAAGAAAAGAGGGGGAAAATGCAAAACAGCACCTGGAGAGAGGAGTGAGAACATGTGAGAACAGCCCCTGCTCCAAGGGCAGAGCATCAGGAGGAGCAGGAGCTGCTCCAGGCACCAAAGCTGAGATACTCAGCCCAGGGAGAGGCAGCTGTGCCCCTGCAGCCCTTGGGAGCCCAGGGGAGAGCAGAAATCCACCTGGAGACCCCACACAGGAGCAGGGGATGCCTGAAGGAACCCGGGGGAAATCCAGGCTGGAGCAGAGTCCTGACAGGACTTGTGAGTCCATGGGGGACCCACGTGGAGCAGCCTATTCCTGAAGGACTGAGCCATGGAAAGGACCCACACTGGAGCAGGGGAAGTGTGTGAGGAGCCCAGACTCTGAGGAAAAAGGAGCAGCAGAGACAACTGACCACAGCCCCCATTCCCTGCTGAGAGGGGGAGGGAGAGGATTCAGGACACCCAGAATGGGAAGAAATAGCAGCCAAGGAGGGCAGAATTTTAAGTTTGGGTTTTTTTTCCTTCCTCATTTCCCTCCCCTGACTTTCATTTTCAATAAATTATATTCAATTTCCCAAGTGGAGTCTGTTTTGCCCATGGTTGCTGAGGGATCTCCCCCTGCCCAACCCATCGCATGGGACCTGCAAGGACCTTGTTGTTTCTCTGTTTCCCACTTGCTGAAATTTTCATGGAAAGAGGGCTGTCTTCTGCTTGGGAAGTGACATTGCTGAGCCACAGACACTTTTAACATCTGCAGATAACCTGAAAAGCAGCAAGGAGCTGAAAGAATCTCTCCTGTCTCCAGAGGGCTGTGTTAAGGGCCGTGGAGAAGTCAAGAGGAAAAATAGCACCTCATTCCCAAATCCCCACCTCTCAGACCCCTGGCAGACCTGCAGCTCTTTGACAGTGGATGTTCAGGCTCTTTTTGGTGCTGCTGAGCCTTTGGGCTGGACTTGGGGAGCCTGTTTTAATGCAGGGACCATGGGGACACCAGTAACCGCACCACACACGGCACAGTTCCATCTCCTTTTTTTCCTTTGTTTTATTTATTAAGAGGAGGGGATGGCAATGGAGTCAGACAGCTGGCAATCTGCTCCCAGAGCCATTGTGGTGCCTCCTCTTCCCCAGGTGCTCCCTCTTCAGCTCCTATTTCCCCTTCCAGCTGGTTGGGATGCAGCAGGAGTACTTGCAGTCAGCAGAGGTGTATCTCAAATCCACTGCACGACACTTTGGGGAGCAGTACCCCACAGGAGCACAGGTCTTCCTGAACTTCCCATAGCCTGGAAGGGGAGAGGGAGAGTGGTTGTTCCTCATTTCTGTTCCCCATGTCCCCATCTCCCCATTTCCAAATTTCCCCACCTCTGTTCCCCATTTCCCCATTTCTGTTCCCTATTTCCCCATTTTTCCATCTGTGTTCCCCCTTTTCCCATTTCCCCATCTCCCCATTTCCTCATTTCTGTTCCCTATTCTCCCATTTCCCCAATTTGTATTCCCCATTTCCGCATTTTCCCTTTTCCCCTTTTCCCCATCTCTGCTCCCCATCTCCCCATTTCCCCATTTCCCCATCCCTGTTCCCAATTCCTGTTTCCCATTTCCCCATTATTTCCCCATTTCCCCATCCCTGTTCCCCATTTCCCCACCTCTGTTCCACATTTCCCCATTTCCCCATCTCTGTTCCCCATTTTCCCACCTCTGTTCCCCATTTCCCCATTTTCCCATCCCTGTTCCCCATTTCCCCATTTCCCCATCCCTGTTCCCCATTTTCCCATCCCTGTTCCCCACTCCCCCATTTCCCCATCTCATGTTCCCCATTTTCCCATCTCTGTTCCCCATTTCCCCATGTTCCCATCCCTGTTCCCTGTTTCCATGCCCTCCCTCCCCCTCCCAGTCACAGTGGGCAGCAGGATCAGACCCTGTCCATAGGGATGTGCTGCTCCATCCCCTCACATGTCCAACATTCCTGTCCAAACCCAGCTCAGGACTGGAAGGTCACAAGTCTGAACAGCTCCTTGTGCACCTCCCTCCCCTCATTTTTAGAAAAGATGCTCCCAAGGGAAGCACATCTATTTCCCTCCTGAGAGATGCCCCAAAAGCCAAGTTCCTAAAGATGTTCCCCTGTGCCCAGAGATGTTTCCTTCCCTTGTGCCTCTCCAGAGAGGATCAGTGTTCTCAGGGCAAAGCAGCAAAAACCGCATCAAGGATGCTGCAAAGGTCTGAAAATTGGTCCCACAGCAGCCTGGCACCAAATATTCACCATTAAAGGGTTAAAAGTGGGCCAAGGGAAAGACTTGCCCCAGGTGGTTGATAATTGACACCTGAGGGGGGGGTTCTAACACCCTTTTGGGAGATCTCAGCCCAAAATCCCCTCTTGATTCCTGGAGAGGGACCAGAGAGCAAGGGGAATAGCAGTAACAGTTGTGTCACAGCAATAAACCAAACATGGAATCATGGAATGGTTTGGATTAGAAAAGACCTTAAAGATCTCATTGTTCCAGCCCCCTGCCATGGGCAGGGACACCTTCCACCATCCCAGTTTGCTCCAAGCTCCATCCAACCTGACTTTGGGCATTTCCAGGGATCCAGGGGCAGCCACAGCTTCTCTGGGCACCCTGTGCCAGGACCTCCCCACCCTAACAGGGAAGAATTTCTTCCTCATATCCAAACTAAATCTTTCTCAGCTTAAACCATTAAACACACACAGGACTGAGCTTTGACAGGCACTGAGCTGCTTGAAAAACACCCACAGCACTATGAAATTTTCCAAATCCCTGGGAGAAGTGGCCACATCCAGACTCTTGTTTGGAATTGTCTGTCCTTGGCTCACTCCTAAACTGGACACTGATGTTTTAACCTCAATTATTCCCATACAAATCTCTCCAAGGTAGTTCTCATTTTATTGTCCCTTGAAAGAAGTCATTTAAGTAGCTGCCCAGGTTATAGCAGCCACCTCAGAGGGTAAGAACTGAGCTAAAGTTATTTCAAAAGAATCCCAACCAGCATAAAGCTCATCCCACCCCATTTCCCATCTTACCTGGAGTGGCCAGGGAGAAGAGGAGGAAAAGAGTGAAGACAAGGTAGAGGAACTTCATGGCTGGAGTTGAGCTGGGATCTCAGCAAGGCTGGAGAGAGGAGAGCCAGAGACCTCAGAGGGAGGAGGTGATGTACAGGCAGGCTGGAGCTGCTGGGTTTTATAGGGAATCTCCCTGAGGAGCAGAGGATGCTGGGGACACACGGGAATTCATCCAAATCGTGCAGGGATGGCACAAGAATTCCCCAATTGTGCTGGCAGGCACCTCCTGTCTGCCCCAGATGTGGTTGCCCAACATCAGATAGGATCCCAGCCCTGATGGGAACACAAAGGAATAGGGGATGTTGATATCTGGGTCCTTGGGACGGGGCTGTGGGTCAGAGGGACCTGATGGAGATCTGTGGGTGCAGCGGGGAGGGGAGAACAAGATCAGTATCAGGATCAGTATCACACAACTCCAGGCCTTTCCCAACCTCTGGCAGGGATGCAGAGGGATGCAACAGGGCCACCATGCACTGATAACTCTGCCTGCATTGTCCAGGCTGAGCACCATGTGGGACTGATGGCCTGGAAAGGATCCCTGCTCTCCCCGTGTCTGCAAAATCTCCCTGATAAATTCAGCCAATGCTCAGGGAGGTGCCCATGGCTGTCCCTTCTGAGGGATGGGTGGGTGGCAGCTCTGGGGCTGGCAGCTCCAGGGAGCCTGGAGGGGACACTTTGATCATCACCTCGACCCCAGAGACCCCTCAGACAGTCCTGGGCTTTCAAACAAGAGCCAAACTCTGCGAGGGAACTTTTCCAGCCCCAGCTCACTGGGCTGTTTAATAATTTGATAAACAGCCAGGGAGAGAAAGAGGCTGAAGGGACAAGAAGCTGCTTCAGAATTACTCAATATCATCAAACCCGAACCCTCAGAGTGCAGCAGGTGAATCTTACAACACAACAGGGCAGTGAAATGCAAATGCTGAATCAGTGAGCATTTGGGAAAATCTATAATCTCTGTACAGATGGGGGGTCTGAATTACCTAAAGCCAATTGAGAAGGAGGTTTGGGCATCCTGCATCCCCCTGTGGGATGTCACTGGTCATCTCCCCATCCCTGATGGGGAAAGGAGAGGTTAAAGAAAGGTGGCAGAGCTGGGGACTTGTTTTCACAAAATTAAATATACTGGAACTTATCGGCTCAGGGTAGAAACTTAGTGAAGGTGAATCACAAGCTGCAAACATTTTAGAGGCCTAAGCAGGACAGAACTACAGTTCTGCAATTTTCCTAACCCAAGAAATAGGTGGGATATGAAGGTAAATTATGTATTTATTATAAAAGTAAAAAAAAAAAAATATATCCTCTTTCACACTGAGGATAGCTGAAATGAGGAACTTGAACAAGAAATGCAACAAGTTAAAATGCACCGAGAGGACAAATGTGTTGGAAAAGCAATTTATAAATTAATGTAGTAGGTGCAAATTTAAAAATAAGGTGCAAAATCTCCTTGGGGCATTTGCCCAAGTTCATGTCACTGACTTATCCTCCTGGCCACCAACAGATCCCTTTGCTGGACCTGAGTGCTGCCATGTTTTCCATGTCTTCTCTTTCCTGATCATAACCATTCCACTTGATGTTTTGTTTTTTTCTGGCAGGACACATCTTAACCACAGAATCCCAGAATCATTTAGGTGGGAAAAGCCCCTCTGAGATCCAGTCCAGTCATCCCCCAGCACTGCCAAGGCCACCACTGATCCATGTCCCCAAGTGCTCCTAACGGGATGGGGACTCCACCACCACCCTGGACAGCCAATTTCAATGCCTGACCACACTTTGGGTGAATAAATTCTCCCCAATATCCAATATAAATCTCCCTGGGGCACCTTGAAGCCATTCCCTCTCCTCCTGTCCCTGTTCCCTGGGAGCAGAGCCCGAACCCCCCCGGCTGTCCCCTCCTGTCAGGAGTTGTGCAGAGCCACAAGGGCCCCCCCTGAGCTTCCTTTTCTCCAGGCTGAGCCCCTTTCCCAGCTCCCTCAGCCCCTCCTGGTGCTCCAGTCCCTTCCCCAGCTCTGTTCCCATCCCTGGACATGCTCCAGCCCCTCAATGTCCCTCTTGTGAGGGTCCCAGAGCTGTCCCAACACTGAAGGTGCCCCAGCAGCGCCAGCACAGGGGACGGGCACTACCCTGGTTCTTCTTGGTGACCCTGAGCCATTTTCTGAGCCCTCCTGAGCCCCTTCTCTGTTTCCCTGGAGCACACAATGGGATGGATGCCCAAGGGCCATGCCATGGGTACAGCCTGTGTTTTCCAGACCCAGCTCTTGTTTGCACTTGCAGGACAATTGGTGCTGCTTTCCCAACACCCTGACTCGGCTCTTTGGTGCCTGCCTGTGATCTACTGCCACACAAATGATCCCTGCAGAACAAGGAGCCAGAAACTCCTTGTTCTGTGTTCTCCAGCTCATTATCTTTGTCTGTATAGGCAAGGGAACTTCCACTATTACCTAATGTTTTTTTAACATTATGGTTTTGGCAAGAGGAGATCCACTGGGTTTCTAATCCTGTCCTCGAATGCTTTGCAGTCCTTTCCAACCTCTTATTTGTGAATTTTTGAAGCATTTTTTCCAGAAAATCACAGAAATTATTAGGCAGAATAGCACTGGAATCACACGAGATTTCTGATCAGATGTGGTGTGGGAATTCATTTCCTTAGTTTCATTTATATATTTGCCTACATCCCTTTTAATCAGCATCATGGTCCTTTTGGAAAGACTTCAGAAAAAAAACAAAAACAAAAACAAAAAAAAAAAGGCTTGGGCCAAATCAAAGTGACGAAATTCAGGCCAAGTACAGGGTTCTGCCCATGGGCTGGGGCAGCCCCCAGGACCAATGCAGGCTGGGGATGAAGGGGTGGAGCAGCCCTGGGAGAAGGACTTGGGGGTGCTGGGGGTGAGAGCTGGACCAGCCCTGACCCAGCCCTGAACTCCCCATGCCCTGAGCTGATCTCCCAGGGAAGGGAACAGAGCTGGGGAAGGGGCTGGAGCACCAGGAGGGGCTGAGGGAGCTGGGAAAGGGCTCAGCCTGGAGAAAAGGAGGCTCAGGGGGGCCCTTGTGGCTCTGCACAACTCCTGACAGGAGGGGACAGCCAGGGGGGTTCGGGCTCTGCTCCCAGGGAACAGGGACAGGAGAGGGAACAGCCTCAAGTTGCACTAGGGGAGGTTTAGATGGGATATTAGGGGAAGTTTCTTCACTGAAAAGGTGATCAGGCACTGGCACAAACTGCCCAAGGCTGTGGTGGTGTCCCCATCCCTGGAAGTGTCCCAAAGGGATGTGGATATGACATGTGGGGACTTGGTTTAGAGGGGAACACAGTGGTGCCAGCTTCACTGCACGCAGGGATCTCAGAGGGATTTCCCCACCTTCAGGATTCTTTGATTCAATAAGAAGGATGTGGAGCTCTTGGACTGAATCTAGAGGAGAGCCACAGAATTGGTCACAGAACTGGAGCCCCTCTGCTCTGGAGCCAGGCTGGGAGAGCTGGGGATGCTCACCTGGAGAAGAGAAGGATCCAGGGAGAGCTCAGAGCCCCTTCCAGAGCCTAAAGGGGCTCCAGGAGAGCTGGAGAGGGACTGGGGACAAGGGATGGAGGGACAGGACAAGGGGCAACGTCCTAAAGTTGAAGGAGGGAAGGAATTTAGATGGGATTTTGGGAAGGAATTGTTCCCTGTGAGGGTGGTGGGGCCCTGGCACAGGGTGCCCAGAGAAGCTGTGGCTGCCCCTGGATCCCAGGAAGTGTCCAAGGCCAGGTTGGACAGGGCTTGGAGCAACCTGGGATGCTGGAAGGTGTCCCTGCCCATGGCAGGGGGTGGGACTGGATGAGCTTTAAGATCCCTTCCCACCCAAACTGTTCTGGGATTCTGTTCTGTGACTCTTCAATCCTCAGTGCCAGAGCACTGGTCAGGGTTGGATGCTCCACAAAACCATTCCCCATCATGCATCTGACACCCCATTGTGTCCATTGTGTCTGTGCCTTGCAGGCAGAGCCCAGAGCTTATCAGGAGCCATCCCAGGCTGAATCCCAGCTGCCCTGGGAGCAGCTGTGCCGTGGGCAGCCCCGGCTGGCACCGCTGGAGCCCGAGAGCCGGATCTGGAGAGCAGGACCAGCCCCACGTGCCCATGGAGCACAGCCTGGCTGCCAGGAGCCTTTGTGAGAGGGCTCAGTGGGGCAGGGTGACACTGCACAGCCTGCAGAGCAAACAACAGCCCTCTGCAGATGGCTTTGCCCAAGGTTCTCCTCTGGCCATGCTGCCGGTGGCCAGAGTCCCTCTATAAAACCTCTGCCCTCAGACACCTCAGGCACCTCAGATCTTGTGTGCCAAGGTCCCCCCTGGCCTCCAGCCATGAGGGTGCTCTGCCTGGTCTTTGCTGTGCTCATGCTTTTCTCCCTGGCCACCCCAGGTAAGACAGGGAGGTGTGGAGGTGGAGAAATTGGGGTGGGCTGTGTCCTCTGCTGCCTCTGTGCCTCAGGGGGAGGGAGGGGGTTCATTGCTGGGGTGGTGGGGATCAGGGCCCTGGTGATTTATTCAGCCTGGAGCTGGGATGGGGTGATGCCACATTGCAAATCCCATCTCCCACCCTCATGCAGAGGGATCCAGCATGAGTAGAGGGATGGTTTGTAAGTGCCCAGTTATCCTCCAGCTCAGTGGGGACATGAAATGCATCCAGTCCTGGGTGGGGTACCCAGAGCATCTTGCAACCAGCAAGAAGACAACTCCAGGTGCTCTGCCCTCCTACATACCTGTGAAAAACGCCAATCACTTGTTTTTAAAATTTTAAAAGTTTAATAGTAATAAAATGGTTATAAAAATAGTAATACAATTAGAGTAATAGTAATTTGGACAATTTGAATTAGGACAATACGAGACAACAGAAAAAAAGAGTTACAGACATCCAGGTACCATTTTCTGGGCAGCACAAGCCCGAAAATTAACAAAGGATTAACCCTTAAAAACAACAGCCTGTTGCATATTCATACACCTCATACATGATGCATAAATTCCATTAAAATACCGGATTCTGTGTGGCCATCCTCAACTTCTTCCTCTGAATCCTAACAGCACCTTCGAGGCGGGAAGAAGTTCGTTTCTTCTGATAAGAGGGCAATAAATTCTCTTTCTCTGAAAGATTCAGGTGTCCTGTGGCTGCTATCTCACTGCGAGTCCTTTCTTTAAAAAAAATGTATCCTAGATGGCATAGTTTCTATTTTAACATATTTTATAACCTAAAACTCTATTTACCACACTACTTAAGAGAATGAATCCAACATTACTTTCTAACACAACACGTACAATATTCATTTGAATATTTGCGAAACGCCAATCATAAAATACGCACATTTTCCGCAGTATCCACGATTTCCTCCGTAACCCCCCCTTCTCTGTCTCTTCCCACGGCAGGGCAGGGGCAGCCCAAGGGCTTTTGTGACGGGTACTGCGCCCACGCCTGCGGCGAGACCGAGGAATGGTCCTTCAGCCCCTACTGCGAGGAGCTGCACTGCTGCATCCCCTCTCCCAAAAAGGGCAAATGACCCTGCAGGAATCCAGCCCCGCAGCTCCCGGGGATGTGCCCAGGCCGTGGCCGAGGCGGTGCTCAGTGCTTTGAAGTAAAGATGGGCAGATAAGATGGTTTCTGTGTGCTGCGATAAACTGATTTCTGTGATAAGATGATTTCTGTGTGCTGTGAGGGAGGGGACGGCCGGGAGAGGTTGGCAGCCAGAGCTCCCTGGAGAGTGGTCACAGACACAACCCTGGCAGCCCCAAACCCCTTACACCAAAATTCCAGCCAGGAAAAACAAAGGCTTTGGGGTTTTCAAAGAAGATTTGGTGACAAAGGCTGGGAGAGGGCTCATTGCTTAATCCAGTGTTTAATCCAGTGGCTCCCTCCTCCACGAGCTGAATCCCAGTTTATTTGGAGGGGGAACAACAGCTCCACCATTCCCATTCCCCATCAGAACCCTCTGCTCTGGGGTTCTCAGTCCCTTGGAGAGATGGGAATGGGAGACACAAACAGCACCACCTTCCCCTTGCCCCCCAAAATCCCATTCCTGGGGTGCCCACAGAGCAACCAATGCAGCCACTGAGGCTTTGGGGTTGTCCTGGACACCCTCACCAAGTGCCTTCTCAGCAGAGTCTGTCACCAGATAATTCCATGGGGATCATTCCAGATTATTCCATGGGGGTCACCAAGAACAGGAGAACAGCTGAGGGTTTCCTCAGTGTCCCCTTCCCTGCCCCATCCCCTGTGGGATAACCCAATCACTCCAGGTATTCTGCAAGGGGACATGGACTGATCCACTGTGGGGTGGCTCAGAACACCCCACAAACACTCCAGCAACCCTGGAGGCTGGGATGTTTGTGTCCTAAAGAGCCACAGGGCAGAAATCAGCTCTGTTTCTCTGAAACCCTGCAGGAAATAAAGGAACTTTCCAGCCCCTGGGGCCTTGCAAACACAGAAAAAGGCTTTGAATGGGTATTTGTGGGGTTGGAAGGTGCTGCAAGAGAAGAGAGGGGGTACAGACCTCTCCCTCTTGTGGGATGACTCCCAATTCCTGCAGGAGGAAGGGCTGTGTCTCCTCTTCTCAGCAGCATCCTTTGTGACCAGCAGAGATCTTGGCACATGGAGCTGGAGGTAAAAGTGATTTCTTCCTCAGAATAATTTATATGTTTGCCCAAAATTCCCATTTTGCAGGACACATGGGGCCTGCTGGTGTGTGTGAACATGCAACATGAGGTGCTCCAAGTGTTTAGTGACCACCCTGGTCTGAATGAGTGTCCCTGGAAACTTTGGGGCAGACAGGTAGAAAAAAAAAGAATAACAGGAAAAAAGGGGACCAAGCTTATGCTTCTTTATTTATCTTTAGGATAAAATTTTCATCCTTAGGGTAAACTGATAACCTGAAACACTTTATCAGCTGAAAGACTGACCAGGGATACAGGAAACCTGGTAAAACTGGGGGATTTCTTAGGGTATGGACAAGAGGACTGAGTGACTGGGTGAGATGCTGGGTGTGAGGGGGGTAAGGTCCAGATTACAGAGTCTGAGGGCTGGCAGCAGGTAAAAACCCCATTTGATACAGGATGGCCCAGCAAGAGTCACAGATTTTGACAAGATTCACCCGAGCCCAGAAAAGAAGACACAAAAGATGGAAAATTCACCTAAACCACCCCTGAGCTGGTGACACTTCACAGACACACAAGGCTGAAAGTTTGATTAAAGGATAAAAATTCCAGAAGGAAACATTAAAAAAAAATTAAAACTCCTTTTCTTTTTCTTTCTTTTGTTTTTTTTTTCCTGGGAATTGTGAGAGTGAAAAGAAAGTGAATGAACTCCAAAATGGGGTTTGGAGCGCCCTGGGATAGTGGGAGCTGTCCCTGCCCATGGCATGGGTGGGATGAAACAACCTAAAAATGTCATTAACAACCCAAACTATTCTGTGATTCCATGATATTATAAATTCCAACTATGACAAGAAACAGATTCATAGCCTGGAAATATTTTATAGGAGAAATTAGTTGAATGTCTATTTATTATACCCATGAATTACAAGGGTTACTCACATTTACAAGGAGAAAACATCAGTTACTGGGCTTGGTTCAAAGTTATCCCCTGGGAGAGCCCCTCTAACTCAGATCCCACAGAACTCAAACTCCATTTTATGTTTTACCACTTTTTTTTCTTTTCAGGGCAGCAGGGGATGGAAAGGCCACTGCTTCTGCACTCAATTTCAATAAAGAGGTGATATAAAAATGGAGGAATTGTCAAAAAGGAGGTAAAAGGTGCAGCTAAAAGAGTTAAATGCTTGCAAATAGATTCTTTGCAAGCACCTGGGGAGGTGTTTAAGGCCACTAAAAAGGAGACTCAAGGAAAATCTATGACAGGTATTAAAAAAAAAAAAAGGCCTGAGAAAGAGCAAAAAGGAAAAGGTCACAGCAGAACAGTGGGATGAGGGAGGTGGTAAGAAAGGAAAAGCTGAAATTGTGGCCAAACATGGAAAATAGAAAAGATAATAAACTGGGCCTGACAAAGTATAAAACACAACAAGGCAGCTCAGCAGAGAATTGCAGGAAGAGTTGAAAAACGTGAAGAAACCTCTTCAAATCAGACTTTTTTTTTCTTTTTCCAAACACATAGTGAATGTGCAGCCTGACAAAGAGCGTGGGCAGGGAAATAAAGTTAATTAAAGCTCAGGCCACTCCACAGGAGCTGAATGAAATGTTTACATTGGTTCTCACCTGGCCAGAAAGAAGAGAGGCCTTGATGCTGAACCCTCCTTGGTGGGGACTCATCAAAGGGTTTGACTTCAATGTAAAAGCAGTGGAAGAGAAGAAAAAGCAGCAAAAAGAGAACAAATCACCAGCACCCTGATCTTTCCCCTCAAAACAAAAAAAAAGAAAAGAAAAGAAAAAAAGAAAGTCTGAAGAGAATTCAAGAATGAAACAGCCACTTCTGACTGCAGTGTGTGATCTCTGCAGCCTGGAGAAGAGAAGGATCCAGGGAGAGCTCAGAGCCCCTGCCAGGGCCTAAAGGGGCTCCAGGAGAGCTGGAGAGGGACTGGGGACAAGGGATGGAGGGACAGGACCCAGGGAATGGCTTCCCACTGCCAGAGGGCAGGGATAGATGGGATATTGGGAAGGAATTGTTCCCTTTGAGGGTGGAGAGGCCCTGGCACAGGGTACCCAGAGAAGCTGTGGCTGCCCCTGGATCCCTGGGAGTGTCCAAGGCCAGCCTGGACAGGGCTTGGAGCAACCTGGGATAGTGGAAGGTGTCCCTGCCCATGGCAGGGGGTGGCACTGGATGATCTTTAATGTCCCTTCCCACCCAAACCATTCCATGATTCAGTGAAATGTTCCTCAAGAAGCTTTTGCTGTGCAAAGATGGGACATGGTAGTTTGATAAGGAAACAAAATCCTTAAGTGTCCTATGGGATTGCAAACCAGGATTTCACCAGTTTAAATTCATTAACTTGGGGGGGAAACAGGAAATCAGGAAAATCCTGTCCTAAAACCCAAGGACAGGGCCCAGCACAGGAAATCAGGAAAATCCTGTCCTAAAACCAAAGGACAGGGCCCAGCACTTTGGGGCTGAGCTGCAGGGGAGGGGGTTAAGAGGAGATTTGTGGGAGGAATCAGCAGGAAATTTGATCATAAAAAAATCTGGAAAAGGGATGGGAGGGAATGGAGAGATGGCTTGTTGAGGGTAATAAAAGTGATGGCTGAAAAAGGACCTGGCTTGGGTTTGGGGGTGTGATTCCTCTCCTGGCTGGTGAAATCCAGGTGGATCTTGTGAGGAAAAATGTCACCCTGATTTTTTAAGATTTTCTAAGCCTTCTGATGTTTACATTCTTGTACAGAACTTTCTCACACACTTTCTGTAAATAACTCATTGTTTTGCATTCTTTTATGGAGGAGGAGAAATTTGACGGACTCTGATTGGCCATTAATTAAAAACAACCACATGAGACCAATCCCAGATGCACCTGTTGCATTCCACAGCAGCAGATAATCAATGTTTACATTTCATTTCTGAGGCCTCTCAGCTTCTCAGGAGGAAAAATCCTAAGGAAAGGATTTTTCATAAAATCTGTCTGTGACAGAAAAATCCAAGTCCTTTTCCATGTGGAGTTCATGGCTCCGTGTGGGTTATTTGATTGTAGAGACTGGGAATGCAGGAGAGAACAGGGAGCACCAGCAGCATCACACTGAGCTCTTTGCTAAACCTTGGGAATCCCAGCCAGACATTTTGGGACTCTTTACTTGCTCTCCCTTTTATTTATTTATTTTTTTTTAAATTTTCCCATATGTTTGCTGCTCCCATGATAGGGAATATCCCTGTGAAAGGAGAAGGAAGAGCTGGAGGCACCTTGTGACCACTCAGGGAGTGAAACCTGGATGTGCTGAGCCTTCAGCCTCCGTCTCACCAAGGAAGGACCACCTAAAAAAACCCTGCTGGATATTTTTTTTTGGGTTTTTTTTTTTTTCTGTTTACACAAAGTGCACTGATCAGGAAGGTCCCAATGTTTAAAAAGAGGCAGTGCAGGCTCTGCCCTGCTCCCTGTCTGTGCCTGTGTGGGGTGGCAGTGACAGGGAAGCAGATGGGCACGTTAGCAGGAATCACTGGGCCAGACATTCCCGTTCCTCTCTCTCTCCCAGGGCAGATGCACTGACTGTCACCACAAGGAAAGACACATCTTTAAAATGTATAGCACCAGGCAATATGGGAACTCCAGATTTGTAGGGAAAGCAGGTTTTTTTTTTTTGTTTGGTTTTGTTTTGTCTTTTGCTACTTTGTGTGGCTTTTCCTTTAAAAATGTTTCTGTTGAAGTCTTATTTCACTGATAATAAGATCTAGAGGAAAACAGAGGGGGAAAAAGAATCTTACAACCAGGATCCAATCAATTGGCATGAAATCCTGGAATGGTTTTGGTTGGAAGGATCTTAAAATTCATCCCATTCCCATTCCTGCCATGGGCAGGGACACCTTCCACAATCCCAGGTTGCTCCAAGCCCCATCCAGCCTGGCCTTGGGCACTTCCAGGGATCCAGGGGCAGCCACAGCTTCTCTGGGCACCCTGTGCCAGGGCCTGCAGCTTCCAGAAGCAGGACTCAGCAAAACACCCTTTCTTATGAAGCTGCAATTTCTGGGGCTGTTTTAATTGATATTCATCACATCTCAGGCACCTGATGGGATTTTTGGGGATGTCTGTGCAGGGTTGGACTGGGTGATACTTGTGGGTCCCTTCCAGCTCAGGATAACCTGTGATTTTATGCACATTTCTCAAGTTACCCTGTTTATATCAGATAGGAAAGACAAAGAAGTTTTGGTTTTGTTTTGGGGTTTTTTTTTTTCCCAAATACCTGTTCTTTCCAGATGTAGAACACCATGAGAGCAGTGAGAGGAGTGACTGCTTTAAAGTGGTGCAGTTTTAGCTGAAACTCCACAGCAATTCAGGGTCACTTCATTATTTTACTTCTGCACTTGTTCCCTTGCTCTGCTCAACTCCCTGACCGGAGGGGACAACCAGGGGGGGTCGGGCTCTGCTCCCAGGGAACAGGGACAGGAGGAGAGGAAACGGCCTCAGGCTGCTCCAGGGGAGGTTTAGATGGGATATTGGGACAATTTCTTCACTTAAAGGGTTGTCCAGCCCTGGCACAGCTGCCCAGGGCAGTGGTGGAGTCCCCATCCCTGCAGGGATTTAAAACCCCTGTGGATGTGGCATTTGGGGACATGGGTCAGTGGTGGCCTTGGCAGTGCTGGGGATGGTTGGACT
This sequence comes from Agelaius tricolor, assembly GCF_023055355.1. Classification (NCBI taxonomy): domain Eukaryota; kingdom Metazoa; phylum Chordata; class Aves; order Passeriformes; family Icteridae; genus Agelaius; species Agelaius tricolor. The sequence goes on along the minus strand of NW_027269261.1, from coordinate 112,281,768 downwards.
GGATGATCTCAGAGAGCTTTTCCAACCTAAACAATTCTGTGATTCTATTGATGCCAATAAACATGAGGGTATCTCTGCTTTCTCATTGGAAATTATGGTTTCTTTTCCAGATTTATTTGGACCCTTGTGAATCCCAAGTATTAAGATTTTTTTATTTTAATTTTATGTTTTACCACTTTTTTTTAAACTTGCTGAATTCAGTGGTCAAAGAAAACGTACTAGGAGGGAAATACAAGTGATGACTGAGGAGGATCCCTCTGCTGAAATTTCTGCAGTGACTTCACATTGCAAAGACACAAAAATCATTCAAATACATGGGCTCAAACACACCAAACCCAGCCCTGGACCAGTGGCACAGAACATCCTGAAAGGGATTGTTAACGATATCCTAATTCTACAATTCTGAAATTCCTCCAGAGTTGGTGAGAAGGAATTCTGGCAACACCAGAACCACTGGAAGGTCAGAGCTACTGCCAGAGATGTGCTGCATTCCCCAAATTGTGGGGTTTTTTTAGGAACAACCAAGTGGGAAACCCAAACTGTGAGTTTTCAGCCCCTTTCCTCACTTGCTGTAGAGATCTTGGCTCTGTGTTTCTCTTCAGCTTTCCCAGTATCCATTCCCCATCCAAGACCAGCAGAGGTGCCTGGAAATTGGCTTTACTCTGGAAATTGGCTTTACTCTGGAAATTGGCTTTGCTCCATGTATTTTCTGGAGGACAGGGAGATGGGATTTGCCCTGTGGCCAGTGAGGGTTAATCCCCTTTTCAGGAGCTTCCTGAGCACCTTCTGGTCATCCCTGGGTGGTCTCTCCATGCTCCTTTTAAGGTCCCTCAATTCCATTTTCCCCTTTCACCAACCCCTGCTTTGTTTCATCATGTTTCCTCACAATTCTTGGGTTTCTCCAACCTGTGGCCCTTTTTCCCCCTTCTAAATGAGAAAGATGCTGGAGAGAGTTTGAGACTTTGTCCCCATCCTTCCCTCTCATTCCCCAGCCATGGCCACAACACTCCTGCCAGGATCTCCAATGAACACTGATTTTTTGAGTGACCCAGGGGATTTGCTGTGAGGCTCAGTGGGGACAGGGACAGCCAGGGGGGTGCTGCTCCAACCACGCCTTTGCCACCCAGCACTGCCTGAATTCCCTGTGGGAAACAGAGGGGGAAACTCCAACGCTTTAATACTTCCACTGTGAAATTTGGGGAAAAGAACAGCGGGACATGATGCCAACAAGTCTTTGTGGCTTGGGTAACTTGTCCTAATGCTTTAAATGGGATCATGAGCACACAACAGATTATACCTCATTTTTTTCTTTGTTTTATTTATTAAGAGGAGGGGATGGCAATGGGGTCAGACAGCTGGCAATCTGCTCCCAGAGCCATTGTGGTGCCTCCTCTTCCCCAGGTGCTCCCTCTTTAGCTCCTATTTCCCCTTCCAGCTGGTTGGGATGCAGCAGGAGTACTTGCAGTCAGCAGAGGTGTATTTCAAATCCACTGCACGACACTTTGAGGAGCAGTACCCCGCAGGAGCACAGGTCTTCCTGAACTTCCCATAGCCTGGAAGGGGAGAGGGAGAGTGGTTGTTCCTCATTTCTGTTCCCCATTTCCCCATCTCCCCGTTTCCCTACCTGTATTCCCCATTTCTGCATTTTCCCATTTCCCCACCTCTCTTCCCCATTTCCCCATCTCTGTTCCCCATTTCCCCATCTCCCCATCTTTGTTCCCCATTTCCACATTTTCCCATTTCCCCATCTCTGTTCCCCCTTTTCCCATCTCTCCTCCCAATTTCCCCATTTTCCCATCTCTGTTCACCATTTCCCCATTTCCCAATTTCCTCATTTCTGTTCCCCATTTCCACATCTGTATTCCCCATGTTCCTGTTTTCCCATTTCCCCATTTTCCCATCTCTGTTCCCCATTTTCCCATCTCTGTTCCCCATGTTCCCATCCCTGTTCCCTGTTTCCATGCCCTCCCACCCCCTCCCAGTCACAGTGGGCAGCAGGATCAGACCCTGTCCATAGGGAAGTCCTGCTCCATCCCCCACATGTCCAACATTCCAAGCCCAACCCCAAAGCTGGAAGGGACCTTGCAGGGCCCAGAGCAGCTCCTTGTGCACCTCCCTCCCTTCTGGTGGCCACTGGATGACCCTGGTGCACTTTGTGACAGAGGGGAGAGCATCCCAAAACACCCCAAAACCAGAACTCATGAAGATGTTCCTCAGGGCAAGGCTTCACCAAGGGCCAGGCACCAGGGTGAGAAGCTGCTGGCCTGAAATAGCTGGGAAATGATGTCCAAAGTGAAGGAATATTGGAATGGGAACCTTCCTGAGCCCCAAATCTGCCTTTCAGTCAGTGAAGGGGGAGGTGAGGACCAGAGCAGAAGGGATGTGTGAGCGCTGCACAGCAGAAATGTCAGGAGCTTGACCCTGAAGGTATTGCCAGAAGTGGCCTGGCACAAAAGGTGGCATCAAGCAGAGGAAAGTTCCAGAAGGCTGGAGTCTCTGAAAAGGACATCCAGCACTCACTTGGTGCTTCATGGTTAAAACAATTACACCAGGGCCCAGCTCACCTGAACTTAGGTGTAAAAACATCCAAAACATCCCAAATGTGCCTCTTAGAGTACTTTAAAGAGATTTTTTTTTCTTTTTTTTGGTAAAATTTTAGATTTTTATACAAATCTAATTTTTAATTCGATTTTAATAATAGTTTTAATAATTATTTTAATAATTAACTATTAATTAAACAATTATTTATTAATAATAGTTTTAATAATTAAGTTTTAATAATTAATTTAATAATAGTTTTAATAATAGTTTTAATAATAATAGTTTTTAATAATAATTTTTAATAATAAAAAATCTGAAATTTTTTTAGATTTTTATACAAATCTATTTGTATAAAAATAGATCCCCACATAAGACAAGCTGGGGTAGCCAAATCGTGTCACAGAACCACAGAACCCTGAAATCATAGAATCACAAAATCATAGTCATGAAATCACAGAATCATGAAATCATGAAATAATAGAATCATGAAATCACAGAATCATGAAATCACAGAGCCATCAGGTGGGGTTGGTTGGGCCATCCTTGGGTTGGTTGGAGACACAGATGCGCACCCAAAGGATTTGGGACATTTATGGGAGCATCAAAGCCTCAGCTGTAAAGCCAACAGGGGCCCGAGTTTTCTCCAGCTGCTGCAGCCCAGGCTGACCCTCCTCATCCCACTTTTCCCCTTTATCCAGCTCACAATTCCCCCTCTTACCTGGGGCAGCCAGGGAGAGCAGGAGGAAGGCGGCAAGGACGAGGCAGAGGAACCTCATGGCTGGAGAGGAGCTGGATCTCAGCGAGGCTGGAGCAGGAGCTGGGCGCTGTGAGTGCCACTGCTGAGCTTCCTCTCCTTTATAGGGCAGAGAGGAGGGTCTGGGGGAGGTCCTGCTGCTCATGGCATGGCCAGCAGCCCCTCCACCCTGCTGGCAAAGCCCTGCTGTCCCCAGAGCTGGGATCAGCCCCCGATTCAAAGGGAAAACCGCGGAGTGTGACAGGAGCGGCCGGGGAGCAGATGGAACAGATGTCCTGGGGCAGAGGGACCTCTCAGGGAACAAGATCAGTATCACAGGCCTTTCCCAACCTTTGGCAGGGATGCAGCAGGGCTGGGATGTGGCCAGGATGCACTGACAGCTCTGCCTCTGCTGTCTGGAGCTGTCCCCACACGCTGAGAGGAGCCGGTGTCCGTGTGTCACCCTCTTGCACACCCCTCTGGTAAATTCAGCAAACACCTCATTCCCTACAGCCTGACCTGTTGGCCCCTCTCACCCCTCTGAAGGGAGGAGTTCTGGAGCTGAGAGCCTTTTCCCAGGAAGATTTGACCACTTACAGGCACTTGGATCAGCCCCTCTCCCTCACAAACCCTCCAGACAGCTCTGGGGGCTGAAGTGGGTTCAGTTTTGGGGTGGACATGGCCTGATCCAGGCTGTCAGGGGTGCTCTGATGCCAACAGAAGATTATTCAGAGCAGGGAAATGAGAACTGACTGCAAGGAGTCTGGAGGCAGAAGGGTCTCAGCACTGAGTGGCAGCTTCAGCAGATGGCAAACGAGACTGGCTCAGTGATGGCAAACTGATTTTCACCTTCCAGGAATGAGACATTCCCAAAGAGCACTCAGAAAAAAAACCCAAAAAAACAACAAGAAACAGTGCCAAGAGTGCTTGGGTTTGCTGGAATGGGTGCTGATAGAAATTGGGGTGGTTTTGTGATAGTTTTGAGGGTGCTTCATGCTGCAAACTGTGCTGGTGTCCCTCTCTCTGCACATGTAGAACAAAAAAAGAGGTACAAAAAAAGAGGTACAAAAAAAGAGGTACAAAGAGGTACAAAGGATGGCAGGGAGGATGGTGAGAGCTGGAGACTTATTCCCAAGACAGTAATTAGAGTGGGAACTTCCACTGTAGAGGGAGAGGAGTATGTGGGAATGTGTGACAGCACTGTCAAAAAAGTGTCCTGAAAAAGAGAGAACTCTGTTTTTCCCTTCCCATAGCCAGGGAAGCAGGTGACACACAGGAATTTGATGCACTGAACAAAGGAATTGTTCTTTCCCACTGCCCACAGTGGTGCAACTCAGTGTGCAACTGACAGCATGAGAGGAAACAGCCTCAAGCTGCACCAGGGGAGGTTTAGATTGGGTATTGAGAAAGATTTGTTCACTAAAATGGTGCCCAGGGCAGTGATGGAGTCCCTATCCCTGCAGGGATTGAAAAGTTGTGTGCATGTGGCACTTGGGGACATGGGTCAGTGGTGGCCTTGGCAGTGCTGGGGAATGGTTGGACTCAAAGACCTCAGAGGGCTTTTCCAGCCTCAACGATTCCATGGCTGCCATGGATATTGTGGAACAGGGAGCTGTAAATGTCTTCAGAAGGTGACTGGGCAGCCAATCTGACTCTGAACAGCTGGGCAGGCTGGACCAGGTGATCTCCAGAGCTCCCTCCCACTCTGTGCTCCTCTGTGCTTCCATGAAATCCATGAAATCCCCTGAGGGGCATTCAGCACAATAATATTCATCCAACCCAGAGATCAGACTGCTGGAACTGGGTGGGGTTTCCAGTGTAATGCTGCTCTCTGTGGCTGTGCACCTTCAGCTCTTTGTCACTGTCACACTGAGGACAGCTGGCTGGACGGGGACCTGCTACACAGACAGCAACAGAGCTGGGGAAGGGGCTGGAGCACCAGGAGGGGCTGAGGGAGCTGGGAAAGGGGCTCAGCCTGCAGAAAAGGAGGCTCAGGGGGGCCCTTGTGGCTCTGCACAACTCCTGACAGGAGGGGACAGCCAGGGGGGTCGGGCTCTGCTCCCAGGGAACAGGGACAAGACAAGAGGAAATGGTCTCAAGCTGCTTCAGGAGAGGTTTCTGTTGGACATTGGGACCAGTTCCTTCATGGAAAGGGTTGTTCAGCCCTGGCACAGCTGCCCAGGGCAGTGGAAGAGTCCCCATACCCAGAGGAATTTAAAATCCATGTGGATGTGGCACTTGGGGACATGGATCCATGGTGGCCTTGGCAGTGCTGGGAGATGCTTGGACTTGATCTTAGTTAGAGATCTTTTCCAAACCTAGATGATTCTATGATTCTGTGAATCCATGGCATGGTTTGTACCCTTCTGTTACAGTTTCTTAACAAATCAACTGTCCTGGCACAGGAGCTGCCTCTCCCTGTTGATAAATTTTTATCACAACCCTGGCCAGGTTTTTTTCCCAAGGCTGCTTTACACATTTGCAAACACAATTCCCACTGCACCTCCTGTGTCTCCATGAGACAGACTTGATTTCCACTGGGACAGGGACCTGGCCATCCTGCTTGGAGGGGAAGAGATTTTATATTGTGGATGTCAGCAGGGTGTGACCACTGACATCGGGGCCAGGGAGTGGGGCATGGAACTGCTGCAACCATGGAAATAGTGTGTGTTACCAAAAATGCATGGAACCACAGTGTCCAAGCGATGCCACAAAGGTGCTCCAAGGGCTGGAGCCCCTCTGCTCTGGAGCCAGGCTGGGAGAGCTGGGGGTGTTCATCTGGAGATGAGAAGGATCCAAAGAGGGCTCAGAGCCCCTGCCAGGGCCTAAAGGGGCTCCAGGAGAGCTGGAGAGGGACTGGGGACAAGAGATGGAGAGACAGGACACAGGGAATGACTTAAACTGAAAGAGAGTAGGTTTAGATTAGAGATTAGGAAGGAATTCCTGGCTGTGAGGGTGGTGAGGCCCTGGCACAGGGTGCCCAGAGAAGCTGTGGCTGCCCCTGGATCCCTGGAAGTGTCCAAGGCCAGGCTGGACAGGGCTTGGAGCAGCCTGGGATAGTGGAAGGTGTCCCATGGCAGGGGGTAGGAACAGGATGAGCTTTAAGGTCCTTCCAACCCAAAGCATTCTGTGATTCAGTGATCACAATCTCAATTCTTACAGATTTTTGTAATTGATCATTTTCTTGGTCCTGTGACCGTCTCAGCCCTCAGCTCTCTCCAGCTATTCCACCTCCCCTTGAAGCCTGGTCCTCTTGGCAGCAAACAGCACCACCTGGAATTCTAATTCAGAATAATAAATGAATTAACTGACGCGCCTGACACGTGATAAACCTGGTGGTTATTTTTATAGAAAGAATAATCAATTCCTGCCTTTTCCAGAAGGGAACAGGATGATGTTCTCCCAGTGTGTGCACCTTGGTGCCCACTGCAGCCCCACATCTTTCCTGCAGAATCCCTGAATTGCCAGATATTGCTTATTCCAGGTTCTTCACCAACTCTTTCTGTATTTTCCAAAAAAGAAAGGCAAATCCCCAGCACCCTCCAGAACAGAGCAGCTCCTTTCAGCTTATTTGCAAATTCAGAAAGGAGCTTTATTCCATTATGGAGTTTTTTAATGGAGACCTTGGATAGTTCAGGACTTAGAACAGCCTTGTGAGATGTCCTACCATCACCATAGCAACTGGAAATTTATTAACTCCTGCTCATAAACCATTTTTTCCTTCATTTGCTTTGGGCTGTGATCAATACTGGGAAAAAAAAAAAACAACAAAAAAAAAAAAAAAAAAAAAAAAAAAACAACAACAAAAAAAAACCCAAAAAAACCCAAAAACAACAACAAAAAAACAACCAAACTCAAAATTGAGACAAAACACCCAAAAAAATGAATGTGATGAAGAGAATCACGTTTGGGAGAGGCCCTTGAGGGTCCTCAGTGCCAGAGCACTGGTCAGGGTTGGATGCTCCACAAAACCATTCCCCATCATGGATCTGACACCCCATTGTGTCCATTGTGTCTGTGCCTTGCAGGCAGAGCCCAGAGCTTATCAGGAGCCATCCCAGGCTGAATCCCAGCTGCCCTGGGAGCAGCTGTGCCGTGGGCAGCCCCGGCTGGCACCGCTGGAGCCCGAGAGCCGGATCTGGAGAGCAGGACCAGCCCCACGTGCCCATGGAGCACAGCCTGGCTGCCAGGAGCCTTTGTGAGAGGGCCCAGTGGGGCAGGGTGACACTGCACGGCCTGCAGAGCAAACAACAGCCCTCTGCAGATGGATGGAGTTGTCTCCAGGCACAAAAGTTTCTGGGTTTTGTTGTTTCATCGGCGTCGTTCCGTGCTGCTGGCACAGCAAGAGCTCCCCTGGCCTTGCAGCCATTAGGTTGGATATTGGGGAAAATTCCTTCACTGGAAGGGTGAATGGCACTGGAATGGGCTGCCCAAGGCAGTGGGGGAATCACCATCCCTGGAAGGGTTCAATAAAACCATCTAAAGGTGGTGCATGGGTCAGTGGTGGCCTCAGCAGTGCTGGGGAATGGTTGGGCTCGATGGTCTCAGAGGGATTTTCCATCCTCGGTGATTCCGTGGTTCTGTTTTCTACACTGTTCTGCTTCTCTCTCATTTTTCTCCATGCCTACCCAGGTAACACAGCAGCTGGAGAGGATGGAGAGACTTGGAAGGACAAAATTAGGAATTGTCACCTCCAGAGTCACCTTACTGGGACACCCTGCAGTGACACATCCTTGAAAACAAACTCCACTGGCCAGAAACTCTCCAGGGAACTGGAGAAAGTCTCTTCCCACCTCACCCCTGTCACTCCTTTACCCCTTTTCTGGATTTCTCTATTCCTTCTCTCTTTTTTATGCCTCCATCCAGCTATTATCCATATCCAATTACTGTAACTACATGTTCATACCCTCTCGTCTTCCTTTTTCATTCTTTCCTTTTTCCTTTTTCTTTCCACTTCATATTTTTTTGTTTTCCATGACCACTGCATGGAAATAACCCTGCTCATTTCTGCTGTTGACCATTCATAACCTTTTAGAAGGAATAATTCCATTTATTGGGATTCTGAAGGAAAATAAATAATTACACTGATCATTACACTGCTATTGAGCAGTGGTTTTTTTTTTCTTCTTGACAAGAAGCTGGGTGGGTTTTTTTAAGATGCAGAGTTTATTTTGTAGATATTGAATGTGTTGTACAAATGTTCAGCAGAGAATCCCTCAGTCTAGTTCTTCATGTCCAAATTCAAACAAACAGCAACAATTGTTGCTTGTGTCGTTTATTCTTTTTTGGATTCATCCTTTCTGGATGCAAAACCAATAGCTAAAATCTCCTCTGAGTTAAGGCCCAAGGAGCAGGAAGGATGAGTCTGAATCAGCTGAGAAACACCCCAAAAAATCACCACTGCTGGGAGATGCTGAAGCCCTTTGCACCACAGGAGGAAGAGCAGAGCTGGAGAAAATCCAGCACAGGAGAGGAAGGATATTCTGTGTTCCTTCACAAAAAAAAACCAAAAAAAAAAAACAAGAAAAAAAAAAAAAATCTGTATTTTTGAATGGGATATGATTTAGCCTTGATGTAATTTGGGTTTTTTTTAATCCCAGAAATTCCAGAAGCATTTTCCCCCAGGGAGATCTGTGGCTTTGCACAGATGTTTTCATCAGGCTCATTTCTTTCCCTGGCACACTCAGTGACCTCTGTGGTCCTTGTGTCATTGACAGGAGCTGAACCCTGCACCAGTAAATGAAATATTCTCAAATGTGGCAGCAAAAAATGTCAAGATTTACATCCTGCTGATGTAAATCTGGGAATATTTTCCCTCATTTGTCACCTTGCAATTGTGGTGCCCCGGGGACCTCCCTTTCCCACTGCTCTTGGTTCGTTCAATGCAGAAAAGGGAAAGACGAAGGGGTGAATGTCTCAGGCAGGGAAACAGCAAAGGAACTGGGATCTCTTCACTCTCCTCTGGCTCTTCCCAGTTAAAAATTTGAAGTCAAGTCCTTGGCATGTCTCTCAGGTGAGCTCTGTGCTGTGCAGCAGGAAGATGGCTCAAGCACGGCCTGCTTTGGCCATCCCCATGGGATTAAACCGCTCCCAGCTTCCAAAAACAGTGGCTTTTTACCCAAATACTGCATGTGGTCTTTGGTCTGTGGCCAGTCCAGAACTTGCACTTGGATCTGGTGAACCTGCTGGTTGTCCTGGGGCACAGCAGCTCCTGGGGCTGTGCTGACCCTTTGGGAACATGGCACAGCTTAAACTGGAGTGTGGGCACTCCCTAGGGCGGCTCCAGATCACAGCAGCTCCCAGGGTTACAGGAAAAAAGAGGAAGAAAAGGAATCAGAACTCCTGGAGTTCAGAAGTTGTGGAGCTGCATTTGTGGTGAAAATTTTCCCTGGTGAGGAATATCCAGTCATGAGCTGAAAATCTCCAGGCACTGAAGTCATCACCACTTCTATTAATTTTGAATCTCATTTTTAATAATTAAAGTTTCTCTATAGAATTATAGAATAGACTCATAGAATGGTTTGGGTTAGAAGGGACCTTATAGACAGCTAGGGCAGGGACAACTTCCATTATCCCAGATTGTTCCAAGCCCCATCCAGCCTGGCCTTGGACACTTCCAGAGATCCAGGGGCAGCAACAGCTGCTCTGGGAAAACTGAGCCAGGGCCTCTCCAGGCTCACAGGGAGCAATTTTTCCTAATTTCCAATCCAAAGATGCTTTCTTTCAGTTTAAACCATCTTGTCCTGTCACTCCAGGCTCCTGTAAATTGTCCCTTTCCATGTTCCCTGTAGGGTCCCTTTAGACCCTGGGAGGGCACCCAGGTGCTGGGTTTGGTGGTGGACATGTGGGGCTGGGTCAATGCTTGGACTCAATGATCTTAAAGGGCTTTTTTAACCTTAATAATTCTGTGATTCCATTAAAAAAAAAAAACAAAAAAACAAACCACAGGACTGCAGCAGCAGCTCTGCTTTGTGCCTGATCTTACAGGTAAAGAGACTTCCCAGCCCTGCTGCTGAGCTCCAGCACAGCTGGAGGATTTTCCAGCGCTCGCTGTCTCCGTGTCCTGTTTGATTTCTGGAATGACAAGTCACGGCTCTAAATTTATCCCACTGCCTGAAACAGGGAGTGGAACAAAAGGCATTTCAGCTGGTGGGAGCATCTCTGACTCTGCTGGGCTGCCCTGGCTCTCATCTCTTTGTCACTGGTACTTTGGCCAATTGTTCTTTATTAACTGGGATGATTAATTGGATTCTGGAAGAGAAGATTTTCAGTTCTCTGCATCCAACAGAGAGGACATTTACTCCCACACTGAGAATCCTTTTTTCCCCTCAATAACAATGGTTCATACTTCAAGCTACTCAGGAGACTCAGCCTAACAAATCCTAACTCAGCCTGCTCATATTTGATCTTAAATACTCAGCACAACCTCAGCAGTCACTGCTGAACTGAAAACACCAGAGGGTGACTCCAGATCCATTCAAAACCATTTTTCCAGGTTGTGAGCCCAGGCTGGACAGGGCTGGGAGCAACCTGGAATAGTGGAAGGTGTCCCTGCCCATGGCAGAGGGGTGAAACAAGATGAGCTTAAGTTCTTTCCAACCCAAGCCATTCTGTGATTCTGTGAAGTTCAAGTCTCCCTGCCCTCCTAAAACAAAATTTTCTAAGCTCCATCAGGCTGGGGAGGGTTTGGTTTTGAAGATGTATTGATTTATGCTCTTGAAGAGGCAATTCAGCATTCAGCTTTCTCAGGAATGATCTGGCAATTTCCTGAATTGGGTCAGACCCCAAGAACCCAGTTTTGGAATTGTGAGGAGTTACCCCAACATCTGCAGCTCCCAGGACAGAGAGAACCTGAGCCAAATCTCATGGAATTATAGCAGCCCAAATGATATTTTCAAAGCACTACAGCTTCTAAACAGCAATAACAAAACATCAGTTCATAAACAATTTGTCACCTCACATTATTCCCATTTCCCTTTCAGAAACAGGTCGTAGAACAATCCTGTTCTTGAATGACAGAATCAGAGAAACATGGAATGGCTTGGGTTGGAAGGATCATCCAGTTCCAACCCCCTTGCCATGAGGAAATTATAATAATGCTTCCTTGTGGCCTCCAAAGAAATCACAGTTGTCTCTATTGCAACCTGTAGTCACTGTATAAATATCTTTTTCATTATCTTTCAACTTAATCCCAAGTGCAGATGAAGATAATTTCATTAATGCCCCTTATTTCACATCCCTGTCCAATGGAAAGCCTTTTTAACTGTGAGAATTGGAAAAACAGAAACTTCCACAGACACTGAAGAGTTTCATCTGCAGCTTAAGAAGAAGCTTAGATTGATGTAAAAATACAATACACAGATATTAAGCAGAAAAATCCTAAACTTATATTTCTATAGTTAAATAGAAAACTTCAAAAAATCATAAACTTATATTTTTACTGTTCTATCAGTACAGTTTCTCACTTAAGTAAGTGAGAAACTGCACTGATAAGATGGGAAGGGTTTAAAATGTAGGGTTGAGGTTGTATGGAATAAGCTGAGAGTTTAGAAGTTATAATAGAAGCATCTATGTGTACATGAGTTAGAAACCCATTAGATAAAAGTATCCCCAGTACAGTAGAAGTAAGTAAAAGTGATAAGTTAAAAAAGCAGAATAAATTCTGTGGCAGCTCTCTATTAGTTTAGAAAGTTATATATTGTCTTGTAACAAAGAAACTTGTGACCACTCTTGAGCTATGGCCGACTGCTTGCTCCTTTAAAATCTCATGGCCTCTGAAAATGATGTTTATCTGAACAATAAATCATTCTTAGCTTGAAAATAGTCCCATCCCTTCATTTCTAGCAGTGACAATGATATCAACAAAGAAATCACAGTTGTCTCTATTGCAAGCAGTTGCTGTATAAATATCTGTTTCATTATCTTTCAACTTAAACCCAAGTGCAGGTGAAGATGATTTCATTAATGCCCCTTATTTCACACTCCTGTCCAATGGAAAGCTCTTGTAACACAGAGGTTTCCCTCCTCTGTCACTAAATTATCTTTTTTTCTATTTTTCTCCCTCCAGGGGTCTCTGAGCCCCCAAAGTCAAATCATATCCAAAGCAAAACTCTCAAAGCCACTCACCTAAAAAATCAGATCATGGCACAACAACACATTAAATATGTGTCTGACCCCTGTGCAGTGGCCTGAGTGGTTTCCTCAGAATTCAACGGGTTTTGAATTCATGGAAAGGTTGGAATTTTCCCCCTGAAAATTTGAACAAGCCAAGTACAGAGGTAGATGCATAGATCTGATAATATAGATCTGATATATCAGATATGCCACCCTTCATAGCCAGGTCCTGATAAAGGGAAAGTTTTGGGGACTCTTTGTACCTGGGCAATTGTTCTCACTCACTCAGAGTAATTCCAAGCAGCTCTGGCACCAGGCTGTGTACTCTGTGTGCTCCAGGAGCACAGAGACCTGGAGCTTTGTCCCTGGGGAGTGCCTGGAGATTTCCATGGCAAGAGAAGATTTTCATAAAGTGAGGAGGAAAAAAAAAAAAAAAAGAAGAAAAAAGACAAAAAGTTTAATGGAAAAATGTTAAATTTAGAATCCCAGAATGGTTTGGGTGGAAAGGGACATTAAAGCTCATCCCGTTCCCACCCACTGCCATGGGCAGGGACACCTTCCACTATTCCAGAGTGTTCCAAGCCCCATCCAGCCTGGCCTTGGGCACTCCCAGGGATTCAGGAGCAGCCACAGCTTCTCTGGGCACCCTGTGCCAGGGCCTTACCAACCTCACAGCCAAGAATTCCTTCCCAATATCCCATCCATCCCTGCCCTCTGGCAGTGGGAAGCCATTCCCTGTGTCCTGTCCCTCCATGCTTTGTCCCCAGTCCCTCTCCAGCTCTCCTGGAGTCCCTTTAACCCCTGGAAGGGGCTCTGAGCTCTCTCTGGATCCTTCTCCTCTCCAGGTGTCCAGCTCTCACCCACCAGCACCCCAATCCCTTTTCCTCAGGAGAATTACATGGTATCCCCTGATTTCTGATGACAAAATGGAAAAGCCTCTCCAGAAATTCGTTATTCCCCAGAGGAAAAAAAAAAAAAAAAAAAAGAAAAAAAACTAAAAAAAAGAAAATCAGCTAAAAATAATTAATGATGGAATCTCAGCCCCGAGGAATACTCGTGCACGAGGTGTGGGGTCCATCTGTCTGTCTGCCTCACCCTGCCAGCCTCCTTCCCCCTGCAGCCTCACTTCAGAGCTGCCCACTCACTCTCTGCTTGCCAAATCCTCAGTGTGGCTTTGCTGTGGAGTTGGGGATTCTGGCTGGGAAGCTCTCCCACAGCTGCAGCTCCCTCCTCCCAGCTGCCAGGAGGGTGGGCCCTGCTGGTGGGGTTGGGTGAGGAATTGTGGATGGCAGCTCCCAGGACACGCTGTGAGCTCAGACATCCCGGTGGATGTAATGTGGAAAACAACACCTAAACCAGCTCCAGCTGGGTTTTCTGCTATTTTAGCAAATTTCCTACAAACAGGATGGTTTCTCTGCTTCTCCATGGAAGAGTTTTTCTCTCTGCCTCTTCCTCCTGCAGCCCCTTGGCTGGATCCACACCAGTGAGTGAAGCAATGCCAGGACCAGGCTCAGACATAAAATTTCCCCCAGCCGCTGGCAGATTTTGGCTCAGGAGTCAGCACAGACACCAATCCCCAGCCAGCTGCCCACTGTGGATCCCTTTTTGGGGCAGGCAGGAGATCTCAGTGTCCTGTCTGTGGCTTGGCCCTTCCAGCTGGCCTTGGATTTATCCCTGTGGATGTGGGCATTGCACTCACAGATGATTCTCAGCAGCCACAAACCTCCCCTGCCCTGTGCTTGCTGCTCTTCCTGGGAAAACATCAGAGGCTGAAGTGGCTGGGAGCTGGGATAATGGGATCACAGTCTGTTTCAGGAATGGAAACAAGCACAAGAAAGCACTTTTTTTAGAGCCCTAAAAAACACCAGTGCTCGTCCAAGAGGCAAATGGTCTGCAGCATATGGAGAGTGATCCTCTGCCATCCTGCAGCCATTTACTCCTTGGATTCCACAGGCAAACCCCTGCTGGTGTCAGTGCACACGTGGCGGAGGAGAACTCACCCTCTGGAAAGCCCAAAACCATGGGAATCACTCCAGATTTGGGACACGTGGCCTCAAGGGTGACTCCAGAGGAACATCTGCTCCCCAGGGTCTGCCCCACACCCTGGGGCTTTTCAGGAACAGGCCCAGACAGTTCATGATCCTGCTCTCCAGGCAGGAGAGGAGGACATGGGAAGAGCCCTGGCTCCTGCTGAGGCCAGACAAGCTTTTGGCAGAGCTCTCCAGCCCACATTCCGGGGCAGAGGGAAGCAGATGGCCGGGCATTTAGGGCTCTGGCAGGAGGAATATCTGGGCCTTTGGCAGAGGGCACTGATTTAGCTGCATTTCCTTCTGCTTGGACAGTTTCTGTTTGTGCTTCTCCCGCTCGTGGGGTTTCTTAGGAGGCTTTGTCAGAGCAAGGAAAAGCAGCTGGTGCCTGGAGCCACCTGCTCCCAGCAGCTGGAGGGGCCTCCTTGACCCATTATCAGTTATTATGACCCTAAACCATCCTTAGAAATACCTGTACAGCCCACAGACCACAGAATATTTAGGTTGGGAAAGGCCTCTGAGATCAATGAGTGTTGGAACCCAGGAAATTCCTCTGGCTGTCCTGGAGGACTCGAGACCCTGCCAGGGGGCTCAGAGACCTTGGCACAGAGCCCAAGGCACCTGTGACTTTGATTTTGACCCATGGAGCAAATTACCAACTTTATATGAAGAATTACAAGCCAAGAGAGTTTAAGTAGAATAATAGTTTGTCACAGGGTGAAAAATAGATTTTTGGTGCTTTAGAATGGGGGTTTGGGGTCCCAAGATGGAAGAATTTGGGTGCACCCTGTCCTTCTTCTTTCTTCTTCCTGGCCTCCATGTTCTGGGTGATGCTGGCACTTTTGGGTTGGTTTAAGGTAGAAGTTCACTGTCTAACACCGGTGATAGGTATTGGGAAGTTATGGTAAATATTGTACAGGTAGTTTTTAGTATAAAAAGATAACACTGCCCCAGGGGCAGGCAGAGTGCCTCTGTCTGGCCTGCTGAACAGACCTCAGCAGGCCAGAGAAAGAATTTTATAAATAAGATACAATAAACAACCTTGAGACTGAGAACTGAAGAGCTCTGACTCCTTCTTTGACTGCTGGGCTGGGAAAAGAGACGTTCTAACACATCTCAGAGTCACTGTGACCAGCAGAGATTCTGAGAAATGAGTCCAATAGTTCCCCCAGCACTGCCAACGTCCCCATGTCCCCAGGTGCCACACCCACATGGCCTTTAAACCCCTCCAGGGCTGGGGACTCCACCACTGCCCTGTCCCAGGGCTGGACAACCCTTTCCATAGAGAAATTTTCCCTGATATCGAACTCAAACCTCCCCTGGAACAACTTGAGGCTGTTTCCCCTCATCATTTTCACTTGGGAGAAGGGACCAAGCCCCACCCAGCCACCCCCTCCTGTCAGGGAGCTGTGCAGAGCCACAAGGGCCCCCCTGAGCCTCCTTTTCTGCAGGCTGAGCCCCTGTCCCAGCTCCCTCAGCCCCTCCTCATCATCCCAGTCGTGCTCCAGAGTCCCTTGCCTCATTCAGGGTGAGCCTGTGTACCCCAGCCTTGAGATTATCCTAAAATTGTTGGCATTCACAGCCCAGCCCGTGGGTTGGTATCACCATTAGGTCAGATGTGACATACACACATGTGATCAGAATCCAAGAAAAAAGATTTTTTATTCTGCACCTTCTCCAGCTTATATACTCTTAACACAGCGTGATCTTAAGTTATTAACTACATCACTAAATAATATAACAATATTATAATGTATATAATAACTATAATAATAACTTATTATAATAATTGGTGCAGAGCAATTAGCATCAATATAATTGGCAAAAGTTTTACAGAAATTTAATAAGGCACATATGCACATCTACTTATGCACGTAGCCTAGCTGACAAAAATTTTCATGTATCTTTTCTAATATGTTTCCCTGCTGATGGCCTCGTCTTCTTCCTTGCTATGGATACACTTGAAAATCATCAATTATTTCTTCTATTTTCATCAATTATTTCTTCATCAAATCATCAATTATTTCTTCTATTCTCTCAGCTTTGCTTGCAGGCCAGCTGTCAAGCCCTTCCATGGGTTGGGACCTCTCCCATCTAGGGGCAATGCAGGACAGGATGACACGTTCAGCACTCAGAGATAAGGCAGCACCCAGAGATAAGGCAGCACCCAGAGATAAGGCTGGCCAGTGGTTTATTGCACAAGAGATGTGCTGGGCTGGGCTGTGCTGTTCCCTCCCGGTGTACCCTACATCCCCATTGCTCCTGAGATTGGGACTATGTTTGCTGACTGATATCAGTGCAGAGCTCTGCCAGGCAGTGCCACAACCCCAAATGTTGATTTTACAGGACTGAAACCAAGGCAGGATGGGTCTCCCTGCAGTGCTCAGGGGTTCCTCTGGGAAAGGTGAGGTCCAAACTCAAATTCTTGAGTACATGATGAGTACATGCATATTGGTGTAGCAGCTGAATTGCTGCTGGTATAGTCCAGGATAAGGAAGCAAAAAGAAGCTTTGCATAATATCCACAGATGTTTTATTCAGATGTTCAGGTGCCAGCACCCTCACACAGAGGGGCTGAGTTTGGGTCTGCCAAGGGCCCAGGGGGTGATCCTGGTCTCTGGGCTGTACAAAGGTGAGATCCAGTCAGGGAATAGGGAGGAGAGGCTCAGGGACATAGGAACAGGCACAGGAACAGGGGAAGGAGCCAATGGGGTCTAACAGCTTTTTGAGGGGAGCTTCTTGTGTCTCCCTAAACCAGGGAATGTCCCCCAGGGTCTCCACAATTCCCTGGTTTTTATATTATTAAGAAATCTTCTCTGAACCCAGCACCCACACCCAGATACTGGAATAAATCACACAAACCTCCCTTTTCTTCATGGTGGAAAAAGCCCATTCTTTATTCCCTTTCCCTTTTATACAGTTTTACAGACCTGTGTCTGACTCCAGTTGGTCAGTAACTTTCTTGCCAATTACTTTATTGGTTATTAACAAGTTGCTATTCTGTATTGATTGCTCACTCAAACCCCTGGTGTGTATGTGCAGGAAAAGTTGTTTGTGAGAGATAATTTTCATTTTTCTATCTAACAGATAGAAACAGTTAAATAGATACAATGGTATAAAACCAGTTTATACAGGTGCTGGCTGTTTTTCACCCAGGAATAGATGGTTATGTTAACAAACTGCCCACACCAAGATGAATTTGCAAAGTGCTAGCTTCCCTTAAAAGAAATAACAGAGCAGGCCTGATTTTATGAGGCCTTTCTTTATGATTTTTCTACCTTACTGCAGCACATGTACATGTACAAATGAGTACAAACCTCATTTTCCTTACAGCACAAAGCAGGACAGAAAAAGGCAGGCAGTGAATACCATCTCAGTGCCAGCCACTCCTCTTCTCAGGCACGTTCCTAGTGCACCTCTAACTCCTTTTTCTCTGTGTAATATCTGATATATCCCTGACTTGAGGGCTGTATGTGATGGGTTTTTCTCTGAGCTTGGTGATGATCCCTTCCCACACGTCCCCTGGGGATGGCAGAGCTGTCAGGACCAACACTGGGGTAACAATCAGCCCCTCCACTGCCCAAATTCGCCTTTTCCCTCCTTCACAGAGGCAGCAGAGCTGTTTCCCCATTGAAACAGCACTGAAATCCTCAGTTTTCCTTTGCAGCCATTCCAGCTGTGGCTTCCCCATCCCTGGTGTCCAAGGCCAGATTGGATAGGGCTTGGAGCAGCCTGGGATAGTGGAAGGTGTCCCTGCCATGGCAGAGCTGGAATGGGATGAATTTTAAGGCCTCTTCCAATTCAAACTATCAAGATACACCCAGAGACCCCTCTTCTCTCTGATGATGTGGATCAATGCAAACCCCTACAAGAGGAGAATTAATCGCCCTTGTTATGAATCTTTGCATCTATCGAGATTAAAATTTATTTTATTAAAATTAATTTACGAGATTAAAATGCCATTGATTAGACTTTCAGATCATTCCCAGTCGCTGGAATCACCGGAACTGCCAGCATTAATGGGACACATGGACAAACTCGGGCTGAGCTCAGCACCAGGACAAAAATCCAGGTCACCAAATCCAAACACCTCTGCAATCCTTCCCAGGGACAGCTGCCCAGAACAGGCTGTCACCCACTGGCATCCATCCAGCCAGGCTGATCCCACCGGGCAGGGGCTGAGCAGCCTCGGAGCTGAGGATCCAGGAGCCGCCCGTCCCCTCCAGAGGGAGCCCCAGCAGCGGCTGAATACTCGATTTCCTCGCTTTGGTTTTGCTCTTTGACAGAGATAAAGCAGGTGGAGGCTGAGGAGATGGACCCTGTCTGGGTGAGTGAAATTTGTGGGATCTGCAGCTCTGGATCACATCCTAGATCCTCCCTACCTTCCAGCAACCCCAATGGCCAATACAGACAGCAGAGCCCATCTTCAAAAAAAATCTGGATTTTTTTTTTTTTTTTTGTCCTGAAGACTGGAGGGTCCTTCATCTTTTTCCCACTCGTAGAACTTCACTTTTCCTGGTTTGTGGCCAGCCCTTCTCACTCTCACAGATATTTTTGGGGTAAATTCTGGATTTCAGCATCACCAGCCTTGAATTTGGTTTGGAATCACAGGATAATTTGGGTTGGAAGGGACCTTAAAGCTCATCCCATTCCACCCCCTGCCATGGGCAGGGACACCTCCCACTATCCCAGGCTTCTCCAAGCCCCACCCAACCTGGCCTTGGACACTTCCAGGGATCCACATTCCTGCTCACACCTCTGCTAATAAATTTAGTGCTAAGGTTTGGGTTTTAGCTTTGCCCCAGCTCTTCCTGACAGGGCTGAACTTTACAGGGATAAACCATGGAAAAGCACTCGAGCTTATGCACCCCTGACCCTGCAGCCTCACCAGAGCTTCCAGGGCCTAAAGGGGCTCCAGCAGAGCTGGAGAAGGACTTGGGACAAGGAATGCAAGGACAGGACACAGGTGTGGTGGTGTTCACAGGGGTCTCAGGCAGAGGGAAGAGACGAGAATGTTGACTCCATGTTTAGAAGGCTAATTTATTATTTTATGATACATATTATATTAAAACTATACTAAAAGAATAGAAGAAAGGATTTCATCAGAAGGCTGGCAAGGAAAGCAGAGAGAATGGAATGATAACCAAAGCTCCTGACTCTCAGAGAGTCTGAGCCATCTGACTGTGATTGGCCATTAGTTAGAAACAACCAACATGGACCAAAGATGCGTCTGTTGCATTCCACAGCAGCAGATAATCATTGTTTACATTTTGTTCCTGAGGCCTCTCAGTTTCTCAGGAGAAAAATCCTAGCAAAGGGATTTTCCAGAAAATATCATGGCTACACACAGGGAATGGCTTCCCACTGCCAGAGGGCAAGGATGGATGGGATATTGGGAAGGAATTCTTCCCTGTGAGGGTGGGCAGGCCCTGGCACAGGGTGTCCAGAGGAACTGTGGCTGCCCCTGGATCCCTGGCAGTGCCCAAGGCCAGGCTGGATGGGGCTTGGAGCAGCCTGGGATAGTGGAAGGTGTCTCTGCCATGCCAGGGGGTGGCACTGGATGATCCTTGAGATCCCTTCCCACCCAAACCATTCCATGATTCCATGGTGGAAACACAAACCCAGTGCAGGAGGGGCTCTGCAGCCACAGCTGGGTGGCTTTGGAGAAGAGCCTGAAGGGCGTTTCAGAAAACACCACGTGTGGTGTGGCCAGGCTGAGTTTTTGGCCTTTTCCCCATTTTTTGCAGGAGTGGGATGGCTCTGGGCCGGGGTCAGCGGGGACCCGGCCGTGTGTGCCCAATTCCCGCGGGTTTGTACCCAAACCGCGGCTGCCATGGCCTCGGAAGGGACCGATCGAGCCCTGCCCCCGGCTCCGGCATCCTCCTGCTCCTGCTCCATTCCCTATTCCTGTCTGTTCCCTTCCTGCTCCATTCCTGATCCCTGCCCGTTCCTGCTCCATTCCCCCTGCATTCTGGATACCTGCCTCTGCTCCATTCCCGATCCCTGCCTGCTCCTGCTCACTGCCCAATCCCTGATCCCTGCCTGTTCCTGCTCCATTCCCTGTCCCTGTCTGTTCCCTTCCTGCTCCATTCCCATTCCCCCTCCATTCCCGATTCCTGCCTGTTCCCTTCTCGCTGTATTCCCAATCCCTGCCAGCTCCATTCCCCCTCCATTCCCAATCCCTGCTCGGTCCCTTCCCAATCCTGGCCCGCTCCATTCTCTCTCTGCTGGCTCCATTCCCTCTCTATTCCCATTCCCAACCCTTCCTGCTCCATTACCTCTCCCTTCCTTCTCCATTCTCTCTCTATTCCCATTCCCTAACCGATCCATTCCCTCCCTATTCCCATTCCTTCTCTCTGCCTGCTCCATTCCCAATCCCGGCTGCTCCCATTCCTGTTCCCATTCCCACTCCATTCCCAATCCCTGCCTGTTCCCTTTTCTATTCCCGCTCCATTCCCAATCCCTGCCTGCTCCCGTTCCCATTCCCAATCCCTGCCTGTTCCTTTTCTATTCCCTCTCCATTCCCAATCCCTGCCTGTTCCCATCCTTGCTCCATTCCCAATCCCTGCCTGCTCCCATTCCCATTCCCACTCTATTCCCAATCCCTGCCTGCTCCCGTTCCCATTCCCATTCTATTCCCAATCCCTGCCTGTTCCCATTCCGACTCCATTCCCAATCCCAGCCGCTCCCATTCCCACTCCATTCCGACTCCATTCCCAATCCCTGCCTGTTCTCGTTCCCGTTCCTGCTCCATTCCCAATCCCTGCCTGCGCCTGTTCCCATTCCTGCTCCATTCCCGATCCCTGCCTGCTCCTGCTCCCTGCATGATCCCTGCCTGTTCCTGCTCCATTCCCGATCTCTGCCTGCTCCATTCCCAATCCCCCTCCATTCCCGATTCCTGCCTGTTCCCTTCTCGCTGTATTCCCAATCCCTGCCAGCTCCATTCCCCCTCCATTCCCAATCCCTGCTCAGTCCCTTCCCAATCCTGGCCCGCTCCACTCTCTCCCTGCCTGCTCCATTCCCTCTCTATTCCCATTCCCAACCCTTCCTGCTCCATTACCTCTCTCTGCCGGCTCCATTCTCTCTCTATTGCCATTCCCTAACCGATCCATTCCCTCCCTATTCTCATTCCTTCTCTCTGCCTGCTCCATTCCCAATCCCGGCCGCTCCCATTCCTGTTCCCATTCCCGCTCCATTCCCAATCCCTGCCTGTTCCCTTTTCTATTCCCTCTCCATTCCCAATCCCTGCCTGTTCCCATTTCTGCTCCATTCCCAATCTCTGCCTGCTCCCGTTCCCATTCCCACTCTATTCCCAATCCCTGCCTGCTCCCGTTCCCATTCCCACTCTATTCCCAATCCCTGCCTGTTCCCATTCCGACTCCATTCCCAATCCCAGCCGCTCCCATTCCCACTCCATTCCGACTCCATTCCCAATCCCTGCCTGCTTCCGTTCCCATTCCCACTCCATTCCCAATCCCTGCCTGCGCCCGTTCCCATTCCTGCTCCATTCCCGTTCCCGCTCCATTCCCAATCCCTGCCCGTTCCCGTTCCCTTTCCCATTCCCGCCCCCTCCCATTGGCCCCTCCCCCGGACCCGCCCTCTCCCCGCCCATCCCCGTAATTCCCGCGGAACCCTTGTGCCGGGGCTGCGCCGCGCGCCCGGACCCTTTCCGCGCACGCCGTCTCCGTGAGGATCCCGAGCGCGGATTGGTCCCGGTGCGCGTCACGTGACGCGGGAGGCTCCCGGCCGGCGCTTCCGGCCCATCCCGCTCCGCCGGCGGCTCCCGGGAATCCCGGGGATCTCGGGGGGCCCGCGCCTCCCGCGGCTCCCTGGCCCTCCCCGAACCGTCACCGAGCCTCTGCCCGCGCCGCTCCCCTCCGTACCGCCCTCCCGACAGCCCCGGTCCGGCCCTGCGGGAGAACGGCGGGCCTTGTGCGGTTCCCTCCCGGTGCCCGGGGAGCCGCCGCCGCCACCGCGGGTGATGCCCCCGCCTGCCCGGGTGGCACCGCGCACGCCCTCCCCGGCTTTCCCGGCCTCCTGCCGGTGTTGCCGAGGCTCCCCCCCCCCTCCCCCCGTTTCCTGGTGAATTTTCCCGGTGAGTTGAGTTTCCCCCGCCGTCCCCGCCCAGCATGGAGTTCGCCGAGCTGATCAAGACGCCCCGGGCGGATAACGTGGTGCTGCACCGCCCGTTCCACCCGGCCGTGGAGGGCACGCTGTGCCTGACCGGCCACCACCTCATCTTCTCGTCGCGGCGGCGCGACAACGCCGAGGAGCTGTGGCTGCTGCACTCCAACATCGACTCCATCGAGAAAAGGTCAGGGAATGCCTTGGGGGAATCCATGAAATCAGAGGGGTTTGGGAAAGCTGCAGAAGGCAGCTCAGAGACAGCAGAACTGTGATCAGAGCTAAGCAGTAGCCATGAGATTGGTCAGCAGAAAAATTATTTAAAATGTAGAAAACTAAAACAAATAGAACAATCGTCTGTGTATTAACAATTGTCTAGAGTAACTCCTTAACCTACAGAAAAGTTTATCTAGGAAGTTCTAAGTTTAATGATGGAGCTCTGTGCATTGTGTTTTAAGGCTTACAAGCAGGTATTGTACTCAAAATAAGCAAAATAATTCATTGTTTTAACAAAGATACCTGTACTAATAGTGGTTGGATAGAACTACTGTCAATATGTTTTTGCTTTGTGTGATTGTAAAAAACTTATAAAGTGAGTTGTAACATTAAGTTCTTGGTCTGCTGCCTGGGATGTGAGCTGCTGGCATCATCTTCCCATTGTCATAACCATGGAATGAGACTGATGCTGGAAAATAAAACAGCTCCAAGTGTGGGAATCCATAAAATCAGAGAGTTTTGGGAAAGCTGCAAAAGGCAGCTCTGAGACACCAGAACTGTGATCAGAGCTGAGCAGTAGCTATGAGATTGGTCAGCAGAAAAATTATTTAAAATGTAGAAAACTAAAACAAATAGAACAATGGTCTCTGTATTAATGCTTGGCTAGAATAACTCCCTAAGCTGCAGGAAAGTTTATCTAGCAAGATATTAGGAAGTTTGAAGCTTAATAATGGAGCTCTGTGCATTGTGTTTTAAGGCTTACAAGCAGGTGTTGTGTTTGAAATAAGCAAGCATTTTTTACCCAAAGGTAAAACAATGGATAGAACTACTGTCAGTGTGCTTTTGCTTTGTGTGATTGGTCAAAAAACTTATAAAGTGAGTTGTAACATTAAGTTCTGGGTCGCTGCCTGGGATGTGAGCTGGTGGCATCATCTTCCCATTGTCATAACCATGGAATGAGAGTGATGCTGGAAAATAAAACAGCTCAAGGCACGTTCCACATCAGTCCCATCCCATTTGTGATATTGTACACAGCCTCTGGCTGGGGATATCCCTTCTCCCACCCCTCGTGGTTGGGAAGGGCTGGCTGACACCTCAGCTGTCCCAAATCCTGGTGTGGAGAGCAGGGAGGATGCTCTGGGCACAGACTTTGCCTTAAGCTGTGCCAGGAGAAGTTCAGGTTGGGCATCACAAGGAATTTCTCCACAGAAAGGAAGATTTAAACGCTTGAAATACCCAGGGAGGTTTGGAGTCTCCATCCCTGAAGGTGTCCCAGGAAGGGCTGGATGTGGCTCTCAGTGCTCTGGGCTGGTGATAAGGTTGGACTCTGCTGGAATCCAAAATGCAGGGAATTCTCAGAACTTTGGGCCTGTAAGCCAAAGCTTAGAATTAAACCCAGGATTTGATCTGAGACCTTGGGAAAGGCTCCCAAACTGAGGTGCTGGAAGCAAGAATGTGGATTTACAGTTTAAAGCAGAGACAAGCTAAGGAGAAGAAAGTTTAGAGTTTAAAATATAGGAAAATAAAAGTAGTTACTGAGCTAAACAAGGAGTTTAAAATGCAGCACTATAGGTTTGTGTGTCAGAACATGATTGGCTAAGAAAGCTTCCACTGTAGCATGAGTCCATAAGATGAAATATTTAAGGATTGGGTCAAAACCATAAATATCCTTTTTGGCAGTGTTTTATTGGTCAATAAATCCTTAAAAGGTCTTGTAACTAAGGTTCTTGTTCTGAACCATGCAGTAAAGATGTGAGCTGAGCTCACCCTTTGTAGAAGATAAGAACAATAAATCACATCACCAAAAACAAACCAGAGGTCCCATCTCTAACTCATTCAAGATCCCTTCCAAAACTCCCCATAGACTCAGTGATCCTTTTCCAGCCTCAGTGATCCTCTCAGGGCCCAGGGCAGGGTTCCTGTGTTCTGTTTGGACATTCATGTTTGCTGTTGCATCTCAAGGATAGTTTTTTTGGTCCTGTAGAGAGTCAGAATTTTTGTGTTTAACCCTTTTTGCTCTGTGTTCATTGCTCAGTGGATTCAGCCACCCTTGAAGCACTTTATAAATGCTGCACTGTGCACAGAGAGGGATGTCAGAGCACTGCTGGAGGGCTTTGTCTTGTGTCACCCTCCAAAACTGGTGGCAGAATTGGGCTCTGGACTTGCTCAGCCCCAAATCTTCTCCTGCTGCATCATCCCTCACTTTCCCAGCTGATTATGGGAATCAATAACCCTTTAGCAATGTGCTTTTTGTGCTACAGCTCAGCTGTAGCTGCAGAGCTCCATATTTTTTCGTTCCCTTCCCCTTTTAGTACAGACAGTTCAGAAGTTTCTCTTTCCCCCTCATTTCTGCTTTACCTGCACCATTGCCCCTCACTGAGTGTTTGCCCCATCTCACCTGGTCATTGTCTTCTGCTCCCTCACCTTGGTCCTTTTTGATGATAACACTTCATTTTTATATTAATTACAAAATCCTTTCCCTGTTTGTAAAGGCTTTTAAGGAAATCTGGTAGAACAGAGTTTCTTTCTGCCAGCAAGACTAGAGAAATCAGGCAGCAGTGATTAAAAAAAGCACAGAGCCTGGGATGATGGGGGAGTTGCTGGGTGCTGATGAAGTTTGTTGCTGATTAAATTTGCTCCTGATTTCCCTGTGTGTTTCTGAGAGAGGAAAGGAGCAGAGGGGTGGAAAACTCAGGGAATTTCCCATGCTCAATCTTCAACCTGGCCTTGAGCACTTGCAGGGGTCCAGGGGCAGCCCCAGCTTCTCTGGGCACCCTGTGCCAGGGCCTCCCCACCCTCCCAGCAGTGTAATATTTGTCATGTAACACCTCCACTCGCTGCCACAAATAAATATTTGGTGCAAATAAAACCAACCTTGCAAATAGCAAAAAATGGGTTGTATTTGTTTCTTTATTTTTTTGAAAGGTTCCCCTGCAGACAAATTGCCACTCATGGAGATTTGCCTCATGGGAAGAGCTGTGCCACTTCTCCTGCCTTAGAGGATCCTGTGTTTTATGGGACTCTTTTTTCCTGTCTTGCTGTAGGTTCGTGGGCTCCTTGGGCACCATTGTCATAAAATGCAAAGACCTGAGGATTATCCAGCTGGACATCCCAGGGATGGAGGAGTGTCTGAACATTGCCAGCTCCATTGAGGTGAGCAGTTGCCATCAGCCAGAAAACCTGCAGGTCTTGAGCTCCCCTCAGCCTTATTTTTTTTCCAGTTATGTTTTCATGTTTTGAAAGGCAAAGTAGAATCTGGAATATTTCACATGGGGTTGTGGGTATTTCCCAGAGGTTTTGGACTCCCCATCCCTGGAAGTGTTCAAAGCCAGGCTGGACGGGGCTTGGAGCAGCCTGGGGTAGAGGAAGGTGTCCCTGCCCATGACAGGAGTGGAATGGGATGAGCTTTAAGGTTCCTTCCAGCCCCCACCTGTGATTCCATGATTTCTCTTGTCCACACAGGCACTTTCCACCCTGGATTCAGTCACCCTCATGTATCCCTTCTTCTACCGGCCCATGTTCGAGGTCCTGGAGGATGGATGGTCCTCCTTTCTGCTGGAACAGGAGTTTGAGCACCTCAGCTCAGTGGTGAGTGGGATTTGAGGGATTTCCCAGGCACTTGGATGTTCTGTGAACTGTTTCACCCAGTAGTGGCTGGACTGGAAATCCCAGATGGTTAAAAATCCATTTGGTGCCTGGGTGAGAAGTGAGTGTTGTTGAAATATTCCCTCTGTGACATCAGACATTTGTTTGCTCCTTCTCCTTGTACAAGTGAAGGTTTGAGGCCCTTTCCAGGAAATCACAAAGGTAGGAAATGTTTTTGGCCTTTGGGGATGGTTCTCTAATTAGAAGAACAAATTGAAATCCTTTGTCCTGGCTTTGTTGTTCTTAACTTTGATCTGGAGTAGAATGAGATGAATCTTTGTCAAACCCTTAATTGAAATCACACTGGTTTAAAAAAATTGCTCTTTAGGAGGATGACAATGAAGATGCCCAGTTTGAAACATTTTTTCCTTTAATTGATGCTGGGGAAATATTCTTGAGGTTCAAAAAGCAGGAAACTTTCCAGTTCTCTTTTTCCAGGTGCTGCTGAGCACACTGATTTTATTTTGGGTAGGAATTGTTCTTGTGGCATTGCCTGTTGTTTCTCTTACTCAAATTTCCTTTTAGGATGCTGAATTTGCTAGAGTGGGAACTATCTTGGGTGCAGAAACCTGTTTTAATGATTCCTTGGGTTTGCATCTCTGTGTTCCAGGTCTTTGTTCACATCCAGTCTGTGCTCTTGCTCCAACAGCTCAGGTTTCTGAGCCCACATCCATTAGTGCAGCATCCAAGAACATTGATTTTATTTTATTTATTTTTTTTTCCTCTCTGCAGCCCAGCTTGTCTGCAGCCTGTATCATTTCCTGGCTATGAGTAACAACTGAATAATGTGATCAGCTTGACCAAATTCAATTGATGAAATCACCAGAAAATTAAAGAACATTACAGGGGTTCAGAGGCCTTGCTATTTTTGTCTCATAATTAAAGCACTCCCATGTGTCTTATCTTCCTCTGCCATCCAAAGACAGACCAACTGTTATCATATCCAGCACATGTATCCATTGATGTGCTTTTTTTCCCTTGTTTTTTTAGGGATTTAAATCTTCATTTGTCAAACTCTTGCCTTTCTGAACATATTCTCTGTGTAAGAATTACATTTAAAAACCTCATTACTTTTTAGCACCACATTTCCAGGGCAATCATTCGTTCCTTTAAAATCTCCATGTCTGACAGCTGTTGATTAATTAATTCTTGGCTTTTAACCCAAAACTTCACATTTTGAACAGAATGGTGTCAAAAGCCACCTTCCAATGATTTATATCTCCTGAAAAACAGATAAATGTCTCACTGACCAAATAATTCTTGTTCTGGAAAGACACTGCTCTATGTGACAGGCTGGAACAAGGACGTGGCTGATTTAAATCTTTCTCCCAGAAGTCAAATGAGCAGAATTCCAAAGGTTCTTCCTGCCTCTGCTCAATCATCCATCTGGATCTGTACCTTCCCCAGTAGGATAACAAGTCAAAAACTATTTCACCCACCCTACAGCTCTAGTAATTTATTAATTCCACATTTATCTGCTACAGGAGAATTGTTTCCAACACTCTCTAATAGCGAAGTGCAGTGTAAAAGTTAATACTTTTTTTAAAAGTTAGGTAAATATTAAATATTTAGATGATAGAGTTTGTAATTTGTGTTCTTCACTGCACAGTGAGGGGTGAGTGGAATTCAGAGTATGTGCAGGGGGTCATATTTTTTCTGAGCAGTCAGAGGAGAGCCAAAAGGTTTCTCTTCTGCCAAATTCCAGAACTGCAGGATGCCGAAACTAACTCTGGAAATTCAAAAATTTTTCTTCCAAATTTAGTTTCCTGAAATGAAGAGGCCTGAGAAGTCTGTACACTGCCAGTATAATTAACATAAAGATATTTTATTGCCAAGAAAATAACTTACTTCATTCTCCTTTTCTTTACCCCTTTTTCTCCTTTTATTTTTTCCTCTTTTTTTTTCCTCCTTTGTTCTTTTTCATTACCCCTACTCTCTTTTTTCTTTTCCCCCTTTTTTCTATTTTCTTTCCCCTTTTTCTCTTTTTTTTACTTTTTTTACTTTCCCCCCTTTTTCTCTTTTTTTTTCTTTCCCCGATCTTTCTTTTCTTTTCTTTTCTTTTCTTTTCTTTTCTTTTCTTTTCTTTTCTTTTCTTTTCTTTTCTTTTCTTTTCTTTTCTTTTCTTTTCTTTTCTTTTCTCTTCTCTTCTTTTCTCTTCTTTTCTCTTCTTTTCTCTTCTTTTCTCTTCTCTTCTTTTCTCTTCCCTTTTTTTCTCTTTCTTTCCCTTTTTAGCAGGAAAGATCTCATGGTTCTGAACAACTCAGTTGTGCTTCATCTTCGTGTCAGAGCTCCTTTTAGAAATCAGAATTTTCTGAGTTTGGGCTCAGGTCAAATGGTAATTGTGAACCATATTCTTCTCTTTTCAGACAAGCATCAATCCTTACATCTGTTCTGCTCCTTGTCCATGCACAATCTGATCCCAGCAGGGCTTGTTCCTTGGGAATGATCTCTGGCTTTGCTGCTTTGCAGGATCTCCCAAGATCCATGCTGGGTTCTTGACTTTTTTTTTTAAGGCCTTTTGGTAGAGCTTGACTTGTTTCCCAATATTTTGTGGAAAACGACCTCTCCTGGCAATTTCCAGTTTTAGGAGGAATGGTAGCTTGGACTTCTGGGAATCAATGTGACTTTTGGGAATCAATGTCTCTATAAACAAGCATTAGGACAAGAAAAGTAGAAATCCAAGAGTTGATCCTGCACTGGGTTTAAAAATTGCTGTTTTCTTTTTTTTTCCTCTGGAATTCTCCCTCCTTTCTGTTCAGCCCTCATCCCTTTGCTGCTTTTATCCTTAACTTTTCTTGATTCCTAAAAGCTCACATGTCTTTCTGGGAAAATTAAGGGTTCACTTTGCACTCCCTGAGTTTCACACAGCACAATTACCTGGTTGGAAGTGAGGTCTCCCTTCATCCCTTTCCCTGCAGTCCTTCTGCTTCCTCTGCTGCTGCCTCTCTCTTCCAGTTACTGATAACCCTTTTTCCTTCCAAATTCCAGCCAGGCCAAAGCTGAAGGAGTTGATTTGGGCAGTCTGGAGCTGGCAGTGCAGAGGTTAATGGGATCTCTGCAGCAGGAGCTGTTGGAGGGAAGACAAATGGTGCCAAGTGCTGCCAGGCTCCTCCTCCTCATCGTGGAAATTACACCGGGATGACATAACAGGATCTCTGTGCCTGCTGTAAATGGGGAGGAGAGCAGGGTTAAATTACCAGAGTGGGGAATAAATCAGGTGCTGCTCCTCCATTCCTTTCCATACTGGTGATGCCAGGGACAGCCAGTCTCCCACAAGTTCCCCAGAGTTCTGATTTTGCCTTTTCCACATCCTATGTCTGGAATATCAATTTGATATTCCAGATCCATCCATATCTTTTTCATTATAATCAAACTGCACACCCAACAGATACCCTAAAAACCCTGTTAAAAATCCCATTGCTGGTGCATTAAAAGCTGGAGCTGTGACCAGCCACATCCTTTTGTGTCCCAGAAGTTTTCATCTCTGCTCATAACACAATGGCCAAAGGCAATTTGACTTTGCATCTGGGAGAAGCTCTGCTTTTTATAAAATGGAGCTGTTCAGAGGAGCTGTTTTGAGGCTAATGAATAATGAAATAAGGTTATAGCATGGATGATGCAAAACTGTCCAGCTGGGCTGCTGCAAACAGGCAGCAATTACTCCTCTTGATGCTGATATTTATTTTTTTTCAGCATATTTTTTAGGCTGCCACCAAAAAGGACAATTTTCCTGTCTCCTAAGCCACACATCCCATGCCTTGGAGCTGCTTCTGCTGAAATAGTGAGACAGATCATCTGATGGAAAGGCTTCATTGCCAGAAGATATTCCTGAATTGATCCCAGTTTTCCACTGGACCAGTGAGCCAGTCAGGTGCATTTTTATAAGCAGGTAGCAATCAGGAGCTGTGTGGCAAGGGGTAGTAAGGATCTGGAAGAAAGGAATTCTGATCAGAGATGTCCAGTTAATTCACGTTAAGTCAGCAGACCTGAATTGATGTGGATTTTGTGTATTTTGTCACAGCCTAATTTAGCTGTTTTGCTCTTCTCCCACTTTGTCCTGCTGCCTTATCCCTCTGCCTTTTTGTCTGCCTCAAACTTTCCTTGAACTCAGATGAGCAGAGGTTTGATGGATCTCTGAGGTCTCTCCCTGCTGCAGAAGCTCCTCATTGACCTTTTTCTCCCTGAGCTGGAGCCAAGGCCTCTGGGTGACCCTGGGTATCAGGTAGCTGGAATTCTCATGCCAAGTGCCTGTGAGGTGCCACACTCAGCACTTCTTTCCCAGGGTTTGGCTGCTGGGAGCTGGAGCAGTTACATCACAGAACTCCTGATGTGCACTCAGTGCTTGGCTGCTGGGCCCCTTCCAGAAGGTGCTTTAGAGAAAAAACTGTAGCTGAAACCACAGAAAAGCTGGAGATGTTTAAATTGAATTTTTAACCTTCAGCATCTGGAGTGGGTAGAAGTTCTTTGCCTTTCTTGGCCACCTTTGTCTTGTGAGCTTTTCTTTCAGTGCAGATGGAGGGTCGGGCCCATATTGCCTGTATCTAAATGAACTTATTTCCCCTCTTGTTGTGGGAATAGATTTCTCTGTGGGGGTCTCCCCTTGCTGTCTTCTGTGCCTGTGAAACAATTTAAAGCCATAATCACCCATATCTGCCTATGTATCACCCATATCTGCCCATGTGGGCTTATTTTGTGCTGTTTGAGGATGTGATAAATCAAAGGGGGAGCTGTTACTCAAGATCCAGAGGCATCTGCTCATTCTTCCATTGCTTCCAAGCTTTATCTGCATTCTGGGCAATGAGCTTCTGGGAGCTGCTGCAAGGAGATGATTGCAGGAGCACCAAGGGATGTGCTGGAAAAATCAACAGCCCTGTAAATGGTTACTTAAAGGACAATTTGTGGTGCAAATGGAACAGATCACAAACACGACTCTGTCTGTGTGCTTCATCCTGTGCATGGAAATCTTTCTTCCCTGTTACCTCTCCCATATAATGTCTTTTCTGACCCAAAGCTGTGTTCTGGTGTTTTTCAGACCAATGAATGGCGTCTGAGCTGCGTGAACAAGGACTTCTCTGTGTGTCCCTCCTACCCTCCAGTTGTCATTGTCCCCAAATCCATCGACGATGAAGCGCTCCGCAAAGTCGCCCTGTTCCGCTACGGCGGCCGCTTCCCAGTGCTGAGCTACTACCACAAGAAAAATGGGATGGTGAGCTGGCTTTGAGGGGTGCTTCTGCCTGAAGGAAGTGTGGGAATCTGTTGGTTTCATGCTCTGGAAGTAACAGAGCTGCTGGATTATTTTCTGGCTTCCTTGGGGAAGCTACAGCAATGTTGGGGGTTTTTTTTCCCTGGTTTCTTGCTGGTATGACAATGAAAATACAACATCTGGGCTCACAGGTGCCTTCAGGGTTCAGGTTAAACCAGTGCTGCCCCAGTTTCTGTAGTCCAGCTCTTCTGAGGGCACATATTTGACCAAAATATTTTTGTGGAAATTGTTTCCTTTGGCCACCTGGAATCAGAAAGGCTGTGTGGAGGCGGGTGCTTCCCTGGAATTAATAATTCAAACATAAATATTTTCTGTGGGACAATCAAACACAGATGTGACAAATCCATGAGAATGAAAGAGGGACCAACAGGTCAAGGGAGGGCAATTTGCCCTTGTGATGTCCTGCCTGGGGTCCCCAACATAAGGACATGGAGCTCCTGGAGAGAGTCCAGAGGAGGCCACAGAGATGCTCCAAGGGCTGGAGCCCCTCTGCTCTGGAGCCAGGCTGGGAGAGCTGGGGGTGCTCACCTGGAGAAGGCCCCAGGAAGACCTCAGAGCCCCTTCCAGGGCCTAAAGGAACTCCAGAAGAGCTGGAGAGGGACTGGGGACAAGGGGTGGAGGGACAGGACACAGGGAATGGCTTCCCACGGCCAGAGGGCAGGGATAGATGGGATATTGGGAAGGAATTGTTCCCTGTGAGGGTGAGGAGGCCTTGGCACAGGGTGCCCAGAGAAGCTGTGGCTGCCCCTGGATCCTGGTTCTGGGTGATGGAATGAGTGATCTCCATGCTGGAAATAGCCATTAATCTGCTTGGTTGGGAATGTGCATGGCAGCAGTTTGCTTACAGCAGTAAGAACAAGATGAGCCTTGTAAAGCCACTGCTGGCACCCTGGCTGGCTGTGTCTGCCAAGAGTTTTCATGGAAAGGATGGCAGGAGCCACATTGTCCTGTCTGTGAGTGCTGGGCCCTCATCACAGCCGTGGTGACAGCAGAGCCAAGGCTGCTTCTGCTGTGTGACTGTGCAAGGAGGATCAGAACAATCTGTTCTCTGAGCCTGGCAGGGTAACTCGGCAGACTTTAACAAGCCAGAATCTAATGCAGTGACTGACACGTTGTAATTAAGAAATGCACTCTATGAAAGTGTTGGGTAATTGTGTCTCTTGCTGATGTAACCAGTTCTGAGGGCGCTGGGATGTCCAACTTGCAGTTTTTAAACTTGATACAGTCTCCTCAAATGCTCTAATGTCTTCTCACCTCCTGAGGCCAAGATTTGTAAACCTTCAATTTGAAGCTGTCTAGTCTGACTCAGGAGTACCTTGGGATTTTCTTTGCTTTAAAAGCAGCCAGCCACCTACTCCACATGAGTTGTGCTTTTTGCTTTTTCTCAGCTCAGCTGAAAACCATTGAAGGAAGATTTTTGCTCAGTTATCTCTCAACATTGTGCATGTTTCATGTGAGGAGTACAACAGTATTTGGCTCAGAGTGTTGCAGTTGTGACAGTAATGCTGTCACTCTCTTTGCCCTCCTGGCTCTGAGTTCTCAGCTGTTGCTGGGGTTGCTGACAGGCTGCCCTCACATTTTCATTATGATTTGAGCTGCTGTGGTGCTTCTGAGTTGAAAGGCATTTGCTAAAGAGAAATCTCAGCTCAGCAGTCTGTGGACTTGAGGTTTATCAGTCCATTCATGGGGTAAGAATGTCACCTTTAACACTTGAGAAATTTGAGTGTTTTAAGAACAGAGTTGGGAACAGGCCTTGAAAGTGAAAATCCTGGAAAAGTTGCTTTCATAGAATCACAGAATGGTTTTGGTCAGAAGGATCCTTAGGGGCCATCTAGTTCCAACCCCCTGCCATGGGCAGGGATGCCTCTCACCAGGTCAGGCTGCTCAGGGCCCCATCCAGCCTGGCTGTGAACACTTCCAGGGATTTATAACACTGCCAGGGTTTGTGAAGGAGCCATCAGCAGGAAGGCAGCTCAGTAGTTCACAAAGATTGTACTTGAGGCATAACTGAAGGAATACAGCCTCTGAGATGATGCCTGGCATTTAAAACTTGTCCAGCCAAATGAGTGCTGGATTCAAGAATTTCTAATTCAGTTTTAAATCCTTGAGAGCGATAGAACTTTGTGGTGGATTCACAGGGGTCCCAGGATGAGGGAAGAGGCGAGAATGTTGACTCCCATGTTTCAGAAGGCTTGATTTCTTATTTTATTATATATATATATATATATTATATTAAAAGAGAATGATATATTAAAACTATACTAAAAGATTAGAAGAAAGGATTTCATCAGAAGGCTAGCAAGGAAAGGAAAAAGAAAAGGAATGATAATAAAATCTTGTGACTGACCAGAGAGTCCAAGCCAGCTGGACTGTGATTGGCCATTAATTAGAAATAACCACGTGAGACCAATCAAAGATGTACCTGTTGCATTCCACAGCAGCAGATAACCATTGTTTACATTTTGTTCCTGAGGCCTCTCAGTTTCTCAGGAGAAAAAATCCTAACGAAAAGATTTTTCATGAAATGTGTCTGTGACAGAACTTGAAACAACTGAAGGATTCAGGGCAAGGCTTGGAGCTCATTGGTGCCTTTCAGTCAGAACTCTCTCCACAGTGCCTCACACATGGGTTTGTGTCTCCCCAGGCGATGCTGAGGAGCAGCCAGCCCCTGACAGGCACCAACGGGCGGCGCTGCAAGGAGGACGAGAAGCTGATCAACGCCACGCTGCGCTCCGGCCGCCGCGGCTTCGTCATCGACACCCGGCCTCTGAACGTGGCCCAGCAGGCCAGGGCCAAGGGAGGGGGCTTTGAGCAGGAAGTGCACTACCCCCAGTGGAGGAGGATCCACAAATACATCGAGAGGTGGGTTGTTGTGGTGCTGAGGGGTTTTAGGATGAGGTGAGAGATGAGAATTGACCCCAAGTTCTCAGAAGGCTGATTTATTATTTTATGATATGATATATGACTTTTGATATATGACATTTAATATGTGACATTTGATATATGACATGACATGATATTTTATATGACGTGATATTATATGACATTACATATTTTATATGACATTATATTATATGATATTATATGACATGGCAGGATATTTGACTTGACATGACATGATGTTATATGACATTACATGACATGATATTTGATATGACATGACATATTTGATATTACATATTATATGACATGATATTATATGACATTACATGGTATTATATGACATTACATGACATGATATTTGATATGACATGACATATTTGATATTACATATTATATGACATGATATTATATGACATGACATGACATTTGACATGATATGATATTTGATATTTGACATGACATATTTGATTTGACATGATGATATATGACATGACATGACATGATATTTGACATGGCATGACATGATATTTGACATGACATGATATTTTATATGGCATTACATGATATTTGACATGGCATGACATGATATTTGACATGACATGATATTTTATATGGCATTACATGATATTTGACATGGCATGACATGATATTTGACATGACATGGTATTTTATATGGCATTGCATGATATTTGACATGGCATTACATGATATTTGATATGACTTGACATATTTGACATGATAGATGACATATGACATGAGATGATATTTGATATGACATGATATTATATGACATGACATTTGACATGGCATGACATGATATTTGATATGACTTGACATATTTGACATGATATATGACATATTACATGAGATATTTTATATGACATGATATTATATGACATGACATGATATTTGATATGACGTGATATTATTTGACATGACATTATATTATATGACATGACATGATACTTACATGACATGACATTATATTATATGACATGGCATGACATGATATATGACATGGCATGACATGATATTTGACATGGCATGACATGATATTTGACATGACTTGACATGGTATTATATGACATGACATGACATATTTGACATTATATATGACATGACATGAGATTATATTTGATATGACATGACATGATATGACATGACATGATATGATATATGACATGACATGATATTTGACATGGCATGACATGATATTTGATATGATTTGACATGATATTATATGACATGACATGATATTATATGACATGGCATGATATGTTATGTTACATTATGTTATGTTACATTATGTTATATTGTATGTTTTATATTATATTAAAAATGTTATACTAAAATTATACTTAAAAGAATAGAGTAAAGATACATCAGGAGGTTAGAAAAGAATGATGATAAAAACCCGTGATAGACTCAGAGAGTCTGACACAGCTGGCTGTGATTTGCCATTAATTAAAAAGAATTTACATGCTAGGTAAACATTCCAAAGCAACAAAACAGGGAGAAGCTGAGGCTTCTCATCTTGCCTGGAGAAGAAATCCTGGTGAAGGGATTTTTCAAAAAATATCACGATAACAGTGGGTGAAATCAGGCTTTCCCCTGAGCTTTCCCATGAGCTTGGCTGCATGAGGTCATCAGAGCAGTGATACCTCCACAAAGGATTTGCTCCTGTAGGAAGAGTTGTGTATTGTGGTTCCTGGCAACAGGGCCATGTTCCCCCTCTGGCAAAACCAGGATATGTGCATGATAAGGGGATTTTTGGTTTGGTTCCTTGTTCTGAGCAACCTGCTGCAGGTTTCAGCCATCAGGCATCTCCCTGTGCTGTTTCTTTTCCTGGCCATCTTCAGCCACACTCCAGCCTTCCTGTGTTCCCCTTGGCACAGGAAGGAGCAGGTGCCTTGCCAGAAATCTTCTGCAGGGAAGGATTTGTTCTGTGGCTGTCACACTCCTCTTATCCAGAGGATTTGTCCAGAGAAGCTGTGGCTGCCCCTGGATCCCTGGAAGTGTCCAAGGCCAGGCTGGACAGGGCTTGGAGCAACCTGGGATAGTGGAAGGTGTCCCTGCCCATGGTGGGGAGTTGGAATGTGATGAGCTTTAAGCTCCCTTCCAACCCAAAGCATTCCATGAGTCTGTGATCCAGTGGTTTTCTCTGGACATCTAATATTGTTCAGTCATTTGGAGACAAGTTGCTAAATAAACAAACTTTTAGTCTGGTGGTGTTCAACTTCTCTTAAAGCCTGAATTTATGGGAATCCTTTTACACAGACATGAAGTAGTGTTGCTGGAGCTGTAGGCCAGCTCTTGAGCAGTTAAATAAGGAATTTCCTGGCAAACACCTGAAGTGTTTGGTTTTGCATCTAAAGATTTTTTGTGAACTTACATTTGTTGCTGATTATTTACAGCATCAGAGAGAGAGGGGAATGAATAAACACAATATACAAACACTAAATAATCCATGTCCTCATTCCTGTGTTACTGCTTGTGCTTTCAACAATGTTTTCCTTTTCCCAAAGGTTTCATATCCTGCAGGAGAGCTTCATCAAGCTGGTGGAGGCTTGCAATGACCAGTCACACAACATGGACCGCTGGCTCAGTAAACTGGAAGCTTCCAACTGGCTCACTCACATCAAGGAGCTGCTGACTGCAGCTTGTCTGGCTGCTCAGTGCATTGACAGGTACATCTCCTGCAGAAGATCTTGGGTTACTCATTCACTGGTTACAGATTGCTCGCTAAATACCTCTGGCAGTATCAATAACTGCCCACCGTGGTTTGGCTCACTTGTACCCATGGAGGATTCTGTCTCCTCATGGTGGAGGAATGTTCCTCCAGTAAATCAGGAGGAGGGAGGAAATCTGGGCTAAGAAAAGGGTTTGGATCATGTGTTTAAGGTATATTCCTGTGTCTGTTGCAGCCAAGCTAATTTAGAGAGTTTTATTGAAGTTTTGGGTTAAAATGGGTCCATGGAAAAGGGGACACAGAGATGTCTTTTTCTTTTTTTAGCAAATCTTTTTTTCTTTTCAGCTGCAAATTTCCAATACCACACCTCATTTCCAGAGGTTAAAACAATGTCATCTCCTTGTTTTCCCCAGGAATTGGTCCAGTGCTTTTCCCCTCTTTATTTTTATCCCCACAGCCCTATCCAGGCAATCCTGCTCATCCCTTCTAAGTGCTTGTGACCTCTTTTAACCTGATATTTCTTTCACAAATGCTGCTGACTCAGCTGACTAATGCTCACACCTCTGGCTGTAGAGCCAATGCTTGCTGTCAGCTGCCAGGTTTGTAAGGCCAGATTCAGGAATCTAAATTGGTTTTATCTGTGACTCTGGGTGGGAAAAGCCCATCCCAAAATTTAGGGGAAACCTGGCTTTTCATAGGAGCTTGGGAGTGTGTTCTGCAGGCACACAAGCAGCTGAAATGCAGGCTCAGTGGTGAAACAGCACTGCTGCATTCAAGTGGGAGCTCTGTGCTTTTTAAAAGCTCTGACAGTGCTGGTTTCATTACTGGCTGTGCCAGGAAAGGATTGCTCTGGATCAATAGTTTTATCTGAAATTCTTTCCTGCAAGCATGTAATGGGAAAGATCAGTGGTGAAACCCTTCGGGCTTGTTGGGACAGTGGCTGATTTCATAATTTTTAACCTCAGCTTTGCTTTTTCTGTTTACCATGTGGAGCCATGGTAAGTCAGTTCCAGGTGCCTGACCTGTCTCACTCAGAGCCTGGAGGTCAGAGCTGGGCTGACAAGGAGAGTTCTGTTTTAGTTTCTGGGGGGGGGAATGGCTGGGACAGACCTTCCAACATCTTAAAGGCCTGAAAGATAAAAGGGGAAAATAGTGTTAGAAAATTAGAGTAGAGATAGATGAAGATGAGGTAGGGAAGGAAGGTTTAGATTAAATATTAGGGAGAAAGTCTGTATTGTAGCAGTGGTGAGGCCCTGGCAGAGGGTGCTCAGAGGAGCTGTGGCTGCCCCTGGACCCATGGAAGTGTCCAAGGCTTGGAGCAACCTGGGATAGTGGAAGTTGTCCCTGCCCATGGCAGGGGTAGAATGGGATGAGTTGCACTTTCAAGCTGTGACTCAAAGGGATGCTAATCCCAAGGAGTGAGAACCACAAGGGAGATCTCACTGTGCACTTCCGTCAGTGTGGGAAAGGATCTGGAGTTCCAGACTGCTCAGCAAGACATGGAGCCTTTAGTGATGCAGAGCTCAGGTCACTGTGGATGAGGATCCATGTGGGATCCAGGTGAGATCCAGGTGGGATGGGGCTGTGGGATCCAGTGGTGGTAAAGAGCCAGAAAATCCTCAGCACTGGTGTCCATGGAATGTAATGGAACCCACTGGGATAGGTTCTGCTCATTCATACTCTTATCTTTTCCCACCTTTTCCTTTCCCAGGGAAGGTGCTTCAGTGTTAGTCCATGGCAGTGAAGGAACTGATTCCACACTCCAGGTCACTTCCCTGGCACAGATCATCCTGGATCCAAGGTGCAGGACCATCCGTGGCTTCGAGGCTCTTGTAGTGAGAGAGTGGCTGCAGGTAAGGAACAACAGAACAACAGTGGCCTGGACAGAGCAGCAACCACTTCCAGACACACTGGAGTTGGGAAATAGCCTGGGAGGCAGCCAGCAGGTTGGGCCTTGTTGCAGCCCTGCTGAGTGTGAGTGTCCTTTGTCCTAAAGAGCAGCATCATTACCTGAGTCATTTGTCCTCTGGCACTGCTGGGGCCTCTGCCTCTCATGGCAGGTTTTTGATTTTGGGAACTGCCTGTTCTCTGTGCTCAGGGTGAACATCTCTTATCAAGAATGTTTTGGGTTGGAAGGGACCTTAAAGCTCTTCTCATTCCAACCTCCTCCCATGGGTAGGGACACCTTCCACTGGACCAGGCTGCACCTCTTCCATCTCACTAGAGAAAATTGTTCAGACCAAACCACAAAACCTGACCTGTGCTCTTTGTACCTTGGCAGTCTGGTCCTCCAGTGCACCCACCTCAGCTTGTTCCTGCTCACGTTCTCTGATCAAACACAGCCTGAGAAAGGCAGGGAAATCAGTCATAGAATCACAGAACTATTTAGGCTGGAAAATACCTTTAAGACTGTCAAGTCCAACTCTCCCCCAGCACTGCCAAGGCCACCACTCATCCAGGTCCCCAAGTGCCACATCCACATGGCTTTTTAATCCCTCCAGGGATGGGGACTCCAGGATTGCCCTGGGCAGCTGTGCCATGGCTGAACAACCCTTTCCATGAAGAAATTTTCCCTAATATCCATCTAAACTTTCCCTGGCACAGCTTGAGGCAATTCCCTCTTATCCCGTCCCTGTTCCCTGGGAGCAGAGCCCAACCCCCCTGGCTGTCCCCTCCTGTCAGGAGTTGTGCAGAGCCACAAGGGCCCCCCTGAGCCTCCTTTTCTCCAGGCTGAGCCCCTTTCCCAGCTCCCTCAGCCCCTCCTGGTGCTCCAGCCCCTTCCCCAGCTCCATTCCCTTCTCTGGACACTCTCCAGCCCCTCAAAGTCTTTCTTGTCAGGAGGAGCCCAAAACTGAGTCTAAGATTGGAAGTGCCCCAGCAGCAGAGGGATAATGCTTTCTAACAGCTTGGTCCTGAGCAGTTGCATGGACAGAACTCACTCCCAAGTGTTTTTTCCACATGTCCTCTCATCCCATTCCTTGGTGTGTGATTCCCTGCAGGCTGGCCACCCTTTCCAGCAGCGCTGTGCCCAGTCAGCCTATTCCAACAGCAAACAGAAGTGGGAGGCCCCTGTGTTCCTGCTCTTTCTGGAATGTGTGTGGCAGATCCACCGGCAGTTCCCCTGCTCCTTCGAGTTCAACGAGCATTTCCTCATCCTGCTCTTCGAGCACGCCTACGCTTCCCAGTTTGGGACCTTCCTGGGCAACAATGAAAGTGAAAGGTTGGTAAGGATGCTTGACTTGAATCCTTTAAATCTTGGGCTGAATTTGACTAAAAGAAGGTCCAAGAATCATGGAATGGTTTGGGTTGGAAGAAACCTTAAAGATCGTCTTGTTCCAGCCCCTCGCCATAGGCTTCCACTTGCCATAACTTCCACTATGCCAGGCTGCTCCAAACCCTGTCCAACCTGGCCAAAAATCTCCACCCATCACCAGTTTATTTAATTTCTCACCCAGAAACTCTTCCATGAGAGAATAACCAGCTGCAGTTTGGTGTGAGTCACAGCTGTGGGAAGCAGACTTGTCCATGCAGGCCTGGAGGAGGAGGCTGAGGCAGGCAAAGGCCACAGCTGACAATTCTGTCCCTCACCAGGAAGAAAATGTGAACTGTGAGGGAGGAATGTCACTCTGTAGCCTGGTGGTCCTGAAACACCCCTGGGAGTAGAAACAGGATGAAGGACTGGAGCTGCCCACAGCTGCCAAGGAGGTTTAGATTCCTTTTTGGAGCTTGGCAATTCTGCCCTCAGGACTCCTGGCTTCAGTAAGGCCATGGCTGAGGGTCTCCTGCTGGATTAGACAGGAAGGGAAAAAGAAATGATCCTCCAGAGAAGGAAGGCAATTTTAAGCTTCCTGTAAACCTCTCTGTCTTTAAAGTAATCTGGGCTTAGAAGAGACTCTGCTGCCTTCTGCAGGGCTGCTGAACCAGTCATCTGCAAAACCAAGTTAGACTTGAAGCCAATGAGCTGAAATTTGGAGGAATATTGGATGTTATGTGTAATAACCTGCCTGTCACATCTGAGCACATCAGCCTGGGAGCACAGACAGGGGTTAAGTCCGATGCTAAGCTTGTGCTGTCTGAAGCATTCACAGGAGTGCTGAATCTCCTGCCTGGCTGGCAGTGCAATTTGCCAGTGCAGGCAGAATGAGATTTGCTGGAATCTGAGGCACAGGGATCCCTGTAACTGCTGGAGGTGGGATTGCCCAGGAAGACAGCACTGCTTGCTCTGTGTGCTCAGTTCCTTCCTGCCACCAGAGGGACCTGTCAGACGTGCCCATTCCAGCAGTGAAACTGCTTTTATGTGCTCAAGATTTCCATTTCCATCCTTCCCTGATGCAGCCCTGCCCCGCCTTCCAGCTCCACCTTAACACAGGAGCCTGAATCCTTTCCAAACCTGGCACTCAAACCACAGTGGGGAGGTGACTGATTCTTCACCTGGGCAGCAGGCAGCCATCTTACAAGTGTTATTTCCCCATCTTTTATTCTGAACTATTTGTAATCAGCCAGGCTGAGTAAATTGCTTTATGTTTACACCCTGTGCCATGATGATGAAGGGATTAACTTGAATTATCTGGGGGAGTAGCACATGGAAAAACTTGTGGCCTTGTCTATGTGGCTCCAACAAGAGCCTTACAGATCCAAGTGTATAAAACTGATTTGTTCCTGTGGGTTTCTTAGGGCTAAACTGAAGCTGCCTCAGAAGACCATGTCCCTCTGGTCCTGGGTGAACAGGCCTGAAGAGCTGAGCAGGTTCCAGAACCCTATTTATGAGGCCAACAGCCTTGTCATCTGGCCCTCTGTGGCCCCACAGAGCCTGCAGCTCTGGGAAGGTGAGCCAAGTTTGCTTTCCCTGTTACAGGCAATATCTCTTTTGTGACTTTTTTTTTTGGTCAGACTTCATTGCTGACCATTCTGGAGGATCCACGTGCAGCGGGTTCCCTGATGCAGAAACTTTCCCCATGCCATGGGTGCTGAAGAGTTCATGATACAAGCAGGCTGTCATGGCAGGGTGGAGACTGAAAATGGAGTGGTCTGAGGAAAATAAGGAATGAACCCCCCCATTTTTCATTTTGCTTTTATTAACCTTGTGTAACAGGATGGTGAGCTTGGAGAGGAGGGGGGGAAGCCATTTAGAGGGGGAGAGAAAGGGAAGAAAATGTGACTTGAGAGCTGCTGGAATGTGAACAACCTTCCTGAACTCCCCCTTGTTTCAAGGATCCCTTGTGACCTGGGTGTCTCTGGGCTTCCAGGTATCTTCCTACGCTGGAACAGACCTTCCAGATTCCTGGAGGAAGCTGAGGAAGAAAGGATCAACATTATCAAGTACAACAAGGAGCTGCAGGCCAAGGTGAACGTGCTGAGGCGGCAGCTGGCAGAGATGGAGACGGATGGGGAGGTGCAGGAGGAGGAGGAGCCCTGAGGTGGGCTTTGCCTCAGCCCTTTGCTTTCAAGAACCATGGAAAGTGCATGTTCTGCTGAGCCCTTGGGTACAGCTGACCCTCCCACTGCTGAACCCCTCACTCCATGAACCTCCCTGCTTTTTGGGGAGGGGTTTTTGTTTTGTTTACAGAAGACACAGCTGGGCACAATGTCCCCTCTTGGCAGCTGTTCTGTTTCAGAATTGGGTACAGTGTCAGCAGAAGCTGGAACTCTTTACCTCCAACTGTGTGGATGACCAGGATGGGCCAAGAGACAGGATGTCTCCACTTTATTTTAGACTTTTTCTGGTTTTGTTGAACACTCACAGGATTGAAATACAGAGTTCTATATAGATAGGTAAAGGCATTTTGTCTGGAAGCACCTTTTCTCTCCAAGAGTAAGTAAGGCAGCTTAGTTCTTTAATTTCCTAGGAAATCTAGAAATGGTTAAAATCAAATTACAGGTTCTGCCAGTCTACACAATACTCTCAGTAGCCTTCACATCTCACACCTGGGTTTTTGTGTTCAGCATTGGCTCGGGAGCAGGGAGTTGAATACCAAACCAGAGCAAGACATTTCAGTGCAATACAGAATTGAAGGAGGGATTCTGCTGCTAATGTTTAAGCCATGACCTTCAGGTGGAATTGTCCCTTGTGGACAATGATCTCCTAAGGAGGAACAAACTTGTTTTTATTCTACCTGGAGAACAAAAAGGTTTAGTAGTTGGTGGGGGTGTCCACTTGCAGAACAGGGCTCAGAGCTGTCCTTTAAACCAGAGCCAAGCTGCCTTCTTGGAAATTCCAACCGCCCTGGCTGGGTTTGGACACCTGGCCAGGTTCACAGCATTGCCAGGGTGCAAGAGCAACACTTTATTTACAACTCAACAAAACACTTCTGTTGCACCTGATGTGCTTTTCCTTCTTGTGCTCTTATGCCCATCTTGTGAAACCTCAAAAGCAGAAGCTGGAAGTTCAGGTGACCTCACAGATCTGCTGCAGATGAAGGGGCCATCACACTACAAAAAAAAATACT
Organism: Agelaius tricolor; assembly: GCF_023055355.1. NCBI lineage: Eukaryota > Metazoa > Chordata > Aves > Passeriformes > Icteridae > Agelaius > Agelaius tricolor. The sequence continues at coordinate 112,238,088 of NW_027269261.1, read as the reverse complement.
AAGAGTTTAGATGATTTGTAGCTGCTAAAACTGCTTAAAGACTTTAGGGATAAGCTTTTTACCATTTAACTTTGTATTTTGTAGCTGCTCTTTCCATTTCTGCGGCTTCAATCTGCTTTTTTATAAAATCAGAATTCTCTCTTGTGATTTTTTTTTCCTCCTTTAAAAAGACAGGTAGGGGTAGGTCTGAAACACTCCCTGAGGCATTTTTTCAGCTTGATTTCCTGGGTAGCTCCACAGGACTGAGAAAAGTTGAATTAACAGCAGTACATGTGGCTGGGATTATCCAGAAAAGAGCTTCCTGTTAGCCTGGTTCTGCTGGAATGAACAGAGCTGCAGTAGGTCAGTGGTGGGATGCCTCTGGAAACTGCTGAGCTTCCAAGTTTATGGAATGAAGCTGCCTTTATCTAAAAGCCACTTCACATAGATATGTGTGAAAATGCAGGATCTTTAGTTGTAGAAGTAGCTGGGCAGGAACCTGCAAAAATCATGTAGCCACTAAATACAGTCTAAGAAAATTCTATAACCAAGGAAATGATATAAAATTATGTGATAATGATCAAGTGCTACCTTAATGCCTTTTGTTCAGTCCTTATTTCCTTAATTATTTCCTTCTTGCTTGAGCTCAACTTAGCCCTGAAGTCCTCTGGCTTAAAAAATAAGATCCCTTTTAAAACACTCCTCACTTAAGGCAGAAGAGTGATTCCCCCTGCTTGCAATGCCAATTTCTTTTTAGGTTTGGAGCTTTGTTCCCTGGATCCAGTCTGACACAGGGAATGCTGCTCAGGGTGGCTGGGGATCTGTTCTGCATCACAGGGGAGGCAGAATCGGGCTGTTCCCTCCTCCAAACCTGGTGATTCCTCTGGGTATGTTGCTCATACAGTCCCTTAAAATGATTGTACACCCCTTGAAATTATGTCTTTGGGATCTGCACCTGCCTGGGTGGTGTTTCCCGACCCCATTCAGAATTTCTCCATCTGAAATCCATTATCCCCAGCCAGATGGGAAGGATTCAGAAGGCACTATTTTCCCTGTAATAGACTATACATAAAACACTCCTAAAGGTTATGCAATTCCCTAACACAGTAATTATAGATTGAGCTAAATAATAGAGAAGCAGAGAGGTTTTTTTTGGATCTAATTGCCTGGCTGCTCCAGCCTCTCCTGCAAACTGCAGGCTTCTGAGGAAATTGGGAAACCAGCTGTGACAGCCAACAAAAGGCAGCACATTCCCTCTGAGCTGGCATCAATTTCAGCCTCCACTTGTGTTGAATGCACCCCCAAGCGCTGTGTGTGTGCCTTGGGAGCGTGGATCCTGGAAATGAATCCTTGGGGCAGTGCTGGTGTCCTTCTGAGCAGCCCCTGCAGGTTGTTCCACATTTCTGGGCCCTGCAGCACCGTGTCCCTGCCCAAGCTCTGTGGCACAGGCCTGGGAGGGCTGGCAGGAGATGCAGTGGGGCCAAGATGTGTGGTGGTGTGGGTTCTCCAGGGACAGGACACTTCCCAGAGCTGTCCTGCCACACTGCTGCCACATTCCCTTGGAACTTTTCCATTCCAGTGCCTCCCAGGCTCCAGATTCACAGCAGTTCTCTCCCATTCTCTGCTTTGCTGCTTGCCTCCCCTATCAAATCACATATTTAATAACAGGGATGGGTTTGCTCCCTCAGAGGGGGATTCCTGCCCCAGTTTGCAGATTCCCTGTGAATTCCTGAGCTGGGGCAGTGCCCAGCTCTGGCTCCTCCCTGTGCCACTGCCTTACTCCCTCGCTGCCACCGCGCTCCTGCTCTTTTGCACACACACTTTGTGTAACAAGCTGGACACGGAAAGCCCCATCTCCAAATTTTGGGGGTCAGTCCACAAAATTTGGGGAGGACACTCTGCCATTCACCAAAAAAAAAAAAAAAAAAGAAGGGAAAAGGAACTAACTTGCACAGTTTTCATAAGGGAAATATGAAATATGTACCTTCAATATTTTGATTGTATCGATTAAGTCTTGAATGTGGCGCTGGTTTTGACGTGCACTATTGTCCCTGTTGCATAGGATCTCATTTAAAATTGCACTGTACAGCATTTTTGGTGTCTCATGTGTGCTTTGCTAAAGCCTTGGGCAGTGCTGTGGTTGTGTGAGGGGTGAGGTTTTCTCCCAGCACTGCCTGTGTTTTGTCACAGCTGCACTGTGTGACTGTGTGAGCTGTGTCTATTCACTACTGCCTGTTCAAGTGATGAGTGCACTGCTGGCCCAGCATCTGGAACTGCTATTTGGACATAGCTGCTGCATCAGTCTTGATTTTTTTTAAAATTTTTTTTTTCCTGTACAATTTGAAATGCCAGGGCTGGGAGTTTTGTGCTGGTGTTAGGTATTTGCTGTCTGTGTACAGAATCCCAGCTGCTGCAGCGTGGAATTTACTGCAACAACGACAAAGTAACAAATCTGAGGAAAAAGAAGATGATGGCTCGAGGTTCAGCCATTTGGGGAGAACCAAACAGATACAAAGTGGCTGTAAACTTTGCTGTAGATATGTTGAGAGCATAGTAGATGTGTCTGTTTAAATTAAATCCCTGAAGACTAAAAAAGTTCTTTAATTACACTGCTGAATCTTCTTTATTACTGTGTCCTTTGCTTCCCACAGGAGGGATGTGGGTGGGTGTGACTTGGATCAAGCTTTTGCTTGAAATTTTAGCTCTTTTCAGGTGGATTATGTTTTACTTTACAGCTGAACAGGCCCTGTGGTGGTAGAAGGGGGATGAGAGGAGAAGGGTGAGACCCTGAGGCTGTGAGGGGCTTGCAGAGCTCTGCTCCAATGGCTTTGGGCCTTGGACAGCAGCTCTGCATGGGATGGATAAACAGTTTGATTAGCCAAGGTTTTATACTGATATTGATCCTTTTATCCTGGAATTGATCTCTCCAAGGGAAGAAGGGCAGGGGTGCTCACAGGGAGAGGAGTTTGGAGTAAAGCAAAGCCTTGCAAGAAGGTGGATGGACAAGGGGGAGTGGTTTAAACAAAACCAGGACTGATGTAGATGAGATATTAAGAATAAATTCTTCCCTGTGAGGGTGGGCAGGCCCTGCTGCAGGTTTCCCAGAGAAGCTGTGGCTGCCCCTGGATCCCTGGAAATGTCCAAGGCCAGGCTGGACATGGCTTGGAGCAGCCTGGGATAGTGGAAGGTGTCCCTGCCCTTGGCAGGAGGTGGAATGGGATGATCTTCAAGATCCCTTCCAACCCATCCTGTGACTCTGGAGTCCATCAGAGACTGGGGTCACAGTTTTCCTGCTGGTTTGAAGGCAGGGGAACACAAAAAGGACAAACAGCTCCTGGGCAGTGGAGGCTGGGAACTGTGGGAACTCCTGGCTCTCTGCTGCTGGTGAGTCAGGAGGCTGGGAACTGCTGGGCTCTCTGTTTCCCTGTGACATCACTGTGGTCTCTGCAGCTCCTGGGCAAGATGATGAGCTTCTGTGGGTTTTGGGCTTGCAGCAGATGGAGGCTGGGGGTCTTTGTGCTGCCCTGCAGCCTGTGCAGCCCACGAGATAACACAGGGATGGGTGCTGAAGGTTTTGATGTGAAAAGATTGACATTGAGCCGCTATTTATGCCAAAAGCTGAAACAGAGTAGGTCTGTTCTAAAATACTTTCAGTAGTGATCAGGCAGTCTGATTTGGGTTAAACTTGATTTTTGGTGGGTGGGGGAAGAAAATAACTAAAAAATCCCAGAATGGTTTGGGTTGGAAGGGACCTTAAAGCTCATCCAGTTCCACCCCCTGCCATGGGCAGGACCCCTTCCAATATCCCAGGCTGCTCCAATCCTATCCAGTCTGACCTTGGATACTTCCAGGGATGAAGTATCCATCTGAACAAGGGTTGTATTTTTTCTTGAATCTTTTCTTGAGTCTGGTGGATTTTTCTCTTGGAAATCCCAAGTGATTTTGCCCAGTGCCATTGTAGGAGTCTCTTCCATGCTGCCCATTTTCCCCCAAGCAGTGAGAGGGGAAACAACGAAGAGGAATTTCCATTGCACTGGATGGAGTTTGGGATGCTGGGCTGGGCTGGGCTGCTCACAGCTCCCCCTGCCCTGGAAATGTCACCACAAGCCCCTGGCATTTATCTTTCAGAGCTGAGCTGATGATCCTCTGATGTTCTCTTGGGAGGGTGTTGCTGATGGTTTTGGATGCTTTTTCTGATGCTGCAGGTCAGCTCATGGTGGGTTTGCTCTTAAAGCTCCACATCTGCTCCCTCAGGATCTTAAAATACTGGCAGACAGCCTGGGCACTGCACAGATGTAGTTACACCACTAAAAACCACAGTGTAGTCACTAAAATAATGTTTTTTATAGCTTGGGCAGTGGTTGTAACCATTTACATGACCAGTTTGCACATCCCAACTGCTACTGGTTCTGTCTGGGAGGTGATTTCAGGTTTGAAAGGTGGAGCCTGAGGTCACTGTGTGAAGGAAAAAGGCTCTTTTGACAAGGAGCTCATTCAAAGGTACAAGAGATAAAGGAAATCTGCTTCCTCCTGCTCTTTCCTGACATGGAAAACATTTGCTGGGATGTCCCAGCAAGGTAAGTGCAGCATTTCTACAGGGAATTTTCTGGGTTTGGCTTGTAGGTACTTGGTGGAACAAAATAAAACCTTTATGGCAGGAATAAAAGTTGTTCCAGAGTTCAGGTTGGTTCATTTTTTGTTTTGTTGTGTTTTTTAAACAGAGAACTACTTCATTTCTTAGTACTATGCTCCATTTTTTGGGGTCCAACTTGAGCATTTCCAGGGATGGGGCAGACACATCCATCAGTTGTTTTGGGGACAAAGCAGGAATTTTTACTTCACTGGGGTAGATACAGGGCTCTGGATTCCACACTTCCCTCAGGGAATAAAAACAAAAAACCCACAAACGTTTGCCTTTCTGAGAAAAAGATTTCCTTCCAGAGATCCCTACAGGACACTTGTGCAACCTGAAGCACACGGAGTGTCCCGGCTGTGCTGCCAGCAGTTGGCAATGCTGTTGTTTCACAATGGGGAAGGCTGTGGCAATTCTGAATTAAAATTCTCTTCTGCCCTCCCCCTCACTTGTGCTGGTCCAGCTGTTTGTGATTCCACGTGGCACATGGGATTGGAGAAATGCATGGAAAAGTGACACAGCCAGGAGGGAAGAGCCCTGCAGGCTGAGTCAGCAGCTGGGGTGTTAAACGTGGCATCAATGCTTGGAGTAAATGAAGTCACAGGGAGGGTTTGTAAAGTGAAAATCCACATGGAGAGGCTGGAATGAGTCCAGAGGAGGCCATGGAGATGCTCCAAGGGCTGGAGCCAGACTGGGAGAGCTGGGGGTGCTCACCTGGAGAAGGGAAGGATCCAGGGAGACCTCAGAGCCCCTGCCAGGGCCTAAAGGGGCTCCAGGAGAGCTGGAGAGGGACTGGGGACAAGGGATGGAGGGTCAGGACACAGGAAATGGCTTCCCACTGCCAGAGGGCAGGGATAGATGGGATATTGGGAAGGAATTCTCCCTTACACAGGTTGCCCAGAGAAGCTGTGGCTGTCCCTGGATCCCTGGAAGTGTCCAAGGCCAGGCTGGACAGGGCTTGGAGCAACCTGGGACAGTGGAAGTTGATCCTGCCCGTGGCAGGGGTGGCACTGGAGGAGATTTAAGGTCCCTTCCAACCCAAACCATTCCATGGCTCTGTGAAACTCCCTCAAGGAACACTTGCAGGGGAGATATTTCAATTCAGGGGGAGAATCTGAATAACCTCAGTGGAGCTTTGGAGCTCCACCAGTTCACTCAGTTTGAGCTCTGGGTGCAGCAGCACTGGTGAGATTCCCACTCCAGAGGGATGGGGATGGGGTGAACACAAATATTTGGGGATCCTTTTGGGAATTTGGGAAGGAATTGTTGGCTGTGAGGGTGGGGATGCCCTGGCACAGGGTGCCAAGAGAAGCTGTGAGCTAAAAGCAGAAGAGGAGAGCAGACACACCTTGATCCTTTTTCCAGCACCACTTTCCAGGAACCCTGCACTGAGCACCTCTGGGATTGTCAGAGGGACTCAAGGCAGCTGTGGGCAGAGCCTTGTCCCCTGCAGAGGGGGGAACCAAAGGGACAGCACATCCCTGATGTGTCCCCACGTGTCCTCAGCTCCTTGCCCTGAGCTCTCCAAGCACCGTGGGTGGGGAGGGTTTGCAGGTTCAGCAGGGCAGAGGGCAGAGCACAGACCACAAAACCCCTGTGTGGGAGGGGGTGGCAGGGAGATCAAGCCCCAGGCTCTGGGAGAGGCTGCTGCAGAAAGCTTTGAAGGAGCACCACCTCTGGATGTGGATCCATGGCCAGGGAGAGAAAGAAGGCCATGGTGGAGAGTGGGGAGGGTGACAAGAACACTCATGGAGGCCCTGGAGTGATGGCACCATGCTGCCCCTGAGAGAAAGGATGTTGGAATGTCTCCTGCCTTCTTCCCCTTGGTTTGTGCTTCCAATGTTCCCCCATTAGCCTGTTTCTGAACCTCAGGCTGGCTTTTTGTGTTTGCAGTCATTTGGACGTGGATTTATATTTAAAAAAATACCCCAGATCAGGCAAAATACCCAAAATCAGGCAATAAACCATCCCACAAAACCTTAAAATTCAGATAACATGAAAAATATAGAAGATAGAAACTTCTCAGTAGCCTGTGACCCTCCCTCTCTCCCTGGAGCACTTTTGGGGGCATCTGTTGACACACATGGAGATTCTGTCAGCAGGATTGGGACAGGCTGCCCAAGGAAGCAGTGGAATTATTCCCCTTGGAAGTATCCCAAAGGTGTGTGGATGTGACACTTGGGGACATGGTTTAGTGGTGGATTTGGCAGTGCTGGGGAACGGTTGGACTTGATGATCCTAAAGAGCTTTTCCAATTTGAATAATCTGAGAACACACACAGGTGAGGACTGTCACAGAACCACAGAATGGCTTGGGCAGGAAGGGACAATGAAGCTCATCTGATTCCACCCCCTGCCATGGACAGGAACACCTCCCACTACCCCAGGTTACTCCAAGCCCTGTCCAACCTGGCCTAGTGAGCTGCAAGTCTGTGCTGCCCACAGAGAAAGACACCCAAGGGGTCTTTGCTGCCCACAGGGGGATTTCATCAGGTGGGAGTATTGGCCTCAGCTGTTGCTGGAATGGACCCTCCACACTGCTGAGATGCCATCGTCCCACTGGGGTGGAGTTTTCTCCCCTTTTGGATTTTCTGCCTTCCCATGCTGATGTTTTTCCTCTTGTCCCCTTGAGCTGCTGCCTATCACATCCTGGCAATCCAGCCTCTGACCTCGGTTTTACCTTCCTTATCTCAAGGGCTCTGTGCTCTTTCTCACAAGCTGGCAGCCTCCCAGGCTCAGGGAGGAGGGTTTTCCAGCTGGGCTCTATCTGGGAGGCCTTGGGCTGCAGCTGAACCTGGAGGATCAGGCAGTTCAGGGCTAACTTTGCTGGACACTCCATTTTTTTGCTGATTTTTAAAAATAATCCATAATTTTGCTGATTTTGTGTCAGTTTAGTGCTTGGCTCAGTGCTGGAGGAGGGAACTGGTTTATGGAATCACTCCTGATTCCCTGTCAGTCTGGGGGCTCTGCCATCCTGGAGTGATCTGAGAGAAGCTTTACTTTGTGTCCAGGGATGGGAACAGAGCTGGGGAAGGGGCTGGAGCACCAGGAGGGGCTGAGGGAGCTGGGAAAGGGGCTCAGCCTGCAGAAAAGGAGGCTCAGGGGGGCCCTTGTGGCTCTGCACAACTCCTGACAGGAGGGGACAGCCAGGGGGGTCGGGCTCTGCTCCCAGGGAACAGGGACAGGAGGAGAGGGAATGGCCTCAAACTGTGCCAGGGGAGGGTCAGGTTGGACACCAGGAGGAATTTCTTCATGGAAAGGGATTTCTTCATGGTCAGGCATTGGAAGGGGCTGCTCAGAGAGGTTTGGAGTCCCCATCCCTGGGGGTGTCCAAGGAATGACTGGATGTGGCACTCAGTGCTCTGGGCTGGTGAAAGGTGGGCATGGGCCGGAGGTTGGACTTGGTGATCCTGGATGTCTTTTCCAGCCTTAATAAATCTGTGATTTACATTGAGTCAAGTGATCAGATACAGTGAAACCACCAGTGCTCCATGCACTCCCCTTCCTGAGCAGAAAAATCCCTTTTGCTCAACAGCTCATCCATGTCAGGACTCTGGGAACAGCAGAGCTCTCTCATTCCCTCTGCAGAATTCCAGGTGAGCTCTCTCTGCCCTCCCTGCAAGGCTGGATCCACAGTGCCCTTGTGAGAACAGCCATGGAGCCCTGCTGGAGGCTCAGAATTTCCTTCCATTTGGTGCAGAATCCTCAGACTGGAGCAGGGATTGCTGAGGCCACGCTATGATTCAGGTCTAAGGTACCCTGGCATGGAATCACAGGATGGGTAAGGTGTGAAAGGATCACAGAAATCATTTCAGTGTGAGAAATTCTTCCCTGTGAGGGTGGGGAGGCCCTGGCACAGGGTGCCCAGAGAAGCTGTGGCCACTCCTGGATCCCTGGAAGTGTCCAAGGCCAGGTTGGACAAGGCTTGGAGCAGCCTGGGATGGTGGAAGGTGTCCCTGCCCATGGCAGGGGGTGGAATGAGATCTTCAAGCTCCCTTCCAACCCAAACCATTCCATGATTCCATGCAGTCCAACCTGGCTGCTGGTGGCTTTGAGACACCCCATAGGATTCACTGACCCTTTAATTTGACCCTTTTTTGGAAGCTCCTGCTCAGTCTGTAGCAGGTGGATAAATTCTGCTGACCCTCCCACATCTCAGCCTCCCCAGGGACTTTAAATGCCTTTTTGTTTTTCCAGGCTCTGCAATGGAACAAGAGGGTTCTTTGTGTTTCTTTTCCTCCTGAAGCTTTCCCTCTTTTCAAGAGAGACATCTGCTCTGGTCAATGGTACTTACAGGCCTTTCAAACTCAATTAGGCACTCGAGAGCTGGGAGCTGGGAGTGCTCAGCTTCCCCAGCCAGCAAAGGATTTTCCCCTCTGCAGCTCCTGTAAGACCATGCTTTTCCAAGATTTTTTTAATAACTGGCCATTTTTTAGTGTCTGGAATGTTTGGAAATAGGAGCCTTTCCTGCTCTGTTTGCTCCCTGAACAATTTCATTCAGCAGTTTTTAAGAGGGAGAAAAATAAAACTAAAAAAAAATAAATAATCAGTGTCTGTCTGCCCCAACCCTGAACTGACTGGAATCTTAGATCCATAACAAATACCAGGGATTTCTCTCTTTTGGGGGCTTTTTTTGGTGTTTTTTGTTTGTTTGGTTGGTTGATTTTTTTTGTTTTTTGAGGGTTTTTTGGGTTTTTTGTTTTGGTTTTTTGGGGGTTTTTGGGTTTTTTGTTTGTTTGTTGTTTGTTTGTTTGTTTTGGTGGTGTTTGGGTTTTGTTTTTCTTTTGTTTGTTTGTTTTTTTGGTGGGTTTTTTTTAAGCTTCACAATGAAACCATTCCTGCATTTGAAACTGTGAAACCTGAGTGTGTTTCCCCTTTGTGGAGGTGCATCTCAGGGCACAGGGGTTTTTGTAGGGTCTGCTCGTGCCCAGCCAGGCAGGAGGGATGGGATTAATTCCTGTCAGATGTGGTTGGCTCTGCCTCTGATCTCAGGGCTGGGGATGTCTCTGTGTGTGCACAGCAGAGTTGGATTTTGCTTAGCAGAGCTCTGGGAAAGGTTTTCCCCACTCAGGAAATTGCTTTAATGTTCATCTTTGTCCTGAATGAAAATGATGACCTAAATACATCTATTTTTTTATATGACTTTTTTTTTTTTATCCCCTTGATTTAGTTAAGCTCCTCTGAGTGTTTCCTGTGCCTTTAACAAAAGCATTTTAATATTTCAGGCTTCCTTTTTGGGCTGCTGAGCTAAAGGTTCCAGCTCACTGAGCTGTGTGCTCACAGGGGCCTGGGATACTTTACATGTCACATTTTCATGCTCTGGGCTCCTTCTCAAGAGCTTCCAGGGGACACTGAGCTGAGCTGGCTCCATGCAGGCGTGTAAGGAGGACCAGGCAAAGGCACCAACACCTGCATGCTTGGTCTCCACCACCCATAATCCGTGGATGTTAAAGAAGAAAATGTCTGGAATGGGACCAGAGCAGCCTGGTCTGGTGAGAGGTGTCCCCGCCCATGGGGTGTAATGAGATGCACTTTATGGTCCTTCCCAAGCCAAACCATTCCAGGATTCCAGGGGTTTCCCAGACTCCAGTGATTTATGATTTTGATTTAAGACAGAATTATTTAAGCAAAACCCCCTTTTTGTCCCCAAGGACAATTTTTTCTCTGCTGAGCTTGCTCTTTTTGCAGATGGAAAATTCCCAGCCTGTGTGTGTTGGCAAGCTCTGGTTTTCAGCTAAAGCAGATGCTGATGTATGTTTATATCCTGCTCCAACCAAAACTGTGAATAAACTGGGAGCTGAAGGCAGGAGGCATTTCCCTTCCCCATTCCAACAGTCCTCATGTTGCCAGTGGCGGGTGAGTGGGTGAAAAATTGTCAATTACAGTTCAGTCTGCAGGAATGTGACAGCAAAATTTAATAAAATACAATTCCAGCTCTCTCACCTGTCCTACAGGGCACTTCCCTGTAAATTCGGGAAGAATTTTTTCATGGAAACGGTGGTCAGGCATTGGAAGGGGCTGCCCAGGGAAGTTTGGAGTCCCCGTCCCTTCAGGTGCTCAAGGAATGACTGGAGGTGGCCCTCAGTGCTCTGGGCTGGTGACAAAGTGGGATTATTGGTCACAGGTTGAGCTCAGTGGTCTCAGAGGCCTTTTCCAACCTTAATGATTCTATGAAATGAAGAAAGATCCAGAAAAGCTGACCTGCAGCACCCACTGCCTGAGAAATGTCGTGTGAGAAGGAGAAACAACCTGCCTTTATTTCAAACAGGCAACTCTTAAACTTCAAGAACAAAGTCTGTAGCCTCACCACACTAAATTACAGTGATTATCTAATAACACCAGGTGGAAACTGGAATTCTCCAAAGCCTTTTTCTCTCCCTGGCTCGTAACACGATGCCTTACTCCCTCCAGCAAAGGCAAGGAATTCTTAAGTTGATTTTTCAGTCCTGCTGTGGCTGCTCTGCTCCTGCACAGCTGTGAGAGGCTGGGGAGGCTGTGGGAAAGGTGCTGCCTGCTCCTGGAGGCATCCAGAATGCTCCCAGCACTTGATAAATGACTTCACAGCTGTGGTAGCGGCTCTGTTTTGCAGAGGTGGACAGTTTAGATTTAATTTTAAATGCATCTCAACTTCTCTGCCCCAAAGTCTCCCCCTGAGGGCTTCTGCTTTATTTTAGAGTGGTTTTTTGAGGTTAATTCAAAAAAAGTACTTCAGGGATGAGAGGTTTAGGTCTGTGAGACCTTGCAGATTTCATGGATATGTTTTTAGCAAGCTTTTCTCAGGTTGTGTCATTACATTCTTCAAGCCCAATGAAATCCAGTGTTTCTCTGGATCATTAGGAATTACAGATTTCCAGTACCTGAAGGGGGTTCCAAGAGGCTGGAGAGGGATTTTCACAAGGGCATGGAGTGATAGGACGAGGGGGAATGGCCTTAAAATGAAAGAAGGGAGACTTAGATGAGATATTGAGGGAAAATATCTTGGCTGTGAGGCCCTGGCACAGGTTTCTCAGAGAAGCTGTGGCTGCCCCATCCCTGGAAATATTCAAGGCCAGGTTTAATGAGGCTTGGAGCAACCTGGGATAGTGGAAGGGGGTGGAACTGGATGAGTTTTAAGGTCTTTCCAAACCCCAATAATTCTGTGATTTCCCACTGAGGAGTTGTGTCTCTATTCCTACATTTCATAGGGACTGAGCCCCTGACAGGAATGTTTTATGCAACATTATCAGATGAAACCTGAGTCCTCTTCATAAACTATTTATTCTCCAAAGTCTCATTAACAAATGTGCTCAGTAAAGAGAATTGGGAAAGGGGTTTTTCACTGGTCACAGGGCTTTCCTTCTCCGTCTTGTTCTGGGCACAAAATGACCCTGATGATCATCAGCTCCATTTCCCAGTGAACTCTTTTATGAGTATTCAGTGTTTCAAGGCTGATTCCTGGTGTTCTATGGGTTTCCACCTCTTGGACAGATGGGGGTGAATCACAGAATATCCCACAAGGATCCCTGAAGCCCAATTCCAGAGGAGGGCGGTGATCTTCCACTGTTCTTTGCGGTGTGAGATAAATTTGGTGTGAGGCTTTGTCTGGATTTTTAAACAGCTTGGTTTTCACAGAGTACATTCCTTAACCCTTATTTTGCAACATCTGCTCACCTCAGAGCCCTGAATGAGCTTGTTTCCACAGGGGTTTGTGTTGTTCAGAAGCACACAGACCTTTGGGAAAGCAGGCCATGATTTACAGGGCAGGGAAGGCTTACAGTGAGCAAACTCTCTCCTCCTGGCCTGAGAGTGTTTGATGTGCTGCTCCTACTTAGTCTGGTAATTCATCCTCGTCATTAGCTGCACTAATTATGCATCTTCTTTCCACAGCCTGCTTGAAATGAATCCCTGTGTGGAAACTTGTGCTGTTGGGGCCACTAAGGAAGGAGGAAAAATGGATTCTGATTACAGTCCATACTCCATTAGTGAATCCAGCTCTACAGCAGCAGCTGCTGAGGGTTTAGAACATTTCCTTGTGCTTTGTTTCTGCCTGTGGTTACTCATTTTGTTTCAGGGTGAAAGGTTTTTGCTTTTTATGACCAAGCTGTGAAGGGTAGAAAGATTCCTTGGGTTGTTTCTGCTCAGAGACTTCCATGTGGTTTTGACAATGTGCTACAGGAACAATGCTGGAAAACTGGGAAATCACAGACTGGTTTGGGTTGGAAAGACCTTAAAGCTCATCAAGTTCCATGGCAGGGGCACCTTCCAGGTTGGACAGAGCCCTATCCAAGCTGGCCTTGCCAGCAAAAGAGAACTGAAAGTCATTTTAAATTCTAGAACTTCCCCTTGTGAGCTCCCTGTATCCATTCTGAGCTATGAAATTCCTACTTAAGAGCAAGTGACAACTGCTGTGCTCTCTTTAGCAGCATCAGGGCCTCTCTGCAGGCAGGTGTTCATGAGGGGTAAGACCCAAGGCCTGATTTTATTCCTCAAAAATCCCTCCTTTCTGTCACTGATCTCAAATCACTGTTATATTTGTGATGCACCCTTCATCCTTTCTGTTTGCTGACATGGGAGGCTGCAAAGCAGTGGATGAACAGGTAACACAGGAAAGCCTTCAGGGAACAAAGGGAGCTTTTTCCTTCCCCAAAATAACAATGTCTCTGTGTGGGCTCTAGGAACTCCTCCTGGCTGGTGGCACTGCAGGCTGGGGCTTCTTGAGAATTTTGTAACCTCAGAACTTGTACCCCTGACTTTTTAGTTCATTCCTAGGATACACCACTCATTATTTTATGTCCTTACTGGAGAGGCAGCAAGCAAAGGGGAAGAGATTCAGGTGCTGACTCTGAAGAGGGGGGGTTTGTGAGCCCCTCTCTCTGCCCTCTGACAGGATCCACTGAACACACATCTCTGCTGATGGTTCCTGCCTAACCTGCTCTTAAATCTCTCAGCAACACAAACTTCTCCCTCCCCAAGGGTTTTTTCCCAGGACTTCCTAGAGCTAAAGGTTTTCCTATGGACTAATCTGGCTACTGTTGGAGCACCTGCCTTCAGGATTGATTTATCTGGAGGTTTTTCTTGTGGTGGTGATGGTGCTTTGTGCTGTAAGATTGGCCCCTGGTCCCTCTCAGCTGCTTCTACTCTTCACAGGTCTGTTTTCTTCCCCTTTTCCCTTTTTTTTTTTTTTTTTTTTTTTTAATAACTCTTGTTGCTGTGGGCTATCCTTAATTGTGCTTCATCTGTCTTTAACACCTGGATGTGCCCTGGTTTCATTGACAAGGTGGGGATTGGTCACAGGTTGGACTCAGTGATCTTGAAGGTCTTTTCCAAACTTAATCATTCTGTGAGTGTAAAACCAATCACCATGAGGGTGGAAATTAAAATTGTGGACATAAAGGAAACCAGATCCTTTATCTACCATCAGTCCATGAGCACTATTGGGGTCTCTGAGGGAAGAACCTTGCAGGATTGCTGCCCCATGGTCACAGAAAAAAATGTTAATTTTAAGAAAGCAGCAGCACAGAAGTATCTGGGGGGCACTGAGGGTTTGATCCTGGTCCATTATGGTGCAAGATGCCATGAGGTCCCTTTGCACAGGGAAATGTGGCTGCAGCCACTGCTGTCCCCAGGCTGTGAGCACCCAGTAGGAGTTAACCCTGCTGAGAGGCTCCTTTGAGGCAGGGATCTCACACCCAGTGTGGAACAGCCCAGGTGGAAGATGCCACAAGCAAAGATTTCCCTCCTTCCCAGCCTACCTGGAGGGGGAACACCTGTGTTTTCCCTTTGCAGGAGCTCCCAGGGAGGGGAATGAGGCCAGGAGAATGTGTTGAAAAACAAGGCATCTGTGGCTCACACAGTGCTTTCACCCCTCATTAAAAAAAAAAAAAAAAAAAAAAAGACAAGGCAAATCTAATTGAAACAAAGATCATCAAGTGTGTTCTTTTAATTAAAGAGAACGACTTCTAAATAAAATCTTCCATTTTTTCCTTCTCCAAGCAGGCAGCAATGCAGTGTGACACATGTTTGGGTGCAAAAGCGATGCTTTCACTCACAGAGGGAAGATGAGCCCTGACTGTGATCAGTGTGAGGTTGTCCTGGGCTGCCAACACGATGTGACACCTCCCTGTGCCTGGGCACAGCCCGTGTCACATCTGCTGGGCATGACAAGTGTCAGGGTCAAAGCAGTTCAGCACCACAGGGAGAAGATGTTCCTTCTTTTCACATCCTGTGTGGCTGAGCTGTCACCATGGCCCAGCTCAGTGTCCCTCCCTGGTGTCTCTTTGTGGCTGCTGTGGCACGTGTGGGACACGGCAGGAGATCCTTTCAGGAACTGAAACTTTGCTTGGGTCTGAGGGACAGAGAGCCACACAAAATCCAGGCAAAATACCATTTCATTACTAATCTATCTCTGGGCAGCAGCAAAAGCTTGTGGGAAAACCATAGGAAAAAAGACCTGGTATAGATTTATAGGCCACCCTTGCAATGGGGAAGCTGGAGAAGGGGTTCTCCTTCAGGAACTGTAGTGATAAGACAAGGAGTAATGGGGGAGAAATTTAGGTGCGATACATGGACAGAATTGTTCCCTGTGAGGGTGGGGAGGCCTTGGCACAGGGTGCCCAGAGAAGCTGTGGCTGCCCCTGGATCCCTGGCAGTGTCCAAGGCCAGGTTGGCAGGGCTTGGAGCAACCTGGGATAGTGGAAGGTGTCCCAGCCTGTGGAAGGGGTGGAACAAGATGAGCTTTAATGTCCCTTCCCACCTAAACCATTCCATGATTCTAAGAACTGTGGTGGATCCCTGCCCTTCTCAAGTGGCCCCAGCTCAGTGGGGCTCTCTAGGTTCACCCAAGTGGGGGATCTGGTCCAGGAATTACCTGCTTCCACCTTTTCTGTGTGATCTGGAAGCAGTTCCTGCAGGAAACCTCCAGCTGTTCACTCTGCTTCCCGTGTCTGGTTCAGTCCATGTGCTCAAGAGCTGTTGTGCAGCATCCTTGTTTCTGGTCAGGACTGCAGCTCATCCCAGAATCCCATGTTGGGTCAGGTTGGAAAAGACATCTGGAGGTCATCTGGTGCTACATCCCTGCTCCAGCAGGGCCATCCCAGAGCGCAGGGTTGTGTCCAGATCATTCTGGAATATCTCCAGTGAGGAGATTCCACTCCCTTTCTGGACCATCTGTTCAGGGCTTGGTCACTGCACAGGGAAAAAGTTCTTCCTCATGTCCAGGTGGAACTTCCTAGGCATCAGTTCCTGCCCATTCCTTTTATCCTATTGCTGCCCCACCCAGAGCAGAGCCTGATCCCTGCTCTGAGCCCTCCCTGCAGACAGAGACAGGGAAGATATCCCTTCAGGAATAAATAAAGTATTGGATATTTGCCTTTTTACACAGAGGAAAAAGCAAAAGCTGAAAGGTGTTTAGCTCCTGTCTTCCCCAATGTGAAGAGTTAAAGACCTGTTTATGAGCAGAAATTAGGCAAGATGGAAATATCATTATCTCCAGAACACTGTGAAATTCAACAGACTTCAGAAAAGATAGGCAGTGTTTCAAAAAAATATGTTTAAATGAGAGCTCCACGTCAAAGGAGGAGGTTGGTTTACTTTCAGCAGCACCTTCAAATACAAAGTACTGCTCAGAGGGAGGGTAAACATGATTCTAGCACAAGTAGTCTTTAAAATAGAGGCTGATAAGCTGAACACCACATAAAAATTACTCCATTGTGTGAATATCAAGTGGGTCCAGCAAACAGAAATGACCCGTGCTTCACAAATATA
The DNA here is from genome assembly GCF_023055355.1 of Agelaius tricolor. NCBI lineage: Eukaryota > Metazoa > Chordata > Aves > Passeriformes > Icteridae > Agelaius > Agelaius tricolor. The sequence goes on along the minus strand of NW_027269261.1, from coordinate 112,221,735 downwards.
ATTACTGCACTTGGCTCCCTCATGGCTCAATGCCCTGCTCATAATAAATGGCCTTGAAAAACAGCATTTTTATAGAGTGGTTGGTTTGCTGAGCTCCTCTGCTCCTTGCTGTGCTGAGGCAGGAATTGCACATCACTCAGGGAACCCAACTCAGAACATAAAAGCAACCCCAGCAAATCAAGGCAAGATCCTCCTAATCCTGCTCCTTTGTTTCCAGCAGCAGCTTTTTCCCCACAGTGCTCTCACAGACTCTGGGATCTACAGCTGAAGGACTTTCTGAACCAGGCACTGTTGCTGCACATCCAAGGGATTTACAGTCACTCATCATTAATGTTTTTCTCCTCCACAAACTCACCCATGTTCTTTAGAAACTCAGGTAAGCTTGTGCCATCCACACTGGATAATATCCCGCTCCATCTATAATTTTGTGCCCTCTAATTACATGTAGCTAAGCTGTTACATAACAATCCCAACCAGCCTGCCAAGGGGTGGAATTCATAAGCAGGAGGGAATGAGGGGAGGGAAAAAGGCTTATAAACACCTCTGTGGCAAGATAATCTTATCTCAAAGCCTTTGTTCTTCAAGATTGCTCAGGGAGTTAATGTTTGTGGTTATGAAATATAGATGTGTTTGGAATAAGGGGGGGTAAAAAGTAATAATGTTGTTTGCTGGAGGTACAGCTCAGCAGAAGGAATCCAGAGGAGAAGGATCTGGAAGCTCTTTGTACAAGTGCTGCTGGGAATGAGAAGACTTGTCAGGATCAGCTCAGGGAAAGGAGGATTTGATCAGCTTCTGTCTGAAGAGATGCTGGATCAAACGGAGAGATCAAATCACTGATCCATCAAACATGGAATTCTGCTTGCCAGCAGTTTGTCACTTTGTCCTTCAGAGGACATCCCACTGCCCCACAGCCTCCAGGGCTCTCCTGAGAAGGGCAGAGACGCCCAAGCCTCCCCTGTGCTGTCAGAAGTCACCCACTCCCTCAGCCAGAAACAGCAGGAGAATCTGCGTGGCCCTCAAGGTCCCTTCCAACTCTAATAATCCCAAAATTCTATGGTCCTATCCTTGATTTAGGAGTGGGATTCCCATATCCAGCCCTGCTCCCAAGGCTGCAAAACCCCATCACACCAGGATGCGATTGGAGATTTAGAAAGTGTGACGTGGGATCAGATTTAACTCCAAATACTTTGCACAAACTGCTCCAGGCCCTCTAATCCCTCCTGGCTGCTCATTAAGAACTCCCTTAAGAACTTCCTGCTCCATGCAGCTTTACTGGTTATTTAAGAAATCAGGCAGTGCCTGGACTCCACCAAACCAGAACATGTTTCTGGATTTCTGCAGTTTGGACCAAGTAAGGCCCCTCTTTAAAAGGATTCTTTGCTGGGAAATTTGCAACTTTGTCCTTCCTGCCTCCATACAGTCTTGGGATGGAAGGGATGTTAAAGCCCATCCAGTTCCAACCCCCTGCCATGGGCAGGGACACCTTCCACTACCCTAGGTTGCTCCAAGCCCCATCCAGCCCAGCCTTGGACACTTCCAGGGATGGGGAAGTCACAGCTTTCCTATCAAGCTGCCAGTTGGAGCTGCAGGGATTTCAAATGAAGAATAATTCCCCAGAAAGGAAAAATGAAAAGGTAGAATTTGCAAGCAAGAAGCACAGTTCCAAAACCTGAGCAGAAATAGCTCTGAAGGATGTGGTAAAATGTGTGACTGCATTTGTCACCTCACAGGGCACATTGCTGTGTTTGAGATCCAAAAAATGCTGAATGTGGGTTCATAACCCAACAGACATTCAGCTTCTCTTCATTCAAGAAGAATGTGCTCTTTCCAGCACTCTTGTCCTCTAGAGAGTTGTCAAGCAGCATAAAAAGAGATGTATCCAATGGAGGGAAATACTATCCTACTCCAGTTCAATATACCTGATATCAAGAGAATTTTCCCTTTCTAAGGCTATTTATGTTTTCCCTTGTGGAGTCCAGAAGAATCTGGGTGTCAGCCTCACCCCAGGGGGCTCCTTGCTGTGGACATGCAGCTACACCAACTTTATTCTCTTCATGGCCTCCTACTTTAAAAAAAGCATTGGTAGGATGAGTTTTCTTCTGAGAACAGCTCCGCCCATGTCCTGCACACAATCAGCCAGCAGGCTCTGTCCTGTGATATGACAAATGCTGCCCAGGAGTTCGATGAGCAGCTGTGAGTGTGGGTGCTGATAGGAGGGTGGATCTCCAGTTTTGGGGCACGGTGCCACAACTCAGCTGTGCAGAGAGCACAAACACGATGATTCTCACAGTCCCTGTCACAACAAAAAAACCTCTTGGCTGAGCAAGTGGTGGTTTCAGCCCTAAGGTCAACCAGGTGGCTCATTCTGCTGGGCTGAAGGTGTTTAGGGCTTGGCCATCCACATGAGGCACGGACCTTGATGGCAAAGGGGGAAATACCTCCTTTTATTGAGCTTTTAGGAAGCAGTGTAAAACCTAACAGGTTCTGCCCAGCCACTGTAAGAGCAGGAACACTAAAAAGCAGAGTCTAAACAAGGGAGAGTGAGTTTTAGCAGCTGTTCATGTAGAACAGCCACCGGAAGGATGCAAAGGCAGCATCTTTGGATGGAAATTTGAAATGTAGAGGTTATTTTTAGTAACAAAAAGATCATTTGGGTACTACTTCCCTCTCTGATGTCTGGGAAGTCAAGGAGCTGGTGGTACAGCCTAGGAGAGACAATTGCACTGGTGTGTGGTATTTGCTGGGTCCCCAGGATGAAGGAGGAATTGAGAATCTGACTCTATGTTCTTAGAAGGCTAATTTATTATTATATTATATTATATTATATTATATTATATTATATTATATTATATTATATTATATTATATTATATTATATTATATATTGTAGCTATACTAAAACTATACTAAAGAATAGAGAAAGGTTACTTACAAAAGGCTTAACAAGATACTAATGCAAAACTCATGACTGACTTCTCAGAGTCCTGACACAGCTGGATGGTGATTGGTCATTAAATAAAAACAATTCACATGAAACAGATCAAACAGCCACCTGTTGGATAAACAATCTCCAGACCACATTCCAAAGCAGCAAAACACAGGAGAGAAAAATGAGATAATTTTTTTTTTCCTTTTTCTCTGAAGCTTCTCAGCTTCCCAGGAGAAGAGATCCTGGTGAAGGGATTTTTCAGAAAATATGACAGTGACACCGGTGTGATGGAAATATGATGATGGGAGCATCTCCCTGATGAGGAAAGGCTGAGGGAGCTGGGGAGGGGCCCTCAGCCCTGGGTGTCCCTGTGTGCAGGGAGGGTCAGAGCAGGGCCCAGGCTCTGCTCCAGGGCCCAGCAATGGCACCAGAGGAACGGGCAGGGACTGATCCCAGCAAGTTCCACCTGGAAATGAGGGAGAATTTTTCTGTGCAGTGACCAAGCACTGAACAGATTGTCCAGAGAGGGAGTGGAGTCTCCTCACTGGGGATATTCCAGAATTGCCTGGACATTGTAAAAAATGCACGTATTTTGTGATTGGCTTTTCGCAAATATTCAAATGAATATTATATGTGTTGTGTTAGAAAGTAGTGCTGGATTAATTCTCTTAAGTACTGTGTTAAATACAGTTTTAGGTTATAAAAAATGTTAAAATAGAAACTATGCTATGTAGGATACTTTTTTTAAAGAAAGGACTCGCACTGAGATAGCAGCCACAGGACACCTGAATCTTTCAGAGAAAAAGAATTTATTGCCCTCTTATCAGGAGAAACGAACTTCTTCCCACCTGAAGGCACTGTCAGGATTAAGAGGAAGAAGTTGAGGATGACCAGACAGAATCCTGTATTTGAATGGAATTTATGCATCATGTATGAGGTGTATGAATATGCAACAGGCTATTGCTTTTAAAGGTTAATCCTTTGTTAATGTGTGTCCTTTTTCAGGCTCGTGCTGCCCAGAAAAAGGTAGCCGGACATCCATAACTCTTTGTCTCTATTGTCTCATATTGTCTTAATTCAAATTGTCCAAATTATTATTACTCTAATCGTATTACTATTTTTACAACCATTTTATTACTATTAAACTTTTAAAATTTTAAAAACAAATGATTGGCATTTTTCACAGACATAACCCTGTGCTCTGGCACGACCCTTCTTGAGCAGGGAGATGGGACCAGATGGCCTCCATTGGTCCTTTCCAACCTGACCCATCCTGGGACTGTGGGAATTAGAAATTCTGGGATTTGGGAATCTGTGACCAGCCTGTGTTGTACAGCGGCTCAGCCGGTGAGTGCTGACCAACAGGAGAGATGGCGAGGGACTTGGCACAAGACCATGGAGTGGCAGGAAGAGGGGGAACCTTTCCCGCTGCCAGAGGGCAGGGTTAGATGAGATATTGGGAAGGAATCGTTCCCTGTGAGGGTGGGGAGGCCCTGGCACTGGGTGCCCAGAGAAGCTGTGGCTGCCCCATCGCTTGCAGTGTTCCAGGCCAGGTTGGACAGGGCTCGGAGCAACCAGGGATGGTGGAAGGTGTCCGTGCCCGCGGCAGGGGATGGGATGAGCTTTAATGTCCCTTGTCCCCGTGGCCGGGCACCGCCCGCCCTCAGCTCCCGTGGGGCCGCCGCGCCCCGCCCGGCACCGCCGCCCCTCACGGCGCGTGACATCACGCCCGTGTGACGTCACCGCCCAATCCCCTGGGCGGCCGCCGCTGACGTCAGGCCCCGGCTCTGGCGCGAGCGGCCCCGGCTGAGGGAACGGGGCGGCGGCAGCGGCGGGAGCGCGGCAGGAGCGGGGTGAGCGCGGGCATGGACCGGACCGGACCGGACCGGACCGGGGGCTGCGGGGCTTTGGGAGATTTGGGATGGCGGGGCCGCGCCGCTCCCGGCACGACAGAATGAATGGGGTGGGGGCGGGGCGGCTCTCCCCGGCACCGCGCTGTCCCCTCCTCTGGGGACACTCTGGGGACACTTCGGGACCGGGTTTGGCGCTCGTGGCGCTTTGGTGCCTCACCGCACACTCGCTGCGGGCGGGCGGGTTTTGTTCGTGCCCGTCACCCGCCCCGGCTCCGTGGTTTCATCAGCGGGGGCTGTGCCGGCTGTAGCGCCAGGGAATCGGGGAATGGTTGGGGTGGAAGGGACTTTAAAGATCCTCCTGTTCCAACCCGTGCTGTGAGCAGGGACACCTTCCACAATCCCAGGCTGCTCCAAGTCCCGTCCAACCTGGCCTTGGACACTTCCAGGGGTCCAGGGGCAGCTGCAGCTTCTCTGCAAGCTGTGCCAGCTCCTCTCCATGCTCACAGCCAAGAATTCCTTCCCAGTAGCCCATCTAAACCTACTTTTTTATGTTTAAAGCTGCTACCCCTTGTCCTGTTCCTCCGTGCCTCGTCCCTCTCCAGCTCTCCTGGAGCCCCTTTAGGCTCTGGAAGGGGCTCTGAGCTCTCCCTGGATCCTTCTCTTCTCCAGGTGAGCACCCCCAGCTCTCCCAGCCTGGCTCCAGAGCAGAGGGGCTCCAGCCCTTGGAGCATCTCTGTGGATTCCTCTGGACTCTCTCCAGCAGCTCCACATCCTTCTGCTGTTGGCCCCAGCTCTGCAGGTGGGATCTCACCCGAGAGGGGCGGAATCCCCCCCTCCCCTGCTGGCCACTCTGCCCAGGTTACACTGAACATTCTGGACCAATCTTCCTTACCTCTTCCAGGAGTTTCACATTTCACGCTGTTCAGCAGCTGCGTAATCTCCCTTTTTTCTTTTTTTTTTCCTTTTGTTTATTTTTGGTGACTGAGGTCAGGTTCCCAGCAGGTCCCTCACGGCTCGAGCTGACGTCTCCTCTTGGAGAGGGGCTCGGCCTCATCCCCGGCCGTGCGTCACCCCTGGGACAGCAGCCGGGCGTGTGTGTCAAGGTTATTCCAGCTGAGCTTGGCCAGCAGCAGCTCCCTGCCAGAGGGAACAGCTCCAGCCTGGACACCCTGGCACATCTCCCCTGCCAGGGGACACCAGCAGGGACGCAGCGTCCCAGCTTGAGGGGTCTCGGAAGCAGAGGAATTGCCAGCAGGGAATGTGAGATGCATTTGGGTCCAGCTATCCAGGCAGCAGTGGCTGGGGTTGAGCTGAGATTATCCCTTACTTGTTGCAGCTTGAGTGCTCCCAAATGCAGGGATCTGATGGAGTTTCCACTTGGCAGCACTTGAGCACCATAGAGGCTCTCCTGTGAGCAGAGTGGCTTGTGCTTCATCTTCTGGATGCCCAAGTAAGGTGCTGTGTCACTCCTCAAGCTCTTGATACAGTTGGGAAAATTAGAGGAGGTTCCCAATGCATAAGCAAATCTGCAGATCTGAAGCAGAAGCTGTGGGGTTTGGAGCCAGTTGGGAGTTGAGAACTTGGAGCTCAGTGAGTTGGTGTGGACCATGTTCCCGAGGATGTTGCTGGGAATCTGTGAGATCCTGTGTCCTGCAGAGTCCCTTGATTTTCTTTGAAAGAAGAAAGTTCTGGATTCTTTGGTTTAGCTCCCTGGAGGGGCGTCCTGTGGCATCCCAGCAGCTGTGCAGCCCCAGAAATCCTGTGGGACCTCTGGGGTTTGGTTTGACCTCTCTTTCCTCCCTCTCTCCCGTTTTCTTTGAAGCTTGCAGTGGGACTTTCCAGACAAAGCCCATGACTTTCCTATCTTTCTTGTCACTGTGACATTCTATTAATAACTAATTCAAAAGAGCTGCTGGTTTCCATAAACATTTTTGACTTTTATGTGAGCAACAGGTGTTGCTGCTTATGTAACACCTTGGAAACCTCGCAGAGGATCAGCAACTGGCAGTTCACTCACTAAATGTCATTTTATGAATGTGTCTCTCTTTTTTTTTTTTTTTTCTTTATTCCCTCTTTTCCCTCTCCCAGTGCTTTAATCTTCTTACAAACCCCAGAAATTTCCTGCTATCCCAGGCTGATTATTGTTCATTGGGACACGTGTTTGCTTTCTACTAATCTTTTTGCATTGCCACTAATTAATTTAAACTCTGTCCTTCAGCCATGACCCGAGGCTGGCTGGTTCTGGGACTTGGAGAAGCTGCTTGTGCACCTTCAGAGCCCTTTCCCTGCCTCTTCCAAACTTCCAGGCATTTCAAAATCAAGCAGGAGAGAACAGTGAAATCCCTGGCTGCTGCTGCTGCTGCTCTCACACGCTTTTTTTTTTTTTTTTTTTTTCCTTAAGGTGTGGGACAACTCCTACTCTCTGCCAGGTTTTGATTGGCTTTCCAAAGAGGCAGTGTCCTATAAATTGCCTTCTCTGCTCTGCTTCTGCCTTATCACCAGCTGAGGCCCAGGTGAGTACAGGAGAGGGAAAATTCCAGCTGCAATTCCATTGCCTAATCCTTGAAATTAGCTTTGGTTATTGGTTTAAATTACTGGGATGGGGGAAATAACTTTGATGTTTCAGAATAAAACTTCCTCATTTTGCTAATACTTTCTAATATCAGCTTGAGTTGATAAATGAGATCAGGGACTGAGAAACTATTCAGAAGGGGATGTGTGCGGGTGTTTGAAAATATATTGTGGAATCATGGAATGGTTTGATTTGGAAGGGATCTTAAAGCTCATCCTGTTTCATGGGCAAGGACACCTTCCACTATTAATTATATCTATATATTATATAAGTAATTTTTTCCTCTTCAGTTCCCAAGGGAACAGAAAATATTCCCCTTTGGGATAGTAAAAAGGGAAGCCTATAAAAATATAAGTTATTTTACATCAGTTAAATTAATTTTTTGTATGTGTTCAGAGCTGTTAATAACTCCTGGAAGTTAATTAAGGTGAAAAATTTGGATCTAGGAGAATGGGCTTTCCTGTATGAGTTGCTTTTGCAAGTTAATCACTGTGTGGGGCTGACTTCAGCTATTTGGGGAAGTGTTTTTAAGGCATGATATTGATTTCTTTATATATCTGTGCATTTATGGCAACTTTAGTAGCCAGTCACACCTGTTTTTTCCCCCTTTGTATTTGAAATAGAAATAAATACAATCAGTGGAGGTTTTTGCAGCAGCTCTGCTGCCTGGCTGTTTCAGTTCCTGGTATAAAATGCATTTACTGTTCTGACTCAGACCTGGGAGTAAATTCTAACCTAAGCCTTTGTGGTTTCACTCTAAATATGTTTGCAAAAACCAGTCCAGTCACTGGGAAACAAATTTTAGTCACAGCCAATTTTTTTTTTTTTTGTACTTTGCAAAGCTCAAAATGCTTTTTCAGGTACTTGGAGTGGAATTTTTTTGTCACACAGACCAGTGAGTCTCTCTCAGTGCTGGAAGATTTTATTCTTCAATGCTGAAATAGGAAGGGATTATCATGAGAGCTGGTGCCTGGGTCTGTGTCCAGATGGAATTTGGATATTTCCAAGGATGGGCACTCCCATCACCTCTCTGGGCATCTCAGACCAAGTCTTTTTGATCAGTTGAAATGTATTTTTTTTCAATAATGCAATTTTATGGGGCTGTCTTACTAGACAATATTTAGTAAATCTGTATTTAAATAGCAGAACTCCCTCAAGTACCAGAACATTCTCTGTCAGGCGACTGAGAAGTGAAAGGAACACCCACATTAATCACTTGTTTGCTTTTCTCTGCAACTGGAATTCATCTGCAGCAATGAACTGCTGCAGTTTCTTGTGGAGAGCTTCCATCTACCTGACTCTTCTTTTTAGAATATATGCCCCAAGAAAAGATTTGACAGGGTAACCCCATCAGGCAAGTTTGAAATATGCTTTCATCTGGGAATTTGCATATTCTAGATATTGGGAAATACTTCAAAATTGTTCAGAGGGGATAAGGAAAAAATGACTGGCTGTGCCTTGAGGATTTTATTTGAGAGAATTAAATTTGCACCACAGAAACGACCAGTTGTGGCTGCAGGTGTCATTTATTTGGGGTACTTTGCATTTCCTTCTGCAATATGAAAGATTTGGAGAGCGAGAACCCAAACTTGAATGCAGCACAGAGTAAATTATAATTATGTGAAATAATTAGGACATTTTCCCGAGGCCTGGCTAAGCCCTGCCACTCCTCTGTTTGCTTTCTGGGTCCTGTCCATCTGAGTGTTAAATCAGAGTAAATGTCCCTTTTTTCCCAAGATATTTCCTGCTGCCTCCTTGGCTCAGCTGCTCTTGCTGATGCAATCCTGAGGAGTTTTGCTTACACACAGCAGCCTGCAAAACTTTCACTCCAAATGTGGCATCACAGCAGCTTTGTTCCATTCTGTATTTATCCTTAAAATCACACTTCCAAGTGAGGTTTTAAAAAAAGTTTAAAAAAGTTTAAATTAAGCTTTTCAGCGTTCTCCCATTTTTCTGGACTGTGGATATTTTCCTGAGCTCACTCCAGGGAATACATTACCTCTGCTCATGTTACATCCCAGGCTGCTTTCAGCCCTTGCTTGGCACAATCCCCCAGCCCTGGGATGGCATCAAATTCCTCTGGATCCCTGCAGAGTTTTCTCTTTTAGCAGAGTTTTAAAAGCCGTTTAATGGGGTTGAATCACTCGTGACTCATCTTTTGTCTCTCTCCTTCACAGCACACCTGAAAGGGGAAGATGCCAATCGTCAGGAACCTGGGCAGAGCTGCCAGCCAGCTGCTGCAGAGCTCTGGCTGTGGCTGTGGGGTGTCCCTGGTGCCCGTCAGGGCCATTGGGGTGTCCCCACGCCAGGTGGCCTCCGACGCCAGCTTCCACTCGGTGACATTCTCCGAGTCGGATCATCCCCGGGTGCTAATCACAGGTCAGCACTCCTGGCACAGCTGGGTTCCTGCTTCTCAGCTGAGCTTTCCCACTGCTCTCCTCCCTCCCCAAAGGGCACAGGTCTGGAAGCAAAAATACCCCAAACATCCTGGAATTGGGGTGATTTTTGCCATCAGAGTCCTGTGCGAACTTTCCTATTTTAATTCCAGAACTCCTCTGAAACCAGTTCCTTGAGAAAAAAAATGTAAAAGCTTCCTGACTCACTGAGAAAATCATACTAATTCTTGATGTGAAACAGATAATAATGGAATTCTGCATTCTGACCCCCCCCTTTTCCTCTGATTTTTGTCTCTTAGGTGGTCTTGGCCAGCTCGGGGTGGGACTTGCAAAGCTGCTGAGGTGGGTCACCATTCCCTGGCTTGCTATGAGTGAGGAATTCCAGCAATAGTTGTCTGGAAAGTTGTTTATAAAAGAAATCCTATTTTTCAAATGCTGTTTTTGTCTCTTGGCTTTGTAAATAACATTAATGGCTAGACTTGATTATCTTAAAGGTCTTTTCCTTAATGATTCTTAATGATTCTATAATTAAATTTTCACCATCATTTTATTTGTCCCTCCAGTGCTTGCTGTGGGTTTCTGACGTATTTTCTGTGTGTCCATTGGTCACAATTCCCAAAATAGCAAGATTTTGTCTGAGGGACTGTCTGCTGAGTTGTTTGCTTCCAGTTAAATGGGAGTATTCAGAGTCTGAATCCTCAGATTTTTCCTTCTTTTTCCTTCTCCTTTTCCCTACCTCAAGCACAGTTACCTCCTTTTTTTATGACATCTTTTCAAGAATGTGAAATGCTCCAAGAGCTCTCCCTGATCCATATCCTTGTCCATATCCAGCTCAGCTCCAGTTTATCATTTGCTCACAGTCTTTGCTGGAGGGAATTTAGACCAAGACTAAATGTGAACAGACTCACTGCACTCAACACTGTAGCAGTTTGAACATTTTCTACCATTTCTATGATATATTTTAAAATTACCCAAATAATAGAAGGCCAGAATGTGCTCCAATGCCCCCAGATCTGCTCTCTCCAACAGCCTTGTGTTGATTAGCATAAGGTCACAATTTCTTTCTTCTGTTTGCTTAGTTGATATAAAAGTAATTGCAGCTACAACAATCCCAGTGGCTTTTTGTTGTCTGCAGGGGAGTAAATTATCCCTGGGTAAAATTTTCAGTAAGAAAAGTGTAGGAAAGTCTCTTTTCCCAACATATTTTCACTTTCTAAGAAATTTCTCTATCCTTATGCAGAGCGTGACTGCTACTAGATGTATTTGATCATTTTTCAAGATGCTGGGTTGATATTTAAAGGATTGTTGGGGTGTTTTTTTGTTTAGTGCAGTAACTGATTTTATTGTGGAAAATACTGTTCCTCTGCTATCACTCCTGCAAAACAAAATAACAACTGATGGATTATCTCAAAAAGCTGTGGACTCACTGTTCCCTGTGGGTGTTTTTACATAGGAAACGTTTTGGAAAGAACAATGTGATCTTGTCTGACATTAGAAAGCCTGCAGATAATGTTTTTTATAGTGGTAAGTGACTGGGGAAGCACATGGAAAAAAAAAAACCTTGACTTTACCTCAGATGTTCATAAACTAATTATCAAAGTGATAAGTGGATTACACTGACAAGCTGCTGTTGAAACCTTCTGCATAATGCCTCCCTGCTTTCAAATCTTGCCAAGATGTTGGTTTCTTCTCTTATTCCCTTTTCCTAAATATTTCTCTTTGCATTTTTTCACTTCAAAGAGAAATATTTAAGAAAATATTTCTCTTTGCAGTGAAAAAATGTGCCACTTTTACAACTTGAATAACTATTTGAGGCACCTTGTGCTCCTGCTGAAAAATAGGTGCTTTTATTCTCTTGGAGGGAGGAGGTTGGAAATGAAACTTGTGCTTTGTTTTTACAAGCTCAGGGAATTTTTACTATGAGGTGGATATAGAGTAGGATTTAAGACACCTTGTGCTCCTGCTGAAAAAGAGGTGCTTTTATTCTTTCAGAGGGAGGAGGTTGGAAATGAAACTTGTGCTTTGTTTTTACATGCTCAGGGAATTTTTACTATGAGGTGGATATAGAGTAGGATTTAAGACTCTTTGATTTTCACTGGAAACTTACAAAAACTTTTCCTCAACCTCGATGTTTAGTGATGTATTTAGGTGGTAGAAACAGCAGCCTGAGCTTCATGTAGGACCTTCCTTCCATCCATTCCTGACATCCAATTTCCCACTGCTTCCACCTCCTCCAGGTCCTTTCATCTTCGCAGACATCTTGGACTACAAGAACCTGCGGGAGATCGTGGTGAACAATCGCATCACGTGGCTCTTCCACTACAGCGCCCTGCTCAGCGCCGTGGGAGAGGCCAACGTGCCCTTGGCCAGGGCTGTCAACATCACTGGTGAGTGCTGCCTTGGAGTGCTTAAAGCTGTGTCAGGGCAGGTTTGGAAAGGTTCTTCCCCAGAGGGTGTGGGGCATTGGAACAGCTCCCCTGTAGGAATGTGCTCCCTGTTGATGGAGACACAAAAGTGTCTTTTGTCCCCTCAAAAAGGAAAGAAGGCCAGAAGTTTCTTGTAGCCATGATATTTTTCTGAAAAATCCCTTTGCCAGGATTTTTCTCCTGAGAAGCTGAGAGGCCTCAGGAACAAAATGTTAACAAGAATTATCTGCTGCTGTGGAATGCAACAGGTGGATCTGTGATTGGTCTCATGTGGTTGATTCTAATTAATGGCCAATCACAGTCCAGCTGTCTCAGACTGTCTGGTCAGTCACAAGATTTTATTATCATCCTTTCCTTTTCCTCCTTTTCCTTTTCCTCCTTTTCCTTTTCCTCTTTTCCTTTCCTTTCCTGCCTTCTGATGAAACCCTTTCTTCTATTCTTTTAGTATAGTTTTAATATATAATTTACTTTAAATATAATATAAATATATATATCATAAAATAATAAATCAGTCTTCTGAAACATGGAGTCAGCATTCTTTTCTCTCATCCTGGGACCCCTGTGAACACCACCATAGTTTCTCTCTTCCATTAGGTGAAAAAGACACTTCATAGGACCTTAGGGACTTCACCTCAAACTTAAGGGTAGCTAACTGGACAGAAGCCAAAAAGTCCTGCTTGGGCAATTTATTAGAAAAAGAAGAGAACAAAGAAACTAATCACTTTTGTGAGGTGTTTTTCCAGGAGCAAGAACCTCTTGCACTTGGCTCAGTTTTTCTCTGTTTCTTATTTTACCTTTTATTAAACCTTTTTCTTTCCAACACTGCAACAGAAGCCATCCTGCTGATTTTTATGCCTCTAAGGGTAGCTGAGTGATCTTAGGTGTGTTATAGACCTCCAAGAGCTTATGAGACCTAGCTCAAGGAGGCTCCTATAACACTCCCCAGTGAATGGTGACATTCCCAAGGCTGTCAGAGCTCCAGGAGTGTTTGGATAATGCTCCCAGGGTGGGATTATTGGGATATCTGTGCAGGGCCAGGAGTTGGACTGGATGATCTTGATGGGTGCCTTCCAGATGAGAATATTCTATAATTCCCACAATGGCTTGAGAAAGCAGAAATATTCTGATAAATCCTATTGTTTTGTGGTTTTTTTCCCAGGTTTACACAATGTTCTGGATATTGCAGCTGAACATAATTTGAGGCTCTTTGTTCCAAGCACCATTGGAGCCTTTGGACCCACCTCTCCTCGAGATCCAACTCCTGATCTCTGCATTCAGAGACCAAGGACAATCTATGGAGTCTCCAAAGTCCATGCTGAGCTCATGGGAGAGGTGAGAATTTTTTATTTTATTCATTTTCTAAAAGGTCTGGGAGAACTTCACTGAAACAGGTTTCTCAAAGAAGCTGTGGCTGCCCCATCCATGGTAATGCCAGGTTGGACAGAGCTCAGAGCAGCCTGGGATGGTGGAAGTTGTCCCTGTCCTTGGCAGGGGTTGGAATGTTCTTTAAGGTCTCTTCCAACCCAAGCTATTCCATGATTCTATGATTGGAACATCATTGCTTTTGTAAGATTCCCCACTCATTCTTTCCCCCATTTTTCCTTAATTCAGACTTTACTACTCAGCAATAGTCTGAGGCAGCTCTGAAAGTCAAATATCTTTTGAGTTCTGTTGGGAAAAGCAAAAAACGTGGGAAGCTGGCAAACAGCTGACTTTGAGTGTCATTTCTTTCCTTGTTTTTTTATGGCTTTGGCCTCTGTGCCAGTGTGAATGGCACTGCAGAAAGGACAGTGCACAAAGCCTTGTGACAGCAGATACACAATGATGACTTTTTGCTCCTCCTCTACAAAAAAAGACTAAAGTCTTGTGAGTCTGCACATGCACAACTTCTGTTTTGGCTTTGTAGTTACTTATAAAAAACATTTTTAAAGCTGGTATTTTTATATAGTTTCCAGGTCTGAGGTCTGTATTATCCTGGAAAGTCTCACAAACTTGGGAATGTTCAGTTTCTGAACATTGTAGACCCTTACATGAGTAGCATGACAATCCATGTCAAAGATCCATGTTTACCGATGTGGATGTGAGCTGGAAAAAGACAAGCAGGGAGATCAGCTGCCAGGCAGGGAATAGGCCTTGTTCAATAATTCCATTCCTTTCATCCCTGTCCTGGGACAGCTGAAGGTTCATCCTGTGTCAGATTTTTCCTGTGAAATGAGTGGGTGTGTGACCAACTCTTGGTGTGTAACTCTGTGTTTCTCCCCCCTCCCCAGTACTACCACTACCGCTATGGCCTGGACTTCCGCTGCCTCAGGTATCCAGGGATTATCTCTGCTGATTCCCAGCCTGGGGGGGGAACAACTGGTGAGTGACTGGTACATGACAAGAGGGCTGGGGAGGACTTTTCACAAGGACATGGAGTGACAGGACAAGGGGGAATGGCTTCCCACTGCCAGAGAGCAGGGATGGATGGGATATTGGGAAGAAAGTCTTCCCTGTGAGAGTGGTGAGGTTGCCCTGAGAAGCTGTGGCTGCCCCATCCCTGTAAATATTCAAGGCCAGGTTCAATGGGGCTTGGAGCACCCTGGGACAGTGAGTGGCATCCCTTCCCATGGCAGGGGATTGGAACTTGATGATCTTTAAGCTCCCTTTCAACCCAAACCACTTTGTGATTTCATACTGAATATCTCACAATCCTGCTGCCAGATTTGAGACAGGAGACTTTGGGGTTGATCTGAGGTTTGTTGACTGTCATGAAGTGCACAACACAGATCATACACATCCATTATTCTCTTTCCCAGATTATGCTGTCCAGATTTTCCATGATGCCATAAAGACTGGCAAATTCAAGTGTTACCTGAGGCCGGACACCCGGCTGCCCATGATGTACATCGATGACTGCCTGAAGGCCACGCTGGAGGTCATGGAGGCCCCTGCAGAAGCCCTGACCATGAGGACCTACAACATCAGTGCCATGAGCTTCACTCCTGAGGAGCTGGCCCAGGAGGTGCAGAAGTATGTCCCTGAGCTCCAGATGACCTACAACGTGGATCAAGTCAGGCAGGCCATAGGTTAGTATGTTCCCTGGCAGCAGGTAAGGAAAAACATCACCAGAGCTGAAATAAAGTCTCTCTTCTTTTTAGGAACTGACAAATTGCTCCTGTGCAGTTCAAGTCTTATGGTTCAAAATTCAGCTTTAGTAGTGATGAAACATCTCAAAGTTCAGGGAGATTTTTTCCTAAACCTCACCTTTCTTGGTTCTTTTTCTTTTTTTCCCCTGCAGCTGACAGCTGGCCCATGAACTTCGACGACAGCAATGCCCGCAGGGACTGGGGTTGGAAACACGACTATGACCTCCCTGAGCTGGTGACCACCATGTTTAGCTACCTTGGGTCTGACTCTAGGATTGCCCAAGCTAACTGAAATGCTTTCAGATGTTTCCAGATTTCCACAGAGGACCAGGAAGAAATGGCTGCATTTTAGTTTCTAATTTTCTGAGTCTTAGAGCATGTCAGTTACTAATTTTTGTAAGTAGTGACAGAGTTGGGCAGAAATGTCCTGTAGCTGGAATGTCCTTTAGATAAACAACAGCACTGGGTGCTGTCCCCAAACACAGCACTGCTGGCAAACACAGAGTTCTTGAACTTTCACACTTAGGGAAAAACACCAAAATAGCACTTACTCCTGGCTGATGGCTCTCCAATCATTCCTGCCTCTTCCTTGGCAAACAACGTGGGATAGCATTGTCCAACTTTTAGGCATATCCCAAAAAGCTAACAATAGGTTTTGCTTTTTGCTGGTGGAGGATGTTAGGTTGTAGCAAGAACCTTTTTTTAGTTTTTGCTTACAAAAGAGACATCAGAAGAGCTGTTTCATGTTTCCAAATTGCAGGGGGGTGTTGCAATTCTAGTTTGAAATCAAGCTTTGCTTGATAGCTCCTATTTATATCTCTCTTTAGTGCTGTCTAAGCATACACTTTTCTATACCTAGGGCATACAGAGTAGCATTCTTATGATGCTATTTATAAATGTGAAGTGGAATAGGACTTGAATTCTCATCATGCTTTAAAAAAAAACAGGGTTTACAAGCAAAGCTTTCTCCTGTTCTCTGCAAGTGCCGCTGCCTTCAGTGCAGCCTCGGAGGGAGAGCTGAAATCTGAAGAGCTGTTCCATGGATGTGAGTCTGGGTGGGATTTCAGGGAGGGCAAGGCTCTGGCTGGGGTTTCTAGCAGTACTTTTGGTTCTCCCAGCTGTTTGGAGTCCCTGCACAGTGTCATTGCCTGGAACAAATTTTAAAGGTAGGCTGAGGATGGAGCCTTACTGTAGAGTCGGGTCAGCCTTGGAAATCTTTCCTGTTCACCCCATTTTCCACATGCACTGTGTTTGTAGATGCTGTTTATATGTAACTCATACCCTTTTATTCTTCAGAGAGGGATCCAGAAGCTGAAGCCATCTTCTAGCTACAGCTAAGGGCTGTTCTGCTCGTTTAGTTTCAAGCACAGGAGAATTCTGGGATGAACAAGGGAGTTTTAGTAGATGTGTGAGAGGAAGAGGTGTCAGTTCAAAAGCTACTTAGGAGACTTCAGGAAATGACAAACTGGAGACACAGGAAAGCCATTGTAGGTAAAATACCAGTTTCCATGGATGTGAGTCTGAGCTGTTAGCTACTCCAGCTGAGAAACAGCTTCTGGGAGCTTTGGACTTTTATTTTTTTCAAAGAAAAATACCTTTCATTTTCAAAATGACTGGAAATTCCCTACAGGAAGCTCTCTTTTTTTTTTAATTTTTTTTTTTTGTCTTGTATACTCCAGTAGTGTGTATAGGTAAAAACAAACATTCAAGGTTTTTTTTTTTTTTTTTTTTGCTTACAACTTGTTTGCTCTATTTTTTGTGACGGTGCTTTGGTGGTTGTGAGTCTGTTGTGTTCTCTGTAACCCTGCCATGATCAGACTTCTGTCTCTTTGTGCAGGAGTTCTCCTGCAGGGAATATGTTTCCTCACAAAAGTAACCTTCCAATGAAGATTCTTTGGTGAAACCCAGTTATTTGCAACATTTGTTACACTTGTATCTCTTGGTTTTGTATGTATTTTACCCTTTCATCTGTGGGCAAAGTAGGAATTTCCCCGGTATTTAAGCTCAAGGGTCGTGGCTGTTACTGAAACATTTTTATATTGTTTACATTGCTGAAAGGACAAATTTTTAAACTTTGGCCACTTTGTAACTCTCATGTAGCTCAAGTGTAATTTTTGGCTCAATGGGCGGTGAAGTCGGCCCTCCCTTCCCACCCTCTGAGGAGAGACTGGCTGGGCTTTGTCCTCTGCCCAAAAGGATGGGATCCAGACTGGATTATCTCCCAGGGACCTGGAGCCAGCAGATGAAGGGCCGGAAAGGAGCTGAAGTGTCTTGTCCACTCCGCAGTGCCTCTGTTCCACTTTTGGGAAGTGTAAAATAAAGAGTTTTTGATGGGTCTCACTCCATGTCCTTACATCACTCAGAGTCCTGGGCTCTGATCCCCTCACCCTCATTTCCAGCTCCAGTTTCATTGGAGTCAGCAAGAGTGAGGAACAGGAATGTTCTTTCTTCTGAAACACTGTCCTTGGTGGTGGAATTACACAAAAGCCTTGGAACAGGTGTCATGGCAAAGGTGGAATTCAAACCTATGGCATTTTGAACAGTTTTGTTTTTCCTGCCGAGATGTTACTGGCCTCATTTAGGAGCAGTCATTTAAGCAACTTAATTTTTTTAAAATCTGAAATAACCCATGTTCCTATAAAGAGTGGTCTGAAGGAAACTGTGGTGACAATCAGGGAATGTTATTAAATGTGTCTGCAAGGTCTGCATCCTGTTTGAAATTCTCATTTTCAATCTCGCCAATGATCTGTAAATTTTTTCCCCCCATGTTTTCCACATTAATGATGTGTAAAGATGTCACAATTTTTTTTCTGTATTAAACCAACTTGATGTGGTGCAAAATATCTACCTTTTTCTACCAGCTGGAAGTTTGACTTCTGGGCAGAGATTTCCCTTATGACACTTGAGCACTGTGGCTGTTAAATTACTTATTCAGGACAAAAAACATTAAAAAAAAAAAGGTTGTTAAGAATATTTTTTCAACTATTGTTAGTTGTGGGTGATGCCTACTTTAATAAAATCCTTTGCAAATGGATCCTTGGTTTGTCATTGGTTGGAGCAGGTGGGAAAAGTGACACAGCCAGGAGGGAAGAGCCCTGCAGGCTGAGTCAGCAGCTGGGGTGTTAAATGTGGCATCGATGCTCGGAGTAAATGAAGTCACAGGGAGAGTTTGTAAAGTGAAAATCCACATGGAGCAGCTGGGGAGAGTCCAGAGGAGGCCATGGAGATGCTCCAAGGGCTGGAGCCAGGCTGGGAGAAGCTCCTGCGGGTGTTCACCTGGAGAAGGGAAGGATTCAGGAAGGCCTCAGAGCCTAAAGGGGCTCCAGGAGAACTGGAGAGGGACTTGGGACAAGGGATGGAGGGACAGGACACAGGGAATGGCTCCCACTGCCAGAGGGCAGGGATGGATGGGATATTGGAAAGGAATTCTTTGCTGTGAGGGTGGTGAGGCCCTGCTGGGTCCCTGTTTCTTTGTCTGAGCAGGTCCTGCCTCCAGGTGTTGCACAACCTGTGATGGGTCAGCAAGAGAAGCTTGGCTGAGGATATGACACCCATAACTCCCCCACAGCCCCACCCTGCCTCCTTAATCCATGGATAAACCCTCCCTGCAGGTGAAAGGAGGCCTTGCCCTCCTCCCACACCTCGGCTTTCCAGCGATGGGAACCTCTGGTGGAGAAAACATTGCTACTGATCATGGGAACCTCTGGTGGAGAGAACATTCCTCCTGATGATGAGAACCTGTGGTGGAGAGAACGTTCCTCCTGACCACGGTACAATGAATAACGTGGCCATGGCGCTTCGGAGAGTGTTGCTCTTCCCAGCTACTCCTCTTTGATCCTTGGTCTGGGTCTTGTTGAGTCCTGTTTGACACAAGCCCAGCCTGGCTTTTAGAGGTGCCAGAGGTGATGGTGCTGCAGCTGGAGCCAGGCTGGGAGAGCTGGGGGTGCTCACCTGGAGAAGAGAAGGATCCAGGGAGAGCTCAGAGCCCCTTCCAGAGCCTAAAGGGGCTCCAGGAGAGCTGGAGAGGGACTTGGGAACAAAGTATGGAGGAACAGGACACAGGGAATGGCCTTAAACTGAAAGATAGTGGGTTTAGATGGGATATTAGGAGGAAATTCTTGGCTGTGAGGGTGGGCAGGCCCTGGCACAGATTGCTCAGAAAAGCTGTGGCTGCCCCTGGATCCCTAGAAGTGTCCAAGGCCAGATTGGATGAAACTTGGAGCTGCTTTCTTCTTTTGGCTGTTTAAGACATCAGACAGGTGCAGAAAGAGGAGGAAGCTCCTTCCCTTAGTGGAAAGGTGTGTGGGATGTGGGGGATTAACCCCTGTGCTTTTGGAAAACCCCTCCTGCTGCTCCTCAGGTTGGAATCAAGTTCCCAACTGTTTGTCAGGAGCTCTGCATTCCTGCAGGGAAGAGAAGTGGAGCCCAGGGAGGTGAAGAGAGGAGAGCATCTGGGTTATCCAGAGGGAAATCCAGGGGCTGGGATCCCCACCTTGCAGCCCCCTCCCCACGCTCTGTGTTTCAGCCAGGCCTGGTGGCTTTCCTGCCCTGCTGCAGGCAGGTTGTGTCTATTTTAGGGAACATCAGCTGACATTTGCCCTTCTCCTGGAGCCTCAGGCCAGACAGATGCTCTCCAGGCTATTTCTGGCTTCATACCATAACTGTATGTGATCCTAAATTCCCCGTGGGACTGAGTGCCTGTGGCATGCTGGGGCTGAGGGGCAGGGAGGGGGCAGCTCCTGGAACAAACCCAGGGAATTCATGATGACTGGGATGACACAGAGCAGCTCAGAGCTGGCACACAGAGTTGTGGAGATGCAATTCAAAAGACATTCATGCCTCAGCAGCACCATTATGGAAGCTAAATCTCAACTAGGCATTGCTCAACCAGGAAAGAAAGTTGTCTCCTGCACTTGTTTCTGCAACTGTGAGTAGTTCAGGAGGTTTTCCTGCCCCTAAAGTCCTTGTGCAGCCTCCTGCAGCTCCTGAGAAGGTACAGGACACAGGTTAATGTTAGCTTTTGAGAGGATTTAAACTTTTTAACCAAAAATATAGACAGTCTTCTGCCCTCTCCCCCCATTTCATATGGAATCCCAGAGTAGAAAATACCTAGGGTACAGGATAATACTTCTTTTGACCTCAAGCAGAGCTTTGATATCCCAGTTTGGAAAAGAGAAGGCTCCAGAGAGAACTGAGAGCACCTTCCTGTGCCTAAAGGGACTCCAGAAGAGCTGGGGAGGGACTTGGGACAAGGGATGGAGGGAAAGCACAAGGGGGAATGGCTTCCCACTGCCAGAAGGCAGGGATGGATGAGATATTGGGAAGGAATTCTCAGCTGTGAGGGTGGGGAGGCCCTGGCGAGGTGCCCAGAGAAGCTGTGGCTGCCCCTGGATCCCTGGAAGTGTCCAAGGCCAGGTTGGACGGGGCATGGAGAAACTTTGGATAGTGGAAGCTGTCCCTGCCCACGGCAGGGGGTAGGAACTGGATGCTCTCAAATTTCCTTTCAACACCAACCATTCCATGATTCCACAATTCTGTGAACCCTTTCACAGGTGAATGTGAAGCTGAATGGAAAACTGGGTTGGGAATGCATCCTCAGGAACTTCTCTGATGAGCTTTGGACCAATCCTAAAATAGAGGAGGCTCTTGGCAGGGCACAGCCGGCTCCAAGGACACCGATGGATTTTTGGCACGGCAGGAGCATTGCTGCCAGGGTGATGTCACTTCACCTGTGTGATGCAACAGATCACACACCTCTCCAGCCTTTCCACTATTCCAGGTTAAAGATCTGTCACCAGCAGAGCTGTTGCAAAAAGGATGAGTCAGAGGAGAGAAAGTAAAGTCCAGAGTTCATCCCCTTTGACCCAACGTGGCCCAAAAGTGCCCAGATTTGGGGCATTTTTAAAGTTCTTCTTCCTGGACCCTTGTGATGCTGAGAGGCTCATAGGAGGTTTAGGAAAAATCTTTACCTTTCTAGTCCTTGAAATTTTAAGGAAAAAATTATCTTCTAGAAAGGAATATGAACCATGTGAACTCCAAAATTTGTAATTAATTTTTAAGACAGTTGAGTTTTAATATTTTATCACTATTTTATTTATAATAATTACTTATCTTATTATCATGCTTACTTTAGTGGGATCAGGTTTTCACTATATCCACAGCAATATTCCTTTGATAAATACAGGAATTTACATCATAATTGCTCAGATACAGCTTGCCAACATGTCCTAAATTGATAAAATGACATGTGATAAACTGCTAAAATGACATTTTTTGGTAGGATGTCTTGTAGGGAACTCATCACAGAGTGTCTGAGTGTGTTTGGCTGCACACAAACACCACCCCAAGGATGCTGTTTCATGGGATAAGTGGTTTACTGAGCTCCAGCTCTAGGGAAATTGATTTGGTGTGGATTCATGATTGGTGTGGGTGTCTAATATTGAAATAAAATATGTTCCTTTTGCCTGAGTCCAGCCCCCTCCTGGAGGGCACACATGTGCTTCCACACTTTTCCCAGCTGCACTTGCCTTTGGGGAAGGTAAAAGGAGGAAAGGTCAATAAATTGCCCATTTATTTTTTCATGTGTTTTTCCATGGTTAGATGTGGTTTAAGCAGGTCTGAAGTTGAGGCAGGGATGAAGAGATGTCACACTTGGCCTTGTTGGAGGGAAATATACGTTGGAAACCAGGGATAATCCCAATTCCTCCTGCAATCTTTCCCCCACCTCAAGGTAGTGTGGAAGCTGACAGATAAAACAAACAAAAGTAATTCCAAGTTGGGTCAGAGCTGAATTTGCCAGAACAGAGAGTGGCAGGAGGAGGAGGAGGGGTCAGTGAGGTGCAGATCCTGCTCATCCAAGCCCACGTTTGATCACAGAAACAGGGAATGGAATGTCAGCATTAAGGTGGGAACAAACCTCTCAGATCATCCAGCCCAGCCTTTGACTGGATCCCATAATTCCCACTAAATCACATTGTGAAAAACCTTCTGGTTCCCCCCACCACCTCTGCTCTCACTTCTCCATGAATTTTGCCACCTCCATGGAAGGCAGAGGCCTTGAAAAGCCCCAACTGGCACAGGGCCCACCTGGAAGTTTGTTGAGCTGTTTTTAATATGCTGTCTGGCTGAGGAGATGCCAAGAAAACAGCAACACCTCCATCCATCCATCCATCCATCCATCCATCCATCCATCCATCCATCCACCCATCCATCCATCCATCCATCATCCATCCATCCATCCATCCATTCATATCATCCATTCATATCCATCCATCCATCCACATCCATCCATCCATCCATCCATCCATCCATCCATCCATCCATTCATATCATCCATTCATATCCATCCATCCATCCATCCATCCATCCATCCCTCCCTCATCCATCATCCATCCACATCCATCCATCCATCCATCCATCCATCCATCCATCCATCCATCCATATCATCCATTCATATCCATCCATCCATCCACATCCATCCATCCATCCATCCATCCATCCATCCTTCCATCCATCCATCCACCCACATCCATCCATCCATCCATCCATCCATCCATCCATCCATTCATATCATCCATTCATATCCATCCATCCATCCATCCATCCATCCTTCCATCCATCATCCATCCATCCATCCATCCATCCATCCATCATCCATCATCCATCCATCCATCCATCCATCCATCCATCCTTCCCTCCATCATCCATCCATCCATCCATCCATCCATCCATCCATCCATCCCTCCCTCATCCATCATCCATCCACATCCATCCATCCATCCATCCATCCATCCATCCATCATCCATCCATCATCCATCCATCCATCCATCCATCATCCATCCATCCACCCACATCCATCCATCCATCCATCCATCCATCCATCCATCCATCCATCCATTCATATCATCCATTCATATCCATCCATCCATCCATCCATCCTTCCATCCATCATCCATCCATCCATCCATCCATCCATCCATCCATCCATCCATCATCCATCCATCCATCCATCCATCCATCCATCCATCATCCATCCATCATCCATCCATCATCCATCCATCATCCATCCATCCATCCATCCATCCATCCATCCATCATCCATCCATCATCCATCCATCATCCATCCATCCATCCATCCATCATCCATCCATCCACCCACATCCATCCATCCATCCATCCATCCATCCATCCATCCATCCATCCATTCATATCATCCATTCATATCCATCCATCCATCCATCCATCCTTCCATCCATCATCCATCCATCCATCCATCCATCCATCATCCATCCATCCATCCATCCATCCATCCATCCATCCATCATCCATCCATCATCCATCCATCATCCATCCATCCATCCATCCATCCATCCATCCATCCATCCTTCCATCCATCATCCATCCATCCATCCATCCATCCATCCATCCATCCATCATCCATCCATCATCCATCCATCATCCATCCATCCATCCATCCATCCATCCATCCATCCATCCATATCCATCCATCCATCCATCCATCCATCCATCCATCCATCCATCCCTCAGCCCTCCTGGCTGGAAGAGCTGCCCTGTCCCTTGGCCAGGAGCAGCAGGGTCCCTCTGGGCACCCGTGGGTGACAGAGCAGACGTTTGGGTGCTGATGATCACAGGGCTGTTTGCTCTGTTGGCAGCATGCCCCAGGATCAGTGCCAGGAGCAGATTTCCCACCTCCAGCCTTCCTGCCTGGCAACAGCAGCCAAGCCCATTGGCCTGAGATAATCCTGAGCCTCTGGGGGACATTTCCCACCCATGCCTGGGCACATGGACCTGGCATTGTCCCCAGGGCCTCAGCTGGCAGGAGACTGAGGCCATCAGGGTCAGCATTCCATGGGAATGGTGGCACCTCAGTCCCTGGGGATACCCCACAGCCCTCTCAGGACAATGTCTCTGTGCAAGGGCCTGGGGAGCTTTGGGGAGGTTTTGTTTTTCCAGAGGTGACAGCCATGGTGTAAAGGGAGTTGTGATGGAGGAGGGCTGTGCACAGGAGGAAGAAGGCATTGCTAGGCTGGGATCCATGGAGGGACTGCAGTCCACAGCCCCCAAGCTGTTGGATGGAGGCAAATAAAATAAATTGTAATTTAATTATTTAAAAAACCCACATTAAAATAGTAGAACCATAGAATGGTTTATGTTGGAAGAGATCTTGAAGGCCATCTCGCTCCACCCCCTGCCATGGCCAGGGACAATTCCCACTATCCCAGGATGCTCCAAGCCCCAATGTCCAGCTTGGCCTTGGACACTTCCAGGGATCCAGGGGCAGCCACAGCTGCTCTGGGCACCCTGTGCAAGGGCCTCACCACCCTCACAGGGAAGAATTCCTTCCCAATATCCCATCTATCCCTGCCCTCTGTCAGTTTGAAAGGCCTCATTTCAGTTTTCAGCCCTGATTCAGACTCTGAATGCAGTGATGATGATGATGATGATGATGATGATGATGATGATGATGCAGTGACAACAGAGCCGCTCACACTGAGCTCAAAGCCTGGATGGTCTTCCAACACTGTTCCATTACTGCCAAGAAGATTCCACTCATGGCTCTGGCTGATGCTTTTTAGTGATGGCTTTTTTTCCATGGCTGAGGATCAGATATTTGCTGGGCTGGAGGCTCGTGCCTCTCTCCTGCCAGTTCCCAAATCCCTCCCCATGGCAGCCACCTGCCACTCCACCAGAAGCTGCCTCTCCATCTCTTCCAAGACACTTGGAGCCAGACACAGCTTTACTTGTCTGGCCAGGGCAGGGGTCTCCATCCTGCTGAGGTGCCTGTTGAAGTGGAAAGTTTAATTTGAGGCTTAACTTGTCCTCTCCCCAGAAGCCATTAAATAACTGGAGCTGGTTTGGCTGGGAGGCTGGAGGGGAGGTGGTGGAGGTTGCTGTGCTGTGGGGCATTGAAGATGCAGCAGCTGCAGAAATTTGGGGTGTGCCTGGGGCAAGCAGCACTGCTGGGGCAGGAGAAGTCTTTGGAAAGAAGATGTTCCAAGGGCTGGAGCCCCTCTGCTCTGGAGAAAGTCTGGAAGAGCTGGGGTTGTTCACCTGGAGAAGGATCCAGGGAGAGCTCAGAGCCTCTTTCAGTGCCTAAAGAGGCTCCATGAGAGCTTGAGAGGGACTTGGGACAAGGTATGGAGGGACAGAACACACAAAATGGCTTTAAGTTGAAAGAGGACAAAGCTAGATGGGATATTGGGAAGGAATTCTTGGCTGTGAGGGTGGGGAGGCCCTGGCACAGGTTGGCCAGAGAAGCTGTGGCTGCCCCTGGATCCCTGGAAGTGTCCAAGGCCAGGCTGGACAGGGCTTGGAGCAGCCTGGGATAGTGGGAGGTGTCCCTGGCCATGGTAAGGGGTGGAACTGGGTGGTTTTTAAGTTCTCTTCCAACCCAACCTGTTCTGGGATTCTATGAAAAGTTTTTTCCATGTCCAAGCTTGGTGTCAGAGAAACATCTGACCCAGGATTCTTCTTCAAACTTAAAGAAGCTGCTCAAAGAATGATTTTGAAGAAGTGAGAAGGTGGAGGATTCTCCATCCTCACTCATTGAGCCCAGGCCAAAAATCTGCTTTGCTTTATCACATCCTCTCTCCCCTGCACCCTGGATTTTGAGGACCTTGTGCATGACAACATCAGCAGGCAAGGTTTTGAATCATCAAAACTCTCCCGGTACAGGATTTTGTTTGAATATTTGATTGTTTAATATTTTCAAAAGAAAATGGTAGTTATGTACAATTGGGATACACTCATTTATGTGAAAGCAGCTCTCCCCTCCTCAAATGTGTTGTTATTTTAATGGAATCACAGAATCATGGAATCATAGAATAAACAGGAGGAATGGGAGACAGGAAAAGAGAGAGAGAGGAACGAATTTCTTGACATAAATCTCAATTAATTCCCAATAATGGGAATGGGAAGTGGTGGGATGGGAACCAAATCTCTCCCAAGAAGGTCAAATTCAGGCAGGGACCATAGCCAGGTGTTCTGCTGGGACAGGATTCATGGGACCAGCATTGCTTTTTAATTTTTTTTCCCTAAAGGTTCTTGAAACCTGGCCATTCCCCTTTTTTCTCCCCCAGCCTCCCATGCTACAAATATTTTCCAGCCTTCTTCCCATGGAAATGAAGCATTACACACCTGGGTGTTATCCCATTTGCCCACCAGCCCTTCCCTAGCAATGTTTCCACCCCAGGATTTACTTCACTGAGAGGCAGAGAAACAAAAAAATGCCAAATGTATGGAAAATTTGAGGCAGTAGCAGCTGGAGGGAGTGAGAGAGATGCCCTGGGGTGAGCTGAACCCCAAATCAGACACAAGAGGAGCCCCACTCTGGCACCGGTGGCTCCCACATTTCTCTCCCCTTCGTGGTTACTTTAATCCCAAAATGTGGGCTCGTCTTGCCATCTGCTGGTGCAATCCTGAGCCTGTCAGAGGAGCAGGGCAGGGGCACAGAGGACATCCAGGACAGGGACAAGGGCAGGACTGAGCCCTGGATTGTTGTTGTCACCCCCAGAGGGGACAAGCCTGGTCACGAAGATACCAAACGCTGCCTTGCAAGGTGATTTTTTGTTTTCCAGAAGGATTTCCTTGCTCCTGGAGCCACTAATTCCTCTTTAAATGTGTTTATCCCCATGATGCATGTCCCCCCTCCTAAATATCCTTCAGGATCCCTTTCCTGCACCCCAGGCTTGGCTCAGGGATGTTCCCTCCTCTGCCTCATTGCTGCTGCTGCTCTCCTGGTTCCACCTTCCCAAGGATGAGCTGGAGGTGGCCTGGCACGGATTTTGGTGGAATTAGGAGGGCATGGAAGCCATCCCAGGATATGGGATGGACACCAGGGCTTGGAGAAGCAAAAAGGATCTGTCCCACATTAAAGCACAGGTACACTGGGAGGAGATGGACATGGGAGGCTCTCTGTAGGTCCCAAAAATGCAAGGCTTGGCAAGGTGCTGGTGGTATTTTGATGTGGTCCAACAGGTTTAACAGGGTTTTTTGGAGGAGCTTTGGAAGCACATTGCACCCTGTTATTCCTTCAGAAACTTCAGTGGGTGAACCATCTCCACAACTGGATTTTGGGGACACCTGAGCCACTCGGAGGTTTTGTTTGTGCCCCTGGCCTGGATCTGATGGGTGAAAAGCAATCTCAGTGCCTCCCCCACCAGCTTTTAGAGGATGGCTGGACCGGTAAAAGGAGTCAGGAGAGGGAGCCAGAGCCTCAGCTGAGAGCTGGGAGAGCTGCAGGGAACAGCTCTCACTGCTGCAGGGACCCCCCAAATTACACAACTACCCCTTTGGAGCTGGTCCCAGACACACTTGAGGATGTTCAGAGCATGTCAGGGCCCTAATTTTTGGAGACTGTCCTTGTTTCATAGAATCACAGCTTGGAAAAGCTCTAAAATCCTTGATTCCAGCTGTTTTGGCTGGGATAGAGTTAATTTTCCTCCTAGCAGCTGGCAGAGTGGCTAAATCAGGATGGAGACACATCCCAGGGTGGTCAGGACAATAATTCTGAGCCCTGTGTGAGTTTTGCCTGGAATTTTAACTGCATGGAGTGCTCTGTGCTGTGGCTGGAGTGTCCCCTTGTCCCTTCCCCTGTGGCATGAGGAACCCACATCCCATTTTTACCTGCCTCAACAAATGCAGTCCCTCTGTTTTGCTGAGTCCACACAGAAGCTCAGCCGATGGGAAATGCATCCAAAGATGGGTCGAACTCACAATTTAGCAAAATACACCCCATGTGATGTTTTAACTTCAGCTTCAGGCTTCTTCCTTCCAGTTTTCCTTCCTCTTGAATTTAAGGGATGCTCAGGAAGATGTGGCAGCCCCAGCCCAGTGTCTCAAGGATGGGAAGAGAGAAACATTTCTGGCCATATGGATACTCCAACCCCAACTCATGGATAAAACCCCGTTCTAACAAATTCAAAATCTCACCCAGGGCAGAGAGAAGTGCAGGGCTGAGTGTGGGAAGAGGTGGTGAATGGGACTTGTATCTTTTTTTGGGAGGAAACCTGGAGTTTGGTGGCTTGAAACCCAGAGAGAGGCAGGATCCTGCCAGCTTCACTTGCCAGTGAAGCAGGAGGAGGAATGGGGAGCCTGAATTTGGTGTCTGGCCCTGGAAATGCAGAGGTGGCAGAGCTGCATCCCACTAATTCCCAGTGATTTGGCCACCCTGACCCTGGGTGCTTAAGGCACTGAATGGGCCCTGTCCTGCCGCTCCTCTCCAGCTCCATTTCAGCTCCCTGAATTATTGATGGCTCTGATGCAGGAGTTTATAATTAGCTCTCCAGACCTTCTCCCTGTGGGCTGGAGCTGGGAACACGCTTTCCTTTTCAGTGGTTTTGCTCAGAGTTGAGCAGATTGAGGAGGGAGGAGGGGAGTAAGGGATGGATGGGGACCTTGGGGGACACTGAGGATGGCTTTGAGTGCATGGGGTGGTGATTTAAGAGTGGCCACCTTCAGGGAAAGGGCTCTAGGGAGAGCCTGGGCTGTCTGAGGGGTCTTAAACCCAACTTGATCAGTGTGGAAGCTGTGCCAGGAGCTGGGAGAAGGCAAAGGGTCTTTGTGTCACCTTGAGGGAGCTCCTCAGCTACAGTGCTCATGGATTTACAGGTCAGAGGGAGAAAAGCACTGAGCCCCAGCTGCTCAGGCAAAGCCAGGCTTCATCTGGAGGGGACAAAGAGCTGTGTTTGTGTGTGTCTGGATATAGAAAATGATGGGTTAGAAGCACAGCTGGGCAGCAAAGGGGCAGTTCAGTATCTCAAAGCTCTTCTTTAAGAGCCATTCATAGCCTAAAAATGGCTCCAGCGATTTCTATGAGGTCTGGGTGCAGCAGCACTCATTTCTTCAAACCCCAATCCCAATCAAAAAAGGAGCACAAATTCCCTGGCGTTCTGAGGTCAGAGGCACCAGCCCTCAAATTTTAGTCTATGAATGGCTTTGTGAAAACCAAGCAGTTTGAGCTGAGTTTAACCCAGACTGAGCTGCAGCAGAGAGTGGCACCTGCAGAGTGCCTTGGCTCCCAGAACTCTAATTCTGAATTAGTTGTGCTGGGGATATTTTGTTTATACATTTATAAGACTTCCCTGGAAGTGTCCAAGGCCAGCTTGGAGCAACCTGGGATGGTGGAAGGTGTCCCTGCCCATGACAGGGGACGGCACTGGATGATCTTTGAAGTCCCCTCCAACCCAAACCATTCCATGAGAGGCTTGGCCAAGGACTGCTGGAGACCAAAGGCCCTCTCCAGCCTGAGGTCTCCCTTTTTTTGCTGGTGGAAATCCCACTGCACAGTGCCAGTGGGAAAAACTGGCAGGTACAGGAGGGCAGGATGTTTTTGGTAGCCAGATGAACTGTGAGGTTGAGTCTGAGGACAACCCTCTCCCCCTGACCTCAGCTGAGCACAGAGCAGAGAGGAGAGCCAGGGCCAGCAGCAGGAAGGGCTCACAGTGAGATTTGTGCTGCCAATGCTCTTGTGGGTCTGGGGGTGATCAAAGCCCTGCCAGGAGAACTCCCATTCCCAAATCTTTGTGCGGTGTTTTCTGGGGTCCCTGTGGCAGGAAGGAAATGATGAATCTGACTCCATGTTCTTAGAAGGCTAATTTATTATAATCTTGTGTTATATTGTGTTATGTATATTATATTATATTATATTATATTATATTATATTATATTATATTATATTATATTATATTATATTATATTATATTATATTATATTATATTATATCATATCATATCATAACATATCATATCATAATTATGCTATACTAAACTGTACTAAAGAATAGAGAAAGGATACATACAGAAGGCTTAACAAGATACTAATTAAAAACTCATGACTCTCCAGAGCTCTGACACAGCTGGATGGTGATTGGTCATTAAGTCAAAACAATTCACAGCAGACACCAATGAAACAATCATCTGTTGGATAAATAATGTCCAAAACACGTTACAAAGCAGAAAAACACACAAGAAGCAAATGAGATAATTATTGTTTTCCTTTTTCTCTGAGGTTTCTCTGCTTCCCAGGAGAAGAGTCCTGGGCAAGGGGATTTTTCAGAAAATATGATGGTGACATCCTTGCTCCAAGGTGGAATCACAGAATCGCAGAACATTTTGGATTGTAGGAGACCATTAAAAACCACCTCATTCCAACCACTTGCCATGGGCAGGGGCACCTTCCACTACCCCAGGCTGCTCAAAGCCAACTAAACCTGGCAAATAATTCTCTGGGCTACTTTAAAAAATGGATGGAGATTAAGGAATTCCCTTTCTTGGGTAAGACAGGCACTTGACCTTTCATCAGGACTCTTCTTCCAGGGAGATGCAGCAAGTCAAAGGGAATAAAGACAGGGAATTATCACATCTCAGCAAGAAGGAGATGAGTTGTCTTCAATCCCAGAAAGTCTTGGCTTTCCCAGCACCATGGCAGGGGCTCTGCCTTGGGGAACAGCTGGTGCTGGGGTCACCTGGGCAGCACTGAGGGCCACTCTTGCCTGTTCCAGGTCACTCTCCACTTTCCTTGGGGTCTCCAGCATCAAGATCTGGCTTGAAACAGCAGCAACCAGGCTCTAGCAGGAAACTGCATCTATTTATAGGGTATCTGCATAGTTTAGGGCAGAGCTGACCCGTGGCTGACCCTTGTGTCCCATTCACAGGACAGACGGAGCAGGGGACAAGTCACTTTCCCCCAGCACCACCAAGAGCCCATCCTGCTCCAATCCCAACCCCTTGGACACCCCTCACTCTGCCCTCAGATGTCTCACTATCCTCTGCTTGCTTCAAGGTGTTCATTATATATACATATATTTAAGCACATTCCCTAGAAATTGTCCATTTTTTGAGAAACCTGGCATAATTAAAGAGTTGATTTAATTTCAGGCTCAGGGCTGTGCTCCTGCTCTGCACCTGCTCACCCTGAGCTTTGGGCAGAGCTTTGGCCAGGATGAATCCCACTGACCCAAACACTCACTGTACCTGTGCACAAGGGGGTGGTGGACTGAAAATAATGGGCTTTTTTGGGGGGAAAAGGAGGATTTTCCTGATGCCACCTGCAGGGTTTGGGTGGAGAATTCTGATAAAGCCTGTGGCTACACCATCCCTGGAGGTGTCCAAGGCCGGGTTGGATGGGCTTGGAGCAACCTGGATAGAGGAAGGTGTCCCTGTCCATGGCAGGGGGTGGAATCAGATGACCTTTAAGGTTCCTTCCAATCCAAACCATTCTGTGATCCTCGCTCCACAGCACAAGCATCATCCTGGGGTGGAAGGACAGAGATAAGGATGTGCAGCCATGGAACCAAGCAGGGATAAAAGGATTCTTCAGCCTGTGGCACAGGAACCCCAGGGCGGCTGGGGCAGAAGGTGATGGACACGGTATGGGTGTGGAACTTGAGACCCTCACATGGACGCTGCCAGCTTGGATTTATGTGTAATTTCTGCTCCCTCAGGGCAGCGAAATAATTGGAAAAACCTCTCAAGGCACTTTGCAGATCTCCTTATCTGCATTTCTGAAGGGCCTGCCAACCCACAGCCTTCCACCCAGCCAGGAAAAACCCAGAGATGAGTGGATAAGGGAGCAGAGGGGGAGAAGTTCAGGGCACAGGTCATGGGAGCCCATAATAAATAAACAAGGCTTGTTTAGGAGATTATTTATGCTGCACTAACGTTGTCCCCAGTCTCCCACTCATCACTGAGAGCTAATTACCCTTCCTGGAGCCATCAGACTTCCCTTTGCATTTCCACACACTGGACATGACCTGGCAGCTGGAGGCTGGGGCTGACCTTTCTCTTTCAGTTCCTTTCAGCTTTTCTGCTGTAATTGGTCCTGCAGTTCCACACTAATGAACTGTGTCCTGCCCTCTGAGGAGCTCTGGGTCCCTGCCACGCTTCCTTCAGGGAATGTGGGGTTTATGGGAGGTGAAGTCCCATATAAATCTTATATAAAGCTCTGTGCAAATGGAGTGGGGGTCATTACTGTGTTTGTGTCAGCAGAGAGGGCTTCTGAAGGCTGGGAGATGGATGTGGCAGACCATGGACATCTCCAGCTGGGTTGTTTTCACCGTCACGTTTTCTGAAATATCTCTTTTCCCAGGATTTCTTCTCCTGGGAAGCTGGGAAGCCTCAGAAAAAAATGAAAACAGTAATGATCTGATTTGTTTCTCCTGTGTTTTTCTGCTTTGGAATGTGTTTGGACTTTGTTTGCCAACAGGTGATTGTTTCATTGGTGTCTGCTGTGAATTGTTTTGACTTGCTGACCAATCATGGCCAAGCTGTGTCTAGGCTCTGGAAAGAGTCACGAGTTTTTCATTACTATCTTTCTAGCCTTCTGTCTGTATCCTTTCTCTATTCTTTAGTATAGTTTAGTGAAGTGTTCTTTTATATAATATAGTATCTTAAAATAATAAATTAGCCTTCTAAGAACATGGAGTCAGATTCATTGTCGCTGTCAAGGTGGTCATGACATAAAGCAGAGACTACAAGCAGTCTCAGTTGGCAATACTTTATTATTGAACATGGCTGACTTTTATACACTTTCCAATTGTTTATGCTTCTTCTATCTTTACTATTGGCCACAATAAATCAACATAATACTATTGGTGAGAAGTTATAGTGACTTAACTAACTTTCTAAAAATGCTTCATCTAGCTGCAAAGTTCTTCTATCTTTCTTCTCTCGGTCTCCTTGGCTACAGCCTTGGAGAGAGCTCTTTATCAGTTTCTTCTTACTTCTCAGCTTCTTCTCACTCCTTTAGCTAACAGGCCCGCTGTTAGCCCCTTCCACAATTCATCATTTCCTTCCTTCATCTGGAAACCTTCATCATTTTCCTTCCCACATCTGGGAACAAATACAACAGGTTGTGACACTTCCTCACATGGTTTTGATCCCACTGCATGCAAAACAAAGGGGTTTTGCCTCAAGCCTTGAAGGGAAGGATGGTAGGGAGTCTGGGAACCAGGACTGCTTCCCCATGGCTGGTCTGTGTGGGCTCTCAGATGTGGAGCTCCCTTGGCCAAGCCAGGCTCTCACAGAGCCACAGCATGGCTTGGGTTGGAAGGGACCTTTAAAGGTCATTTACTCCAACCCTCTGCCATGAGCAGGGTCAGCCTCAATGAGATCAGGACCTGCCTGAGGACACATTTCATGGTGGAGAGCAGCAATCCCTCCTCTCTTTGCCCTTTAACTTGGTGGAAGGCCAAGGCTCCTCGGGCCACCTTTGCCGTGTGGTGTTGGTGGGGAAGGTGGGTCCCTGAGCAGGGAAGGGTTTGCTTCATGCCAGACTTATATCAGATGGGATCAGTGGGCCAAATTCCCTCCCAAAATCCATCCCATTGGAAAAGGTCATCTTTTCTGACCTTAACAATACCCCATAGCTCCTAAAAGCTTAATTTCCACCAACCCACCGTGCTCCCAGGGCCAAAGACTCCTGAAAGTTTGCAGGAAAGACAAAATCCAAGGATTTCTTGTGTGTCTGCATCTGAAAGGGGTTGATTTGAGGTTTTAGAGGCTGAGGGGCAGCCCTGACCCACCTCACTGGTGTGGGTGCAGGGTCTGACTGGTGGAGAGGAGCCTGCACCAGCCTGGAGAACATCCTTGCTAACCCCAGGGATTTATTTAGCCATCAGTGGAGGACATTTGGGAATTGCAAATGTAATCCCAACCTTGTTTTAGCTCCAGTGCAAAGAGCTACTTGGGCAGATGGAAATCAGGTGCATGGGAACAGGGATGGGACTGGTTTCCTTTGTGGTGGGAAACCAGGAGGAGGCATAGGAATCTCTGGAGCTGCATGAACTGATCTCACCACTCTCAGGAGCCAAGCACAGCTGAGAACATTCAGATGTCTCATTTGGGAGACATTATCCCTATAAAGACAAACCACAAAGCCTTGTTAATAGGAACAGACCAGGCAAGGCATACAGAGCTGGAGAATGGATTGCAGAGAATCGTGGAATCATGGAATAGTTTGGATTTGAAGGGATGACCCTTTTAAAGGTGATCCAGCCCAAAAACCCTGCCAGGGGCAGGGACATCTTCCACGTTGTTCTGTGCCCTGTCCAACCTGGCCTTGGACACTTCCAGGGATGGGGCAGCCACAGCTTCTCACCTTTGCCAGTGTTTTACAACCCTCATTGTAAAAAAATACCTAATCTAATCTAATTTAAATCAACCTTTTTCAGTTTAAACCCATCCCCCCTTGTTCTGTTACAACAGGAGGAGGCAAAGTTAAAATATTCTTCACCAGGAAGGATTTGGCTGTGCCTCAAAATATTCCTGAATTTATCTGTTGTTTCCTTCTGCTCATTCACCAACACTGAATTTCACTGCCACAAAATAATCCAGCATCCCAACAATTTCATATCAGCCTTTAGCAGGAACAGCACCTTGCAGCAGGGAGTTGCCCCATTTCTGGGAAGTGAGTCCATTTTTAAGCACTTTCCCAGCTGAGTTGAGCTTGGGTGGAAAACAGGGTTCCAGTCAGTCTCTGGGAAATACCAACACCTCCTCCAGCTCCTGGACACAGCGTTGGCTCCTGTCCCTCCAAAATGCTGCCACCTCTGAAGCAAGGATGGGGACAATGGCTCCTTTCATACTGCACAGGAGAAGGAAGCAGGGCCACAATGCAGAACACCCGGATTTTCCACTTTTCTGGGCCAGACAGGTGGAAAACAGGACTTCCTGCAAAGCAAGGAGGGAAACCCAAACACCTTGGGTGCAGCGTTTCATGGTGCTCCAGCCAAATTTGAAATTCTTGCCCCTGATGGTTTAAAATTGCTCTTCCTGAGGCTGGAGATTGATGGGTTCATTCTTTCCCTTTCCAAGTGTAATTTTTCTTATTCTGACCCTATTGTAGCAGCTCCAAGTGTTTAATGTCTGGGATATTTTCCAGGTAGTTTAAACATCAGCTTCAGGGACTGACTTGAAGCTTTAGTTCATGCTGCAGTGGGATGCAGGAATGGGTGCAGGTGATTTCTGTCTGGCTTTCTCCATAGACCAAGAGGTTTCCATGGAAAAATGTGAATTTGCCCCTCCTCAGAATTCACTTTACCCTTTCCACCTGTAACACCTGCTTTGCTTTTGCAAAATTGCTCAAATATGAAAATTGCTGAATCTGAGCAGCTCCCAAGAGATCCCATTCCCACCTTTGAAGAGCCTCCTGCAAGGCTTTGCCAGGACCTTTCTGTGTGAGTGGTTCCCATTTATTCCAGGTTTTGGTGTCACTGAGGCTCAAAAATGATCTGGAAAAGTTTATCTTAAAAAGAAACCAACCACCAGATGCAGCCCCCAGGGTGAGAGTTTGTTCCTGGCCTGGTGGCTGGTAGTAGTTATTTTATTAATACAAACCACAGCAGCAATTTAAACTCGTGGAATAATTCAGGTTGGAAGGAATTCATGGAGCTCATCTCATCCCATGCCTTGATCAGGGCAGGTCTAATTAAATCAGGTGTTCCAGATTGCAATGCAAGATGTATTCTATTCCCATCTGTATGGCAGATTATTTTTTGTCAAGTGGGCAGTTTTCCTTATCTCTCTCTGAGTGATCACAATCACTCCTCCCTCAGGAGGGGACATCTGCTGATAACAGGCTATTGAATGTCACTGCATGACTGATAAGAACTACAGCATCCCATTGGGAGAGGTGAGCCCAGAGGGAGGAGCCAAGCATTCCTACCCGGATATAATCTGGAGATCCTGGAACACCAGCACAGCTTCTCCACTGGATTCCCCAGAGGAACAGCAGCTGCCTCTTTCTTCCACTGGATCTTCAGAGGAAGCCTACACCCTCTTCTACAGGATCCCTGCTCCAGCAGAACCACACCTGACACTCCAGGAGGACTGCAGCCACATTTCCAATGGGACTGCTGCCAACACCCTGACCAACAGGGTGTCAGGTTGTGTTCTGACTCTGTCAGTGTTGTTCTAGTGTACTGCATTGTTATTTTTTATCCTTTTATTTTTTTCTTTTCCCTATTAAAGAACTGTTATTCCCTGCTCCCATATTTTTGCCTGACAGCCCCTTAATTTAAAATTTATAGCAATTCAGAGGGGTGGGGAGGGTTTACATTCTCCATTTCAGGGGAGGCTCCTGCCTTCCTTAGCAGACTCCTGTCTTTCCAAACCGAGACATCAGATCATTGAGGGCCATGTCCAGGTGTGTTTTAAACACCTGCAAGGCCATGAATGAGGATGAAGAAAGGCCTGACCATGTTGTGTGAGGTTTTGGGGAAGGAAGGATGCCTGTTCCCCAGGTCTGGCATAGTCTCCCTGGTCTAACAGAACCAGGCAGGGGCAGTGATGAATACATGCAGCTCTGGTACTCCAGAATTGGGTGGGGAAATGGTAATTTAAATGCTCTTCACAGTCCTGGGCTTTGGAAACTTGTCCTCAGAGAACTGGGGGTGTTCACCAGGAGAGGAGAAGGCTCCAGAGAGACCTCAGAGCTCCTTCCAGTGCTTAAAGGGGCTCCAGAAGAGCTGGAGAGGGACTGGGGACAAAGCATGGAGGGACAGGACACAGGGAATGGCTTCCCACTGCCAGAGGGCAGGAATAGATGGGATATTGGGAAGGAATTGCTGGCTGTGAGGGTGGGGAGGCCCTGGCACAGGGTGCCCAGAGAAGCTGTGGCTCTCCCTGGATCCCTGGAAGTGTCCAAGGCCAGGTTGAACAGGGCTTGGAGCAGCCTGGGATAGTGGAAGGTGTCCCTGCCCATGGCAGGGGGTGGAATGGGATGAGCTTTAAAGTCCTTCCCAACCCCAAACATTCTGGAGTCAGACTGCAAAGGCCTCATATCCCTGACAGGAAATTTCCCCTGGGGTTTGTCCATCCAGGCCCCCTGGGGCTGGACAAGCTGTCCCAGAGCTCTCTCCCTGCAGGGCTGGTTTCCAAGGGCTGTGGCAGAGGGAGGGGTGTGAGTGGCATGTGCTGGATGGGAGCCACCAACCTCCAGCCAAGGGACACGTTCTGCTCCACCAATCTGTTCCCTCTGTTTTCTCATTAATGCTCCTTCCACGCTCAGCAGTTGTGATTTGAATAATTTGGACTGATCGGTGTTTACACAGCAACACTGGGAGGAAATGAAACCACACCAGAGCCAGCAGCCAACTCCAGGCCCTGAGACACCATTTTTGGGGGGATTTTCTAGAGAAAACAGCCCACATGACCTGCAGACCTTTGTCACTTGCTTGCCTGCAGGTTTGGTCACCTGAAATAGGTGAGAAATCACAGCCAGGTCTGATCTGGGGGTGCAGCTCTCAAAGAGAGGTGGTTTTTGAAGGTTTTAAGTAAAACTAATTGCTGGCTGAAGGGCAGGAGATGTTTCAGTGTTGGCACTGAAGGAAGGGCAGGGTTGGCAGTGCCTGAGATGGTTTGTGCTCCTTAAAACACAGATCCAGCAGCCAGGGGGTGCCTCTGCCCACCTGCTCAGCACCTGGAACTTTCCAAATGAGGCCAGGATGGGGGATATTCACAGCCATGGGGAGCAGACAGGGTCAGAGGAGAGAAAGCAGTGAAAAATTGCACCTGGGAGATAAAAGGGACTGAAGCAGAAAAGATAAGGATTGTGTGGAATATCTTGGAGTCTTGTGTGAATGGGTAAAAGCAGCCTTGGAGCTGTGGGACACAAACATGAGCTCTGAAAAGATTCACCCATTTAATGGAGCCTCTTTGCCTTTCTTCCTGATCAGAGGTGATTTTTCAAAGGTTGCTGGGGATGCAGAAACCCTTTCAGTGAATCCTCTGCCTTCCTTCATCTCCGCAGGCAGAGAGGCCTTACAGACCTTTCCCTGGAAATGGATGTCCTGCCCCACCTCCAAAGGTGCTGCTGGAAACTGTGATCCTTGAAAATGTCGTGTGCAAGGCCAGGAAGGTTCTTCCTCCTCGCTCTGCTTTGGGCATTGACCACTTCTGCTTTTTCCCGGTCTTGCACTTCGTTTGAGCTGACTCAGGTGATCCCAGAAATGTCCTTCCAGATCCAAATTGGGGGTGTCCACTAAGAGAAGGCCCCAGAGAGACCTCAGAGCCCCTTCCAGAGCCTAAAGGGGCTCCAGGAGAGCTGGAGAGGGATTGGGGACAAGGGCTGGAGGGACAGGACACAGGGAATGGTTTCCCAGTACCAGAGGGCAGGGAGAGATGGGATATTGGGAAGGAATTCTTGGCTGTGAGAGTGGTGAGGCCCTGGCACAGGGTGCCCAGAGAAGCTGTGGCTGCCCCTGGATCCCTGGAAGTGTCCAAGGCCAGGCTGGATGAGGCTTGGAGCACCCTGGGATAGTGGGAATTGTCCCTGCCCGTGGCAGGGGTGGCACTGGAGGAGATTTAAGGTCATTTCCAACCCAAACCATTCCATGGCTCTGTGAAACTCCCTCAAGGAACACTTGTAGGGGAGATATTTCAATTCAGGGGGAGAATCTGAATAACCTCAGTGGAGCTTTGGAGCTCCACCAGTTCACTCAGTTTGAGCTCTGGGTGCAGCAGCACTGGTGAGATTCCCTGCACAGGATTCCCCACCCCAGAGGGATGGGGATGGGGTGAACATGAAGATTTGGGGATCCTTCTGTGCTTTGATTCCTGTTGTATTTTCCCCTCTCCTCCAAATCCACCCTGCAAGCACTGACATTCACCTGATGAGAGCATTTCCAGCCACCCTCCCTCTCCTGTAAGCTCCAAGCAACCATGAAAACAAGGAGAGGATTGAACAGAAACTGAAATAATCAAACCCAAAGTCATCCAAAGCTGATATTTAATCTGAGGAAAGGAGC
The DNA here is from genome assembly GCF_023055355.1 of Agelaius tricolor. Lineage (NCBI taxonomy): Eukaryota > Metazoa > Chordata > Aves > Passeriformes > Icteridae > Agelaius > Agelaius tricolor. The sequence goes on along the minus strand of NW_027269261.1, from coordinate 112,182,666 downwards.
AGCTCCCGAGGCCCCTCAGTGCCTGCTGGGAGTGTGATCCAAGCACTGACATTATCCAGGGGATGCTCTGATCTCTGTCAGTGAGCTGAGGGCAAAACCCTTGGAGAACTAAAGAAACCTCCCTGTATTTGTTTATTTATCTGGCACCGTGTGCGTGGGCAGGTTTGTTTGTGTGTGTAGGGATTTCTGAGGGAACAACAGCCTTGGGTTTCCTTGCTGGCTGGGTTTTTTGTTGATTTTATTTTTTTTTTTTTCTGAAAAGATCAGACTTCAGCCCTCTAATTTAGGAAGATCTGAGTGTTGGCAGTGACCAGACCCCCCCAGCATCCCTGAGGATGGCTGAGCAGCCTCTGGCCATGGCTGCATGTCCAGGTTGTCTTTAAATGAGGGGAGAGCCCACATTCCTGCCTTCTCCTCTCCTGCCAGCACTCCATACTGCCAAGGAAATGCAAAATCATCCCTTCCTGGCTGCAAGGATTAATAACCAGCTCATGGAGACAAACAACACCAGGCTCTGCCTGTTCATGGCTCAGCGAATGCCGTGATGCACACGGAGCTGGAATCTGCTCCCATGAGCTCTCAGCCCCCTCAGTTTTCCAAGGTCTCTCCCTCCCTGCAGGATTTCTGAGCACTGTGAGACGTCTTTGTCCTCCCCCATCTGCCTCCCTTCTCCCCAAATGGGATGTGGGGTTGATGCTTCAGGTTTTAGCTTTTGTGTTTTTCAGATTCTGAGCTGCTTTAGTGTGAAATTCTGAGCTTCATATTAGGGGATGGTGAGCTCTCTGCACAGAGTAGGGAGAAAAAACAATTCCTTCTCTAGCTGGGGACCAAGGATAAATGATCCAAATTTCAGGCCCCAGAACATAACAACAGTGGAATGAAGAGAAAAAAACAGGAAGGATGGGACTTCAAAACATAAAGCTGTAATTGGACAATTACCTCCAATATGCAAATGGACCAGAAATTATAAAAAAATGAGACATCCTGTGACTGGTCATCCATTTTGTGACCATTTTGGTTCATTTTGGGTGCAGCCCTGGCTGGGCTCTTGTGCTGCCCAAGGTGTATCCATTGAGGCTTTTAATAAATCCTTGCTTTATTCTCCATCTAGTCTCTGTTCTAGCTTGGCCTTCTCAAGGCATCAGGGCCCCTCAGGATGTGATTGCAGACAATTGAGGAGGAAGAGCATCAGCCCCAAGAGGGACTGTGAGGATCAGAGTGCTACAGGCAGGAGTGGATGTAGAAAATCTCTCCAGGGTCACAGCACAGTCCCCCGAGCCCACAGTGGCCAAAGAGATGCTTTTTAGGGAGAACTTGTTAATCCATGGGCAGGAGCTCCCCATGGGCCCATCTTTGAGTGCTTCCTTAGCATCCTCATCCCTGGAGAGGATGATTCCAGGAGTTAGGGATGCCAAAGAGGACACCCCAGCCTGGTCTTTAACATACATTTATGGCCTTGCTGTATTTCTCACCCTTTCCCCTGTGGTGATCACACATCCTCTGAACAGAGAGGGACACAGCTCTCTCCCAGGATTTCCTGGGAAGCTGTGAGAAAGCTCAGAAAAAAAGAATGAGAAACAATTCTTATTTCCACTTGCTGCACCTGTTGTTGTGCACATGTAGAATGTGTTGTGGAGGTTTGTTTACCAAAGGGTGATTTCTTAACTGGACACTGGTGGTGGTGTTTAGATTTCAATTGACCAATTGGATCTGTCTGTCTGTATCAGACTCTGCAAGGCCAATGTTCTTTTCTTAATAGTATAGTAAAATAAGGCAATTAATCAGCCTTCTGCAATCATAGAGTCAATGCTCATTATTCCCCATTCAGGGGCCCACTGCTACAATATTCTCCAACATCCTGATATTTTCTGATGCCCACTGTGCCAAGAGCCAATTCATGTTACTTGCCAAGAGCTAATTCATGTCACTTATTAACAGCTAATTCATGGTTTTAAACTGATTCCCTGAGGGTTTCATCCCTTGCTCTGAAGGATTTGGGGGAAGATGGGTCTGTAGTTGTTATACCCAGCTCCTCTGTGGCCACTTGACACATCCAGGGGCCAGGGGACAGGACCAGGCAGTGGTCATTTCACTGGTGTGGATGTAGTCAGTGTCCAGCACGTGTTAGATCCTGGAAATATGGAATATTTTGTGTTGGAAGGGAAAGTAAAGATTGTCTTTATATAACCCCCTGCCATGGGCAGGGGCACCTTCCACTATCCCAGGCTTCTCCAAGTCCTGTCCAACCTGGCCTTGGACACTTCCAGGGATCCAGGAGCAGCCACAGCTTCTCTGGGCACCCTGTGCAAGGGCCTCACCACTCTCACAGGGAACAATTCCTTCCCAATATCCCACCCAAATTTCCCCTTTTCCAGTTTGAACCCATTCCCCCTTGTCCTGTCCCTCCATCCCTTGTTCCAAGTCCCTCTCCAGCTCTCCTGCAGCCTCTTTGGGCTCTGAGAAGGGCTCTGAGATCCCCCTGAAGCCTTCTCCTCCCCAGGCTGGACAGCCCAACCCCCTCAGTCTCCTCTGGAAAACTGCACTGATGGAAAAGCACTTGAGAAACATTTGTGGGAATGTGACAGCTCTGAGCTTCACTGCTCCATCAAGTCTGGCTGGGGTGAGGAGGTTCCAGAGTGGTTTGGGGGGAAGAGGGGGTGGGCGACAGCAGGATACACAATCAGCATCATTCTCAAGTGCTGTAGGAATAAAACAAACACTCCAAAAGCAGCTTGTGCATCAGCAATCCAAACTGACACCAGGAGAAGGGAAACCCGGATGGCTGGGAAATTTCTACAAGGCGCAATTAATCAGACCCAAAAAACAAACCACAGCTCTGCCTCTGAGGCAGCAGGAGAAGCAGAGAAGCAGAAAACGAGGCTGAGCCTCTCCCTCTCCCCACACCCAGCATGCAAATCCATCCTGAGCAATTTCTGGAGCAGCAGAAGGTCAGTAATTGATTTGGAGACCCGAATTTCTGACTGCATCACCATGCAGATGTGCTTCCCAGCCTGGCTGGCGGCTGTGCAGCTCCCACTGCAGCAAATGAGCTCAGAATACCAATGGAGAGAGGAAGGAGCACTCTCTTCCCTTGATGGAGGAGCAGTGGGGAGATGCTGGGGAAGATGAAACAGGAAAGCCTTATAAATATGATTGTCTGGCAAAAGATTTTGAGAATATGGAAACTGTGAGATTGAAATGAAAGCTTTGAGATACCTCAGTTACTGAACAAGTGGAAAACAATGGTGTGGCCAGCTGAAGGTGATCCCCTTTTGATGAAACAATTCCCTCTGCTTGCAGACAGCTCCAAGGGTCAGAGCAGACCCTACTAGCTTGGCAGAAGGGGTCCAAAGAGGAGTTTTTAGGGTTTAAAATGTAACACAGTATGGTAATGTAATGATTCTTATAGGCTGTATGTAAATGCTATAGGATTTGTATCTTGTACTAGATTGGTTAGTGAGAATTAGAATATTCAGCACAGAAGTTGTTTTATGGTATTGTAATGGGAACCTCCCTCTCTTACCTTTTTTACTCCCTTACCCTCTCATCCTCTCTCCCCCTCTCTTCTCTCAGGCCTGCTCTGAGCTGTGGCTGGCAGCTCCCAGCAGGGCCCTGCACCCAGGCCCTTTGCAATAAACCCCAGGTTCCACCACCTGGCTGCAGAGATCTCTCCTCTCCGCCTGTCTCGACCGTCCTACCCCCCAACGTTCCTACAGGGAGACAAAAACCTTTCCATGCTGAATTAACCCAGTTTTGTTTGGGGTTGCAACCCCCCTTCCCTGCCTCCCTTAACTCTTCAGAGCAAAATGCTTATTCAGGGTTCCCTTGCTGGGTGAAAGGGAACTGGGAATGCTGGAGGAGAAGGGGGAGGAGCAGGGAATTCACCTGGGGTTGTTTTTAACTTGGTTTGGGAGCTGCTGGCCTTGGAAATGATGCTGCTGTTACAAAACCCAGAGTGGCTCTGGTCCTTCCCTCTTCTCAGCCTCACAGCTCAGGCATCCTTTGGGAAGCACTGGGAGCACAGTGGGCCCCATTCCAGGGATGAATCCATGGTGTTGTGGTGGGCAATGGCTGCTCCTGGCTGGGGAGGCTGAGCACTGGCCCAAGGACCTCATCTCCCAGCCTGGATTTGAGCAAAAACCTTAAAAACCTCCTGGCTCCTGGAGTGCCACATCCTCCCCAGGGGTTGTGGAGATTCAAGGAAGGGGTGAGAGAAATTAATGCAGGGTTGGTCTATCCATAGGAATTTAATGAAATCTCACTCAGGAAAACCTCACAATGATGTCAGAAGCTTAAAAGTGGGGTCCAGAGTGGAGATGAGATCCTCCAAAAGGAGATCCTGAAGAGGCAGGATGCCTTCAGCCCTTCCCACTGAAATCCTTGGCTGTTGCCATGATGAGGATTACCCCAGCTGAAGGGCAGCAAAGGCTTTGGGTGCTGCCACTCATCCTGCAGGAGCTGGAAGGAGAACCATGGGTTTGTGCAGGGTGATCCAAACCTCTGGATTCTGGGCTCTGGCACCTTGAACTCCACAACCTCGAATTCCAAAGCAGCACCCCATGGAGGTGATGGCACTGGGAGATTTTGCTGTGGTTTAAGAAGTTCAGGGGGCCTCTAAGCCCAGTTTTGTGGGTTTTAAGCCCAGCCTGGCTCCTTAGCAGTCCTGGATTTTGCAGCAGCGGATTTGGAGGAGCATCTCAGAAGCCATTATGGAAAATCCAGGAATAAAAAGGAATGTGGTGCCCAGAAGAGCTTTGGGCACTGGAGTTTCCAACCCTCATCAGCCTTACAGTGTCAAAATCAGCTCCTGTCCTGCTGCAGGCTTAGAATTTACATGTCTGTGGTGCTCCAAACCCCACAGCAGCCAAGAGGAATTTCCTGGGATACAGCCAGTGCAGGATGAGCATTAAATGAAGCAGAGAAATAACTGGGAACACGACTCAACAGCAGAGTAAGACCAGCACAGCTATTCTTTATTTCTCCTTTAATTATGTCCTTTATTTTGAAGAGATCCACCGTGGACAGATGGGCTGGGTGAGCTGAGACCATTCCCCACTCCCCCTCATCCCTGTCTGTACAAAGAGATGCTGCAGGGAAAAGCAAATATTTGACTGTTTGGGGTGCTGAGGGAAAAGAAACCGGAACGTGAGCCAGCAAGCAGCTCCTTACTCAAGCAGAGCTTTCTGTGGCAGGGATTCAGCCCTCCAGAGGGGCTGGAGCAGGGGGTCCTGGAGGCAGCTGGAAGGCAGCATGGAGGGAGAACATCTGCATCCTTTTCAAGGATGTGCCTTTATCTGAGTCCCACAGCTGAGGGTGTTTCAGAGGAAAAATGGTGTTGGAGGGGAGGGGAGGAAACCTCCCTGGGAGGAAAGAGTGCAAGGAGTAGGCTTGGAATGCTGGTTAAAGGAGGAATTAAAGGAGGAAAAGGGGGTTTGGGAATGAAATATGCCATGAGGATCCATCTTCTGGCAGTTGTTTCAGTTCCAAGGAGATGCCCTTCACCTGCTGTCCCCAAGGACAGCCAGCACAGATCTCCTGCCTGCAGCCTGCCTGTGCTGGCACGGGCTGCCAGGAGCAGCAGGGCTGTCCCCTGGCCCTGGGCATCCCCTGTGGCCACAGAGGCTCCGTGCAGGTGGGGACAAGGTGGCTGAAGGTCACAGACACACGGGACAGCCCCACGGGGGACAGGTGCCCAGGGCTGGTGTGCAGCCCCACCCCAAGGAATGGGCATAAAATCAGAATATTTGGATCATTTAGGGTGGAAAAGAGCTTTGAAATAATGGGGTCCAACAGTTCCCCCAGCACTACCAAACCCACCACTAACCCATGTCCCCAAATGTCACATCCACAGGGCTTTTGAACACATCCAGGGGTGGTGATTCCACCCTTTCCCTGGGAGGTCTGTTCCAATCCTTCTCACAGAATCTCTGTCATGTCAACAGCTGTCCCAAAAAGTGCTCCAGGGAGAGAGGGAGGGTTACAGGCTACTGAGAAATTAATTTCATATTTATATATATATATTTATTTATAAAATAAAATATTATAAAATAAAATATTTTATAAAATAAAATATTTATTTATAAAATATTTATTTATAAAATAAAAATTTTAAGTATTTTATTTTCATTTTATAAAATAAAATCTTTTATAAATATTTTATAAAATAAAATGTTTTATAAATATTTTATAATAATTTTATTTTATAAATATTTTATCATATTTTATATTTTTCAGGCTGCTGAGTAGTTTGTCTATTTGATGTTTTTCATGTTATCTGAATTTTAAGGGTTTGTTTGTTGTTTGTGTTTGGTTTTTTTTTTTTTAAATATATAAATCTAGGTTTAAGAGACTGCAAATATGAAAAGCCACTCTGAAGTGGAGGAATACTGGAAATAATTTATGTTGAAAAAGTGCTTTAAAATCCTTGAGTCCAACCATTCCTCCAGCACTGCCAAGCCCACCACTGACCCATGTCCCCAAGTGCCACATCCATCTTTTAAGTCCTTCCAGGGCTGGGGACATCAGCACTGCCCTGGGCAGCCTGTTCCGATGTCTGATCCCCATTTCAGTGAAGAAATTATTCCTAATATTCAAGATAAACCTCCCCTGGTTCATGTTCAGCTCCAGAGCCTGGCTCTGCCCCTCTGGTCTGCTCAAGGGAATGTCCTGAAAACAGCAATAAAATGTTGGGGGAGCCCCAGGCTCAGTGCCAGCCCCCACACAGGGGCACAGTGAGACACACACAGGCTTCCACACTCATGTGCACCCTTACAGGAGAGCTTTGGAGGCTCTTCTGGGCTCTGCAGATGTCCCACAGCTCACACAGACACCCCAAAATCCCCAAATTTCCCCTTTCCAACACCCACACCCCAAACGTGGCAGGATCCAGGTGAGGTCTGAACCACAGCCAGGAACGAGACAAAGGGACATCATTTCCCAAAATATCCCAAAGTACCAGCGAATTTTGGCGCTTTGCTCTGGCACATCCACTGGGCAGATGGTCACAGGACACGGCTCAGGTAGGGAGGCAGCTCCTGCACGCTCAAAATCCTCCCTTTTCCCTCTGCTTCCCGGCAAGAAAGGGGCTGATTAGCACAAAATCCATGGCAACCCGGCCAGCAGCCTCGGAGCCAGCTCCTCATTCCCTCCCCTGCTCGGGGAGCCTTTGTCTGCTGCTGGCACCTCCCTCAAACCCTCAGGTTTTGCTCTCCTGGATTTTGGAGGGAGCAGATTTGCTCTTCTCAGCCCCTCTGGGCAGGGCTGGCTGGGGAACAGAAGATTCAGGTTTCCCCCTTACCTGTAAGGGACAATTTTACTCCTTTTTCTATTCCTAGGGAGTTTCTGAAGAAGCCTCAGGATTCAAGCTTGTCCTAGAGATGGGTAAATAGCCTGGACTGATTCCCCTAAGGAGATCATTTCCACCTGCAAACAGCACAGGGGAAAAAAGATCAGCCTGTGACTGCAAAAATCTTTGCAACAACCACCTGGCAATTACTGATCAGGGTTTTCCCTGAGGAAAAACCCTATAGTAACAGTCAGGTGTGGTCTCCTTTGGGGTTAAAGGCACTTCTGGAGTAATGAAGCAGCATTTTTTCCCTCTGGGATTCACAGAGCATCCTGGTTGAAACCAGCCTGGAGTCCAGTCCGTGCCTGGCCTGAAATCTGGAAGTGCAGCCTGCTAAGGGTAAATCAGTAGGAAGAGGGGAGTTTTCCTTTCCAAGCAAAGCCAGGTTAGAGGGAATCCCCCCAGAACCTCTGATCCCTCTCACCAAGCCCACTCCACACAGGAAAACCATTTTAAAAGCAGCCCTTGAGTCCACCCATGAGGATTTCCTTTCCTTCCCTGAGGGAATCAGCCCCTGCAGGGCATGGAACCCGCCAGGTACCTTTACATCCCATTTTGGCAGAAATTCCTACAATTCCACTGAACATTTACATCCCACACTGGCAGAGATTCCTGCTATTCCCCTGAACCTTTACATCCCACACTGGCAGAAATTCCTGCCATTCCCCCTGAACATTTACATCCCATATTGACACAGATACCTGCAATTTCCCTGAACCTTTACATCTCATTTTGACAGAGATTCCTGCCATTCCCCTGAACATTTACACCCCATTTTGGCAGAAATTCCTGCCATTCCCCCATAACCTTTACATCCCATGTTAAAAATAGGTCAGAAACTGTTGTAAAATGGTTGATAGATGGTTAAGCATGTACTGTTAGTTTGGTTATTATATTTTAAAAGAGGTTTAAAAGGGTAGTTATAAAAAATATGGTACTCAAAGTACAATAATACACTTAAGTAAAGTGCACCACGAGCCTGCGTAGACAGAACTATAATGGGCCAATTAAGTGCCTTAAACCTTCCTGCAAATGAAGGATCCAAAAAGAAACCGAGTCAAAGGGACAAAAACCAGGATAAAAAGGGGCTTCTGACCCAGGGAAGCTGTGCCACTCCATCCCCTGCTCCGCCCGAGGGTCCCCTTGCTTTAGGCCTTGCTTTTTCTTATAATAAATGCTGAAATCACTTGAGAGGAATAGCTGATTTGTGTTTACAAACAAGCTGTGGGTCTGCTGGTAGATAAAACTGGCACTGAGAGATAAAAGAAACAATGGGAAATATTCCACTGATGGATGAATGGAAAAAGATATTTGCTTTTACAAAGAAACTTTGGGTTTGTTGTTAAATGAAATTGGACATTGAAAGGTGAAAGAGACAATGGGGAAACCCCTTAAATTCAGTAAGAATTAAAAATAAAAAGGGAAGGTTATACATTAGAGGGAAATCTTTGGTATCAGGTGTATCGGGAAGTTTGTACCTCTCAAGTACCTCAGCCAATGGGGAAAGAGAGAAGGGAAATGTGGCCGGGAAATTGGGATAAAAAGGAGGCTGCATCCTCCAAAAATTTGAGCAATCCAAGCGAATGCCCCATAGCCTCTCCCTTTATTTGAATAAAGCCACAAAGGACTCCTCTGTCTCCTTTTTGGACATAAACCTCTGGTGTTTGTGGATTAATCTTCCTAACACCAGGAAAATTTTTAATTTTCCCAACACCGGGAAAATTTTAGTCCTGGGAACTTGCTCTCGTTTTATTGTCCCATCCTGGCAGAAATTCCTGCCATTCCCTCTGCTCCCCTTGGCAATCACTCTGGGAGACCGGGGCGAGCCCCCAAGGCATCCTGAGCTGGCCAGAGCTTCCCAAATCCTGCCCAGGCAGCCCAACATCCTCTGGCTGGTGCCAGGGAGGGGTGGCAGACCACCACAGCAGCAGGAGCATCTTTGAGTGAAAATGTGAAAAAACGGGCAATTCTCAGCAGTGGGGGCTGGGGCAGGGAATTTTTTGGGCGCTGCAGAAGGACCTCGGATGCGACGCCGGCGCTGGGGCTGCTCAGCAGCGATGGCCCCGGATGGAGTGGCGCAGGTTCAGTGGGTCAGAAGCCCCTTTTTATCCCGGTTTTTTGTCCCTTTGGATTGGTTTCTTGTCGGATCCTTCATTTCCGCTTGATTGGCCCATTACAGTTCTGTCCGGGCTGGCTCGTTTCGCTGGGGCGTGATGCACTGCACTTAGGTGTATTATGGTACTTTGAGTATTTCTTATATTTCTTATAACTGCCCTTTGAAACCCCTTTTACAATATAATAACCAAACTAACAGCACATGCTTAACGATCTATCAACTATTCTACAACACTTTCTGACCTATTTTTAACATGGAATGTAAAGGTTCAGGGGGAATGGCAGGAATCTCTGACAATATGGGATGTAAAGGTTCAGGAGGGGATGTAAAGGTTCAGGGGGAATGGCAGGAATCTCTGACAATATGGGATGTAAAGGTTCAGGAGGGGATGTAAAGGTTCAGGGAAATGACAGGAATCTCTGGCAATATGGGATGTAAAGGTTCAGGGGAATTGCAGGAATCTCTGACAATATGGGATGTAAATGTTCAGGGGGAATGGCAGGAATCTCTGACAATGTGGGATGTAAAGGTTCAGGGGAATGGCAGGAATCTCTGACAATATGGGATGTAAAGCTTCAAGGAGGGGGTGTAAAGGATCTCTAGGACAAGCCTGAATCCTGAGGTCATATCCCTTGCCTGACTTCTTCAGAAGTTCCTCAGGAATTAGGAGTTACTCCTTAGGAAAAGGAGTAAAATTGTCCCTTACAGGTAAGGGGGAAACCTGAATCTTCTGTTCCCCAGCCAGCTCTGCCCAGAGGGGCTGAGAAGAGCAAATCTGTTCCCTCCAAAATCCAGGAGAACAAAAAGTGAGGGTTTGAGGGAGGTGCCAGCAGCAAACAAAGGCTCCCCGAGCACCCCCGAGCCATGCCACGATGCACTCAGTGGTTCTGCTGAAGGCTGTAAAGCTGGCTCTGCCTAAAGATAAGCTGAGCCTGCAGGCTGGGCTGGCTGGAGCCCAGACCAGCACAAAGAGGGCTTTGTGCGAGCGGGATGCTCAAGGGGATGGGGCAGAGCTGCTCCAGGCGGGTATTGAGAGCCCGGCGACAAAACGGGGAGAAACTGAAAGGGGACCTTTCTTTCTTTGCTCTCCGGGAGATGGGAGGGAGCTGCACACGGGGATGAAAAAGCCGCAGGTGATCAAAGCCCCGCGGTGCGAGGGGAACAAAGCAGCGCAGGGGGGAGCGGGAGAGGCAGAGTCAACATTCCACTGATGGGATCTGAGGGGAAAGAAAGGAGCTGCGATGTGACCGTGTTCACAGGGGTCCCAGGATGAGGGAAGAGACGAGGATCTGACTCCATGTTTCAGAAGGCTTGATTTATTATTTTATGATATATATATATAATATTAAAACTATACTAAAAGAATAGAAGAAAGGATTTCATCAGAAGGCTGGCTAAGAATAGCAAAAGAAAGAAAGATAACAAAGGTTTGTGTCTTGGACAGAAAGTCCGATGCAGCTGGACTGTGATTGGCCATTAATTAGAAACAACCACATGAGACCAATCAAAGATCCACCTGTTGCATTCCACAGCAGCAGATAACCATTGGCTACATTTTGTTCCTGAGGCCTCTCAGCTTCTCAGGAGGAAAAATCCTAAGGAAAGGATTTTTCATCAAAGATGCCTGTGACACTGCGAGGCTGAGCTGGAGATCATTAAAAGCCGCGTTTCATCTGGGCTGTGATGCCAGGGGTGAGGTGATGAAGGGTGGGAGGAAGGCAGGGAATGCAGGAAAAGCACATCCCTGTGTCCTGTACGGGCTGGGATGGGCACACACACACACTCAGGGGGATCTGGGATGTGCAGAGGGCCCATCTGAAATCCCCACGAGCAGCAGCTGAAGAATTGCAGCTGAACTTCTGGCAAGGGCAAGAGCTTGGCTTCGGGTCAGAGTCAGGTTTGGATTGGAAGGGACACTGGAGGTCACCTAGCCTGAGGTTTCCCTAGAGCAGGTTACTCAGGGTTGTGTCCAGATGGCTTTTAAAAATCTCCAGGGAAGGATAAATCCAGAAGCACAGAATGGTTTGGCTTGGAAGGGAGCTGAAAGTTCATCCCATTCTGTCCCAGGAACTTCCACTATCCCAGGTTGCTCCAAGCCCTGTCCAACCTGGCCTTGGACACTTTCAGGGATCCAGCAGCAGCCTCAGCTTCTCTGGGCAGCCTGTGCCAGGGCCTCCCCACCCTCACACTGAAGATTTTCTTCCTAAAATCTAATCTAAATATCCCCTCTTCTAGTTTAGAACTGTTCCCATTGTCCTGCTACTCTCTGCCCACATAAAAAGTTGCTCATCCTCTTTTTTATAATCCCATTTAGGCACTGGAGGGGGCTCTGAGCTCTCCCTGGGTCCTTCTCTTTTCCAGGTGAGCACCCCCAGCTCTCCCAGCCTGGCTCCAGAGCAGAGGGGCTCCAGCCCTTGGAGCATCTCTGTGGCCTCCTCTGGACCTGCTCCAGTGATTCCATGTCCTTATCAGATACTCCAGGGGTGGATTCAGTGCTCCAGGCTGGATGAGTAGAGGGAGGGAGCCCTTGGTCAGTCCTGTCCACACCCACCAGAGTGTTTGACCTGCTGTTCATAAAGAAAAAGGGGCGGAGGACAATTGGGGTCAGGGGTGGCAGGTGGGGCTCTCAGAGCTGTGAAATAACTGAACTTGCACCTGGAGAGGCTTGAGAAGCTCTTGGCTGTGGAGTTGAGATTTCAGGAGAGTTGATTGCAGCTTTTTGGGCAACTCTGAGGTTGCTATGAAGGGGAGAAGGTGTCCAAGACAGCTGGCTGATTTATTTTTAAAGAAAACTCATTCAGAGCTTGGGAACAAACCCTGCCTTTGCTCATGAAAATCAGGAATTTCAGCACAAAGCCTCCTTGGCTAATTAAGACACTTCTTAGCGAGCTGAGCTTTTAAAAGGGAGCATACAAGAAATGGAAATAAGGAGGGGAAATGAAAGAAGAGTGCAAATGCAAGGCTGGGCTACTTAGGGATGAAAGCTGGAGGGCTGAGGACCAGCTGGAGCAGAAAGTGGCCAGGGATGCTGAGAGTGACAAAAAAAGGGGGTTGTAAGTGTTTTAACAGCACACTTCAGGGAAAATGTGCGTGGGTTGTTGGATGGGGGGACAGCCTCACAAAGGGTGATTATGGCAAAGGTTGGATTCCCTTCTTTTCCTCAGTTTCTATAGGCCAGACTTGCTCCAAGATTCTGCACAGAACAGCAGTGTTTGGGAGGGAGAATAACCAGCAGCCAGGGAAATAAAATTTTAGGGGCTGTTTTAGTGGAATTAAATCTATTTACATCCATGGGACTGGATGAGAGTGCTCTAATGGAACTCTGGTGGAATTGTGGGGCTGCTGCCTGTCATCTACAAAAAACTCCTGGTGTCTGATCTCTGCCCACCCTCAGGTGCCTCCAAGATTTATACACACCTTAAGAAAGGAATAAAGGAGGATTTGGAGAGCTCTGGAGGTCAGCCCCACCTTAGACCCTGGAAAAATCATGGAGCATGTCCCCTGGGAATTAATTTCTGGACATGAGAACTCACAGATTCCAAGTTTAGTTCTCTGGAGGCTGGTGCATAAGGAGCTCTGCAGAAATGGAATTCCAGGTGAGAGGAAGCACACAAAGCAATCAACCTTTCTTCTTCTTCTGTGCCAAGAGCTTTGACCTGGGCTCAGGAGGAAGGCTGGCATTTTGAGGGTGTGAAGAAATCCCTTGGGAGTCAAATCCTGGTGCTAAATCCTTTCTTTCCCTGCCAGAACTGGAAAGAAATCGTGAACAACGAGGCAAATTTCACCTCACCCTGTGGCACGTGGTAAATCTCAAGATTTTTGCACCAACATCAGTCCCTGCCCTTGCTTGTCCTGCAGGTGGGATGGGAAAATAGTAAAAAACTCCAAAAAAGGGCTTTTCCCAGGAAATGTGGCTGGGTATATACAGCCAGCCCCAAGCTTGAAATGTTACTTTTAGCTCAGGGCAGGGGCTCAGCCTGGCTCTGTGTGACACCCTGGCTTTTCCCACCCAGGAAGATTTTTTGGTGGCTGGACTTTTCGCCCAAAGGAAGGATTTCCAGGAGCACCACAACTTGTGATCCTTCACAGAGGTGCTGGAGACTGAAGCTCCTCCCTGTAGAGCCCCTGGGACATCCTTCCTCTGCCATCCTCTCCTCCTGCATGGCAAGGAGCTCTCTGATAAATAATTCCCTTTATTTTATTTTTTTTTTTTTTGGCTGATTGCATGCTGTTACTAGGAAACCTCCTGGCATCCCTGGGACTGTAACTCAGAGCAGGCGGGCAGCTAATGGAGATAATTAAGATTTCATAGCCACCTTTCTGAAGGAGCTGGCCAGTGGGGGTCTCAGAGGGCTGGGGTCCTCTGTCTGTGCTTGGAAGAGACCCAGGGAAAAGAAAATAACTTCTTCAGGGCTTTGCTGGAGCTGCACTGGGGCTGGGAGCAAACCAAAAGCTGAGGAGCATTTCCAGGTGCTGGATTTCAATGGTCATCCCAGTCTCTGGCATGGGTTAGGCACAGGACAACAACTCCCAGGCAAAATTTGGGAGCTTTCATGGATCAGGGACATTCCTAAAATGTGGTTTGGTGTGGCTGCTGTTTTGTAATTAATAATATGGGCTTGATCAGATTGGGGACTTGGCTTCAGGCCCCAGGATGGGTCCTGGTTGTTGGTAAAGACACAGCTCCTGCTGTTCCCATCCAAACGAGTGATTCCACTGCTGGGGGAGAGGTTTGTGTGTCACAAGTCAAAAAAACTTCTCCTCTACAGCCTTGGCTTAAAAATGCACTGGGAAATTGTCCCTTTGCACACTGGAATTGTCCCTTTGCAAGATCCCTGAGAGGTTTGCATGTCACAAGTCAAGAAAACCTCGCCTCTACAGCCTTGGCTTAAAAATGCACTGGAATTGTCCCTTTGCACTGGAATTGTCCCTTTGCACTGGAATTGTCCCTTTGCAAGGTCCCTGAGTCCTCAGTGATTGCTCTCTGTAGGAAAGGATTCTTGAACTCTGTCCTGGCTGGGTTTCCTTGGCTCTCTGGGTGAACTGAACAGCACCAGGGTCAGTCCTGTGCCCAGCATTCCAGCTGGTGCAACCCACACAGGTTGATATTGTGACAGATGAGTATTGTCATGATTGACTCTCACAATTAATGGGCAAATATCATGTATATAGGTTAAATAAAGTTTTACAGATTTATAGTTATGCTGTACCCCCCTCACGTGGTTATCAAGGGACAGCTGGGGTTGGGACATCTGGGAGGGCTGGCTTGTCACTTTGGTGACATCTGACCTCCAATCAGGGTTTAGGAAGAGATCTCCACCACTGGACAGCAAAGAAGGGGTTGATGGACAGAACTTTGGGAGGGGTTAAAGGGTTAAAAAGGGAAAACCTCCATTGTGAGGGAGCTGAGCACATAGTGGGGGAAATCTTTTGCTCCCAGCCCTGTAACCTTTTTTCTTTATTGAATCTTCTGTTGTATTTTTGATAAGGTTTAATAAACCTTCCTAAACTATGAAAAGTGAGCAGCTATTTCTCACAATATGGTTAAACCCTCATGCCCCCAAAGAGGATAGCAGCCCCCAGGCTGGCAGTTTGGGATGATCCCTGGTTCCTACAACTCCTGAACACATCCTGCTGGTTGGGCTGGACCCACACCATGCCAGGAACCTCATGGGGCAGGCAGAGCCCACCGTTGGCAAGGCATTCAAGGCACCAAATCTTGGGATGGAATTGGCAGCCTGGGAAGGCAACAGCACACTCTGAAAAGCTGCTGCCTTCACAGGATGAGTCTGAGAGAATTGAGAACTTGAGCCCTCTGATCTGGTTAGAAGCCTTGCAACAGGCTTTCAGTTATAATTCACCTGCAGGACAAGATTTTCTCCAAAGCCCCAGTCCCAGCAGCTCCCAGGGTGGTGCAGGATGTGCTGAGCCTGCCAAGGTGTTCACACCTGGGAGCCCGGGAGGGGCTCAGCTGCATCTCCAGCTGAGCACCCACAGCAGGGGCCATCCCATGTCAGGACCCCTGACATCCCTCTGGCTGTCCTGAGCAGCCAAGACCCCTGCCAGGGGGCTCAGAGACCCTGGCACGGAGCCCAAAATGCCTCTGGTTTTGATTATGACCCATGGAGCAAGTTACCAACCTTAGATGAAGATCTGTGAGCCATGACAAATTAAGTAGAATGATGGTGAATTTATCATGGGGTGAAAAAGTAGATCTTGGGGTTTTTAGAATGGGGATTCAGGGGAGCAAGATGGAGGGATCTGGGCATGTCCAGCCTTTGTCCTTCTTCTTCTTGGCCTCCATCTTCTGCTGTGATGGTGGCACTTTTGGATTGGTTTAGAGTAGAAGCTCACTGTCTAACACAGGTGATAGGTATTGGGAAGTGATTGTAAATATTGTACACGTAATTTTTAGTATAAAGACATAACACCACCCTGGGGGCAGGCAGAGTGCCTGGACTGACTTGCAGGATGGACCTTGGCTGGACAGGAGAAAGAATTTTATAGATAAGATACAATAAACAACCTTGAGAACGAGAAATCAAGAGCTCTGACTCCTTCGAGCATTGGGCTGGGAAAAGAGACTTTCCAACCCTTCTCGGGGTCACTCTGACAAGCCAGAGATCCCAACAACCCCACATCTCATTTCCCACCTTATACTCACAGGATAATCCCTCCAGTCCTCTGCCTGGAGCTGACCTTTGCAGATCTCCATGGGGCACTGTCAGCAGCATTCCTGCTTCCCCCTGAGCTGCCTCCTTGGCTACCCAGGCCGGGAGCTGAAACAGTCGAGGGCAACTCCCTGTGTGCCCCCCCTGAGCAATGCCCACACAGGAGAGATCCCCTCAGAGCACATGGCATTTCTGGAGCAGCTCCTTCCTGCCCCCATTGTTCCTGGGAAAGGCAGACAATGATCTAAGAATGCAAAACTCCTGAAACCCCTCCAGAAAGCCGAAATTTATGAGCGGCCTGTTCCAACTGGCAGAGGGAAGCTGTCAGTGGAACAAAAACATTGTGTAATAACCTCCCTCCTCCCCCTCATCCCCCTCTGGGGGGAGCTGAGACAGCCACAAGGGAGAGGGGGGGTCGGGGAAGGAGCAGTGGTGAAGCCCTGATCATTCCTCACTGAGAATGGACTGGGTTGGGAGGGAAAATAAAGATTATCTCATTCCAACCTCCACCTTCCACCATCCCAGGTTGCTCCAAGCCCTGTCCAGCCTGGCCTTGGACACTTCCAGGGATGGGACAGCCACAACTTTGGCACTGCAGACCCCTCTCAGTGGCTGCCCCAGAGCATTTTAAAGCACATTTACGTGCTGATGGCAACAGTGACCAGAATGGTTTGTCTGACCACAGGAGCTCTGTAATATCCACCTTTTCCAAGGATAGAGCCAGTCCAGGTCTTGGCTGCTCTGAATGATGGGTGAATGAAGGTGGTTTCTTGATCCTTCTCCATAAAATAGATTGAAAAGATGAAAGGCTGAAAGCAGGAGTTTGGCCCAAATTCAATTGTTGCTTACCTTAAATTCCACATTTCACTTTAACTTCCCAACCATTGGAACCTGGGGCTCCCAGGAGTGAGTGTGATCATCCAGGAGTGTCCCAAGGAATGTCATCAGGAGAGTCCTGAGCCTGCAGAGGGGAGGGAAGTGCTGCCCTCAGCCTCCCAGATATCCCAGGTCACATGGAGATGAGCGAGGATTTTTGGAGTGGTTTGCACATCTTTGGGTGCTGCATCTGGTTTGTGAGTGATGCCAGAGGGGTGGTTCCTGCTGGGTTTTGGGCTGTCTCACTCGCATCCCCTCAGACACAACACTTGGTTGTAAAACGTGCAGCAGGGGAAGCGAGCCTGGCTCCGGTCCTGGTGTGGAGCCTGCCACCTCCTCCTTGCAATCCCTTGTTTTTGCCTTCCCCCTCCTCCTGTCTGCCTTGATCTGAAGGAAAACCCACTCAGCAGAGAGTGCCAGGCTGTGAAATAAACCCACGAGGTGCTGGGAATACTCCAGCTGGGATTTGTTCCCATATGCATCCATATCTATATCGTCTACATCTCTAAAAAAGGTTAAACTGTGACAGTTGAAATCCTGTGTAGCAGAGCCAGTCTGAAAATTCAGCCTTTAAATCCTTAAATGTGTCATTCCTTGGCTTTCCTGGTGCAAGGGGACCCAGTGTGGCTTTCTGTGACAGAGTCTCCACTGAATTTAATTAAGGTTTTATGGGGGTAATTGTGAGAGACCCTGGATCACTCACTGATTATGAGAAAACACTTCTCATGCCAAAAGAGTGAGGAATGAGACACTTTGCTGGGAACAATGACCCTTTTAATCATTTCTGCTTTGGGGCTGTGGCAGAGGAGCAAGGTCCTGTCCATTACCAGGTCGTGGCAGCTCATGCCAGGGACAGCAGCCAGCTGAGAGTGAAGTAAAATGTGTAAAATTGCTTTGTGCTTCCTCTTAATTGACCCAAAGGAAGTAAAAAGAAAAAAGAAACCCGGGCCAATTAATTTTTAACTGATTTTTTTATGGTGAGAAATGTAGAGCTTTGGACTGACTAAAACTTCAGGGATTGGGTCTAGTTAAGAAAGAGAAAGTGGAAAAGTTTTATTAAGGCTCCTTCAAGGAAAATTTTTTAACAGTTAACAGCAAAACAGTGTTTGAATGAAAATGAAGTGTTAATGTCTCAGCTGTAATTTAAAATTTTTAGAACTATTTTTGCAGAATCCCAGAATGGTTTGGGTTGGAAGGGACCTTAAAGTTCATCCAGTTCCAGCACCCTGCCATGGTCAGGGACACCTCCCACTGTCCCAGGCTGCTCCAAACCCCATCCAGCCTGGCCTTGGACACTTCCAGGGATCCAGGGACAGCCACAGCTTCTCTGGGAAACCTGTGCCAGGGCCTCACCACCCTCACAGGGAACAACTTCCTCCTAAGCAAAGAATTTTAAGTGATGCATTTGAGTTTTGAGTAATAGCAAAGTTTATCTCATTAAAATGCTAGACTGATTCCTCCCCTTTAAAATTTGCGTTGAGATTTTAGGGGCAAGCAAAAATAATCTGAAATTTTGTCTTCCAGTTAGCCTGGAGAAATCCATGGTCCTCCAGCCTGGCCACCTAAATTAAAACTGCAGTTAATTATTCCCATGGATTAATTCTCAAACTGGCTCTTCCATTTCACGAGCAACGTGTCTCACTGCTGGGTGGCTGAGGACAGCACTGGAATCAGTGCCCAGAAGATTCCTGCTTCCAAGAAATGGGGCAGCAGCCACTGGTGCTCCAGATGGAGATGCAGCTTTGATTTGTTGGTCTACAAAGAAGCATTTTTTGGATGGACTTCAGCAGAACCAACCTTGATTCCCACCAGCTTTTCTCTCCAGGCATCTGGGAAAGGGAATGTGGCTCTAAGACACAGGAGAGAAACCAGCACTCGAGGGTTTGAATCATCCCATTGTGGACAGCTGAGACCTGCAGGCTCCTGTCTGGGAATTTTGTGGTGGGAGCAATGACCTGTCCTCATGTTTCTCAAATCTGACCCAAAAATTGTGTGACTTTTAATTTTAAATAAAATTTAGCAAAAATCAGACCTATTTCTATTTATTTTTTCCTCCCTAGCCTGATATATTTGAAGTGCCTGGACCCACTTTTTACTCAGTGGCTAACTAACATAAAACATAACTTTTTTTTTTTTTTTTTCTTTCCCATAGTCTTTTGTCCAAACACACCATATGTGCTCCAACCTTATTTTCCTCCCATCTCTCCTGGACTGCCAGGTGGAGCTGATGGGCTTGAATGGATACAAAAACCTGCCAGGAAAAAGCCTGGCACACCTGTAACCCTGGAACACACCATCTTGGTGCTTCCCCAATGCAGTGAGAGACCAGAGGCAGAAATCAATACAGACAGAGGTTTTATAATTAAAAAATTGTGCATTTTGACAAACAGCTGGCAGTTACACTCATTCCTCTTCCCCCTTAATGCAGAAAATAAATGTCTGGAACCCAGACGTCTGATTTTCTACTGCCACGTGTAATGATCCACTAAGACTGTGCTTGAATTAACCCCTGCTTTTGGCTACCAGACAAGAGCCCAAAGGCAGGCCCACGCTGTACTCCACTCCATTTGAACCTAGAGAGAACCAATCCCCCTTTCCAAGGCATTATTTTAACAGAAAAACCATAATGTCTTTCTTCTGATTGAAAACGCCTCTGAAAATCAACATGTGGGACACAAAACTGATTTATTTTTATGAAAAAAGTAAACAAAGAAGAATTTTAATGAGGTGGGTATTTTTTTTTTTCCAAGATGTCCATGGGGAAGTAAGGCTGTTCCTAGTAAACTGAATGGCACCGTGGCTGGTTGTCTTGTCCAGAGGCCAAGTGACAGTCTGGTCACAACCCAAAATAAACCTTCCTCACCTGGGGAGCACAAGAATCAGCACCTAGGTGTGCTGCTGATGGTATAGATAAAGCTCTGGTGCCTAAAACTCCTTCTTCCTTAGCAGAAAGAAGAGATACTCAGGGAGCTTTGGGGTGGCTGGTTGTCTTGTCCAGAGGCCAAGTGACAGACTGGTCACAACCCAAAATAAACCTTCCTCACCTGGGGAGCACAAGAATCAGCACCCAGGCGTGGTGCTGATAAAGCTCTGGTGCCTAAAATTCCTTCTTCCTTAGCAGAAAGAAAAGATACTCGGGGAGCTTTGGGGTGGATGGGGAGGCACCACCCAGGGGTTGTGGGGATGGAGGACTCAGCTCAGAGCCCACAGTCCCACAGGTCTGTGAACCCCTTAATTCATCCCTCCTGTGCAGACCTGTGGAGGAACACAAATTATCTGTCCTCTCTGCACCAATCTAGAGCTCTTTGTGGAGCTCCAGGTGTGAAAACCTCCTTGCATCCCCCCAGGCACGTCGGATCCTCACTGGATCGTGGTTCCCATCGCGTTTCAGAACAAAGGCGTGAACCCAGCCCGGAGCCTCCCGGCAGAGGCATCCTGTGGGCTCAGATGGACACACAGCAACTGACACACACACACACAGAGCTCACAGACAGCTACAGGCACATCGACACAGCCACAGCTTCCAGAGCAGTGGGGTTGCTCCTCCTGCTCCTCCCCAGGCCTTGGGCACAGCCAGGTCTGCTCAGCCAAGAGCTGCTCCTGCTCGGGCACATGGGGAGGAGCAGAGTTGGGCTGAGATCCTAGAATGGTTTGGGTTGGACAGGACCATAAAGATCATCTCATTCCAACCTTCCTGCCATGGGTATGGGCACCATGAGCAGGATTGTTCCCTCTGACAGGGTCAGGAGTGGGGTGGGCACAGGAGGGAGAACCTGAAGGCATCCATGCTTGATCTGCACTGTCTTGGGTGCCAGGTGTCCCAAAATTGCCATGGCAAGACCTCTGGAGTCCCTTGCTGGGCAGCACCAGAGGTCTCTGCCCCCCGTGCCAGGTACAGGCAGCTGTGTGCACTGAAAGGCAAGAAAACACAGCATCCATCTCACATTCTGCTGGGCAGGGAGGGAACCCCCTGTGTTGCTGAAGGTCCAAAGCTCAAACAGGAATTTCTCCCTTTAATTTTAAGTCCCATTTTGAGTTTGTTACCCAAAAGTCACCTTTCTCCTCTTGAAGTCCCTCTCTCAGATGGATGGGTGCTGCCACAGAGGATCCAGGGTTTGCTGGTGCTGCTGTTGGGGGGCGTCAGCCTGGGGATTTCTCTGACAGGAAACATCTTGGGTACAACATTTCCTTGTTTGCAGGGTGAACCACAGCGTGCCTTGGGGCTGACAACAGGATCCAACAGGATCAATAACGTGTATTGCTCTGGGTATGACTTCCAGGGCACACAGGAGACTTCTGGTCAGCTGGAATCTCTGAATGTGCCCATGGTGAGTCCATCATCTATACCACAGGCAAAATGAAGCTGTAGTGCCCTGGACTCTATGGAGCAATCCAACAAAACATCTTCTCACCACTTCTTGAGGCTGGTACCATTTAACCCACAGTCCTCTGCTTGATGGGAGGGCTCCTTCCCACTGGAAATCAACTTCCCATCTGAAACAGCCCCATGGATCGCACACTTGGAGCAGCAGAGGCTGAGGGCTGGTGCCCAAGGGGACATCCATGGAGGAGAGCAATGTTGCTCCAGCCTGGGAGGAGGGGAAGGGGAAGAGGGATTTTGCTTTGTGGCTGATTTTTGACCCCTCCTTGGATTTTTGAGCACAACCACCCACACCGGGCTGCGTCCTGTGGGAGGAAGAGGAGGAGAAGGGGCTTGGCAAAGGAGCTGAGTGCATGTGTTGGGTCTGGATGCTCTCCAGGCTTCTTCCACGCAGGTCCTGCCTTCCCCACGAGCATCCCCAGGCCGTTCCAGCGCCAATCTCCACTCTGCCACCAAGACCAGCTGCAGCTTCCCAGGGAAGCTCTCTCCTCATTGGCCTCTCCTCACCCAGCCATGAGGCAGAGAGAGCCCTCTCCCCTTTCCCATCCTTCCCTCTCCTTCCCCCTCCCCGTTCAGCACAGCGAGAACCGGCGGGAGTTGATGTTCATCTTGGTGACCCCGATGAGCTTGAGGGGCGTGGAGAGGCTGAAGGAGCTGACGAGGGGGAAGTCGCAGAAGAGGTCGGCGAGCTCGTCCCTCTCCTCCAGCTCGAAGGTGGCATCATTGAGCATGCGCTGGTGCAGGTGGCACGTCTGCTCAATCTTCAGCTTGTTGATGTCGCTGCGCAGCCGCATCAGCTGCCTGGCCAGCTGCTGGTCCTGCAGGCGCATTTCTGCCTGGAAAGGGGAGGGGAGAGGAGTTTTAGTGGAGAATTTGCTGCCTCCCTGCTTGAGGCTTGTGCCAGATTGCAAGGCAATGTTGGAATATTACCAATATAGTTGGATGGGACATGCTAGAACTTGTCTGGCCCTTGGTGCTGAACCAAATAGTGGCACTGTGGTGTTTTCACCCCAGAGACACTTTTGGGTAGCTGGATGTGTGGTGTTTTCACCCCAGAGACACTTTTGTCTAGCTGGATGCTGCAGCTGGGTGCGTGGAGACCAGTCCAGGTTTGCAGGAGCTCTGGTGGTGGCGGGATGGAGCCTCCTCCCTTAAGAGGGGCCACTCCTCAGGTTTACCTCTGACAGAGAAGCTTTAAGGCGATGGTGAAGGAAAGGAGTCAGTTCTGATGGAGGGTTTGGATCCAGAGCTTTATTCTGGCCCACAGGCCTCTGAATCCAGCAACAGCTCCAACAGAACTCCCCAAACTGAATGGTTGCTGTTCCTTTTAACCCCGGAGAGAAGGGGAGGGAAGGGACAGGAAGCCACCAACCAGGTAGAGGAGAGGAGGTCTCAAGGGACAAAGGACACCTGGATGGCCCAATGCCCCCCCAGGGGTAGAGGCATCCTTTGAATCTGCCAATCACTCGACAATGCCCTTCTGGAATTCCAGGATTGACAGACAGTGCTGGGAGGGGTCAGGGAGGGAAAGGAGAGGTGAGTGACACACCTGGGAGGGAATTATCATGGGAGGGACCCGAGGTTCTGAGGTAAACCCTAAAATCACACTGCAACAAGGCAAGATGTGTTCTATTTGCCATCTGTATGGCAGTTGTGTTTTGTTCATTGGGTAGTTTTCCTTATCTCTTCCACAACCACTCCTCTCTCAGGAAGGGACATCTGCTGATAACAGGCTATTGAATGTCACTGCACGATTGATAAGAACTACAGCATCCCATTGGGAGATGCTCTGCCCAGAGGGAGGAGCCAAGCATTCCTACCCAGATATAATCTGGAGATTCTGGAATACCAGCACAGATCCTCCACTGGATTCCCCAGAGGAACAGCAGCTGCCTCTTTCTTCCACTGGATTTTCAGAGGAAGGCTACACCCTGTTCTACAGGATCCCTGTTCCAGCAGAACCACACCTGACGCTCCTGGAGGGCTGCAGCCACATTTCCAATGGGACTGCTACCGACACCCTGACCAACAGGGTGTCAGGTTGTGTTCTGACTCTGGCAGTGTTGTTTTAGTTTACTGCATTATTTATTTTATCCTTTTATTTTCTTCTCTATTAAAGAACTGTTATTCCTGCTCCCATATTTTTTGCCTGAGAGCCACTTAATTTAAAATTTATAGCAAGTCGGAGGTGGGGGGTTCACATTTTCCATTTCAGGGGAGGCTCCTGCCTGCCTTAGCAGGCACCTGTCTTTCCAAACCAAGACAAGTCTGCACAGGATTGTGGAGAATGGAAGGATGTTGAGGTGCTTGAATGTGTCCAGAAAAGGGTGACAAGGTTGGTGAAGGGTCTGGAGCACAAGCCCCTATAAGGAGGAGCTGAGGGGGGCTCAGCCTGGAGAAAAGGAGGCTCAGGGGAGACCTCATCACTCTGCACAGCTCCCTAACAGAAGGTGCAGCCAGGTGGGGGTCAGGTTCTTCTCCCAGGGAACTGGCAACAGGATGAGGGGACACAGCCTTAAGCTGCTCCAGAGGAAGTTTAGGCTGGACAGTAGGAAAAAGTTCTTCACAGAAAGAGTGATTGGGCATGGAATGGGCTGCCCAGGGTGGTGAGAGTCACCATCCTGGAGGTGTTTAAAAAAAATGTGCCATGGTCTGGTTGACAAGGCGGTTTTAGGTGTTAGGCTGGACTCAGTCTCAAAGGTCTTTTCCAACCTAGCTGATTCTGTGAACTCATCTAGAGGTGCTGGATCTGTGAGGGAGACAGGGATCTTCCAAGCCAGCAATGTATCCAAAAAAAATACCAGCTCAGGAGGGGGAATTTTTAACAATTGAGAAATTCTGTGCCTGCTCATGTTTTCAGGAGCACCGGGAAAATGGAATTAAAGCTGTGCCAAGGCTGTTGGCTTGGGTATCTGTCAGGCTTCAGAGCCTCCATCTCAACATTAAACAAAGCCCAAATTAATTTTGCTCATAAGGCAGCAGCCACAGGGAGACAGAGCAATTAGAGGTGGAAAGGACCAATTAAAAGAACACCAAATAACTGATCCCCAAATACTCAGCCTGGGTTTCCAGCCTGAATAAATCAGAGCTGGCCCATGACAGAGTCCACTTCCCCTGTGATTTATTTTATCTCAGTGATTTGAAGTGGCTCTCAGGATGGGATCTCCATAGTTTCCCACAGGACAGAGAACTACAACCTCCAAGCTAATGATCTAAGTGTTTTGGAGGTATTTTTTTCCTCCCCTGGCACCTGGCTTGGGAAGGTGGAAGATTCAGAAGTAATGAAGGAAAAAAGGTCTTTTATTAAAAAAAGAAATTCTAGCTCATAATTAAGAAGACTCATTGCCACAGGATGCTGTAGGTAGTGAAGGAAGGAGTGAACACTTGGTGTGGGAATCAGCCTGGCAAACAGGGGAAGGCAGGGCTGGAAAAGCAAAACAAGACAATTCCCACTTCCCACCCCACTTCCCCCTTCACAGAAAAGCAACAAAACCACAAAAGCTACAAAGAAAAGATGTGAAAGAAGCCAAACAGGCTCACGAGAAGAGGCTGGAACAGGATGATCTCAAAGGTCCCTTCCAATTCAGCCAGTTCTAGGACTCTGTGATTCTACATTTTGGGATAAATTTCCCTTTCCTGGATTTTAGCAGCATGGATGTGATCAGACCATATCAGTTTCACTCCAGGCCTGGAAATGAGCTGCTCAGTTTGTGGGTGCAGATGCATTTCTGAGGAAAGGGAGTGAATTACTCCTGGCCTGGTGGGTTGTGCATGAAGATGCAGAAGGGAAGTGAGGAAGGAAAGTTCCCCTTGAGAGACCTCACAAAGACTCTGATATTCCCACATGAGACCTTTCCATGACCCTTTTCCAAGGGCTGCTGCAAGGATGGTGTGAACCAAAGCAGCCTCAGGGTTGCTTTAGCTTTTGCCATGATCCCTCCTCCTCCAGGCAAGCAGAGAATCCCAGAATGGTTTGGGTTGGAAGAGACCTTAAATCTCATCCAATCCCACCCCCTGCCATGGCCAGGGACACCTTCCACTATCCCAGGCTGCTCCAGACCCCATCCAGCCTGACCTTGGACACTTCCAGGGATGAGAACCTGTGCCAGGGCCTCACCACTCTCACAGGGAAGAATTCTTTTCTAAGTTCTAAATCCCTTCAAACCCAAACCACTCTGTGATTCTCTGATGCTACAGAGGTATCCTGGAGGACCTTGCCTGATGAAATAAGACTCCAGCTTGGCTGTCTGGAGAGGATTAAGTCACCTTTGTACCAATCTCTGAGTGAATCTCTCTCTCTCTCCCAGGAAATCTCTCTCAAATTGTTGTCATTTACCTTTATCAAAAAAACCCCACTATTTCCTCTCAGACCTCATAACCTGTGCCCCCAGCAGAGCAATGCCACTTGGCAGTTTTTATTCTTCTACCTGAGTTACAATAAAAAAAAAACAAACCTATTCTGTTGATATTTTGCCCTATCTCACAACAAATGCTGACATTTTATCAGGAGGTGATCACAGGTGTTACTGAAGTGACCCTGGGTCATTCTTTCTTCTTGGTGTATCAAGTTACCTAAGAGATGCCAACAAAGGCTTCCATTGAATATTTGGAAGAATGTGGGATTAAAAAAGCCTCTGCTGCCAAAAGGCCATTGTGCAGAGAGCTGTGATTTATAGGTGCTTTTTTTTCTCTTGCAAACCAGCTTTACATTTTTTGACTGGCTCTTGTTTTCCCTCTTTTGAGGAATCCATTTGATTTCACACAAGCTGGAAGGCAAAGCCCTCTAGAACATAAAGAGATAAGGAACAAAGCCTGGCAGTGGTTGACTAAAACCATGGGAATGTGGCACTTGGGGACATGGTTTGGTGGCAGCCTTGGCAGTGCTGGGTTAAGAGCTGGACTCAATGATCTTTGAGGGCTTTTCCTTAAGAATTCCATGTTTCTATGCAGGGATGATGTGCACAAGGAGGAGATGGAAGATGGGATGAGGGCTGGCACTGCCTGGGCTCCTTGGAAGGCTGCCTTGTCTTCCCAAGGGCTTGGGAGTTCCTTGCTTGGTGACAGGTCCTGTGGAGGCAGCTGGGCAGAGGGTGGAGCACCAAAGTGGAGCTGCTCTGCAGGGCATGAACTCTCACTCCCCACACTCCTCCCTGGGGCTTGGCTTGAGATACAAACCCCCTTCCTGCACCCATGTCCCATTAAACACTGCTCTGTTCAAACACCCCCCCCCCAGAATATTTAGAGAAATTTCAGCCAGAACCCAGAAATCCTCATTCTCCTTCCCTTTCCCACAGGGTCTGCACAAATACTAAAGCCATTCCCCCCATCCCATGCTGAGGACCAAACAATCACTGGAAAGGATGAGTGATGTGCCTTTAAAAGCAGCAAAGTTGTCAGGCCAGCAGAGCTCCACAAAGCTGCCTGGCAATGAATAATGGGATTACAGGGGCCTAACCACGGGGAGCTGTGGGGTTTTTGGTTTGCAGAGTTCACCCAGGAGGTAACTCCACACTCCAGTTTATCCATGTGAGGCAGCAGCAGGATCCCACACATGGGTGCAGCATCCTGGAGAAACGCATGGGGAGCATCCAGCAGAAGCCAGGCTTTGGATTTCCTTTGATCCTCTCATGGCCAGGGCAGGAAGAGCCTTAGGTGTGTCTTGCTGATGAAAACCAACATTTTAACACATTCTGCCCCTCTCTGCACACCCAGCTGTTTCTCACCAGCATGGGTGGGGAATGTTGTTGGAATGGACAGAATGCCAGGTTGAACTTCCCAGGATGGAAGGGGAACCAAACTCAGGTTCTCCCTGGCAGGGAAGCAATTGCTGGATTTAAATACAAAGCTGGACCACCAGATCTTAGGAGCCTAGGGAGGATTTTCTGCTTGGATTGAGCCTCAGAGTCTCCCAGGGATGTTTAACAGGGGTAAGGGAGAGAAAGCTCTGGATGTATTCTTTCCTGATTTCCAGTCTAGGTGGCTCATCCTAAATAGCTACAAGCAATTGCCTTCAATTTTGCCTTCAGCAGACAGGAAGAGCAGTAATTTTCCCATTTCCAGCAGCCCATCTTTCCTCTGAATTGCTTTTGGGGGATTTTCAGCAGGTAGCACCTCGAGGCATGGAGATGAGGAGCTCTTTGAGATTTCCCTCTCTTCCCAAAAGAGAAGAATCCCATGGATAATCCCAGTCCCAGCCTGGTCCATGAAGCTCAGGGGGATGGTCTGTGGAGAGGCAGCTGCTCCCACAGGGCCAGCCCTTTTTTATTTCAAAAAGATCAAAAGAAACTGAAATGTCAATTGGCACTTTCCTGAGCACAAAGGAAAGCACAAAGAAGCACAGGCCACTTGTCAGATCCTTGCCAAACCCTTCAGACAAGCCCACGTTGTCTGTGTTTTGGTTTGGGGCTTCTTCAGAGTGCTCAGATGCCACCCTGTCATGGCTAATTTTAGGTGCTCACACCCTTATGGTGCAACCCACAGCCCCAGATGAGTTATCCCAGCTCCTTCTGGAGTGCCTGGGAGTTCTCCACCACCACCAGGAGAGCTTTCTTTGCCAGCTGGACCATGTTGTGGGTCCCAAATCTCACTCTTCCTCACCGTTGGCTCCCTCTCTCCCCAAAACAGAGTGGCTGCACCCAAACTGACCCTTGGGGACGGTCCTGTTCATAATAATAAATCCTAAACTCTTCCCTAGTTTCAGCAATTTAACAGTAGAGGTCACGGAGTCACACAATGGTTTGGGTG
Organism: Agelaius tricolor; assembly: GCF_023055355.1. Classification (NCBI taxonomy): domain Eukaryota; kingdom Metazoa; phylum Chordata; class Aves; order Passeriformes; family Icteridae; genus Agelaius; species Agelaius tricolor. The sequence continues at coordinate 112,154,533 of NW_027269261.1, read as the reverse complement.
GGAAAGGACCTTAAAACTCATCCTGTTCCACCCCCTGCCATGGGCAGGGACACCTCCCACTATCCCAGGTTGCACCAAGCCCAGTCCAGACTGGCCTTGGACACTTCCAGGGGTGGGGACACCACAACTTCTCTGGCCACCCTGTGCCAGGCCCTCCCCACCCTCATAATGAGGAAATTTGGTGCTGCATTGTTGTTTAAATTCACTCAAGCACTTGTTCAGCCAATGTGAGTATCCCAAATGGAAATAACAGCACTTAATATTTAATTTTTAAAAATCTGACCAACAGGACACAGATGCTTTATGATTTCCCAGACATCTGTGTTCCTTTTCAGGTCTTTCCTGCATTCTGGCTCACGCCCCTCAGATTTCACTGCCAAACTGGTGAATTTGAGCTAGAAAACTGATTTTTCCTAAAAGGACAAAGTTAGAACTGTTCTGTCTCTGTTCACAGGGTTGTACTTTAGCCATACTTAGGAGGGAGAGGACTTTGAATGCTTAATTTTATAACTTGTAAAACCTGGCAAATTTCAAAAGCAAAGAGCAAAGTGTGACCCCTCCAGCCCTCGAGTCTGTCACCATCCCTGGGCTGGTGATGGTTTTGCTCTCAGCACAGACGAGGAGCTGCCACACTTGACAGTGCAAAGGCAAACACAAGGGCAGAGAAGAGGCAGGAGGAGCTGGAGAGGGAAACGCTCCAGCCCCGGGGCAGCTCAGCACATGCTGAGAGCTGCAATTTGCTCCTACACCTCCACAGAGCCTCTCAGCACAAAAAAACAAGAGCAGTTTGCATGTCTGAATAAATCAGCTTCTCGGGGGCAGGTTCCCAGCAGGGCCCAGCTGAGGCTCTCTGGGTTTGTGTCAGTCCTACAAACCTGGGTCTGGCATGGGTCACCTGAGGTGACAGGCCCAGAAAAGCAGACTTTTGGGTTTGTTCTTGCTGGAATGGCTCTTGAGGTATTAAAAAGTCTTTTTTTCTCAGCTTTGTGCTTGAAGAAGAAGTCAGGATTCTCCGGCTCTGGTTTTTAAGGTTGTTTATTTTCTCTTATCTCATACATTTTCTTTTGGACTTGTGGAGGTCTGTCCAGCAGGTCAGGTTGAGGCACACTGACTGCTCTCAGGGTGGTGTTATCTTTTTATACTAAAAACTACATGTACTTTATTTACAATAATTTTTTTGGTACTTATTACCAAAGTTAGACAGTTTGTCTTTATCTTAAACTAATTTAAAAGTGTTACTATCACAGCAGAAGATGGAGGACAAGAAGAAGAAAGACAGGACATGCTTAGATTCTTTGATTTTGCTTTTTGAACTTCTATTCTAAAATCTTTAAAATTTTACTTTTTCACTTTGTGATAAATTTACTATCATTTTATTCAAATTTTTGTGGCTTGTAACTTTTCCCATAAAGTTGGTAATTGTTTCTATGGGTTAAAATCAAAGGCACAGCTGTCTTTGACTCTGTGCCAAGGTTTCTGAGCCCCCTGCCAGGGTTTCAAGTCTTTTAGGGCACTTAGAGGAATGTCTTGGGTTCTGACAGCAGATGGACAATAAAACCTTGGGTTTTGTCTTTTGCTTCACTTCTCAACATGAGCAGCCTGAACCTGGCTGAAGTCAAAGCAGATCAGACCCAGAAGACACAGAGGAAAATTCCTTGCAGTGTCAGATGATGGCTTTTGTGTGGATGGGGAAGTGATGAGAGATAGGGCAAGAGGAAATGGCCTCAAATTGCACCAAGGGAGGTTTAAATTGGGTATTAGGAAAAAATTTCTTCAGCAAAAGGATTGTCCAGGGCAGTGGAGGAATCCCCATCCCTGGAGGGATTTGAAAGCTGGGTGGATGTGGCTTGGGGACACGGTTTAGTGCTGGCCTTGGCAGTGCTGGGGAGTGGTTGGACTCAATCTTAAAGGGCTTTCACAACCTGAACCCTTCTATGATAACACCAGATTTACTCTCCTGCCTCTGCTGCTTTTGGCTGGGATAGAGTTAAATCCAAAACTGGGTGGTCCTGTACCAGCTGCCTGATGGGAACAGTCATCAGCATGTGCAAACTCCTGAAGCTCCAAGTGCTTGGCAGGAGCTCCCTGGGACAAGCCAGAACCATTCCAGGGTGAAGCTGTTGAAACAACCCAGCCTGAACAGGCTGGGAGCTGTGCTGAGGGCTGGGGCTGATGGAGCTGCACACTCTGCATTTCCCTCCCTAAGGACAGGGCTGCTGCTCTTCCCTGCATGGGAAGAATCTCCACATTCACCAGCTTCTGCCTCTCCATTGGATAGGTGAATCCTACAGAGCCCACGTAACCGCTTTGTGGGATCACAGGATCATGGAATGGTTTGGGTGGGAATAGACCTTAAAGCTCATCTTGTTCCACCCTGTCATGGGCAGGGACATCTTCCACTATCCCAGGCCACTCCAAGCCCTGTCCAGCCTGGCCTTGGACACTTCCAGGGATCCAGGGGCAGCCACAGCTTCTCTGGGTGCCCTCCTCACCCTCACAGGAAGGAATTCCTTCCCAATATCCCATCTAACCCTGACCTCTGGCAGTGGGCAGCCATTGCCCCTTGTCCTGTCCCTCCAGGTCCTTGTCTAAAGTCCCTCTCCATCTTTCTTGTAGGCTCCTTCAGGAACTGGAAGGCCACAATCAGCTCATCCCAAAGCCTTCTCCAGGCTGAGCAAACCCAATTCTCTCATCCTTTCCTCCCAGCAGAGCTGCTCCATCCCTCTGCTCATCCTGGTGCCTCCTCTGGACTCTCTCCTGCAGCTCCAGGTCCTTCCTGTGCTGGGTCAGCTCTGCAGGTGGGGTCTCACCTGAGAGGGGCAGAGAGGCAGAATTCCCCCTCCCCTGCTGCCCACACTGTGGGATCAGCCCAGGATCTGGTTGGTTTCTGGGCTTCACGCTGCTGTGGAGCCTCCCTGATGGCTCTGCTACCACAACATGAGGAAAAAGTCTTGTCTTTGGTGGGATCTTTGGAAGCTTGTTCCTTTATTTGACAAGAAACTGCATTTCACTCTTGAAATGTAATGTGAAATGCACCTTTTGGTTCCAGCACCATGTGATGGGATGGCCTGGCTGTGCTCCCTCTGCCTGCTGGCAGCTCTTGCCCACACTCGTGCCTCCAGCTCAGCTATTTCACCCTGTGGTCAGTCAAAAAAATTGCTCTGTCTTTTGGGGAAATTGGTCTAAATTACCAGTCACATCCAGATGATACCAGACTGGTATAATTAAGTGGCTGGGAAATGGAAAGTGAGGAACAATTAGGGTTTGCTTGGCCTTTTCTCATCTTTAATTCAAACTTTCAGTTTTTGACAGATGGTGGTTTAGATACCACACCCCAGTCTAAGGGGTAGAGTCAGATTCTGAGACAATTTGTACTTCCATCATGGGCAGAGATTGAAAGAAAACCCCAAATCTTTTAAAATCCAGGATTCTGAGAAGGAAAATCTGCTTCTTACTCTCTTCGATCATCTTGAGATTCAGGGTTTCCGTCAAGTGTGAATTTAAGATTAGACCCAGATTCGGGTCACAGATCTGGAGCTGAGGTTCTCCAGAGCACTGAGGGCTTGTAGGGGATCATCTCAAAGCTGTTCCTAATAGTCCTGAATTCCTGAAATCATGATCCTGAGAAACAAACTCACCAAAGTGCAATATCCAGAACCACCTCTGTAAATAAATCCTCAGGGGGCCGGTGGAGTTGGGAGAATGCAGCAACAGAAAGTTGACAAATCAACATTATCTGAAGCAAAAGTCACAGAGAAATCTTTAAAACTGCTATTCATTTTTGTCAGAAGCTTTCCTCAAAGATTTCAGTGCTTCTCAAAAACAAAGTGTCTGCACAGGAACATTTTCACAAGTGCTGGCCACAAGTGATGTCCCGGCCCCTGCTGCGAATATTCCTGCTGGGACTCACAGGCAAAATTCCAACTGGGCAAGAGAAACAAAGCCACGTGTCATGAGTCACTTCCAGTGATTTGGGCCAAATAATAAAGAATTTTCATGCCAGCAAAGAGAAGGGAAGTGTGGTTTTGGTGTCTGGTTGCTTCTACTCTTGTGAAGAGCACCTGAGCTCAGCCTCCAGCTCTGACTTCAGCTGCCCTGACAGGGACATACCCATCCTATCAACCTCCAGAGAATCACAGAACACCCTAAAAGGGAAGGGACCCACAAGGATCATCAAGTCCAACTCCTGGCCCTGCACAAGGCAACCCCAGAATCACTGGATGTGCCTGAGAGTGTTTTCCAAACATTTCTTGAGCTCTGTCAGGATTGGTGCATCCACCTGGGAATTATCCCCAGGCTATGCTGACTCCTGAGCTCAGCTGGGAGCTGGGTCAGGCCCAGGATAAATTTGTGCAAAAAATCAGGATAGCAAAGTGACAGAGAAAAGGTGAATTCCAGCCCTGGCTCTGTGGATTTTCCTAGCACAGGTTCCTAGAAAATATAAAGGATTTTTGTCCTCTCCTTCTCTGTGAAATATCCAGCACATAAAAACCAGAAATAAACAGATGTGTGAGACAGGGCCCGGGGCTGGGATGGGGGGGATGACTGAAATGTGGACTGGGTTTGAATCAAGAAATAACAACAGAGGATGGGCCTGGAAGAGCCAGGTGTGGAAAACAAAATGAGTGATGGAAAATTCAACAAGTGATGGAAAACACAATGACTGATTGTTGCCTTTCCACCTGGGGCTGAAGGCAGGTAGCAACAAGGAGTTTCCCCACTCTTTCATTTTTATGCCTCTTGAAAATTTGTGCTAACAGGGACAGGCAATCACTCACCAGCTCCTTCCTGAGCCACGTCAGAGCTTCGTCGATGCTCTCAAAGCCACCTATCCTCCCCGAGGTGACAGTCCCCTTGTCCTGGCCAGGGCTCCCATTGAGGTGCAGCTGCACCTTCCTCATGGGCACAGTCTCCCCTGGGCTCTTTTTGGCCTTGGTGGCCTCGTCCTCCCTGTCTCCCTCGGCCTGGGGGCTCTTCCAAGCCTGCTCCTCCAGCTTTGCCTTCCATTCCAAGTAGGAAGGGCGCCTGGTCTCCAGTCTCAGCTTCTCTGTCAATGCCTTGAGGGTTCTCAGGTGATCATCTGGAGGAGGAACCCCCCCAGAGCCAGCATCCATGCTGTCCAGAGCTTCTTCTATTTGGACTTGGGGCACAGCCATCCTCTCTGGCAGTCCAAAGGCATAGAGGTGGGCTGGGAAGGACCAGGGATGGAGATGAGAACCCTCAAGGTTTGTCACGAGGTGCTCAGCACAGCTCCCTGGAGGACAACTGAGGTGTGGGCCCCTCCTCAAGCACCAAACCAGCCTTGGATGAACACCTAGAAGAAAAAAAAAATGATTGATTTTGAGAAGGAAAAGGGAGTGAGGAAAGAGAGACAGCTCCTGTGAGGGTTTTGGGAGAGGCTCAGTGCCAAGGTGCTGCAGGGGAGGGTGACCTCACCTCAGTTATCTGAGTGCTCTGGGGCAGGAACAGACAGGCTCTGGCTTTTAGCAAAGCTCTGGTTACCTACACCTCCAATCTTAACTCAAGGGGCTACAGAAGGGTGGCCAAGGAGGCCAGGACACATTCCCAGAGCCCAAAGTCCTCTGGAGACAGCAGTGGCTGCTGCTGGATGTTGGGATGTCCGGTTTTGCTGATTTTCTGCCTGGCAAGCCCACATTTCCCCATCTGGGCAAATCAGGTCCAGATGAAATAGGACAACCTGAAAGAGGGGAAGTTTGGATTAAATATTAGGGAGAAATCCTTCCCTGTGAGGGTGAGGAGGGCCTGGCACAGGTTGCCCAGAGAAGCTGTGGCTGCCCCTGGATCCCTGGCAGTGTCCAAGGTCAGGCTGGATGAGGCTTGGAGCACCCTGGGATCATGGGAGGTGTCCCTGCCCATGGCAGGGGGTGGAATCTTTAAGGTCCCTTCCAACACAAACCATTCTGGAAACCCAAACTTCTCCCAAGAGTTTGAGTCAAAAGGAGAACTGGGAAAAGGGATTTATTCTTCCCCACACCACACTTTAGGATCCAGTTTAAGATCTGGGTTTGCCAAAGCTGCAGCCTGAGGACTCAGTCCCGTCCTGGCCCAGTGGCTCCAGTCAGGAACGTGGTCCCAGGCAGGTGAGGAACTAACCTGGGGTGCTGGCATGGTCTGGGCTCAGACACCCAGGGAGGCTTGGACTTGTGGTTTCCATCACTGGCCACGTCCAGTTTGTCCAGTGGGAATGGTCCCTTGAAAACACCCTTAGGAGCAGCAGCACAGAGAAGCCAGGAGCTTCCTCCCCACTTCTCCTCCTGTCATGGGAGCTGTGCCCAAAGCTGGTCTGACAAACCCTGGGACCTGGAGGGGCAGAGAACTCCTCAAGAGTTAAGCTCAGGCAGCTTCTGTACTCGTTTGCCAGCAGGATCAGATAGGAGACATTCTCAAGGTCGTGTGCTCATCTATAGCTGAGCTAGGAATAGATCCAGAGCTCTCCTCTGAACGTCAGGCACAAAACAAAATACTTCTCTGCCTGCCTGGTGAGGTGCCTGGAAAACCAGGCAGGATGTGTGCAGCTTCCTAGAGATACTCAGCCATTCTTGTCCCTGCCATTCCCCCAGGGGCACGTGCAGCTCTGAAATCCAGACCATAATTACGCCTCTCCAACCTTTTCAGTGAGAAGATTCAATTTGAAATAAACACTGAGTGAGAGCAAGACTTATCCCAACAATTGTGTGTGGGGGCACATGAGCTGAAGGAGGAGTTGAGAGCGTACACACAGACAGTGTGGGGGTGGAGGATTACTCATGTTGTGGTCTCCTTCCTGCTCTTATTTATGTTAATGAGAGTTTTACAGGGAGAGGGAGCACACACAGACACTCTGGCAGGTTGGAGCCAACAGCTCTCGTGCCTGGAGCAGCAACAATTTTCCTTTTTTCTGTTGAAAAAGAGAGGGGAGAGCAGTGAGCTGCCCTGGTGGAAGAGTTCTCTGCAGGGCTCCGGGCATGTCGATGAATTTACCTTTCCTCCTGCTCCAGCCTCCCCAAATCAATAAAGAAAAACAAGTAATGACTCTAAAGACCTCATTTCTGAGCTTTTTTCTCTATCCTATGAGACCTCTGTGCAGATTGCTGAGGGTGGCCCAAACCCAGCAGCCCCAGAGTCTGCTGCAGTTCCACACTGGATTTGCTAATCCCCAGCAAAGATCATATTTTTATCATTTTCTGAATGCCACAGCTCCAAAACAGAGCCCCACACAAACTCTTTTGTCCTGTTTTTCAGCGTGTATGGAATCCTCAGGGTGGCAATGGCCCCTGGTATTTGAGCCCTGGGCACAGCTCAGTTAACATTTAGAGCACTGGACCATGAAAACAGAACAGCAGCTTGGAGCATCCCCTTTGTCACAACCCTGCTGCCATCTCCCCCTCCCTGTCACCACAACTCCCAGCAGTTTTGGAGGGGATTTGGTTTTTCTGCCCTAAAAGCAGCATTGATTCAGCCCATCCTTCACTTTCTCTCTGGTGTAACATGAAAAGTCTCAATCCCTCTGCAGGGACACCCCCTAAATTGGCAGCATTCCCCAGCCTGTCCAAACTCCAAAATGATGGAAGGGAGCCACCTCTAATTTCCTATCAATACCTTGGACTTGGATCAAAGACCTGCTGTGGAGAAAGAGATCTGAAAGTTGTAAGTGTGAGAAAAATGCCCTTGTGCTGTAACACAAACCCTGAGAGTTACCAAATTCCCAGGAACAAACCTGCCTCTGGCTCAAATCCACATCCTCCCAGTCTCCCTGCCCTAGGCTTGGCTCCCCCTAGGCTGGCCTGTGAGAGGGGATTTAAGTGATTAATCCTTGATTTGTCTCATTATCACACCTGCCACAGGGAGTTTGTGCCACTCTTAATTAGGGGTAAAGAGTTCACCCCAAAACAGGGGGAGGATGTGTTCACACCTCACTAAGAACTTCTGCTCAAGGATGAATCCTGAAAGCCCAGAGCACAACAGGCCACTGAGACAATAACAAAAAACCCCTTTAACTTCTTTTTGGTGTTAGATTTCCACTGGAGAAGTCAACTGACCTACCCCAAGGGATCAGCAGAAGAACCAGCCTGGGATGGAGAAATAACAGGAATGTTAAACTGGGACTTCAACAATTAGCCAAGGAGGAGCTGTGGAAAGCAAATTATTCTTCTTCCTTCGCTGTTCCTGGTGGACTGTGGATTCTTGTAACACCATTTCTTATTGCAGAGGAGCAGCAGTGGCTGCAGGAGTCTGTGTTAGAGGAATTCTGCTCCTCTGGAGGCTGGGAGGACAAAAAAGCCTCGATGGGAGACAAAACCTCAGCTGACAGAAGCCCTTTTGCCACACACACACACCACGGGTGACACTTCTGGCATGGAGCAAACAGGGCAGAGGCAATGCTTCAGCCTGTGAATGACCCTCAAACAGCACCTCAGCCCCTCTGTGCCTCAGTTTCCCTCTCACTGGGAAGTCAGCCTGTGCAACTGGCCTTCAGGAAAAATGCTCTGAGGGTTTTCAGAGATGTACAGAATTCGCCTCTGATTTATCCAGGTCTCACCTGGGTGCTCATGCTCTCACTCCAGTGGGTGCGGGGACATCCCCCATGATCCATGGAGTTTGGGATGTGCTTCCCCTGGCCATTTGCTCTGAAGGTTTGCACAGGGATCACCCAGATAAGCCCTGGAGTAAATCTGAGCTGCCAGCATCACCATCCAGCTCTGCAGCTCCCAGCAGCAGAGGAGGACCCTGAGCCTGGAAAGGTGGGGTGGAGGAACACTGAGGTGGGGGACAGTGCCTGGTGTGCAGGGAGAGCTGTGTTTGCCTCCCTCCATGCACAGCAATGACACAGGGATGGGGTGGGGGTGACTGACCCCCCTGGGGGTCTCTGACCCCTCCCTGGGTTTCTGCTGCAGGTTGGGAGAGGGGCAGAGAGGAGGAGATGCCTGTGAGAAGGGGTTGCCATAGCAATGGAGTATGGCTGAGGGAGGATGGATGTTCCAGAGCATCCTCAGGGCAGCAGAGACTCAGAGGCCTCAGGAATGGGGTGAGGGAAGGAGAGACCCATCAGGATCAACACTGCAGCTCCCTGGAGCTGCTGGATCCCTTTCAGGGTGGTTGCACATCACTCATTCCCTTCCCCATGCCAGAATGAGCTCTGTCAGGAGAGGAGCTGCTGTGCTGTGTGGATTTGGTGAGCTGGGGGCTTCCTCACCCTGCCAGAGCCCCCCCATCCTGCTGGCTCTGCACAAGGGCTCTGCAGAGGTGGAGAACAAATCCCTGGGCACCCCGCTGACCCCGAGGAGAGCTGTTTTCCTTGGATTTTATTATTCAGTGTTTACCCACCCAATCCTTTTCTGTAGCAGCTGAAATCCTCTCCTGCAGAAAAGCAGCCTGGTCCCAAAGTGACCTTCATCTTCCCTTCCTTCCAAAGGACAAAACCCCAGCGCCAGGAAGAGCTGTCTGATCCTGAGGAGCCAGGACATGCTCCAGGGCTGGAATTGGTGCTGTCAGGATCAGATGCTCTCTGCCTGCTCAGGATGGCTGGGACAGGATGGAAAGGGCTCTGCCCATGCTGGAGGAGCCATGGCAGAGCCCTCAGTGACACTGAGCACGGTGCCCATGGAGACCTTCTGGCCACGCTCCTGTCTGTGAGCTTGTTTCTTTCTCCATGGAAAAATGACAGCACTGATGGGACCAAAATGGGCATTACAAGCATAATGTGGACATGGAATTCACAGAAAAATGGGGAAAAGGGAAAAAGAGGGGCTTTCCATTCACATATGACCTGGAGCAAGATGAGGGTTTGCTCCAGCACATCCTTCTGCCCAAATGGCCTCCAGAAAGAGCCCTGAACACTGCAAGGGAGGAGGGGAGGGCAGTGGGGGCTGCAGAAAACCCATCAGAGGAGTGGAGGGATGCAGAGATGGCTGCCCCAGCCCTGGCAGTGTTCAAGGCCAGGCTGGACAGGGCTTGGAGCAACCTGGCATAGTGGAAGGTGGATGAGCTTTATGGAAGGGACCTCCCTCCCAGCCCAAACCATTTCGTGATTCTGTGAGATTAGAGGGGACCAGTTTGCACTCCCTGCCCCAAGGCACTTCTCCCTGGCTGATTTCCAGCCTCACAGGCAGAGTCAGAACCTGTTTCAGTAAACACATCTGCACCTTCCTGCCTGACTCCACCTCATCCCTCCTGCGTCCCCCACACAGCTTCTAGCAGGCTCCTGGTGAGGCAGCAGGGCTGAGGCTGCTGCCTGCTTCAGAGGGACCCTTGCAGCTCCATTTTCAGACCGGTTAGGCTCCCCTGGATCAGCAGATTTCCAGGCTTTGTGTGGAAATCCTTGGCATTCCAGCAAACCAGTCTTCCAGTCGGCTGGAAGTGGCTGCAAACTGGGGAGCTGAACGGGGTCAGTGCTTACAACCCACCAGCCCAAACCAGGTGGGATTCCTCTCAGGAGGAGAAGGATTAAGGAGCAGAAGCAAAGGCAAGCTTTCAGGCTCTTGGTGAAGTCACCATGTCCACCTTCAGTGTGTTCTGAGCTCTGTAGAGTCATGGATTATGGGCAAGGGTTTCATCTCCACTCTCTGCCCCAGGCTGCAGGCAGGTTTTGGAGCTAAATTTGGAGGTGGCACAGCCAGACTGTTCCCAGAGGTGCCCCCAAAGGATCTGTGGCTTGGCACAGCTGGTTGTTCCCCCTTTTTCCCCACTGCCACCCCAGGCACGGCCACTTTTCATTACCCTGCCCCTGTGCCCAGGGTTATGAAAGGGGCTGGGATTCCTTGGGAATGAGCCAGGGCAGGCTGAGAAATGCTCTCTTCCCAGGAGACTAGCACGGGGAGCTATTTTTTCCCCAGATGCAGCATGCAAGGGTGTGTTTTCAGAAAGAAAAAAAAAAAAAAAACAACCCAACCTTTTTGTTTTGTTTTGTTGAGCTCCAATCTGCTCAGCACCCAGCTCAGCCCCTGCAGGGACAACACCAGGGTCACTGGAGACCCCCAGGCTCCAAGTTAACACGATCAGGGGAGTGGGGTCAGCCCCTCGGTGACCCCCTAATCCCCTTTACATGCCCCCTGTCCCATCCAATTATCCAAACCATGATCATCCAACCCCTGTCCCCAGACCTGTCTTCTCCCAGTGCTGAGCTGCTCTGTAGCATTTAATACCATTCAAGATCAGCTGGTTGCAAACAGACCCTCCTCTCCCTCCCCCCAGAAGGGCTATGCTGCTCTGAGGCTGATTATTTTTATTTTTTTTTTTTCTCTTTTCCCCTGCAGTGTCTCTGCTACATTTGCAAACACCTAATGGCTGCGGGGCTGTTGCAAGCCCAGAGCCCGGCAGAAGCCGGATTCCTCCCGTTCTGGTGGATTTTTGTGGTGTACAAACCCCCCCTCCATGAAGGATGGGGGGTGGAATTTAATGGGCATTCGAAAGCAGAGAAGAGCTGGGATGCAGAAACCCAGCAGCATCTCCCGAGTGCTGAAATGATGGCTGGCACAGTGCAAACTCGCGGCAGCCAAAACAAGCTCGTTCCCGCTGGAAAGTGGGGAATTCCTGGGATACAGGGGACGAGCAGACAAAGCCAGAGGAATCAGCTCCTCGCTGGAAGCCAGGAACTTGCTTTCCATCCATTCCCACCTCCCCTCCCGCCTCTGCTGAGATCTCCCATGTAGGAAAGCTCCGGATTGTGGAATAACAGGGGGAGCATCGCAGGGAAGCAGGGAGGGATGTCCTTAAAGAGGTGCCTGTGGTGGGAGAGGTGCCAGCCCTGTGGCTGTGGGATGGGGATGCTGCACACCCCGGGGTGTTCGGGCACAAACACTCGTGCTGCAAGCTGGCGCTATTATTTTAACAATTAGCCCCAGGCTGTTATGAAGGGCTCTGAAGAAGTTCTGTCTGTTATTTTGTTGGGTTTTTTTCCCCCTTCTCGGTGTAAACGTGAGCTGCGAGGGCCAGACCCGAGCAGGTGGAAACCTGCTCTGCTCAGCACAGAGGTATTTTTGGTTTTTTTTGATTCAAAAACCAGAGGTAGCAGGTTTTTGTTGGGTTTTTTTTTTTTATTTATTCAAAAAACCAGAGGTAGCTACGCCCTGCGAGGCTCATCCCACCATGTCTGCACTGCACAACCCCACCAACCTTTCCAGGTTCGGGAAGGTTTGCAGGGCTCCCGAACATCTCAGGCTGGGGGCAGAGGGAGCAACAGGTGATGGTCCCGAAACCCGGGCAGCCTCTCCCCTGTCACACCTCACCCAGCGAGGAAAAATCCTCCTGGAGAGGGTGAGGAGCCCCACGCTGCTCCCAGCTGAGAGAAAAGCCACAAACAGCACGGGGAAAGGAGGATTCAGACATTCCCAGTCAATGGGGAGCCATCTCCAGGGAATGTCGGCGGGGCAGGGGGGGACGCTTTGCAAACCCCACAGCAGAACCGGCTGGCCAGACCCCGCTGCGGTCCCCATCGCCCCTCTCTGCTGCTCCTGGGGTCCCCCACAGCCCCCGTGCTGGGTGTCCCCAGGGTGGCTCTGTCCCCCCCAAGCCACCACCAGCACCAAAACTTACCGGGGCTGGAGTCAGGCTGGGGATTATTGCACGGACATCTCGGCTCCCTCCTTGCACCTCGGGTCCCCAACTTGGTGTTTGCAGAGCGGTGTCACCAGTGCCTCCTCCTGGAGTCTGTCTCATCCTCCTCCTCCTCTGTGTCTCGCTCCAGCAATCTGTGCGTGTGGTGGTTGGTTTGTTGTTTTTTGCCTTTTTTTTTTTTTCATTTAGGGGACTCTTTTTTTTTTTTTTTTTTCCTTTTTTTTTTCTTTCCCCAGCGGTTGCGTCAGGGCTGTTGCCTGGAGACAGGCGAGCTATTCCAGTTTGAGCTTTTCAGCGCCGATTTCCTCTCTCTCTCTCTCTTTCATTCATACCACCGAGCCCTGAACCTACCTCCCACCAAGCAATAACCCTGGAGAGACCTGGAAGGGAGGAGGAGCTGCACAGCCCGGGTCCTAAACATCCTCCGGCACCCAGGAGAGGGAGGAACATCCGCGATGCTTTCGGCGTGGAGAGCAGGGATGCAGCGGTCCAGAGGAGGGCAGGTACCCTCGAGTCTTGCAGGAGATGCCCGAAGGAATCTGTGGCTCTTCCCGACACCAACCTGCTGCTGTCCCCATGCTGATGGTGTTTCTTAGCACGGATATCAGCCCCACCACAAAGAGTTTGGGGTCTTCTGGCATTCGGGAGAGCTTTGGGATGACGTTTTCCAGGTTCCAACAGGGATTTTGCAAGGATGCATCAGCATCTCTGGGAAGCCCCAGGGAGGTGCTTCCCTGGCTGGTACCATCCATCCCCGGGCAGAAACAAGCTTAGGAACCAGCCTGTGCCTGAATTTTGTGCTGGGGAAGCTCCTGTTGCTTCCACAGCTGCCCCAGAGGGGCTGGGAACAATTTTAGCTGCTTCTGAGGAGGGACGGAGAGAGGCAGTGCCCTGGGACAGAGGGGGCTTCCTTCCTTCCTTCCTTCCTTCCTTCCTTCCTTCCTTCCTTCCTTCCTTCCTTCCTTCCTTCCTTCCTTCCTTCCTTCCTTCCGCCACTTCCTTCCTTCCGCCACTTCCTTCCTTCCGCCACTTCCTTCCTTCCGCCACTTCCTTCCTTCCGCCACTTCCTTCCTTCCGCCACTTCCTTCCTTCCTTCCTTCCGCCACTTCCTTCCTTCCGCCACTTCCTTCCGCCATTTCCTTCCTTCCTTCCTTCCTTCCTTCCTTCCTTCCTTCCTTCCTTCCTTCCTTCCTTCCTTCCTTCCTTCCTTCCGCCACTTCCTTCCTTCCTTCCGCCACTTCCTTCCTTCCTTCCGCCACTTCCTTCCGCCACTTCCTTCCGCCACTTCCTTCCGCCACTTCCTTCCTTCCGCCACTTCCTTCCTTCCTTCCGCCACTTCCTTCCGCCACTTCCTTCCTTCCGCCACTTCCTTCTGCCACTTCCTTCCTTCCTTCTGCCACTTCCTTCCCTCACTTCCCTCCCTCCCTCCCTCCCTCCCTCCTCCTTTCCACCTTGGCCATCGACCCCCAACCACCCAGGCCCCTTCCCCCATTCCCAGATTCAGCTTTTTTTCTGAGAGAAACCCCTTCACAGCCTTTTTATTCCTTTTTTTTTACCCTTCCCTTCTGCTGTCTGATCCATCCCCCCTGACCCCCTAAGGGCAATGGGGAGATTTACAGCCCCCTCCTGAGCTCCAGCATGGGAGGGCTGGGATTTCCGACCTCACCTCCCTCCGAATGCCAGGGGTACCCCAGACCCCCACAGGAATTTAGAGGCTGTGCCTGCACAGGGTTTGGAAATCTGGAGTGCAGAGAAGGGGGGTGTCCTGGATGCAGCAATGCAGATTCAGAATGAACAGCAGCATTTCCACATTTCTGATGAAAATGCAAATTTTTTTTCAAATTTTTTTTTTTTTTTGCTTTGCCAGCATCTATTTTTTGTCAGATTTCAGATCTGCATATGCAAACTCAGCCTGGTGATCAGCTCTCGCTGTGCTGCAGGGAGGCACCTGAAGGCTGATGATGATGGAGAGGCACCAAGGGAGATGGAAGAGCTCTTGGCTGCCTGTTAAAACTGTCTGATAAAGACCTGCAGGAGCTTTTAGCAGCAAAAGGAATCCCAGAATCCCAAGAGGGGTCAGGTTGGAAGGGATCACAGTGGGTCAGCTGGTCCAGCCTCCCCATCCCAGGGCACAGGGTTGTGTCCAGATCATTCTGGAATATCCCCATTGAGGAGACTCCACTCCCTCTCTGGACTATCTGTCCAGTGCTCAGTCACTGCCCAGAAAAGTTATTCCTCATGTCCAGGTGGAACTTTCTGGGCATCAGTTCCTGCCCATTCCTGTTTTCCTGTTGCTGGGGCCCACAGAGCAGAGCCTGGTCCATCAAGCAGATGGAGGTTCAACATTTTCAGCAAGATCTCTTCCAAATCAAAACTGAGTCTGTGCCCATGAACCAAGCAGCGCCAGGGAACAGACAGGCACAGGGTGGAACAGCCCCCTGGCCTGGTTTTGGTGTGGGATGAGCGATCCCAGGACATGGCTTGGGAATGACCACGACTGGGGCCCCTTCCTGACAAACAAGTTGGATTCAACCACCCAGCTTTGATAGCCAGGAGCTTTGAATCACAGGGATGTGGCCAGACAGGGTCAGCTGGCCTCAGGGCCAGCAGGTCTAGCAGGGGGAGTTCACAGCAGAGGTGTTGCTCCCAGGGCTGGATGTCTGTCTGTCTTTCTCCTCACAGGAACAGACCACACACTGTCACCCGCTCCCTCTTCTGTAAATGTTTATTTTTAATTCAGTTGCATAATGGATTTCAAACGAGCTGCCATAAGATAGCAGTGAAAGGCTGCAGCCACATCCCTCTGAAGCCAGTCCATGGCTTTGAATGTTTTTTGGCCTGGATGTATCTTGGATAAATTGTCTTCATCCAAAAAACACCAGTGGGGAGCTGCTGAAGAAGAGTGGTGCTCCCACTGATGATGCTCTAACACCAACCACCTGCAATGGACACCTGAAATTAGTCAAAATAAACCTGTGAAACACCACTGCTGTCCACACCTATGGCTCAGCATTTTTGTTTCTTTTTCTCAGACACAAGGAATCCTTTCTGCTGCCCACAAGGATTCTGATTCCCCCAAAGAATCCTTTCTGCTCCAGAGACTGCCAATTCCAACAGCATCCCTGGGCACAGGAGCTTTCCCAGAGGACTCCTGAATCCTTGGGAACACACAGATCCAAGCCTCAGTTTTGCTGGGATGAGGTTTTGCAAAGCCCAGGCTGGAAATTCCTTGCTGTAGTGGTAGTTTGTAGAATCATGGAAGGGTTTGGGTTGGAAGGGACCTTAAAAATCCTCTCATTCCACCCCCTGCCATGGGCAGGGACACCTTCCACTGTCCCAGGTTGCTCCAAGCCCCATCCAACCTGGCCTGGGACACTTCCAGGGATGGGGCAGCCAGACTTCCTTGGGATGCCCTGTGCTGATCTGAACACCACAAACTCTGTAAGATGCCTTAGAGCCCCCTAAATCTTACCTGGACTTTCTGAGCTACCTCTTACCACCCAAAATGAGCAGAAATGGCCATTCCTTTATCACAACAGCAGCAGCTCAACTCAGTTTGGATTTGAACCTTCTGCTTCTTGCCCTTTCTGCTGGATTTGGGTGGTTTCTCCCTGCAGGTATCCTGCCAACAAAGCATGGAGGAGCTGGATCTCCTGGCAGGGTTGTGTGGCCATTCTGTGGGACCAGAGCTGGAATCTTGGAGAAGCATCAATGGTTTCTCCTCAGCTGGTCCCCCAATAAATGCTTTTCCTCTAAAGCAAAGTCCCTGTAGGGAAAAGTTCCTGAAGTACCTATAGGGAACGTATAGGATACCTGGGACAAGAACATGGAGTAACAGGACAAAGCGGAAAGGGTTCAAACTGGGAGAGAGTGTCTTTAGATAAGATATTGGGAAGATGTTGAGATATTAAGGGTGGGGAGGCCCTGGCACAGGTGCCCAGAGAAGCTGTGGCTGCCCCTGGATCCCTGGCAGTGTCCAAGGCCAGGTTGGACAGGGCTTGGAGCACCTTGGGATAGTGGAAGATGTCCCTGCCCATGGCAAGGGGTGGAATGAGGTAATCTTTAAAGTCCTTTCCAACCCAAACCAATCTGTGATCCTACAGTTCCCTGGGACTCAGCTTTCCAAGCATGGGAAGAGGAGGCTGTGGTGCTCCCAACCATCATCATCCCATCCTGGGCAGGAGCAGCCTCCACGTTCTCCACAGGGACTGGCACCAGGAAAGCCCTCTGGCATGGCTGGAGGATCACCTGGGAGCAAATCAACCTGGAAACGTGGCAGAGGCACCTCCAGAGGGCAGCAGGTCCCCAGGTGATGCTGTCCCCTGGTGTCCCCAGGGGCTGCAGAGGTCAGCTGTGCTCACCTGGCTGCTCATCTCCACGGATCACTGAGGGACCTGGCACTGGCCTGGGTCAATCTTCACAGAACTGGTGAATGGTTTGGGTTGGAAGGGACCTTAAAAATCATCTAATTCCAGTCCCTTGCCATGTGCAGGGACACTTTCCACTAGATCAGGGTCCTTCCTTGGGTATCTATTTTATTTTCTCTATGGGTTTCTCTCAGGTGAGTCAAACATCAAAGACCTAACAAAGGACAATTGTGCCTGAAATCCTATCAAAATCATGGTGGGAATTTTCAGCCCATTTGGTTTTTTTCAAAGGTAAAAGTAAATCCATTTGGTGATTCCATAACTAACTTTGTAAGTGTGTGTATTACTGAATCATTTCTCCCTCAAGTCAAAAAAAGTTTCCCCAAGACCTGAAGAACTAGAAATTATTTCCAAATAAAAGCGAGACCCATTCCAAAGATTTTGACTGATTTGTGATGGCTTTCCTTTGATAAACCTACTAACCCAATTCATTACCGCAATTCATAAATAAAAAAGCTTTTCAAAATCTCAGAACTGATATATGTTTTTTTCCAACTCTCTTCCTTGCTGGAAAAAAAAAAAAAAAGGGATTTCAGTTCTACTTTCACTCAAAATATTTCTTGTAAATTAATTCCAGGAGTGCTAATGAATAAAAATTCCTTTTTCAGTTTTACCTGTCCACCTAGTAAGGCTTCATCACCAGAACCCACAGGACTGGAGGGGTCTTTAAAAAGGCTGTGATTGCCCTGAACTTGTATCCTAGGCTTTGGGAGGAAGGGAAAGGTAAGAAAGGCCCATCTCAGACTCTTGCTTTAAGCTGGGATGAATGAAGGGTGGAGTCCAAGCTGCAGCCTCCCTCCCTTGTCACCCCAGGATCACTTCCTGCAGCAAGAGCTGGGATGAATTCCCTGGATTTGGAACTGATGGTCAGGGAACACAGTTCTACTTCAGCAGCTGGTGGCTTGACAAACAGAATCTGGACAATCTCCTCAACCAAGGACAATAAAATGAAAGACCAATAAATGGATTTTTTTTTTCTCTCACCCCAGCTGTTGGAATTTTTTTCTATTTCTAAATAAAACTGAGTATTTTGGGGACCTTAAAATGTGAACAGCACTTGAAACGTGTTTGCCTGTTGCATTCCTCTGCTTTGCTGTTTGTTCAGAATGATGAATGAGCCGTGAAATCAAATGTTTGCAACACTCCCAATGTCCCCTATTCCAGAGAGAGCCATGCTTTGGAATTTGCCTCCAGACAACTTCCTCTGCAGAAATTCATCACAGGAAGGGTGTTATCTCAGCCAGTGGTGATCCTTGAAACTGCAGGATCAAGAGTGAAGATCCAACCTTCTCTTAAATAATATTTTCATCCCTCATCTCAAAAAAAAAAAAAAGCTGATAAACCTCCCATTGCTCAGCCAGTCTCAGACAGGATCCTGTTGTCCTGTTTGATGAGGCTCTGCCTGGTTTTCCTTTCTCCTTGTCTCAACGGGCAGGGGTGTCACAGACATGTTTTATGAAAAATCCTTTCCTTAGGATTTTTCCTCCTGAGAACCTGAGAGGCCTCAGGAACAAAATGTAACCAATGGTTATCTGCTGCTGTGGAATGCAGCAGGTGGATCTGTGACTGGTCTCATGTGGTTGTTTCTAATTAATGGCCAATCACAGGCAGCTGGCTCAGACTCTCTGTCTGAGCCACAAACCTTTGTTATTCCATTCCTTTTCTATTCTTAGCCAGCCTTCTGATGAAATCCTTTCTTCTATTCTTTTAGTATAGTTTTAATGTAATATATATCATAAAATAATGAATCAAGCCTTCTGAAACCTGGAGTCAGATCCTCGTCTCTTCCCTCATCCTCAGACCCCTGCGAACAGGGTCACACAGGGGCTTTATCCAGAATCCAGCAGGATCAGGAGGTGATACTCAACATCTTCCTGGCCTTCAAATGAGTTGGTGGGGTCTGGAACCCTGGGGTGAGGGTGGAAATGAGGATGATGGAGCTTCACAGCATTGCATGGTGAAAACAGGAAGGATCTGGAGTGATTTCAGAGGAGGCCACAGAGATGCTCCAAGGGCTGTAGCCCCTCTGCTCTGGAGCCAGGCTGGGAGAAGCTCCTGGGGGTGCTCACCTGGAGAAGAGAAGGATCCAGGGAGAGCTCAGAGCCCCTTCCAAGGCCTAAAGGGGCTCCAGGAGAGCTGGAGAGGGACTGGGGACAAGGGCTGGAGGGACAGGACACAGGGAATGGCTTCCCACTGTCAGAAGGCAGGGATAGATGGGATATTGGGAAGGAATGCTTGGCTGTGAGGGTGGGGAGGCCCTGGCACAGGGTGCCCAGAGAAGCTGTGGCTGCCCCTGGATCCCAGGCAGTGTCCAAGGCCAGGTTGGACAGGGCTTGGAGCAACCTGGGACAGTGGGAGGTGTCCCTGCCCATGGCATGGTGGAACGTGATGATTACTTTCCCTTCCCACCCAAACCATTCTGTGATTCTCTGGTGCTCTCCTTGGGAATGGAAGGCACTGAAATGCCCCAGAGCAGTGAGATTTGAGCTGGGCCTCACCCACAGCAGCTCCAGATGTGCTCTGGGTGCTCAGCACAGGCAGAGCTTTGTGCAGTACCACAGACAGTTAATGGCACAAAACAGAGGGAAGGCAGATCTCACAAAATCTCTCACACAAGCAGTAGAGAGATACCAAGATGTGCTGTCAGCTGTCTCCTGTGCTCTTCCCCCTGTGCCCTAAATGGCATCAGCTGTCTTGCACTCGTTGAAGAAAGGAGGAAGAACATGACCTGTCTCTTTAGGTGAGATCTGAAGCAGAAACAGAACCTCAAATGGAAAGTGAGTGAGGTTACAGCCCGTAACCCAGCTGATTACAAAAAAAGAAACTTCTCAGACTTGAACCTGACTGGTGATAAGCTCTCTGAAAGTCAAGTGCAATAAATAACCCCACCCCTTCCATTGGCTCAGACTGCTCTGAGCTGTGAATGGGCCAATTTACACAACCCTAGACCCATATTTCTCCTCCCATTTTCACGCCAGCTTTACACCCTGAGGCTCCAGGGCTTGACTTTCACATCACTCCAGCCTGAATGAGGGCAGCTCAGGGCCCTGTTTGCAGCAGGACTGCACTTCTTTCAGCCTGAGGAGCCTTTGTGGGTTCTTCTAAGGTAGACCCCATTCTAATATTAGTAGGGTGTGAGAAGTGTGGTCACACTGCCAGCCCTCCGCTGCTCTAAGTGTAACAAACCAGCTCCATTTGTAATTCAGCTGTTGGCAACAGGAAACCACCAACAGCAACTCAACACACGACAACAAGAAGAATTAGGGTTTTGTCTTTCTGCATGCTCCAAGGATTGAAACTCATCAGAAGGAGCTGATGGTCCCATGCTGATGATCTGGAAGGGGGTTTTTCAACTCTGGTGGACAGCTAAGATTGAGTGGGATATGATTTAATCTGAACACAGGACTCTCAAGGTAAGTGCAAATGATTTTCCCAGCTGTTTGTTGTCTGGTGCTCCACTGGGCATATTCCTTTAGGATATTTAAAAATTTGGCCCAGTAATTAAAGCCTTTAGGGTGGGATGTCCAATGAGCCAAACTGCTGCTGTGGACCAGGATAGGAGGTGTGTCTGTCTTTCCTTCTGGCAGCTTCCCAGTGGTGGAATTGGGAATGCTCTGAGGTGGGGCTGATGCTGAGTCGGAGGTTCTCTCTCTCAGGCACGGGTCAACCTTCTTCCTCATAAAAATAGTGAAAGTAGATGATAGCCAGGAGTGAATGAGTTTCATCCAACTGAATTTCTTGGAGATGAGAGTGGCAGGAGAAGGTGAGATCAGGGACCCAGCTCTGAAGTTGAGCGGAGGTCGAAATTTGGGTACTCAGCTTCCAACACAGCAACCTCTGGGTGCTGCAGTCAGTGTGGGGAAGGGTCGAATCTTTAATTCACCATTTGTGGAGATGCACATTTGGGATTTTTGAGAGTTTTTGCTTTCTTCCACCCCACAGATGGTTTAAATGGTCTCACTGGATGCAATATTTCGTTTTCACCAGCTCCTCCGCTGAAGCTGGTAAAACCACTGCAAAGTTAACGCTGGTGGTAGACAAATCTTCTGGCAAAGTTGGAAATCTCCAGCAGAGCTGTAGGAAGAATGGACTTGCTGCTTCTACCCTGGTCATTTCCCAGAACCTGCACTAGGCCTATAACTTTCATTCCTGATTGAAATTTAGGTCAGGCTTAAAATTGCAGAGCTCTAAGTTGGAGCATGGATATTTCAGGATATCTGTGCTTGCTGTGGCACTTTTGGGAGGGAACAGCACTTGCTGTGTTGTGGGGTATTTGCATCTCAGACCTCCTCAGGTGTTTCCTCAGGGCTTTGTGGCCAATGATGCCCCACTGAACGCTCTTCAAAGTGTTTTAGTTACCCCATTCATGATTTGGGGCTATTTCTTGCCTCTGGTGACGGGCTGCTCTGATATTTAATTGATTATGAATCTTTAACAGTGCAAAACCAGGGCACTGCCAGCAGTGAGGGTTCCTGCTGCATGCAGAGCACACGCACATGGTCCCGGCTCGGGGACGTGCTGGAGATGGAGAAGGCTGATGGAAATGAGGAATAAGAAAAGGAAAGCTGCAGGGCAGCCCAGGCACCCTCATTAATATGCTCAGTCGGTCATTCTGTCAAGGTTTAAGTCATTTTTATCAGAAGATTTGGGGGCTGCAGAGCTTGTGGTTTCTCGTTCATATTCTGCTTTCTTCTCACAGACCTCCTGCAGCATTTTCATTGTATTGGTACCCAAAAGTCAGTGAAAAAACCCTTCTGGCCCATTCTTGTTTTGTTCTGCCAATACAGGGCTATTGTGAGGATTGCAAAGTCAAACCCTGAATTTTCTGGTGGAGGAGGAAACACCCAAGGCATATTTAAGTGAAAATTTTGCAAAAGTGCTGCTGGTTATTCTTCATTTTCTCTTCCAACAAATTCCCATGTTTGATTTAATCAGCATGGAGTGTTCTGTGATGCTGTTATACCCTGGGCTTTCAGCTTAGATGGTGTGCTCCCAGCTCCTCATAACTAAACCCACAATATCCCAGGATGGGCATCCCCATCCCTCATAATTTGGGCTGTGTGTCCCTTTCAAACGCAGCTATCAGCTCCTTTATTTCTGCCTTGTGGCTTTCTTCCTGACCCATATTTCAACCTTTAATTCTCTGTGGCACCTTGATGGCCATATCAGCATCCGAAAATGACCTTGAGGATATTTTCAGAAACAGCCCAGGCTTTTTGTCATCTAAAGCAGGTGTGGAAAGGGGGGATTCACATGGATGGATTTCACAGGGATCACAGGGATGTGCTGAGCAGAGCAGGAGCTCCTGGGCACGCTGTTACTTCATCATTATTTGCCGTCCTTCCTTCCTTCCCCTCATTCTTTCCATTCCATCTGTGTTAAAAAAGGAGTTTCCTCACCGCTCCTCCACGGTTCACGAGCCTCTGGAGGCACCCAAGCATTGCCTCCATGTGGGTGAGCTCCCTTGTAGCCAATCATTTCCTGCGGGGGTTCTATCACAGGCAGAAAAATCTTTCGGGGCACCTGGGGCTAAATCCTGCTGGAATCCTTGCCAGCCCCAAAGTTTCCATCCATGTCTTAATTCCATGTGGTGCAAGTCAGCTTTTTTCATTAGGCTGACCCCACATTGCAAGATTAGAAATAGCTGCGGGGGGGGGGTAAAAAAGGATGAAATTCCCCCTTGAAGAGGTCTTGGCAACAAATTACAGCCCCAGGGTCCTGATGCTGCTTATGGAAGGAGCAGTTGCACCAATGGACATCACAAAACAGGCTGTGCAGGGTTATGGTTCTTGCTTAAACATAAATAGGAATGTAAACCAGAATTCCAATATTTCACGCTGGACGAGACATTTACTTCTCACAGGTCAGCCTGTTTTCCATACCAGGTTTAAATCCACCACAATATCCAACCAAAAATATCTCCCCCACCAAGCTCAAACCACAGCAGCTCCTTGTGTTGAAGTAAAAAAATGGGTTTCAATTATAATTTTTTTCCAAGAAAAAGCTGCAACTGAGCAGGAGAACAATGTTCCTGTGCTTTTACAGAGCAATTTTGTCTTTGTTAATGCTGGTCAGTTTTAATTTCAAAAACGTTGGGGCCTTGCCTATTCAAACGTCCAAATCCAGTGATAAATGCCTGAAGGAGAGGGACATGGTTGAGCAAAGGTGTGGGAAGTGGGAACTGTGTGGAATTACTGCAAGAAATGATGTTGCCTCATTTGCTGGAGACACAGCAAAGAGGGAGGGAATAAACTTGCTGTCCACCATGGAGTCATGGAATGGTTTGTGTTGGAAAGGAACCTTGAGGGTCAGCTCATTCCAACTCCCTGCAATGGGCAGGGACACCTTCTACCATCCCAAGTTTTTCCAAGCAATGTCCAGCCTGGCCTTGGACACTTCCAGGGATGGGACATCCACCATGGGCAGGACAGGCAGTTGTCAGTCTTTCAGTGAAGGAAATTAGTGGTGGTAGTTAGGAAGTCACTTTAAGGCTTTGGGAATTGGAGGGCTGGGATAGACTGATAGGAAGCAGTGGCAACTTCCATCACTGAGAGCTTTGAAGTACAAGTTAGGGGGTCTCTGAAATTAATGACCTTCAGGGTGCCAGTCCCACATTTCTGCCATCCTGTGGAATACACGTGGCTTCTGAACTGAAATGCACTTTTCAAAATCACCCCCCTGCATTTCCCCCTCTTTATTTATTTATTTATTTACTTATAAAATAATTTTCCAAACTTGACCCAATCTCTCTGATGATTTCTGCTCCTCTGGAAGCTGTGGAATGCGTTACTGATCAAAAAGCAGCGAGCGGCACCCCTGGGGTCCTGTGTGTCAGGCACGTAGGAGACACAGCAGAAATAATAAACACATGGCTCACAAATGAATTCCTTGCTACTTAACGAGCAAAGAAGAATGAAAAATTTACTCAGTGTCCTCCAGGATGTCTGGTCTGCCTCAGTGATGGCAGAATCAGGAATGGTTTTGGTGGATGAAGGTCGGGTGAAAAACTCACTTGATAAAGGGACCTTACAGCCAAGAGGTAAAAGAGGTGCTTGGCTCCATGCCCAGGTCCCCATGGTCCCAATTTACTACAGGAGGGTGTTTCCTCATTTATGGATAGTCTCTCTTCTCCATGAAACCTGGGGTGGGAAAGAAAAACTGTAATTACAAAATGCTTGTGCAGAGGAACTGCCGGACTTCTTTCAGCCCAGACAGCTCCTTGCCCAACACCTGAGCCTTGGTGGCATCCAAGGTTATATGAACAACTTGGGACCATGAAATCTGGGGCAGAACCTCTCAAAACGTGTCTGTGGGAGGATGATGATTGAGAAGTGGGCTTTGAATAGAGGTTAAATTCGACCTGTGGAAAAATCAAGGCGTCACCAGTAATGCATGATGGAAAGAGGGAGAAGTGATGCCAATCTAAGCAGGCAGAGAAATTGATAGAAAAGCTTTAAATTGACTTTTATCTCGACTTTTTTTCCTGGCTGTCTCTCGCATATTTGGCCTTGACCATTTTAGAAGCAGAGGAAGAAGAGCACAGCTGCTTGAGACATTAATGCAGCAGACTTGCACAATTATTATTCTTTTTTTCCAGTGAAAGGTGCCAATATTCCTGGGGTTTCTGTGACAGAACCTTTTGAGAGGTGGTGATTTCCCATGGAATGCTTTTTTTTCCCCCTGAAAATTGGGGCAAAAAAAAAGTTGGAAAAAGCATTCTGAAAGTCACTGAGTGGTCTGCCAAGGAATAATAACTGTGAGTGGGGGGGAATTGTGAATGTGGGACTGTACAAAACTGGTCCTAACCAGGTGAGAAGAAATCCTGGCTTAGTGCAGTACTGCTGGTGCCAGGCCGAGGATGGGCACTGGAAAAGCAAGAAACTTTAGGAAATAAAATTTCTTCCATCTCTGAGACAATAAATTCAGGCCAGATCAAATGTGAGGTGACCTGAGAGTGAATCAGCCCCATCAATTCAGTGCCATAAATGATGACTTTCTGTAACAAACCTGGTTGTGAGGTTTGGCTTTGTTCTGTCACATTTCTGTCTCTTTTGAGCACGTTTCAATATTATTTTAATTCTGAAAATCAAGTTAATCTTCTAATTTTGGGTAAGGTATTAAAAAGTAATGGATTTCTTCTTTCTTTACCAGCATCAGGAAGGAAATAATATTGAGACAAGGTCTTGGCTGCTGCAAGTAGTCAAGAATAGTCATGTTGTGAGTGTAGGACAAGCTTGGCAGGAAGGATGGCCTGGGCAGGAGTCACTTTCTCTTTCCAAAAAGGCTTTTCCTCATGGGATCCAGACAAAATCTCTTTGTGGCAATTACTAGCAGAATATCTCCCAACTGCCATCAAGCAAAACCTGCATTTTCACCCCAGTCCCTGGACATATCCCTGCAAAACCAATGGGATTTAATAATAAATAATGGTAGTGAGACAAGAGGGAGCTCATTTTCACCCTGCACTCGGGGTGGTGAAGGGTACCTGGTGCCTGTGTCTGAGTGTTATCCCAAACACAGGGATGGAATCAGGGAAAATCCTCTGTTTTCCTTCAAATCAGGGAAAAAGGGATAGCCTGTCTCTTGCAAAGTAGAGATCCAACAGGAGGGCCAGTGGAATCAGGATAGACTTTAAATAATTGTAATAAACATACATGGATAATTATAATCTAGGGGCCACCACAGCTCCTGTAGAATGGGGATCACCAGGGGTTTGGATGCAGCCACCAAATTTTTAAGAGGAGGAGGAACCCCAATATTGCCTGTTTTAGTAGTTGAGATGCTGCCTCAGAGTTCAAAAAGTCCTCGGACAGCTCTGAAAATGAACTCTCAAAATGGAGTCTGGTGGGTTGGTTATAACACATCAGCATCTTCCAAGACACTGTAAATAAGTATCCTGCTGCTAGAGGAGTGGGAACAGGGAGGTTCTGATGGTAAAGGAGACTACTCATTCCTAAAAGGGAAGAGAAAAGCTTGGCCAGCCCATGAAAACAAAGTCTAGAGGAAATGAGCTGCCCATTTGCAGCAGCAGCATGGGGAAGCAGTCCTGGGAGCCAGCTGGGAAAGCAGAGGGACCTTCATCCTCTCAGTTCAAAGCTGGAGATGCCTCTGCTGCAGAAATCCCAACAAGAATGCCTTTGGTTCAGTGTGAAATGGATAAAAAGCCATGGGGTGGGCACTGCTGCACAAGGAGGCCGTGCAGGGGCCACCATTACATGAGTCTGGCTGTGGGGTCATCCTGGTGGGCTGTGGGGTCATCCTGGTGGACTATGGGGTCATCTGCAGGGAGGCTTTCCCAGGAATGGCTTAAAACTGACAGAGAATAGGTTTAGGTTGGATATTAGGGAGTAATTCTTCCCTGTGAGGGTGAGGAGGCCCTGGCACAGGTTGCCCAGAGAAGTTGTGGCTGCCGCTGGACCTCTGGAAGTGTCCAAGGTGAGGCTGGACAAGACTTGGAGCAACCTGGGATGGTGGAAGGTGTCCCTGCCCATGGGAGGGAGTGGCACTGGATGATCTTTAAGGTCCCTTCCAACCCAAACTGTTTTGTGATTCTATAATTCCATGATTTCACACTCGTGTCAGGGCCTGCAAAGACACTGGAGAACATCTGGGGACTGACTTATGAGAACAGGGTGGAAGCCACCACCAGAAGGACCCTGCTTGGCTGGGTGAGATCCCAGCCTGTGCTTTCAGGTCAGGGGAACAGGGACAGATGGAGCCCATCTGGAGTGACTGGGAGCTGAAAATGAGAGACTTTTTCCCTTTTTAGTGCCCTTTTTCACAAGCTTTCTCAGGGTTCCCCCTCCAGCTGCTTTCAGAGGACATCCCTGGGCTGAGGATGCAAATTTTCTGGGCTTCTGGATTCCAGAAACTCCATCTCATGGCTATGAGATCCCAGACTGGAAGAAACAGAGGAGGCCCAAGGATGAGGGGATGTGCTCCGGGTGACACGCAGGACACCTTAGATACCAGAAAAACCTCCCTGGGATGCAGCAGGGCAAACCACACCACATCCACTCCTTTTTATTTTGAATTCTGGCTTTTGAGCTGCGGCCATCCCTGGGAGAGCCTCTGCAGCAGGCGGCTGCAGCTGCCGGGTTTCCCCGCTGTCAGCAGTGGGAATGTGTGTCAGAGCAGGGGCAGGTTTCTGTCTGGAGCTGCCACGCTGTCACCCTGCTCCCAGGATGACTTGGCAGACACTACAGCAGAGCTCAGCCTCTGCTGCACCTCGTGGTAGCTCCTCCTTCCCACCTCAGCGGTGGATGACAGCAGCTTTCTAAAAGAGCAACTTCCCTTTTCATAGGGATAGGAAGTGAGGCTCATTTAGCAAAGAGAGGTCGCCCACCAAATGCTGAGGGCCTGTCCTAAAGCTCAAAGCACTACATCTAACCTGACACTGCTTTTTTCTTCCCCAGACCTAAACCTGAGGAGCTCCACCTCCATCCCCTGCCCTTAGCTGGAGGAGAATTGGGAAGGGAAAATGGGAATTGGCAAGGGGGAAGTTTGGCAAATCTGCAAGGGCTTCCTCATTTCTGTGTCTCCAAGAGCAGGCACACCTGGCTGAGGCCTGCTGGGCTGGGTGTCTCTCCTGGTTGTGTTGAGTGTCACTCAGGCTTGGAGGGTGTCAGAGGATAGTGCCAGGCTCTTTTCAGTGGTGCCCAGCCACAGGATGAGCAGAAATGGGCATAAAATAAACCACAAGAAGCTCCACCTCAACCATGATGAAGGAATTCTTTATGTGAAGAGTGTCAGAGCACTGAAACAGCTGCCCAGGGAGGGCGTGGGGTTTCTTCTTTGGAGACATTCCAAGCCCACCTGGTCGTGTTCCTGTGTCACCTGTTACAGGTGATCCTGCCTTAGCAAGAGGGTTGGACTGGGTGATCTCCAGAGGCCCCTTCCAATCCCAAACTATTCTGGGATTCTGGGATTCTGGGATTCTAGGACTCTAGGATTCTGGGATTCTGGTATTTAGAGATTCTGAGATTCTGTGCTGACCCTCCAGGGTGATGGGCTCAGTGTGACCCCCACAAAGGACCTGCAGACCCCTGTGTATGGCCCAGATAGCCTTGCAGCCCTCCATGGGGTTGTCTTCCTTTGTCAGGGGCACAGCTGCAGAGCCAAGGCTGATTCCCACCCCATGTTTCCAGAGGGGGCACCAGCCACGTGAACCCTGGAGCAGCTGCCCCCACCTCACACATCATCGTGTCCTCAGCCACCCTCTTGTTGTCCCTGTGTCCCGTGGCTGGTAAAGGTCTTCTGCCATGACCTCAGCTCAGATCTGCCCCGTGGAGCTTTTCCTCCTGTAAACACCATCACCAGCGTGGGGTGACCTTTAGCTTGTGCATCACTCCTGGCAGATGTTGGCTCGTGTTTGTCCTGCTCAGTGGGGGCAGCTGAAGTGTAAACGATGTGAGGTCATCCCAGCCTCGAGCTGGCTGAGACCAAGTGTCATTTTCCCCCCTGCTGCCTCTTACAACTCAAAGATGACGCCATGCAGTTACCCACAGAGGTGTACATGGTGGTTTTTTGGGGGCCTTGTGTTTGCAACAGCTTAAAAAAATACACTGGAAACACCACAGATGAGCCAACATTACACATCCACCATGGGAAGCCTCTGTAGAAACAAATTCTGCTTCTTATACAACATTTATCTCCCAGGACAGAGTTTCAATCTCTCAATTGAACATGCTGAGGCAAAGTGAGAAAGTCACTTCCTCAGAGCCACCCAGAAGTCCCTGACCAGGTCTTAATTCGTTAGACCACGCTGCTATGGTCGAGTAGGTTCATAGAGGGATGGAGCTGGCTGGAACAAGATGTGTTTCATCAGTAAAAGGTCTTTTTTTTAGTGACAGAAAGGAAAGATCATTGCAAAGCCAGTTTGTTGGGTTGTTTCCTAAAATTTGGTGGTTTGCATAGTGGAAGTACAATCCATTCACAGTCATTTTCACTGCTTTTAACGACAGCTGTTAATAGCCTGTGGCATTTGCTGGGGTTTGTGTCTGGATTCGCTTTGTGTTTCTCGCCTTCCTCATTGTTATTTTCATTGGCCAGGTTGCCTGGGAAGTGCAACTCCCACCCCCTCCCAGGTGATCATTTTTATAAGCAAAATAGAGCAAAGAATCCTTAGGGGGGGAGAAAAGAGTCAGTTCTGACACAAAGACCTGATTAAAAAAAGAAATCCCATTAAAAGCATTTGCAAAAAACCAGGCTGCTCCTGCGGTCCGGGGGTGTAAAGCTGTTGGTCTCATGGATGGTGTGGATGTGGTGGAAGCCTGAGGCCTCTGAAAGAAAAATTTGGGAAGGGCCTTCAGCCCCATGGAGCATCTGTCATGGGTCCGGCCAGCGGCTCGCGCGTCCTCGGATCGTGTCCCCAGGAGCAGCAGCGTGGGAAGCAGGCAAGTCAGGAACATCCCACCCCCATCCACCTTCCCCTGAGGGTTTTTCTCTGTCTTCATCCACCCTCCCATCCCTCCTTGTCCTATTTTTTCTCCCCACAATCTGTGGGTTAAAGACATGATGGAGGCACTTCCCAGCTCCTGCTGGATCCGGCGCCGAGGGATGGTTTGCAGGGATGTTGTTCCCTCTGTCTGCTGCAAAAGAGGGGAGGACAAAGAAGTGCCAGGTGTGCACATCCTGGCACTCCCATCCCCCACATTCTCCCGGGGACTGGAAGGGAAGAGAGGATTTATGTGTGGGGAAGGCTGACAGGAGCTGGACACAGCTGTGATGAGTAGGGAACTGCTCTGGCATTCCATTGCTATTCCTGACACGCAGCTGGAGGTGTTCAGGTGGGGAATTGGAGATATTCATCTCATGATGGAGGTGAACCTCCCTCCCTATAGCCCTTTGCCTCTCCTGAGTGTGGTGGGAGGGAGCCTCATTCCCTCTGAGACTCAATCCAAGGAACTGAATTCCTGAGCTCCAGCCTGCCACCAGGTTCATTTCTCCTCCTGTCCTATAAAATGTTTTCTTCTTCCTAGGAAAAGTCATCCTCTGGGATGTAGGGCCTCCAGGAAGGGCCTTTCCCAGGGCAGAAGTTTTGGTGGTCTAATACAAAGATGTAGAGCCCATCCATCTCCTCATGTTCTCTGGGCTGGGAGGACCAGGACCTCCCTACATCCCTCCAGATTCCTGTGATGTGTCCTCCAAGTGCTGTGGAATGGAGCATCAGGGATTCTGGCCAAGGGACCATGGCCTGTGCCCGCTTCCATAGGGTTTGGATGTCAGATAGGGGTGGCCTGCAGAGGGGATTTCTCCCTGCTGTGCCCCTGCTCACCCAGGACCCATCCACAATTTGGCCAACACCAACATTGGGCAGAGGGAGGTTCGAGTTGAAATTTGGATTGGAATTCCAGGCTCTGCAGGAAGTCCTGTTGGGCAGTGCAGTTTTGTCATTAAACCTGTCCCTCCTGAAGAACCCCAGAGTGGCTGCAGGTACCCAGAGGGAAGTGCCTCATCCTCCTGGACCCATCCTACTCCTTTCCCACTCCCACTGCCCCCAAGTCCTGCAGAGACATTCCCAGCAGAATCCCACCTCGCTGCCTGGGCTGAGCTCATGAGGGAAGCACGAAGGGAGGTGGGATAAGCAGTCTGCCCTCCTGCTTTTCCCCTCTCCAAGACCCTGATCCCTGGCTCTGTTTCCTGGCCCACAGCCTCCTGCAGCACAGCCGAGCATCCGTCGGCCTCCAGCGGGATGCAAAGCTCAATGTAAGCAGCCATTTTTCCTCCAGACAGATGTTTTGATTAGGGAATGACCACTCTGGCAACAGGAGGCTGTTTTCTTCTTCTGGAATGAGCAAGAAGCTTTTATTATCTTCTTCTCTTTATTTTTTTTAATTCCCTGTCAAAAGACTTTCTGCATCTGCTTAAGCTCAAGGTTCTGGAAATCTGTGCTCTCCCACAGCCCCCCAGCCTCACATAGCCTTCTCCCAGAGATTGTCCCAGCTCTTCAGAAAGGCCTGGAATAGATGGATTTTCTGCTTGTTTCGCTTGCTTGGGCCAGGCTCACCTGCAAATCACGGCCTAAGAAAAATGGTAGATTTTGTGCAGATATAAATTGTAATAGAAATGGAAAGCTGGCTTGGATTGTGGCAGGAGATCTTAAAATAAGCCAGTGGGCTCCAGTCTCTTTCCTGAAATGTGTACCCCTCACTTAGGGATAAATCACAGGACCACAAAGATCCTGGATTTGTTCATCTGCCCTGGGCTGCTAGGGAACAGATATTTCCAAGGCAATTTGGCCACACTGGCTGTGCTCAAGTCTGGGGCCTGGACAGAATTCAAGCCAGGGAGATGGGATGCACTGGAATGGGGAAGGAGGAGGATGGGGCCAAGAGAAGGAGGCAGCTGCAGCTGCTTTGGGGTTCTTTGGGTGTGTGAGAAGGTTTTATGATGGCTCAGCCCCAGCATCAGCACCTCACCTCAGCGGGAGAGCCTGGCTGCTCCTGGGGGTTCTTCACCTTCCCTTCAAGGACCTTTGGCATGGACCAGAGTGTTTGACAGAGTCCTCATTGCACAAATAAAATCAGGTATCCATCAAAGATCAGGACTGGAATGGGGTCTGAATACTGTCAATAGGATATTCCCAGTTCTCCAGTGAGGATGCAACATGGAAACCCCACATCTGCTTCACTCCCCAGCAAGAACCAGGAAGCTTCTTGCTCTGGGCTCTCCAGCTCTTCATGGGGACTTCCTGCAGTGCTGGAATCATGGAATCACAGAATGGCTTTGTTTGAATTGGGAAGGACCTTAAAGCCATGGGAAGGGACACCTTCCACTACCCCAGGCTGCTCCAAGACCCATCCACCCTGGCCTTGAACACTTCCAGAGATGGGGCAGCCAGATTTTGGCCACCACACCACAGAGGATGGCTGTAGCCTCCACCTTCTGCCTCTGAGAAAGACCTTGCTCATGGTTTCAGTGCTCTTTATAGCACAGCACGTTGGTTCAGAGTTGTCTTCTTACCTTCTCTTAGCAATGAAGCTGCAAATTATTTCAAAATATGAGCTAAAAAGGACTTGACTGAAACCCAGCAGAAGCAGAAAATGGTCATGGCAAAAACTGCTTCAGTAGCAAATCTTCCTTCTTATTTAAGGAGCTGATCCATCAAGATCTTCAGTAATTCTTCAATTTTATGTCTTGCAAAGCAATCTGAGGGTGCCAGGTCAGGAAATGTTCTGAAGAGCTATTTTATTGAAGGGAAAGAGAATTGAATACATCTGTGATGTGCTGAGAACTGGAGGAAAAATTTTTTTACTGAACTTTTTCACTCCTCGCTGATGCAAAAATGCAAATCTGGAATACTTAAATTATTGCATCTGAAGTGAATTGATTTCAGCAATTCTTTCAGGAGAGGGGAGGACTTGCAAAGAGAAATCCAGCATTTAAAACCCTTCATAATAGGCTAGATCTGCATTTTCAAAGTAATTTTTTTAGGGTTTTTTGAAGCCATTTCCTTTTTAAAATGTGTTCTTTAAAAAATAGACGTTCGTAAGTTTTAAAATTAATTAACATATCTGATCTAGCTGAACTGTTAAAACACTTTGTTGCGCCCACCACAGAATTTGGATGGAAAGGGGGCTCATTTTGTGATTTCAGTAGGCTTAGGGGTTTTTTTTTGGAGCTGCCCTCAGAGTGAAACTCTATTGGCTTACTTGGGTATTAACCTCTTTTTCCATGGCAGTTTCATGGGGTTGAGGCAAATGGTGAGCCAAGACTTCTGCTTTTCTGCTCAATTTGGTCTTGTTTCCTTTCCTATACCCGCCCATGCAATCCCAAGGCTGCCTGTCAGTGTCCCCCACATCCCTCTTGCAGAAGGTGCTGGATTCTCATCAGAACTTACTTTAGATCTCTTTTGCCCTGGTAGAGCAAAGCAGCAAATGGCAGTAGGTGGTGCGGGGCCGCTCACTGTAAAATGAGATGGGCAAAGCTTTGAAATGACAGAACCTGAGGCAATGGTGTGAAGGTGGGTCCAGGGGGGTTTGGGTTGGATATTAAGGAAATTTCTTCCCTCAGAGGGTGGTCAGGCACTGGAACAGCTCCCCAGGGAATGGCCAAGGCTGCCAGAGCTCCAGGAGTGTTTGGACAATGCTCTCAGGGATGCACAAGGTGGGATTGTTGGGATGTCTTGGGTAGGGCCGGGAGCTGGCTCAATGATCCTTGTGGCTTCCTTCCAACTTAGGATATTCTGTGATTCCATGATCTTCAAAGAGCTCCCTTTGACTCATTCCTGCAGAAACACTTGAACCTGCACCCACCTCTCCGTAGCCAAAATGCCACCTCAGCTATCTCTGTGAAGGCTGCTAAAATTGCATTCTATCATTCACCCAGTTTGAACCCCAGTTTTAGAGGTTCTGCTCATACACCCAGTGCTCCTGTGACCTGCATGTCTGTCCCACAAATTCAGGGCTGGCTGCACCACAGAGCTCATTGTCCTGGTGTCTAATGGCTTCTTCAGCTTGGCTCTTCCAGGAACATCTAATATTCTTTACTCATGACCTAGCAGCAGCTAAGCTGGACTCCTAAAATTGTAGAATATCCTGAGTTGTAAGGGGCCCATAAGGATCATCGAGTCCAGCTCCTGGACCTGCACAGGCCCGCCCCAAGAATTCCATCGTTCTGTTTCTGAAGCTGTTTTTTGCTAAATGTTTTTGTGCATATAGAATCATAAAATCCCGGAATGGTTTGGGTGGGAAGGGACCTTAAAGACCATCCCATTCCTCCCCTTGCCATGGGCAGAGACACCTTCCACTATCCCAGGGTGCTCCAAGCCCCATCCAGCCCAGCCTTGGACACTTCCAGAGTTCCAGGGGCAGCCACAGCTTCTCTGGGTACCCTGAGCCAGGGCCTGCCCACTCTCACAGGGAAGAATTTCTTCCATATATCAGACCTAAATTTCCCCTCCTTCAGTTTAAATTACTCCTTGTCTTATCACTCCATTCCCTGATGAAGAGCGATATGGAAAAAACTTTGTGTTGCCTTAAAACTTTTTATTCTGCTTGTTCCGCTTTGAATTTTGGTCACTTTAAAAAGAACTTGTTTTGGAAGCTTGAAGAAAAAAAGTTTCCCCGCTCATAGTTATTAAATAAAACCCACATTTTTAGATGAGAAACACTATAAATTCACAAAAGGAAATTTCTATGATTTTCTTAGTTATTGTGCCCTCCCCAGCACTCCTTTCCACTGGAAAAAAAAGTAAAAACAGGGTTGGACAACTACTCTAAGTAGCTTTTCTCATTTGTTTTTTCTTGTGAAGATAATTTCTAAAAGCATTAATCAGAAGTGAAACACATTGTCATGACA
Organism: Agelaius tricolor; assembly: GCF_023055355.1. NCBI lineage: Eukaryota > Metazoa > Chordata > Aves > Passeriformes > Icteridae > Agelaius > Agelaius tricolor. The sequence goes on along the minus strand of NW_027269261.1, from coordinate 112,120,253 downwards.
CTCACTCAACTCAGCCGCTTTTATTTTTGAAAATAAAATTACTTTTTACCAATCCAAGGTTCCACCAGCTGTGAAATGGGAACCAGCAGCTCGCTGTATCCAGCAATATTTGCCTGCTATTTTGGGTTTTGTAAAACACATTTTGGGACTATTTTGGGTTTTGTAAAACGCCTGCTGGCCCAAAGGATGGTGGCGTTGGCTGCCAAATGTGTTGGGGGCAACTGGGAGAGTGGGACTGGTGGATTTTGTAAGGACTGTTGAATGCCCAGAGCTGTTCAAACCCCTTCTGTGTGTGGGTGGGAGAGAGTGACCTTTGTGGGAGGCTTGACTCGAGGTGGGCTGTGCTGTTCCCCTCTCTGAGCTGCTTTTGCACGGCTGTGTCTCCAACACGTGCGTGGGGACAGAGCTGAGCCTGTGCAAGGCTGCAGAGAGGTGTTTCCATTCTCAGCAGGGTGCAGAACGGGCTGCAATGTCCCCATGGGGTGCACAGGTGGTCCCCACTCCTCTCAAACCCTGCCAGAGGAGCTGGGATGGCCCCAAGCCCCTGGCTGGACTTGCTGAGGTTGATGTTCCTCCAGGCCTTTCCCGTTCTGCCCCATCAGTGCCACCACTGGGTACCAGAGTAGTAAAAAGAAGATTCTTGGCCCAGGGGGAGAAGTAGCACACAAGACTGGTGTGGATGTTTATGATTAGATTTATAAATAATACAACAAATATTGCAAATGGATATCTAAATAGTAGCTCCATCATCTCCTGCAGTGGTTATGGTGTCACCAGGTAGTTTCTCCTGTTGAACCATGAAACCTCCTCACTTTCTAAACTGCTCAAAGAAATCTAACTGTGGCTCACTCCACTTAGTCTCAGATTTGGCCAACAGCCTGTGACTAAAGCATCACAGTCTAAGCAAGCTCAGCTAGAAATGTACAGATTTTCAGTCTTTGGCCCTGCAGAATTCACAATTGCAAAGCACCTATGGAGCTACTTCAGAATTTATCTCTGTATTTGACCAGAACTGAGAGCTTTTACTCACTCACCCAAAAGTTCCCCATCTTTGGGCTGGATGTGCTGCAGGTGTCCCTGCCAGGGTGAAGACCCATCCAGAAGCTGCCTTCCCTCTTGGAAGATCAGTTGGTCCAGAGGGTCCAATCTCCAACAGTATTTTATACCCTTTTTCAGGCCCCCAAATAATTGCAAACATATATTATTATTATTATTATTATTAATAATAATAATAATAATAATAATAATAATAATAATAATAATAATAATTTGTTATGTATTCCATTAATTTTGTGAGCACTTGGTGTTCCTATGATTGGACAAATCACATTGCCTGACACAGAGCGGAAGGGGAGAGGGAGGATGTGTGTGGGAGGATATATTTGATGGCCAAAATATCTTTCGTTGCCATCACACATTGAGAGCAACTGAAAACCCCAAAAGCAGCATCCATGATCCTGTAGATGGTCTGTCAGTCCTCCCATAAGATCATCATTGTGACACAACTGGCAGTCAAAGCGAATTGCTGACTCGTGCTGCATCTCACATTCCCTAAATCTGCCAAAAAATATATGGCAGTTGCATGAATTATCTCTCATTTGGGAGCAGAGTATATCAGAGACCCCAGGATTTTCCAGGGAGACCATAACAAGGACAACAAATCAATGCCAAATATGTAGGTGGATTTTCTGTCTTTCACAGTTGGTAATGAGTGGTAGCTGAAACTTATCCATCGTCCAGCCTTGACTTTAAATGATACTTTGCTCTTTCCTGATGCTGGAAGAAAAAAAAATGGAAAAAAAAAGAAAATTCCAGCCACTCTCGTGGCAGAAAACCCCCATGATCCAGAATCTGAAATCCTGGCACAAAGTTGAGAGTGGAAAAGCAGGAAAAGTTCCCCTAATAAATCATGTGCCATTGCACCACCAGATCTGCTAAGCAGAGCAAAGCTCTGGGTACAACCTGGAGGCTGCCAAATGAAAATAAAATTGCTGCAGGAACTGCTCTGGTTGATTTAATAGGTGAAACTCTCCCTCCAACTGTGCTGTCAGTGCCTGGAGCGGAGCTGAGGCCTGGGGACAGATGGATGGGCCATCTGTAAACCCAGGTCAAAGGAAATCTCAGAGATGAAAACTTTTGGATGGAGGGGGGAAGTGTTTATCAGGCTATCCTGAAATATTTCACCAATTCCTTCTATTTTGCACACCTTATCAGTAATAATAAAAAACAAAGCAGAAGGGAGAAGACATTTAAAAATTAAAATATTGTGGTGGTTCCATTAGAAACCTCATTTTAGAGTCCCAGATTTTGAAATATTAGATCTGTGCTAGAAAGCAAAAGAAAAAAGTTGCTTTTACTGGACTATTTTTCCCTGTGAGTCTGGCTGACTGGGAGCTTTTCTGAACACACTGGTTGGAATCTGACTATCAAAAAACAGTGCCAGACTGACATTTGGGGGTGTCCCTGGACCTGTGGTCCCTGATCTTGCATGATCACTGCAGATCTTGAGATATTTTGGCAGAAATAGGAGTCACTGTGTCTCTGCACAGCTAAGAGTATTCAGGGTTTAATTTTTGGGGGGTTTTGGGCATGTAGCCCACACCTTCCAAAGCCTTTGGTTCAAAGCAGGAGTGGGGCAGACTTTGGCACTGGATGTTGTACTTCAGCAATGCTGGCTTCATCTGCTCCTTCATTTTTGAGGCTCCAAGAAGAGTTTGGCCATTTTGGCTACCCAGACCCATTATTATCCTTGAATTCCAGACTGGAGCTGAAATTACATTTCTAGGATGAAAGTCAAACAGTCCTCAAGCCCATGTTTGGAAACCTTAATGCAGACCAGATGATGATCCATGGAAAGGGTTTGATTCATTTGTGTCTAATGATCCTTGGGGTGTCCAGGAGGTCTGAGACATCCGTAGGGTGTAGGGAAACCTAATCCATGATTTCTGGAAGAGCCACACCTTGTGAGGACCCAGAGCACATCAAAAAGTACCAGAGTGCTGCAGATGGATGAGACGAGCCCTCAGCTTGTCTTTACAGGCAGGATGGATGCAAGCTGCACCACATTCCTTGAACTTCTTGCACTATTCCAAAGGGCCAGAGAGGTCCTGTGGCTTCCTGGACAGCCCAAGTGTGAGCCTGAGCTGCTGAAACGTGAGGAGCAGCGGGCCTGGTTCCGTGCATGGCGCGGCCACATCCGCGCGCTGGCCCTGCTGCGTGGGAGGGACAGGAGCTGCAGAAAGCCCTGAGCTTCCTGAGGTGACTCCTTCTCAGGCCAGGGACCCTGTGACTCTCCTGAGGCCCTGGTGCAGCTGAACAGCTCAGCACAGGGCTGTTGATAAATCCATCTTCATCCCTCTGGCATCACCCAGCTCTGGGTGTTCGATATCAGATGGAAATCTCTGAGTTGGAGAGGGGACATGTCCGAAGCAGTCACTTGAGCCTCTTTTTCTTGTGTTTCTGGTGACTTGTAGTGTCTGTTTGAACCTCTTATGCAAAGTGTGAAACACCAGAGTCATGTGGGAACAGAAACCATGGGGTGCACAAGGTCCAAGGCAGCAGAGGGCTGTAGACAGGATGGTTTTCGACTCCTCTCTTCACTGTCCCATCGTCCTGCATTCTGATCCTCTCCAGCTTGTTCTAAATGAATGGAAAGACTTTGTGCCTCAGTGCCTGCACCTTTCCCCAAAAGCTGTCTCATTAAAGACAATTTCTGCTCTTCCTTCCAGAATGGGGTTGTTTGGCAGCAAAAATCAGCTGATGCCCAATGAGAAACACACTTCTGGAGGCAACCCAAAAACCAAGGGCAAACCTCCTCCTGCCCCACCCAAGGTAAGCCTGCAGTTTTGTGTCCTTTTGGGATCCCTCCACAGCTCAGTTGGTATCTGGGGTGATGCAGGCAATATTTAGAATCATATAATCACAGAATTATTTGTGTTGGAAAGAACCTGAAAGCCCATCCAGTTCCACCCCCTAAAATGGGCAGGGTCACCTTCCTTTATCCCAGGTTGCTCCAAGCCCTGTCCAACCTGGCCTTGGACATTTCCAGGGATCCAGGGGCAGCCACAGCTTCTCTGGGAAACCTGGTCCTCCCAGCTGATCCCTTTTGGAGAGGGGTGGGAAGGGCTCCGAGGAACCTCTGTATATTTCAAACCCCTAAAATAGTGTGTATTGAAATATCTTCTCATCAGCACTTTGAAACCCAAGCTGATATTGCTGACTTGCAAGATGGGTCAGATTCAGGCTAAGATTCAGAGCTGCAAACCACAGTGGAAACTTCACCACTGTGAGTCCTCAGCGGGTTCAGTGAAGAGGGTCTGCAGCCAGTCTGTGTTGGGCTGAGCTGAAAATCAGAAATCCTGGGCACCTGCTGCTCCCTTTGCATTCCCTCAGCCTCTGCTGGCATGGACACAGAACAGGAAGGAACTGGGGAAGGATTTAGGAGACCTCAAATGACAAACTTGTTTAAACTTTGTAAGTCACTTCACCTCTACTGCTGTCCAAAGGAGGTGAAGTTGTTTTGTCTTTCCTTGCCCCTGCCAGCACTGCGGCCAGCACAAGAAAAACTCGAGGTGCAGCTCTCATGTGAAGACCATCTTGAGCCCTGGGAGAGGGGAGGAATTGCAAATCATTGCTTTTTATGACAGCTGGAGATGTTTTTCACTCCTTTACTTTCATTTCTGAGTTCTCCCACGGCTATTCAGTCCGGTTTTCATGACAGCAGATGTCAGATTGACCAAGAAGATGTTATTTTCCTAAATTTCATCCTCTCCAGCTCACTGGAGAGGAGCCACTATCAGTATAAATACAGTATCACTGGCCACCTTCTGCCATTCATTATTTTGTGCCACAGGCACTCAGCTCTCACATGTCAGGGGAAATCCAAATTTCTTCCACTTAAATGAGAAATGGCAGCAGATGAGCAGCTCTCCCACCCCACACTGCTGCTGAGCTGGGGTGAAAGGATGGTGCAGGCAGAAAACAAGAGGTGCTTTTAGTTCTGTTGTCTGTATTTCACCACTTTTGCACATGTATAAAAATACCCAGTGTGGTCAAACACCCACCATGGGAGCTGTGAGGTGGGTGAAGGCCAGTTTCAAACTGTTATCCCCCAAAACAAGGTGGTTCCATCCCAGCTCGCTTGGAATGATCTATGGACAATTTGCCGGTTCCAGCAGCAGGGCCAAACCAAACCAGGAGCAAAGTAAACATTTTAAAATTGTGCCCAGATGAGCTGCAGCAACTTGTTGCTATTTAATTTCACAGTCTGCAATTTCCTCCTGAGGGACAGTGGAGGGGCAGCTGCAATCTCTGCTCCCTGTGACCAGTGACAGGACCCAAGGGAACAGCTGGAGCTGTGTCAGAGGAGATTTAGTCCCAGTTGGGATTTGGGACTAATTCCCAAATTGGGAATTTTTCCCAGTTTGGATATTGGGAAAAGGTTCTTCCCCAGAGGGTGTTGGGCACTGAGCAGGGTCCCCAGGGTATCTCCTCAGGCTGCTAGAGCTCCAGGAGCATTTGGACAATGTTCCAAGGCACAGGGTGGGATTTTTGGGATCTCTCTGCAGGGCCCAGAGCTGGATCAATGATCCTTGTGGGCCCCTTCCATCTCAGGAATCATGGAATCATTGGATCATAGAATATCCTGAGTGGATCTCCACAAGGACCATTGAATATTCTATGATTTCTACAGTTGTCTGATTAATTAGCTGTTGCAGCCACTGCCTCTGTTTTTTTTAATGTAATCTTGAGCAAAGGATATACACCCATGATCCTTGGGACAATTATGGCAGACAGTGTCTCTGGTTTTCTGCTTCAAACAACTCTGCAATTGCCATTTCTCAATTGGACCATTCATCTCTCACCCCTCATTGATCCTAAATCTGGCATCAGTGGACAGGGGTTGGATGGAGCAGGCTCCAAATGAGGGGGCAGCAGATTTCTGCTTTAACTCAGAGGGAAGCCAAGGCTTATTGCAGCTTTTCTGTGAAGACAGCTGCGAACACCTCACGGCAAAAATGTGCTAAAGCCATCACAGCTGTGCAGCCAGGCACAGGGGCTGCAGTGGTCTCTGGACCAGACTCCCACTCGTCTGTGAAGCTGAAATCAGTTCTTCCTGAAACACAGCAAAGTGATAAATATCTCCTTTTTCCTTTCTATTTCTATCACAGGGGAGACAAGTTATCAACAGCCCTCATCTGAACCAAGCCTCTGCACAAGGTAAGGCTCTGTTTTCTTTGCCTCCCCATGGGGTTTTGCAGGGTGGTGGTCCCCAAATGTCAGGGTTTGAGGACGAGCCATCACATCGCATCACAGGCGTGTGGTTTCTGTATTTGCAGCCGTGCCAGGCAGGGAGTTTATCAGAGTGGTTCAGAAAACTCAGTTTACATCACCAAGTCCTTGCAGCTGCCAATTCTCCCCTTGCTCATCAAAGAAATCCAGAGGGAAAAGCACTCCCTCTCCTTTGGAAGCCAGGTGATCTTTAAGGTCTCTTCCAATCCTGTGATTCCATGATTGCTGGAGCAAAGGGAGATCTGAGCCTGGAGCTGTGTGAGATTTCTCTGCCCTGTCTGCAGTGTGACAAGTCATGGATGCTTTATCCAGCCAGCTGAAAATTTCAGAGGAAATAGCAGGCATCAGAGAGCCCAGAGAGGCTACAAAGAGAAGAAGAAGAAAGGGAGGAGAATAAAATAAGGGTACACAGAGCCCCTGCCTGGAGATGGGCTGTTGGCTTCATCCACCTCTGCAATTATCTGTGGGTCACAGATGGTGTTTGGAGATTATTGCCTTTTATCAGGGAGCCCTCAGCTCCCTCTGCCCAGCCTCCAGCACCAGCTCATGTGAGTTTTTGTCAAAGAAATTCTGCAGATTAAGGACAGAGGGAGAGATAATTAGAAGAGGGGGGTTAGAAGAGGGGGTGAAATAGAGGAAGCTTGGAAGAGGGCAGTTAGCAAAACATGAAAGTTCTACATGTGGATGAAAGGGTAGGATTAGGGGAGATGGTGTGAGGGAAGAGAAAAGGGGGATGGTGGATAAATGGGATGGGTGGAATGACAGTGTTAGGTCTTCTTAGGTCTTATGGATGGTGATGGAGGGTCCCTACCGTGGGCCAAGCACAGGAACTCCTGCAACATCAAAATGTCCTTCAAGTTTGGCTTTTGTTATGGAGATCAAATTTGTGGGAGGTGAATATCTTCAACAACGTGATCTGGGGTGTGTTTTCATGGAAATGCCATTTTTCCAGAAACTGTTTTCTTTTGCAGAATTGTTTTCATGGCACGTTTCCAAGTGGCCATGCTCTCCCACCTCCCCAGCTGAGCAGGGACCGACAGTTTGTCACAGAATTTTTATCACAGAGTTTTTTTCACAGGGTTTTTATCACAGGATTTTTATCACAAGGTTTTTTCCACTCTGGTCAGAGTCAGAGCAGAAATTGTGATCAAGGAGGCGGATTTTACTTCTCCTTCATGCCCAAAGGCAGAAGTTGAAAGATGCTAAAAAATGGATTAAGTACAATATTAGCCATTTTCAGCTCTCAAAACTAATTTTGTTCATTAGATTCAGTTCCAGTTCTGGAAGAATATTCACACTGACAGTCTGGAAAACTTCCTATTTTTCTCTGCCAGTGTCTGAGTTTCCTGAAATGATGGTACATCTGACTGTGCCCTGTATGGCAAAACAGGCTGATAAGAACCAAGCAAGATATTTGAGATACCAGAGATCTTCTCCTAAGTGACAGCAATTCAAGTAAATTGAAAGAGAAAGCACAAAATCCAGGCTCACATCATATAAAAAAATTAAATTCAGAGACATGAATTAAATCCTGTGGGAGCACTTTAAATTCAATCAGGGAAAATTATTGGCTATGGAAGTGTAGCACATGATGTAAAATCAACCCTTTCTTTTCCTGTTTTTTTTTTAATTTTTGTGAGTTTTTTGGTTTTGCTCTCCTTGAGTTTTGAATGATTTTTCGTTGTTTTTTTTCCTGATCTGAGTTGTTGAAATTGTCTCACACTTTCCAGCTTTCACACCTCTGTCTCAGAAATAATTTCTTTATTTATTTTTAACAAAAACCTAATTCCTCCTGACATTATTTATCCTCATGGAAATAACACAAAGGCAGGCAAGGGGTGCAGATCTCTGGATTCAGTGTGGTGCACGTGGCATCACCAATCCTTTTTTCACTTTGGGTGATTTTCCCATGGTGTGAGTCTCCCATTCATTTTAACACCATTCCCTGAGCAATCACAAAGTTTTTAAGGCTGGTTTTAAGTCTCTGTGGAGTCAAAATTTTAATTCTGAGCCCCCAAAGCCCCAAACACTGCAAAGTCCTGGCCCCTGGTGGGCCCCAAATCTAAGAATCCCATGGTAGGGCTGCTGTCTGCTTGCATTGGATGGATAAGACATAAAAAATAGGTAGAATAACCCGTGCCCTTGCCCTGCCAGCTGCTCACAGCTGGATTTAAATCCCACTGATGGAAAGGGCTGGTGGGTTTGGGTGCTTGTCCTCAGGCATTTTAATAACCTGCAATATCCCGAGGAGTCGAAGTCCCTGCAAGGTCATTTCTTCTGGTGAGGAACCACCACTTCTTCCACCTCTTCACTTGCTTCTTGCTGACCAAAATATGAACAGGACTGAGTTTCAGGGTGTGGAAGTTTAGCATGGTCTGGAACTCGAGGTCTTCTGTGGCGTCTCAAAGTTAAAGCCGAAATTCTTGGTTGTTTTTGTTGTTGTTACTTGAATGTGGATTTGAGTTTGAAAGGAATGCTGTCAGAAACGTGAGTTTGAGCTGAAGTGGGAGAAGGAAGGGTTGTTTCTACTGGAAAAAAAGGGCTGAATTTTCTGTGAGAAATTAAAAAACTTCTAACCAAAAATGTTTGCATTGATGTGGAGCATGTCTGAGGAGAGAAGGCTGAGGGAGCTGGGGGACTCAGCCGGGAGAAAAGGAGGCTCATGGGGACCTTCTGGCTCTGCACAACTCCCTGAAAACAAATTGTAGCCAGGTAGGGGTTGGGCTCTTCTTCCAGGTAAAAAAATGAAAGGACAAGAGGAGATGGCTTAAAGTTGCACCAGGTGAGGGTTAAATTGGATACTAGGAAAGAAATTTTCACAAAAAGTGTTACCAATCTTCAGATCAGGCTGCCCAGGCAATGGAATCACCATCCCTGGAGGGATTTAAAAGCCACAGGAATGTGGCACTTGGGGACATGGTTTAGGGGTTGCCTTGGCAGTGCTGCATTAAATGGTTGAACTGGATGACTTTAGAGATCTTTTCCCAGTTTAGGATTCAGTGATTCCAATCAGCCCATGCCAGGCTGAAACAGAAAGCTGAGCTCATTTCCAGTAGCAGTAAGCCATAACTCAGTGTACCCAGCTGGCCAACATGTCCTGCAAGTTGTCACTCACACCCTGACCATCCCAAAATGGCCCCAAACCAATGGATGATCCTATGGGACACCCTGGCACAGTCTGAGCCCTGCTTTGTGGCCATGAGGTGGTTGCAAAGACTTTCCATTCAGGACAAGCCAGCAGTGGGAGGACGGGTTGAATCATTCCTATTGAGCCACCAAACTGGCACTGAGCCTCTGCAAACCCTGCTGGTATCAGAGTTTGCTGACAGCAGCTCTGAGCCAGGATGTGTTTGGCTCCCAATCAAAGTCCTGGGGCTGGCAGCTTTATCTGAGAGCTCCTCACAGCCCCAACGAGCCTTTCATGGCCTGAGTGGATCAAACTGGTCCAAGGCAGTGTAATCCACGTGTTTCTCATGGGGTGATGGACTCAGGGACAGGAAGAGCCCCTTTCATCATGAGATGGCAACTCCTGCTAGCTCGGGCAGAGAGAGCTTTTCTTCTGGCTCATTTCAGTGTGCCTCTTGTGGGATAAGAGGTGATAAAGTATTTTTTCAGCATACAAACCCTTTTTGTCCTTGCTGTATTCTCTCTTTAATTTCACTTATTTTCACTTATGTCAGTCGCTTGGAGATCAAAACTCCATTTTCATTTTCTGGAGTACACAGCCACTCTGGGCTTGGATATATTTACACACTTGCTCCTATTTTTCTGAGCACAAGTGTGATCGTTGCATTATTTCCCTTTCAAGAGGACCAGGAGGGTGTGTGTGTGTGTGGATGGCAGGCTGGTTGTGGACACCTCATGCCCCAAACCCTTTCATGTCTGAGCAGATGTGTGATAACAACTTTCTCAAGGAGGCAGACAGAGTTTGGGTGCATTGCTAATTCGAGCTGCCTCAAGGGGAAGCCCCCAACCGTGCCAGCTATTTTCAGACTTCAAAGCATTCTCCCTCCTGACTGATCATCCTTTTCCCATCCTGGGAGAGAGGCTCTGCTGGAACCTCTCATGGATCTCCGATTTCCTTCTCAAAAGCCTGAAGGGAGCTGCTCAGGGCTCTGCTTTCCAAAGCTGCCTTTCCTCCCACGCTGACCCTTTCTCCTCCCTAACAAATTGCCATCGGAGCAGCAGCCAGCCTTGCACAGACACAAACCCCAAGTCACCCCAGAGACACGGTTATCTTGCAGTGACAAAGGGCCAGTCTGGCTCTCTTGCTGGTGGCATTATTTGAAAAGGTCACCCAAAGACAGTGGCTTGACAGGCTGTTTTGAAAAATGCTAATAATAGGCTGTCCATCGGTCTCAGCGCATTAATTAGGCTGAGCACAAGCTGAAGCCTTCCTGCAGCACAGTTAAAATTCTCTTTTTCTTTTTCTTTTTCTTTTTCTTTTTCTTTTTCTTTTTCTTTTTCTTTTTCTTTAAAATTTTCTTAAAATTTTTCTTTAAATTTTTCTTTTTCTTTCCTTTTTCTTTTTATTTAATTTTTTCTTTTTATTTAAATTTTTATTTAAATTTTTATTTAAATTTTTCTTTTTCTTTAAACTTTTATTTAAACTTTTATTTAAATTTTTATTTAAATTTTTATTTATCTTTACATTTTTCTTTTTCTTTTCCTTTTCCTTTTTCTTTTCCTTTTTATTTTTATTTAATTTTTTCTTTTTATTTAAATGTTTATTTAAATTTTTCTTTTTCTTTTAACTTTTATTTAAATTTTTATTTAAATTTTTATTTATCTTTACATTTTTCTTTTTCTTTTTCTTCTTCTTCTTTTTTCTTTAAGTTTTTCTTCCAATTTTCCTTTAAATTTTTCTTTTTTTTTCTTTTTCTTTAAATTTTTGTTTCTCTTTAAATTTTTATTTTTCTTAATTTTTTTTATTCTGTTTTTGCCCTTCTCCTTCTTCTTCTTCTTCTCCTCCTTTCCCTCCTTCTCCTTTCTTTCTTCTTTTTCACCCTTGCATTTTGGTTTGATTTCTGTGATCCTGCGCATGTGCTGGTTCTTTTTATAAACTTTGATTTGCCCCAGAATAGCTGCTCTTTTCTGCTTCAGCAGCTCCGAGCGTGCAGAGCACAGGGGAAAGGTTGCAGCGCTTCCCCGAGAGCAGCCCCGGCACCTCTGGGGTTTGCAAACCAAGAGATTCAGCTCCAGCACACAAGGATCAGCCTGGGCTGGTCCAGAGCATCCTGGCACGTGGACAGGGCTCATAAAAATGAGAAAGAGAGGGATTTTTTATATGGGCAGAAAGTGACAGCACAAGGGGCAGCATTTTAAACTGGCACAACTCAGGTTTGGGTAAGATGTGAGGAAGGAATTGTTCCTTGTGAGGGTGGGGAGGTCCTGGCACAGGGTGCCCAGAGAAGCTGTGGCTGCCCCTTGGAAGTGTCCAAGGCCAGGTTGGAAAGGGCTTGGAGCAACCTGGGATGGTGGAAGGTGTCCCTGTCCGTGGCAGAGGGTGGCACTGGATGAGCTTTAAGGTCCCTCCCAACCCAAACCATTCTGTGATTCATTCACTGCAAGGAAAAGTGTTCAAGAGGGAGGGATGACAAGATATCAGATGAGCTCAAAGCACAGGCCACAGACCATGAGCCCAAGGAGAGCTAAATCCTAGAAACAGCCTCAACAGAAACTGCAATGACTTTATGCTTTTTTCAATTGAAGAACCCCACATCATTTTCAGTCAAATTCCACAGCCGCCATGAGAAATGTTGCAGTTTTCATTTACCACTGTGTAAAACTCAGGCTGAACTCTGACAGGTTATTTATAACCCTTCTAATTCCACACAACCCCCTTTTTTTTGTTGACACTCTGAGTTTTGTGGACTGGGGGGGTGGTTCTGTAGTGTTTTAAAAATACATACACAGGAAATGCTTTGTTGAATCAGTGTTAATCCCTGAGCAGAGGTTGTGTTGATCAGGAAAGCTGGGTTGGTGGAAAGGTTGGATTTGGGGGTGGGAGGATGACAGAGCCCCATGTTTAGGGGCTGAAATGCCCCACCATACACCCAGGTGTGCATCAAGCCACTCAAGGAACAGTCTGGATGCAAAGGAGTTAATTCTTCTTTCAGATCACTTGTTTGTGGTTGCACTGTACGATTTTCCTGCCTCAAGTGACCGTGACCTGGAACTGGTCAAAGGGGAGAAACTCCAGGTCCTCTCCAAGTAAGTGACCCAGGAGGAAGTTCAAAGATGAGCACAGGGAGGCTGGGAAAGGGGAAACCTTGGGGTCAGCCACCACTTTGCAGCTGACCAGAGCTGATCCTGTGCCTTGGCTGTGCTCCAGAGCGTGGATGTGGGTACCCTCTTCTCTCTGCAGGGTGACATTTCCGTGGGTCACAGAAATGTCTGGGGCTGGGGACTGTCCCTGCCTGGGTGGTACTGGCACCCTCTTTGCTGTCAGTGCCTGTGGGTGCAGAAGTAGCATAAATAACAACAACAACAAAAAAACAAAACAAAAAAAACCAAAACAAAACAAAAAAAACCCCAAAAAAACCAGCTCCTGTCCTGTGTTTGTGCTGATTCTGCTTCTGCAAAGGATGTGGGTTGGGTGTAGTCAGAGGAAAGGACAGAACTGAGCCAGACATTTGTGAGGTTTCATTTCAACTTCTCAAAGTCACTACAGAAGAGGCCCAGTCCATAACAGGGCAGAGGTGAGCTTGGGGCCCCCAGGCCTTGGAGGGCTGCTCCATCCTTGACTGCTGGAGGTTTGAGGTGGCCCCCAGAGGTGACATTTCTCACCCACATGCCAGGGGCTGGGACCTGTGGGACAAGGAAGTGGAGAACCCCCTGCATGGGGATGACTTTGGGTCATGGCTGGTGGCTCAGTCAGCAGTGGGACAGCAAGGTGGGGTGTCTGGAACACAAAGGAAGGAGCAGAAAGGACCCCAATGCATTGTTCAGGAGACAAAATAAACCCCGTGACCACTCGAGGTGTGTGGCAAAGATTTGGGTCTGTGGTTGCTCCACATTCATGGAAAGAGATTGTCACCTCCACAAGTCCCTGAAACACCAACAGCCACCAACCTGGTTTTGGTGCTTGGGAACCCAGAGGGAACTGCAGAGGGGATTATGGAGTCCTGGTCCATCTGCAGTGCTCAAACGCCACAATCCACATCCCCACAGCCTCAGCTTGTCACAAAACCTCCTCTGGGCACTCACACCTTCTCCTCTGCTCCCTTTGCAGAGAGGGGGACTGGTGGCTGGCAAAGTCCCTCAGCACTGGGAGGAAAGGATACATCCCCAGCAACTTCGTGGCACAAGTGGACAGTTTGGAAGAGGAAAAGTAAGTGGGAAAGCTTTTGAGAGGTCAGCATGGATGCTGCACCCTGGATCTCAACGAGCTCCAGGAGGAGCTTTATTGATGGCAGGAAGATGTCACTGCTGGACTGGATGGCAGGAGGTCTTTCCTCATGCCAAACAATGCTGCCCAAAAGCTCAGGACAAGTTTTTGATCATCATATTGGTGTGGAAAGGGAGGATGAGGTTGTTTTGGGGAAAGTGGGCAAAGGTTCCTGTCCCATTGATTGCGCCCACTGTGGAAAACAAGGATTTGGGGAGAAAGGTTATGGTGGCAGTGCCAGGGACCATCTTCTGGTCCCACTGGGCCAGTCCACCCACACAAATGGCTTCAAACCTCTTCACCTTCCACGAGAATATCCATAAGTAAACTGGGAATCTCTGGATGGCGTGCACTGATCCAGGTCTTGGATCTGCCAGGGGCCACACCAACAATTGAACAAGACAGAAAACTGGGTGCCAGCACCCAGACCCACAGAGCTGTTTTTCACATGAGCCCAGATGCAGCCTCCCTGAAAGCAAAATTGAATGAAAGACTGGAGTCCAAAGAGTTTATTTTGCTATAATACAAACAGGAGGAGATTTTTTTTCCATGAGTTATCCTCCTCTATGGCATTCAGCTCTAAATGATCAGTCCTGCCTTCAATCTCTTCTTGGAGGGACCCAACCATCACTGAGTTCAGCAAATATTTAGCAGGGCACAGAAATGTGGCTGAGACATAAAGGCTCTTTGTGTGGGATACTGCACATCCCATCTAGTCCCCACACTATCCGAATTTCCAGGCTGTGAAACAAGTCCAAAGTGATCCAAATCTGGTGTTAATCTACCCAAAACAGTCTATTATTGCCACTTTCCAGTAGATAAAAAGCTACTTGCTAATAAAAACAACCCTCAGTTTCACAGTGTAATGATTAATTAAAAAAAAAAAAAAGAACTAACTGGGAAGAATTCCATTTTTTGTAGAGTTTTTCCTTTTCAAGCCATGCTTTTGCCTTTTCTGTCTCCCAGGTGGTATTTTAGAACTCTGAGCAGAAAAGATGCTGAACGGCTGCTGCTGTCTTCTGGGAACAAAGTTGGCTCTTTCCTTGTCAGGGAAAGTGAAACCACCAAAGGTGAGATCCATGGAGAACAGGTAATTCCTCATTGTTGCCCAGGCTTGGAAAACCTTCAGCAGGGCTCTAGGAGTGAGCTGGGGGTTTGGAGGGCAAAGATTTGCTCATGATCTACTCATTTGTGCAGTTCTGGATGTGGTAAGAGTGGCTCTTCCACCAGAGTTCATGGCAGAGACACAGGAACACAAATAAGCAAGCGGATTTTCTAAAATAGTTTAGGGGGTTTTCTTTTCCTTTTCTTCCCAAGGAAATGTCTCTCTCTCTTTTTTTTTTTTTTTTTTTTTTTTTTAAGATATTTCTACACACTCTTTAAGGAATATTGCTCCTGTTTGCAACAGAAACTTGCACAGTTTGGAAAAAAGCCATTTTCCTAGGGAAAACATGTTTTTCCTGATAGTTTGATAGGGGAACTCATACAAACCAGAACTTTTGGAAGGAGAGTGACTGGAGCAGGATAGATGGATTTCATCCACTTTCCTTTCATATGAACACATCTGATTTTTGAAGAAATTATTCAGTGAGGATGGAAAGGCCAGAGAATGCTCCAACTCCTCTTGGGCAGTGGATATAGTTATTAATATATATATAAAATATATATATATTAATTATAATTATATATAATTATATATATTATATATTAATTATAATTATATTATATATATATATATATATATATATATATATATATATATATGTATATAAATAATAAAAACCCCATGCAATTTCAATTTCTTTATTCCATGCTATTAATTGATAGAGTCTGGAAGTTAGTTTAGGTTTTCCCATGGGAATTCCTTATTGTTTCTTTCCTACTTTTTTCTCCTTGCTTCCTCTGGGCCATCATGTGTGTTTACAGCATGGAGATGCTCATGGTTCTGCTCTGAACCAGATCCATGGAGTAGTTCAGGAAAGTGCTTCAGTCTTGCTGTCATTTGGTTCCTTTCCTTCCAAATGGATGCAGGAGTCTTTCCTTGACACGTGGGAAAAGGTGCTTTGTGTCTTCCCAATAGAATCAAGGAATTGTTTAGGTTGGAAAGCCTCTAAGGTTGTGGTGTCCAACTGTGACATGATCAGTAGAGAGTTGGAGCATCCATCTGAAATCATATGGAACCTTCTTTCCCTTGACTTGTTTCCCAAACACTTCCAAAGTCCCAGGCCAAACAGTAAGAGAGGGAACAGTCTGGTTCCTCCATCCTACAAATGACTCTTGCCTACTGCAACATCTCCTACCTCCTTCCTTGCCTCTTTTTTTCTCGTATTCGCAAGGGAGATCTCCAAGCCAGCACCTGTTCCTTCCACCATGGAGATGCTCCTTCCACCATTGCCAGAAAATCAAACAGTGCCAGGGTCTGGATGCAGCAGCTGGAATCTCATCCTCCTGTGGCTGTCTCCCTCAGCCCCCAGACAGTGGGGCTGTGTCAGACTGTAACATCCTACTCTGAATTTCCCCCTCTGCCCCATGCCTGGACTCACCTCCACACATCCCTGCTGAGCTGATGCTAAGCAGGAGGGCTGCTATCCATAAGGATTTGCAGCTTCCAGAATTTTTAGGGAACATTCAGCTCAGGAAACATTTCAGATACTTGTTTCTAAGCATTTCACTTTATAAGTCACTTTTTCTGCTGTATATCAGTTTCCCTCCTACTTTTGTGGTGCTTTTGCAGTGATCAGGCTTGGACTTAGAACCACGTGCTGCTCTTCTGTTTATCCCATTCCCATTCTCCCTTTGTTTGTTGGGATATTTGGGGTGTTCATTGCACCCAGGAAGGGCAGGGAGCACCACAAAGCAGACACTCATGTGCTGTGTCTGAAGCTCTGTCCACACATGATCCTGGTCTTTGTGGCATCTCTAGGTGCCACACATGCATGGGATCAGACCTTTCCCTACACTTGTTCAGGACAATTGTCCCCAACTTCTGCAATTATCTGGAGTGTGGGTGGGTCTTAGTCTCACACGGGGCTCGAGCAGAGGTGCTGGAGTCCTGAAATCCAAGGAGAAATCACCAGATCCTCAGTTCCCCGTCTCTGCTGTCAGAAGAAGAATGAGGTGTGGGATATCCTGCATTAGCAGATGTGGGTTCCACTCCATGAAAGCCCCATGTGAGTCCTGAATGCTCAGATGTGTCTCTGCCCTGTGACTTTTCTGATATTTAGGATAAAATACGGGTGTTATTCCTTCGAACACCTCATCCTCTGAATCATCCAGCTGCTGCCTGAGCACTCTGGGCTTTGGGCTGCCTGAATGGCCACGTTTGATCCATCTTAGCCACAGCTTCCTCCACCCTAAAGAGGAAGGGAAAAGACAAAGCCAGGCATCTCCAAATGTGCCATGAGGCTGAATTCCCTGATGTGAAGCACCCTGTGGCTCACCAAGAGATGTGCAGAGCAATGCTATGGAATTAACCCTGCCCTTAGAGCCCCACTGTTTTTTCCTGGTTTTCCATCCCCATGACGGGTGTTTTCATTCACTTGGCACATCACCAGCAAAATTTGACCATCAGGGACAAATTTTAGTCACTGGGCTGAGCTAAATCCCATTAATGACTTAAACTGGGAAGTGGTTGCCTCATACTGGGATGTCTCAGGCACAGTGGGATGGGTTCTGCACCCTGACTTGGAGCAGCACCTGCTCCAAGGATGGGCACCTATTCCCAGCCCATCTTGAGAAGAGTCTCATTTTCCTCACGGTTTGAGATGCAGAAATTCTGCAAATCTTCAGAGCCAATATTTCTCAGAGTCCCCAAAAGGCACATTCAGCATCCTGGGAAGACGGGGACAGTGTGGGAAGCACCAAAATCATCGAGAGAGCACTGTCCTTGCTGAAGCTGCTGCAAATAAACAAAGTCCCCCTGAAGTACCAATCATTCCAAAAGCTGCAGGAGCACATTTGCCCAGCTGTGCTGAGCCACGGGCTCCTGGCTACCAGCAGCATTCCTGCATCTCTGCTGCCAGCAGGAGGGACCTCACTGAGCTCAGCCTCTGCATCCAGCTCAGCTCCTGCCCTTCCCTTGGGAAGGATTTTAGGGGCTGGTGAGAGCTGTAGGAGCAGGAAATGGACTAAACACATGTCCCCAGGTACCACATCTACATGGCTTTCAAACCCTTCCAGGGATGGGGGCTCCATCACTGCCCTGAAGCTGTGCCAGGACTGGCCAAATTTTTGATGAGGAAATTGTTCCATAAATTTTGTACTCTGGACCCTTTACCAGTCCAGGTGTGTGCCAGGATGCAGAACAGGTGAATGTCCCTTGAGGCTGAGGAGCAAGAACTCCTTTTGGCTATCCTGGATATCATCAGAGGGAATTAGCAGCCAATGATTTTTATTTTCTGCTGTCACTGGGAGCAGGGACCAGGTTGGATGGGGCTTGGAGCAATCTGGTTTAGTGGAAGGTGTCTCTGTCCATGAAACAAGATGAGTTCTAAGGACCCTCCCAACCCAAACCATTCTGTGATTCTGTGAAGGAAGAATTGAATCTTTCCCTTCAGTGCCCTTGCCTCTGCACTGCAGCTCCCAAGGGAGGAGGACAGGGAAGCTCCACCACGCTCCCTGCAGCAAATTAAACTGTGGCTGGGGCTGAGATGCAGTCATTAGCTTAATGACAGGGTAAGAATTAACTCTGGCAGCTGAGATTGGCCCTGACTCTGTTTGAGAAATGTAGGAGAGTTTAAAGGGTTGGTGGGGCCTGGAAAGGAGATCCTGTGGGAGAAGAGTGTTTTGGGTGCAACCACTGGCAAACAGGGCAGGTCTCCATTCCCTGCTGACTCTCAGCCCCCAGACACCCCCTTGCAGAGGTGTTTGTCATCAATTCCTGGATTTCCTTCTGCAGAATCATTTGGCCTCAGTGCAGCTGCCTTCACACCAAGTTTGGCTCCTTCCTTGAGCAGTCCTCACCCTGTAAAAATCCCACACAAACCCTAAGCTGTGTCCCAGGCACACCAAACACCCTCCTGGTGCCACATGAGCCCAACTCTCCTGGGCTGCAGCCTGGCCTGGGCAGTATTTCAGTCTCTTTGAAATTAAAACAATGTCATCACCCTCAACAGCAATAATGAAAGATAATAACAGTTAATAGCAATAATAGAAATAACAGAAATAATAGAAATAATAGAAATAATGATGATGATGATGATAATAATAATGATAATGATAATGATAATGATAATAATAATAATAATAATAATAATAATAGTGTTGTGTGGTCATCAATGTCATATTCTTCTTCACAGAATCACAGAATCATTTAGGTTAAAAAAGATCTCTTAAGATTATCAGGTCCAGCCTTGGGCCTTGATGATTATTATCATTATTTTGGAGTTTAGGGCCACATAGGTACCACAGAGGAGCCAGCAGAGCCATTTCTTTGCTTTTCCCTCGAGGTTTTATTGCCCCACTGAAGGTGTTTCAGGGCTGTTTCTCAGCTGTTCAGCTGCAGGACTGATCAAATCAAAAAGGCTTGTTAATTTGTCTTCTGCCTGACATTCATGGTGAAGGAAAGAAAACCAGAAGAGCTTCCTCTGCTGGGGAGACCACCACGTTAAATTGAGGTTCTCTGGCTCTGCATTTAAACCACCAGGTTTTTCCATGAATTTTACACCATCAGATCTGGTCTCTGCAGGAAGGGAGTCCCCTCAAAATGATTGCTGGCGCTTGGGAAAACTTCAAACTCTTCCAAACTCTGCTTGTAAAGATTTATGATCGCTCCAACAGAGCAAATATCCACAGAAGTGGGGAGCTTTTGCTGCTTTTTATAAATGCAAATGGGTTTCAGGCACAGTGTAGGGAAAACTGCTGGTGCTGGGATGGAGAAACACCAGGCAGTGAGGATTTTATGTTAATAAATTTTCCCCTCACGTGCAGGATTAGGGTTTCAGAGTTGCTGTTGCTTCTTTTTATGATCCTGCATGAACAGATACACCCTTTTAAACATGTATAGCCTTGCCTTTTCATTAAAAAAACATCAAAAATGGGCAGTTTATCAGACCAGGTGATATATTAGACTTAGAACAGCCCAGCAGGCTTGTAACAACTCACTCCAGAAATACAATCCAGACAAAGGGGGGAAAACACCACTGCTAAGCTGCCTTGAACCACACTGACACAGGCTGGAAGTTCTGCTCTGCAGCAACATCTAGTGATGCTTTTGTGCACTGAAAACCAGCCTTGGTTTAGATTCTCATGGAGGGAATAGCAGGTTGGAGTGGTGGAGGGCTGAGCAGCTCCCTTGAGGCCCAAAAGGGACAAGATTCTAGATGGGAATTCCTGGATCTGGTTTAGCCATGGTCACAAGTTTGTGGCTGAACAAGACAATTCTCCTGAACTCACTTTCTGTTCTCCTCCTCAGCTGAACCACTGACCTTGGCACAAGGTTTAATAATGTTTAATCCAGAGGAAGAAGGCTTTAAATGGCTTTAAGTTAAAAGAGGGCAGGTTTAGATTGGATGTTGGGAAGAAATTCTTCACTGTGGGGGTGGTGAGGCCTTGGCACAGGGTGCCCAGAGAAGCTGTGGCTGCCTCTGGATCCCTGGAAGTGTCCAAGGCCAGGCTGGACAGGGCTTGGAGCAACCTGGGTTGGTGGAAGGTGTCCCTGCTCATGGATGGGCAGGGCTGGATGAAATTTAAGTTCCTTTCCAACCCAAACCATTCTGATTTCATGATGCTGAGGTTGGCAGAGCTCAGACGGGAACATGGAGCTGTGGAAAAACCATCCTGACCTGGGGAACATCTGACTGCTCTGCCTGCAGAGGTGCTGCTGGTCCCCACAGGGCTTCCAAGGGGCTGTTGGCCACAGCACAGGCAGGGGTGTTACTCCTGGAAACCTCACTGGATCAATTAAGCTTTGATGAACTTTTATCCTGTCCCCTTGCCTTGGAGAGAGGGAAGCTGTAAATTCTGGGGGATTTGCCCTGGAAAGGCACCAGCCAGGGCTGGTTTGGAGCTGTTGATGGAAAGAGGAGGGAGCTGGTCCCTGGCTGGGGTGCAATTTGTCCTCACAGCTCCTTCTGCTCCTTCTCCAGATGCCTATTCCCTGTCTGTGAGGGACAACACCTCTGCTCACGGGGACATCATCAAACACTACAGGATCCGCTCCCTGGATGGAGGGGGGTACTACATCTCCCCCAGGATGACTTTCTCCAGCCTGCCAGAGCTCATCCATCATTACAGCCGTGAGTTGTCTGCCTTCCCTCGTGGGTTTGTGCCCTGGAAGAGGGTGGGGACAGAGGGAGGATAGGTTTGGGGGACACCACAGCTGCTCACAGGGCGGGTGTGATCCTACAACCAGCACCCATGCCCTGGTTTCCATCTTAGGGAATTGCAAGGGTGAGCTCTGCCCCCAGCCCTAAAGTCAGGGAGTGTCTCCCATCAGGAAAGGAAGGAGGTGAATGTTGCCAGGATATGCAGGAGGGGTGCATGGGAAGCAAGGTTTGGAATAACTGGGCAGAATAATTTGTTCCTCTATGGCTCCCTTTGAGCTTTCCTCTTTGATTGGGGCCATTCTGGGTGCCTTGACCCCTGTGGCTGAAGCTTTTCATGAACTCATAGAATTATAAACATTGGGAAAACCCTCTAAGAGCACTGAATTCCCCCTGAACTGCCAATGCCACCACTAACCCATGTCCCCAGGTGCCACATCCACACAGCTTTTACACCCCTCCAGGGCTGGGGGCTCCACCACTTCCCTGTGTGGTTGTGGAGGTTTCCATGGGTTGATTTCTCCTGGATGGAGGAGGAGGAGGTTTTCTCTGCCATCCCACTGAACTCTCCTGTGCTTTGTCCTCCTCCAGAGAAAGGGGATGGGCTGTGCCAGCGCCTCACAGCTCCCTGCACATCCCTGGTTCCCCAGAGACCCTGGGCCCGGGACGAGTGGGAGATCCCTCGGGAGGCCCTGAAGCTTGTCAAGAAGCTGGGCAGTGGGCAGTTTGGGGAAGTGTGGATGGGTAAGTGGAATTCCTTCCATTCCAGGAAAAAAAGACATAAAGAGAGGAGATGGAAAACCCTTTTATTTCCCTAAGGCAAGACTATTCCAGGAGTGGGGATCCTTAAGGACAAACACATATTTATGGACACACACACTCACACAGGATTCCTGGGAAGGACTGGACAGCTCATATTTGCAAAGATCAGGGATTGAGCAAGGGTTTCACAGGGGATGGGTGTCGAACTCATTATTTACTCATCTCTTGGGATATGCACTCATTCTTCCTGGGAATCCTGGGCACAGCTGCAGTGATGCCAGTGATCCTAAGTCACACCCAGTAAGGTACCTGGGTGACATTTTCCCACTTTTTCTGCCTCTCTGTTCCACTTTTCAGCCCAGATCTCCATCCCTGATGCCCTCCCACCTACTGCTAATCAGCAGGAGAGGAAGTGGGGGGAGCTCAGCTTCCTTTGCCACCCTCTTTGTGGTTGCTGGTTGCCTTGGAAATGGAGATTGTGGACAGGACCAGGCTGAGTTCATGTGCTGACTGCTCAGTCCTGCCTTTTTGGCTGCATTTGGGTGATTTGGTGGGAGGCCCCAGGGGTTTCACCCAGAAAGGGTCTGGGAGGCCTGTGTGAGGATGGGCTCACTGCAAGGACCATCCCTGATGCAGCCTCATGGGTGACAGCTGTGACATGAGCGTCCCTTCCTCTCTTACACCTGCTGGCACTGGGATTTGCCACATATTCCTTCATGAGGGATTCAAGCTGTTCCTGTGGTTTTCTGCCCCATAGAGCCTGCAGATAGCTCAAAATTCCTCAAAACACCATCATCTCCCTGCAGGCTACTACAAGAACAACGTCAAGGTGGCTGTGAAGACCATGAAGGAGGGCAGCATGGATCCTGATGCCTTCCTGGCAGAGGCAAACCTGATGAAGAAGCTGCAGCACAACAAACTGGTCCGGCTGTACGCCGTGGTCACCAAGCAGCCCATCTACATTGTGACAGAGTACATGGCCAATGGTAAGAACCCTCCTGGAGCTCTGTGCTGGGCTTCTGCACAACAATTTGGTGGTCTGGCCAGTGCTCCTGTGCAGAATGAGGGTGGGCAGGAGGGGTTGTACCAAATCTGCAAGCAAGTGACCCAAAAGTTTGATTCTAATACAGAAAGAGACTTTCTGGGTGATGAAAAAACTTTGGTGATGCTCCATTTGATGAGTGTTTAAAGTTCCCCTCCCCACTGTTCTCGCTGGAAGTTTCTTTCAGGTTTTTCCTCCCCTCATGGTGAAATTATCCTTTCTTTTATCCCCTCTTGTTTGTAACAGTTCAAACTATGAATGCCCAGCAGTTTGCAACATATCTGTGCAAAAAAATGAAGGGAATTTGGGCTGTTTGGGAGCTTTCCTAATGAAAGATACTCCAGTGGACACCCATTCTGGCTCCTCAGATTTCCCTTAGCATGGAGGCAGATTTGCTGCATATATTCAGAGAAGCACCAGGGAAAACAAATTTGTAAATTATTCAGAAGAGTGACAGCAGTCTCTCCTCTCCTCTCCTGCAGGGTGTTTGCTGGATTTCCTGAAGACAGAAGAAGGAAGCCAACTGAATCTCCCCAAACTCATTGATATCTCTGCTCAGGTCAGTGAACATTCAGTGGGAAAAGGATCCAAGTTATTTGTTATAACTCAGTGAAATTCCTGCAAGTCTGCAGTCAGTCAGAGCAAAGGTTTCCTGGAGAAGAACAGCTCCTCCTGCTGTGCTCTCTTAGGGATTCTCCTCATCCTTCTCTGTCCATGTGCACATCAGATTTTTTTTTTTTTTTTTTTTTTTTTTTTTTTTTTTTTTTTTTTTTTTTTTTTTGCTTTTCTTCCTTGCTGAGCAGGAAAAAAATGTTTCTTTTTCTTTTTACCAAAAAAGGAGAAAAAGCTCAACAAAGAGATTTCCAATGCAGGACCAGCAGTTCTGCCCTTCTGAGGATGAGGCATAAAGGATCTTCTGATCCTCAAATCTGGGAATATTGCTCTTTAGGAAAGCAAACTTTTAGCCTTTAAGCATCTCCAGGCTGCAAATCCTCATAGCTGCAGCTGCAGCTTAAAATTTTAGTCCAGAAGTGCCTCTAAACACAAATAGGGAAAAATTAGGGAAAGCACATGAAGAATGAGAATGGCTAAATCACTGCACTTTGGTCCCAGACAGCTGTTGACAGAATTTGGCTCATCCAGAGCAGAGTCAGGCTAATAAGGAAATATTAGAAAAAAAAAATAAAATACCCTGAAGCATGAGGCTGAATATGGGATTTATCCATAAAATCACTCAGCTTCTCTTGTCAAAGTGGACTTGAGGAAACAATGTGCAAAGTTTGCTGGTTCCAGCCCTTATATAGATTTGCTTTTTAATAAATTAACAACTGGAAAATCTTAATATTTGAGGGGATGGTTTATTATAGTGAAATATTTTAATTCTTGCTTTAACCAGAATGAAAAGATTTAAATGCTTTAAAGCAGTGCCACCTTCTGTCATTTTTGTTTTGAACTTTCCATAGAGGTGCAGAGGAACCTCTTTCTGTTCCTTCCCTCTTCACTACTGATAAATTTTCCATATCTGCAGCTTCATCATTGATGTCTGTGAGATGTTATGGAGACAAATGCACGCTCCCTGTTTAGGGTATTTGACTTAATTACTCCCCTCCTTCCCTCCTCTCCTGAAAGCTCCACTTCCCTCCCTCCATCTTTCATTGTTTCATTCCCTCTCTTGAAAATTACAGCCTGTGGTTTGTGTTAAATTCCTGAGGATAAGGAATTAATTAATTCCTTTAATTAATTAATTAATTCCTCATTCCAATTAATCCATAGTACAGAGCCCTTGGGGTTGGTGGGAGCATTCCCCAGAAATTGGCAAGATGCATTTCTGTGCAGGACCAGAACAATCTCTGGGTGACTCAGAGCAAAGATTTTGGTCAATGTTACAGAGTTATGGAATCATGGAATGGGTTGGGTGGGGAGGACCTGAGAAATCATCTCGTTCCAACCCGCTGCCATGGGCAGGGACACCTCCCACTATCCCAGGTTGCTCCAAGCCCTGTCCAACCTGGCCTTGGACACTGCCAGGGATGGTGGGGCACCCACAGCTTCTCTGGGCAAATTTCACCACACAGCAGGACCAGGATGATTGAACACAGACCAAACTCCCACACCCCAATCATGCAAAACCCACAGAAATCACCCTCAGCATGGGGTAGAAAGGATTTTACCCTTCCCTGAGGCATTGGCATCAACTGGAAGAACAACTTTCAATCCTTCCCTCTCCCAGCCCAGCGCCACCTCCCCAGGGCAGGCACTCAGACATTCCCTGGGTATCTCTGGGAGGAGCAGCAGGAGGAAAGGGCAGTCTCATGAGCTGTTTTGCAATCTGCTTATCTGTGGTGTTGGGGTGACATCACAGCTCAGCAGGCGCCCAACCCTCTGGAGCGCATTTTTTGATCCAATGACATCCGCGTGAGTTAAAATTAGAACAGTCTGGGCTGATACGCTCGGTCCTGTGGTCAGTCTTGAGGGTAAATGCTTGAAAACACTCTGGGCTGGAACAGGCTGAGCACCAGGTCCTATCTCATTAACATCAGGACAGGAAATTACATCAATTCTTCCATTTTCCACTGCAGAAATCAGCCCTTGCACTAGAGGGGTGTTGACACAGGTTAGAAATGCAGCATTGGAAAGTATGTGTGAGTATCCTGTTTGAAACCACATGTGAGTGCAGAGGCTCATGTGAATCTGCATGGAGTGGAAAATTGCTCTGCCCTCACCCACAGGCACTTAAAACCTTTAATAGCTGCTACCCCTTGCTGGCAGGGGCTGCACACGTCCACTCACCTTCCCAATAAATGCCCAGTCCAAATCTGAGACTCGACCTGGCAACCTCTGTCTTCTATCAATCTCCCTTTTCAACCCCCAGCACTCATCAGTGAAATATTGCTGCTGTCATTGATAGAGGCTCATCACATACCAGCTGCCTCAATTAGATTTTAGGAATAAATTCTTCCCCATGAGGGTGGTGAGGCCCTGGCACAGGGTGCCCAGAGAAGCTGTGGCTGTCCCTGGATCCCTGGAAGTGTCCAAGGCCAGGTTAGGTGGGGTTTGGAGCAACCTGGGATAGTGGGAGGTGTCCCTGCCTATAGCAGGAGGTTGGAATGAGAAGATCTTTAAGGTCCTAAGGTCTCTTCCAACCATTCTATAATTCCGTGATTTGCTAGTTTGATTTTTTGTGAGGTTTTTTTTTCCTTTTCCTAATTCACATATTTAATGGAATGTTTATGACTAAAATGCCCACTGGAGAAGAGAGACTTTGTGGCAGAAACTGGGAATCCAGTGATGTGGTTTCAGCTCTCGCTGCAGACACGACTCAGGGCAAAACAGAGAGTGGTGCTTCTGTTCTGCTTCACTTGGCTGCTCAGGATGGTAAAGCTGAATACCTGCACCTGTATAAGTGCAATAGCTATTTATTTACCTGTCTGCTGATCCACCTGTCCGTCCGTCCATCCATCCATCCATCCATCCATCCATCCATCCATCCATCCATCCTTCCATCCTTCCATCCATCCATGAGCAACGTAGGCACATCCATGCTCACGGAGAGACAACAGCAACCCTGTAAAAATGCTGTGCTTTGCAAAGGTGGGTGAAAACCACCCAAGATCCCATGGGGAGGTGATGACGAAGGTGGGCTCTTCCTCCCCTCCCAGGTGGCAGAGGGCATGGCCTACATCGAGCGCATGAACTTCATCCACCGGGACCTGAGGGCCGCCAACATCCTCGTGTCAGAGACGCTCTGCTGCAAAATCGCCGATTTCGGCCTGGCCAGGCTCATCGAGAACGAGTACCTGGCACAGGAAGGTGGGTGTCCCTCCCAGCACTGCCCTTATCTTCCACCCTGCTACTGAAGGGGTTTCTGGTGTCGAGATGGCCCCGAGGTGTCAGAAAGTCTCTTTTTCCCAGCCCCAAGACTGAAGAAGAAGGCAGAATTCCTTGGCTCTGGTTCTCAAGGTTGTTTATTTACTCTTTGCTAGTACATTCTTTCTCTGACCTGCTGAGATCTGTCCAGCAGGTTGGTTCATGGCACACTGACCACCTTGGGTTATCTTTTTATACTAAAAACTACGTGTACATTATTTACAATAACTTCCCAATACCTATCACCTATGTTAGACAGTGAGCTTCTACTCTAAACCAATCCAAAAGTGCCAGCATCACAGCAGAAGATGGAGGCCAAGGAGAAGAAGGAGAAAGGATGGACATGCCCAGATTCCTCCATCTTGCCCCCTGAACCTCCATTCTAAAAATCCCAAAAATCTATTTTTCACCCCGTGACAAACTAACTATTATTCTACTTAAACTCTCTTGACTTGTAATTCTTCATATAAAGGTGGTAATTGTTTTTTCCATGGGTCAAGATCAAAGGCACAGGGGTCTTGGGCTCTGTGCCAAGGTTTCTGAGCCCTTTGGCAGGGTCTTGAGTCCTCCAGGGCAGCCAGAGGAATTTCCTGGGTTCCAACAAATACCTATCACCTATGTTAGACAGTTCCTCTCTACTCTAAACCAATCCAAAAGTGCCACCATCACAGCAGAAGATGGAGGCCAAGAAGAAGAAGGAGAAAGACAGTACATGCCCAGATTCCTCCATCTTGCCTCCTGAACCCCCATTCTAAAAACCCCAAAATTCTACTTTTTCACCCTGTGACAAATTCATGAACATTCTATTCAAACTCTTGTGGCTTGTAACTCCTTGCACAAAGTTGGTAATTGTTTCCATGGGGTAAAATCGAAGGCACAGGTGTCTTTGACTCCATGCCAAGGTCTCTGAGGCCCCTGCCAGAGTCTCAAGTCCTCCAGGGCAGCCAGAGGAATATCCTGGATTCCAAATCCTACTTCCAGGAATGCCAGGATACAAGGCTGGCATCAGGCAGAGGGCAGGAGAAACAAAAACACCCAAACATCCAGTCCTGGGAGAGGCAGCAAGGCTTGGGGGCTATAAAACCAACTGAAAACTGCAGGGGGAAATGGGAAAAAACTCTTTCTATTCTCTTTGGGGGAGTCCCCAGAGGAGGAGAAATTTGACCTCTGCTAATGAAGGCTGCTGCCTGTGGCCAGGGTTCTGCAGGGATTCAGTCCAGAGGGAAGGATACAACAGAGCTGGAGCCACAAATCTGGATCCAGCAGCAGCTTCCAGGTGTGCCAGGCAAACCAAGCCCTGACCACATCAGGTCCCTTCCGCAGCAGAGGGACCACATAGAAAACAATAAATCACTGAATCTTTTGGTTTGGAAAAGACTTCTGAGATCATCCCCGTACTGAGCTCTGAGCCCGAGGTCAGGCATGAGATCAAATCACTCAGATTGCAAAGGGACTCCACAGAGCATCAGGAAAAGCAGCAGAAGTGACTGAAATGAAACAATTCAGTCAGGCATAAGTGGCACTTACCAGAACATTTTCAAATTTTGGAAACCTGTCCACTTCTAGAGTTGGGATGAGATAAAATTCCCCTTAAAATATACTCTGAGGAAAGGAAATTTAATAGTTTTTATGGGTTTTTTTTAAATAAGATAAGAAACATTTCTTTCAATTTCCTGTCCCCAAAATCCTTTTTGATACAAAGCGTACCCATTTCAACATGCAGAACTATTTCAGACTAGTAAAAGATCCCAAATGTAATTTGGAAACTGCCATGAAGGGAAATTTTGACTTTTCTGCAAAATTTTAAGGCAGTTTTATCCTTAAGAGAAGCTTTGATGAAATCAGTATAATTCAGTTAATAACCAAAGGAGCTGCTTCCCCAGCAGAAAGCAGCTCCCACCAGCCTTTTTCCAGCTAGCTTTGCTCTGGAATAACACCTCCCCTCTATCTGCTTTGAACAATTCTCACTTCATATATTGCATTTCCCAGCCTTGTCACTCAGAGTGTGATGTGCAACAACTGAGGTGCTTATTTCACACCCTGCAGTTGGATTTCCAGTCCTGGGAGGATGTGTATAAATAAAAATGTGGTTTCCTCTGCAGTGTAACATGATCAGTTCCCACTTATCAAGGTGGTTTTGCTGTTGGCTTTTTGGTTTTTTTTTTTAGCTAAACTGAAATTGCAACCTTTTGGTCATTGCTGTCTACAGTGGGTTAAGCAAGAACTTGGTGGACAAAATAAAAAGGGACTTCTTTTGGTTTTAATAAAACTATGCAGCTTTAAGGACTGGGGAATTTATATTTGCTGTTATATTTATGCACTTTTGCTAAAACTACCCCCTTCTAATAAGTGATTTCACAGAATCATAGAGTACCACGTTGGAAAGAGACCTCAAGGATCATCTGGTACAATTTTCCTTGGCAAAAGCCAAAGAAATTTTATACAGAATAAAATCCTACTGTTGTTGTCCCATAATAAATCTGCCAAATTGGTTTTCAATATTCCATCCAGCTCTGGGATGGAGCAGGTGCAGAGGAGGACATGCAGATAATCAAAGGGCTGGAGCCCCTCCTAGGAAAAACCACAGAATGATAATCAAGAGCCCAAAGGAACCAGGGCTCAGTCTGGGGGAATTCTTGTGCCTGTGACAGGTGAGGGAGATGCTCTAACTCCAGGACTTATTTCCCTTTGTTTCCTTTGGGACAGGTGCCAAATTTCCCATCAAATGGACAGCTCCAGAGGCCATTAACTATGGGGTTTTCACCATCAAATCTGACGTGTGGTCATTTGGGATCCTCCTGACAGAGATCATCACCTTTGGCAGGATCCCTTATCCAGGTACAGGATCCCTTTTCTGGGTACAGGATTATTTATCCAGGTACAGGGTCCCTTTTCTGGGTACAGGATCCCTCATCCAGATAGAGGGTCCCTTTTCTGTGATCAGGATCCCTTATCTAAGTACAGGATTATTTATCCAGGTATAGGATCCCTTATCCAGGCAGGATCTCTTATCCAGGTACAGGATTATTTATCCAGGTATAGGATTCCCTTATCTGGGTACAGGATTATTTATCCAGTTATAGAATTCCCTTATCTGGGTACAGGATTATTTATCCAGGTATAGGATCCCTTATCCAGGTATAGGATCCCTTTTCTGGGTACAGGATCCCTTATCCAGGTACAGGATCCCTTATTCAGGTATGAGATCCCTTATCCAGGTACAGGATTATTTATCCATGTACAGGATTCCTTATCCAAGTACAGGACCCCTTATCAGGGTACAGGCTTCCTTATCCAAGTACAGGATCACTTATCAGGGTACGGGCTCCCTTATCCAAGTACGGGATCCTTTATCCAGGTACAGGATCCCTTATCCAGGTACAGGATTATTTATCCAGGTACAGGATCCCTTATATAGGTGCAGGGTGCTGGGAATGCAGGATGAGTGTCCAGGCACTTCCACACCCAGCTGTCTCTCCGATCACAGAATTGTTTAAGTTGCAGAAGGCCTCTAAATTGAATTAACCCAGCACTGCCAAGGCCACCACTGCCCCATGTCCCCAAGTGCCACATTTACAC
Source organism: Agelaius tricolor (assembly GCF_023055355.1). Classification (NCBI taxonomy): domain Eukaryota; kingdom Metazoa; phylum Chordata; class Aves; order Passeriformes; family Icteridae; genus Agelaius; species Agelaius tricolor. The sequence goes on along the minus strand of NW_027269261.1, from coordinate 112,090,060 downwards.
ATCTGGTAAATCCCTGCAGGGATGGGGACTCCACCACTGCTCTGGGCAGCTGTGCCAGGGCTGGACAGCCTTTTCCATTAAGAAATTGTTTTTAATACCTGATCAAAATATCCCTTGGTACAACTTGAGGTCATTTCCTCTTTTTTATCTGAGAGAAGAGCCCAAGGCCCCTGGCTGTCCCCTCCTGTCAGGGAGTTGTGCAGAGCCACAAGGGCCCCCCTGACCCTCCTTTTCTGCAGGCTGAGCCCCTTCCCCAGCTCCCTCAGCCCCTCCTGGTGCTCCAGCCCCTTCCCCAGCCCCGTTCCCTGCCCAGGACACCCTCCAGCCTCTCAATGTCCCTCTTGCCACAAGAGCTCCTTCAAGCTGGCTTTCCTTCCCTCAGTTATCCCTGCACAAAGCCAAACTCAGAGAGGGGAATCAGGGAGGGAACAGAGGCATGGAGAGGAAGCAAACCCTGAAGAAAAGTTTCCAGAATTCAGGAATTCCAGATTCAGGAACCGCCTCAGCCCCTCCAGCCCTGCCTGGGTGTGAACTTCGGGAAGCACCGACCTTTCCCCATCCCGGGTGCTGCATAACTCCTGCTGGGCTCTGTTTCCCCCCCAGGAATGACTAACCCCGAGGTGATTCGCAACCTGGAGCGGGGTTACCGCATGCCCTGCCCGGAGTCGTGTCCCGGGGAGCTCTACAGCATCATCCTCAAGTGCTGGCGCAGCAACCCCGAGGAGCGCCCCACCTTCGAGTACCTGCAGTCGGTGCTCGAGGATTTCTACACCTCCACGGAGAAGCAGTACGAGCCCGAGCCGCAGCAGTGAGCAGCCCCTGCGGGGACAGCGCTGCGCGACAGCCACCACCCGCCGGTGGCTCGGCGGCTCGGGTTTCCCTTCCTCCCATCCGCGCGTGGAGATGGGGAATGAGGAGAGACGGGAGGGAGGAGGATGCTGCCGGCTCTGTGGCTGTCGCAAAGACTGAAGAGGTGGCTGAGAGGTGGCACAGCTGTGCCCACCTGGCAGGCATCGCCTCTGGCACTAAGGACAGAAAACTCCTTTGTGACCCGCCTGGATAGAGAAAAGCCCCTCAGCCCCACAGCTGCAGCTCTGGGAAGAGGGGTCCGTGGCCAGGGTGGTGTTATGGGGGTGAAGAATCACTGCTGGTGATGCTGCACCCCCTCCGTGCTGCGGGCAGGGCTGCGAGCGTGTCCTGTCCGCACCTCCTCGGGCCACACCTGCAGGGTGATGCCGCCTCCCTGCCTCAAATCGGTAATAAACAACTGGAAACGAGGATTTCCCACTTCTTTACTGAAGAGTCAGGCTGGTGGTTTGGGGGTGAAGAATCACTGCCCTACTCTGCTGGAGATGCTGCACCCCCTCCGTGCCGCGGGTGTCCTATCCGCACCTCCTCAGGCCACGCCTGCAGGGTGGTGCCCCCTCTCTGCCTCAAATCAGTAATAAACAACTGGATTCGAGGATTTCCCATTTCTTTATTGAGGTGTCAGGGTGTGAGCGAGCCCCTGGAGGAGGAGGGAGAGGCCGGGGCCTCCCCGGGCAGAGCGGGGTGATGCTGCGGTGGTACCCGGGGAGGGAATGCGGGGATGCCCAAGGAGAGATGTTCGTGGTGTGGCCACGAGATGTCCCTCCTTCCCAGCGAATCTGGGCGGCTCTTGGGAAGTAAAAACTCATGTTAAAAAAAAAAAAAAAAAAAAAAAAAAAAAAAAAAACACCACTTCAGAAATCAAATCCTTCCTCGCTTGGCCGAGCCTTCGCTGCACAAGCTCCCGGTGCAAGAGCACGGCAGGTGCCGCTCCGCACCCAGCCCGAGAGGGTTCAAATGCCATTTCCCCGGTTTCTGGTGAATCTCCAACCCGGGGGGGATGCCCAAAAGAGGCTTCAGGCTGGTCTCCAGTCCGGAGTTTCACTGGGCTGAGGTGTGGAGGGCAAAGAAAAAGGGCACAGGTGGCACATGGGAGGAGTGTGAGGAGCGCAGGGGTGAGCTCCAGGCTGGGGCAGGGGGGAACACTCCAGAACCATCTCCCCAGGGAGTTTCATCTGCTGTTCTCTCCTCCACAAAGCAGATTTTGAGTCCAGCTGCAGAGGGTGCACTTCACAGTGGAAAAGGGAAGATATGGGAAAGAAACAGCAGAGATGGAAAGAGAAATCTTAAAATACTCAAATGGGGTTTGTAAGAAAGATAGGGACAGACTTTTTACCAGGATCTGTTGTGACAGAACAAGAGGTGATTTTTCTAAACTAAAATAGGGTAGATTTAGACCAGATATAAGGAAGATTTTAGAATGAAGGTGGTGAGGCCCTGGCACAGGTTGCCCAGAGAAGCTGTGGCTGCTCCTGGATCCCTGGAAATGTCCCAGACCAGGTTGGACAGGGCTTGGAGCAACCTGGGATAGTGGAAGATGTCCCTGCCCATGGCAGGGGGCTTAGAATGAGATGATCCTTAAGATCCCTTCCAACCTAAACCATTCCATGATTCTATGTCATGTGTGTCAGAAAAAGCACCCAACCAAGCCCAAGCCATGACACAGAATTATTGTTCATGCCACTGCTGCACAAGGGCCTAGGAGAAAAAGGAGTTGTCCTCCTGAGTGGGAAAGGAGGATTTAATAACAATTTTAAATGATCTCCCAGACTGAGAAAGAAGGGAACTGGCTGAGATGAGCCAGTCTCAGAAATGTTAGGTCTAGTGCAGAAACCCTAAGATATCTGGGATTTTTCCATAGGGATGATGGATGGAGGTCTGTGGAAGACCTGCATCCCTCTAGGACTACACTGGACCTGGGTGGAAAACCTTGGGCTGTGGAAAAGATCTCCATCCTCCCAACCTGAACCCTGTGAACTCAAGGCCAGTGAGGCCTAGAAACAATTTAAGATTAATCAGGGTCGGTCCAGTTCCTTTGGTTCCCAAGGGACAAGTCACATGTGCTATAATTACAAAAATCCCTTTTTAAACCACAGGGGGGAAAAAGCCATTTATTTCAATAACTTCATTGGAGTTGAAGTAAAAGTCTTTCCCCTTGTTTGAACTCCAGCTTGGTCTCTACCAGACACCAGGAACTCCATGCAGAACCAACAGATTCCTGTTAATGAGATGATAGTCAGGAAATAAATACAGATGAAAGCTGTTTGACTCCTTGGCTGTTAATATTTTATTGAAGTGAATACTGTGTATTATTTGTGCTGGAGCAAAGCAGGAAGAAGGGCTGCAGGGTGTCTGCTGAGCACTTGTACATTGCATTATCGCCCAAGGCCAAAGTGTCAAGTGTTGTGGCTCAAATTAGAAAGGAAATGGATATTTTTATGGCCAGTTGCAGCACGTGGCCAAGCCCAGGGTGAACATAACAAGAGGCTGTGGGCTGAGCTTCCTCTGCACTGGACACCACGGTCCTTTTTGTTCCTGCTGAACAATCAGGTTAAATTTGTTCCCTGGGGCAGACCTGGCTCCATGAAGCCACTGGAAACTCTTCCCTTGTTTTGGGGAGCAGGCTGGGGCTTGTGACACCAAGCTGAGCCTCTCCAGGGGATGGAGGGAGAGCGTGAGCTCCATGAGCAGCCATGGTTTTACAAAACATCCATAGTTTTACAAAACACCCACCAAAACCTCTGGGAAATGGGTCCTGCAGCTCCTCCACCACTGCTGGGCAGAAAAGGACCAGAATGGACATCAGGGGGTGCAGCCACAATCCCAGGTGAGGAGTGGGGTGCTGTCATCTGTGACCTCCAGCCCAGGATGTCTCCAGTGTCATCAGAAAGCTCTGGAAAAACCCTTTCACCCCCATACCAACCTGGCTGCCTAAGAGGTGCCTCTTCACATGGGTGAACTCCAGCCAGAGGCTCAAAGGGGAGTCCTGGAGCAGGAGAAAGGTGATAAAAGTGATCCAGGCTGTCAAACTCAACCTGCCCAAGAAGAACTTGTCGGGCTGTGCAAAGGTATTTCACAAGATATGAGTCAACTCCTGCCACAGACAGAGCATGAACCCCTGAATGGCCCAGACAAGGATTAAAAGTGTTATCAAGCGATGTGCATCCTGCATAATATCCAAGATCATAATATCCAAGATCATCCTTTCATTTCTTCCCTGGGTGCCACTGGAATGGTATTTCCAACTCTCACACTGAAAGATTCAGGCCTCCACTGTTGGTCTTTGCTTTCCTGTGCAGCCTTGGTCCTGTCACTGCATCCCCACCTTCCGTCTGAAATTTCATCTCTGTGGGTAATGTCTGGTCTTGTGCTGAGTTCCTTGTCATTAACACCCTGTTTGCAAGTGGTTTGAGGCTTTGGAGAGAAGGGTTTTGTGGTATTTCTCAGTTCTTCACCTTGCAGATGTAGAAATAGCTCTGGCTGCAATGCAAAACCTTCCCTGAGCAACGGCTGTGCCCTGTGGCACCTTGGCAAGTGGGGAGTGCATCTGGAAACCCGGAACCAGGGCCAGCAGGGGAGATTGGCATGGAAAAATCAGCAGGTGCTGAGGGGAGAGAGGAGGGAGAGCAAAGGAAAAGCAGTGAGAGGGCAGGGCTGTGGTTTTGCTGCTGTCTGTATGAAAGGTGTGGGCCCCAGCTTTCCCCAGAACCTGGGCACTCCCAGCAGTGTGGATTTTCTCATGTCTAATCAAAGATTCAGCACAGCAAACACTCCACCTGCAGCTGGACCCTGGAGCTGTGAGATGGGCTTGGTCAGCTGGGGTAAAACAAGAGCAAAGCAGCATCAAAGTCATGTCACAGAGCCATGGAATCACAGAATGCTTTGGGATGGAGGGAACCTTAAAGTTAATCTTGATCCAACCCCTTGCCATGGGCAGGGATACCTTCCACTATCCCAGGTTGCTCCCAGCCCTGTCCAGCCTGGCCTTGGACATTTCCAGGGATGCAGGGGCAGCCACAGCTTCTTCACAGACAAGGATTTCTTCCTAATACCTACTTGAAATCTATCCTCCTTCAGTTTAAAGCCATTGTCCCACCTCATGAGAAATGGGATTTTATTTCAATGCCATCCCATGCTGGGCTCTTGTTTGGAGCAGCACAGCACTGGCTGCTCACCCACAGGCACACTGCCACATTCCAGGAGCTCTCCCAAGGGAATAAAAGGAGGATCCAAGTGTCTCCACCTGCTCTGTGCAGAGCAGGCTGCCTGGAGCTTGCCTTGCTGGCAATTGGAGGCTGCCAGGGAGGGGAGGTGGTGAGGAGCCCTCACCTTGCTCTGTTTTACCTCCACCCACACACAGCGGGGTAAATATTCCCTGGCAAACACTGCAGAGCAAACAAGGGCATCAGTGCCCTGCCAGGCTGGGCTCTGGGCTCTGAGCTGCTCCACCAAAGGGAACAAGGATCACTTTTTCCACAAGGGCCCCCTCCCTGGCCAGGCTGCTCACTAGCCAAGGGAGAATTCGCTGAGCTTGCTTCTCTGAGGGGTCTTGGTTCAGAGCATCCCCAAGGGTGGTGACACTCCAGGTTGGCTGTGAAAAGCATTTGTGGCCATCCCTGACCAAGGAGAAGCTGGGTCTGTGTGCCACAGCCAGGCTGTGAGGGTGGCAGAGAGCACAGATGTGTTCCTGGTGGGAAGCAGAGACACAACCTACCACAAATCAGCCCAAGGAAAGTCCTCTCCATCGCCACTGGCTGCTCAGGGCAACATTCCATCTCTGCCAGCAGCCAGGAAATCCCTCCAGGGATAACAGGGCTCAAAGGAAGCATTTTCCTGCCCCAAAGAGGTTTGTGTTGGGCTGCAGGCAGAGGGCTGGGGCTGTTTCTGGAGGATTGCTCATCTCTCAGGGGGCTGAGCCAGGTGTTACAGCACCATCCCTGGCTTGGAAAGTCTCTAAACCACTGATTTCCTTGTTCTGCTCTCCCAGGGCTCATGCTGCACCCTTCCCCATGACGTTTGGGGTTGCCCACCACTGCAGACAGGCTGTGACCTGCCGTGGGTTCTCCTTTCCTAGGCTGCTTCCAGACCTCCTTTCTCCAGGGTTTCCTCCTCCCTTAATCTGTCCAAGGTCACTCCCAGCTAAAATTAGCAGTTTATCCAGTGTTGGAGAGAAGGGAAGGCCAGCTGCTCTGGCCTGCTCACCATCCTGGGAGCTGGCAACAGGAGATCCAGCTCTGACTCCCCTTGGAGGTGAGGATGGCCTTGCCATCCTCATGGTCAGCAAAAAAAGATTTGTAGCCAGCTTGTCCTCTTGCCTTAAACCTGAGCTACAGGTCTCTGCCAGCAAAGCAGGAGGAAGGAAGATCTCCCTGGAGCCACCAATCTCTGCCACCATCCTCTAAATGCCAGATGTCACCCTGATTGTACCAGAGCCAGGCATCATTGTCTCTGTGAGAGATTCCCCAGGAATCTCTGTGAGAGATTCCCCTCAGCCTTTCAAGTGTGTATTTAACTCATCCTCACCTGAACCTTCTTTCTGACCTTATCTTTCCTCTTTTCTTTCAAGGGCAGGCTGAAGCCACAGGGTGGAGACAGTGGGAAGGCAGCTGTGGCAGGGTGGTGGGAGTTTTCTGTGGTCAGCCCACTGCCCTGGGCTGGGGGTGCTCAGGATCATGATCAGAAATGGGAGTTTAAACCATCTTGATGTCTGGGAATGAGGACACTGCTGGAAATGAGGTAACAGCCTGCCCGGGGCGGTGGCTGAATCACCATCCCTGGAGGGATGAAAAGACATGTGGATGTGGCACTTGGGGACATGGGTAAGCGGTGGCCTTGGCAGTGCTGAGGGATGGTTGGACTTGATGATCCCAGAGGGCTTTTCCAGCCTAAATGATTCCATAACCACAGGAAGCCTCCAAGCCTTGACTGGGGATTGTGCTCTGGCAAGCAGGGGGATCTTCAGCTGCTTTGAACAGGTGAATGTGAGAGGTTTTACCCCTGGTTTCTTATCCAGATCAAACCTCCAGAAGAACTGGTCTGTCCCGTCCAGGAGATCAGAAATTAATATCACACCTTGACTCTCCATCTGCATCTGACCAACTTCCATAAAATCACAGAATCACAGAATGGTTTGGGTTGGAAGACCAAAAGATCCTAAAGATCATCCAGTTCCATCCTCCCTAGACAGGGACACCTTCACTAGACCTTGTCACCTTCAAACAAGGATCTTAGAGGCCTTCCTTTGGCAGGACAAACACTGCCAAGGCTGATCTGGCTGGTGTTGACCATTCAGTACCTTAAACTTTGGCACTTGGTACGGCTGTGCTTGTAAACAGAAAATCACCCGTTCTTTCCCCTGGTCCTGAGGCCAGTTGGTCTACTCTGGCCATGTCCATGCTATCAAACTCTCTTAACCATCCAAAACACTGTGGACAGATCCAAAATATATTCTGGGAGTTGTTCTTGATGTGTGCTGTCTCCAGTCTGATGCCCAGGGATTGATTGTTTGGGTTTTTAATACTTTCTGTGAGGAACAGGTTAAGAGTTTAGCAGTGCAGATGTTCAGATTCCTGGCTGGGTTGAATTTAATACCCCATACACAACCAATAAACACAAATTTGCCTGAAATCACCAGTGCTGTTGGACAGAGCCACCTCTCTCCATGGGCCAACCCCACAGAGGACGTCAATCAACCCCACTGGTCAGACTGGAAAAAGCCACCTCTGCCATCCATGGGCTGGCAAATATTTATCCCAGGTGTTTAGATGCTCCTGTAGGTCCCCAGCCCTGTCTCTACACGGCCCAGGAGCCCTCTGTATCTGCAGATCTCCTCCCCTTGGGCTGTGCAGCATCTCCCCACAGCTCCCCTGGCACCGTAGGTGGTCCTCCAGCCCCACCGCACGGTCGCTTCCCCCTGATAACTCCAGGGTCTCCAGGGTCACCCCAAGGGCACTGAGGGGACATGTATCAACCAGCCCCGACACGCTGCACTCCAGGAGTAGCTGTGTTTAGAGCCAGGGACTCTCTGATCTTCAATAACCTGGCAGCAGCTTGTAAACAGAGCGTTTGACGTGATAGCATCCTCCGCGAGCAATTTACACCCTCCCCCCCCAGCCCCCTGCCCTCTCCTCACTCCCACTTTGGCTCCCAAATTGCAGGGAGAGGCTCAGCCTGTGGCTGAGTGTTGGATGCAGTGGGCTGGGGAGTCAGGGAAGGCTGCAGGAGTGGGAGCGCTGGTTTGTGTGTGTGCTCACCATGCACAGTTTGGGTGTGTGGTGCTACAGAAGGTGTGTCTAAAATATTGCCTGGCTTTGTCTCTTATGGATTTGAGCTAAAAAGAGTGGGACAGTGGAACACTGCAAAGCCTTTGGTATGGACCAACAAGATCCCAGCCCCAAGTGTGGCATGAAAATGTAAAGCCATTTGTTGGGAATAAAGCAACACCCAGCAGGCTGGTGATCTAAATTCACCTCCAGTTTCATAGAATAATTGAATGGTTTGGGTTGGAAGGGACCATAAAGATCAACTTGTTCCCCTGTCCCAGGTTGCTCCAAGCAACCAACCTGGCCTTGGACATTTCCAGGGATCCAGAGGCAGCCACAGCTTCTCTGGGAAACCTGTGCCAGGGCCTCACCAGCCTCACAGGGAACAATTCCTTTGCAATATCCCATATATCCCTGCCCTCTGGCAGTGGGAAGCCATTCCCTGTGTCCTGCCCCTCCATGTCTTGCCCTAAGCTCCTCTCCAGCTTCCCACCCTCAGCTTCTTGTACACAAGTAAGGAAGGCCTGAGCCCTGGGGATGGACTGTTTTACTCAGAGGGGCTCTCTTGGCCTTGTCCCACTTGTATGCAAAAGGAAGGAACATTGGGATAATTAATTTCAGGGGAAATACCCAACCAATGTCTGCTCTGAAGCAGGAGGAGGCCAAAAAGATGGATGAAGGGAAAGGGGATGACCCCATTTCTCTGTCTCTCCTAGAAACATGGAAAAACCCCTTTGAAGTTCCTTCTCCAAACTCTCCATCCTGCTTAGTCTGGCACAGGTCTGGCTTGGCCTGGGTAGCACTGATCAAGGTGAGTCCCAGGAACAGTTTTGGGATTTTTATGAGCCAGACGACCATTCCTAAATTCCCAATAATCATTGTGAGCATTGCCAATAATCATTGTGAGCCTGGCCATCCTTTTCTGAAGCTGAAGAGAGCTTAACAGGATGGACCCAACCCGTGCTGCAGGACCAGAGGGTCCTTCCATCTGGGGAGAAAACAAAACATGAAAGCAGGAGAAACCAAAGAGCTCTACAGCACATCTCTCCTCTCTTCCTCCCCTGGCAAAGCAGCAGGTGAAGGCCATGGGACAGAGCCCAGCTGCCTCCTCCTCCTCCTCCTCCTCCTCTTGCTTGGAGCAGGACGGCAAAACAACCCTGCCGCATCCCTGCTGGCCGTGGAGCCTCTCAAGGTGACAGTCCCTGCACATCTGTGCCGGTCCCCCCGGGCACCCCTGGCCTCCCTGGGGAATGTTCTGTCCCCAGCAGCAGCGGGAGCGTCACGGGGGAGCGCCTGCGTCAGGCTCTGCTGCCACCAAGGCCTTGACTCCTGCTGGGAACAGGAAGGGCTGTGCTGGCAGAGCAGTGTGGAATAACGGGGTTTGTTGGGGGAGATGAAACAGGGAAGCTTTATATTATTTATATTATTTATATTATTTGTATTATTTGTATTATTTGTATTATTTGTATTATTTGTATTATCTATATAATTTCTATTATCTCTATTATTTCTATTATATATACTATTATATTATTTATATTATTTATATTTGTTGGGGAAGATGAAACAGGAAAACTTTATATTATTTCTATTATGTCTATTATTTCTATTATTTGTAATATCTATATTATTTCTATTATTTGTAATATTTATATTATTTATATTATTTATATTATTTATATTATTTATATTGTTTATATTATTTAAATTATTTATATTATTTATATTTGTTGGGGAAGATGAAACAGGAAAGCTTTATAAATATGATTGCCTGGCAAACGATTTTGAGAATATAGAAACAATAAGTGAAATTGAAATGAAAGCAAGCTTTGAGATACCTCAGTTACCAAACAACTGGAAAACAATGGTGTGGCCAGCTGAAGGTGATCCCCTTTTGATGGAACAATACTCTCTGCTTGCAGACAGGCCCAAGGGTCAGAGAAGACCCTACTAGCTTGGCAGAAGGGGTCCAAAGAGGAGTTTTTAGGGTTCAAAATGTAACACAGGATGGTAATGTAATGATTCTTATAGGCTGTATGTAAATGCTATAGGATTTGTATCTTGTACTAGATTGGCTAGTGAGAATTAGAATATTCAGCACAGAAGAAGATTTATTGTATTATTATGGGAACTTTGCTCTCTTTATTCTTCCTTGCTCTCTTATCCTCTTTTACTCTCTCTCTCTCATCCTCTTTACCAGACTTTTGCCTTCTCTCTCTTTACCACTCTCTTTACTCCTCTCAGGCCTGCTCTGAGCTGTGCTTGGCAGCTCCCAGCAGGGCCCTGCACCCAGGCCCTTTGCAATAAACCCCAAATTCCACCACCTGGCTTCAGAGATCTCTCATCTCCTTCCCAACTGTCCTACCCCCTTGGCTCCTACAGGGGTTGGGGTATGGGATGCTCCAGTCCATGTCCCTGAGCTGGTGGCTCCAGGGGGGAGCAGGACCTTGGTGGCAGGACCTTGGTGGTCACCAAGAGAAATCTGAGCCTCCCAAAACCCCTCAGTGCCCTGTGCATCCAGCAGAGGAAAGGTCCAAACCCACCTACAAACACCCCACATCTGACAGTCAGCCCTCTAAGGCTCTTCACACAACCCCCAGCCCACACTCAGCAAGAAAACAACAGAATTTGGGTGAAATGCAAAGTCCAGTCTGCCCAGAAATATTTCTTCCTGCTTCAATAGAAAGTGCTGGATACCCCCAGCAGCAGGCTGAACACCTCCCATGGGATATTTTTTAGATCCCATTCCCCATGTCTCTGAGAAGAAAACTCAGCACCAGAAAGTGCCACAAGATCTCAAAGATAAGGTGATGCCATTTTGGTTTTTTGCCTTTTTTTCCTTTATATATTTTCTGTATTCTTTTCACATATTTTTAATGTGGCAGGACCTTGGTGGTCGCCAAGACAAATCTGAGCCTCCCAAAATCCCTCACTGCCTTGTGCATCCATCCAGAAAGGAGAGGTCCAAACCCTCTAAGGCTCTTCACACAACCCCCAGCCCACAATCAGCAAGAAAACAACAGAATTTGGGTGAAATGCAAAGTCCAGTCTGCCCAGAAATGTTTCTTCCTGCTCCTTCACCTCCTGCTGCTGTTTCAGGAGACATCTCCATATCTGTTTGGTTTTTAGCTGCCTTTTTTCAGCACAAGCCAAGAGCAAGAGAGGTTGGCTGCCACTCTGCTGCTGCTGCTGAGGAGATTTGGGTAGGCAAGAAGCTGTTTGGCACCAGGGTTGACATGAACAGCTCAGGCTATTTAAAAAGGGTGATTTAATCAGCAGAGGTATTTCTGCCCAGCTCCCTGCACAGTACATTTGGCATTTTGCTGGAATCAGACCAAGGTGCTTTATCAGGAGCAGCGAGGAAGGGAAGGAAAGGGCAAAGCAGATGTGGGTGCAGGTGAAGGAAAAAAGAGAGGCTTCCAAGGCTCTTCCATAAAGAAAAGCAAGGAAGAGAAAACAGAGTTAAAAATAATATCATGGCATGTTCTGGGCAGAGATACCAGCATCCTAGGAAAAATATATGCCTTTATTTTTTGCCAAGAGGGAAATAAAAGGGAGGATGAGGGAGGATGCTGAGGCTGTTCTTTGATTTGAAAACGAAACAAGGCCAAGGAGTAGAGACAGTCACTGGCATTTGTCAACAGAATCTGCATTTCACTGCTAAATCTAAAGCAAACTGGGCTTGAAACATGCCAAGTGCAGGAATTTGCTCAGAGGAAAAAGGGTCAGACCCAATCCTGTGCCACTAAACGTTGCCTTCACAGTCCTGTAGGAAATCTGTGCAAAGCCTTGGATAGGGTGAATGGAATTAATGTGAATTCTGCTTTTTGCTTTCAGTGGTTGTTGGTTCAGTCCCTCCTGCTGTCAAGAACAGCCATCATCATCTAAGCGTGAAGGGCCAAAGTCATCCAAGAATTAAGTAGTGACTCTCCATCATTTGAGAGGGAGTTAGGTACATGCATTCCTTTAAGGAGCTAACCATAAAGGCTTGTCTGGAAAGACTTTTGCACCATTTTAACTTTATCTCTTCAAGACAGCTCTGGGTTTTGTCTCAGCTGGCTGAAATTTTTCATGACCATCATTAATTCACTCAAAAATGCAGGTTTTGGCAGATCAAGTCTCTTTGCAAGTTCAGGCCAAATTTGGCAAGTTCAGGCAAAAAAAAAAAAAAACAAAAAAAAACAAAACAAAACCAAAACCAAAAATGGAGAAAACTTTGATGGATTTTGCCCTGGGTTTCAAAATTACTGAACAATGCCAATCATGTCAGCCTTTCTTCTAATGATTTTCATGGCTTCCCATTTCTTTCCCACTGCAATCATAGGAGGAAGCATTGCAGCCAGAACAGCTAAAACTCTGGCTCTGTATCCCACTGCCATTTAGAAAACAGGGAACACAGAGCATTTCTCTCTCTGCTTGGCAGCTTCTCCCCAAGCAGCTCTTTGGAAGAGGGGTCCCATTTTCTGGTGCCTTTCCCAGATTGAACTTGCTCATTATGGCTTTGAAAACGAGGAACAAGTACAGGCATGGACTGAATAGCACAGCTTGGAGAAGCTGAAAGTCTCTGAAAATCTGGGAGAAATGAGCAGAGCAGGTGTGCAAGGTAATTTCTGGTTTGGCCCAGAATAAGAAATAAAGGATGTGGCTGCACCACAACTAAAGACGTTTGAAAATTTCTTCTGGAGAAGTTGTAACGAATATTTCTTTCCCTGGTGAATTGGATCACTCAGCTCAGTTCACTGATACAACATTGGCTCCCATTGTAAAATCCCAGGTTGGGAAGTGCTGAGCCACTGGGTCTGCACAAACTACTGGCTGTCTTTCAAGAAAACCTGCACACCCTGAGGTCCTAAATAGCTGCAGAAATTAGGGAAAAGCCATTAAAGGTGGTCCCACAGGGATTCTTCATTAATTTCAGCCTTCAATAGCTGTGTGGACAGCCCCATATCAGGTCTTTGGTCCATAAATGTTGATTCTGGTCCATTCTCAAGCATCCTTTGCTGCAGAGACACAAAAGCTGCCACGCCAACTCATGGATCTACATGAATTTTCAGAGTGCTCCTCCAAAGGATGATCAGAAGACAGGCTGGGTCACATGAATGGGCTTTGTTGGACAGCACAAATATCACTCCCAGATAAATGGGAGCGCAGCACTCAGCACGCAGCATCAGAGCCAAAGGATCCCAAGAAATTATCAAAAATGTTTTTAGGCATCTGAATTCATTGTAGTCCCCAGGCTCCACAGTCAGAGGAGCTTGGAGAGCTGGATGGAGGTGTCTAACATGAGCTGAACCCTTCCAGGATCTGCTGAGGGTCTGATGGTCACCTCCAGTGACCATCACAGGACATATTCGATGGCCAAAAAGAAGTTGAAAAATCACTTTGCCGAGATATTTTCCAAAAGCAATAAATGATTAAATCTTATCCTTTGGCTGGAGTCTGATCTGGAGGAGGTGTTGAGATGTGTAGGAGCCTTGAGATTTGAGAGAATCTTTGCAGCACTGGGTTTCACTTGGAGGAAATGGAAAACCCTGGTGGAAGTTTCTGTGCTCATTACACGGTTGTGGCATAGAACAACTTGTGACAACACAGGAACAAAAATCCCTGCTGAAATCTTCACCTTTTATTCCCTCCACCCTGCAAACTCTATTTCTAACTGCCACAGGGTTTGGGGAGAATTCCTTGGTTTGGGTGGATTTCTGTGCTCCAGGAGGGTTAAAGTGACAATCAGCTCCTGGTTTGCTCTGGAGGAGCAGCGTCCATTGCAATCAACCCTCGGTCACAAGACACAGGAAGAGCACTGAACCCTGGGGTAAATGAGGAAAATTTGGATGTTAAAAATGCAGAGGGACTGCCAGGAAACACTGGGAGGATATCTGAAAGGCTGCAGGGGAAATGAGATGGAAGCAAGGTCTAATTTAGGGATAAACTCTCCAATTTGCATTTATTATCCTCATCCCTCACCCTGCCTTTGCTTTGGCCATTTTTAGATCCAGAACCTTTTTTTAGGCTCCCAGATATTCAGGATTACTTTCATATTTACTCCAGCCATGCAGAGGTAAATGATCCTGTGGGATTTGCTGCCTGTCCAGAACACCAGAGGTAAATGAAATCTGCACAACAGATACATACACAGCTCCATTTCTTCCAAATCCACACCTAGGGACTTCCTCCAGCTGGGGGACAGCTGACTTTCTCCTGACATTTCAGATCTTCTCCCTGGACCAAATTCCCAAAGGCAAGGAATATGCAAAACACACAGTTGAGCCCAAAAAATGATTTTCAAGATGTTTTTTTAAGATGTTCCTTCAGGTCAGGATTTGCTAATCACAAATACCTTGCACGAGCGGTGACAAAATTTTAGTAGGGCCTGTTGTGATGTAGAGTGATGATTTTAAACTAAAAGAGGCTGTGTTTTGACTAGACATAAGGAAGAAATTTTTTACAGTGAGGGTGGTGAGGCCCTGGCACAGGGTGCCCAGAGAAGCTGTGGCTGCCCCTGGATCCCTGGAAGTGTCCAAGGCCAGGTTGGACAAGGCTTGGAGCAACCTGGGATAGTGGAAGGTGTCCCAGTTTACTGCAAGCAGACTGGACTAGCTGACCATCAAATGTCCCTTCCAACCCAAACTTTTCTATGATTCTTTGTGCAAATCCCAGAAGATCACAAGAGAGGGGAGTCTGTGCCTATAAATCAGACTCCAGCTCCATCCCCACCCTGTCACTGCATCAAGGCAAAAGCAGAGACAGCACAGCCACCTGTGCAGGGGAGCAGCCTGAGGATGAAAGCCACAGCCTTCCCTCCCCTCCATTACCTTCACGCTCTGCAAGTCACTTATTTTTTGTTACAGACTCAGCCACCTTCAGCAAGAGGGCTGAAGGGAAGGTCATGGCTCCTCTCTGGAAGCCAGATGATTTCAGTTTCGTTTTCCTGAGCCTGAGAGAGGCTGTGAGCTGAAATCTCTTCTTTTCTCCTGAAAAACTCAACCATGAGGCTCCCCTGCCCCTTCCCTGCTGTGTCACAGTGAGGGTGTCCACACTGGGACATGGCAGGGATGGGGACCCAAACCTCTCTCATTAGGAAGTCCCTCAGTTGCCTTTCTAGAGGGAATGTGTTCACTTGCAACCAAACCATGAAGGATTTACATTTTTCAGCCACTCCTTCTGGTGGTAGTCATTTCTACTGCAAAAGAAGCATAAGAAGACATACCACAAAAAAAGTATTAAGCAGAAGAGCATTAGGAGGAAAACCAAATTCTCAGTCCCTCACCCCCTTTCCCCTTTCAAACACATTTCAAGTGAATAATTTCTGACTGCTGCCACTGCAGTGCCGTGGGCAGAGTGAATGGAAGCAGCTGAGTCTGGCCAACTCAGTGCATGCAGGATTCCAGTTGGGAAGAACCACTGGGCACTGGGTCACTCATCAGCAGGCCCTGAAAAGAGATGCAAGTCACTGCAAAGAGTTCCACTGACTGGGGGGGGGGGCAGGGGATGGGGCCAAATCAGTGTTTTCTCATAAATCTGGACAACGTGTATATCACTCTAATTGATGTCAAACTTTCAGCTTGACATGCTTTATAAACCCTGGGCAGCTTTGATCTCCTTGTCTTTGCCTATAAATGCAAGGATTACAAAAACATTCCGAAAAAAACCGTCACCAAAAAATGTCTTTCACTGAGGTACTTTGCTCCAGCAGATAAGGCTAATAAGCAAAGAAACCCCAGGTATTAGGAAACGAGGCTTTTCAGGAACATACTCTGGGGTGGAGAGGGGGGGGGGGAGAAGCAGCTGAAGGATATTGATGCTTATGCTCCCCCTGTCATTATTCCAGGATATTGTTTATATCCCTGGGATGTGGATAAAGGTAGCTGTCACTTCTGGCACCGCTCTCCCCCCGGGAGATTACAGCGAACTGTGGCTGACACTGCCCAAGGTTGCTCTGACTGACAGCCCCCGTGGCATGGTTACTGTCAGAGCCCTCCCAGGGCTGGGGGTGCCCGGCTCTGAGAGCCATGGAAAAGGGAAGGGGGGTTTCCATGAAGGAATGGGCTCTGCTCAGCCTCCGGCACATCCCCAGGCAGGAGGAGACAGCTCCTCTCCAGGCAAAGCTCAGCAGTGAGAGGGGAGTTCAGGGAAGGTGTTTTAGCATCCCTTTCCTCTGCACAAGGCTCAAATCCCAAGGGTTGGGGTCCCTCTCAGGTGTTCAGTGCTCTGCTCCCGGGGGATGTTCAGGGATGGAGAGGGAAGGGGTCCTGCAATGCCTCCAAGGAGCAGGGAAAGGGGAAAAGTGATGGGAGTGGAGAAGGGAGACGTGAAACAGCAAGGGAGGCTGTGAGACTTGGCATGGCAAGTCAGGACTCGGTTGTGGACTAAGACTAATAAATTTCCCCAGGCCAGTGTCTTTGAGTGATCTGGATGTCTCAATTCCCTTTATATTCCCTTTATTCCCTTTATATTTCCTTTATTCCCTTAGATATGATTCAGTTGGCCAAACAGAGGCACTGGGAAAGTCTGAAAGCACCTGAGATGTCAACAGAAGGCCAAATG
This sequence comes from Agelaius tricolor, assembly GCF_023055355.1. Classification (NCBI taxonomy): domain Eukaryota; kingdom Metazoa; phylum Chordata; class Aves; order Passeriformes; family Icteridae; genus Agelaius; species Agelaius tricolor. The sequence continues at coordinate 112,073,387 of NW_027269261.1, read as the reverse complement.
GCAGCAGGACCTCTGACTAAAATGACCTGAGACACCCCTGTGGCACCCAAATCCCACCCCAGTATTGATGGAGCCCTCAATACCACAGCTCCTCTCTCCCCTCAGCATGAGAACCCCAGGCTTGGCCAGGTGGATGTGGACACCAAAATTTGGATGTCTAAGATCTGCCTTCCCCAGCCTCCTTTCATAATGGGAACTCCTCTTCCCAACCTCTGGGAAGCTGGGAAGTGTCTGAACCATCGGGAAGCTCCGTGGGGTTAGGGCATTATCTTTGAAGTCAGCTCTGGAGTTATCTCCTTGGTGCTGGGAAGGTCTCAGCTGGAGCACTGGGCCCCCCTCCAGGCTCCAAGGGAAAGAGGGGTCAGACTGGGGACAGCCCAGAAAAATGCCAAGAGAATGAGTAAAGGAGCAGGAAAGTCAGATTAAGGCAGGAGCAGTGAAATTGGTTAGTCTGCAGGGACACTTGAGGAGCGACATTCCTTCATGAGAGGTAAAAGAGGAGAGGGAAGGGACTTGGAATGGCAAGGACAGGGAAGTGTGGGAAGGAGAAACTGCCTGGGAAACTCAGCATCATTCAGAACAGCCCTGGCAAGGGTAAGCAGGGTGGTACTGACTCCTTGGGGCAGGAGGAGGGGGGAGATGCCCTCAAGGAGCCCCTTCACTCCTGGGATTCTTTGATCCTTGGCTGGGGCTGTGGCAGCTGCCATGGGATGGGACTTGCCCCAAGCATCTTGGGACTTTTGGAACAAGACCTATTTCTGGAGGCACCCACAGAAGTGTTTGGCTGCAGGGTCACCCCCTCTGTGCCTGCATCTGTCAAAGGAGCTGATTAAAACCTCAGGAAAAGCAAAACCCAGGGGCTGGGACTGGTTTGTGAGGGCATCACTTGGGTCACACGGGGTGAACTCCAGGAGATTCCATCAATGAAAAAGGGAGCAGGGATTTCCAGCCCTGGCTGTACCATTCCAGTCTTGGATATATTTCTCCAGGACGTTTTTCCCTTTCTCACTTTGTAGGCTTTTATTTGTACAAACAACCCCCCTACAAGGTAAATTTCCTTTCCATCAGGCTAAGGAATGCAACTGAACTGCCTACATGATGGGTTTTGATGGCATTATGGGGGGGAAAAAAGGGAATCAGGCATTTCTATGAATTAAATGACATTGTTAATTAACATGATTTAAGATGGCAGGACGTGTAGAACACACATTAACTCTCCTGCTTTGGGGTTGAAAGCAAACTCCACTTTTTGCAAGTCCAGATAAGTCTTCTTTGAGAAATGGGAATTTGGCTCCTAAATCAATTAGGCCTGACAGCTCTACAAAGGGAAATTTAAAATAGAGCACAGAATTAACCCTTGGACTTTGCAAACTGTCAGAGCTGCTGGGCTCTGCCTCTCGCCTCTTCCCCTGCCGAAGTCGCACGGCCCAAAGAGAGAAATTACTTTGCAGTAGTGCTGTCAGAGACCAAAGCAAATCTGATGCTCCCAGACATGTGGAGGGCACAGGCCTTGACCTGAGACTGCAACCCTCTGCAAAAAATAAAAGGATTCACCCCTCTGAGCACGGCAGGAAGCCAAAGCGTGCGGCATCACTGGTTTTCCGTGGAATGCCCCTTGGCTGGACCTCAGTTGGGTGTGTGAGGAGCCCTGGAAAAGTCCTGGGTTTTTCTAAGATCCACCAGCACTGTCCTGAACTCAGCTCCACACACATAAAAACATTGAATGGCTTGGGTTGGAAGGGACTTTAAAGCTCATCTTGCTCCAACCCCCTGCCATGGGACACCTTCCATTTGCCCAGGTTGCTCCAAGCCCCGTGGACCAGCCTGGCCCACACCATCCATCCATCTTCATGAAAGGTACAGTTGGGACCCTTCAAGGAAGTGAGCTTCACCACTTTGTCTGTCAGACATCATGAGCACAAAGACTGATGAAGGTGGAGTTCATGCCTAAACAATCTTGTAAATATGCCTTTGAGTTTGTTTTAAAGGATTTGGTGATCTCTCTTTTACAACAAACAGGTCACTCAACAGAAATCGTGGATCGCCAGTCAATCTGACCCCAAGCCTGACTTTGGTGCCACTTCTTAACCTGCTCTAGTGGGAGGTCTCCCTATTTATGGCAGGAGGATTGGAATGGATGATTTTTAAGGTCCCTTCCAACCCAGATCATTATATGATTCCTTGATTCTTCACAACTCTCAGTACAAGACACGGCCTCTCAATAAGGCCAGAGCCCGAGTCAACCTCAGTGGCTTTGTCAGATTGATCCATTGCCCATTGATCCAAGTGCCATTTTAGATGCCCTCATCCTCCAAGACCTGCACAGGCCTCCCAACAGATCTGTTGTCACATCTGTGTGACGCTTGATAAATGTAAACATCCTGAGGAAAAAATGCCTTGGAGCTGGCACTAGATGGTTTTTAAGGTCCCTTCCATCCCAAGCCATTCTGTGATTCCAACCCAAACCATTCTATTCTTCCTTTCCAGTCACTCCAGGCCTGAATCATTTGACTTCTTTCAGATCCTGCCTTAGCCTGACTCAATTGTCCCTCAGAGAGTGCGTGTCTCACTTACACTGACTACAAAGTGAGCTTGGGGTGATTAGCTCAGCTCTGGATGTTTACAGTACATGCAGCAAAATTTGACCAGCAGACTCTCACCCTCAGGCCTTTGCTGCTCTGTGTATCCCAGTGTCCCTTCCAAAGCTGAGTTTCCACCAGAAAAAAGGAAAAAAGAAAACCAATGGGGCCCTCCCACTCTGACTCTGCTTACGTCGTCCTTACACTAAATGGAGAGGATCCTAATAGGATATTTAGAAGAGGTTAACTCTTCAGAAGCCTCCGGCCCTGCCCTACATCCTGGACGCCTGCCAGAGCAAAGCCAAGGATAACAAACCAGCTTTCGTTCAAGTATTCTGAGCCAATTAAAAAAGACAAATTAGTTTGGCCTTATCTCTTCCCTCCTCCTCCCCCTTCCCACCCGAGAGACAAGAGGGGATTCGCGGAGGAATGTTTCTCCTCTGTGATGGCTCTGCCTCGCTGAACTCTTCAAGGTCTGTGATGGATGAAAGCTCTCTCTTCCATTACGCTTCCGACAGCCCATGGGTCCTAATGGGACGGGGGCAGTGCTGGGGGGACCAGAGTGGCAAAGTGGGGGGAAAGCTTTACATGGAAAATCAAGGAGAAGGAGCTAATGGACATCTCCTCCCCATCCAAGCTCAGCCTGAGGATCTCTGCAACCTTGCAAGCCCCAGTGCAAGATAAACAAGAGCTGCCTTGTGCAATCTGCCCTTTTATTCTGTAGTTCTTTATTCCTTGCAATTTTTTTGACATGCAACTGCTGCACTTTCTACGTGCTGCAAGCAGAAACTCTGGCATGACCTGAGTATGGCAGGAATGGAAAAAAGAACTGGCAAAGAAGGCTTTTGAGAAGAGCTATCTGGTTCAGCTCTGGGCTTTTTAAAGATATCCTGTGCTGGTTTGACCTCTGCCATGGTCTAAGCTCATCTGCATGAAAAGCAGGGCAGAAACATCTGAGCAGCCGCACAGAGTCAGAGCAGAGCCCTATCTGCTCATGGGCTCTTTCCCAACCCTGGCCACTTGCAAATGTTTATGTAAAGGGTCTAAGAAGCAGCACAAGAGGAGTGATGCATCAACAGGCTCAGCTGTGCTTTGCCACATGCTCCTTGCACCCAGAGGGGGTTCATACAGAGCACCCCAAAAGTCTGGATGTTCCACCAGGATTTTGTCTGGGTGAAGCAGCATCCCTGTGCTCTGCCCTGTGCAGATTTAGGGTGGCTGGCTAGAGCCAAAACTGTGCCAAGCACCATGTCAACGACAGAAACAATCAAGTTCCACTGTTTGTGTTTGGCACTGTTTTATTTATTAGTGGAGTTGTGTCCTGTGACGGAAAAGATCATCTCATCCCCAAGATTAGAAATCCACTTGTTATTTGTGATAACACAGAGCTCTCTTCATCCCACTCTTGCACTGCCTCTGTCTCACAGCTGGGGAGAAGCATGATGAGACACTCGAGGAGGAGAGTTTAAATCCCACCTCACTTCCCAGACCATCACTCTACCCAGTGGAGAACTAAATCTGTCTCACTTGGGAAACAACACACACACTGGACAACCCTAAGATACTCTGTCCCCACTTCATGGACCTTGGGATGAGGAAAGCCAAAACATCCAAGCAATTCTGGTGAACAAGACTCTTCAATTTCCATCCAGTCTCAGTCTCCCAGAATCTTCAGGGATTTTGCAACATCCTGCTTTTGCAATCCAAGAGAAACACTCCAGGATGACTTCACTGAAACACTGTGTCCTTACAGAAGGAGCAGAAAGGACTTCATAGGAAGGCAAATCCCCTTTATGAAATATCTGTTGGGAAGGAGTTGCATTCACTTGACTTTATTGTCCAGTGGTTGGAAATGTGGAGAAACAGCAGCAGGCTGGGATGCATGGGGACAACCAGAGGATGGCTCCCAGAGACAGAAACAGAATGGAAATCACAGCTCCATCAGAATGGATGTCACAGGTCCACAGAGAGAAGATGCTGCTCATTTGTGCTTTGATATTTCTGTGTGATTTAGGCTGAAAGTTGGGTTCAAAAGGCTGGGAAAGCAGCATGAAGTGATGTCCTCCCTTCTCCCTATTTAATCCTCCTGACCAGATATTGCTATCAACTACCAGGATACCAAAATGGCCCAGATTTCCTACAGCACAAGCACCTCCCAGACACTAAAAGTGCAGGATTTGTCTTCTCAACCCATCCCTCGCCTCTTCCCCACCAGCACTCCTGCTCTGGTAGGAGATCATTGCAGGGAGGGTGGCTCCTGATCTGCATCCCAACATCTGCCCTGGCCTGGGCAAAACCTCTGCTGTGGAAAAGGGTTCCTGGATTCTCTAGGAAGTGGTAGGAATAGAGCTCCTGGAAACAGGAGAGGTGCACAACTGGGCAGAGAATCACCGAACCATTCAGGCTGGAAAAGCCCTCTAAGGTCGAGTCCAACCACAAACCCAGCACTGCCGAGCCCAGCACTAAACCATGTCTCTAAGCCATAATGTGAATTTTTTAAGGACCTAGTCTCTATGAATAGTGTCTGCAGCAGCAGGGACTTTGCAGAGACACAGGCCAGCACCAGCACAGTGACTGTAGCCCGTGGGCAAAGTGCCAGGAGGGTTTTCTAGGAACCACTTAGAGGACCTGCAGGGCCTGAGGTCAACGCTGCGGCACTTTCACGCCAGTCCCGGGGACAGAGGGTATAAAAGAGGCACAAGAGCAGCCCCTCAGAGGGGCTCTGGCCAGGCTATAAAAGGAGCTGGTCTCTCCTGAATTCCACAGGGAGGGAACGTGCTGTAATTACACTGGTGCTGTCTCGATCGACAGTGGCACAAACCAGAACCTTCCAGTTCTGCGGTGAAACAACAGCCGCAAAAAACGCCGGGTGCCCTTGAGAGAGGGAGCGTGCAAATTAAAGTTTAGTCTGAAGCTTCACTCCTCTGCAGGCTCAGCCCTGGCCTTGGGAAGGGGGTGTGCATGTGGGCTGCTGGGAGAGAGAGAAACAGTGGGAGAAAAAGCAGGAAAGGGAGAGGTGGACGGGGGAGACACGAAAAGGAGAAAAGAAAGATTTAGGATAAACATATCTCAGCTGATAAGCAATCAGGGTCAAGAAGGGAGGGGCTGGAAAACCTGCTCAGAATGAATGGAAAGGGGTTTTTTTTTCCTCTCCTGCCATGCAATGAAAGGTATTAGGGCCTTGCTCTGTGTAAGGGGCTGCAGCCCCTCCCTGCTGGGCTGAGGGCTGTGTACACAGGGGATGAAATCCTTGATGCCCCAGGGGGTTGGGAGCCCACCTCATCTCACATGGATGGGACTGGTCTGGCCTCCCAAACGTTTGGATCACCACTGGTTCTGTGGGAGTGTGGGAAATTTGTCAGGGAGAGAGCACAGTGTCCCCATATTGGTACAAAAACCCCTGAAAGCAGAATGTTTGTAAGAGTACGGGGTAATCTCCATGAACAAAATTTTGTGGGGAAAAGGTGGATTTGGGAAAGAGATCCCGCATGCAATAGGATGGGATTGATGGTGACCAACCACAGGGCAGCAGAGCAGGAGCAGAAGGGGATCTGCATTGCAGATCAGAGGCTGAGCATCAATCAGCTGGAGCAAAGGGCTTTTATTCCACACTGAGATGCTTAAATTGGTCCAAAGCCTGGGACTGAGGAGGTCCAGCTCAGGCACCACATGGAGCTACAGGAGGAAGTGGGGGAAATGCAGGAAACAGCAACAAGGATGAGGAGAAGAGTGAAAAACACAGACAATGAGGAGCAGCTGAAGGACATGGAGTGTTCAGTTCTAGATAAGGCATGGGGTAAATGTGATATGCCCCTCATTTCCCTGTCTGGGGAGAGAGGAAGAACAGTGTCTCCATCACCGGTGGTTTACAAGAACAGGCTGCACAAGGAGGAAAGGTTATAAAGGTTTGATCCAGTGTTTGGACTGAGTTTTTCAAGGTCCCCTACCTGTCATAATATCCTTCAGTCCTGTTCACTTTTTATTCCTCCACTGCTGAAGATTTGCTCAGAATTCACTGAAGAAACCTTCTTGATGCTCACACCTTGCAGCCTGTGGTCTAAAAGGGGTTTTTAGACCCCTTTTAGCTGCTGCTGGCTCTCCCCAACAGAGACCCCTGCTCAGAATGGCAGGCAGAACTCAGGAAAAGCATTTTTCCAGCAACATATTTGTTGAAAGTCTCTCCTGTAAATTCTGCCCAGTGAGAAAATTGAACACTGATAGTGAAGCAGCTGTGAGTGAATGATGCCATCAAAAAGAAAAACAAATGACCAAAAGAAGGAGGAACAGGAGAAGTATTAAAGAAAGGACAACTCCATTTTGAAGAAGTGAAGTACTAAATCCATCAGCCTCCCTGTTTGCTTATGACCTGCACACCCAGAAGGACAAAGGGTGTAAAAACACCAGCAGAAAATCACAAAAAAACATAGAGTGTGAGAATTATTTGGGTTGGAAAGGACCTTACATGTCACCTAATTCCAACCCTCTGCCATGGGCAGGGACATCTTCCACCATCCCAGGTTGCTCCAAGCCCTGTCCAGCCTGGCCTTGGACATTTTCAGGGATCCAGGGGCGACCACAGCTTCTCTGGGCACCCTGTGCCAGGGCCTCCCCACCCTCACAGGGAAGGATTCCAATATCCCATCTATCCCTGCTCTCTGGCCACTGGAAACCATTTCCCCTTATCCCGTGTTCCAGGCCCTTGCTCAAAGTCTCTCTCCAGCTCTCCTAGAGCCCCTTTAGGCACTGGAAGGGGCTCTGAGGTCTCCCCTAGAGCCTTTTCTTCTCCAGGCAGAACACCCACAGCTCTCCCAGCCTGTCTTTATAAGCAGAAACATCTCCTGGACTACTCCAGGATTTCCCAGTGGAAATTCTAATTGATTGAAAGTCTCTTCCAACCCTGATGATTCTGTGATTCTTGCTCTGGTTTCCCCATCCCCTTGATTTGCTGAGCCATTGCCTTACCCCAGTCAGAAGCTCTGGGGCAGGAATAAGGGCTGTGTCCTCAAACCAGGAAGAAATCTCATAGCTCTCATAAACCGGTAAGCAAGGAGGTGCCAGATCTCCCTTTGCAGTCCTTCCAGAGCTGCTGAAGCTAATCCAGCTGGAATCTCCACCCATCAGAGCTCATCCCATCTCTTTTCAGCACTGTCAGTGTGAAATTCAGGTGCAGCTCCTGCCTGTTACTCAGCAGCTTGCACCTGACTGAAACATGGCTTCCAGGAACACATCTGCTCCCAGTTTAGATATCCAAGGATGAAGAACCTGGGTTAACCAAGTGTTTAATTTCCCATTGCAGCAACCACAAGCCTGTGTGGTTTGGCTCTGCTTTGCAGCCAAGGAAAGCCTTTTTTTGCTAGATTAAAGACGCTTTTATCACCAGGTATTTTTTCTCCCCAAGAAGTTCTTCTCCAGTTACTTCTCCATCTCCTTTTCTGATAAGCCAACCAAACCAAGCTTTCTGAGTCTGCCATGCCAAGGTTTCCTCTTCACTCTTCAGATAATATCTGCAGCACTTTTTCCACACCCTTTCTCATTTTTCAGGATCTTCTCTAAAGCAGCAATGTGGCTTTCTCAGTGCCTAACCACAAGGTGACTATCCCAGCATCCACTGAGAGATGATCCTTCTGGTCTCAGCCATGTGGCCTGGTTAGAAATGACAGGAAAAGAGTCAGGGTGTTTTCTAAAGGTAAAGAAATAAGGATGTTTTCATCTTTCCTTTCTACATTCTGGGATTTGGCCTCTTCTCCCAGGAAACAAGAAGACAGGAAAAGGGGAAATGGCCTCAAGCTATGTTAGGAGATGTTCAGGTTGGTTATCAGGAAAAAATTCTTTGCTGAAAGAGAGGTAAAGTGTTGGAACAGGCTGCCCAGGGAAGTGTTGGAGTCACCATCCCTGGAAATGTTCAAAAAACAAGCAGACATGACCCTTCATGACATGATTCAGTGGGCATAGTGGTGGTGGGTGAAAGGTTGAACTTGGTGATGCTTGAGGTCTTTTCCAACCTTAATTATTCTATGTCCTGTTCCTTTCTATTTACAGTGAAAATTGGTAATAAAAAAATCATTGCAGAATCTGTACTTGGGGAAACTCATCTATCTGAGATGTGTGGGTGTGTCTTGTTTTTCACCTTCATTTTCTGAAAAGAGAGGGAAAGTTTCAGACCTGGGATCACTCCCTGCAGATTCTTGTCTTTGCCCCAGTCAGGGAAATGGGGCAGGAACAGCCACTGGCCCTGACCCACATCACCCACACCAGTGACACCAAATCTTTGCCACCGGCCTTTGCCCTTGGCCAACCTGCAGATGAGTTCCCCAAAAAGCAGCTGAGCTTCCCATGACCTGACTCCTACCTGGAAGACACAACCAAGCCCACAGCAGTGCTGACTCTGGGCTGCAGGGATCTCTGAAAATCGGGCTCCTAGGAAAAGCTGGCTAATTAACAGGAGAGCCAAAGTGCAGCGCTGCTGGGTGGTGGGGAGAGGTGAAGGAGAGGGAGGGGTGCTCAGATGGTGTGGGTGTTTCTGGGCAGCTTTCTTTACAGGTACTAAATACTCCTACCCTAACCAGGTCCAGGAAGGACCAGGATGACCGGGCTTAGAAGCAGAATTCCACTGAATGTTGGATGTGGGAGCCAACATTGGTTTGGAACAGCAAATGTGAAACGTCACCGGAGGTTAAGGAGTGCTGGGCTTCACAGGCAGAGCTTTGCCCCATCTTGTTCTAGAGGTGAAACAGAACCCATGGAGTGCACAGAGGTGAGCATCCCACCTCTCCTTCAGGAATGCCATGGAGAAATACAAAATGAGGGCAAGGACAGAGCAATGTTTCCCCAACACCCTCTTCCAGCTTTAGCGTGTCCCTGCCCCGTGACATCCTGAGCTGGATAAGCTGATCTTATGTTTAATCACCCTCTGTAGAACATTTTTCCTCCACCCAACTGTCCAGTTGCTTTCCTGAACCCTCATGAACCTCCAGCTTGGCCTGGAGTTGATCCTGTGCCCTGGTGTCAGGAGGCCAAGCTCCTTTCAGACAAGTTTGAGGATGCAGTGGGGGCCAGAGGAGCCCTATCAGCCTTACCCACTGCTGAACTCCTGCTGACTCTGAGAGGAGCCAGCCAGACTCCCCGGGATGCTGAGCACATCCCAAACAAACAGGAGGGAAAAGGCAGAAATTGGCCCGTGTGAAAAATGAGAGGGGGAAATAAGGGGCGAAGCGAGAAGGGAAACGTCTGATTCATTATGCACTTGTTTTTGCTTTTGTCTTCTCCAAGGAGGAAGAGGATGGAGCGCCGTCGTCAAAGACAGAGACAGAAGGATGTTTCCTGGCCTGGCCTGGCCTGGGAGAGGATCAGATAATGGGCAGATTACAATAGAAAATGATGACTGAGACAAAACCACGGCCACTTTCTGTGCAGAGAGAGCAGCCGGCCCACCTCGGGCAGGGGAGGCTGAGGAGGAACAGGCAAGAGCAAAACAGCTTCAGTGCATGAGGTGGCTGGTCCAGGTAGGAGCTCTGCAAGCTCAGACCCTCCAGGATTTGTTTACCCCATTGCATGAACCTTTCCACACATTTATTTGAGGTCTGAGGATGCAGCAGTCCCACAAACGTGGCTGGGGATGGGCAGTAACCATTTATCATGATTCTGCCCACCACAGTTTCTGTTTCTGCTCCTGCAGTCCTTTCAGTTGGAGTGCTTGCCACCCAAGCACTCCAACTGAACTCTGTTGAGTCCCCATCATGTGGGATTCTCACTAATCTGATGGGTGCAGAGGAAGAAGGGCAGTAACTGAAGGAGCAAGAAGTGAAACTAGCTCTGGAGGTCTTCTCAGAAAGGCCTGTTTTAGTTTCTCTGCTGCAAATAAAACATGTTGTGGTCTTCACTCATCTCCAGGGTTCAACATGCAAATAGTCCCCAGGATATGCAAACACAGATGCAAAAGTGCTGGTAGGCAAACACCAAAGCCCAGGCTGCTGGAGATGGATGAAAAGTCCAATTGTTCCTCCAGCACTGTCAGGGCCACCACTAACCCATGTCCCCAAGTTCCTCATCCACAGGGCTTTTAAATCCCTCCAGGAATGTGACTCCAGCACTACCTGGGCAGCTCATGTAGGTACCACCCACCCTCTCCTCTGGGGAGAGCAGAGAGGATGAACCTCACATGTGTACATGGGATTTTCCTGAGGCTCTTATTTGCAGTACTGTAAATTCCTTTGGTCTCAAGGATGAATTTTGAAGGGATGCAGATGGGTCCTGATTGGCTTTTTGGGCTCCATGGACCCCAGAAAAGCCTGAAGTCTGACTGTTGCTATTAAACAACAATGTAGGGACCTTTAGCAAGACATGTGATTGCTTGTTCTTCCACATCAAACAAACCTGCTGAGCTCACCAGAGCTACCAGGGAGATGGAATTGCAGCAGACACCTGTCTAGAGCCACAAAATACAGCCTCTCATCCACAGTGAGCCACCCAGCAGCTGAACCCAAAGTCCATAATCAATGTTATCCTCTGCTTGGTCACCCTGTGAATTGGGCACCAGTGAAACAGCAAAGTAGGAGTCAGACTGGGTCATTATAAATGACACAGTGGCAAAGAGGCTCTAGAGAGACCTTTAAAGGGTTTATGAAAAGGAGAAGGAGGGATTTTTCTATGGGCAGATAGTGATGGGCCAAGGGGGAATGGGTTTACCTGAGAGAGGACAGGTTTAGATTAGAAATCAGGAAGAAATTCTTTACTCACAGGGTGGGGAAGTCCTGGCACAGGTTTTCCAGAGAAGCTGTGGCTGCCCCATCCCTGGAAGTGTTCAAGGACAGGTTGGGTGGGCTTGGAGGAACCTGGGGTAGTGAAAGGTGTCCCTGGCCATGGCAGGGGGTTGGAATAAGATGATATTTAAGGTCCCTTTCCACCCAAACCATTCTGTGATTCTGTGATTCTAATTCACATGTGGCTTCTACAAGTGGCTCTATGTGCTTTCTGAGGGGGTGCCTTGGCAGCAGCATCTTTACCAGGCCACTGGGTTTGAGTGGAGCGAAATAAGAAATTATTAACTTCATTTAAAGAACAGGAAACATCAAAACATCTTTTGGTCCTACCTTCACACACAGAGCCAGGAGGAAAGGACAAGCATGAAATCCCAACAAGGAAGGAGCAGAGAGTCCCTGATGAGGCCCAACCCACTCCCACCAGAGACTGCTCCAAGAGGGGGTCACAGTTGGCTTGAAAATACTGATTGTGGTCTGAATTTGTTGCTGCTGACTTTGGCCAAAGCATGGGTGCCACATGGGCTGGGGGAGCTGAGTGAAACCAGGCCATGATGGTCACAGATGATGCTCAGATATTCTGTGCCCTGCCTTGACAACCACATTGCTGCTCTTTCCACTTCTGAATAAGCCAAATCTGACATTTGATCCTACCTGGCCATAAACCTCATGTTGCTGCAGTAACAGAAATCCAATGTGCTCCTCTCTTCCTGTGTAACACCTGTAGTGACTCTGTCCCTGCTGCTGTCATGGAGGCGAGTTCTGAGGGCTTAAAATTAAAATATCCTGAGTTGGAAAAGACCCACAAGGATCACCAGGAAGCAAAGCTGATGAGGCCACACCATTATGTTATTACTTCATGCATGAGGATTCATTTGTCCTTTCCATTTAACCCCAGATTTTTTTTAAGTCATTTTAAGGATGCTCAGTTGCTGGCGGGATTTTGAAAATTGGTGTTTAGAGATGTAAAAAATCTGGGGGGGGGAAAGGGCCCTGAGTGTAACAGCCAGTGAAAACCTGCATAGGAAAATGCTGTTAGGGATGACCCATACTACAGGACATGACAGGGCTCAAGCTGCCACCAGCAGCTGGGCCAGTCCTGCTGCAGAAAACCAGGTCTGCACCTCCTGGGGCTTGCAGAAGGACAATTAAAAATATTGTCTGGATGGGAGGAGCAGGAATTATGCTCATTAAATTGCTGCTTGGAAAAAAAAAAAAAAAAAAAGTCTGCTCAATTTGGGCTGGTAGCCCCCCTTCACCACCCAGCCAGCCCTCCCTCCCTGCTCCATGCAGGAGAAGGGCTCCTATCTCCTGAGAATCCCGATAAACCCTCCTCTCGCACCCTCCCCTTCCCCCCCGAAATAAAAGTGAGCTGTCTTAGTGCTAGGATGCAGAAACCACTTCCAAGCCAGCATTACATCAACATTGCAGCTGATAAAGGGATGCACAATGGAGTGTTAGACTAATAGAAAAACACAGCTCAGATAAGGCAGGCTCCTGATAGCCTGGGCTGATGTAAAATGCCATTGTCTCCCTTTCTGTCAGCTGAGTCACTGCAGCGATAGGGAATTCCAGTGGCAACGGGCAAGTCAGGGGTCAGAAACCACAAACCCTGGGCATGGCAAAGCCCCTGGTGCGGGCACTGCTGGGCAGATGGAGCTGGGGGTGCAGCTGCTGCCAAATTCCCCGTGGCTGAAGGGACTGGCAGGAGGATGAAGGATGGAAAGGGTCCAGCCTGCAGGACTGTGCCAGGCTCTGTGTGCAAGCAACAGAGATCCCTCAGCACCACCACTCCTGGCACGGGACCCACGGCTTTCCATGGCTTTTCCTTGCTGTTTCACCTCCCTCCCACTGCCTCAACCATCTCCTGTGTTTTCTGAAGTCAAGGGACAGTGGGAAATCCGCTGGAGAATGCAGGGGAGGGGATGCTGGTGGCACTGCAGCCTCTTTTGGGTCCAGAACATCCCTTCCACGGCACAAGAGGAGCCAAATCTTGTCTCCAGCTGCTGTCCCACGCTGGTCTGAAAGATAAAGTGGGAGAGGCACGGAGAAGGACAGCCTGCCCGCACCCAGCTGGTGCCAGGGGCCAGAGGATGTCTGTCTGTCTGTCTGTCTGTCTCCATCCCTCCTGTGAACGGGAACTCCCAGAGCCCGCCAGGGGCTGTGATAGTGCCCTGCCTGCAGGGTGAGGGTGTTTTTCCCTCTGTGGGCTCTGCTCTCCTTTTCCTGTGCTGCCCTTTGATCTCCTCTCACACAGCCCCAGCTCGAGGCTGCCCCAGAGGAGGAACTCCAGATTACGTGGTGGGGTTATGTCATTTTTCCAGCGGACGTGCTGGCCTGGCTCACGGTGGAGAAAAGCTTTTTTTAGTGCCAATGCTGCACTCAGTGGGAAGGCAGGTCCTAGAGAAAGGCTGGAGTGGGGATGCTGCAAAGGCCTCGTGTCACAGGGAAAATCTGGGACCCAGCACAGGCTCAGGAACCAGCCCTGCTCTGCGTGTGCTTGCTCACACCTCAGTGGGAACATGAAGAGTTCAGAGCCTGCCACAAGACAGTGAGTGCAAGATCAGGCCTGGCTGAAAATTCAGTATAAAGGCAGGAAATGGGTTTTATGTTGGAAATGGGTGATATTTTACCCAGATCCTCAAAGGTGGAGCAGATCTATGAGGACATTGTACATTACAGGGGTAGAAAGCACGAAACTCCACTGATGTAGAATGAAATCTGGCTGAAAAGCTTCAAAGATTGTTCTTCTGTTCCATCAGAAATAAAGACTTACAAACAAATAATAAAAATAAATTATTTTTTCTACAATGCTTTCTTACATGTTTTCTTCTGGAAAACTTCTGAGTAAGACCCCTCTCTTTTTCCCAAACTAGTGGACTTTGTCGCACAACTTGGGGACCATTTTCTTATTATACAAAGATAGAAGCAAACCCCAAAATGTTGAAGAGTGCAAAATAAGAGGATGGACGCCCATCATTTATATTTGTGAAGAAGCCAAGTTGCCCAGAGAAAGCTGCTGAAGGTGGAAGTTTGTGGAGGAGGCCCTGACACGTAAGAAGCTCTGACCCTTGCATCTCCATCTCTACTCTCTTTGTTTCAATAAACTGATGCTGACCAGAAATACCCCATGACAATCCAAATGAACCTCTTGTGGCTGTGGAAGGAGATCCAGTCTGGATCTGGTTTCTAACACCAGCTAAATGGTTGGAGTGCAATTTCTTGTCATAATGCCTGGATTTAGTGCTGAGGTGGACCAGGAAGGAGAGAAGGTTGTCTCTGTTTGGAAAAAGGCAGGGATGAAGGCTCAAACCCCCATGTTCATCAGGACTTCTGGGGGTACGCTTTGTGCCCTGGGTTGCGTTGGTTTGTACAGGTCTCTGGATCATAGAACCATGGAAAAGTTGGAGTTGGAAGAGACCTTAAAAATCCTCTCATTGCACCCCCTTGATATGGACAGAAACTTTCTTCTAGACCAGGTTGCTCCAAGCCCCATCCAACCTGGCCTCGAGGCAATCAATATTTCAGAGGTTGACCTCTGTTTTCTCAATATCCTGCTGGAAATCCCCATTCCCTGAGGGAATTGCCTGAGGCAGACATGGGCCCCACTCTGCACACACGGGCATGGATGAGGGATTGCAGTCTGCCTGCACTGATCAGCTGTGGGACAGAGCAGGAGGAGAGGACTGGGTTTGCATGGAAACTCCAGGGAGATGCTCATGGCAGAAATTAATTTTCTGCTCTGGGACACCAATGAGCACCTCAGTTCCCACAGGAAATCTTTAATGACCACAGATTGTGACATTTTCTAAGGAGAAAACACCATTCCACACGATGAAATGCATCATTTCTTCAGGAGACAAGGAATCCCTGGAAAAGCCACTCCCTTCCAGAAGAATCCATGATCCCTTTGACTCAAAACTACTTGAAGAAGATCTCTACAGTGTTAAAGTACAGCCCACAAGAGGAGGGTGATCAAAGCTGCTCGAGGATTAAAAATCCAGTTTATAAAACCTCAGTGCTGGCCCATTTCCCTCTCTACCTTCCTGGTTCTTAGATCTGGCTCTGAAAGGTGGAAGTTGTGTTGTGTTAACTGGAGAAGTGCTTGGGGAAGAGGCTTCAGAAGCTCAGGGAGAAGGGATGTGTGAGGTAGATTTGGGGTTTCAGGGAGGAGAAGAGCCTGGGCCTGGCCTCAAATTCCTTCAGGTGTCTCATGGTTGTCTTTTTTCATGGAAACACAGAACCAGTAAGGTTTGGAAAAGACCTCCAAGATCAATAAGTCCCACCTTCCATTTTGATGGGAATAGTAACAAAACACAAGAGTCTCCAGACCAGATCCTCAAGGACCTTCTGACACCAGTGGGATTTCCTAATTGATGTGGCTGTGGGGATACTGGGGTCCTCATGAAACACCCTTACCTCCCACAGTACAAAACCTCTGGGGAGACTCTTTAACGCAGTCAAATGCACATTTTTTTCTCTTCCTGGATTTTTCATCCTAAAATGGTGGGATGGGATTCAACTGTAAGTCCCAGGAGCCTAAACTCAGGGTTTAAGAACGTTTTCCTCACTGAAAATGCACCAGAGCAGCCAAGATGCCCTCATGGGGCTGGGAGGCAAAGGGAACACAAGTGACTCACACTTTTCTGTCCAGCAACTGGAGATTGAGTGGAATATGGACTTAATGATCCCTGTCTCTTCCAACATGGAATATTCCACGTTTCCATGACGCCCTGAGGCTGGGAAATGTGTTGTGAGAGGAGCTGTGAGGATAAACCCCGGAGAGGGCAGCTGGGCTGCTGCAGACAGTTTGGATCTGGAGAGGCAGGATCCCACCCTTATGGGATCCTCACCCTTTTCCAGGAGAGACAGAGACTGCTGAGTTTCTGCTGGGGAAGAAAAATACAGTCTGGCACTGAACCCTTGAAAGGTTTCCGGCCCTTGGATTAGATGACCTCAGTATGCCTTTTCCATATCTGCTACCTCAGATATAAGGCTTACTTGAGTCTGCTGGGAATTCTTGGACAGAACTGCTCTCTTTTTTTCTTTTTTTTTTTTTTTTTTTAACCAGGGAAAACCTATTTGTTTAGTTATTATTATTGTTATTGTTATTCTTATTGTTGTTGTTGCTACTCATTTCTATGGAAACGTACTCATTTCAGTGAATCCTGTAAAAATGGAATTTTTAGTGCTAAATGGAATTTCTGCTAAAAATTATCACGTTTCTCACCCAATAGCTTTGAAGACATTTACAGTCCCAATCAGGCATTTAATTCTCTGTTTCTCAGTACAGGATCAGTTTTGACTCTTTGGACATCTCATTTTAGTGTTTCTCCATGACAATCCAGGGTTAGGCACAGGGCTTGTGGCTTGTTGCTTATAATCAAATGTTAAATTATCTTGTCTCCTTTCTCCAAACCCTTTGTAGATCAGTGGTCCTGTGCACCACCACAGCCTCTGAAGGAGATATGGGAAAGGAGGACAACTGTGGTTTGGATCAAACTCTGGTGTGATCCCAACCTCTCTCCTCAGTGATTTAAAAATGATTCCGATGTGAATCAATTTTCTTCAGGGCAAAGGTGCTGTGACTTGCAGGTGGTTCCTTTCCATGAGTTCTGCCTGCTTGGGTGGGAACACAGATCTGTTGTGACGCTCTGCAATGTCAGAAGGGCTCCATAATATTTGTGAAATCTGGAATTGGATATGGAAAACAGGCTGGCTTAAAAAGCTGACTTTTTTTGGAAGTGATCAGCTTGGCATGCCCTGAAAACATCTTGTTTTCATACAGTGCCAAACACATTCATGGAATTGCGGAATCATGGAATGGTTTGGGTTGGAAGGAAACTTAAACCTCATCCCATTTCACCCCATGCCATAGGCAGGGATACTTTCCACTATCCCAGTTTGCTCCAAGCCCTGTCCAGCCTGGCCTTGAACATTTCCAGGGATGGGGCATCCACAGCTTCCCTGGGCAACCTGTGCCAGGGCCTCACCACCCTCATCATAAAATATTTTTTCTTATATGTAAGCTAAATCAGCCCTCCTTTAGTTTAAAACCATTAACCCTGATTCTACCTCCTGCTCTGAGAGTGGAAAATTGTAAATTATAAAGTGGCCTGGAGTCCAATCTTCCCAAAACCATTACCAAATGTCTTGGCTCGTCTCAAGAAACTGATTTTCCTGAAGGAGACACCTCCTGGTCTAATCATTGCCACCACCAACCTCCAGAGAGCAGCTGAGGGGTTAGGAGAGATGTTAGCAACCAGAAATCTACTTTTTGGCCCCAAACTGTGGCATGGAAAAATCCTCCATGCACCAACACTGCCACTAAGAATACACCCTTGTGAAAGCAGATGTGCAAGGATGCCAATGTTGTATCTGAACCAGCAGATTGAAAGGTCCAGGCTGATTCAGTTTGTTTTGCTTCTCAGGGAAGGGAAAGGAGTTTCGTTTTCAATTGCGTCTTCATGCCAAAGTTTGGACTTGCAATTACCATACGGGGCTTGAATCAATTTGCAACTGAGGGAAAAGGAAATTTTTCAGCTAAAGAAATTCTGAATCAGGTGTGTTTGTTTTATAAATGTATTTTGAAGAAAAGCAATGACTCTCAGAGCATCTTTCCATGGGAGCAGAAGAGTTTGTATGCTCTTGGGAAATACTACTACTGAATTCCCCTTTTTTGGTCCTGAAAATTCCATCTCCAATGCATAATAAAACAGGGGGGACACAGGATGGGACAACTACAGCATCATTTTGGGTTGCTCCATCATTCCTAATGGGAATATCATCCTCCCCTTCCCATGCTACCCATGGGAAAGGGTCCCAGAGCTGGAGGTGCTGGCATGGAATGAGACCAGGGCAAGCACGAAAAAGGAGGGGGGATGAGGATGGAAAGGGCAAAAGAAGGAGGAACGGGGATGAAAAGGGCAAGGGGAGAGGTGAGTTGTATCGATTGGTGTGTGAAAGGCTTCCCGGGAGCCCCGTTGCTGAGAGACAGCCCTGGGAGATGCAAGGCTGGAATTAATAACTGCTCCATTGGGGCCCTGTTTGCTCTCCTTGCCCAGAGCCCGAGGACTTTGGTCGCAGCTTATCGCCCCGCCGAAAGCCCCAGGAATGCAGTCACAGGCAAATGTGCTCGTTCACACGACATCTATTAATCAAACGACTCCCCCACCCTTTAACCCTTCGCAGCTCAGGCAGGGGGAGGAGGTGAGCATGGCCCTGCTTTGTCCAAAATCAGGGTCCCAGGAGTCTCTTCAGAGATAGGGGTAAGTTATTCCAGTTAGGATACTGTCCCTTTACTCTACATCCAGGGTTTTCCCGAATTCTTATGGGATTTGTTTTGGTGCTTGCACATGAAGACATCCTATTCCAGCTGGTGGCCAAGCACCTAGCTACTTTAAAATACCTTGAAAGCCCCAGATGTTGTCACTGAAAAACTACCCCAGACTTTTCTTCCTCTTCACTCTGTTCCACACTTCAGGTGCTGCTGGCACTCACGCCACGGTGGTTCTGCAGCTCTCCTGAGCTGGGGCTCCCCTGCAGCCGTGCACATCTGCACTGGGGCTCTCTCTGCTCTGAGCAGCACAGAGCCCATCAGACACACCCTGGGGACACAAAACCACACAGGCAAATGTCTCTGCTGCTGCTTGGAACGGGTAGGATTTACCCCAACCTCACAGAATCATAGAATATCCTGAGATGGAGCTTGGCGCCTCCCTGGCAACACCAACCAGCCTGGAATTACGGAATCGTGGAATCATTAAGGTTGGAGAAGATCTCTGAGATCACGGAGTCCAACCATTAGCCCAGCAAGGCCAGGTACACCTCTAAACCATGTCCTGAAGTGCTGTGTCCCTCTTGTCCTGCTGCTGGGTGTTTTAGGCTCTGAAATGTGCAGAGAACACATTCCTGCCTTCAGATTAAGGAAGATTTTCAGGCTCTTGACCTGTAAGCAGTTATTTAGCCAGTTCAATTAACCAGAGAGGCTCTGTAGGCCCTCCATGTTGAGGGAAGAGGCAGTGGCACTTCCTGAGGACAATTCAGCACACCAAAATTAGGCTCCTGCTCTGTAACACCCCCTGGAAATCATCACCTGCTGCATGAAGTGTTGTAAACTGGCCAGGATGAACATTGCCGCATTGGTTACCCTGAGATGTCACCTCATCCTCGTCCACACCCTGAAATCCATGAGTTGGGTCAACAAGTCAATCAAAAACACCCTTCAGGAAGGTAGCAGGGATACCCCAGTGCTGTAAGACACCTGTGAGCCTGGGAAATGCCACTTGGGCACTAGGAGATGGCTCCTACAGAGGCTCTGGAATGACATCCCAGGAGGAGCAGCTAGGACAAGAATCCCACCCGTCCCACCAATGGACTCTGAGCAGCCTCTGGCGTGGTGACCCAGAGTGGAGGCTGATGCTGCTCCTCCCTGTCCTCTGTCCCCTGTTCCTGGATAAACAGAGCCCAGTGATAAGGTCACCATTTGTGAAAGGGGTGGGGACTCAGCAGCCTCAACAAGCCTGCTCAGTTCCCCAGCACCTCAAGTTTTCCACCCTGGCTGGCATTCTCCTTGCCCAGTGCCACCCCAGGAGCCCTGATGGGTGACAGGGTGAGGCCCTGGCTTTTGCCCCAGGCCAGACCAGGCTGGAGGATGGGGTGGGTGACTTTCAGCCTTCCCACACCAGGAAGGAAGGATGGATTTTTTTGTGCGTCATGTCCTGAGAAGTTTTTAGCTCTGGGTCCCGTCTTGTTGGCCTCGTATCAAGGAGGAGGAGCCACGAGCTCCAGGAATTTGAAGGAAGGCAGAAGGCACCATGCCAGAGGTGGGATCTGGGACATTTTTACCTGCTTTTGGGTTCTTTGCCTGATTAATGAATTCTCACAAGGTGGAGGTGCCAGCATCCCAACCTCCTTCTTGTCAGGGCAGGTTTCACCTGTTCATGACAGTAAAAGAGAAAGGACATTTTTATTATCTGGCATTTTCAGGCAGGCAAAGTTTGGGGTTTTTTTCTAGCTGTCAAAGAATGAAGCACATCATTTGGGATTGAGTCAGTTCATTTCTGAAGCATCACCACAGTCCAACCTCTGCTTTGAGCCTTCAACATTTTCCCCTCCAACTGTGCCTGAAATCACAGATTTCTTTTGGATTAAATCAATCCAAAAGATGCACTACAGCTCACCATGGGTCAGTTTTCTATGGGATCAGATTAAACCACTTCTGAACCATCTGCACTGGGGACATCACATGCTCAAGGCCAATATTTTGTCTGCTTTGTCCTACTCCTACATGGCCACCTTTCCTTCTGCTTTTCCACAAGTTATTGAGTAGGATTTGCCACATGTCTGTGCAGCAAAGGGACCTGGTGGGATCCCTGCACGAAAGACAAGCACTAATCAGAACTGATTCCTCATCCCATTCCCTATTTCTGATGGCTCAATGAACAGACAAAAAGAAATATAAGCAGGTGAAATAAAATTATTATGAGTTCTGCAGCTCAAACAACCTGCAGCAAACCAGGTATTGAGAGGGAAGAGGGAGAAAAAATAACACACAAAGCAATTTGACACTTTCACGTGTAAATAATTATTTATCCAAACTCCAGTGATAAGGACATGACACTCTCCAAGCAGATTAGGACCTCACTGGAGAGGAAAACCCTTCTTGTTCCCCCTCTTCCCATATTGTTCCCAAAGAGTTAACAGCAAAGCAGGTCTGCAATTACCCGGGAATAATGGGGTGTGATTGGGGCACTAAAGAGGTGGAATTGATTTTTTTTTTTTTTTTTTTTTCCCCAGGCTTTCAGGTCTAGAAGCCCCTCCCTGACTTCCTGGTAACTCATGACCAGCAGGGTCAATAGAGCAGAAATCCTTCTAGAGGGCCAATCTGTATTTGAATTATTTAAACAATGTAGTACAGCCAAGTTAAATGGGGCTTATCAAACGTTACACCTCTCCAGGCACAATTGGAGACAGAAGGATATTAACTGCTGAACACTCCACCGATGGCATGGAGAGAGCTGGAAAAAAAAGGGGAGAAAAAATGGGGAAGAAAGGGGGACCAAGGCAGGCTGATTTAAGCAAGGGGGAGAAGCAGGTGCCTGCCCAGAGACCCAATTTTCTGGTCTTTTCTCCCATTTGGAGACCCTCCATTCCTAGCCTGGAGATTGGCTTTACCATCCTAATAAATCCCCCAATTTGGGGGAATTTAACTCCTTGACCTGCATCATCTCCTCCCCTTAGGATGAGAGCAGCTGGAGGGATCTGGAGGATACAGGTCTTTTCTTCACCCTTCTGGAAAGGAAAATAAGGAAGGAGTTGTTTCCATGTCACATAGGTTGGGGTTTATTATCCCCAAGTGTGAACTTTGCCTGGGGAGGGCTGGGACATGGAGCTGCCTGCAGGGCACAGTGGAAAAAGAAACAGAAAAATAGTAATAGTGATAGTAGCAGTAGTAGCAGTAGTAGCAGTAGTAGTAGTAGTAATAACAGCAATAGTAATAATAGTAATAATCATAATAGCAGTAGTAATAACAATTATAATACATATATAATTACAATTACAATACATAATAATAATACATTATATATTATATTGAATATCTTATATAGTATATAGTATCTATTACATATTATATAGATTTATTATTATTATTATTATTATTATTATTATTATTATATTTTTTTTAAATTTTATTTTATTTTCCTGCAAATTTGAGAGCCAGACAACAAAATTTTGTCAGCTGAGAGAAGTTAAGGACCTTGCCCAGCAGCCCCAAAAGGTGGCTGAGAGTATTTTTTTCCCATAAAAATATTGAGTTTGCTTAGGTTTGGGAGCTGAGAATACATCCACGAAAACACCTTTTGATTTTCTTATGAATGTGAAAGTAAACAAGAATCCACCTGGGTGTTTTCTTGGCCATTTGTCCTGCTTTACTCAAAAAGTTTCTTGGTGTTTCAGGTGACCGGATGTGCATTGGGAAGCTCAGGGGGTCCCAGGTGGGATGCAGGGGGTAAATAGTTCACAGGTAATTCTTGCACTGACATTTTCACATGACTTATTTGACCTGGAGAGAAAACAAATGTGTTTGCAAGTAAGAAACAAACTGCAAACAGACCCCAAAGGAGCCTAAATTCACCAGATGATGTATGGATGGGTGAGAAATAATTCACCCACATACAGCTCTGTGGTAAGGATAGAGGGGGAAAGGATTTGTAAGGATTCATGGATCAAAAATGCATAAATATTGGTTAAGTGAGCCACAAAGGTTTCAGCAGAAAGCCTCAAGTTTAAAGCAATTGAGAAAAGAGGGGGAAAAAAAGATTAATAACGCTGGCTTAAGGACACACATCCTTCACTTACACAGCTACTGTGCTGCCTCTGAGCTAATTAACCCCGTTAATTAATGGGGGTTCAGGTATCAATCCCCTGAGAGTGGATTTTTGTGGGGGTAGGGGATCTTTGCCCACGCTGATCTGAGCTGTCATGCCCAGGCTGGACCTTCAGCTGGAACGTGCAGCCAGAGCTGGCCAGGAAAACCCAGAGGGAAACATTTCCTGCTGTGAAAGGCTCTCCCATCCAAACTGGAACATTTCAGGAGACGTTGCTGATTTCACTGAGGTTGGGTTTTTTTGGTTTGTTTTTTTTTTTTTTTTTTTAAAGAAAAATAATGAGGGGAAGGAGAGGAAAGTTTTCCTGACTCTGTTCCATCCTTTTTATCAGAAGTTAGGACTATAAGAAGGTGCCTCGCGGCTCAAATCCAGGCCGGTGCTATCTCACTATTTGACATTATTTGTCATTTGGGGAAGAATTTCAAAATGTTTAGATTTCGTTACGGTTCAAAATGAAGCCCCAAACTCGACTTTTCCTCCCCCTCCTCACCAAGCAGCATTTGCCACCCTTCCCCAGCCGCATTTTCAGGGAATGCAAAAATCCCCAAAACGGGTTTTTTTTTGGGGACAACGTCTGAAACGCAACCAGGCGCTGCGTTTGCTCACTCGGCTCGGTCGGATCCAGCCCCAGGCAGCCTCTGCCTCCCCTCCACGGGGGAGTCCTGTCCCTGCCAGCCCTGGACGTCACATCTCCAGCGGGTTCTTCCACCTTGGACGTTTTGCTGAAGGTCAGCGCGGCCAGCAGCCCCTGCTTTCGCACGCTGCCTTCGCCGCGCGATGCTGGGAGGGGACGGGATGGTCACAATATTGGGAAAGCTCAGCCCAAGCAAGAGCAGGGTTTATAAACTCCTGGCCTACCCTGCAGGCTTGCAAGGTCGCCCCTTATCTGAGTTTGCAGAGGGTTTGCAAAGTGCTGGCGGCCCTCCAAATATGTTTGGGAGTTTTTTTTTTTTTACTCGAACCTAAGGCTGCCGGACTCCCACGTTTGACATTTTCCAAGTGCCGCGGGACGGGCGAGGGAACAATGTGTGATTCTGGCAGCTGGCTGGGATCTGCAGAGCTGCTGGCTGAGGCTTTCCTAGAGCCAGAGCAAGTGTGAAGGCTCAGCAGCCCTGAAGGAGCCACCTTCCTCAGGGATGCTGCAGGATGGGCAAAGCCAGTGCTCACCCCTTGGAAGCCTTTAAATTGCAGATGGAATAATGAAGTTTTGCAGAGGGGGGGGAAATATCTTTATCTCTGCCTGGTTACCTCTGTTTTTCCTGCACTGTCCTGTTGTAAGACCTACAAGACCCCATGTGCTGCCCAGCCCTATTTCACAAAGAAATGAGACAAAAAGTGGCCACATGGATGATCTGGAGTCCTAAAGGAGCTCATGGACTCGAACCAGGGTTTCTCCAGGTCTACTTTAACCCCTGCATTGACTCTTTTTCCCTTTTGTATCTTAATTAATCTATTAGTAGCAAGGGTTCACCATAATTAAAGAGCTGGATTGTGGTCAATATTGCACAATGATTTAAATGAGCTGAGGTGCCCTAATTCTCAGCTAGGAATATTTCCATTATTTGAGGGGGAAAAGGGAAGAGAGGAAAACCACACTGAAGACAGATAAATATGCAAACTCACTTGTTGTTTTATTTCCCCTTTTTCTTCCTTTTATCTCGCTGGAAAACTGAGTGTGCAGGACAGGGAGTAAAAGAAAACAAAAGAAAGAGGAAGGAAAACCAAAAAACAAAAGTGAGTGTTTCTCCTTCTTTCTCAAGAAAACAAGTCCAGTAAATTTCTTCCAAAACTGTTTTTCACCCAACGGCCGCTTGCACTGAAAAATAACTTTTTTTTGGAGGAGGAATGAAAGGAGAGGAATGGCTGGGAAGAAATGGGATGTGCTTAAATACAAATTGCACTGGAAGTGCAAAGGGGGTTATTAGTCAGATAGGGAGGATTATTTTACATCTCAACCACCTCCACAACCACGCGTGCAAGCGCTGCATGAAATGTTGCCTTAATCATCCTGGTCAAAGTCCTTTGGCTACAAGCAAGGCCTTGTTGTACTGGGGATTAACAGCAGGGAGAAATAATAAGGGATTCTATATATACAATTTTCTGGCTTTGGTTGGAAACCCCAGGGTCAGAGCAAAGCTCTGATTTCAAACAACTGTATTTTGAGTGATCCTGTTTATCCCAAGTGTCTGCTGAGGCTTTGACTCCAAGCTATTAATACAAAATAAATAATTTTCACATGAGCTGTTTTTACCTCCCTTGCCAGAAAAACGAAGCAGAAGCGACACGTGTGAACAGCACAGAGGCAGAGGTGGGGCCTTGGGCTTCTGGGATTTTTTTTTGGCTGCTGGATGACACATGGAGCACTGCTGGCTGAGGATGCTGAGGAAGACCATCAGCCAGCCCACTTAAAGATGCTTCTGCAGCACACATGGGATGGCGGGGGGTTCCCAAGGTCTTTTATGGCATTTTAACTGCTGCTGTTTGAGGGCAGGTCTGACCTGACCCTCTGTGTGCAGTGTGTGAGCCCAGATGATGCAGATGTGCTGGTACAATGCCTGGGGTGTTGCAGATGCATCCACAGGACTGTCTTTCTGTGGGGCTCAGTGAAAATCTGGGTTTTTTTGGGAAGCAGCATCCCTCCACAGGGATCCCTTGAAGAGTCTCATTACTTGTGCTGTGGGATCCAGGCTGGCTGGAATGCACTTGGACCCAGTGCATTTGGATGCTCAGGGCAGGGAGCAGGAGGTCAGGAGATAAAGGCAGCAGCAAATCCCTGCTCAGCTGTGTTCCCAGCAGATGCCAGGGATGAGCTGTGTTTGCACACCTGGGGCTGAGCCCCCTCCCATGCCAATGGCTGTGCAATCACTGCCCATTTCCCTTCTCCAGCAGTTTCCCTGCTCCCCTTTTTCCAGGTTGATGTCTTGAGCTCACCAGGTCTCTGCACCTTGGTGCAGGATTTCAGGCCTGGTGATGGAGTGAAATGGGAGGGAAGTTCAAATGGTGCCAGGCACTCCAGGAATGAGGGCCTCAGGGACAGGAAATAATCCTGCAAAGCCTCTGCAGAGGCCACTTGGCTTCCTGAGGTGTACCTGAAGGGCAGTCTCCAGCTATTGTTCTCCAAAAAGCACTTTAAAGTCTTTACCACTTGTTGTGCACCTCATAAAGAAGGGGCTCCATGAGGGTTTAGGGGTTCAGAAGTGAGGGTGGGCTTGGGGGCACCAGCGAGGTGAGGAGAAGGCAGCTGGTGAACGTGCCAAGCGATTGCCTTTCAAAATTCCAGCCCTCAAGAACAAATTCTTCCCTGTGAGGGTGGGCAGGCCCTGGCACAGGTTGCACAGAGAAGCTGTGGCTGCCCCTGGATCCCTGGAAGTGTCCAAGGCCAGGCTGGATGGGGTTTGGAGCAACCTGGAACAGTGGGAGTTGTCCCTGCCCAAAGCAGGGGGTTGAAACTGGGTGACCTTTAAGTCCCTCCCAACCCAAACCATTCTGTGATTAACCCCTGAATTCCATGTCAGGAATTCAAATCAGCCTGGGAAAAGAGGGAATCCCTGCTCCCACCATGGCCCCTCCACCCAAATAAGCACCAGATCTCTCCCATCCCTGCTGGATGTGGGTCAGGCAGGGATGCAGCTGACCCCGGGGTGTTTTCCATGCTCAGACTCACACAGGTACAAGGAAAGACCTTCAAAGCTGCTGCCCCAAGGACCTGGAGCCCAAGGCTCCCTGCAGGGCAGGCGGGGGAAGTGGCTGCTGCAGGGACTGGGGAGGCACTCGCTGGAGTCTGGGAGTCTGCAGGGAGAGCAGGCAGCTGGAAAAGTGCCTGGCATTCATGTCTGGGCCCTTTGGTGCTGGGTTTGAAGGATCTATTGGACTCTGGACTGATCAACAGAGAAAACTTGATTATCAGGTTATAGAAATAAATTATCAGGTTATAGAAATTAAATTATCAGGTTATAGAAAAATATAATTTTTTTTTAAGCTGTAAGGTCTTCAAGACAGGACTGTGTCCCACAGTGGTGTAAAATCTCTGTTAAACTACTGGGATGCAGAAGCACTCAAGGCTTTAGATACCCAGCTGCTTCTTAAGGGAAAAAAAATTGAAGATAAGGATTTAAACACACCCATGTTGATTCTGGTTCTGGATATCCATTGCTTGTAATCTTCCATATTCTTTTATATTCTTATATATAAGTATATATATATTATATTCTTATATATAAATATGAGAATATAATATTTTATATTCTTTCAGATAAATCTATTATATTTATAAATCACTGCAAGATCAACTCCATCTCATCTTTTTCCACCAATACCTCTTTCCAGTTTGGAGGAAGGAAGTGTGAGCATAGTTCATCACTGTCACAAGTTACACATTTCAGTTTTCCGCGTTTGGCAAAGTCAGGGCTCAGCTCAACCCTAGTGCAAAGCACCAGCTTGATTTCATTGTCACCCTTGGAGATCCCAGCTGCCATGTTAATAAAGCCTGGATCTCAAACACAGCAACTGGACACACTGTAATGCAATTAAATACCAATAAAAACGTGTGGATCCTGCCCATCATTCCTGACACAGCTCAGGATTTCCAAAGGAAACTTAGGAATAACCCAAACCTGTGGTCCCACCAGTGCCCAGGCAGGAGAGCAGAGGGGCCACCTGGCTTTCCATGAGCCACAGGCATCCATTAACAACCAGCTCTTGGGCTCCTCTAAGTGTGCTCAGCCTGACTTGGTTTTATTGGCATCACCCATCTCCCAGTAAATGTGATAAGAGAGGCTGATTAGCCATGGCCATCAGACTGGGCTCAGAACAAGTCTCCAGCTGGGCTGTCCTGGCCACATGTGCTTTCCTTGCTACGCTTCCAGGCCCAGGAGGCTCCAATGAAGATTGTCCCTAGACCTCATTGTTTACTTTAAGGCCAGCATCAGAATTAAGACCAATTTAGCTGCCCCTTCTTTTCCTTTTGTTTCTTCTCCCGGCTCAGTCTAAACATGCATCTTCAGAAAGAGACTTTTTTTATTGCCAAGACAACGTGTGATAAGGAAAGATCATCTGTCTGCAGGAAAATGACTTCTGTGGGGTTCAGAAAGTGGTCCCAAGGGGCTGATTCCAGCACAGGAACAGCCCCTGGGGGACATTAAGGAATTAAAACCCTCACGATAAGGCACTTTTCTTTTATAGTTTTTTATTTCATAGCAATAGTCACAGCTCAAAGATAAGGGCAACATACATTTGGTTTAACTAGGCTCTTGTTCCTTGGTGTGGGGCTCAGAGTGAACTGGCATCCATCAAACTCTTTTGTGATTTACATGAATACCTGATCCTTCTGATAACAGAAAGTGTAAGTCAACACAGTTCTGTTGTTATTGGGTGTTACCTGTGCAGATACTGAGCTGCTATCTCGGCATCAGCTCACAGCCAGCTCCACTTTACCTTTCCTTGCTAGGTGCTCAGAGAATGCCTCCTGCTTCTGCACTGGCCCCAGGTGTTGCAAGAAGCTGCCCTGGGTGCTTTCAGTCTCATCCACAGGATGCTGGGGATGCTAAAAGTCCATGAGCATTCAAACAGTGACTAGAAAAAATGACAGAATTGAAATCCCCATTTAAACCCCAAATCCCCACTTCTGGTTCAGCACAACCCTTGGCACCTCTCTGTGTGTTCTACCAAAGATGTGCTACCATATTCTTATTTTTCTGATATAATTGTTTACCTTAGTGAGCAATATTTCATGTTTATGGTACAAAATAAATATTCCTAAAGTTTGTATGACTGCAGCAATCTCTGCCCCTCAGCATACCAGGACTCCTTTGCAGTAGATGACAGGGATACTAAGACAACTCAAATCTTGAGAAGTTTGCAGCCTAAAATCAAACCAGAAACAGAACCCAATAAAGGATTTGATGGCTTCCACAAGCCAGGACTTCTCGAAGGAGAGACTGTAGCTCCTGCTACCTTTAATGAGATATCAGTGCCCCAGGAGAAAACTGCTTTACTTCTAAAAGCACCTGGACTTCCATAACAAGAATAACTTGAAACAAAAAAACAAGGAAGGAAAGACCACAATCAGCCTGAATCTGAGCCTCTGAGGACCAGAGGATTAAAAAAATTAAATGTAAATCACTAATCAAACCCACTCATTTTGGATGAGGAACGACCCAGGGTTTTCTTTCTGCCTGACATCTTCAGGAGAGCTGAGCTCAGGAACCTGAAATGGAGAAACAGAGTGGAATTGGGCCAGGTTTTAATACCAGCCTGCCACAATTCTGATCTCCCTGGCCTACGTGACACAAAGCTGCAGGGTCCTCTCAGCAGCTGCTGGTGGAGGAGTCAGGAAACCACATCCCAGTGAGATGCACACTGGGAAGACCCCAAGGGATATGGATATGGCATATGGGAATGGATATTTGGATATATCTCCCTCCTCAAATCCAAAAATGAATTGGATTTTTTGCCAGCTCTGAGCTGGGACAATACAGGAACACCCAAAGGTTTTTTATTAAACCAAATTATCCTCTTGATGTTGCATCACCTCCTTGCCATGAATGGGCTGCTCATGGCAGATATCCCCAAATCCCAGGGATATTCCTTGTGCTGATCCTTCATGGCAGATCTCCCAAATCCCAGGGATATTCCTTGTGCTGATCCTTCATGTCAGATCTCCCAAAACCCCAGGGATATTCCTTGTGCTGTGCAGGATTTTATGGCAGTACTGAGAAAGGCAGATGTGTAGGCATGCATTTATACAAAATGCATATTTAATATGTTAATATGCAAGTTTAAGAGGCAATTTCCTGGCTTAGTCTAATTCCCCTATTAGATGTTTTTCTTCACACTGCACCTTCATGGCAAATGTCCCCAAACCCCATTGACATCCCTGTGTCAATCCTACACCACTGCCCACATGGAAGAAATGTTGTTGTCTGCCAGCAAACACTCGGGGCTGGATAAATGAGAGCAGAGGCAGAGCAGATGCAGCCTCCTTCTTCCCTGATGTGGGACCCAGGTCTCCAACAAGAGTCAGACTCAAAGCCTGATCCCTCCTCAGCCTCCCCAAAAGCTTCTGCTCAGTGCAAAGCCTTGATGGTGCCTCCTCATTTGGGGTATGCATCACTTAAAACACCATTGTGGCCACACCTGGAGCTGAAAATGGGTTGGGTGGGCACCTCTGGGCAGGGGGAGATCATGGCTCTGTTGGCTTCAGGTGCCCTCGGAGGCTGGGAATATTTGAAACTGGGAGAAACCTGGAAAAATGCTCCAGCCCATGGGGTTGAAAAGGCTGTGTTAGCTTGGGTTTATGAGTTTAAAAGAATTTCTCAGCCACTTTGCTAAGAGCAGGGTTTTATGGTGGTTCTGAGAAAGGCAGATGTGTAGATATGTATTTATATAAAATGCTGACTGTGCCAGCACAGGAGAGCTCAGGTTTAAGAGGCAATTTCCTGGCTTAGTCTAATTCTCCTATTAGATGCTTTCCTTCACACTAAGTGAAATTCTGACTGAATTAAAGACCTGCTTTTCCTCTTATCTGCTGCTGCTCTTATCTAACTCTGAGGAAAGGCTGGGAGCAGAGACAGCCTGGGCTTGCCATTTTACAGCTCTCCTTCCCACTTTTCCCCTGGGCTCACATCAAATGCCTGGAAGATTTGTTAAAAACCAGCCTGTTATGCTCAACACAACCATACAAAAGGAACAGCAATGGAAAAGCCACAAAGTAGATCCATTTCCTGAATATATATATTTTTATTTTTTTTTCCTAGGGGGATCTCCCAAAATCTCCTACAAACTCCAGTGAAATTGTCTCCTTGGAGCAGGGACCATCCTTTAATTAAAAGATCCAGGAATATTCAGTTGTGTGAGTCTCCAAGGGTGCCATGAAAAGGGAAAGAGCAAAAAAAAAAAACTCAATCCTGCTCATTATTTATTGTCACTGCTCCTTTCTGGCTCCTGAGCCAGGTGAGTACAACCAGCAGGAGCTGAGACACCTCAGCCCCCTCCCTGACTCCACCACTGAATCAATGCTTAGCCCTGGGCAAGTCCCTTCACTTATTTCCATAAAATCACAAAATAATTTAGGTGGGAAGGGACTTCTTAAAGGTTTTACCTCTTTCTCAGCAAAGTCTCTGCCTTGGTTACAGAGTTTGTCAGTTTTAAGGGAGCGGGATTTGTTGGTCCAGCACCAACTGCTTCCAGCTGATCCTCTTCATGCCATGGTGAAGCAATGCTAAGAACCACTTGTCCCACTGTGTTTGAGTTTTATCCAATTTTTCTCTAAGCCCTCCCTTGTCCCAAGCCTCTGCCACCCTCTGTGTTTGAGTGTCCCAGACTTTGCAATGGAGTTGGCTCTGCCAAGAGCTGCACTTCTCACTCAGCCCAGCTTTATCAGGGCCACATTTCCACCCTGTGATATCTCTGTTCCCTAAATTCCCAGCACACTTCCAAGCACAGAGGCGTTCAGAGCCCTTGAAACCAAATTAGCCACTCTCCATTTTGCTCACATGCAGGTTTTTTTATATTTATATATATATAAATATATAAATTTTTATATTTATAATTCAGGGCACTGGCAGCCCAACTCCCTGCAGCATCCTGCTGTCTCTGGCAACATCAAACAACAAAAAAAAAAAAGCCCAAAATGGGTCCTTTCTCACTGGATTTGGGCATCCTTCCAGGAAGGGCCCTGCTCTGCGGTCAGCTGGGAATTGCAGCAATCTCTGGAAGAGAAGGCCCTGGGGAAAGCTCAGAGCCCCTTCCAGGGCCTAAAGGGGCTCCAGGAGATCTGGAGAGGGACCTGGGACAAGGGATGGAGGGACAGGACACAGGGAATGGAGTGATTGGATATTCTGCTTGTCCTCCCAGCCTCTTCCCTCATCTCTTGGCAAATTTTGGGAAAATATCCCGCTTTGATTCCCCCCCCACCCCCAATAAAACCCAAGAGAAATCTGCTTCCCCTGAGACTGCAGTGAAAAGGGATGTACAACAGGATGAAATGATGGCTGCTGGATGGACATGCCTCTTCCCACTTGGAACAGATACAGATCTGGCCCAAAAATTCCACACACAAAAAAAAAAGTAAGGCTGAATATCTTTAATACACTGGTCTGATTTAAAAAGCAACAGAAACCTGGAGTCAAAAAGCAGGTGGGTTTTATCACCTCTTTCATTATATAATTTGGCTGGAATGTCCTTCTCTTTTAAGATGAATGAACTTTCTTGCTGATAGCAACTCCCTTACTTTCTGCTTGCAAACCAAAATTGATGGGATTTTAGGAGGTTTTCTTCTAGGGAAAAATAAAACACCTTCCTCATTGGAAAGGGTGCTCACCTGAGGTTATGAAAAGCTCTGGAAAACCAGAATACCCTTCTGGGGAAGCTACACCATTTTGAGTAGAATCATGGAATGGGTTGGACTGGAAAAGAGCTTAAAGATCATTTTGTTCCAATCTCCTGCCAGGGGCAGGGACACCTTCCACACTTCCACCTTCCAGGTTGCTCAGAGCTCCACCCAAAATGGCCTTGAGCACTTCCAGGGATGGGGCATCCACAGCCCAGGACATTTCTGGTGTCTCCTGCTCCAGGTTTGGAAAGCCAGTCCCTATAAATGGGGCCATCCAAAGGACATTTTTAGGGGTCCTGGGATCAGGTGAGCATCCCTGCAGCTACATCAGGGCTTGGACCTCTTCAAAGTTCAGATGGATCAGATTTTGGGCACTTTGGTCAGTGCCACCCAAGTGTGCATGAGTCCCATGTTGGATCATCACAAGCATCACTTCAGTGACAGCTGAGCAGGGATAAACCTCTGGATTCCTGGTATTTGCTTAGTAAAGTTCTTTTTTTAGCAGGAAATTTGTGGCCTAACCCCTACACAAATATCCTTCCAAGAACAGGTATGAGGGCTCAAAGTCCTCCATCCAGCACAGCATAAACTAGAGATCTTTAGAACTTTCCTGAACAACCATAGATTCTTTTATTATTCTTTTATTAGAAAATAAAATTTTCATTTTTTCTACTTCATCACATGGGCCTGAATAAAAAAATACAGAAGCCAGCTACGTATTTTCTTTAGACAAGGCTTATCCCAGACAGCTGGAGCCTGGACTTTGCTTCTTCCCATCCTGTGGATTATGAAGGTTTTTTCTTGCTCCAGCAATAGAGTGTGCTGCTAGAAGCCACCTCTGCATTTCAAGGGCTCTGCCAAGAGGACAGGAAATTAATGAAGTTTAAATGAAGAGCTGCTCCCTCTTCCAGCCGTTTGATCCTTTCTTGTGATTCAGTAAAACCCTGGCAGAGGACTCCTGATCTAATCACGGGAGCTTGCACTTGGTGATCCAATTACTGCCAAGTTTCTGGACATTTGTTTCTCCTCTGATGAGAACATTTAAAGGTGTGAACTTTTCAGGGGCTGTCTGGGCTCTGGGATCTCATTTGGGAAAGGCAGGAATAAAATGCTGTGATTTTCTACAGATTTGAGCTGTCTTCAGCCAGTCTGCGAACCCTGATAGCCAGTGCTTATTTCTGATCTTACCTACAGGTCTCCACCCCTCTGCCAAGCCTGGCTTGAACAAATCAGTCAATGCAAATCTCATCTGGAGGGACGTGCAGCCAGCAAATTCACCCAAGCTCATTTTTAAAGGGGAGGCTACAGACAGATAACACAGAGACTCTTTTCCAACAGCCCTTCTCCAGCCCAGATATGTACAAGTTTAAAAGAAGCAGTGGCCATAAACTGAAATACAAGAAGTTCCACCTCAATATGAGGAAGAAATTCTTCATGTTGAGGGTGGGAGAGCACAGAAACAGCTGCCCAAAGAGGGTGTGGACTCTCCCTCTCTGGACATGTTCCTGTGTCGCCTGCTCCAGGTGACCCTGCCCTGGCTGGGTGTTGGACTAATGATCTCCAGAGGTCTCTTCCAAACCTAAAAATTCTGTGTTTCTGTGCAAGTTGGGCTGAGAACTGATGATTTCTCTTCATGAGAGAGTGCAAGACTTCTGCTCTGCCCACTGATTTCCCAGCATTGCTGCCCAAACACCCTCACATGGCACCCTAAGTCTTTCATGTCCGAAGGTTGCCGCAGTCACTGATCCCACCACGTAGGGGAAAGAGGCTCCCAGGGTCTGCCCTGTGAGATAACATCACCCCAGTGACTCCCAGAGTCTTTCTTGAGGTGCCACTGCCCAGTGTTTGCTCATGTCCTGCATTGTCCCCAGCCCTGATAACTCCTCTGGTCAAGGCTATCAACTCATCAGCGCAGCGGCATCAGCCCCCCACGCTTGGACACCAAACCCTCTCTGCTGATAGACTTATCCCTAATCCCATTCAGGACCTTTTTGATCAATGGATAAATCTCTGTTTGTGTGGCCAAATCCCTCCTGCCTTGTCTGTGGGCTGGGTGTGGGGATAAATGTCCTCAATGTCCCCCTGGGCTCGTGCCACCCCAGATCCTGACGATGTGGAGAGCACGTCGCAGTCAAGGCTTAACCCCACGGGGCTTTTTTACCTTTATTTGAGCAGATGGACAGCTGAGGTCCCAAAAAGGGTGATGTGGCCTCTGCAGAATCCCAGGACAATTAAAATTGATCTGGGAATCCCCAAAGTTTAAGGACATCCTTCTCTTCCAATAACACTGCACCAACTCAGGGTGTTTTTGTGCTGGCAGTTGAACACAGAAGCCTTGGCCAGAGACACTTTTCCATCTAAATTCCCAATATCTTTTTAAAGACGTGACCATTTGCTAAGCTTTATTTGCCGAGCAGCCCTCTTCCAGTCACTGGGGAGGAGATAAGGACATATGAGGAGACCTTGATCAGATCAGGACCCACCTGAGAGGACAACAATGGGGTGGAAAAGAAGAAAGAACAAAAAAGTAAAAATAAAAGCTCTTGATGATCCAGGCTCAAAGAGAGGCCAAATATGAAGGGAAGAGTTCTCCCTTAAATAATTCTCTTTTATTTCTTTCACAAGTGTCAGTATAAGGCATTTGGCCTCCAGCATCAAAGCAGCAGCAGAGAGAAAAAAAAAATCAGAGAAGGGGGAAAGATAAATCAGAAAAAAAAAGAGAAAAATAGGAAAAAATCTATATACATTTTCCTTCCTTTTTTAACCCAAAATGAAATTGGCCCAGAATTACAAAAAAAAAAAAAATGTCCCATCACCAACCGAAGATGTTTTCACCACATGGTCAATATTGGTGGTCAACTACAAGGGAAGGAGACGAAGAGTATCTCACAAAAGGTTCTGCCCTGGAGGCTCAGCTGGACCCTCTTCAGATGCTTCCCAGTGGTGTCCAAGTCATTGTCAGTAACTGGGGGAGAGGGACAATCCTTGGACAATCCAAGGAATGACTGGATGTGGCACTCAGTGCTCTGGGCTGGTGACAAGGGGATCAGTCACAGGTTGGACTTGATGGTCTTGGAGGTCTTTTCCAGCCTGAATGATCCTGTGATTCCGTGATCCTCTGATGTGAACTCATGGAAATGTAACTCCCATCACCTCTGATCTGGTGATGAAATCCCAAGGACAGACAAAGGGCAGGAAATGAGGCAGGTGCAGATGAGGCCCAAAGATGTTCTTCACACAACCAACGACTGGGAAATGGAGGATTCTGGGGTGTCATAAAAAAACCCCTGTGATTTGATCCAAATGGGATATGAAATGTGGAAATCCAAGAACCACAAAGCCATGAAATCATAGAATGGTCTGGGTTGGAAGGGACCTCAAAATTCATCCAGTCCCACCCCAGCCATGGGCAGGGACACCTTCCACTATCCCAGGCTCCTCCAGGCCCCAACCTGGCCTTGGACACTTCCAGGGAGCAAATCCCCTGTTCTTCCTAAGAGTTCCTTGCCTGCAACCTCAAGGAACAATGTGACCCCTCTGTGATGCTGGGATTTGCTCAAAGAAGAGGTGAGTACAAGAAACATCTGCAAGGGGCGATGGTAGAAACAGGAATGTGATGCCAAAATAAGAAAAAAAACATTGGGGACTTTTCATATATCCCAGTGTTTGTGGCGGAGGTCTGTGATTTTCATATTTTCAATTTTCCATGTAAGAGGAAAAGCGAGGAAGAAAGAGTTAAACACAAACAGCCCCGTTGTTTTTTGGCTTTTTTTTTCCCCTTTGTGTATTTTGGTTTTGCTTGAAATTATATAAAATGTAACAACTTTTGCCCCTGATGTGGTTTTCCCACTGCACACTGTGAACAGTCAAGGCTTTTTTAAGGTTGAATTCTGAAAATGTTCTTTATTCTCTCTACAAACCACCCTCCCCCAAAACAACAAGCAGAAGAATTCAGATTTTTTTCATCTATAATTAGTAAAATTATTAGAGACATTTAAACTTCTTGCTTAGAGCAGTTCAAGCCCAGTTTTTCTTTTTATTGAGTTGAAACAGCAATTCATCCAGAAAGGTTTTAGAATTTTCTTAAAACAAGCAAACCAACCAAAACCAAACAAAAAAAAAGCCCAAAGTGAAAGTAAAATTCAATTAAATTAAAA
Organism: Agelaius tricolor; assembly: GCF_023055355.1. NCBI lineage: Eukaryota > Metazoa > Chordata > Aves > Passeriformes > Icteridae > Agelaius > Agelaius tricolor. The sequence continues at coordinate 112,037,174 of NW_027269261.1, read as the reverse complement.
AGAAAATTTAAAAAAACCCAACTATTAAACTTTGGAATTTTGTCCAGCCAGAAACAACCAATATTGAGCGTTCCAGTTTGTGGTTTTGTATTTCCACCTCTTCCAGATGGAACACAAATAACATTTTCTTTGATTTTGGGAGGACTTTCCACTAACAACAACAACAACAACAACAAACAACAACGCCCCCCCCCCCAAAAAAAAGGTGTTCCTTAATGAGTTTTACTTCTTTCAGCAAGAGCAGATATTTTGGGAAGGAGCCCTCTGTGGGATTCCTGCTACCATTTATCCAGGTTTATGCAGGTTTAGGTATCGTTGGGTGTTAACAACTGGAATATGCTCCAATGCCTCCGGTGTCCTGCTGGAATTACAGTGAGATTTCACAGCTGTTCTGCCAAAAATCCATAATCCTGCGAAAAGGCACGGGACTAAGTGCTCTGGGAGGGACAGGTCCCGTCCTGGATCTGCTGTCCCCCACAAGGCCTTTAATCCCCCTTCCCCTTGTCCCCCCAGATAATAAGATCCACCCACCCTGCAGTGCTGTTGGGAGGCTTCACGTGGTAATTTTTATAAAGTGCCATGGGATCTTTTGGAAAAGAGAAAAGAAAAAGGAAATAAGAAAAATGTAGGATTCAGCCTGATTTTGGTGTCACACAGCAAGGAGTGACTCCCAGGGAGATACAGATGATCTGTAAGTTCCCTTCCAACCCAAACCATTCTGCGATTCCATGGTTTTGTGGCAAAGGCAAGCTCAGGATCAGTTATCACTGCAGAGCCCAGCAGCTGCCCTTCATTTATCTCCTGGCTGCCAGCGAGGGTGACACTGCAGGGACATTTCTCCAGCCCATGGAAAGAGCTGCCCCTTTGAGGTGTCTTTGCCTTCCTGCACTGAACCAAATCTGCTTTGTCCACCCTGTCCCTGGTGAGTAGGACAGGATGGAGCCAAGCCCAAGTTGCTCTGTCATGCAAGCCAAAAGCCAATTTCTGGAGAAAGGAATTCTCTGGGGAGATCTTAGAACACCTTCCAGAAGCTAAAGCAGCTCCAGGAGAGCTGGAGAGGGACTTGGGACAAGGGATGGAAGGACAGGACACAGGGAATGGCTTCCCATTGCCAGGCAGGGATAGATGGGATATTGGGAACGAATTTTTGGCTAGGAGGGTGGTGAGGCCCTGGCACAGGTTGCCCAGAGAAGCTGTGGCTGTCTCTGGATCCCTGGAAGTGTCCAAGGCCAGGTTGGACGGGGTTTGGAGCAGCCTGGGACAGTGGAAGGTGTTCCTGCCCATGGCCAGGGTGTGGAACTGGATGATCTTTAAGGTCCCTCCCAGTCCAAACCTTTCCATGATTCCCTGATTTTGTACAACAGCCAGAACTACACATTCAAGCCCAAAATTCTCCTGTCTCTGACTGGTTTGGTGGAATTTTTGTTTATTTCAACCAAAACCCTCCTAAACTTAAACCATTGTCTGGGATTCCACCTCTCTCCTGCTGCACTGCAAGTCTTGGAATCACATCATTCCTGACTTGTTCAGTGCATGAAAACTCAGAGGTGCATCAGCTGCCCAACAGATACCACAGTTTATTAATTATATCAACACTGCAATAATGATCCAAGAACGAGGGATAATTACACATAAATTTGGCAACATGCCTGAGTATTCTTTCCCCATGTACTGCACTGGAGTTTTGCCTGATGCTATTATCATTTTCTGATAAAATGAACTTTCATGTCATTGTGCCTTTTACACATGACATTCTGTGGTGTATTTTCTTGCTTTTCCCCATGGATGACAAAATGCCAGCTTCACCCAGGGTTTCCCATCCTGGACAGCATTCCTAGGTGGGTGTGAAGCCGCAGGATGGGTCCAAAAGCCAAAGGCAGACTGGATCTCAGCAGATTTAAGGGAGCATCAACTCTGCTTCTCTCTGGTAGCACTGGTGCATCAAAAATATTACACCAGTGGTATTTTTCTTTACAAACCCAAAAGAGAAGAAGAAGAAGGAGCAGGATATTCCTGATGGTAGAAGGAAACTGGGATCTTTATTTGTGCAGCCATAAGAATCCCAGTGGCATAGTCTGAATTCCTGCTGCCCTGAGTGATGCTGGGGAGGCCTGCAATGTTCACTTGGCTGGAGAACAGCAGTGCAAAGGGGATTTTGGTGGGATATTTCTGGAAAAGTGGGTGGATGTTAACTAGGAAATGAAAAAAAATCCCAAGTTGCTGCCTCAGCTCCAGAAGTTGTTGTGTAGATGACGCGGAAATTAAATATAATCTGAAGGAACTCTGGCAGCACTTAATAGATCCATGGAATTGCTTAGGTCAGAAAAGCCCTCTAAGATCACTGAGTCCAAGCATTCCCCCAAAACTGCCAAGGCCACCACTGAACCCTGTCCCAGAGTTCCCCACCCACCCACCTTTTAAATCCCTCCTGGGATGGAGATGCCACCACTGTCCTGGGCAGCTGTGCCAGGGCTGGGCAGCCCTTTGAATCCTCCTTTCCTTTGCGAAGTTGAGGGGATCTGGGAGAGGCTGAATTGCAGCCCAGTGTCCAAAGTTCAGGGAATTCATCTTCTCAGGGAATTCAACTACTTGGAAATCTAGGTGAAGAGAGGAAGATTCCCAGAAATTCCCATCTGTCCCCAGTGTCCCTTGCTGGAGGATGTTGCCAACCTCAGGTTACAAATTCACCCTGCACCAGGGAATTTTTTCCTTTATGGAAAAGACCAGACATTTTTTCCACCTTTTTTTTTTCAAACTTTCCTTTTAAAATTGTCAATATTTTGGTTTTTTTGGACTGGCATCTTGTCCAAGGTCAAATCATCCTCCTGCTTTACCACTCAGTCCCGCCAGCACTGCCTGCTTGTCCTTTGCTCATGTGAGCGCATTTCACATGGATTTGGGCTTGGAAATTCAGTGCTTGGACTTTTTGGCATGAAAAACTATTCTGGCTTTGTGGCTTTACTTTTATGTGAAATCTACCTCTTTTATTTTTGCTTTCCTCTCCAGAATAAGTGAATTAATTCAACCACTGTGTAATTCAACCATCGGTGCAGAGAGAGAAACAATTTTTTATCAGTGCAGAAAGAACTTAGCCACAAAACCTCTTTCCTCACCCAGAGGGCATAAGATTTGGGTCAGGACTGGCTTTTTTTTTATTTTTCCATCACCACATCCAACCTCGGCTCTGCATCTCCCGGCATGGGGTGCGCGATGCTCGGAGGGAGCGCAGGGGCATCGGAGGGAGCGCAGGGGCATCAGAGGGAGCGCAGGGGCATCGGGCTCCGGCCCTGCAGCCCTTCCCTTCCCTTGCTTTCCCTTCCCTTCCCGGCGGCGCTGCCCGGGGCACTGACCCCAGCGCCGGGGAGTCTGGAGCGGAGCCGGCGGCCGCCGCTCGCCGCCGTCAGCCCACACCTCATCAATAGGGGCTGACAGCCCCGGCCCCGCCGCCCCGACGGCACCGCCGCCGGCACGGCACGGCTTGGCACGGCCCGGAGCGCGGGCTGCGAGCTGGGAGAGCCCCCAAGGTGGGGTTGGAGGCAGCGCCGTGAAGCCGGGATGTATCTGGGGAGAGAAGTCGGGGTGCAGAACCTCACGGGGGTCAGGCTGCAGCAACCCCACAGGATTATCCAGGGATCCCGGCATTCCCACTATGGGTTTGGGATAGACGCAGCATCATTGTAAGGGGCTACGAACATCCCAGTGGGGCAGATTGAGGGGGTCAAGGGAGCTGGAAGGGGGGTACAGGGGTGTAGGGGACCCCACGGTGGCAGGTAAGGGCACTCAGTGAGTGGTACAGGCGAGTAGGAACATAAAACACGTTGGTGAGAGAGATACAGACACGTGAATAAGTAGATGGATGAAAAAATAGATGTTCTGGCAAGGCAGATGGGTACAAAAAAGCAAATAAGACGTAGGAATGAGTTACAGAGATGTATGGATATAGGGATATATGGCTAGATGATGGATATAGGGATATATAGATAAATGATGGATAAACAGATGTATGGATAGATGATTAATAAATGGATATACGGACAGACTAGGGATATAGGGATATAGAGATAAATGATGGACAAATGGATATATGAATAGATGATGAATAAATGGATATACGGACAGATTAGGGATATAGGGATATAGAGATATATGGCTAGATGATGGATATAGGGATATATGCATAGATGATGGATAAATGGATGTATGGCTAGATGATGGATATAGGGATATATGCATAGATGATGGATATAGAGATATATAGATAAACGATGGATAAATGGATTTATGCATAGATGATGGATAAATGGATATAGATAAATGATGGATAGATGGATTTATGCATAGATGATGGGTGGTGATGCTGGCTGGGATTCGGCATTCCCAGGGCTCCATCCCAGGCACTTCCAGGCACAGCAGCCTTCCCCGCCTGACGCAGGAGCCTTCTCCAGCCTCCCCAAGGACGGGAAGGGATTTTCCATCACCGCTGCTGCTCCTGCCAGACCCGCGGGGCTCTGCCGGGGCCGGTCAGTGCCCGGCAGCCGGGATGTCACAGCAGGTGCGCTCCGCGCGGGTGGTTTCGCTGTCACTGCGTCAAAGGGCGGTGACAATGATGACAGCAGAAACCACGCGTGTGCAGGGCGCTGCGAGTGGGCGACAGGAGCCCGGCTAGGGGGTGACGCTCCCCCTTCGTCCCCAGAGGGTTCCCCGACACCGCAGGTGATGTTTCCCCGTGCTGGTGGCCCCGGGGGATCCCCCATCCACGGCTGACGTGTGTCCGCAGATGCCACGCACAGCGCCGTGGCACAGCCCCTGTCCCCGCGGGGAAGGTCCCTCTGAGCTGGGCTTTCACGTCTCGCCACCAATCCAGAGAATCCCAGACTGGGAAATTCAAAGCCCTGACGTTTTAGGCTCAATTCACTCGGTTTTGGCAGTAAAACTGACGGGAAGGCAGCGCACTGATCCACGGTGAATTTTCAGTGTTCTCGGGGACACATCTGCGCCCCCCACGCACACACAGGGGCACAGACACGCAGGGCATCACATGTCCTGTGCTTCCCGTATCCTAGAGATCCCCGTTTCCTAAAAATGCCCGTTCCAGGTGGATTTTGGATTTTGTCTGTCCCCCGATTTCCACAGCACTGACTCTTACTTCTCAGCCTCTCCCCTCCTGCTGCACCAGAGCACGGATCGCTGCTCCACGCACCTCTGCATCCCAGGAATTTGTCCCTGAGGAAGTCACCTGTACTTATTTCTTATTTCTACTGGGGGTAAAAAAAAGGGGGAACATACAGGAAAAAGCGATAATATAGCATAGAGGGTAGAGGGAGTCGTCAGAAAGGATTTAGAAATTCCCCCGAAGCTCCGCCGAGCCGCGATGATGCTCGGCCACCCTCCTGCGAAGGGCAGTACCTGGCCTTTGGGACGGGGGAGGAGGAGGTGGAGGGGTTTGGTGGCATTTTGGGACCACTGCCGTGCCGTAAACAGACGTGACGTTTGTTTGGGAAAATGTCTCTGAAAGAGCTTCGGTTCAGCCGGGGCCGGGGTGGCAGCCACAGCGGGGTCCCCCTGTGCGGGGCTGTCCCTCTGTCCTTCCAGCTGAGCTCTCCACAGCGTCCCGTGGGTTTTCCTTGCGCTGGGGTGTCCTGAGAGGTGTCTGCGGGCAGGGGGGCGCGGAGGGGTCCCAGAGAGGCGACTCCAAGGCTCCCCAGAGAGGAGGGTGCAGGATCTGCCCCTCAGGAGGGTGGGGGATCCATCCGTCCCCCCGCACAGCTCCAGGAGGGGCTGGCGCTCGGCATTTCCCCCCTTTTGCTGGATCTGGAGAGGGCTGGAGGGGCAGCACCCCCCTGTCCATCCCCAGCCCCCCCAGACGGGTGGGAAGGGGGAGGGAGGAGGCGATGCCGTCCCGAGACGTCTCCTGGCTCGCAGGGAGCCTCGTCCCCCACTCCCGGCCATCCCTGACTCCCGAACCACCCCGGTCCTGCCGCACAGCCCCAAAAATTCGGGCGTACAGCCGTGCCTTGCCCCCACTTTCCCTTCCCAGTGGCACCGGCTGCTCTAACACAAGCCAGGGACAGCCTAGAGACACCCACAGATAGATACCTACGGATAGATACCTATCGATACCTATAGATAGATACCTACAGCTGATCCATACCGCCCGCAGATGCCACCCAGCCGTAGGCACGGGATTTTTTGGAGCCGATTTTTCCCCTCTCCGCTGTCCCGGCGTGGCCGATCCCCTCCCAGAGTCTGTAACTCTCAGATTCTCCCCAGCCCCCTCCTCCAGACCCTTCCCGGCTGTAGCCAGAGCAAGGAATAAATAAAAGAATTAACGTAATACTAATAAAAACCCCAAATAATCCCAAATGTCCAATAGGCAGAAGCCGCCGGCCCCATTTATCCCTTTTGCTCTGCTAAAATCACATTTCCCCCGCTGTTTTTTGTCCCTTATTTTTAACCACTTTTCTTCATGATTGTTTTAAAAATTCAACTTTTAGCACAGATAAAAATTTAAGTTAATTTTCTCCCCTCTTCCCCTCCGCCCCCTGCCCCCCTCCAGTTCCTGAGGTGGTTTTGAGTGATTTTTTTTTGTTTGTTTGGTTTTTTTTCCTCATGCATCAAACCGGGAGCTTTAACTCTAAAACCACGGCGGAACTAAGTTTGATACGGGAAAACAAAAAAAAAAGCAAAACAAAAAAACCTTAAAAAATAGGCATCGTATAGATTTTTTTCCTGGCTGGGGCAGAACTGGGGGCTTGAATGGAGAGGAGTAAGGCCAAAATTTGCTCCCCTGGGTTATTTTCACACAGATTTCGTTAATCGCAAGGTAAAAAATAAGCTCCGCCGCGTGCAGAACAGATTTTGGGTTTGGTTTAGAGTTTTTTGGTTTTGTTTTTGTTTTTGTCGCTGCTCTTTGCTGTGTCCCATCTGCTTTTTCCAGGAGAAATTGTGTTCTAAATGCTGTCGGGTCACGCCAGGCTGGGCTCGGTGCAGTTCCTCACCTCTCCGAATTTCGGGATGAGAGTTCCCGCGATTCCCGGCTCCGCCGACCGATAATTCCCCGAAAAAAAAGAAAGAGGCTGGATCCGGCCGCACGCACGGGAAACGACCCACGGGAATTGCTTTCGTACCTTTTTTCCTGCAAGTAGCAAAGCCATAACACGTCCTTGAAATCTTCTCTGCTCCTGGTATTGCTGCTTTGCTGCTTGGGGGAGTTTAATCAGTTTGAATTGCATTTTCGCTTTTTGTGACTTTTTAAAAAATGTTTTTATTTCTTTTTAGTGAGGAAAGAGCTTCCTTTCTGTAGGAATTCAACGAATCTTTAGGAAATCTCTGCTTTGGGAGAGAAAACCGTCAGGGATTTTGCAAAGGAAGGAAAGATGAGTGTCCCGAACCTGGCACATTTGGATGGGCACTGCTTCGGAGAACGGGTATCAAAAGAGACATCAATATATTTAATTCTCTTTTCTTTCCCTGCTAGTGTTCATAAATGTATTTTTCTATATACCTGTATTCATACATATTTTTAAATATACGCATTTACATGTTTATATATTATATATGAGTTATTAAACATTATAGTTTATACGTTATATGTCTATTTTTAATATATTTCATAATTTACATATTTACAAAAACAATACCACAGGGCGTTATAAATTATAAACAATAAATTATTTTGGTATGACAGTACACCTATGTTTGCATGTAACACACATTCCTGTGAATTATAACATATATTAAGTCCCGTTTACACTTAATTTTTCTATCGATCTGCATAAAATTACACACCTCTTATTAATTACATATTTTCCCCCGTGTGCTGAAATCACAAATATGCACAGAGACACCGTTGCTGATGTTAATTTCTTATGTATTTCTGTGCCTATAATTTGATTTCTATACGGGACTATAAATATTTTCATCCCGATATTTGGGGTTATCTCCAACTGCGTTTTCTCATTTTTGGGGATTTGGGGAGTCCCTGTGCCCCCTGGGTATTGCGGAATAACGTGAGGGCAGAGGATGAGAGGATCCCACATCCCCGGGGATTCATTCCCAACACTGAAGCACCCCCCAAGTGCTCTCCTCACCTTCCATCCCCCTTCAATAAATCGATTTCCCCATTCCCTCTTCCCCCCCATCCCGCGTCTTTCATACGGAGATTTGAAATTTTAATTCAACATTTTTATTTCCAAGCACCAAAATCCGCTGACATCTCCCCCCCCCACACACACACAGACTTAGGGTAGGAACCCCAAATTTCCACGGGAAGCTCCGGAGTGTGGGAAATGTTAACGGTGTGAGAATTATCCCCGGGAAACAGAGCAGTGGGACCCCCGGATGTCTGGAGAGGGCGAAATGAGCCCCTGGGGAGGGGGGGCTGAGGATGTGGGGTTGAACTCCACGTGGGGCTGGGACCCCAAATTGCAGAGGGGTGCAGCACCCCCGCTGCACTTCATCATTAACCTTGAACCCATCAGAGCATGGAGGGACAGGAAAGGGGTGTCCAGCTTGGAGGGAGCACCCCAAAACTGGCTGGAACATAGAGGAGAGCAGCTGCCACCTCCCCTCTCTACAATTTGGGATCGCGATTTGGGGCAGAAGCACGGAAAAATCTCCCTTGAGCAATATCGCCAACGAAGGGGGTTGACTCCAGCGGGATTTGGGGGCTGGGGGGTGTCTGTACCCCTCAGAAAATCCCCGATTTTTCTGGGAATCAGGCACGGGCATCCCTGAGGCGCGCAGGGACGCGAGGCTGCCCAGCTGGTGGGGCCATGCCCATGGGGCTGGTTTGATTTATAATTTTATTTTATTCCTTTTTATTTTGTTTTTGGTTTTTGGTTTTTTTTTCCCTCTCTCCTCCACAGCCATGAAACCTGGCGCCCGGCTGATGGTGCAACAGATACCGGCCACCCCCTTCACCCCCCCTTCCCTCCCATCGCCGCCCACTTCCACGTGACGTGGGAAAACCAGTCAGCGAGTGGGACTGGGCAGCCGGGCCATACTGGGGAGCCTGGAGGGGGGCAGCGCTGCCCCTAATTCCCCCCCTCCCAAGGAAGCAGGAGCCGGGGGCATCTCTGAGCCCTCTGCCTGCCCCACAGCGAGGGGAGGGGGTTCCCGCCCCTCGGCCTCGCCCCCCTCCACCCCTGCGCCCCCCCAGCACTGAAGGTGGGTAGCGCTTCTCTGTCCCCTCGCTCCTCTTCCTCGCTGTCACGCCGGGACCCCAGCGACCTCCCCGAAAGCTTCCTCCTATTGTCTCCTCGGACTCGATTTTGCTAATTTTTTTTTTGTTAATTTTTTTTTATTATCACCACTGCTATTTGTAAAGCAAGAGGGGGAACTCGCTCCTTGTTCCCCTCCTGTGAATCCTGCTCCTCGTTAGGGAATCCTGTGGAAAAGCTCCATCCTAGGCTGGTTACACGCCAACCATTCCCTGGGGGTCTGGGGGACACGGATCTCCCTTAAAGCCCCTTCTTCCCGGCTCGCTTCCATCCTTACCCCTTCCCAGCGCTGCCTCCGGCTTCTCTCCCCTTCCTCGGCCGCCTGCCCGTCTCCCGCTGTCCTCCCAGGGTATCAGCCCTTATCTGCTGGTTATCTCTTCTGCTGCTAAATTCAGCCCAGCGGAGGGGTTCAGCCGGGGGAATCTGTTGGTTAAACCTGAAGCAGTCCCAAGAGCCAACTCTCCGGCCGTAATTCCCCCCAACCCCGTGCCCCATCCAGCTCTTCTCCCGGTGTGAGGTGCTTTTCATGGAATCCTACAATTCCAGAATGGTTTGGGTTAAAAAAATACCTAAAGGCTCACCCGGTTCCGACTCCCCTGCCCTGGGAAGGGACACTTTCCACCAGATTGGGTTGTTCCAAGCCCCGTCCAAGAGGCTCCCTTCATGATTTGTAGAGAACTTCACATCTCAACTCATCTCACCCCCCCTCCCGGACCCTCCTTGGGCAAGGGGTTTCACCCTGACCCCTTTCCACAAGTGGGTTTTGGGGTCTTGCCATTGCAAGCCACGCACAAGGCCCCAGTGGCATCCCAAGGCCCAACCCCACTCCAAATTCCCCCAAAATCCCCCAAATTCCAAACCAACCCAACATGAGGTAAAGCACCCCTTTCCCCCACCTTGTCCCACGACTCTGGGATGTTCCTCCCCACCCAGACCTACGGCATTCCCAGTCCCCAGTGGGTCACCCCACAGGGGAAAAACGGGGGAGAGGGATAGAAAACACCTGGAAAAGGGAGTTTTGTGGGCGCTGCCTGGGGTCGGCTCCCCACTTTGGGCAGCACTAATGGGGCTGCAACGGGTAATGTCCCCCTCTCTCCTTGAAGTCCCCTCGGTCCCGTCTGGCCGGGCTTTAGGGGGTGCGGACACGCGTGGGGCAGGCGAGGGGTGGGATGGTCGAGCCCTCCTTCCTCCTTTCCCTCTTTCCCCCCCTACTTTTCCCTAATTTAACTCCCCTCCACCCCAGCCCTCCCGCCGCCCACATCAAACGCCGGCCCCGGGGGCCATTAACAGCTTAAAGCACCGATCGTACCTGCGGGACAAAGGTTTTTGCTGCGGGCCACAGGAGAGAGCATCGCTGTCTCTCACCTTCCCGGCTGTGTCCCCCTTCCTTTCACCTCCCCCCCCCTTCTCTAACCTCCTTATCTCCCCGCCCGGGGGGGTCCCGGCCCGGCCGCCGCCGCCGCATCCCGCATCCCATCCCGGCAGCATCTCCCCCTGCTCCCCCGGGGGTGTTGGAAGGGGAGGGCGGGAGGGGAGGGAGGAGGAGACTGAGCGAGGGTTTTAAACAGCCCAGTCTGATGGTGGAGGGCGGGGGGGTGGGGGGGCGGGAGGTGATGGATGGAGCCCGGTGGGAGCAGCTAAATCCAGGCGGGAGCTAAATTTCCCCTCCGGAGGGACCCGGACTTGTTGCTCGGGGTCTGCAAGAGGCGGCGGGACCTGCTCGAAGGTGGGGAAGGTGGGCGGTGGGGAAGAGAGGTGGGGGGGGTGGGTCGGAGGAAAAAAATCGCATCGCTGGTGGTGTTTTGGTTTTGGCTGGAAGGCTTGCGCCCACGCGGGACCGCTCCGGGGGAAAAAAAAAGTGGAGCCGAGGGTTTTCCAGGCGCTCCCCATCGCTCTGGATCGCGGCTGGGCTTTGGGGAGGCCCCGCACGACATGTACCAGAGCTTAGCCATGGCAGCCAACCCCGGCCCTCCGGCGTACGAGGGGGCAGGTGGCTTCATGCACAGCGCGGCCGCAGCGTCCCCGGTCTATGTGCCCACCACGAGGGTCACCTCCATGCTCCCCAGCCTGCCCTACCTGCAGAGCAGCGCCTCTTCCCAGCAAGGCAGCCCCGTCCACTCCAGCCACTCCATCTGGACTCAACCCGGAGCCGAAAGCGCCGCTTACAACCCTGGATCTTCTCACCCTCCCGTGTCACCTCGGTTCTCCTTCTCCACCAGCACCCCCATCCCGGCCACCTCTTCCCGGGAAGCGGCGGCGGCTTACAGCAGCTCCTTGAACCTTTCTGCTAACGGGAGGGAGCAGTACGGCAGGGGCTTCGGCAGCTCCTATTCCAGCCCCTACCCGGCCTACATGAGCCCCGAAATGGCCACGACCTGGACTTCCTCGCCCTTTGACAGCCCCATGCTGCACAACCTGCAGAGCCGAGGGACGCCCGCGGCCGCCCGCCACGCCAACATCGGTGAGCACGGGGCTGGGAAATGGGAGGGATGGGAGGGGAGGTTTCACCCCGTTACCCCCCACCCGCCCCCAGATTTTGGGGCACGCACCCCTCTGCGAGTAGGTTTTGGTTTTTGGAGGGAGGAATTTGGAGTATTGGGGTTGGCGCTGTCTGAGTGGTCTCTCTGTCTGGAAAGCATCGGGGTCCTTATTCTTATTTATTCTGCAAAATCACCATCCCAAAACATCCTCAAAGTTTCCAAAAAGTAAACGGAATTTAGGGCAGGCCCGGAGCGGCAAGGAGTGATGAGCCGAGATCTGCAGCGAGGGCCTGCTGGCTCCTCGAACAGCTCAGAGGGGATTTAGGGACTCTGATTGTGATAATTTTGGGGTGCAGGACCACGAAGTTCCATGGACACGCAGGCAGACCCTTCCTGAGCTGGCTTTAGGTGTTAAACTGGGAGCATTGAGAAAGCAAAGTTGGGTCCATGAATTCCAAATCTTCCCTTCGGGCTGTTTTACGTTCTGATCTTTTAAAAAATTCTTTTGGAAAGGTCACTTGGGCTACAAAAAGGGAGAGCAGAGAGAAATTTAGAGCTGAGGTGAGAGAGATGATGGAGAAGGATTAAAAGAAATGCATCCACATTTATAATGGTGCTTTTTGGAAGGAAACTCAGGCACATCTGAACAACACAACCCTGGTATTTCAGAGTCTCCTTGCCCCAAAAAATCTCACCCTGATCTCTTGTGCTGAGTCCAGTCTCGGAGCCTTTCATTTCATTAAATTCCTCTGGTTCCTACAACGAAGAATTGGTCCAAATGGCTTAAAGTACTGCTTTTATATTTTGTGAGGTGGAAGAGGGATAAAAGGAGAGAGAAATGCAGGCACATCTTTGCATGGTGGTTTCATAAATCCTTTTTTCCTTCCCGCCTCCTCTCCATGAAGGTATTTCTGTCGGCTTTGGGGTCGGGGTTAACAAAGAAAATACCTCAAATTTGTCTGCAGATCTATTTTACGATTGTGTTTTCTCTGACCCGAATTTTGGAGGATGGTTTTTCCATCGTGTCCAGCGGGATTTGCGCTGTCTTTAGCACTATTTTAAGATGTTAAAAGAAGGAAAGTTGGGCGTCGGTGAAGGCTTGGCCTTGCCAACATCTTGTGCTTTTCTTTAGGTACTAGAAAATTTCTCAAGATGAGGAACAGATTAAGGATAAAATTTTAGCCAATCAGGCAAATTTTTTTTTTTTGAAGCCATGAGAAGGGAGATCGTAGAGGAAAAAATCAGGATGAATTAAACAGTCAAGTATTAATTGAATATGAGGGAGCACATACGAATATTTGTATTTTACCATGGTGCCATCTCTTCCTTGGGGGGGAAAAATATCACCTTTTTGCGGTGATTTCAGAAGGGTTCTTAATAATAAAAATACCCTAAACCCAAAATAATGCAAATGAAGAATTGCAGTTGCAGAAACACGCATCAGCTTTTAAAGCGCAGGGGCATTTGGAGGCTTTGAGCGTGGTGGTTTATGCTGCAGCTCGGCATTTTGATGGCAAAAAAAAAAATAAATATAGGGTTTTAAATAGCACTGGGAAGAAGGGATGAGTTGAGCCAGTGCAGAAAATGGTTTTTAATGAAGGAGGAAGGAGCCGGGACTCCAGGGCCAGGTCCTGATTCTCGGCAGCGGATGAATCGGGTGCCGGATTCTCGGCAGCGCGGCCGAATCCGCGGGATTCATTAGCATGGGGCTAATTACGCCTCTGCCTTGGATATGGGAAAGCGTTCGAATTTTAAAGCAAAAGTGCTTGAGTTTTGGTTAAAAAAAAAATAATCAAACCAAAACCAAAACCAATAAACCAAAACCAAATAAAACAAAATACTGCCTGAGAGCTGTTGAGTTTTAAAAGGATTTTTGGAAGGCGGCTCCTCCGGGAAGTAGTTGAAGGTCCAGACCTGCCCCGTTCCCACTTCTCCCTGAGTCGGGACGCGGCCGCTGCCGGGTCCCTCCTTGAAGCCGAGCACGTAGAGGCTGGCTGTGGGGCTCTGAGCTGGGAAAGGGTTTTATTTTAATGATTTTAAGGGTAATAAACACTGAAAAACAGAAGGCACCGAAAGATGTAGTGGGGGGGGGACACCGCTGTGGATTATTCCCATCACAGACCCACTTAATTCCACATCCGAGCCTGGTCAGCACCTGAGAAATCCCCGGAAGGCTGGAGTTGACTCTTTGCCTTTTCTTAGGGCTACATGTAATTTTATTCTCTGCACAGCGAGGAATCTCAAGGTGGAAACGCAATCCTTTTAAATGCGTGAAATATAAATATTTTCAGCGCTCTCATTTTCTTTTCCCAGAGAAATAACCACCACCTTCGGGTAGCGCTAAATGCAGAGCACCCCTGGGGTCATCAAAATTTTAATTACTACGATTTTTTTTAAAAAAAGATGAAGTATAGGCAACTATATGCAGAAACGAATTCCCTGTCTATACAATTGGGCAAGACGTTTTCCTCCCTGTTTTATAGAAATATATCCCTGTAACAATAAAGCAACACATAGAGAAAAGAAGATTAGTGAAAACGTATTCGAAGAAAATAACACTAAAAGAAATACAAATCTTCTTGTTTTTCCCTGAATTAAGGAAGTTTTGCCTGGGTTAAACCCTGGTATGAAGCACTGGGAAGGATGGGTAAAACGCATGGGCCCGTTTGGAAAACTTTCCCAGGTGTGAGTTCGAAATGCCAAATTTGGGCTTTTCAGGATAAGTTTGGTGACTGATTTCATTACTCTGAAGAGCAGGATCAGACCCTGTGGTCGAGGCAGTGAACTTGCCCCAGGCGTTGCCTGGGATGGAGTTACTGCGAATTCCCGACTTAATGAGGCATGAAAGGGACCAGCTGCAGAATCCCCTCTCAAAAGACTTCCCCGCCAGCACCAAAAATCTCTTGAAATCGCTCCCAAAATTACCCTAGATGGGCAGTTTGGCCCTTGCCCCTTCCCCAGGCGGAGGGGAGCGGGGATGGAGGGCGGGCACGGGGGTCCGAGCGCATCCATCCCTCCGCTCCTCGCCGCCTCCTGGATCTTTCCAGGCTGGGGAAGGACGCTCCGATCCCAGATTTCATTTTGCTCACAGCGGGGATTTTACTTTCGCTGTGGCATCGCGCGGGTATTGCTGTGGTTGGGGATAAATCGGGGCTGTGGGCATTCCTGGCGGGGGCTTTTTGGGTTGGGTTTTTTGGGGTTTTTTTGGCCAAATCGAAGTCAGGGCTCCTCAAGCAGGCGCTGCTGGAACACAGCAGCAGCATCTGGGAAGATCAAAGCCTGGAGCAGACACTGGGTTGGAAAATGTCCTTTCTGCTGCTGGTGGGGGAGAGATTGGGAACCAGATCTTAAGCTTTCCCACAGGGATGCTAAGAGATCTGCCCTGTCGCATCCCGGGGCTGACATTTCCAGTGATTCATTGGCATTTGTTACAACCCTCTGCCCTACAAGCAGCCCCTGACCTTCCCCAGGCACCAAGGGACAAGGTGGCTGGTCCCTGTGGGGTGGCAGGCGGTGAGGGGGGCCCAGCATCGTCCTGTCCCTGATCCTGGAGGGATGGGGCCATAGGACAGAGGGATGTGAGTGCAGGATGGCAGAAAAGGCTGTGGGACATCGGGATGGGGCTGTGGGACATCGGGAAGGGGCTGTTGGACGTGTCTGCCTTTCCCTCCATCCCCCGTTTCGCAAGCAGCCGCATTTCTCACCCCAGCCCCGCCGGCGGGGAAGGTTCGCCCAGGGCTTTGTTCCCCCCGTCCGGGTCTGAATCCACCTTCTGCTCTCCCTCCTAATTTAATTGTCACCCGTCAGTCTGGGATTTGGGATGAAACCCACAGAATGAGGGTTTCTAATCTCTGAGCAAGATCAAGCTTGAACGCACAAGTGTTTATTCCCCTCTCCAAGCCCCGCCAAGCAGTAGAATTTAAATTTCAAATAAATCAGTGATAATAACAAAAATAACACCATCACGGGCACTCTGTCACCGCTATTAATAATTCAATTATTTGCTTAAAAATTGTACTGTATTACCAAGCACAACTTACGTTGCACTGAACAGCCATGGGGCAGTATATAATAGAAAAGTTCACAAATTTTTGTAGAGCAGTAAAACTTAAGGCAGTGGATGGTGGTGCTTAATATAAGACTTTATTAAACCAGGATCAATTATTTTTCATCTATCCATGTGGATTTCTTTATCCCTATAACAATAACAGCAATATTTTTTTAAGAGACAACTTATATTTTCCTCTCTACTTTTTTTATTTTTTTTTGCCAGAAACTTTAAGGGAAAGAGGTGAAATTCTTGGAAACAGATGAGGGTTTATCAGGCAGAGTATTCTAAAGGAAACCAGGCCCAATCCTGACACCACTGTGCTCTTCTGATGATGGGAAAACCTTGGCTTGGCTGGCAGAAAGGGGCTCCCCAAAACTGGTTCTGCCAAATACAGAGGGGTATTTTGAAAGGGTAAAGCATTTCTCTCTGAAAATTTAAGGATGTACGGAAAAAACCACCAACAAAGCGCCAAGTACCAAATAAAATTCCAAACTGGGTGAAAAAGTGGCTTTTTACGTGCCTGAAGGTTGGCAGCCCATTGTTTCTGAGGGACGATATTAAAATAAAGGTGCAATTTTAAAGAAAATTCAATTTAAAAAAATTGATTGTATTGTCCCAAAACCTTCAGAAGTTTTGTTTCTCATCAGTGTGGGGCTCTGGGCTGAAACTTTTGCTCCTTGAGCCCTGCGGAGCTTTGCAAGCGTACAGAAAAAATGGAAAGCAAATATATCAACTTTGAGAGGTTCTATTCCCAAATCTGCCCACCAGCCTGGTGTTTCCTTCCCTCCCTGCAATTTCCTTATTGGAAAGAAGGTGCAGAAGTGGGATTTTCAGGGATCTCCCCCTGCTCAGTGATGCTCCTGGGGATTCAAGGGGCAGAGGAAGCCAGAATCTTGGGTTCTTCAAGGCTTTTGCAACTGAACTACAAAAAACTTGACAAAGAGTCTACTTCCCTTTTGAGGCTCAAAACCAGGTGGGAATTTACCTCAAGAGCTCAGTCCCTAGGCTTAGGAAAGAAAGTTTTGCTGATGCTGGGAGGGAAAGGCAGAAATGCAGATTTTTGCTGCTCCAGCCGCACGTTTTGGGGACGTGGGATCCCGAAAAATGCGATTACGCTGCCAAAACCCTTCGGTAGTAATGGCCAGGTTGGGTTGTTACAGGTCCGAGCTGCTTTGGAGTGGGGAATGTGTGTAATTATGCCTGCAGGATTGCAAAAAGAGAGATGGGAATATCTGGAAATGACAAATATTCACCTTGCCGGCGGGTCGGAATCTGCGCTGCTGTCTGGCAGGAAGGTGTAAATTTGCCTTTGGTGTGCGAGTGTGAAACGCTGCTTAAATAACCAGGGAAATAGGTGAGAATTTGCTTTGACCTCCCAAATTAACCCAAATTATAGAAGCAAATTTCATTATAAGGTGGGATTTAGGTTTTTTTTTTTCATTTTAAGAAAAACTGGTCTTTCTGCTTCATGGCACAGAACTCTTGCAGCTGTCTACGATCACATCCCACATTATGGCAAAATATGAAAACTTCTCCTGCCTTTCCAAGGCTTCTCCACATCATCGGTCACGGTGACCGGGTCTGAGCTGTAAATACATCTGTAATGACAAATTAAACCCAATTATCTGCCAGGCCTGAGCACTGAGGTCTCCCCACACAGTGGTGCTTGCACTTGCGTGACAGCGCTCGAAAATAATCCCAGCACCGTTGGCACGAGTGGCATGAAAGACTCTTTTGAAAACACCCGTGTTTTCAAACCTACTCCAAAATATCAGGGTTTTTTCCATTTTTTTCCCCTTTTTTCCCTTTTTTTTCCTTTTTTTCCAAGAGCTCCTTGCTGCAGGGTGCGTTGAGTTTGCAGCATTCCCCGCGCTCTTGCACCTTTCTAAACGCTCGCGGTGCTCGGCGGCGATTTCTTTTTCAATACGATAAGCTCAGGCTGGATTTTCTCATCCCCCAAAAAAAGAACTGGCGGGTGCTGGGTGTGCTCCAAAAGAAGAGCCAGGCAGAGATTTTCCAAGTTGGATGCAGATCTGACTCCGTCGTCAGCGCTGAAACGTTTCAGCTTTGGGGTTTTGGCAAGACCTGGATTTTAAAGCCAAATCTGGGGCAGCGTCAACTGGAAGCAAAAATAATTTTTTCTTTTCCAAGAAGTGCCCAGTGATTAATTTTTTTCTCAATTATTTGCTGGCACAGAGGGGTTTTTTTGCTTAATGAGGTGGATACCTAATTGTAGAATGAAGTCTTTGCAGGGGGGGACAAGTTGGGTATTTCCAATCTCTTTTTGCTTTCTCTGTCTTTTTAAGGCCAAACCTGCTCAGGTTTTAGGATCAGCCGCCCCCTAAAAAATCAGAAAAAACAGTGACAAAATAAAAAACAACCTCAAAAATACCCACGTTCCTTGCTCAGAGCTGAATCTATCCCTGAATTAAAGCACAGGGCAGCTCACTGGGAGCTGGTGCAGGATCAGGCCCATGCAAATAGATTCCATAGGGAAGAAACTCAGCCCACTGCAAATTCCATGGGAATTTACATGTGTTCTCAGGGAGGTGAAACCCTAAAATCCAGTGGGAGCTTCCTTTTTTTCCTGAGAAGTGGTGACTTCGTTTACATGCTGCAGCATGAAGGAATTCAGGATGTTTTTTTAATTATTTTTAGTCACCCCTAAAGCTTGTGAGACCCTTATCAGAGCCAGCTGGGCTCGAACCACTCACACCAGACTTGGGAGAGACTCGGAAATTAATTTTGTTTGTGAAAGAGGAAAAGAAATAACTCCTGGAAAGCCAAAAATTAATAATTTTTCCAGCAGAGGTGGGGTGAGGGCAGCCGGATGAGGGATCCCGCAGGGCTGAGCTCCCGTCTCCACCAGGGACTGGTACTGGATTGCTTCTGAATCTGGGATAACAAAATTGCTGCCTGGAAATGCTTCCTCCTAATCCCTGGGAATTAAGTTGGTGTCTGCTGGGGGAGCATTTCAGGAGAGGTCCCGTGGTGGGATGCCGCTCACTGTTCCTGTTCTCCTTCCCAGGGCTCAGCCCTTTGCTGCTGGACAATGCTTCCAGCACAGTGGATTTACAGGGAGCTGGGATGGGGCTGGGTTCCCATTGCCATCAGACTCTCCTAAAGGTTAAAACCCAAATTTGGGGGCAGAGCTGAAGCAGGATGGGAGAACAAGGCCACACCAGTCCCTCCAAGCAAGATTTTGCCAATTCTTCCTGGTTTTTCCACATGGAGCTCCCTGTGTTCATAATATTTAAGCAAATTCCAGGCTGTCCTCTGACCTGGAGAGCCTCCTTTTGCTCTGCAAACACCTCCAGACAGTTCAGGGGACATCTCCCTCTTGCTGGATTCCCAGCTGCCCACCCCTGGCTGTTGCCAGCCTTTGTGCTTTGGTGCACCTCAATTTTCCTTCAAGCTCCAGCTTCCGGAGTCTTGTTATCATATGTCAGGCTCTGCTCTTTCAGAAAGGGAAAGAAAAGCTTTCCTGGGCAAGGGAGAGGCTGGAAAACCCTGATTCCTTCATGCTGAAATTCTAGACGAGGCAAAAAAAACCAAACCAAACCAAACCAAAAAACAACCTAATATTTATTATTCAAACTGCAATGACTTTCCAAGCCAGACTCTTGGATTTGCAAGCCAGGGAGCCACTATTATTCAACATCCAGGGCTTGCAGTGCTGGAGCTGTAAAAAAAAAAAAATCAGTGAGGCCCTGAGCCCCAGACATCAGGACTCCTCCAAATGACGTGTGGTCCCAGATGTCTGAGATTATTTTGGGAAGGGAGTGCTGGCCCCAGGGGCTGCCTGCCTGGGGGGCTGGCTGCTGGGAAGGACTCTAGGTTGGGACATGCCTGGGTGGTGTGGAGCATGAGAGGGGCAGCTGGTTTGGGGGTGGGATGTCTCTTCCTCACACTCCCCTGGGCTGGGATGATGCTCTGGATCCTGGGCATGACTTTTCCCATGCTTCAGTCCTTCATTATTTCCTTGGGACAGATGAGTGATGCTGTAATTTATCCTGCCCCTCTGGACATGAAGATCTGGGCTTGAGGGTCTTTTCACTTCCCAAAATAAGTAGGACCACAAGCAGAAAGGGGATTTCACCCTGTTCCCTTTGCCTCGAGCCAGGGAAGGGTCTCACTCTTGCCTGCTCTCCCTGAGCACTTCTCTTCCCAAACCCACATCCCAGTCAGGCTCTGGCACCTCCCTCCACACAAATCAATAACAACGGGTGGGCAGGTTAATTATAATCACAGAATAAACGCCGCGGTCTCAAAGTTCACCCGACTTCAGCAGCATTTCAAAACGAGCGGACGGCGCCAAGAAACTTTCATTGATTCCTCTGGGGCAGGTGTGGGAGTTTGAACCTGTCCCCAGGCTGATCTTGATTCGAGGCTACTCAATTTTCCTCCTTATCTCGACTTTCGCCTATCTTATAATGCCTGTTATTTTAGATAAAAAGTCCAATCAATTGAGTTAGAAAAACTGCAAGTTATATGTGGCCCTGATAAGTTCAGTACCTGCCGTTTTATTGGCCTGGGCTGCTGAAGTGACCTTTGCAGATGCTTTATCATCCCCTCCTCCCTCCCCGCTCGGGGGCTGAGTTGACTTAACATCAGAATAACTAATAAAAAAGGAAAAGAGAAGGGCCAGGGGTTAGACAAACTCACTGTCCCCTCTAACGTGATGAGCCCTAGTAAACACCTTTTTGTTTGTCCCTGGCTGGAGTCCTGCTGGGAGGCCGGGATCTGGCCTGGCTTGTGCTGGTGCAGCTCCTCTGAGTGGGATTTGTCAGTGGAACAACTCTGAACTGGAGGCAGAGCCTGTGTCTAAATCAGTGAAATTAGAACAAAACTGGGACAGGGGTTTGGAGTTTGGATGTGTCAGTATTGGTTGGTGCTGTCGTGCTCAGGGAGGGATTGGATGTGTGGAGCAGTCCTACATATTTCATATATTCCTACACATGGTATAGACATGTTTTATATTTATAAAGTGAGGTGTTTTAATATATCATATGTTTTACACATATAAAATGAGTTTTTTAAAAATATATACGTGTGCACTTGTGCACCTATATATAAATATATGTTCACACACTATTCTATATAGCTAAGTTCTATATGGTCACAGAATAAGAATAATTTTAATAGCAAAACCAGAAAGAATTGATTGGAGGTGATTCCTAACTTGCTACAGTGGCATTCTCAAGGACATCCCAGGCATCCCTGCCTATGGAAGAGGGTCTGGAACTAAATGATGTTTAAGATCCTTTCCAACCCAAACCATTCTGTGATTCTAGGACATGTTATGTGTATATATACAAATATATATGTTTATATATATGTATACCACATGCCCACAAATATAATAAGAATAATTCAATTGTATTATTGTATTTCTACAAGAAAGATTTTGCCCATTTGCTTTAGATAAATGTCTATCATTTTGAACTGGAGGAAAAAAAAAACCCAAACACCACAAACGTGGAGTTTCTGGAGTTGTAGGACTGTAGAAATGCACATTTTAAGATCCCTAGCAGGACAACCAACTCAGCAGTGGCTGAGGGCATGTGGATGAGGCTTTGGTGAGCGCAAGGATGGACATTCCCCCATCTCCTAATGAAAACCCAACAGACCATAATCTTCAGTCACTGGTGAAAAACCATCTTGGGGCCGTCCTGTGCAGAGGCAAGGGTTGGACTCAATGTTCCCTGTGGATCCCGTCTAGCTCAGGATATTCTGTGATTCTGTGGTAATTGTTAGCCCCTGGCATGGTCCAAGCACAGACCATCTCAGGCTGAGCCCAGCCTCTCCTGGTGCAGCTCCTGGGAGGAAGTTTGGGTGGGATTGGGGTCTCAGAACATTTGAACATGGCCGGACTCTGCTGGCAGGGCTTAGGGTCAGGCTTCACCACCTCCCCAGTGGCTGGCCCTGGCTCACTGGTTACCCTGCAGCCATAAGGCCAATTCCCATGGCTCAGCCACGGAGCAGCAGCCTGGCAGGACTCCACAGCACACCTGCTTGTGGTCCCCTGTGGGGACACCAGGAATGGCTGCACATGATCCATTACCTGCTCCCAACTCAGAGACAGCTGCCCAGGAGGGATCATGGCACTGCAAATCCCAAGCTTTTCTGATCCTCTTCATTTTTTCCCCACCGTCCCTTCCCTGAGGCCATCAAAGAAGAGTCTCAACGGGCACATCCACTTGGAGATGGGCCAGATTTCAAGGATTTCAAGGCTGTGGCTCTTTTTTCTTTGTCAAAAGAGAGAAAGACCGTTTCCAGGTGCCTCCTGCCAAGCAGACCCCAGGCTGTGGCTGACCCCATCTCGCCCATTCCCTGGGCTCTCCATGCTAATCTGAGATTTGTTAAAAAATATTTGGACAGTCGATAAGCGGAGGAATCTTCTGTTTATCAGAGGAGCCTCGGATATTTACAAGTGTAAGAACTGCAAGGAGGAGTAAGGAAGGGGAGGTCACCTTGGTGGGTGGGAGTTCACTCAGGCACAACTTGACAGTCAGCAGAAGCTGCTGTTGGACACCAGGTTGGTCTCTAAAAGGTGGCCAGGAGGCTCTCACCAAAAGACCCTCAGGGATGTCTGCATTCCTGTCTCCTTCAGAGCAGGCCGTGCACCTTTGGGCTGTGGGATACATACACAGAACATGGTCCTTCAGTGTGTGTGTGTGTGGACTCTCTCTCCCCTCAGCTCTGGGATAACCACGGGGCTGGATGGTCTGGGCTCTGGTGGTTTTTACGTGCTGAAGAGCTGTCAGTGCTTTTGCAAGCAACCAGGCTGGCCATCCTCCCAGCTCCTGCCCCTTCTCAAAGTACTCTTTAGATCTGATTTAGAGGAATCCAGCTTGTTTCCACCCATCCTTCTTCCATCCATTTCTTTTCTCCAGCTGTGGCTTTTGAAAGCTGTCCTCTTGCTCGCCTCCAGTGTCACTCATTGTCATGGGGAAAGGACAGCGTCACCACGAGGTGAAAAGCCTTGCTCAAGGGCATCCTAATGCAGAGCCAAAACTCAGCTCCAAGCCAGGCCCAGAATTTGCCCAACCTTCCCATCGTGGCCCTCCTGCACATGATCTCAGCTGGTCCTTTGGCTGCTTCCACCTCCACCGTCCTTCAAAGCACAGAAAACATATCCATGAAGGAAAAGGAGTATTCCTGGCTGCTGGCAATGGTGTGTGCCACAGACCTTGGCTTGCTGCAGGCAGAGCAGGGAGTGCTACAGGGGAGGGACACAATGTTCCCTTTGCCTTGACGTGAAACATTTGGCCTGGGAAGGGTTGCACGGGAAATGTCTCGCCGTGGTGTTTCGCGAAGCCGGGGAAAAAGCAGATTTCTTTGCCTTCTGGAAAGCCAGACTGCAGGGTGAATGTTTCCTCAGCAATAAGTAGGGTCTTTATGTTTTCAGAGGGAAAACTGTTTGGCCCAGGCAGCTAACTGGGTACACAGCCACCATTTTCTCCACCACAGATGTGGCAGATAAACCCTAAAACTTTCTGGGATGGCACCAAGCCATTTCTGTGAGGCTGCACAATGATGCTTTTTGCTTGGAACCATGTTTCTGGCAAAGTGTGGGGAATTTACCTGGTTCTCCACTTCTGCAGATCCTCAATCACGTGGATGATGCCTTCTGTTAACCCAGAGCAGGGGAGAGCAGGGAGCCACATTCCCACAGCTCCCGGCCCAGAGATGGGCACTGCTCAGACAGGCACTGTCCTGCTCTCCCTGTGTTTAGATCCCATTAATCTCTAAAACCCTGGGTGAATTTTCCCCAAATTCTGTCTTAGAGGAAACAGGAAGAGAAGAGGGACCAGAGGGGGAAAAGCCAATGAGCAAAACCTGCTTTTATAGAAATACCCTTGGCTCCCTCAGCTCCTTCCTCACTTTCTGATCCCAGCCTGTGTGCCACGATGGTGATGTCCTCATGGACAAAGGAAAGGCTCAATGGCTCAATGACAGCTTTCCTTTGGCTACAGAGCTCCACCATGCATAAATTTGGGATTTTAAAATTTTCCTGGTCACTCCCTGCCCATTCCCCTTTTGTCTCCTTTTTTTTTTTCCTTCTGTGCCACAATCCTGGATCAACCAGCCCTTTTAGCTGGGATGTGATCTGACCAGAAACCTTTTGATGGGTTTTTCCCCTTGAAATTTCCACTTCTGGAATCATGCAATTCATGGAAACACCTCAACCCATCCCAAAGAAAAAGAAGATATGACTTTCAGCTCCTCTAGCTGAAGCAAAATGCTGGTTTAAAGGACCCCAAAAGGCTTGAAGAATAGGAAGGATTTCCAAACTGCCACTTTTTAATGGGAACAATTTTGGGATTTGGGACAGAGTGGCTGGGAATGGTAAATCCTGTATCCCCTGGCATGCTGTTGTGGCTGTCCCTTGAAGCAGAAGGTGAGGGTGTCCTGGGTGGGATTCCAGGGTGTCCATGTCCTTTGCCTCAGCTGCGAGTGCCCCCGAGAGTCCATTTGGGGTTTGTGTATACACAGGATCGTGGCTCTCACCTCTTATCATAACAAATTGTTTTAGGAAACTGCTTCTCTGCTGGGAAAACTGCTCTCAGGCTGTGTTTAGAGCCTCTAAGTGGCCTGGCTGTGTTTGAAGGACAGTTCCTCCTTTGCTGAGTTGCTTCATTGGGTTGAGGAGACACTTCTGCAGGGGGAACTGTTGATATCAAATATCTCTCCAGCTGTAAACAAAACTCCAGTGCTATATTAATGGAAGCCTCTTTCCATCCAGAGAGGGTGAAAGCAGGAGGGGGTTGGAGGGAAGTAGAAGACAACCTCGTTGTTTCTCATGCAGGAGGGTCTGACTCAAACCAGGGTAGGGAGGGCTCTTTGTCCCTTTCCACAGGATAATGTGGGAAGAGAAATTCATAAATTGGATGCTGGCTCTGAACTGAAGGATTCAAAATCCTTCCTTTTTCTGTTATGATTCCTCAGGTTCCTGATCCATCAGGTTTATGCATTCAAGATGATTTCCCCTGTGCAAAGAGATTTAATCACAGAATCCCAGAATGGAGTGGGTTGGAAGGGACATTAAAGCTCATCCAGTCCCACCCCCAGCCATGGACAGGGACTCCTTCAACTATCCCAGGTTGCTCCAAGCCCCATCCAACCTGGCCTGGACCACTTCCAGGGATGGGTTGCTAAAGAAAGCCCAAAGGTCTTGACTCAGGAATGGATGTAGTGCCAGGCTGGCAGAGTTGGGGTTTGCAGAGATGGTGGAAAGAAGTCACTTCAAGCCACACTCCAGGCTCAAGCCTTGGGTTGACTTGCAAGTGGATATCTGGTTGTCCTGTTTGGGAAGGCAAAATTGCTCAGACTTTTGGTGAGCCAGAGGTGTTGGAGGTGTGGGCTGGCAGGACCAGCTCCAATTTTCCTTTTTGATGACCTCAGCATTGTCCGATTTCAGTGGATGTGAAGGATCCCTCCCAATGACCCAGTGTCACGAAGGGCCACATCCAAGAATTCTTTTTTCCCTACCAGACTCCTGTGTCCCACTCAGGAGTCACTCCTGGCTCCCTGGGGACTGGATATCCCATTGTGGAAAGTATTTCTGACATGAGCATACTCAAGGCCTCACCCAAGATTAGCAGACTGTTGTGCAACACACAAATGACATTTCCTGCCCTGGGGACCTTGCAGTGCTCATAAACAGTAGATGTGAAGGGGAAAAAAATCTCATTTTACACAGCAAGTTGATGA
This sequence comes from Agelaius tricolor, assembly GCF_023055355.1. Lineage (NCBI taxonomy): Eukaryota > Metazoa > Chordata > Aves > Passeriformes > Icteridae > Agelaius > Agelaius tricolor. The sequence continues at coordinate 112,011,705 of NW_027269261.1, read as the reverse complement.
CCAGGATGAGGATGGGACACAATCCATCCTCTCCACTGGTCATTCAGTGAGATTTCATGATCTGCTTTCATGTGAGAAGCTCCTTCATTGACTAAAGGCAGGGTTTTATGAAGAATTAAGCAGAAGGCCATCAGGATTAGCCAACACCAGGGACCCAGCCCATAAAAAGGACTGAATGATCCCAAGATACAAGATAAGGGCTTGGCAAAGGCACGTGGGGAAGCTGAACATTCAAAGAGGAAGATGAGGCCACTCAGCACACATGAGGCTCCCCCAGCCGTGGGCTGACGTACTTCTCAGCCTGATCAGCAAATCCTTCCCTCAACCCTGTCCCAGTGCTGGCTGTACCTGGCTTCAGGAGAGGGAGTAAATCTTTCCAGCAGAAAGGCCATTCCAGAGGTCACCGGATGGACCCATAAATCTCCATTATCAGGCAGCGGCTCCTGTGCCACAGAACGGAAATTATTGCCCTGAGTGTGACTGGGGGAGCCTTTCCTTCCCCCCTCATTGTTCAGGGCCCTCCGGGAGCCGCTCAGGCCATTTGCTGCCTGAATAAACGTTTCCTTTCCCGGCTGCAAAGTACAAGGAATAAGTGTCAGGGGATCTCATAATGCCAGGATTTAGAGCTCCAGCCCCTGAGCCAGAAGCCAAGGAAACACTTTGCTGCCTTTTCCTGGGGAGTCTCCATAATCCCCATTATTAATAACAGTGACAAATTAAACAATTAGTGCATTTGAAGCCCAGTGACCTCCATGCCCACTTTAGCTCAGCCTGATTGGAGATCCCAGCTCCTATGGGCTCTGAGCCCTGGGAACATTTTGGTTTCCTGGGTCCTGAACACCCACCCATATCAAACTGCACAGGCTGCAGGTCTTCAGGTGATGCTTTTTCATTATTTTGTAGATCTTCAGGGTTCTTCAGAGCAGCGGGGATGTGTGGCCAGAAGGACAGCTCAGAAAGCTCCCCTTGGCAACTTCATCCTGGAGCACACTGATGCTGTGAAATTATATATATAATTGTATATATACAAAATAACAATTATAAAAATATAATTTCTTCTAGAAAGAAATCCAGTCCCTTGTTTCCCACTTCCTTAGGGCCCAAACACCCTTTGTTCAATAAATGACACGCACCAATCCCATATCATCATCTCTAAACCAACTTCCAGCAGTGTTCAAGACACCTCCTGTGCCATCCCAAAGCATTCTTTGAAGCAGGTGAGGATATCTCTCCTCCAGGTGATATCTCCCGAGGTCAAGGAGCTCTCCTTGCTCTGTCAGGGCTGCAGGAATATTCTTAATGAGGTTGCACTTGGCAGGTGTCATCTGACTCAGCACTGGGTGGTGCCCAGGGACACACCCATCTGATAGGGGCTGTGATTAGGGAGAGCCGCCCATTGCTGGAGCCTCGGTGGCCCCTGGGAACAAAGTCTGTCCCTTCCCTGACTCAAACACCAATGATTCCTGTTTATGAACGTTCACAAGGATCACCTTTGCCTGCAGCTGAGAGGGGAGAGTCTCACAAATGTTATTGCCACGGAAGAAGAAGGGGAGTTTTGGAGACTTCAACCAATGAAAGTTTGGATGGGGCTTGGAGCAAGCTGGGATAGTTTAAGGTGTTCCTGCCCATGGCAGGGGGGTGAAATGAGATGGGCTTTAAGGTCCCTTCCTACCCAAACCGTTCTGTGATTCTATGGAAGTCCCTTGAGAGAGATGCTCCAGTCCAAATCCCATGGAAATGGGAAAAACCCCAAAACCCAACCCAAAGGCACCAAAGAAATAGGAAGAATATCAGCCAAATACAGATGGGAAAGGAGAGCAGGTCTCAAGGAGGGTTTGCACTGGTGTTTTGGGTGTTGATGAGAAGCCAACACTTAAAATAACGTGGCATTGGAGCTGGGTGTCCCACTCTTGGGAAATAACACTCAACTATTGGCAACAAATTATTTATTGCCAGCAGGTAGGACACTTACATTTTTCTAAAAGCAGAAATATATCCATACTTGACATTTTTTTGAGGGACTTTCTTATTCAAGAACTAGTCAAATTCTTAACATTTCTGAGGGACTGTTAGGAATTTTCTCCTTTGTCTTCTATGAAAAACTTTTGTATTTTGGTTTCCTGGTGGAAAAATTTCCAAGAAAGACCATATTTTGTAATTAGTCACAGACACAACTCAAATCACTCAAGTTTTAACTGTTACCTTTTGATTACCTCTGCTTTGCTAAATTCTCCCTGGATTATGTCCACAACCTTGTACTGAATTATTTTCGAAGAAGAAGGCAATTTTACAGGAAAAAAAATTACTGCAAAAATACTTTGGCTTTTTCTTTGGAAAATTATAATCAAAAACCTCAACAGCTTCTAAGATGAAAAAAAAAAAAAAAAGTGAAATGTTTTCCTTTCTTGAGATTTTTCAAGGAAACAAGTTCTTTCCTGACCAGCTGTTTCAATCCCTTCTCTTTTCAAAGGAAGTTTATTTGATCTACATTTTGGCTGTGACTCAATTGTCATTTTAAGGGTGAAAGTGAGGGTTATGGTATCACTGAATCCATGTGGACAAAAATCACCTGGAGGGATTCCCATCTTTTTGAAACCACCAGAATTGCCCCAGGGTAGTGAGATTTTCCTAAACTGCTGGGAAGATACTGGATTCCTGCTTTTCTGGATCCAGAGCTGCCTGGGTACAATAAATTAGTGTTCTCTACCATTTCCCCTTGGGCACACGGTGTAATCTCTTGCCATTTTTAGCCAGATTTCCTAGGGAGAATTAGGCTCACGTGAATATTTGTCTCTGCTAACTGGCGCCACTTCATTAATTTTTTTTGTCCTTTGGCCGCTTCACAGTTATGCAGTTTCCTGCAGATTTTCCAAAAATAGTCTGGGGAAAAGAGAAAATAGGGCCACGTCTGAACATAACCCTTGCTAGACATCAGAGAATCCACACGGGATTGAGGCACAACTCAGCCAGAAGCCAAATTTTGTTGGTTTGCTCCTTGGGGAGCAATTGTCTTCCAGCAGGAAGCTGAGATTTTTGTGTAAAAAGCAGGTGGACAAGCAAAAAATACAGTGAAACTCTTGGTGTCTGGAAGGGTTTGTATGGAACAGGGAGGGAGCTGTGTCTTTCCAAAGGATGATGCAGTTGAGCTGCGTTGTGCTGACCTTGGAACCTCCTGGTCCTGCCACAGCCAGAGGGACTGGACTGGCCCAGCCCAGGGCAGCTCTGAGAATGGTTTGGGTTGCAAGGGACCTTAGAGTTCATCTCATTCCACACCCCCTGCCATGGGCAGGGACACCTTCCACCCTCCCAGGTTGCTCCAAGCCCGGTCCAGCCTGGTGTTGGACACTTCCAGGGATGGAACTGCCACAGCTTCTCTGTGAAACCTGTACCAGGGACTCCCCACTCTCACAGGGAAGAATTTCTCCCTAACATCCAACCTAACCCTGCCCTCTGTCAGTTTAAATGCATTCCCCCTTCTCCCATCACTCCACTCCCAGTTGTCCCTCAAATCCCAGCTGCAGCCAAGCCCCAATGCAGGATGTACCAGGAATGCAGTGGGTGGATGCAGCAAGCCCTGGAGTGTGGCACCAAACACAATACAGATTCCATCAAAAGCTGAGCCTCTAACACACATAAATTCCCAACAATCCCTGTTAGCTGTCAGCCTGAGCTGGGGTTTGAATGCCAGAACCATGGAATTGTTTGGGTTGGGAGGGACCTTAAAGACCATCCATTTCCAACCCCCTTCCATAGGCAGGGAACCTTCAAGTTGTACATGTGGATTCCTGCACCTCAGGAGATGTTTTCCATGCAGAGAATGGGGTGAAGGCACATGAACCTCCCCTTGGAGGTTCCTCCCCTGCAGCCATTCCCCCAGCAGAGGGGCTGGGTGAGGAGCATTCCCATGGGGAGCAGAGTGCCTGGAATGGTTTTCCCTGCCCAGGTGAGATGCAGCTGCGTGACCTCTGGGCAGTTCTGCTCTGTGGGGTTTGTGTTTATTCGTGGTCTCAGGAATCTGCCTTGATTGTAACCAGGGTTGTTCACCTGCCCCGATCTGCTTCCCCTGGCTATGGCCTATCTTGAAAATTGGATAACATCAGAGCAGAAGGGAAAATTGGATAACATCAGAGACTCCTTGTATCTGTGTCCCAGCCCATCCCTGCTGCCACAGAAGTCCTGCAGCCATGGCAAGGAAAGGAGTCTCTCTTCCCAATAATCCCAGGGGGGCTTCCTTGGGAAATAAAGAGCTGTTTCTTGCAAAAGATTTCTATAAAATCTCTTTCTTGCAACCTATAAAATCTGAATATTTGTGATTTCTTGAAATATCCCTTCTGGGCTAAACTGAGAAGCAGAGCATCAATTACAGGTACAGCCACCTAATTAACAGAGTCTTTTTCCCCTTCTCTCCCATCCTGGCAGCAGAATTTTTTGATGATTATTCTGAGGGGCGAGAATGTGTCAACTGTGGGGCCATGTCCACCCCGCTGTGGAGGAGGGATGGCACGGGGCACTACCTCTGCAACGCCTGCGGGCTCTACCACAAGATGAACGGCATCAACCGGCCCCTGTTCAAACCCCAGAGGAGGCTGGTAAGTCCAGATCACACATGTGGGAGGAGGAGGCACAGAAATCTCGGCCAGCTGGAGATGCCAGGGGTGTTTTAACTCCCATCTGCCCAGCTGAGGTCCAGATTTTCAAAACAAGCCGGATTTTCTCATGCTTGGGATACTCCAAGCCCTGGTACTGCCCAGAGCAGTTCTCCAGACACTCAGCCAGGCAGTGGAAGGGGCTGTAGGACACAGGGTGATTTTGGGATATTTGGAGGAGTGGCAACTCTTTCCAGTTCCAGCACAGCACCAGTCCATCTTCTCTTACCCACAGGGGTCCCTGGTCACTGCTGGTTGAGCCCCTCACTTCATGGTGACTTTTCTGGATATGTTTTTTGGATATTCTGCTCCCAGATCTGTTGAGTGAGGTGAAGCCCCCATTGTAAGGCAGGTCAGGACATCCCAAAGCCTCTGGGGTCAGGGTGGGGTGTGCACAAGGAACCTGGGGGACAGGAACAGGATTGTTCAACCTGGAAAAGAGAAAAATTTGGGTTGACTTAATTGCAGCTTTCCTGAAGGAAGCCTATAGGAAAGATGGAGAGACACCATTTACAAGGATGACAGGACAACAGGGAATGGTTTCAAACTGATAGACTAGGTTTAGATGAGATATTAGGAAGAAGTTCCTCCCTGTGGGGTGCTGAGACCCTGGCACAGGTTGTCCAGAGAAGCTGTGGCTGCCTCTGGACCCCTGGAAGTGTCCAAGGCAAGTCTGGATGGGGCTTGGAGCAACCTGGGATAGTGGAAGGTGTCCTTGCTCATGGCAGGGGGTGAAACTTGATGATCTTTAAGGTCCCTCCCAACCCAAACCATTCCATGATTCTGTGAGCTCAGTGTTGATATCTGCTGCTCCCTGCATGCTTTGGTGAGGGATTTTGGGAAGGTCTCTGTGTCCCCAATGACATGAGTCCATCACGACAGGCTGAGAAGGCTGGGACTGGTCAGCCTGGAGAAGAGAAGGTCTTGCGGAGACCTCACAGCCCCCTCCAGTATCTGAGGGGTCCTACAGGGAACCTGTGACTCTTCATCAGGAACTGGAGTGACAGGAAAGGAGCAATGGGTACAACTTTAAAGAGGGGAAATTTAGGTTTGGTATTAGGAAGAATTTTTCTCTGTGAGGGTGGTGAATAGGTTACCCAGGGAAGCTGTGGATGCTCCAGCGCTGAGAGTGTTCAAAGCCAGGCTGGATAAGGCCTTGAGCAACCTGGTCTAGTGAAGGTGTCCCTGCCCATGGCAGGGGACTGGGGCTAGATAAGCTTTAAGATCCCTTCTACCCCCTTAAAATTCTATGATCCTACAACATTCTATGATTCCATAACACTCTCTGATCATGAGCCCTAGCTAAAAGCAGCCACCGGAAAGCCAGATTTCCACACTCCTTGTTTTCCTCGAGGCTCCATCCCCACACTGCCCTGCCCTTTGCATTGCTCAGCCCTGTCTGTGCCCAAACCCGGCCGTCCCTGCGAGTGACAAAAGTGACACCGGCAGCCTGAGCGCTGCCAGCAGCCACGGGCACCGAGCGCCCTCTTGTGAAACGCCTTTCCAGAGTCCCAATGATCCGGGCAGGATCTCACCCCGGCACCCAGGACCTTCCCTCTCTCGTTTACTGGCCTCTAGGGCCTGAGCTTTGAAGGGTGATGGCAAAAGTCAGGCAGGTGTGGAGGATTTCTTCCTCCACCTCCCACTGTTTCCCAGATCAAAACTTGTATTTTATATGGCTTCAAGCCTGTTGCTTTCTCCTGTTGCCTTCTGAGCCTGACTAAACCAGTTCACCCAGAAAACGAACTTTGGGTCTGCTCCCTGCACTAATTCATTAGTCAGACTTCCTATTAATTATCTCTCTTTATCAAGAAGAGGAAAACACTGCTGGAAGCTTCTCTTTTTTTATCTTCCCCTTGAGCTCTATAAACAGCACAGCATAAAGCCAGCAAGGAATATGTAACATTTATGGTATTGAGAACTTTTTATTGGGATAGCCACAATGCCTGGAAAGGGTTGGGAGCTGGGAAAGGCAGGATGGTCTGGGATCCAGACACCTTAGGGTAGGTGTGTACATGTGCAGGGGGTCTCTAAGCTGACACTAGAGCTGCTGGAGATCTGGGGCTCTGTTCAGGTGCTGTGGGATTCTGGAGAAAGGAGGCTCAGAGGGACCTTCTGGCCCTCCACAACTCCCTGAGGGGAGAGGGCAGCCAGGTGGGGCTTGGGCTCTGCTGCTGGGAAACAGGGACAGGATGAGAGGACAGGATGAGAACCTCAGGCTGTGCCAGGAGAAGTTCACTTTGGACATCCAGAAGAATTTCCTCACTGAAACAGTGGCCAGGCACTGGCAGGGGCTGCCCAGGGAGGTGCTGGAGTCCCCATCCCTGGAGGCATCCAAGGAACAACTGGATGTGGCCCTCAGTGCTCTGGGGAGGGTGACAGGGTGGTGATCGGTCACAGGCTGGACTCGATGGTCTTGGAGGTCTTTTCCAATGATTCTATTTCATGTCTCTGGTGCCATCTGAGATGGCCCAGAAGAGCTGAGACCTCCTGGAGTCAGTGGAAAGGCAAGAGGGGCAGAATGAGGCAGCCGGACAACTGCAAAGGGGCAAAAAGATAAAAAGCCAGAGAAATACGAGAGGCAAGAGGAGAGGGAACCCTGAGGCGTGGTGGAGTGAGCTGGTTGGGGTGCAGCTGGTGAGGGCACTGCAGGGCTCACTGTTTGCTTGCTCTGTTGTCCCCACAGTCAGCATCCCGCCGCGTTGGGCTCTCCTGTGCCAACTGCCACACGACGACCACCACGCTGTGGCGCAGGAACGCCGAGGGGGAGCCCGTCTGCAACGCCTGCGGGCTCTACATGAAGCTGCACGGGGTAAATCCTTGCTGGGGGAGGCTGCTCGTGGTGCCAGGCTGGGGGCTGGGTTCTTTACATAGCTCTGTGCTCTCCCAGAACTGCTTTTCCTGCTGTCCTTTTGGGTTTAATCCCCCTCAAGATTATGTCGTGTTTATACCTGCAAGGGGGTGAACATGCTGCGTATTTCTCACTTACTAATTAGGTCCCCTTTGCAAATAAGTCTTAAAACCTAATAAAACTAAGCCCAGATTCTTCCCACATAAATTCAGGCATTTTAGTAAAAAAGCCAAGTCTGAAGCACAAACACATGAGCTGTAGTTCCCTTCTGGCCCTAAAACACTCAATACCATGGTGTGATCTTCTTATTCCCATTTGGATGCACATCTTGAATCTCCCTTGACCAGGGAATTTGGGCTCCATCTTGTTGTTGCTTTCATTTAAACCAGCTCAACCACAAGTTAGACCTGGAATCACGTTCTCTTAGATGACCTTAAGGACATTCAGAAACCAATGTGCTGTTCCATTTGGACTCACAGGTGCCAAGGCCTTTAGCCATGAGAAAAGAGGGAATTCAGACGAGGAAACGCAAGCCTAAGAACCTTAACAAAACAAAGGCACCAGCAGGTAAGTGTTAAATGAAGGAATGTATTTTATTATGTGTATTTGTGTGTGCACTTGTATTTCTAACCACAGTGCCCTCGAACTATAGAGATCCAATGACAAAACAGGCCAATTTTTAAAAAAATGGGGAATGTCTAAATACCTGAATACCCTTCCAACTATTTTAAAATTTATTTTTACCACACACTTCTGGGTGAGTGAGCACAACTCCGTGCTGAAAGGTCTTTGAAAAGAGCCTGTTTTACCCTCTGGTTTTACCCCAGGCCCATCCAGCAGCGAGAGTCTTACCCCGACCACCAGCTCCACCAGCAGCAGCAGCAGCAGCACCACGACCACCGAGGAAATGCGCCCCATCAAAACAGAACCTGGGCTCTCATCTCACTATGGGCACCCCAGCCCCGTTTCTCAGGTACTGAGGGGAGGTGTTAGCAGTGGGGAAAAAAAAAAAAAAAAAGGGAAATAGGGTGGTAGACATGGGGAGAACATCCTCATAACTTTACTTAGGTACTTAAAGACAAGCACCGGAAGGGAGGCTGCGGGAAAAGATGGAGAGAGACTATTTACAAGGGTCTGGAGTGATTGGACAAAGGGAAATGGCTTCAAACTGAAAGAGAGAGGTTTAGATTGGATATTGGGAAGCAATTCTTCCCTGTGAGGGTGGTGAGGTCCTGGCACAGTATGCCCAGAGGAGCTGTGGGTGTTCCATCCCTGGAAGTGTCCAAGGTCAGGCTAGACAGGGCTTGGAGCAACCTGAGAAGGTGGAAGGTGTCCCTACCTATGGCAGGGTTTGGGAAGGAGATGATCATTAAGGCCTCTTCAAACCCAAATCCTTCTGTGTTTCTAGAATTAGAAAGGGAGACAGGAAGAAAGAGCCTGGCCAAAGTATCCCACATGGGGTGCAATCTCCAGCCCTGCAGCAAATCCAGACACATTTTAACAACAGCACCAGCCCACACTAAAGGGATTCACATGGCTCTCTAAGGTTTTGAAGCTTTTTTCACAGCATTCTCCTTCTTCCATAGGCATTCTCAGTCTCTGCCATGTCCGGACATGGATCATCCATCCACCCTGCGATCTCAGCTCTGAAGCTTTCCCCCCAGGCTTACCAGTCAGCCATGAGCCAGTCTCCCCAAACCAGCTCCAAACAGGACTCCTGGAACAGCCTGGTGCTGGCTGAGAACCATGGGGATATCATAACTGCATAACCTGGCCCTTTCCCTATGAACTCCAGGCTGATCTGCTTGAGAGATGAAGATGCCACATAATCATCAAGTCAATGTTGTCTCCACCTCCCCTGCTCTCCTGCCTTCTCTCCCCTTGTGAGATGTTCCGGCAAAGAGGTAAAGAGAACTTATCTGAGGTGTAGGGGAGATCTTATGAAATGAACAGAGAAGACTCAAATCTCAGAGTAACTCAAGGATTTGAAGCCTTTTTTTCCCCACTTTAAATGAGCCTCTCTATTTGACTGTCACCACTTACTATGAAACAGCCAGAAACGCAGAGACGGACACAGTTCTTGAGTTTTATTTAACAATTAAATATATGGCATTTTAAGACTCAGACAGCGGTGGAACAGAGACACTTCTTCTGCCACCACCCATTCTTTTCCTGAACAGAAGAAAATGCCATTGTCTTCTCATGACCCAAATTCAGTGATCTTCCACCAAATGGAGCCAGTTCCAGGACAGTTTGCTGAACAGACTTCACTAGAAATTCTTTAGTGGCTTTAGTGGACTTGATATGATGTAGGGCAGAGAAAAAAAGAGACATCCCCCTTCCTCCTCAGCTCACACATGCAGAGCATTGTCTTCATTTTTCTAGATGGTCTGGAAAGCTCATGAATGTCTGTATTTAATAGTAACTCCTTTCCTATTTATCACTACAAAATCATGGGACTGTGTTTCCGAAAGGTTGCTGGCTGAGCCTGGAGTAGGTCTGTCCAAAGTCAAAGGAGGATTTTGGAAGAAGGAACCTTCTAGAGGAAGGTAGATGAGACCCATGCTGGTCATCAAATCCTGGAGGAAATGGCTGGGCTCTTCCCTGATGGATAGCGACAAGCCAGGTTTAGAGATGATTCAAGAGCACAGCAAGTGAAAGATGCTCTTCTAACACTGCTGGGCCACTGCTTTTCAGACAGATAATTTAATTATTTTGCCTATTTTGATGTTGGTTTGGATGCCACTGATGAAATCTGACTGTCACTTATTTTTGGCTGTACTGTGAGTGCCCACTTTCCCCCTAACAGCTGGCTCATGACCATTTCCCACATCTAATCCTTTAGGATTTCACTTTTTGCAACAAGCAGTTGCTTCAGCCCCTGCTGGAGGTGGCAGGGGCTGTTTTCCTTATCAAACATGTGCACAGACTTGCTTGCCTGCAAGAGAAGCACAACTCCATTAAACAAGACTCGACTGTTTGCTTGCCCATAAGGCTCTCAGCTACCAGGGAATCCTGGCAAATGGAGTTGGAAGAGATGCTAAGAGCAGGACTCATTCCCTTTTCCCAAAGGGATCAATCTTTGCCTAATCCAGCCCTGACTGCTCTGCTTCTGGTTTAACAAACTCAAACTCCAGCAGGGCAGATGCCACAGCTCCCCTGGGCAGCCCAAGTGCTTCACCAGATGCTTCCCATGACGTTTACATCAACATTTCCAAGGAAGAACAGCTTTGCCTGTCCACGCAGAGAGCTCCTGGGAGACCTCATCCTGCAAGATTCTTCACTCTGGTTTCTGTCTGCTCCCAAGCTCTGTTACCCTTCTTGCCTTCCCAGCTCCTCTCTTTTCCTCCCCACATCCAGAACTCAAGTACAGAACTACCAAGTGAAAAATCTCTAAAGGGGATTGTGCAACCCTCCCACCCTCTGCCTCCCACTGTTTAACACTCCCACAAGGAGTGTTCTTCCACACAAACTAAGGCACGTGACTTGGTGAAGAGGAGAGCCACGGACAGGTTTGAAGAAAAAGAATGGCATTGTGCTGTCTTTGCTTGAACTCACCCTTTTCCTCCCTATGGTGTAAAAGCTTCTCTATGGAGAAGGATTCAACTGGACTGGTCATGACTGGAGAGTCCTGAACCCTCCCACATTCCCTGTTCTCTCCATAGCTCAGCTTTGCAGCGTTTTGTAGGGGTGACAGAGCCTCCACACTCCCTAGAGAAAAGCACCATGGCAATGGTGCCATGGGAACAGCTGGGTGGTGTTTGCACCAGTTCCCACTGTTTTGTGGAGCTAATGCAATGTTTAGCCTCATTAGTGCTAATTACAGATGAGGGAAAGACATTCATGAAAACATGAATACAAAGAAATTAAGTTCTGTGATTTTGTTCCGACCTGCTAGGCTTTAGAGAAGAGGCCAGAAATAGCCCTGAAAAAAAAGAATTTTAGGTGAAAACACAAAGGTGTTTCTCCATTGGCAGAAAGATCTTCAGCCAAACTCCTCCTGAAGTAAATCCCTTTGGAAATAGCAGTCGAGCTCTCCTGGGAGCTGGCTGTGAATTCCTGGCCATAACACAGCAGCCTGCACCACAAAATGCCACGTGGCTCATGCCAGCTTTTGAGAGGTCCAGAACTACCCTGGAAAGCCCCAAGAGGAAGTGGAGCCTCCTGATAAGGATTAAAAGTCCAGACCAACCACAGCCCTATTTCTCCTTCCATCTGGAGGCTCACACTGGTTCTACCTTCCCTTCCCAATTGCTGTGCTCCTCCTCTTTCCCTCAAAGCCAAATTCCCCGGTGAAATTTTTCTCCTGCCCTTAAATCCCACTCAGAGATGCCAGAAAGAGCTCTGCTTATAATGCCAGAAGGAAAAAAAAAATCCCTGCAGAACATATCTGCCTTATGTCCCCTTGGTAGAGATTTATTAACTGGATTTTAGCCTTCCTCAAAGCCTGAAAAACTATTTTTGAAACAGAGTGAGGAGCATTTACAAGTCCCTGCTAACAGAACAAGATATCTGATTTCAAAAGGTGAAACTCTGGGGGCTGTGAGGACAGCTTTAGGGGTAGAGGACAACTCTTTAGGGGTAGAAATTAGTTCTTTTGTCCCCCTTTCTGCACCAGAAGCAGAAGTTTGGATACACCAGCTTCTGTGGTCCTTTTCAATCACCCAAAACTGTTGTAGAGCTGCTGTTGGCCCAGGAGATTTTGTAATTTTCAAGCCAGTTCTGGTATCAGGATGGTGAGAGATTGATCTCAGATGAGCATCACCATTTCAGGTGGGGTACAAACACACCATAATTGATGGATCCCCTTCCTCAGGGCTTCTAATGATCAAATTACAGAATAATTTAACTCAGAAGGGATGAGATCAAGTCTCTCAAGGCCTTGTTCAGGCAACTTTTGAATATTCCCAAGGATGGAAATCCCAGCACCTCTCTGGGTTCCTGTTCCAGTGCTTGCTCTCATGCTGGAAATGTTTTCCCAAGGATCACTGGCAAATTAATTACTCACATTTGGGGATTCCCATGTAAGGAGTCATTGTGGGAGGGAGGCTGAACATGGTTTCCAAGGCCAGGAATCACTCAGAGCCACGTCTTGCAGGGATGGCCAATGCAAGATGACAAACTCCAGAGGTGACAGACCAAGGGATACTCACAGGACAAGAGGATTAAAGTGCTGCCACTGTCAGTTCACTCAGCTCCTTCCAACAAGAGGAGCAATTACAAAATTACAGGTTCCACCTGAGCTCTGCTTGCCTGACTGTGATGGGGGAGGCAGTTAGAGCCTGCTTTGGTAATGAATTAGATACAATTATTAGAGACCCATTAAGGCAAAGTAATTATTGGTTTTATTATTGCTTTTATTGCTAGAGTATCTCATGAGATCCATACCAGGTCCTACACAAATACAGGACCGAGAATTATCCCTTCTCTGAGGAGCAAGAGGGAAGGGCCCACTCCTGCAAAACACCTCAGCACATTTAAAACTGCATTTGTGGGATTTGCTCCACTTGAGATCATCCCTAATCAGGAAAATGTTGATGCTGAAGGGTTTACAGCACAAGATTTGGGTGTGTCAAACCAGACCTTGGCAATGGCCCAGTGGCCACCGAAGTGAGATGGGCAGATGAGAACCAGGACAAGGGAGCCAAGAAAGGTCATTTAACCACTTCTAAATGTCTTTGCTCTTTGTGGAAGTGCAGTATCTTGATTCACTTCAGTTATTCTTTGTAAATTGATCAGACAAGATGCACAGATCACTTGCAATCTTATGGGCTTGGATGGAGAGGGTGCAATCAGGAGGAGCTCAGGAATAATGCAAGGGAGCTTTAAAACCAATCAACAACTCTCAATGTAACATTGAAGCTGTGACTATGTCAGGGGTGGTGTTTTGTTTTGCCTTTTTTTTTTCTCCCCATGTATAAAGTTTGCAGCTTCCCAGGTCATCTGGGAAGGTCTCATGGAAACAGATGCTTATTTGTAAAGGGGAGAGGGAAACCAACCAACTGAACAAGCTGTAATTATTTAAAGATGTAAAAAAATATCTATTATGAAGTAGTATGGCTACCAATCCACGTAACTTCTACACCTTTAGAACTAATGGAAATAAAACAATGATAATAAAACCAGAAGGATTCTGCTTGATTCTGTCTACCCTCATAGGCTTCTTGGAGAGGGCAGGGGGTAAATGATGAAATACTGAAAACATGAAATGTACCTGGACAAGAAATGGTGAAGTGGGTCCTGTCCCAGAGAGCTAACAATGAAAAAATTACAGGGAATTTAAAGTCAGAAAAGATGAGATCAGGTTTCTCAGAGCCCTGTTCAGTCAAGTTTTGAACATACCCCAAGATGGAAATCTCACCACCTCTCTGGGCTCCTGTTCAGTGTCTGACCACCCTCACGGTGGAAATGTTTTCCCAAATCATAGAATGTGAAGGTGTTGGAAGGAACCTTAAAGCTCACCTAGTCCCACCCCCTGCCATGAGCAGGGACAACTTCCACTAGACCAGTCTGTTCAAGGCCTTGCTGAACCTGGCCTTTGACACTTCCAGGGATGGGGCAGCCACAACCACCCTTTGGCAACCTGCTCCAGTGTCTCAAAGTTAATAATTTCTGACCACCCTCAAAGTTAATAATTTCTTCCTAATATCTAATCTAAATTTCCCCTCCTTCAAGTTGCGCCCATTACTCCTTGTTCTATATAAAATTCCTATTTAATAAATATTGATTATTAATGAGAACAAAAATCTTTGGTAAATTAATTGCCTAGACCTGGGAATTCCCAAGTAATGAGTCATTGCAGGAAAATCAATGTTGAGTCACACAGAGCCCCTTCCTATATGCAGGATTTGGAATGGCCAACACAGAATGAAGAACTCAGAGGTGACAGACCCAGCTTGAAGCAACTCAAAGCCAGGCTGGGCAGGGCTTGGAGCAACCTGGTCTAGTAGAAGGTGTCCTTGCCCATGGCAGAGAGGTGGAACTGGATGATCTCTAAGGTTCCTTCCAACCAAAACCAGTTTGTGACTGTGATTTTAATATAAATAAGGAAAAGCTCTTGAACACAGCAGAGAGGGGAAAAACCCTTGGGGACACTTAAAAACCATAATGACTCAGATTTTTGGTCTTCTCACTGAGTTTTACTCAGGCCTTGTTCAGCCTGAATGCTTCCAGCTGAACTCAGGGACAACAGCCCAGAGCCGAAATCAGGCTGCCAGCCAGGGCTGTGCTGTGAAAAACGCCAATCACCCGTTTTTAAAATGTGCTGAGCCACCTCCCACTCTGCAGGGGCACGGCCCTGCTCTGAGCACCCAATCGCCCTGCCAGGTACTGCCCAGCTTCCTCCCCAGCCCAACCAGTTTACAAACCGGTACAGCGGGTGGGGTGAGTGAGATCAGCACCTGGAACCTGCCCATCGCTCCCCCAGCAGCCAACTGGGGAGCTCCTCTGCTCTTTGGGGAGAGGAGGGAGGATCTTCCTCCTTTATAAAGCAGTGGGTGGAAGGAGTTTGGCTGTGCTCAGTCCTCAGTTGAGGGTGGGTGGAGGAAGGCCTATGAGGAGTAGAGGAGAGGTAATGAAGTGGGGGGGTCAGGCTGCCCAGCCTGCTCCCCAAATGGATGCGTGGGGAGAGCAGTGGATGAGAGCTGGATGCAGGAATGTGAGGCTTGGGGGAAAAGCAGTGGGTGCCCTCACTGCCCTGCAGTGATGTGGGTGAGAATGGGGTAGGAACTCAGTGCCTGTTCCCTGAGGATGGCTGTAAATTGATGTTTGGTTGAATGTGAGAAGATGGAGAGCTCTGCACCCCCTGACTGCATGTGGAGGGTCAGGGCTGTGCCTTGAAGTCCCTGCAGGAGCCTTGCCCAGGGGTGTAAGGTCACAGGGGGCCTTCCTGCAATCCTTGGGTGCAGGCAGTGCTGGGGTGAGCAGCATGAGCCTTGTCCTTGCTCTGTTCTTCTGTGGGTGCTGGGCCTTTGTCTGGGCACAAGGGCTGGGAATGAGCCAATATAGGGGGAGGGTTTGTCCTGGAGGCCTGGCTCCCTGCCCCAGACCTGCAGAGGTTCCAGCTCAGGGACCATGCTCATGGTGAGATGGGTGTCATGCCCTGCACAGGGTTGGGGATGGTTTTCCTCCTTAGAGAGGGGAGTACTGTGAATGAGACTGAAGTGGATCTAGAGTAAAAATGTGAAATAAGGAGGTACATGGGATAAGGATGGCAGATGCTGGTGGTTCTGATGTGGTGGGGAACAGGGCAGTTTTTCCTCTTGAGGAGGAGTGTTCCTTTGCTGTGAGACAGGCTACAGCTGGGGCAGTGTGAACATTAACACCTTACAGAGCTCCCAGCACTTCCAGTCTCTCACAAGGAGCTGTGGAGAACTGACTTAGCAGCAGTCAGAGCTCTGCAAGTGATGAACGTCCCTGGGATGTGAGCTCTGGGCTCACAGGGAGGGCTGTCCTGGCACTCCATCTGTGGAGCCAGTGCCTGGATAGTCAGGGCAGACTCCTTGGATAACCTGTGCCCAGCTGTTTTCAGGGATTCAAACTGCTGCTCGTGCCTTTGGAAGCATTTCTTTAGCTGTCTCTTGATCAATGTGCAGATTTTTTGGGTAAAACTGGAGCAGGCCTGTGAATAATCATTACATGCCCTTGAAGGCAGAGGACTAAAGCTCAGTCTTTTACCCTTGCTAAATCTAGTTTTGATGACCAGTTAATATCTGTACCTTGATCTTAAGACATTAAATTAATGTTCCCTAACGTGTTTTCCTCTTGAGCCCTTCCAAAAAGGATTTGGTTTGTGCTGCAGCACAGGAATGGCTGGCATGAGGTGGGAATGGCTCTTCTGGTGGGGGGGCCCTAGGATTGCTGTTGATTTTCTCATCAAGCTGTCTCAGAGCTGTGCCAGGTGCCTCAGAGCCCTGTACTGAGTGCTGTGGAGCTTGAAGCTAAGCCTCTGATCAGTGCTGGTCTCTGGGTTTAGTCTGCAGGCAGAACTGGCACTGTGGGATGAAAGCCAAGCTGAGCTCTCCTTGTACACCCACAGCCAGCACAAGTCCTCAGAACTGCAAGTAATTGAGGCTTCATGCCAGGAATAACTCCTTATGTATTGGAAGGAGCTGCAGGATGGTGCTGCCTCATCTCCCCCTCACCCAGAGCCTTCTGCTCCCAGATGCTGCTAGCAGAGTGCAGGAATGCTCCCCAACTGGTTCCATGCCATTGCAGTCAGTGGGGCCAGCAGTGGGTAAAGCCAGGGGTGGGGATGTTCTAATTCCAGGGCTCATCTTTCCATGGGAGCAGCACTTCCCATGGTGTATAGGGAAAAAGATGGGTCACTGGCCTGTGCTGATTGTGGGTCACTAATCATAAAATTACAGAGTGGAATGGGTTAAAGGGAACTTAAAGATCATCTACTTCCAACCCCAGTGATGTGGGCAGGGAAACCTCCCACTGCCCCAGGAAAAAAGGGACTTTGGGAGATTCCCCAGGCCAAATTCCCACTTGTAGCATGAAAACTGCCATTGGAATATGTTATTCAGGGCTGTGTTAGATTAAATTATATATATCTGCTAGGATGGAAACTCCTCCACCTCCCTGGTCCTATTTATCTTCATGGTCTTTACCACAGGAACTTAAGGAGGGAAATTAGGAGAATGTTTTGTGTATTTCTGAGTTGCAGCTTCCCTTCAAGTCTAGGGCAGAGTGTGACAAGGACCTGCTAATCCCTCTGCAGCTGCTGGAGATGCCAGAGGGCCCTTCAGTGAGGAAGTTCCAGCTGCTGACCTCCCCTTTTGTGGGACAAGTGGTGGCCAAGGTGGGGGGAAGCAGCCGGAAGCTCAGCGTGAATGACCTGAATGCCCTGAGGCTCCAGGACTCCCAGGTGAGTTGAATTTACAGATCCATGACAAGTCTGAGGGCAGAAATCACCATTGCCCCACACCTGGGTGACAGAAGGTGCAGAACCTGTGAATGTTTGCCTGAGGGTTTCACCTGGCTAAGTTGAGATGTCTGTGCTGTGGGTACTTGTCAGAAGTCACACTGGGTCGCTCCTGCTGGAGCTTCACTGGCCTGACACCTCCAGATGATGATTTGGACTTGACTGGTCAAACCCTGGTGCAGCCTCACCTCTGATTAAAGGTGCAGAGCAAAATCAAAAGCACAAAATGGGCCCAGCACAAAGTGGGAAGAGAAATCAGAAGTGATGATGACAAATTTCAAACCCCTGAGTGTCTGTCTTGGTGGGCCTGATGGGAATTCCTGTGAGGGATTCAGAATTGAGTGGCATCTAAACATCTTATGCTTCAGGCAGGCAAAGAAAGGAATCTGCAAGGATGACCCCAGCTCTGATGGGAATGGCTTGGATGCTGATGAATCCCATGTTCAAGTTGGGCTGATGTGCCCTCTAACAGAGGTTGTAGAAAATAAGTCACTTGTATGGAAACAGCCAGAGGTTTTATCCCTGGAATTGTTCAAAATCAGGTTTGATGAGGGCTGAGCAACCTGGTCTAGTGGAGGTTGTCCCTGCCCATGGGTGGGGGTTTGGAATGAGATGAGCTTTAAGGTCCATTCAAACCCAGGTCTTTCTAGAATGCTCTGATCCTTTATGGATCATCAGCACATGCCACCTCTTTTCTCAGGTTCATGGGAAGAACTTGTACCTGGCATTTGTGGCAGCTGAAGGTCCCGTTGGACCAACTGCTGAAGACACAGCGCTGCAAAGAGAGGCTGCTTGTGGGGCACACTGTCCTGCCCAGGGACAGCAAGGACAGGATGTTGTTCCACACCCTCATTCTCAGGATGAGGAGCTGCAGGAAGCCCAGCACCCAAGATCTGAAGCCCCAGAAGCAGCAGAGGGTCGGGGCAATTGGCTGCGCATCCACTTTGGCATGTTCGGCAGCGTCCGCGCAAACGAGTTCTCGAGGGCAAGCAGAGCCAATAAAAGGGGAGACTGGAAGGATCCTGTGCCCAGGTATGTCCTCTTTTCTCCCAAACTAAATCTGTGTGGGAATGGTCTTAGCCTGGATTTTCTCTGATAATTTTTAAGGCATGAGTGAATGTGGGGTGTGTTCAACCAGAGAATCCACAGTGGAATTGTAGGATGCATTGTGGGGATTTTAGTACCAGCTCTGCTAGGATTTTGATCTTGATGAGAGAATTTTTAGGATGCCAGGCTGAATCATGCCCTAAAATTGCCAGTTTCTCCCTGTTATGTGTTTTTTAAAAAGCCTTGGATAAATAACAAACATCTCATATACCTGGAATCACAGGCTGGAGTGATGCTGTAAAAGGCAGCAGTGAATTGAAAACATGGCTAAGGTTTGTGTCCTGTATCCCACTGGAATTGTACAGAGCAAGGGGAAACCGCTTCCCAGAGAAGCTATGGCTGCCCTGGAAGTGTCCAAGGCCAGGCTGGATAGGGCTTGGAGCAACATGGGGTGGGGGAAGGTGTCCCTGCCCATGGCAGGGTGGCCCAAGATGATCTTTGGGTTCTCTTCCAACCCAAACCATTCTACGGTTCTATGATTCTTTTGAATTATGACTTTATTTCTACACAAGTTTTTTTTAGACACAGTTTTTTGTGCTACTTTTAACATCCATTTCTCTGATTTGTGGGCTGTCCTGCTGAAGGCTTTGTCAACCAGAGTCACAGGGCAGCTGAAGGAAAAGCTTTCCCCCAGCTGTGTGGGTTCACCACCAAGCTTCATGGCTGCAGTCATTTAAGATGCCACCTTGCCTTGAGACAGTGGCCAGCTGCAGAGTATAACAAGTAGTTCAGAGATGTTTTTGATGAGAGACTCCAACTTCTCTGCTTCTCCCAGGCTGGTTCTGCACTTTGAGAGCGGAGGCTTCCTTGTTTTCTACAACTGCCGGATGCTCTGGTGCTCCTCTCCCAGGGCTGATCCTGCTTCTGACATCCTGGCTGTGGAATTCCACCGAGGCCGGGCGCTGCGTGCCCTCTGTGCACCCGATCCCATCTGCTACACCCTCCTAGACCAAAGATATTTTTCAGGGCTGGGTGAGTTCCAGGGAATAGGGGCAGAAGGAGAAATGGAGGAAGGTGGGTGGGATGTCTACAGATGCAGAAGTGCATGTCTGGGCAGTTTGCTCTTTAGTTTAAGAGCTTCTGGTTGATCTTCAAGGTCTGTAACAACAGTAGAGGGAAGAGAACCTCTTCCAGTCCAATCCC
This sequence comes from Agelaius tricolor, assembly GCF_023055355.1. NCBI lineage: Eukaryota > Metazoa > Chordata > Aves > Passeriformes > Icteridae > Agelaius > Agelaius tricolor. The sequence goes on along the minus strand of NW_027269261.1, from coordinate 111,992,030 downwards.
AGCTCTAAGTCTACTCTCTGGATGCCAACTCTGGTACAGGGAGTGGTGTTGCTGGCTGTGCTCCTTGAGGCAGAAATCACAAGTTAGAGCCAGCAGCCTGTATTACCTTGATTAGAAATATCCTTGCTGTCTCCTTGTTTCTGGCCCCTTCCAGGGAACATCATCAAGAACGAGATCTTGTACCTGGCCAGGATCCACCCGTTAACACCAGGCTCCCTCTTGGCTCTCTCAGACCTGGAGCGTTTGCTGGACTGCGCCGTTCAGTTCAGCTCTGAGTGGCTGCACCACAAACTGCGTGGCCAAGGGCTGCACCCCCAGGTGTACCAGAAGGAGCAGTGTCCCCTGGGGCATCCCCTGATGAAGGGCACTTTTGGACCCTCGGGTGGCTTCAAGAGACTGACGTGGTGGTGCCCTCAGTGCCAGCCTGCGGTGCTGCCAGGGGATGGGGACCCTTCCTCAGTCACTGGGTGATCTGTCCTGCAGGGTGCTGGGTGGTCTCTGATCCGTGCTCCTCCTTGTCCTAGAAGGTTTCTGTGGTTTCTTTTAGGCTGTTGAGTTTGGCCCTTAGGGAGCTGGCAGAGTTATATGCTCAGTGGAGGTCCCAGGTTCCCTGAGTGGCTGCAGAAAGGAAAAAGTGGCTGTCCATGTTTTGTTTTTTTGTTGTTTTTTTTTTTTTTTTTTGTCACAGTGGCACCACAGTGTAAAGAGTTTGACTGGGTCTGATGTGCATTGGTCACCTCGTTCAGGTGGCAGTGGATGGGAAGTGTGAAGGGTTAAGCACGGGATTGCTGTGGTCTGGTGACCCTGTCCCTTGACCCCGGAGGAGTCAGCAAAACAGAGGATATCCCTCTGTCTAAGCAGCTTGATTAATTAGGAATTAAATAATCCTGCCTCTGTTTGGAGCTGAATACCTGTGTGCTGGGCTGTGACTGGGTGTGGTTAAACATGAGGGGCTGTTCCCATGTAATCTGACAGGAACAGCTCCCTCCTCCTTCCACATCAACATGCACAAAATATACGTCAGCAGTGCTTGGTGGAGCTCATCTCTGCACCCACAGGTTTCAGCTTTGTGGCAAACTGCCAATTCCAGATCTTGCTGTAAAAATTAAAAAAAAAAATTACAGTGTGTGGCAGCATTGCATAAAACTCAGGATCTCCAAGGAAACCTGAAAACAGAAAGGTTTGGAAATAGAGCTGTGTCTCTGTACACCAGGTGGGAACTGCTGCTGTCCTCCCTCCCTGGATTTGAGTTTATTTTAGTAATAAGTTGTTGACTTGAGCAAAAAAAATAAAAGCTGGAATTAGAATCAGTGATGTTCATCTCAAGTGTGTCCTTTCTGGCAGTTTCTTGGTTAAAAACTGGGGTGTACATGGAAATTCCAGCTGCCTGGAATTGGTTAACAGCTGCCTGTTGAGGATGGTAGCAGTGACTTTCCTTAGCTGTGTAAGTGGTCTCATCAATGGGAGCTGGATTTAAAGATAGATTGCAAATCAGCTGGGAATACTGGAGATAAACACCTCTGCTGTAGGCAGCTGCTTCCTAGGCAAGACTTGCACAGCCTCTCCCTTGGGAACTGCAACACCTTTGAGTGGTTGCACGTTATGGGATTGCTGAATAAATGAATTAATGGGGTTATGGGGCCAAAGAAGGTGGTTAATGTCCCTTCTGCAGGCCAAATGCCTGTCCAAAACAAAGAATCATAGAATATCCTGAGTTGGAAGGGACCCACAATGATGATCAAAGCCCAGCTTCTAGAAGAAAACAACTCACAAAAAAAACCCCAAGAGCTGAATCTTGCACTTTGAAGGATGGGGATGGAGCTGGGCATGTGTTGGGTTCTCAGCACAGGAAGGGTGTGGACTGTGGAAGCGAGTCCATAAAAGCACCATGGAGGTGCTCTAAGGGCTGGAGCCTCTCTGCTATGGAGGCAGGCTCAGACCTGGGGCTGTCCAGCTTGGAGAAGGCTCCAGGGAGATCTCAGAGCCTCTTTCAGTGCCTGGAGGGGCTCAGGAGGGCTGGAAAGGGACTTTGGACAAGGGGGAACGGCTTCATACTGCCAGAGCACGGGGTTAGATGGGGTACGGGGAAGGAATTCTTCCCTGTGATGAGCAGGTGCGGGCTGGGATGGAATTCCCAGAGAAGCTGTGGCTTCTCCACCCCTGAAAGTGTCCAAGGCCAGGCTCGACGGTGCTTGGAGCAACCTGGGATAGTGGAAGGTGTCCCTGCCATGGCAGGGAGTTGGAACTGGAAGGTTTTCACGCCCCCTTCCCACGCCAACCCTCCCGCATCTCCATGGCGGCTCCGCTCCCCTCACGCTCACACGAGGGGGTTCGGGGCCACCGACTCCTTCCCGCTCCGCCTGTGCCGACGCGCGCCTCAGCCAATCAGCGCCCGCCTCCGGCCGTCACACCAGCCGCGCCACCTTCCTATTGGTTGTCGTTGCCCTGGTGCGAGCGCACCTTCGCCAATCGGCGCCGCGCCCGCCCCACCGAGCGATGTGCCGAGCGCTGTGATTGGCTGCGGGGCGGGGCTGGAGCGGCCCCGCCCGTGCCCGGTTAAGCGGCGGGTTGGGGGGGGCGGCGGGAGCGCGCGGCGGCGGCGGGGTCTGAGCGCGGCCCCCATGGAGCTGCTACGGAAATGGCTGGGCCACCCCGAGGACATCTACAACCTGCTCCGCTTCAAGATGGGCGGCTACCGCGCCGTCATGCCGCGGATGGACACGGTGAGCGGCGAGGGATGCGCGGGCGGCGGGAAGAGCTTCGCTGTCGCCGGTGCGCGGTGCTCCCGGTGTGGAGCGGGGCATGGGAGGAGGAGGAGGAGGTGGGGGGCCTGTCATGTCTGGGCGCAGATACGGTGTTGCCGTGGGTGACCATCTCATATCCAGCGTGTATAGGACTTTGCCCGGCTTTGTGCGCCTTGTGTGCGCCTCGGTGCTTCCCGGTGGTACCGGCTCCGGGCATCCTATTGCATTGCTCGTACCATGTGTGCATCCTACTGGTTCCGGGCATCCTGTGCATTGGTGCATCCCACCGGCTCCAAGCATCCCTGCTTTGCCCGGTGCCGGTACCCTGCGAGCTTCCCACCGGCTCCGGGCATCCCTTGCATTGCTCGGTGCCGGTACCAATACCGGACATCGCAGAGCCCCGGTGCTACCGGAGCATCCCGCAGCTCCAGGCATCCCTTGTATTGCTCAGTGCCAGTATCCTGCGAGCATCCCACTGACTCCGATCATCTCACGCTTCCCATGCATTTCCCGGTGCCCATACCCGCATTCATCCCCCCACCTCCGAGCATCCCTTGCATTGCTCGGTGCCGGTACCCTGCGCGTATCCCCGGCGCTCCGGACATCGCACGGCCCCGGCGCTGTCCGTACATGGCAGCGTCTCCGGCCACGGCACGGGGCGGGTTAAGGGGCGGGTTTCGGGCCGGGGCGGAGCGGAGCGGCCGCAGCCCCCCAGCGCTGCCGCCCCCATGGCGGCCGGCTCCCGGGCCGTGTCCGTGCTGCGGCGGACACTGACGCTGTCCCCGCCGCGGAAGCCCCCGCGGGCAGCGGGCCGGCGGCGGGGACAGCAGCAGCCACAGCAGCAGCGGCAGCGGTGCGGAGCCCCCCCGGCCCCGCCGCCCGCCGCCCCCCGGCTCCAACCCGCGGCCCCCGGCCCGCTCTGCCCGCAGGACTCGCTGGGATGTGGCCTCCGAACCTGCTACCGATACCTCAACCAGACCAGCCGCAGCTTCGCCGCCGTCATCCAGGCTCTGGATGGAGAGCTGCGGTGAGCGGGGGACACCGGGGGGACACGGGGGAGGGGTGCGGTGACCACCGGCACTGGGGGTTTTTGGGGGGCGGTGGGTAGGGTGACAACCCAACAATGGGGATCCTCGGGAGGGAGTGGGTGCAGCTGTCCCCTGGAACCCCCTGGTGATGGTGGGGGTAAATTTCCTCCCTGGGAGCTGGTGATGGAGGTCGTGATGGTGGGGGTAAATTTCCCTGAAAGGTGGTGATGGAGGTGGTGATGGTGGGGGTAAATTTCCCTGGGAGGTGGTGATGGAGGTGGTGATGGTGGGGGTAAATTTCCCTGGGAGGTGGTGATGGTGGGGGTAAATCTCCTCCCTGGGTGGTACAATGCCACCCCAACACTGGGCATCCCAGGGAACTTAGTGGCCCCCCAGTTTCAGGAGCTGGTGGGTGTGATGCCCCCCCAGTACCAGAGCTGGGCCCATGCAGTACCTACCCCCAAACTCCGTCTTTCTCTAGTGGAGCTGCTGGGACACGCTCCCTCTCCCATCAGGAGCTGATTGGGCTTGCTCAGCTCAGCCCCACCCCCGTGCAGCAGGACGTGGGGATTTTCACGTCCCAGCTGGCTGTACCACATCCCCCCTGTGCATCACATCCCTCCCCAAACTGGGTCTCTGGGCTGAGCAGGCTGTTAGACACAGGGCCTGGCACTCTGCCCCGTGTGACACCCTGGGAATGTGTCCTGGCGCTGCCAAGGCTGGCGCTGGACAAAGGCTGGAGGGAGGAGGTGAGGAAAAACCTGGGGCTGACCGAGGGTCTGGGCCGTGCCTGGGAGGTGCTTTTGGAACCAAATGGTGCAGTTGTCACAGGGGGTTTGTTGCACACCCGTTTTTTGCTGTGCAGATTTTGCTGCCCTGTGCAGAAAAGCTTCAGACAGGAATAGTAACAGAGGATGTAAATAAAGCTCAGCTGGCCAAGGGGCCTCATGCCATGTAATTATTCTCCATATAATTCCCTATATTCATTTGACAATTACTGATTTCAGTTTTTAAATCCCCAGTTAATTCCAAGATGGGTTGATGATCAAATTTAGGGGTTCTGGCAGTTGTTGCAGACACATCTGATGGCTCTGATCTGAGCAGTTGCAGGCACCAGCCCGAACACTGGGTGGTCTGTGGGGTTTCTGAGCCCTGGTTTGGCATTTTGGATGGTGCCCCATAGCTGTGTCCAGTGTTTATGAAATGGTATTTGCAGCCTGGTTGACAGGAAAGGCAGAGAAGTTCAGTGGTTTGGCTCAAATTGCATGGAAAAGTACGAGTAGGGCCAAGAATTAAGCTTTTTATTTTCCATGCTTTTTCTGTGCAGGAATTAAGAAAAAAAATTAAGAAAACACTATGAAACCTGTTAGCAATGTGTCTGCCCTGTGCTTGCCTCAGACTTCCTGCAGTTTTCTTTGTGTTTTTTGTCCTTTAATCCTTGCCCTACAGCTGTGCAGGAGGATCACCCCTTCAGGGCACAGAATTTCTGCCTGGCATCCTAAAAATGCTCTTGCCTGATCTTTGTAACCCAGGTTGGGCAGGGATGGTGGTTGGATTACAGCTGGCTCAGTAGTGCATCAGGAGAGACTCATTTTCAAAGCCCAGGAGTTCTGTTGGAGAATTTAGGGATGAACAAGGGAAATACAAAATAGTGAGGATAGAGAAATAGGTAGAGCCACAGCCTTACAGAAGGAATTAATTTTGCTGGACCAAAAAAAGTGCTTGCATTGATGTTGACCCCTTCAGGGAGTTCAGCTGAGCCCCTGTGGTTACAGACAGGCATCCCAGAAGGGCTGCTGGAAAATGGGGAACTTCTGGAGGAGTGCTTGGGGCAGTGGCCAGACAGGGTGTTGGTAGTTGAGCTGAAATGTCTGGTTCCTCCTTTCTGTTTTTTTTTTGTCCCCATGGACCATCTGTTTTGCTGGCCAGAGCCCTGTCCATCTCATTAGTCCATGGTTGGGGCATTTTCTGGGAAGGTGGGAGGCTCAAAACTGCAGCTTCATCCACAGCTGAGCCAACAGCATCATAACTGCTGGTGGAGGAAAGGATTCTGATCCAAGCTCACAGCTCCTCTCCTGGTGATGGAGAGGAGAGGAGGGATGCTCCTGCCTCTCTGCTGCCAGTTCCATGCTCCTGCCTGTCTCTGGAACTCCTCAGGATCTATTCCTGAGGGTCCAGCACAGGCTGTATGTCCTGGCAAGGAGAAAGGAGACCTCCTCACCTGGGCAGGAGGGAGCTGCAGCTGACAGGGCTGAGCTTGAGCTCTGGAAGATCCAGACTTGTCCTTTGCAGCTGTTTGCTTCCATTTGTGTCACAGATCTAAATTCAGTGTGTGATGGAAGCTGGGGAGGCAGGGTACCCTTCCCTGGCCAGGCAGGGTTTTGGTAGTTGAGCTGAAATCTCTGATTCTTCCTTCCTGGCTTTTTTTTGTCCCCATGGACCATCTGTTTTGCTGGCCAGAGCCCTGTCCAGCTCATTGCTCCATGGTTGGGGCATTTCTGGGAAAGTGGGAGGCTCAAAACTGCAGCTTCATCCACAGCTGAGCCAACAGCATCATAACTGCTGGTGGAGGAAAGGATTCTGATCCAAGCTCACAGCTCCTCTCCTGGTGATGGAGAGGAGAGGAGGGATGCTCCTGCCTCTCTGCTGCCAGTTCCATGCTCCTGCCTGTCTCTGGAACTCCTCAGGATCTGTTCCTGAGGGTCCAGCACAGGCTGTATGTCCTGGCAAGGAGGAAGGAGACCTCCTCACCTGGGCAGGAGGGAGCTGCACCCAGGACAGGGATGAGCTTGAGCTCTGGAAGATCCAGACTTGTTCTTTGCTTCCATTTGTGCCATGGGTCTAAATTCAGTATGTGATGGAAGTTTGGGAGGCACATAAGGTCTGGATGCAGAATTGAGGTTAAATAAGTGTTTTAACTCTGCTGGGTTCTGGAATTACTGCTGGCTCTTCCCTGGGCATGATGCCCATGTGAGAGCTGCCTCTGGGATGGCATTTCCAGGTTCTGCTCTGCCTTTCTTGGTGGCTCCTGGAAGCAGATTGGAGCCTTGGGCACTTGCATCCTGTTGGATGAACATTTACAGCCTGGCTGGAATGGAAAAACTCAGTCATGCAAAGGAACAAGAGCACGAGAGCTGCTCATGTGGTTTGACAGAGGTGTTAAATACCCTTCTAATCAAGGAAAAATAGCCAAATTTAACAGAATTATTGGCTCTAAGAGCAAGTCAGTTTTCCCTGGGTGATTGTCATTCCAGGAGTACAGCACTGTCACCTGGTAATTAGCATTTAAGCAGACCAAGCTGCTTTCCATTTGTTAAACAATTAATAAATGCCTCCTCTTCTTGGCATATATCCCTGTGCTCATGGAGATCTGGGGATTATTTTATATAAATCCTGGAGTTGCAAACAGCATTTCTTGCCATCAGGACTTGGTTTTTTGTGTTGGGGTTTTTTGTTTGTTTGTTTGTTTGTTTGTTTGTTGTTGTTGTTTTTGTTGGTTTTGTTGTTGTTGTTGGGTTTTTTCTTGGTGGTTTTTTTTTTTGTTTGTTTGTTTGTTTTTGGTGGTTTTTTTTTTATTGTTTTTTTCTTTAGCTGGAGAAATGTGGAGGCAGGGATGGGGAAGGAAGCAGGGATAGGGAAGGCAGGGGTGGTGGCTCTCCAGCAGCTTCCTGCTGGGATGCTGGGACACATAGGCTGTCTCCAGTGTCTTGCTCCTGGACATATAAAATACAGGGTGATTTTGGCTCTTTCTGCCAGTCCTAATGTTCCTGTTGCACAGTGTGACCCCTTTATTTCCCCCCAGTGTTGGGGGGGGGAAATATTTTACCCCAACAGGGTAAAAAGTGTGCAGAGAAGAGGGAATGATGGGGAAAACCTACCTGTTTCCCCCCCCTTCCCTATTTGACATTGGCATTTCCAAATAAGCTGACCTTGGGCTCTGTCCTCTGGGTCCAGGTGAGCGCTGGCCTTGCTTGCAGGGTTGGATTTTCCCTGCTCAGGGAGCTCACAGGCCTGACCCTTCCCTGATACATATCTCAGAAACCCAAAAATCATGCTGTAGTTCCCTGATACACATCTTAGAAACCCAAAAATCATGCTGTAGTTCTCCTCATGAGGGAAAATCCTGGATTTCCTATGGATTCCTGTGGATGACATGAGCATCCCCTTGGATGTCAAGGTCCCGATGCTGCACGAGTTCCACTCTCATCTCTATCAGCCAGACTGGAAGTACACATCTGAGAAACACATCTTAGAAACCCCAAAATCATGTTGTAGTTCCCTGATACACATCTTAGAAACCCCCAAATCATACTGTAGTTCTCCTCATGAGGGAAAATCCTGGATTTCCTACCCTGGCTGGTGTCTTCCAAAGGCACCTGGCAGTGCCAATGTGTGACACACTGAGCTCAAAGTGCCTCTGCTGAAGGCAGCTGCTTGTCCTGCCTCCTAGGCACCCCCAAGTAAAAGTTTACTGGTTTTTCTCCCTTTCCAGCCATGCAGTCTGCATCTTCTACCTGGTTCTCCGTGCCCTGGACACTGTAGAGGATGACATGAGCATCCCTTTGGATGTCAAGGTCCCGATGCTGCACGAGTTCCACTCCCACCTGTACCAGCCAGACTGGAAGTACACAGAGAGCAAGGAGAGGGACAGGCAGGTGCTGGAGGACTTCCCAACGGTAAGGCAGCCTCCTCCCTGCTCCTGGTGGCACCTCTGGGTGCCTGGCTGTCTCCACGTGGTGCCTGCAGAGCTTGTTCAGTGCCACAGAGCTTCCCAAGGGCCCCATCACCTGCCTGTGGGGCTGGGTGCCAGGCTGGGGTGAGAAATTCAAACATTGTGCAATGCTGTGGGGCACAGGGGATCTGGCTGTGGAAAAATTCCAGCTCTGGAAAGTGTCTTTTTGCCTCCTCTGCTGGAAGAGCAGATGACCATTGTCTTGTGGAGAGAGGTTTGGGGTTGTTACAGTGAATTGTATTTGTGGGGTGTTCTGATGAAGGAAGGAATGATGAATTTGACTTAATGTTTTTAGAAGGTTAATTTATTATTATATTATATTATATTATATTATATTATATTATATTATATTATATTATATGGATATTTATAGAATGCTAAAAAGATAATAATGAAAACTCGTGGCTCTTTTCAGACTCTCGACACAACTTAGCACTGATTGGCCAATGAGTCAAAACAACTCACACCAGAAACCAGTGAAACAATTACTTGTAAATAGTTTTTAAACACATTTCATATAAACAAAACAAAAGTTAATAAGAGAATTATTGTTTTGTTTTTTTTTTTTTTTTTTTCTCTGAGGCTTCTCAGCTTCTCAAGAGAAAGCTCTTAGGCAAAGAGATTTTTCAAAAAATGTAAATGTGATACCTGTGTGCACAGTGGGAGGTGTCCCTGCCCTCTGGTAGGGCACAGGGTGGAATGAGATGAGTGTTAAGGTCCCTTCCCACCCAAACCATTCCACAACTCTGTGATAAAAAACAAAAAGCAGCCTCACTGTAATTAGTAACAATATTGTGTTGATTTCTTTTATTATTGAGCTGATTTTTAGGATTTTTTTCATCGCTCTGTTTAAGAAAAAAATGTAATAGTTCTGGTGAGGAACATCTAATTTTCAGAGGATGTTCTGTTTTGTTCAGGTTTTTACGATTTTTAATTTATTCTGCCCTTTTCAGGCTTTCCCTAGCAGTGGGAATGGGGTAGTTGTTTGGAGAACTGAGGTGTGTTGGGAGTTCTGATGCTCAGGTTTGGAGTGTGGAGTGCTATAGGGGGTGTCTGTGTTGGGAATCTGGGTAACAAGAATGTGGGTAGGGATACAGTAGGTAAGACTGTGGCTTGGCTTTAGAGGAGCTTTTGAGAAGGTGTTTGTGGCACTTTGCTGTTCTCTCTTGGTGTATATGTTATTTATTGTAGCAATCCATGCTCAGGTATGATTTTAATAATTTTTAATATTTTAAAAGAATATTTTAATAATTATTCTAGTAAGGATAATTTTACTTAATATTTTGATGACTATTTAAAAATATTTTAAATAAATTTTTAATATTTTAATAAATCAATGCTCAGGTATGATTTTATTAATTTTAATAATCATAAAATTGTAGAATCATGGAATTGTTGGGTTGAGTGGGACCATAAAGTTCATCCCATTTCATCCCCTGCCAAGGCAGGGACACCTTCCACTAGATCAGGTTGCTCCAAGCCCCATCCACCCTGACCCTGAATTTTTTGGGGGGCATTCACAGCTTCTCTGGGCATGCTCTGCCAGTGCCTCACCACCCTTACAGTGAAAAACTTCTAATAATATTTCCTAGAGGTGCATTTGCAGGCTGTACTCCTCTTTGAAGGGGACTGAAGCCACAGAGGCAGAAGCAGAATGAATACACTTATTTTACAGACAAACCCTTATTGCACAAAACCCCTGGGCTGGCTGCAGTCCCCCACTGATGGAGAATAAAGCTCAGCACAGTAAAACATGGTGCTCCACAGTTTTGGGAAAAGGAGGATGCACTTTTTAATATTTTTTTTTTTTCAGTCTGAGAGTGATGGAGACAGTGCAGGTGTCCCTGCCCATAGCAGGGGGGTTGGAACTAGAAGACCTTCAAGGTCATTTCCAACCCAACCCACTGTGAGATTCCATGGTCATGTTACTGGACATGCAGTAGGAAGATTTCACACTTCCCTCACTGCTTGATGCCTTTCCAGTTGTGCCAAATGTGCGAAGCTTGAGCCGGAGAGGCTGGGGAGAGCAGAGCACCAGAAACCTCCCACGGCTCTTTTCCCGTGGCTGGTGTGATGGAATGCTCTCAAATTACAGAGGAAAACAGCTCTGTGTACCAAGTGCAGTCAGTTTTGTCCTGCAGCTCCCAGATGATACCAGTCCAAGGCCACAGAGCCTTCCCAAAGATTCTGCTGTGTCTGATCTCCTGCCAGAGACCATCCTGTTTAGACTGGGAACAGGCTAAGCCTGAGCTCCAAGGACCTTGAAACAGCTCAGGTTGAGGGAGTTGTCCCAGATCTCCAGCCAGGGCAGGATTAGAGCCTGGTAAACAGTATTTTTCTGATTTGTTAATAAATGTTGAGCTGTACTGGTTTTTTTTTTTCCTTCCTGAACACTCTCTTTCTGTTTTTACCATGCTACAGATCTCCATGGAGTTCAGAAAACTGTCCAAGGTCTACCAGGATGTGATTTCAGATATTTGTCACAAGATGGGTGTTGGGATGGCAGAGTTCTTGGAGAAAAAGGTGGATTCTCAGCATGAGTGGGACAAGGTGAGTCAGCCCAGACAGAGGAATGGAGTCAGGGTTGGAAAAGCCCTCTGAGATCATCAAGCCCAACCATTCCACCATCACTGCCAAGGCCACCACAGAACCGTGTCCCCAAGTGCCATATCCACAGGTTTTTTTGAACATTTCCAGGTAGGGCCCACCTTGTCTCTGTGGAAGGAGTAGACAGACCATCCCTGTTGGGAAAAAGTTTTTCCATTGGAAAGCTGAGACATCCCAGGGAGAGCGTGCATCAAATGAACTGTCAATTGCTTTTTGTAAAACTCACTGTGGCAAACAGGCAGCTCTTTGTAACTGTTCCTTTTATCTTGTTTTTTTCTTCCCCTCCTTTCCCAACTTGGCACCTCCTTGGCAGTATTGTCACTACGTTGCTGGGCTGGTGGGGATTGGCCTTTCCCGTCTCTTCTCTGCATCAGAGCTGGAAGATTCCATCGTGGGGCAGGACACAGACCTGGCAAACTCCATGGGCCTCTTCCTGCAGAAAACCAACATCATCCGTGACTACCTGGAGGACCAGATGGAGGGAAGGGAGTTCTGGCCCAGAGAGGTGAGGAAAAACCTCATAAAATTGCTGCTGTTGGCTGTACATCTTCTTGGCAATGACACTTCTGATGACAGCTGGCTGCAGCTCTCTGGGTACAGATGTGGGGACAAGGTCACCACACACTGCCAAGAGCTACTTAGGCAGCTCTTTCTCCTCTCTGCTAGGTTTTCTGTAGGAATGAGGGAGGATGAGACTGCTTGAGATCCCAGGAGGGTACCCAAGATCTCCCAAAAAGCAGGATCAGCTTTGCCTGTGCCTGACATGACATCCAAAAATTTTTCTCCCTTTTTTGTGGCTCAGCTGTCTCACAGAGCATTTCTTGATGTGTGACTCACCTTTTCCTTGCCCTCCCTAGGAAAGATGTGGAGATGAGTTTCACCTTCCTCCTTTACCATCTCTTTGTGTGCACCAAGGCCACTGTCACGTCCCCACAGCCCGCCCTTCCTGCTTTTCTTTACCCCACCAAAGCTCCAAGGCTGTTGTGTGGGGGTTTTTTGGTGGCTCTTGTTGCTCTCCCAAGACCTACTGTCTCTCTGATGACATCAATGCACCCTCCAGCTCAGGAACACTTATCTTGGTGTTTAGGTTTGGAGCAGATATGCCAAGAAGCTCTCAGACCTTGCCAAGCCAGAGAACATCGACGCGGCCGTGCAGTGCCTCAATGAGCTCATCACCAACGCCCTCCACCACGTCCCCGACGTCCTCACCTACCTGTCCCGCCTCAAAAACCAAAGTGTCTTCAACTTCTGTGCTATCCCCCAGGTGAGCTGAGCTTCCAAGTGGTTCCTCACCCTCTGCAGCCCAGCTGGTGAGGAGCTGGAGGTGAAGGAGGTCCCGTGTTGTTGGTTTTTTGCTTATTTCTTGGCTCCTGCCGTTTCTGCTGTTGTTGAGGTTGTGGCTCCACTCCATGGGTGTCACTGTGGACAGGGTGAATCTTTGGCAAGTTCCTTGCAGTGCAAGTTTGCTGTCTCTCCTCAGGTGATGGCCATTGCCACGCTGGCTGCCTGCTACAACAACCAGCAGGTGTTCAAGGGGGTGGTGAAGATCCGCAAGGGCCAGGCCGTCACCCTCATGATGGATGCCACCAACATCCAAGCTGTCAAAGCCATCATGTACCAGTATGTGGAAGAGGTAGGCTCAGCAGTTTGTTTTCAGCCATTTCTGGCTGTTCCTGTCCCTGTTTTTGGGGTGGAATTGGGAGTACATGGAAATCTGTTAATTTTATCCTTGGCTCAGTGGTGGTGGGGAGTGGTGATCATGATGTGGTTTTGGCTTGGACCAAACTGTGCTTGATGTGTTCCCTTGAATGTTCCCTGGGTCTGGGTGTGTGTCTGGACTGGGGCCAGTGGCATCCTGGCCTGGACCAGCAGTAATGGGTGACCAGGGCAGGTCCCATCCCCTTGACCCAATTCTGGGGTCAGTTCTGGGCCACTCACAACACAAAGGACATTGAGGGGCTGGAGCATGTCCAGAGAAGGGAATGGAGTTGGGGAAGGGGCTGGAGCACCAGGAGTGGTTGAGGGTGCTGGGAAAGGGGCTCAGCCTGGAGAAAAGGAGTCTCAGGGGGGACCTTATGACTTCCTGCTGACTTCAACGTCCTGTGGAGATTAAAAGTTCACATGGAAAGTCAACTGGTGGGGGGTTTTATGGGAAGAAAACACCGCCCTCCCCAAAACCCAATTCCAGTGAAGGCTATTAAATAAAAATACTTCACTTCTGCAGCAGGGAGACCCCAAACCATGGGTTATTAGAGCTGCCCTTGTGAACTGGCCAATCTCATGTCCCACGGCAAGGGACAGTGACACTGCAGGGCTTTAACCCAGGAGAGGGTCTCTGCTTGAGCCCACCTTGCTCAGGCTCCTGCAGAGGAGTATCTCAGAAAGCCATGAGAAGAAAACCAACCCCAAATGCCCCAGAATCAGGTGATGATGTGGCTGTTCCAGGCAGGAATGTTCCCACCGGTGTCCGGTGGGCCAGACAGCGAGTGAGGATTGCAGGGTGGGAACCCCTGATCCCAGTAACACCACTGGTCCCAGTAACACCACTGGGACTCGAGGGATCATGTCCAAGGCCATGTGGTCCATGTCCCATCATGGGGTGCCCTCAAGAGGCAGCTTGGCTTAGTGCACTTCCCGAGGGAAGTGGGAAAGGGATGGACCCCTGTGACCGTGTTCAGGGGGAAGAGACAAGGAGCTGACTCCATGTTTCAGAAGGCTTGATTTATTATTTTATGATATATATTATATTAAAATGACATTAAAAGAATAGAAGAAAAGATTTCATCGGAAGGCTGGCTAAGAATAGGAAAAGAAGGAATGAGTAACAAAGGCTTGTGGCTCGGACAGAGAGTCCGAGGCAGCTCACTGTGATTGGCCATTAATTAGAAACAACCACATGAGACCAGTCACAGATGCACCTGTTGCATTCCACAGCAGATAATCAATGTTTACATTTTGTTCCTGAGGCCTCTCAGCTTCTCAGGAGGAAAAATCCTAAGGAAAGGATTTTTCATAAAAGATGTCTGTGACATCTGGCCCCATCCAGCTGTCCCTTGCTTCATGGAGCTCCACCACCGACATCACTCTTGGCCCTCAAAACTTCAACCTTCTCCCATTTTCCTCCCTTAAACTCCCTGTGCCACCTTGAAATTTGATATCATGTGCTGGCAGCACAGCCTGGCTGAGAAGGAGAAGGAGGGAGTGCAGCAGGGACACGGTGAGAAGTCGTGGGAGTTCTGGGCAGGCAGAGCCTGAGATTTTAACCCTTTTCTTGAATAATGGAAACCTTAAAAATACTGATCCTCCTGGATCTGAATGAGAAGAGAGATAGAGATGAAATGGAGGAGGAAATGGGCAAGTGTGATGAAAGTTCATGCAAGTGAAAGATGTCGGAAGAGCAGAGAAGAATCTTAGGTGGGAGGAGGTGATGGAGTGGCCTTTGTCTGGACTTTTCTTGTACAGCCATGGACAGAACCATGTTTCCTGTGACACAGAGACTGCATTTAGGGGGAGGCAATGGCTTGGAGCTGAGAGAGTGCAGTGATGTTATGGGAGTGAGCAGAGACAACGGGTGAGGAGGGTGGTGGTTGGTGCCCTCAGTCTTCAGTGGAGGAGAAGATCTCTGGTTTTGAGACCCCTCGGCCCCAGGGGGTGAAATTTAGGCAGGACAGGTGTCCCAAAAGTGAGAGACTGTGCTCTTTTTGGAATGAGACAAAGCATCCTTAAAAGGAAAACCCTAGAAGCAGCTCTGGTCCATGTGCAGTGGTGAGAGCACTGGGCATGGAAGGAAAAGGTCACAGTGGCAAATGATCTCTGGGCAGTGCCACGAGTGACAGGGAAACACACGAGGTTTCAACTCTGTTTCCAGGGGCAGCCTATGGCACAAGGGGGACTCCTCACTCCTTGATGAACTGAGAATTGATTATCTAAAGGGTGGTGATGGACTGAGAGTTGGTGATCTGAGGGATGGATGTATTGGAAATTTGGCGGGGGGAGGAAGAAATGTTTTTGGAAGGTTTTCATTTTTCCCGTGTGTTCCTTTTTACATCTAGCTGTAGTTTAGTTAATAAACTTTTCTTTATTTCTAAGCGGGGAGCCTGCTTTGCTTATTCCTGGTCGCATCTCACAGCAGACACCAGGGAGAGAGTGTGTTTTCATGGGGGCACTGGCATTGCACCAGCATCAGGCCGTGACAGAGCCCTAACTCCTCCTCCCTCCTCCCTCCAGATCTACCAGAAGATCCCGAGCACGGACCCCTCGTGCCACAAGACGCAGCAGGCGATCGCCGCCATCCGCGCCGCCAGCCTGCCCGGCGGCCCCATGGCCTCCCGCCACCACTACTCCCCCATCTACCTGTCCTGTGCCATGCTGCTGGCAGCCCTGAGCTGGCAGTACCTCAGCACCCTCTCCAAGGCCACCGAGGAGTACGTGCAGGCAGGGGACAACTGAAGGGCCCTGGCCGGGCGGGGGGAGAATGGTGGCAGGCGGGCGGCAGAAGGTCCCCTGCTGTGGGAGTGGCCCAGCACTGGGATGGTGACATGGATGGGACACTGGGGAGCTGCAGCCCCCTGGGGTGACAGTGTGGCACTGCTGGACTCCATCCTCGCTGCCCTTGCTGGCTGCAAATGCTGACTGGAGTCTTAGTGTTTGGGGTTGAGTGGTTTTTTCCCCCCCTTCTTTCCTGTTTACCTGAATATTTTTGGTGATTTATTTTTTGTTTGTTTTGTTTTGTTTGTTTTGTTTCCATTAGGATGGTTTGAAATAGAAACTCCAGTTGTTTCTTTTCTTCCTTGAGATTTGAGGCATCTTTCCAGGTCAGAGCTGAGCAAAACCCCTGAAGGTTTTGCCTCCCTTTCTTAGGCAGCCTCTTCTCCCTCACCTCTGGTGCCTGCTCCATGCTGGAAAGATGCTGCTTCAGCTGGGAGAGGACTGTGCTTCCTTATCCAAGGAAAAAGCTCTGGCCACTTTCTGGCCCTCAGTGATTGGCATCCTGCAGCCTGGAAGCAGGCAGATTGTAGCCACATTTCTGTTGTGCTGAAGGATGCTGAAATGAGCCCTTTTCATGTTAAATATATGAGAGGTGAGGTACTCTGTCCACCTGAATGTGCCCCCAGCTGAAAGGCAGCTGTGCAGCTGGGACAGATGGCCCCTGCAGTGACACAGATCTCGTTTCAGCAGTGGGGAAATGGTTAAAATGAGAAAGGAGCTGCCAGCACAGCCCTGAGCTCATAACCCCAGGCCTGACCCCACAGCAGGCTCTGGGCTCTGCGCTGACCCAGCCCCAGGGCATGGGTGGCAGAGCAAGGCAGGGGAGTGAGGGTTTGCACCCTGCTGTCCCTCATGGGATGCTTTTTGAGGGGGGCATTGCTCACCCTGGAAGGGAGGAGTGATCCCTGCCAGCAGCTGGGAAGGCTGGAGCCACCAGGGGGTGACCAGGGCAGGTTTCCCTGACCCACTTGGCTCTGGCTCTGGTTGATGTGTGAGCTGCAAGAGGCTCCCACTGCTGTCTGCAAACACATCAGGCTGGACTCACAAGAGGAAACAGCACTCTGAAGGCAAGTCCTGTTCTCCGGGGGTGGATTGTTGCTTGCAAGGTCCCTACCCACCCCTTTCAAATGCTGCTTTGCTGTCCTGAAGGGAAGGAGAACCCATGTCCTGGTCTAGGACAGAGCTGCCAGGTGCAGGGTGGTGGCCTCTGCAAGGCCAAGCCCCTGTGGCCAGGCTGTTACTCAGAAGGAGAGCCCCTACTCCACAGTTCCTGGTGTAGATTTAAGCTGTTGTTCTAAAGAAACTCGTGGTAGCTCTATTTGTGCAGCTTCCAGTCTTGTTGAAATAAAAAGTTTTCTTTGGAAAAAAAAAAAAAGTGCTGGGTCATCTTTTCCTTTTTTTATTTTAGCTGTCATTTCTTTTACAACAGTAATTTCCCCACAAGCCCTCCAGCTCAAAAAAAAAAAGTGCTGGATCCTCTTTTTTATTTTTATTTCTTTTCCAGCTGTCATTTATTTTACAACAGTAATTTCCCCACAAGTTACAAGCCCTCAGCTCATGAAATTCCAGTGCTCCCTTGGTGACAACTCTTGAGTATCAAAGTACAGCCCAGTGTGACAGACCTGGGGGAAGAATTTTAACCAGAGGGACAGCTGAGAGCCCATAAATTCACCTTGAAGGGAGTGGTGGCACAGCCCTGGGCTGCAGGCACGTGCTCCAGGGCCCCTGGTGCATCCTCAGGGATGCTGGGGACAGGTCCTGGCTGCTGTCTGCTCAGGGTGGAAGCACCTTCCCCATCCCAAGGGGTGGCTCTCACCAGCAGGGCCACAGGACAGGGCTGGCGGTGACCACATCTGAACAAGGGAGGGGATTCTGCCCCTCTCAGGTCAGACCCCATCTGCAGAGCTGCCTCCAGCCCTGGGGCCAACAGCAGAAGGACCTGGAGCTGCTGGAGAGGGTCCAGAGGAGGCCACAGAGATGCTCCAAGGGCTGGAGCCCCTCTGCTCTGGAGCCAGGCTGGGAGAGCTGGGGGTGCTCACCTGGAGAAGGATCCAGGGAGAGCTCAGAGCCCCTTCCAGAGCCTAAAGGGGCTCCAGGAGAGCTGGAGAGGGATTTGGGACAAAGGATGGAGAGACAGGACCCAGGGAATGGCTTCCCACTGCCAGAGGGCAGGGATGGACAGGATATTGGGAAGGAATTGTTCCCTGTGAGGGTGAGCATGCCCTGGCACAGGGTGCCCAGAGAAGCTGTGGCTGCCCCTGGATCCCTGGAAGTGTCCAAGGCCAGGCTGGACAGGGCTTGGAACAACCTGGGATAGTGAGAATTGTCCCTGTCCATGGCAGGGGGTGGGACTGGATGATCTTTAAGGTCCCTCCCAACCCAAACCATTCTCTGAAGACAGAAGGGTCTCACTTGGCTTCCACTCCAACCATCTGAGGTGGCAGAAGCCAAGCAGAAGCAACCAAGAGCCAAGACACTGGAGAAATCATTTATTGGCACAGGTGTTCCAGCCAAATACAGCACAGCTCTGCCTCACTGGTGCCTGAGCAAGCAGAGGTAAGAGGGGCTATTTTACAGTGCATGGAGAGCCTGCTTCACACATCTCAGACCCATAGCCTCAGGTCACTAATATATTTTGTGCTTTAAAATTAAAAAAAAAAAAAAGCTCTTTGCTATATTAGTGTTGGCAAATCGCATGATTCCTCCTGTACACAACCTATTGCCTCCCCCCAGTAACAAAAATAAGGGTTTTTACCTTCCTTAATGCCTGTGGCTCAAGGATAAAAAGCTTTAATCGTGTCCAAGTTAGTGAGACACCTCCAAGCATCTGCTTGAGCTCCCTGCAGCAGACTTGGGAACCATCCCTCAGCTCAGCATCCAGCACCTGCAGCCCCAAAGCACCCCAAATTTGGGCCCTGCACCCTTGCCCAGGCATGACCTGCACACACCAAGCTGCTCAGCCATGCAGGAGAAAGGCTTTGCTCTTTCCCAGCTCCCTCCCAGATGCTTGCAGGATATTTGATCAAAGGCCCTTCCCCAGCATCAATAACCCCAGAGTACAGCAGATAAAAAAGTCAGTGAACAGCTGAGGAAGAAGTGGTTTGAAAAGCCAGAAGGATGGAGCAGAGCAGGCGATGCACGAGGGACTTGGTGCAGGCAGCTCCGGCCAGAGCCACCCCCACAGCAAGTTCATCAGTATTTTGTTCATTAATAGGTCTAAAATTAGCCAATTCAAGGCACAGACTCACAGGAAATTCCTCCCTGCTTGTTTTGGGTGCTAACAGTCAGATCAACCCATCTGGGGGTGCACAAATCCCCCCTGGCCATGGCTTTCCTGCAGCATCCACCTCTGCTGCCCCACCAAGTCCCTAATCCCAGCACAAAGCTGCTGTTTCCTGCCCTCCCAGTAGCAAACTGGGCTGGAAGGGGTCCAGGCTAACCAAATTCCAAGAGGCCAGCGAGCTCTCCAGCAGTCCTCTGAGCAGGGAATGCCCCAGTGTCCTGCTGTGACCCTCCAGAAGCAGGAGGTTGGCAGAAAGCAGCTCCACCTCCAGCTCCAACGTACAATTTTAAAAACAAAAACCCAAAAAATTTTAAAAAGGAAAAAAAAAAACCACGAACAAAAAAAAAAAAAATTGGAAAAAAAAAAGATAAAAAGCTTTAATAAAGTAACCTGAACTAGAGTCTCTTTTAGAAGGGAGGGTCTCTGCACCCAACCCACTATCAGTTAAAAGCATCAGGGATTCAGGATTATTTGTGGTTTGATCAGAGTTACATCCTCTTCCAGTACTGCTCCGTCCTGGGGATGCCGGCCACAACCTCGGACTCGATGCCACAGTGGTCCTCTCCCCGCAGGATTTTGAAGAAACCTGGGAGAGCACCAAAAAAAAAGTCACCCTCAGTCCATCCATCCGAGAGGAATGGGGCGGGGAAATGGGGCGGGAATTGCCGGTGGAGAGGAATGGGGTGGGGAAATGGGGCGAGAATTGCCGGTGGAGAGGAATGGGGTGGGGAAATGGGGCGGGGAAATGGGGCGGGAATTGCCGGTGGAGGGGAATGGGACAGGAAATGGGGCGGGGAAATGGGGCGGAGATTGCCGGTGGAGGGGAATGGGGTGGGGAAATGGGGCAGGGATTGCCGGTGAAGAGGAATGGGGTGGGGAAATGGGGTGGGAATTGCCGGTGGAGGGGAATGGGGTGGGGAAATGGGGCGGGAATTGCCGGTGGAGAGGAATGGGGTGGGGAAATGGGGCGGGGAAATGGGGCGGGAATTGCCGGTGGAAGGGAATGGGGTGGAGATTGCCGGTGGAAGGGGAATGGGACGGGGAAATGGGGCAGAATTGCCGGTGGAAGGGAATGGGACGGGAAATGGGGCGGGAATTGCCGGTGAAGGGGAATGGGGCGGGGAAATGGGGCGAGAATTGCCGGTGGAAGGGAATGGGGCGGAAAAATGTGGCGGGAATTGCCGGTGGAGAGGAATGGGGTGGGGAAATGGGGCGGGGAAATGGGGCGGGGATTGCCGGTGGAGGGGAATGGGGCGGGAATTGCCGGTGGAAGGGGAATGGAGTGGGGAAATGGGGCAGAATTGCCGGTGGAAGGGAATGGGACGGGAAATGGGGTGGGGAAATGGGGCGGGGATTGCCGGTGGAGGGGAATGGGGTGGGGAAATGAGGTGGGAATTGCCGGTGAAGAGGAATGGGGCGGGAAATGGGGCGGGGATTGCCGGTGGAAGGGAATGGGGTGGGGAAATGGGGCGGGAATTGCCGGTGGAAGGGAATGGGGCGGGAATTGCCGGTGGAGGGGAATGGGATGGGGAAATGGGGCGGGAATTGCCGGTGGAGGGGAATGGGACGGGGAAATGGGGCGGGAATTGCCGGTGGAGGGGAATGGGGTGGGGAAATGAGGTGGGAATTGCCGGTGGAAGGGAATGGGGTGGGGAAGATTCCCGGAGGCTCTCACCGTTCTCCCCCCAGTCGGTGTTCCAGGAGTTGGCCACCAGCCAGTAGGGAGTGTCGTTCTCCACGCCCCAGCCCAGGATGCGGATGGCGTGGCCTCCCACCTGCTCCCCAGACACGTGCTGGTAGACCCCTGCAAGGGAAAAAAACCCAAAATGTCAACAGGGCACTGCCTGTCCCACACCACAGAGTGCTCACAGCCTGGTATCACAAAGCCCAGAGTGGCTGAGATTAATAAGATATATAAAATTTGGCTGAGATTAATAATATATATAAAATTATATAATTATAATAAAATTATATAAACAATAAAATTTATTATAGAAATATATAATGATTACACAATTATAAATAATAAAATTTATTATTAAATTATATAATTATTAAATATTATTAATTTTGGGGTTTTGGTTAAATATGAAACTGAAACAGTGCAGAATCTGGAGGAAGGAGTTTTGCACAGGGAGATAGCTACAGGACAGAAGGGAAAGGTTTTAAACTAAGAGGTGGGAGATTTAGGTTGGGTGTTAGGAGGAAATTCTTCCCTGTGAGGGTGGGGAGCCCTGGCACAGGGTGCCCAGAGAAGCTGTGGCTGCCCCTGGATCCCTGGAAGTGACCAAGGCCAAGCTGGACAGGGCTTGGAGCAGCCTGGGATAGTGGGAGGTGTCCCTGCCCATGGCAGGGATTGGAATGAGATGATTTTTTAATCATGATCTTCCCACCCAAACCATTCCATGATTCTATGACCAATGTTTAGCACCAGCTGAGCACACAGAACACCCAGAGACATCTCCCAAGGGGCTCAAAGGCAGTTCACAACAAGAATTTTCAGGTTCTAAAATCTGAGCTGTTGCTGCCAGCTGGAATTCGGGGTGCTTCCCATTAGGGCTCCTTCCCTGAACCAATCCCAAGAATTTATTCCCTTTGCTATAGATACAGGAGGTGGCATCTGCCCACGTCCTTGTCACAGCAGATACTCAAGTGTGAGGTTGAGATCTCCAAGACTTTGAGAAGACAGACCAGGACCACAAAAGAGGGAGCCCAGGTTGAAGCTCTCCCCCCCAGCCCCAGTGGTTCTGCTCACCAGATTTGTACATCAGGAAATCCTCGTAGACAATGAAGGCTCCTTCCACTGGGCCGTTCTTGTAGATCTCAGCCATGATTTCCTTCTCACTGCGAGGGACTCCGTAGGATGTGATGCCTAAAAGGGAAATAATTCCCACCATTAGGATGGCTCAGTGTGACCCTGCAGGAGGCCTCTTGCTCTTAAATTCAGGTTAAATCCTAACCTGGCAGCTCCAGAGGGACTGACAGAGCCAAGCAGGAAAAGTGGGCTCCACCCCTTCCTCTTCCAGAGGGAATTATTTAATCTGAGTCCTATTCTGTACCCAAAGACCTATTCCAGACAGCTTTAGTGGGAAGGGACATTTTTCCCTTGTACATTCTCCTTTTCAAAACCCAAAAGACTCAAGGTGAAGACAAATCTTCAAGAAACAGCCGGATTATCCTAAATGTGCAGGGCTGCCAAGGAGACTTGGAGGTGGCTTTGACACCACACACCTCAAGTCAACCACGTGCACCACGAGGACTCAAACCAGCTCCACCAATTCCCTCTTCCCAGCTGAGTCTCAGCAAACACAAACTGTGCATCTGCCACACTCAGCTTTGCTCCAGGACCACCAGGGACAGGGCACAGGAGAAAAACCCATCAGGAACTGTGGTGGTGTTCACAGGGGTCCCAGGATGAGGGAAGAGACGAGAATGTTGATTCCTTGTTTCAGAAGGTCTGATTTATTATTTTATGATATATATTATATTAAAACTATACTAAAAGAATAGAAGAAAGGATTTCATCAGAAGGCTGGCTAAGAATAGAAAAGGAATGATAACAAATGCTTGTGACTCAGTCTGGACAGCCAGACTGTGATTGGCCATTAATTAGAAACAACCACAAAGACCAATCACAGATCCACCTGCTGCATTCCACAGCAGCAGATAACCATTGTTTACATTTTCTTCCTGAGGCCTCTCAGCTTCTCAGGAGAAAAAAATCCTAAGGAAAGGATTTTTCATAAAACACGTGTGTGACAAGGAACGGGTTCAATCCTGCCCACCCCTCCCAGCTACCACGAGGAGCAGCTCTGGAGGCCACCTCCCTTACCATAGTGCTTGTCCTCCTTGTATGAGGGTGAGTAGCCGGGCTCACAGTGCCTGCTGCACCTGGGGGTGCTCCCTCCCTCCCCGGTGCAGGGGGGGCGGCTGCCGTTCACGTGGTGCTCGCAGGGTGGGATGGAGTAGGGCCGGCAGCCTGTCCAGGACAGAGGTGACATCAACTGGCTGTCCCCAAGGATCCCAACAGCCACGCTGGAGAAAGCACCAGAAGCCCCAGGAACCCCACAAATTAGTGGGGTGCAGGTCTTCCTTCCATGAGCAATGTGTTTCCCAACAAACCCGCTTCCCACCACCTCCCTCTCCAAATGGTGATGGAAAAGGTGGAAACGTGAACCAGCTGATGGTCATGACAGGGGGAGGCAGAGGGTTCCAGTCTGGAAGTTATTTTTTGAAGGGGGAATACGTCAGGACCTCATCCAAAGCGGAGTGAACTGGTTCAAAACCAGCAACAACACAAAATTCACAGCCTGAATCATTCCTGCTACGGAAACAGGAGCCTTGGGGGGTGTGTTGAAGGCTGGAGTAGGGCTGACAGCCTGTCCATAACAGAGGTGACATCAGCTGGTTGTCCCCAAAGATCCCAATAGCCATGCTGGAAAAAGCAGCAGAAGCCCCAGGGAAGAGCCTTTCTGCCCCAGGAACCCCATAAATTAGTGGGGTGTAGGTCTTCCTTCCATGAGCAACGTGTTTCCCACCACCTCCCTCTCCAAATGGTGATGGAGAAGGTGGAAACGTGACCCAGCTGATGGTCATGACAGGGGGAGGCAGAGGGTTCCAGTCTGGAAGTTATTTTTTGAAGGGGGAACATGTCAGGAACACTCCTGACCTCATCCAAAGCGTAGTGAACCGGTTCAAAACCAGCAACAACACAAAATTCACGGCCTGATTCATTCCTGCTATGGAAACAGGAGCCTTGGGGGGTGTGTTGAGGGCTCCTGGCTCCCTTCCCAGATGGGCCTCCTGCCTCTGGGCGCTGCTCAAGGACCTTTGTCCCAAAGGAAGGAGCCATGGGGGCAGGGGCAGCCAGCTGGGACTGCAGAGGTGCTCGAGCTGAAGGGGGGAGCAGCCACAGGGATGCAGACCAGGAGAGAAAGGTCCCCAAAAAACATGGACTTTAGGCAAGCAGAGATGCTCCTCCCTGCTTCCCCAAGGGCATCTGCCAGGACTTACCCACGTGGGAATCGTAGAGACCCCCGGACACGAGGCCCCTCTCTGTCCAGTACCTCCAAGCACCAGAGGGGTAACCACCATTGCACCTGGGGGGAGAGGCACCAGCTCCAGCCCCAGCCATCCCATTCTGGGAGAGGCAAGGGAATGGGACCAGCCTGGCATGGTTCCAAGGAAGGTTTGGGCATATTAAACCTTTTTTTAGTCTGTTCTTTTCTTCCCCAGGATCTGCCTTGAGACACCAAGGTCTCAGGTGAGGAGGTAAGAGCACCCAAAGCCCAAAGTGCCTCATTACCAGGTCCCTGACCAGCTTCTGCTGCCAGCAGCAACAGGACTTGGAGACTCAACTCCCTACCCTGTGCTTAACAACTGGGAAAGCCACAGGCAAAAGGCTCGTGCCTGAAAACCAAGGATCTGGGACTAAGAAAAGATCCTTCCTTTGGCTTTGGCAGCTGCCAGCTCTGTGCTGGAGAGCATCACTATGTGCTTACAGCCATCACCACCCACTGTGCTGGGGGCAGGATGTGTCCCAGTGCCTGGAATCACCTTTATGTTCCCACCAAACTCCCTCATCCACAGCACAAACCTCTGGAGGAGCTTCGTGCTCCTAAAGGAGGTAACAAAGGCACCTCCAGGGTGTGCCCCTGCTCCTCCCAACCACCTTCCTGGAGCACAAGGACCAGGAGCAGCTCACCCCATGCCACACTCGAAGCCACAGCACGACAGCAGGTCCTCAGCTGAGACCTCCACGCTGACCTTGGCGTTGGTGTGGACACAGATCCGGTCTGAAATCGCTTCCACGGCGCCAAAAGCCTGAGGGCAACCCCAAAACACCCATTAGAGCTCATCCAGGGGAGAGAAACCAGGAAACTTCCTGGAAATGAGAGCAGCATGCATGGCCTGGCTGGGAGAAGCCACCCAGGAGCTCAGACACTGCAGGATCTCACAGTGTACCCTCAAAAAGGGCAACAAAGATGCTCCAAGGTTTGGAGCCCCTCTGCTCTGGAGCCAGGCTGGGAGAGCTGGGGGGGTTCATCTGGAGAAGAGAAGGATCCAGGGAGAGCTCAGAGCCCCTTCCAGGGCCTAAAGGGGCTCCAGGAGAGCTGGAGAGGGACTGGGGACAAGGGATGGAGTACAAGGACAAGGGGGAATGGCTTCCCATTGCCGAGGGCAGGGATAGATGGGATATTGGGAAGGAATTGTTCCCTGTGAGGTTGGGGAGGCCCTGGCACAGGTTCCCCAGAGGAGCTGTGGCTGCCCCTGGATCCCTGGAAGTGTCCAAGGCCAGGCTGGATGGGGCTTGGATCAACCTGGGACAGCAGAAGGTGTCCCTGCCCATGATGGGGTTCAGCAGCAAATACCAAGGCCTGGGTTTTGCCCAGTAAATTTTATCAACACAACACTAAATTTCCCCCGTCCTCACCCAGCAGGAGCCACAGGAGCCCTGGTCTCTTATCTCACTGATGGTGGGACAGTTGGGCCACTGCGTCCGCGAGTCGAAGTTATCGGGCAGCTCCACATCTGCAGCAAAATCCACCCTGTGAGGAGAGGGCAATCCTGTCTCAGGAACACCAGTGAGCCACGACAGGGTGCACTGCACTCTCCAACCTCCTCTGAAGGTGGCCTGGAGGATGTTGGTGCTGTTTGCTTACTGAAGGAGCACAAATGCTTCTGCTGTCCTCAGAGCAGGTCAGCAGCTCCCCTGGCGCGCTCATTTTCAAGGAGAACAAACTGCGCACCTGGCCAAGGGTCTGGCAGGACACACGATGGACTTTCCTCCATGAACAGTGTCCACCCTGCCAGGAGAGCCCCTCACCCACTCCAGATGCTCATGACAACTTTTACTGGAGCTTCACCTTCTCCTCCCTGCACTCACCTCTCAGGGAGCTTGGGCCCACCCAGGAAGGTGCCACAGAGCTTCTTCACGTAGCTCATGTCAGCATTGTGGAAGTTGTGCCCTGCCTGGGGAGAGACACAGAGAATTGGGACAGGAGTCTCCAGAGCCACCAAGAGCATCTCTGGGATCACAGCTTGGTGCTCCAGAGCTCCCTGAACCCCAACCAGAGTCGGACACTTGCTGCAAAAGCCCAGGGGCCAAGAGCCAAGCACCTCCAGACACAGAACAGAGCCCAGGATCAGCCCATCAGGACCAGTAAGGTCCAGCTCAAGGCTCTGGACACAGCAAACTGGCCAAGAAGGGTCAGGTCACCAATAACTGGACACTCCCTGCTTGCTTCCAGCCTCCAGCAGTTTCCTCCTTTTACATTATTCCTCCTCCTCCTCTACTTCAGTGTATCCAACAGAAGTTTGACAAAGCTGTCAGAGCAGTGTTCATGGTTCAAACAAGAGGGGGAGATGTTGGAACCCTAGAAGCTGAGAATTTTAGACTTTCTGTGCTGACAGACTCTGACCCCCAGGAGAACACTGCATTTGACCTGAGGCCATGGAAGAAGCTTCCAAAATGGAATGATAGAACTGGGATTATGGGTCTGGAGTTTGATTAGAAGTGTGTAGTATCACATGGTGGAAAACATGGAGTTTAATGTTTTAGAATATAATAATGGATGTGAAGCAAGATAGAGGTTTTAAGGCAGAGGCTAATCCTTCTTCACCTTCTTCATGGGTTTGAGTGGCATTTTGTAATTAGACAGAAAAGTCTGCATTTCCAGTCTCCTGCAGAGTTTCCTCATCTTACATTGCTCCTCCTCCTCTACTTCAGTGTATCCAACAGAGGTTTGACAAAGCTGTCAGATCAGTGTCCATGGTTCAAACAAGATGGGAAGATGTTGGAACCTTGGATGCTGAAAATTTTAAACTTTCTGTGCTGACAGACTCTGACCCCTAGGAGAACACTGCATTTGACCTGAGACTGCGTAGAAAGCTTCCAAAATGGAATGACAGAACTGGGATTATGGGTGTATAGTTTGATTAGAAGTGTGTAATATCACCTGGTGGAAAACTCGGAGTTAATGTTTTAGAATATAATAATGGATGTGAAGCAAGATAGAGGTTTTAAGGCAGAGGCTAATCCTTCTTCATGGGTTCGAGTAGTATATTGTAATTAGACAGAAAAGTCTGCATTTCCAGCCTCCTGCAGAGTTTCCTCCTTGTATATTATTCCTCCTCCTCTATTTCACTGTATCCAACAGAGGTTTGACAAAGCTGTCAGAGCAGTGATTATGGTTCAGACAAGAGGGGAAGGAGATGTTGGAACCTTGGATGCTGAAAATTTCAGACTTTCTGTGCTGACAGACTCTGACCCCCAGGAGAACACTGCATTTGACCTGAGGCCATGGAAGAAGCTTCCAAAATGGAATGATAGAACTGGGATTATGGGTCTGGAGTTTGATTAGAAGTGTGTAGTATCACATGGTAGAAAACATGGAGTTTAATGTTTTAGAATATAATAATGGATGTGAAGCAAGATAGAGGTTTTAAGGCAGAAGCTAATCCTTCTTCACCTTCTTCATGGGTTTGAGTGGCATTTTGTAATTAGACAGAAAAGTCTGCATTTCCAGTCTCCTGCAGAGTTTCCTCATCTTACATTGCTCCTCCTCCTCTACTTCAGTGTATCCAACAGAGGTTTGACAAAGCTGTCAGAGCAGTGTCCATGGTTCAAACAAGATGGGAAGATGTTGGAACCTTGGATGCTGAAAATTTTAAACTTTCTGTGCTGACAGACTCTGACCCCTAGGAGAACACTGCATTTGACCTGAGACTGCGTAGAAAGCTTCCAAAATGGAATGACAGAACTGGGATTATGGGTGTATAGTTTGATTAGAAGTGTGTAATATCACCTGGTGGAAAGCTCGGAGTTTAATATTTTAGAATATAATAATAGATGTGAAGCAAGATAGAGGTTTTAAGGCAGAGGCCAATCCTTCTTCTTCATGGGTTTGAGTAGTATTTTGTAATTAGACAGAAAAGTCTGTATTTCCAGCCTCCTGCAGAGTTTCCTCCTTGTACATTATTCCTCCTCCTCTATTTCAGTGTATCCAACAGAGGTTTGACAAAGCTGTCAGAGCAGTGATTATGGTTCAGACAAGAGGGGAAGGAGATGTTGGAACCTTGGATGCTGAAAATTTCAGACTTTCTGAGCTGACAGATCTGACCCCCAGGAGAACACTGCATTTGACCTGAGGCCATGGAAGAAGCTTCCAAAATTGAATGATAGAACTGGGATTGTGGGTGTGTAGTTTGATTAGAAGTGTGTAATATCACATGGGGGAAAACGTAAAAGTTTAATGTTTTAGAATATAATAATAGATGTGAAGCAAGATAGAGGTTTTAAGGCAAAGGCTAATCCTTTTTCTTCACCTTCTTCATGGGTTTGAGTGGCATTTTGTAATTAGACAGAAAAGTCCTCATTGCGGGACATGAGTCATTAGTTACTAAGTTAAAAGTGAGAATAATTTAAGTGTCATTTCTTAATTAGATAGCTTTTCCTTAAAAGACCTTATAGATATAAATACAGGGCCATTTTGTAGCTTGTTAAGTGAAATGCTGTAGAACAGCTTGTGAGACTGTGATATAGAGAAGAAATAATAAACACCTGAGTCTGAACACAAAATACCATCTCAAACACTTTCAATCTCAGCCTTGGAAAGAAAAAATAAAGCAAAGAACCAGCAGCTTCTATTCCACAAATTCATCCTGCTCTGCTCCAAGGAGGAGCTCCACAGTTCCTGTCACTGCAGGAGCCCCTGACAGAATCACCTCACTGGAGAAGCCAGCTGGGACCAAGGCTGGATCTATGTCACCACCACGGTGACATTCCCAAATCCCAGCCACTGAATCCCACAAAGAGACTGTCAGCAATGCCTCCCCCCCAAAAAAACACCCCAAAACAGCCCAGTACTCACCTTCCAGGTGGTGTTGAGCTTGTTTATGTGGTTGACCAGGTCATCAGAGAGAGGAGGGAAGTAAGGAATGCTGCGAGCGCTGGCAAAGGCCACCAGGACACACAGGAGGGACACGGGCGGCCACATCTTGGCTGCTGAACAGGACACCCCACCTGCAGCCACATTGGAGCAGTGTTGAGACATTGCCAGGGAGGGCTCAGCTGCAGCAACACGTGGGAGGATAAAATGTGTGGCTGCACCAGATCCCCAATTGCCCCAAAGGTCAGGAGAGAGACACAGGAACAGAGCAAGAACCCCCCCACTGCAGCTCAGGAGAAATCAGACAAGGCAACCTTGTTTGTTGACCACTGCAGGATTAGCAGCAGCAGGAAAATACCTTTTGAAGCAGATCCAAGGGATTTAGAGGGCATTAAAACCTGTGTTTACTTCCACAACAACAGAGAATAAGGAGCAGGAGAAGGAACAAGTGACATCCCATCTCCACACCAAACTTCAGGCATGGGATTTGATAAGCCCCGCTTTTCCCTTTAAAGATATTACTCCAAATTACATTTTTAGAGACTCATTTTGGCCACCCCCCATGCCCTGGGAGTGTCACAGCCCCTGGTGTGACCCCCTGTCCATGCACAGGGGGGTCAGCATGCACCAGAGCTGCTCCTGTCCTCTGCTCCCCTCCCACTGGGGCTTTTCCCCAGGGAGGTGCAGGGAATGAGGAAAGCCCCAGTTTGGGGATCAGAGACAAAGAGGAAGAGCAGGAAAGAAAGAACCACAGCCTCCCATGCAGGAGCACAAGCACCATGCAGCCCAGAGACACCCCGGGGCTCTGTGATTTCCCTGCTTCCCTTTAACCTAATTCACACCAAACTGCACAACTTCAAATTTACCCCCAGCGCCAGCAGCCACTTGTTCCACATCCCCAAGCCTCATTCAGACACGACACGAGCTCCTTTATCTCTGCAAACACACCAGGGCACCCTCCTCCTCCCTCCTCCAAACCCTCCCAGCAGCCCCACATCCACACCAAGCCTGGTGAGCACCCCAAGACCTCAGATCCACCCCAGCAGAGACATTCAGGCTTTAATTCCTGCTCAGCTCAGCCAGCTGAAGGTGTAATCACCTTTGCAAGGCTGGGTTTAAACCGGACACACAGCTCCTGCTGGATGAGCAGGGGATGGGGATGGAGCCACACACTCACACCTCCCTGCTGGCTGCTTCCACCCACTCCCAGCCAAGTTTAGCCTTTCCAGAGAAGAAAACCCAGCAGGAGTGTCCTACTTTCTGCCAGCAGCGAGCCCAGGAGGCTGCAGCTCGCTGTATAAAGGGGCTTTTTTCTCCTTTCCCACTCCTCCTTCCACCATTTATTTATTTTGTTCCCCCTGCTTTGTGCTTTCAGCAGGGCACCCAAAAAAAAAAAAAAAGCTGAGTTTCAGCAGCACTTGGGTCCTCCCACTCCTAAATATCAACTCTTTGAAGGGGTTTTATGCATATTTTTCAGGGGTTTCATGGATATTTTCTTGCTTACAGGTTTCTGCAGGCAAGGGACTTGCTGGCTGTGCTCCCCTCCTTACACAGGAGGTTACACCCAGGAAAATAAATATACACTTATAACACAGCTGTGCTCTTTGCCCACAACAGGCCACAGAAAGCCTGCAGGTAACTGAGCTGAGGCACCTTTTAAATAAAAAATCTCATAAAAAATAAAACATCAAACCCCACAGCCCTCTGTACTTCCTGCAGTCAACTCGGTGTTTTCCCATAGCAGAGGCAGGAGGTGTTTTTGAGGCCAGAAGTCACATGATTACACTTTTTTTCTTCCAGCAGGACGTTTGTAAATCTGCTGACAGGCTGAAAACCGCCCTGCCAGGCACTGATGTGCTGCTCACACCCAGCTTTTGAGGGACAGGCACGGGGACATCTCCCAGCCTCGGGTTACCAGACCACACTCTCCAGGCAACCCGAAACCAAAGTGAAAATAGATCCCAGCAGTTTCCCCTGAAAGAGGCAGAGTTTCAGCTCTGCTGCTTGGCATCTGCACCATGGACATGGCCCAGGGCCAGCAATCCCAGCAAAGCAAATAGCTGGGAGCCAGATGGCTATGGAGGCAAAAAAAACACCCCAAAAAACTCTCTAAACTCTCTTACCACTCTCTTGTGGGTCATGAGAGAGCTGGGGGTGTCCAGCCTGGGGAAGAGAAGGTTCCAGAGAAACCTTTGAGCCCTTTCTAGTGCCTAAAAGGGCTCCAGGAGAGCTGGAGAGGAACTTGGGACAAGGGATGGAGGGACAGGATACAGGGAATGACTTCCCACTGCCAGAGGGCAGGGAGAGATGGGATGTTGGGAAGGAATTGTTCCCTGTGAGGAATGTGAGGATGCCCTATCCCAAAAAACAATCAATGTCAGGTTGGACAGGGCTCTGAGCAACCTGACATAAGTTAAAATACATACTTAAATGTTATGAAGATGTCCCTGCCCATGGCAGAGAGGTTGGAATTAAATGCCCTTTAAACACCCCTTTCCACCCCACATCTTTCTATTATTCTACAAGGCCTCCTGTGGCTGTGAAGTTTAGGGTGGTGGGAGCTGACAGCCAAGATCAGGTGTCTAGAAAAGGAAGGGGAAATCTTCACCCCCGTGGGATTTCTTCCTCCCTAGCCCCCCCCTTCTCCCTGGCTTTATCCCGTGTACAGCAGGGCTATAAATAGGGCACAGGCACGGGACTGGCAGGACGGATTCCCACCAGCCATGGGTCACATGCAGCACAAAAACAACAACCCCAGGAACCCTACAGCGACAAAAAGCTGCTGCTTTCCTCCCTCACCCCCTCTACCCCAGCTGATCTGAGCAGCAAAACCTCCCCTGGCAGCATTATCACACTGCTGCTTCCTTCCCCCAGCACCGCTATTATCTCCTCCTCACACTAAAACCTCAGGGCCGTTTAAGCCCCACAGCAGCAGCCCCAAAAACCAAAATTTCATCACAGCTGCTGCAGCCCAACATCTGCTCCCCAGTTCATGCACAGCACACAGGGCAGAGGAGCTTCCCCAGGAACCCCAGCAGATCCTTGCACTTTGCACCCCCAACATGTCCAGAGGTGCCTCAGCTTCAGGATAACCCTGGCTAAGGTTGATCCTCACACAGCTCCCATCCCACCAGCCTGGGAACAGGAGCAAGGCTGTTGGGCTTGTCAGCTTCCCCCTGCAGGATTCCCCAGGTGGCAGGAGGATGTTTGGGGCTCACAAAGAGCCCTCAGGTTGCCCCACCTTCCCCTGGACTGAGAGCAGGGAATAATTTGAGCTCCAAAGCATCCGCTCGTGCCATTTCTTGAAGGATGAGCAAGAAATAAACAAGAAATAAACACCCACCAGCACACCTGCCCCTGGGTGGGACAGGACACTCACAATTCAGCCAGCCGGTCGCTCAGAAAGAGGAAATTTGGGGCAGCGAGGAGGAGGCAGCGAGGCCGAAGGCTCTGCAGGAGCTGCTCAGAGCAGCTGCAGCCTGCGAGGGAGGAGAGCAGCCCAAGGGCTGTGGCTGTGCTGGTGCTGCAGCATCCACCCCCAGCCCTCTGTGCTGCCGCAGAGGAGGAGGAGACACCAGCCCAGAGCCATCTCCATCCCTCCTGAGCAGATCGGGCAGCCCCCCTAAACTGACACATTACTATTATTATTATTATTATTATTATTATTATTATTATTATTATTATTATTATTATTATTAAAAATGTTAACAATTCCAATTGCAATAAACAGAAGTTTTTTAACCTTTTTGGTCTTGTAATGAAAGGATGAAGTTGTCGTTATCTGCTATTATCATCACCATCATATATGTTTTTAAATTCCTGTATTTTTTTAACGGTATCAACTGTTTCCTCCTGGACAGAGCTCTTTGATAATCAAATCCTGATATCCCGGCCTGTCTGGACCCAGGACATCTCTCTGGCTGTCTTGGATGGCTCAAGACCCTGCCAAGGGGCTCAGAGACCTTGGCACAGAGCCCAAGAAACCTGTGCCTTTGAACTTGACCCATGGAGCAAATTACCGCCTTTATATGAAGGACTACAAGTTAAGGGAATTTTAAGTAGAATAATAGTTTGTCACGAGGTGAAAAATACATTTTTGGGGTTTTAGAATGGGGGGTCAGGGTCCTAAGATGGAGGAATTTGGGCGTACCCTGTCCTTTTTCTTTCTTCTTCCTGGCCTCTGTGTTCTGGGTGATGTTGGCACTTTTGGATTGGTTTAAGGTAGAAGCTCACTGTCTAACATAGGTGATAGGTATTGGGAAGTTATGGTAAATAATGCACATGTAGTTTTTAGTATAAAAAGATAACACAAGGGCAGGCAGTGTGCCCCAACCTGACCTGCCAGACAGACCTCAGCAGGCCAGAGAAAGAATGTTATAAATAAAAAATAATAAACAACCTTGAGAACGAGAACAGAAGAATCCTGACTCCTTCTTTGACAGCTGGGCTGGGAAAAAGAGACTTGTACACATCTCAGAGTCACTCTGACCAGCAGAGATTCTGAGACCAGCCCTCAGCAGGATCCCACATCACCCTCCAGCAGCCAAGGCTGACACACATTCAGTGCCCACAGCAGCAAATCCCTTCACCTTTGCACCACAAAGCTCTCCTTCCCCAAAACAAAGCCCACAAGTCCCATTTAACTTTATTAAAGAAAAAAAAAGGCACCAACCCAACCCCCAAACTGGCTGTTGCTGAGCCCAGCTCACATGACTCAGCCCAGGCAGGTCAGACCACAGATAAGTCACAGCCCTGAAGCATCTCCCAGCTCCTGCAGTGTCTGGGCCAACCCCCTGCAGGCACAGACGGAGGCATCCACACCTTCTCCAAGGAGGAGGCATCCACACCTTCCTGCACCAAGGAGCCATCCACACCTTCCTGCTCCAAGGAGCCATCCACACCTTCCTGCACCAAGGAGGCATCCACACCTTCCTTCTCCAAGGAGCCATCCACACCTCCAAGGAGCCATCCACACCTTCCTTCTCCAAGGAGGCATCCACACCTTCCTTCCCCAAGGAGCCATCCACACCTTCCTTCCCCAAGGAGCCATCCACATCTTCCTTCTCCCAGGAGCCATCCACACCTCCAAGGAGCCATCCACACCTTCTCCAAGGCTCTGAGGAAGGTAAAAGCTGTCCCCACCCTCCTTTCTACAACGCCCCCCAGCCCTCCAGGGCCAGGGATGCTCAACACAGCCAAATCATGTGTCCTGCTCAGCACCAGCCCTTAGCCCGGGCCCAGCTTTGTCCTTTGTTCTCTTTGCCAGGGCTTGTGACTCCAAGCCACAACAAAGCCAGCCCAGAAAGCTCAGCTCCAGCTCCAGCTCAGCCTGCTGTGTCACCAGGTGAGCTCGGCAGCACCAAACCTGCATTCATTACAGCTCTCTCTGCATTAACAGAGCTGGAATTATATTTTCATCAAGGAAAAAACAACACGAGCTGCTCTTCCCTGTGTTTATTCCCTTCTAGCAAAGCCAGATCGCTAACACAGGTCAGGTAACAGAATACTAGAGAGGTTTGGGTTGGAAGAGATCCTAAAGGTCATCTTATTTCAACCCTACTAGACCGGGCTGTTTTGTATATCTGACAAAATAATTCCCTCCTGAGCCAAGCTGCAGCACTCATCTCTGCAGCTTCCATGCACAGAAAGCACAAGATTCCTCCCAAACGAAGCTGCACTGATTTTTCTTTTTTTTTTTTTTTTCCCTGTTATTCTTGCAAACCAATCCCTAAACCAGAGTCTTGCACAAGCCCTCAGACACCCCGTGCTACGGCAGGACAGGACATTTCGAGGGAAATGCCAGAAGGAAGCGATCTTTGCTACATCACTGTGCAAAGAGCATCCCTGGGAGTGGGACACGGGGATGAGGGATTCATTCCAGGCCGGAGGGACCCATGGCAGCTTCTCCAGCGCCATTCCCAAGCCATGGTCCCGGTCCAAACCCAGGCTGGGCTGTGCATCACGGGATGCTCCCAGCGTGCCAAACCCAGCTCAGCTGACGAGCAGGGCTGCGCTGTTTTTCCTGTCTCTACCATAAAAACAAGGCTTCCTCTCTCCTCCCGTGACCTTCCTTGAAGGTTTTGATGCCTTTCGAGCGCTCATTTTCCCTGCCACAACCTCCGCCGCAGCGCATCCCCCTCCCTCACCCCGCATTGCGCATCCCGGACAAAAATCCCCCAAAAACGCCGCTGGAAAAAGCGGGGGACGCTGCTGCTGCCGTCCCTGCGGGTGTTCCGTGGCCCTCACGGAGTCCTGTAAGGGGGTACCCCATTTTCCGTGCCCCCTGTCCCTAAGCACCCCCTCCCTCCCTTACCGCTCCTCGCCGCTCCTTGTGCGCGTTCCCGGCTCCCCCCGGGTCTCACCGGCGCTCACGGCCCCCGCTCGGTGACCACGGCCGGGGCAGCTCCCGGAGGCTGAGTCATCCCCGCCGGCCCGCCCCCGGTGTGACAGCATCCTGCCGGCTGCCCGCCCCCAGAGCCCGCCTCCCTCCTGCTTCCATCCACCCGTCCCTGCTTCCATCCACCCATCCCTGCTTCCATCCATCCCTGCTTCCATCCTTCCCTCCCTGCTTCCATCCATCCCTGCTTCCATCCATCCATCCTTCCTTCCCTGCTTCCATCCATCCCTCCCTGATTCCATTCATCCCTCCCTCCCTGCTTCCATCCCTGCATCCATCCCTCCCTCCCTGCATCCATCCATCCCTCCCTCCCTCCATCCATCCATCCATCCATCCATCCATCCATCCATCCATCCATCCATCCATCCATCCATCCACCCATCCCTGCTTCCATCCATCCCTCCCTGATTCCATCCATCCCTCCCTGATTCCATCCATCCCTCCGTGCATCCCGTGCATTTCCTCTCATTGCTGCTCCCCTCCTTCCTCCTGCCTGCTTCCCTCTTTCCCTCCCTCCTTCCTCCTCTCCTTCCTCCCCTCCTTCCTCCCGCCTGCTTCCCTTCTGCCTCCATCCCTGCCCCTCTTCCTGCAGGCTTCCACCATCCTGCCTGCACCCCTGCTCTGCTTCCATCCCTCCTCCTCCACCCCACCTGGTTTTTGTACCTCCACCCTGCCTGCATCCTTCCTCAATTCTGCCTCCAGCCCACCTGTGTCCCTCCTCCAGCCTGCCTCTGGCCTTCCTCGATCCCACAGGTGCTCCTCCCTCTGCCATCCCATCCTGCATCCTTCCTCCTGCCTTTCTCCCTTCCTGCTGTGCTCCATCCCATTTTGTTTTCAGCTTCCAATCTGCCAGCATTCCTCCTCAATCCCATCTTTATCCCTGCTTAATCCCATCCACATCCTTCCTGCTTCCTTCTTCCATCCTCTCTCTATCCCACCTGGTTTTCCTCCAGCAACCTGTCTGGATTTTTCCTGAATCCCACCTTTGCTATCCATCTCAATCCTGCCTCTATACCTTTTCCTTCCTGTTTCTCTCCTCCAGCTGGCCTCTCTCCCACCTGGTTTTCCTCCTCCAACCTGCCTGTATCCTTCCTAAACCCTCCTGCATCCCACACCCATCCCTTTTCAACTCCATGTGCGTGCCCAGAGAAGCTGTGGCTGCCCCTGGATCCCTGGAAGTGTCCAAGGCCAGGCTGGATGGGGCTTGGAGCAGCCTGGGATAGTGGGAGGTGTCCCTGCCCATGGCAGGGGTGGAATGGGATGAGCTTTAAGGTCCATTCCCACCCAAACCATTCTGGGGTTCTGTGATCCCCCTGCTTCCCTCCTCCAGCCTGCCTCTATCCCATCTAATTTTCCTACTCCACCCTCCTTGCACCCCACCACTATCCTGTCTCCATTACATTTCTGTCCTGTCAGCATCTCTTGAAGTTTTCATCTGGAAATGCAGAAATGTGTTGCTGGGCTGACTGACTCTTTTCCCCTCATTTTGGCCAATTTTCAGGAGTATGAACAACAGAAAAGTCATCTCAGGGACCAGTTTCAAGCCCTGTTCTAAACAACAATGACAATAAAACTTCTCTTTAATGATAAAATGCCCATCTTTTTTTATTGTTTTCTAATGCTTCTCTGCGAGGAGGAGGTAAAAACTATACTCCCCACCATTCTCAGAAATAAAAAGACCATGTGGCCTAGAACTAAAAAAAAAAAAAAGATCAAAAACAGTGAGTATATTCCTTTCCCCCCCTGTTTCCATTTATATCAATTAATTTTTGGTCACACTCACAATTTTAAAGATTGATTTTGGTTTGAGAAGATTTCCTAGTGAGGGGATGAGAAAAATCAGAGTAACATTTAATACACTTGACTGCACAACCCAGTATTTAGGCAGTAAAATGGGAGATGTTTCTGATATGTTTAAATGTTTTTATTCTTCAGTGCTCTATGTGCAATGGCCCTTGGACCAGTGCATGCCTTTGCATGTAATATTTAACCACCCCTTCACTATGTTTTTATTTGTGCTTTAACAATTAAAATAATTTTTTAAAAAATCACTAGTACTTTGCCTAACTTCCCTCTGACTCCACAGGATTTCTTCGCTCTCCTTGTGAAGGTTGATTTCAATTTTCCACATTGTCTGCAAGGTTTTATTGGCATAAAAAACAGGAGAAATAACCTGGATTTCATCCTGCCCTTTGAACAATCCAGTCCCAAAAGCCTCAGTGCCTCCAGTCCTGTGGAGCTGCAGTCAGGACATCACTTAACATTGATTTATTCCAGTAACTTGATAATTTCCCTCTGAATTCCCCACAGCTCCTTATTTCCAGCTAGGTTTTCACCCAGAAGTCACAGAAGAGCAATTTTAAACCTGTGCAGTCCCATAAAACACATTTTATTTTGCCCTGCTCTGTGTCACCATCCTTCACCATCCTTCACCATCCTTCAGGCTCTGCTGGTGTCCCGTGTGGGTTGTTCAGGAGGGAGCAGCCACCTGTTTCTCCTGCAAATATTTGGTGTCTTTTTCAAGAAACGAAAGCATGAAGTAAAACTTTGCACAGGCTGCTGACTTTCTGCCCTTTTTGGGGAAGTGTCAAAGTTGCTGCCCTTATTGCAGTTGGTTTGGACTGAGAACATGTCAGCTTTTGTGATAAGTTGTTCATTTTTGAGATAAGCTGTTCATTTTGGAGATAAGATGCTCCAAGGGCTGGAGCCCCTCTGCTCTGGAGCCAGGCTGGGAGAGCTGGGAGTGTTCACCTGGAGAAGAGAAGGATCCAGGGAGAGCTCAGAGCCCCTTCCAGGGTCTAAAAGGGCTCCAGAAGAGCTGGAGAGGGATTTGGGACAAGGCACGGAGGGACAGGACAGGGGGCAATGGGTATGATGGGATGTTGGGGAGGAATTGTTCCCTGTGAGGGTGGGGAGGCCCTGGCACAGGGTGCCCAGAGAAGTTGTTGCTTCCCTGGAGGTGTCCAAGGCCAGGTTGGATGAAACCTGTGATGGTGGAAGGTGTCCCTGCCTATGGCAGGGGTGGAATGGGATGAACTTTTAAGGTCATTCCAACCCAAACCATTCTGTGGTTCAATGCTAAGTTGTTTTTATATATCTGATGCTGAATGCAGCCAGGAAAGTTTCCCCATTTGAGACTTCCCAGAGAGTTCAAAAATCCCTTGCGTGCCCAAACCAGGCATGAAACAAACCCCCTCTTCTCTCATTGTATTTTTTTAGCATATCAGAAAAAATGAATGGTGTTTGCTGAGGCTTTGGCCTTTGGAGCAAAATCCAACACTACAGGAACAAGATAAGGAAATGGGTCAGGAGGCCTTGGGCAAACCTCTCTTATCACTTGTTAAATCAGTGTTGATTGAATCATGGTGTGCCTGCTTCAGCACTGAACAGCAAATAGCTCTTAAGGAGGCCACTGCAGGGCCAACACCTATAGAAGAAAAAAACCAAGTTCCTATGTAAATTCATCTCCTACCATAATTTTTTTAATTGTCTAATTTATGCAGGTATGGCTTTTTTCATCTCCAGGGCTTAAAACCATCATTGCTTAGAAAAAGGGTATGAAATGGATGTTTATTTAATAACCAACTAGATCTGCTTTGCTTGGGGTAGCAGTGAATTGTGCTCCTCCCTGAACCTAAACCCTGTCCTGCTGGGCTGCCAGATCTCCTTTAGGGAATATCCACCCTGATTTTTCCTGATTCATCATTTTCAGATGCTTCAAAACACTATAATTTCACTGCTGAAGCAGCATTACAACATTTGCCTCTGAAGTTCTTTTATTCCTGGCTTTATTTCCCTCTTTGAGCATCATCCCTGGAAGTGTCCAAGGCCAGGTTGGATGGGGCTTGGAGCAACCTGGAATACTGGAAGGAATCCCTGCCCATGGCAGGGGTTGGAATGAAATGAGCTTTAAAGTTCCTTCCAGCCCAAGTATTTCTATGATTTTAAGATTTCTGTGACATGATTTTGCAGCTGACTCGCTCTCCTTGGCAGCAGCAGAGCATCTGTGAGGCCTTGATGATGGTTATTACATGGCTGCATCAGCTGCCAAGGTAAAATACTCACCCAGAGCAACTAAAACAGGATTTTGTAAAGCCTGAGAAATCCTTGCTGGAAGGGTTGGGCCCTGATGAAATCCTCACCTCTCCATGGGAGCTGGGACATCCTGAGCCCCAATCCTCACACCACAAGCATTCAGTGTCTGCCAGAGTCACTGCATCCTTCCTCAATTCTGCCTCCAGCCCACCTGCATCCCTCCTTCAGCCTGCCTCTGGCTTTCCTCCATCCCACAGGTGCCAAAGACTTATAAATTATCTGTAAAGCATGAAGAATTCACCAACTGAAGAGCAGCCTCTCAGATTTACACTGGAATTACCCCGAAGGGGAATGTGAGGCCATCTCCAGGACCTGGAGCACGTGGCTTTAAAAACCTCACTGGAACAGGCCTCGGGTGGGTTGTTGCCTAATTCTGAGGGATTTAGGCTTGTCTGGTGGAAGTTTGTTGACCAGATTTTTTTCTGTCCAGACAGAAAATCAGCTTTGCTGCCTCCTTGAGCAAGAGAGGCTGTCCTGGCTGGTGGGGGCTGTTTGCTTTTGGTGGGGATGGGAGATAATTTAAGGCATCAGGAGGCTCTTGGTGTCCTACACCCCCTGAACACCCATCAGCATCACCTTTAGCCTTGTGCTAGTGATGCTGCTGAAGAGGCTGAAGGTTTCTTCCAGATCTGGAGGATCCTGCAAAATCCTCCCCCCTGCTTTCGGGAAATCCTTGAGAGCAGGGAGCTCTGAGTCCCCGAAAATTCAGCTCAGACAGGGAACTCCGGTTGCACAACGCCTCGGGCGCGGTGACTCAGCCGGGCTGGCTCACGAGGAGCCCTGTGACCGCAGGGAGGTGACTCGGGAACAGATGACACCAGCAAAAAGCTCCTTCCCACCCTGCCAGGGACACATCGAGACCTCCAGGGCTGAGCTTGCTGGCCCTGGATGGATGTGGGGAGGCAAGGACAGGGATATTATCAATTCCTGCAAAGTTTACGTCCCTTTGCAGGGTGACAAAATTGATCCTCAGCACCAGCATAAGGTAGAGTCCTTGTCTAGATTAAGCATTAATAGTTTGATGTATTTTTATTGAGAATTTCTTCTTGCTTCCCATGCTCCATCCATCCTGTCTTCCTGGGGTGTCTCCCCTTGTAATTCTTCAAGCGAACATCACCAGCTGTGCCCAAGGACTGCTCCCATCCTAAGGTGGAAAAGTTTTTCTTCATATGTGGCACATCAGAGAGGCAGAGAACAAGCTTGTTCTGTGTCTTGCTTGAGACAGAGCTTAGTAGACCTGTGTGAATGTCACTGCTCAGCATGGCCAGACCTCTGTCCCCACTCTCCCAGCAATTTTTGGCTGCAGCACTCCTGGAGTCAAAGGTGGAACTTGATCAGACCTGAATTTTCCTCCATGAATCTGACAGATTTTTGAATCTATGGGAATTTGTTTAATATTCTCTCTCTGCCCTGGCAAGGGATTGTGTTTTTCAGCTTTTGGGGCTGGGGCAGCTCCCCAGAGCTGTCTCCCCATTAATGTGGGGCTGGTTGGGGCAGCTGCTCCAGCCCCAGATAGTCCAGGAGGTTCCTTTTGGAAATGCCTTAACTCCAGGGCACTTCTGCCATGTGCTTTCCATACAAGGTGTCCTAGAATAATTTAGTTTGGAAAAGCTCTCTGAGATCAGCGAGTCCAACCATTCCCAGCACTGCCAAGGCCACCACTGACCCATGTCCCCAAGTGCCACATCCTCATGGCTTTTAAATCCATCCAGGTGTGGGGACTCCACCACTGCCCTGGGCAGCTGTGCCAGGCTTGGAGAACATTTCTGATTGAATTATTCTTAATATCCAATCTAAACCTCTCCACGTACAACTTGATGTCACTTTCTCTCCTCCTGTCCCTGTTCCCTGGGAGCAGAGCCCGACCCCCCTGGCTGTCCCCTCCTGTCAGGGAGTTGTGCAGAGCCACAAGGGCCCCCCTGAGCCTCCTTTTCTCCAGGCTGAGCCCCTTTCCCAGCTCCCTCAGCCCCTCCTGGTGCTCCAGCCCCTTCCCCAGCTCTGTTCCCATCCCTGGACAAGCTCCAGCCCCTCCAGGTCTCTCTTGTCATGAGGGTCCCAGAGCTGCTCCCAGCACTGGAGGTGCCCCAGCAGTGCCAGCACAGGGGACAGGCTCTGCCCTGCTCCTGCTGCCACCCCAGAGCTGGCACAGCCCAGGTGCCTTTGTCCTTTTGCCCACCTGGGCACACCTGGCTCATGTCCAGCTGGGTCAGGTGTGCTCAGACACTTTGAAGCAGCCACTGTGATCTCTGTTCCCTTTGTGGCTCACGCCTGACTCTGCTCTTGCTCCTGCCATGCCCCAGCCTCCAGGGAATTCAGGAGTTCTGGGAAGTGCTCAGGACTCAGCTGCTCTGCCTGGTCACCTGATCCTGACCTCATCCTTCCCCTTCTTGCTGAGGTTGTGCTTTTGAGCCACCCAGCTGCAGTCTGTGTCCATCCATCCTGGCTTGTGACAGAAAGTGGGACCTGACTTCCCCTATGGGTCACCCACTGCCCAGATGACAGATGTAAGATGGGAACATCTAAGGATGAGGACCTTATGCTTCAAAAAGAAACTCCCAGCTGGCTCCAGAGGAGAAAATCCACTGAAAAGAAGAAGTGAGAGAGCAGTGGGGACAGTGACATGTGAGAATTTGCATCCAAAGTACAGAGGGAAAGCAAAACCCCTGTTCTGTGACCTTTGCTCTTCTGCATGACCAGTGTGTCAGTCCCTTCCAACCACAGCAACTTTGCCATCCTGGCTTTACTGGGAGAGCTCTGGGCACAGCTTTTTGAGGAAGTGTTTCACAATTTGGCTTTTCTCTGCAAGCTCAGAGATTTGCCATGGCCCAGATCAGAGCCTGAACTAGGAGATCACCTGAGCTCTTGGCTCCTCCTGCACTCACCTGAGTCTTCCTTCCAACACAGAGTTGGGAAGGTGTTTTCCCAACATTTCTGGCCAAGGAATGGGGCTGTGTTTGCCTTTGTCTGTTCCAGGAGATCCCCAGGTTCTCATTTGTGTCTGTGGCTTCATCTCTTGATGTCTCCTGCTCACAGCATGAAACACCCATGGGGTGGGAGGGTTCCTTAGGCCCAAACCGTTGTTCTGTGTTGTTTTTGGATTGGAAAGGTGATACAGGGATGGAGGCTGTGTCTGGTACAGGCAGAATTTGGCTTTGGGGAGAGACCATTTCCTCTGCAGGGAGATTTTTGGTTTCCTCCTGGCAGAAGGGAAACTGAGGCAGGAAGGCTCCATCCCATGGTGAGCCCAGCTGGAGAAACCCACAGTGGTGGCCCACGGAGAGCCTTGCTGCAATGATTTCAATTTCATTGTGCTGCTGGCACCCTCTGACTGCCTGCAGAGCCAGAGGAGCTGCTGGCTCCCAGCAGGAAGGGAAACCTCCCAGGATTCTTCAGAAAAGGGCGTTTTTGGTGCTCCAGTGAAAGGTTATCTCAGCAGGCTCCGTGCCAGGCTCTGGTGACGTGGGAGGGTCTGTCACATGCCACCAGCCAGTAGGGACCCATTTTCTCCTGGTAACCCTGTTTTTCCCTGTTCTCTGCTTTGTTTATACATGAGCCTCAGGGGGGAAATGGAAATAGGAGGAGAACTGGTGGGACTGGAAATCGGGGTCATGCCTAAGGAGCTGGGGCAGGAAGGGCAAAGTGCCAGGAGGGTTTTCTGATGTCAGCAGCAAGGGACCCGTGAGATGAGTACCTGGACCTGTTTGGGATGTGGAAGAAACTGGAAGTATATTGGATTTAATTTTAATTTTAATTCAATTATAATTAAATTTTAATTCTTAATTTTGATTTTCGATTTTATTTTTACTTTTATTTTAATTTAAATTTATTTTAATTTTAATTTTGATTTTCATTAGATTAGAATTAAATTTTAATTCTTCATTTTAATTTTCGATTTTATTTTTATTTTTATTTTTATTTTTATTTTTATTTTTTTATTTTATTTTAATTTAATTTTAATTTTAATTAAATTAGAATTAATTTTTAATTTTTAATTTTAATTTTAATTTTCGAATTAATTTTTATTTTATTTTATTTTATTTTATTTTAATTTAATTTAATTTTAACTTTAACTTTAATTTTATTTATTTAGAAAAAAAAAAATTGCAGGACAAGGGAGCCAACAGGGAGTTTCCTGGGGCAGAAGTGACTTTCCTGTAAGAAGAGACATGCTATGCCATTCATCCCAGCAAGATGAACCTTAGAAAGTCTGGGTTTGCTGGAGAAGGCCAGACCAGAGGGAAAACCTGTCTGGTTCAGGCTGCTCTGGTTTTTGATGCCATCTCGTGGTCCGGGAAGGTTTTACAGAGGGATGTGTGGAGCATATTTCCTTGGCTGAGCAGAAAACTGTGGACTTGGGCAGCTCCTGCTGTCACTTCCCTGGCAGAATCGTGCAATCTGCCCCTGGCCCTGTCACTTTGAGCAGGTTTCATTCCTGGAGGATGATTTCCATCACCTTATCCCATGTCTGTTTGGGAATTGCCATCCTGAGTACCTCGAGGGAGCTGGGCTGTCTCATCCCATCTCATTTTAAGCTCCAAGGGCTGGAGCCCCTCTGCTCTGGAGCCAGGCTGGGAGAGCTGGGGGTTCTCACCTGGACAAGAGAAGGATCCAGGGAGAGCTCAGAGCCTAAAGGGGCTCCAGGAGAGCTGGAGAGGGACTTGGGACAAGGGATGGAGTACAAGGCCAAGGGGTAATGGCTTCCCAGTGCCAGAGGGCAGGGATAGATGGGATATTGGGAAGGAATTGTTCCCTCTGAGGGTGGGGAGGCCCTGGCACAGGGTGCCCAGAGAAGTACCCAGCACAAAAAGACAAAACACATTCAAAACCCAAAATTCCAGAGGCGAGTACTCCAAGAGTGAAGAGGAAGCTGAGCACCATAAAACCCCCATATCCATGAGGTTTGGTCCTGTGTTGCTGCAAGGCTTTGATTGCCCAAGAGCAGCCCACGTGCTGTGGTGTGCAGCAGGAATCTCTGCACAGCTTGCTCAACATCTGCAGCTGCAGGGATTTGAGGGAGTGCCTCCAGGCTGGCACAGGCAAAGCTTCCAGCTACAAGCAGATCTTCCCAGGCATGCAGAAAAGTGAGAAGCAAACGCTGTCCTGAATGATTCTGGAGGTTTGGGGGAGGTTTTGTGCGCTGTTCTCCTCTGGTCTCACTGATACAGGAGAGTGTGGGGGTGACAAAGCTTTTTTAGGTACTCAAATGAGCCAATCTCACTGGTATCTGTAAGAGTTCCCAGTTTAGGGTGACAACCCCTGTGGGTTTAGAGAGACAGGGTGACAAAAAAATTGATTTGAACATCTCCTGGATAGAAAAAAAGTGGCAGCATCTCTCCCTGGAAATCTCTTTTTGGAGATGAGGATTGTAAAGGTTCCAGAGAGTAGCAAGACCCCAGCACAGGGACAAGCACAAAGGTGCTAAAGACTTATAAATTATCTGTAAAGCATAAAGAATTCACCAACTGGAGAGCAGCCTCCCAAATTTGCACTGGAATTACTCTGAGGGGGGATGTGAGACCATCTCAAAGCAGCCACACGGGGCTGGAGCCGGGCTCCAGGTTTTCTCCCATGGCTGATCTCCAAGGTGGCTCCACCCCTGCTGCCTCCCCAAGCACTTTCCGACCTGCCAAATCCTTCTGATAAATATAGCAGGAGGAAGGCAGCAGGTTTGGCTGGGGACAGGCAGAGGGAACTGGTTCTGGGACAGCTTTGTGGTCAT
Source organism: Agelaius tricolor (assembly GCF_023055355.1). Lineage (NCBI taxonomy): Eukaryota > Metazoa > Chordata > Aves > Passeriformes > Icteridae > Agelaius > Agelaius tricolor. The sequence goes on along the minus strand of NW_027269261.1, from coordinate 111,947,047 downwards.
TGCAACAGAGTCACATGTACGTGCTTAAACCAAGACCTAAGCCTAAAGTTATGCTGTCCTGGGACTTTGGAGAGGTCTTGGGGTTTGGAGGGGAAGTTGGCAGCTGGGTGTTTTTCTCAGCTGATGGGGTAACAAGTCAGCTGGATTGGAATGGGTTTTTTTTAGTTTTGAGGTGATTTTTCTCTCCAGGGAACGGGGTGGCAGATGTCCCAGCACACAGCCGTGGTCATGGCACAGTCACGGAACCATGAATCATTTGAATGAATTTAATGGAATGGAATGGAATGGAATAGAATAGAATAGAGTAGAATGTCACTATCTCCAGCTACGCCTGTGCTGAAGGAGTAGCTGTGATCTTCGTTTCCCTCCTACCCCCCATTTTTCCTCAATATTCCATTATTCCTCAATATTCCTCTTCCAGGGTCTTTTATTTATCTGCCAAGGCATCACTTGGCTGCAGGAAGTTCCTGGCGTGAGGAAAGAGGTGGTGACTCCTGACTGCAGCCTCCACTGTGCCAAGTCCCCTGGCCACCTGCACTTGGGATGTACCTCAGGGTCTGAGGGCTGACAAAACACCATGGGGTCTTCCAAGAGGGGCCTTGCTGCATTTTCCAAGTATCTGCAGCCTCTCCAAGGACTTGTACCTGGCAAACTCTATTTGCTGGTAATTCCAAGGGCCATGAGCTCCCGGGACTGCCCCACTAAGGGTGGACATCACCCATGGAAGTCCCCACACAGCAGGCAGCTGTCCCATGGGATGGGCTGGGACACCAAGTGCCTCTTGTCCCATCTCAGGGGTAAAGGATAGACCTGAGTCTGTCCAACACTAGGCACAGGGAGGTCCTAACCCTAAACTGGCACACACCCAAGGCAACAAACACCACAAAAAGAGGGGATCCTCTCCTAGGAATTGCTGTGACTCTCCCAGCATTGTCTCCCCATGGCCTTGAGCATCTCCTGGCCACTGTGGTGCTGAGCTGCACGTTCCAAGGTGAGCAAGGCTGGACAAACAATTGCCCCCCAAAACAGCACTGGCGCCTGCTGGGGAAGCCCAGACTGCTGTTTGTGCCAGAAGACACACAAACATCTCAGAAAACAGCCCTGACCTCCTCCTCCTTCCCCCTTTTTCTGCTTATCTCTGCATCCCTGGGGTAACCCAGAGCAGAGATATTCTGGGAGCCCAGCGCTGCCGTTTCCTCCCGGCGCCGTTTCCTTCGGCGCGGGGTCAGCGCCGCCACCCTCTCCTGACAGGACCCCATGGGATGCCCACGGTCCCCTGGGATGCTCAGGGCTATCTCTGGGAGGACATCAGCCAGAGGAGGAGGAAACCCTTCGACAGGAGCTGATGGTCCAGGAGCCAGGCAGGCTGGAGGGTGCTGAGCGAGGAAGAAAAACAGGAAAGTGGCTGCAGATAAGGAAAAGGACCTGGAAGAGGAATATTGAGGAATAATGGAGGGTAGAGAGGGAAATGAGGATCACAGCAGACGTCGTGCTGCGAGAGGAAGCTGCTGAAAGGAAAGCAGACCAGAAATATCCTTCTCATTGTAATGGGGAAAGGGTCTCAGCCTCACAGCACAAGGGTGCTCAGCAGGTCTGTGTGCAGGGGTTGTCACACACCCACAGGTCATACCTGAATGGGAAACTCCGCAAACAGCCCTGTGAGAAAATGGTAATTAGCCTGTTGTGAAGACTGCTGATTAATCTGTTAGTGGCCTGTTTCCCATTGTTCTCAAGCTACGTCAGGCAAGGTATAGGTTGGAAATTAGGAAGAAATTTTTCACCTAAAGAATAATAAAGTACTGGAATGTTCTTTCCAGGGAGGTGGTAGAATCACCATCTCTGGATGTGTTTAAAAAAAGACTGGACATGGCACTTGGTGCTATGCTCTAGTTGAGGTGTTAGGGCATAGGTAGGACTTGGTGATCTTAGAGGTCTCTTCCAACCTCATTATTCTGTGATTCTGTGATTCTGTTGTGAGACTGAACCTCGTGTATGCTGTCCCTAACGAGAGACAGTCCTGGGGCCAGGGACAGTTCTGGAGGCTGGATGGGGCTCTGAGCAGCCTGGCCTAGTGGAAGGTGTCCCTGCCCATGGCAGGGGTTTGGAACCAGATCATCTTTAAGGTCCCTCCCAACCCAACCCATTCCATGACTGTATGATTCTATGATTCCATGTTTCTATGACTGGGTGTGAACCAGTCCCTTGGATCCTGCTGGGCTGGAACAAACCAGAGAGAGGAGCTTGTGTCCATATCCCAGGTGTGTCCTGCCTCAGATTCCCTGTGCAGGTGCCCTGCTGTTTAATCTCAGTGTGGCAGAACACAACAACTGCATTTCCTGGCTGGTTTCTGCAGTCACCACCACTTTCTGCTGATCCCTCGGGCACTGATCACTTCCATGTTCTCACTTTGGAGCAGGTCACACTTGTGGCCCATGGAAATCTCATCATTACTCCAAGACTCTGCCTTTCTTCTCCATTTACATGGATAAAACCCCAATCCACATCCATCCTGATCAGCCATAACCTGTGGAGGAACCCTCCCCAAAACACAGATGGGTGCAATGGAGGCAACACCCAACCTGGTGTTCCTTCAGAATCATTTCTCTGGGACCTCTTCCCCACAGGAGCCTGCTGGGAATGTCCTGATGGCCAGACTGTGCTGAGGGCTTGTTCAGCTCTGTGCTCACTGGTCAGTGTTAAAAGCAACGAGTGGCTAATTTAAAAGTGCAGACAAATTTAATTCCCTCCTGGATGGGAAGGATTATCCCTGTCTTGCCAAGGTAACTTGGCAGCAGTGAGGGTCTGGTAGATGATAACCCCAGAAGGGAAGAGGTCAATCCTCCAGACACAGCAGAGGTTGAGGAGACCTCCACAATACCAGCATCCCCTGGATGAGATGGGATGCAGAACACCAACTCTGCTGGCAGACAAGAGGTGTGAGCAGAGGAGCCTGAGCAGAATCATCCCAGTGACCTGATCCAGGAGCCACCCCTGACAGTGCTGGGGATGGAAACTGAAATTCCAGCCTCAGAGTCACAAGCACACAGGGAACTTGACCAGGATGTGGTTGGTGACACATCCTGGATATGAGAAAGTGGTGCCTGGAACAACTGTGATACAAAACTGCCACTAATTAGGGAAAAAAAGAAGCACTCAGTGAGTTTTTGTGCATGGGCTGCAGAGAGGAGCAGCCCCTCTTTCCCTCTCCAACATAAAAAGAATCAAGTGAGAAATATATGTTGAATCCATGTCCCCTCTGGAGTCATGAGCACAGAAGAGACATGGACCTGTTGGAGTGGGCCCAGAGGAAACCATGGAGATGCTCCAAGGGCTGGAGCCCCTCTGCTCTGGAGCCAGGCTGGGAGAGCTGGGGGTGCTCACCTGGAGATGAGAAGGATCCAGGGAGAGCTCAGAGCCCCTTCCAGGGCCTAAAGGGGCTCCAGGAGAGCTGGAGAGGGACTGGGGACAAGGGCTGGAGGGACAGGACCCAGGGAATGGCTTCCCACTGCCAGAGGGCAGGGATGGATGGGATATTGGGAAGGAATTGTTCCCTGTGAGGGTGAGCATGCCCTGGCACAGGGTGCCCAGAGAAGCTGTGGCTGCCTCTGGATCCCTGGAAGTGTCCAAGGCCAGGCTGGATGGGGCTTGGATCAGCCTGGGATAGTGGAAGGTGTCCCTGCCCGTGGCAGGGAGGTGGAACTGGATGATCTTTTAGGTCCCTTCCAACCCAAACCATTCAGTCCTGAAAAAACTGATTTGAACAGAACCTGACCTTGAACACTCCCAGAGATGGGGCAGCCACAGCAACCTGTTCCAGGGCCTCACCACCTGCATTGCAAAAACTTTTTCTCATATCTGATCTTAATTGACTCCCCTTTAGTTTAAAATCATCACCCCTTGTCCTGTCACAGCAGGCTCTGCTGAAAAGCTTCTCCCCATCTTTTATTCTACTTCATCCACAAACCAAATTTCTTGCTCTAAGGCTGATGAGAGAGTCACTGCTGCAGATCATCCATGAGAAACCCACTCATCTCCGCCCCATGCCCAAGTTACAGAAACTCCCTGCACATATTTTGGGATCCACTTTTACCTCAGGATTGTCCAGCTGGTGACTGATGATGCCTGGTGGGATGACTTCCCCTCTCTGAAGGCATTTTTGCAGTGTTCCACCACGTGACTCTGGTGAGTGACAGGGCTGTTGTGGGGGCTGATAACTGGATTAGCTGGAGCCAGAATTGCTTCTGCCTACAGTCAGCAGTGTCGGAACTCAGTGCATCCCTCTGGGTGTCCAGAGTTGCTGAGGACCCTGCCGGGGGGCTCGGAGACCCTGGCATGCTGCCCAGAACACCTGGGGATTTGATTTTGACCCCTGGAGCAAGTTGCCAGCTTTGTATGAGGACGTGAAAGTCACATAGGTTTGAATGGTGTAATAACAAAATGATCACAGGGTGAAAATGTAGATTTTAGGATTTTTGGTATGGGGGTTATGGGGACAAGATGGAGGAATCTGGGCATGTCCAGCCTTTCTTCTTCTTCTTCTTCTTCTTCTTCTTCTTCTTCTTCTTCTTCTTCTTCTTCTTCTTCTTCTTCTTCTTCTTCGTCTTCTTCGTCTTCTTCTTCTTCTTCGTCTTCTTCGTCTTCTTCTTCGTCTTCTTCTTCTTCGTCTTCTTCTTCTTCTTCGTCTTCTTCTTCATCTTCTTCATCTTCTTCATCTTCTTCATCTTCTTCTTCTTTTTCTTCTTCTTCTTCTTCTCCGTTTTCTGCAGTGATGTTGGCACTTTGGGATTGGCCTAGAGTTAGAAGCGCACTGTTTAACATAGGTGACAGGTATTGGGAATTAAGTGTAAATATGTTATACGTAGTTTGTAGTATGAAAGGACAACACCGCCTCGGGGGCGGTCAGAGTGCCTGTGGCTGCCCTGCAGAGCAGATCTCGGCTGGGCAGAAAGAAAATTTTATAGATAAGAATTAATAAACAACCTCAAGACCGAAAAGTGAAGAGTCCAGACTCGTTCTTCAGTTGTGCGGGCCGAAGCAGAGACATCCTGCACATCTCTCAGCAATTATCAACAGCAACCTGAGAAGCAGGACCTCGGATCATCCCCCACCGTGTCAGCTCACAAAACCCAAAAACCCCTTTTGCAGCCTGTGCTGAGCCCACCGCAGTCTGTCAGCCCCCAGGGGACCCTGCTAATGAGCTGTGCTTGAAGAGCAGCCTCTCCCAGCAGATAGCAGCTCCTGAGGGAACAGGCAGCCTGGGAGCCACGATGATGATGGTGAAACCTCCCATTAATCACAGGAGCACAGCCACCACCTCCCCATCCCAGCTACCAGAACCAGTCACAGCCCCAGGCAGACAAAACATCCACGTTTTCCCCCTCCCATGTGTTTTCCCTCCATGTGCTCTGTGTCAGGAGTTGTCTGGTGCTCAGATAGGGCTGCCCCCAGGCCATGGATCATACATTGAAGGATTGTGTTGTCATCCAGCCTCATCCTTGGAAGCATCAGCCTGGAGGGTCCATAAATCCGTAACTGTTCATGAGGCAGAGAGTCCATTGTGCAGATCCTAACAGGCAAATCCATAACTGTCCTCCTCGGGGAGATAAAGCTGTTCCCATGCCAGCAAGGGGGACCTCAGCTTCACCTTTGCTTCCAGAGCTGGTTCCTTTGGGCCATCACCTCCCCATGGTCTCAAGACAGCACCGCCAGACTCCTCACCTTGAAGTAAAACCAGGGCAGCATCTTCTTGGGCTTTCCTTGAAAGCAGCAGCCTGGAGGGAGGGATTATTTAATTTCTGTGTTTTTCACCCCAACACAAATGAAATGTGCTTCGTTTGAAGTGGCTGCTATGGGCCAAGCAGACACCCAGATCTTTGGGAGAAAAGGGGCTACGGGCAAACTTGGGATATGCATGAACTTGGAATAAATGTAGTGATTTCCAGAGCAAATGTACAGAGCCTTTGAAATTAGGAAGAAATTCTTTACTATAGGGGTGATGAGGCTGCCTAGGGAAGCTGTGGCCTCCCCTGTCCCTGGAAATGTTCCAGACCAGGCTGGATGGGGCTTGGAGCAACCTGGGATAGTGGAAGGTGTCCCTGCCCATGGGAGGGGGGTGGAATGAGATGGTCTTTCAGGTCACTCCCAACCTAAAACAATCCATGATTCTGTGAGATCACATCTGTATCTTTAGCTTGTCCTGCAGACCTCACTGGGGCGTGTTGCCCTGGCAAGGGCTGCCAGCTCCACATCTCTATTGCCAAGTTTTGTACTTTCCTAAAATCTTCCCATCACCCAGCTGCAGGTTTGGTTTTGCCCCCACACCTCCTGCAGCACAAACTTTGCTGTTTCTTGGTGCCTCAGGACCATGGCATCAGATCTTCCAGTCTTAAAAAAATCATCCCCTACTTCTGCTCCCTCCACCTCCTCCAGATGAAGACGGGAATGGGCAGGCTTCAGGTTTTACCCTAAAAACCTGGGTTGTAGGCCCAGAACTTGAGAAACGTGGCAACAGCAGAAACCCAGTGAGATGCAGCACACAGCTCACAACCACAGATGCAGTGCTGGGGTCCCAGTAGCTCTGTTGTGGTCTGACACAGCCGAGATGTTTTCCACATTAATGTCTTTCCTGCTGGCTGGAGCTTCCCCCTGCCCTGGGAAGGATCTGCCTGACACCAAGGAGGGGTCAGACCCCTTGGGGTCCTGCTAGCCGAGCCAACATCCTTGCAGAGGCTCCCCTCGTTTGTACATACACCCATATGAATTAAGAGATGCTTTTGCAGGAAGGATGTTTTCGGATCTTCCCCAAGGAATTTAGGACTGGCTCTACTGGGTCAGGAGGCCTTGGGTCTGGCACAACTGCTTTGACAACACAAAACCCTCATTTTCCTCTCCTTCCCCCATAGATATGGGATCATGGGGTGGGTGGAGGATGGGCTGGGTGGGCCTTCATGCCCATGCACCTCCCCTCCCTCCCTCCCTCCTCCTCCTCCCACTCCCCATCACCCTCCCCTACCCCTTCCACTCCTCTCAGCCATGATAAGCTCACTGATGGAAAAAATGTTGTCACACATATCTCACTTCCAGTGTGTGGGAGTTGCTGATAACAGCTCAAAGATCTGGACAATAAAGACTCCTGACAGCTTTCGTGTCCATCCCAGGCATGGGGGAATAGTCCTGGATGAAGACCTGAATGATTGTGGGATTTGGGGAAGGGTCCTGCAAGCTGTGATCCTGGGGAGGAGGCTGGAGAGGGAAAAGGGCTCATCCACCCTCCCCATTGGGGGTGCAAAGCCATTCCCCTGCACATTCCCCAAATTCCACCCTGCTCTGGGGCATCTCCAAACTGAGAGCCATGAGATTTTGTGGCTTTGCTGCTTCAGGTGGCTTTGCTGTTGTGCTGGGGAGCAGCCCAGCAGCTGCTCAGCACCGTGTTTGTTTTGGAGCCTCCCCACCAGCCAGTGCTCCCTCGGTGGGGAGAGGGGGCTGTGCTGCTCCAGCGCTGCCGTTCTTCCACGTGGAGCTGCTGAAAGAGCCCAGAGCAGCTCGCCAGGAGGGTGAAGTCATTTATTTATGCCTAGAAAAAACGTGTACTTTATTGCACAGCCCCTGAGATGAGCCACTGAGCCACTGCCAGGTTTTTGTGCTGATGTGGGGAGCCGAGGTCAGCACGGGGCAGTGCCAGGGGCTGCGTTTATTCCCAGTCCCCTTTTCGGGATGTACAAACAGGGCACCAATTTATTCATGGAAAAAAAGTGCCAGGGTTTGGTGGCAGAGTTTCATTTGACACAGAATCACACAATCATTTAGGCTGGAAAGGATTTCCAAGACCATTGAGTCCAGCCTGTGACTGATCCTTACCTTGTCACCAGCCCAGAGCACTGAGTGCCACATTCAGCCATTTCTTAGACACCTCCAGGAATGGGGACTCCAAACTATCCTGGGCATCCCCTTCCAAAGCCTGACCACCTTTACCACAGAGAAATTCCTCCTGGTGCCCAACCTGAACCTCCCCTGGCACGGCTTGAGGCCATTCTCTCTGATTTTATAGCATTCCTAGCTTTTTGGTATCTATTTTCTTACTCTAGTTACAACAACTGAGAATGACTTTTGCAGAAAACTTTATTTATTACAAGCAGAAGAAAATCAATTCTATACATTTTCCAGCTGGAAGGAGACCCACCAGTTGTTTAGATTTCTGTTCCAATCCTCAGGGGCTGCAGATGCTCTCCCCAAAATTTCCCTTTCCCTCCAGAGCACTGGTCTCCAAAGTGAGCATGATGATCCATCAGAACAGGAGAAAAATATTCTTTCTAACATTAATAAATAATACAAAATTGAATTTATTTGAAGACCATTGCTGTGGGAAACTGTCGCTCTCCTTGGGCTCCCATGTCCCACAAGGCTTTTCCCTTCAGAGGGCTGTGTTTAAAAGATAGGAAGCCCAGTTTTCCCTGGATTTAGCCTAAATTATTTCACACTTTTCTGATCAAACCATCTTTCTAGGGGAGAGAAGAAAAGAGGGGGTGGTGTTAGCATTTTAAAAAGAATGAAGGTTTTGCATTCCACCTTGGAGAAAGGTGCCAAAACAAGAGGAGGACACAAAAGTCATTAAAAAAACAAAAAAAAAAAGTCATTAAAACCAAAACCATTTCCATGGTAAATTTGTACCCAGCTCTGCTTGAGAGCACTCCAGACCCTGAGCTTTGGGTATGGGACAAATTAATTTATCTCCCTCCATCTGCCCTGACCTTTGATGGCAAGGGGCATCTTCTAACCTTTTTCAGATGGATTTTCCAGGTTGTCTGCCTGGACATGAAAGGTTAAACTCCCCCAGTGTCAGAATTCAGGACATCCCTCTGGCTGTCCTGGATTGCCAGGACTCCTGCCAGGGGGCTCAGAGACCCTGGCACAGAGCCCAAGACACCTGTGACTTTGATTATGACCCATGGAAAAAGTTACCAACCTTATATGAAGATCTGCAAGCCACGAAAGTCTAAGTAGAATAATAGTTAGTTTGTCATGGGGTGAAAAATAGATTTTTTGGGGTTTTTAGAATGGGGGTTCAGGGGGCAAGATGGAGGAATCTGGGCGTGTCCAGTCTTTTTCCTTCTTCTTCTCATCCTCCATCTTCTGCTGTGATGTTGGCACTTTTGGATTGGTTTAGAGTAGAAGCTCACTGTCTAACATAGGTGATAGGTATTGGGAAGTTATTGTAAATAATGTACACATAGTTTTTAGTATAAAAAGATAACCCAAGGTGGTCAGTGTGCCATGAACCAACCTGCTGGACAAATCTCAGTGGGTCAGAAAGACAATGTGTTAGATAAGAGCAAATAAGCAACCTTGAGAACGAAAATAAAAGGGTTCTGACTCCTTCTTCAACTGCTGGGCTGGGAAAAGAGACTTTCTAACATATCTCAGGGTCGTTCTGACCAGCTAAAGCCCCAAGACGCCAGGAGCAGATCTGGGTGACAGCATCACCCTTGACTTGGCTGGGCTTTAGCACAGAGGTGCTTTCCCCTTCTCCTGCGGCTGATAGCCGGCTCCATCCTGCTGGGAGCCATTCCCTGCAGCCAGCGAGCTCAGACACACACACAGACACATCCCTGTGCACACAGCCTCTCACAGGGCTCAGTGCAGGGGCTCCCCACCTCCTTTCCCTCGCAGCTCTGGCATCCCAGCCCCGGGATGTCACCCTGCCCCTGATAAGGCACAGAGGCGGCTGCCAGAGGAAGGCTCCCAGTTGCTCCCGGCGCCAGGCTGGGTAGAGGCAGACGTGTCTAACCCTCTGAAGGGCCAAAAACAGATGACATCACCCCCTGGTCGTGTCCATCCTCCCCCCAGAATCCCTATCACGCTTGGAGGAGTGAGGAGGAAGAGGGAAGGCGAAGGGGGAGGAGGCCGGGGAAAAGGAGGGAAGGCAGCAAAGGCTGGAGCTGGAAGTTGGTTACTTTGGCAAAAAGACAAAGTTCTGCAAAACTTCACCGGCCAGACTTCAAAAAGGTGGAAAAACTGGAGGCTCAGTTCTGGCAGGTCCTGTTATCAAGGGGAGCCTTATCTCTCGATGGGGCTGATGGCGCATGCGAGCCGCAGTGGCTGCTAACCTCTGGCTGAGCTTCCCGAGGCCCCAGAGTGTCACTCAACAGTGGAGAGGAGAAGCATCCAGGAGAGGGGACTGCCTGAAAGCATTGCCACCGTGTTTGCAGCCTGCAGAGCCACACGAGCACGGATGGGGTATCCCAGCATGGAGCTCAGCAGGCCCTCACAGCCTCAGTTCATGGTGGGGAGGAGTGAGGGGATCTTTCCCTGCTCACAGTCCAGCCAGAGATGGGGCAGATCTCCACTGGGGTCACTGGTTTTACTGGTTTCCTCCAGGGCAAGGCTGGTGCCTCTGGGATGGATAGCAGAGTGGGTTTAGGTTGAAGCCAGGTGTGTAGCTGGGGGTGGGAATTTTGCCCACCTCATTTCTTCCATGTCCTAGGTACCACACTGGGTGTTTTCCAGAGATAAATCTTCCAGCTTTTCTCTTGATGAGATTTTCATAATCTTTCAAGTCAACTCTCTACTTACACCTCCTTCATCTCTATTTCTGCTCCTCCTACACCAACTCATTTCAACATCACCGCATCCAAAGTGAGGAATTTTTGGGGGGTCCTGCTCCAGAGCACAGCACAGTGGGCAATTCCCAAATTCCTTCAGTAAACAACAGTCCACAGCCAACAACTCTCACTCCCTGGTGAGGAGCTCCTGGAAGTGAACTTGGCCTTGGCTCATTCCCACTCTTAATTCTACTCAATAAATCAGCCTATGCAGGACAAGAGGCAGCGATACCCCTCGGGTGATGTTGGGATAGAGTTTGGAATCACTTGCACTATGGGAGTAAGATTTCACTTGGGAATGGCTCCATGCAGGGCAGATGCAGAGCCCACCACACTCCCTGTGAGACCAAGTGAATTTTTTGAATTGTTCTCCCCACAGGGATTTCTCAGCCTTACCCACCTTTACCTCCTCACAGAGGTGGATCACAGAATCTGGGAATGGTTTGGGTTGGAAGGAAGCTTTAAGGGTCATCTATTCCAGCATTCCTGCAATGAGCAGGGACACCTTCCAGGGTTCCTTCCACCTCCTGATCCAGGAGATCAGGTTGGATAACCTGAGTCACCCACCCAGGTTCACCTTGTTGCTATAGGAGAGGAAGAGAGGAAGAGGTTTTACAGTGACTTCTGTGAGAAGTTTGATAAGAGGGTCCATGTTTACCCCTGAAAGAATTTTCTACCAAGGTCATTGACATAGAAACCAAGAAAGAAAAAAGGATAAATAAGAGAAACCTGCATCTGCCCATTCCAATGAGCACTTTGTCATTCATGACCAATGAGTAAAGTGAAAACTTAAGAGTTTTGTAAGAATGTAGAAAAAGCATGCATGCTATAATAAAATAATTTTGAAGCCTTCTGAAAATGGAGTGTGTTGCTTTGTATTATCTCCATCTCAACTGCAACAAGGAAGAGGAACTTCTGGAGGGAAAATCATACCTCTGTGTTGGATCCATCCCCTTGAAGAGCATGAATGCTGCCATGGCCTCTTCTGAACAGAGCTAGAAATTGAGGTTGTTAAAGGCAGTGACTGAGACAGAGGTGGAGGAATGGGTCCAAAGAGAGGTTTCAGAACTGCTTGGACCAGCCCAGCAGATCCTTCTCTTGCTGCCACTCTGGAAGGACACCCCTTGCCCCTACACCACCGTCACAGACATCTTTCATGAAAAATCTTTTCCTTAGGATTTTTCCTCCTGAGAAGTTGAGAGGCCTCAGGAACAAAATGTAAACAATGGTTATCTGCTGCTGTGGAATGCAGCAGGTGGAGCTGTGATTGGTCTCATAGAGATATTTCTAATTAATGGCCAATCATAGTCAGCTGGCTCAGACTCTGTCTGAGACAGAAGTTTTTGTTATCATTCCTTCTTTTTCTATTCTTAGCTAGCCTTCTGATGAAATCCTTTCTTCTACTCTTTTAGTATAATTTTAATATAATATATATATCATAAAATAATAAATCAAGCCTTCTGAAACATGGAGTCAGTTCCTTGTCTCTTCCCTCATGCTAAGACCCCTGTGAACACGGTCACACACACCACATCTGCCACCTTTGTGCAGACAATTTGGATCCCCCAGTGCACCTCCAGCACCACCAACCCCTCAGTAGCAGGCAGGGAGCTCCATCTGAGGGGGAAGCACGGACCCAGCAGGACACAGCAAACCCAGAGGTTTATTGGTGGCGGACAAACCGAGCTGCCTGTGGAGGCACTGGGGTGCCTGAGGGCAGGTCCTGTGTATGGTTCTGGCTGCAGGATGGCTGTGCTGGCTCTCCTGGGGCTGTCACAGCACCCTGGGGTGGCTGCTGTCACCGGCAGCAGCGCAGGCGGCCGTTGCTGCAGCTCCCTTCCCAGCGCTCCATGTGGAAGCAGAGCCTCCGGCAGTGGCCACGGTTGTTTCTGCACTGCTGGGTGTCTGAAAGGCCTCTGGCTGCTGGGCAAAGAGGAGAGACCTGGTTAGGAGAACTGGTTAGGAGAGCTGGAACCTACTCAGAGCCCCAAATCCTACTGGGAACTTCACTGGTGTTGGTGGCTGCGCATGGGATTCTCTCAGCTGGCAGCAGGGAAATTCAGGTGGTTCCACGGTGAGGATCAGATGTGCTTGGGAGGAGCTTCTCCATCCAGCAAGCACTGGGAGTCTCCTAATGACTGGCCTGGGTGAGGCAGCCAGGTTTGGGTTGGCTGTGTTAGGCTGGATGAGTTAGGTGAGGCTGGACAGCATCAAAAGACAGAGAAGTGCCTCTTGGAACAGGTGTTTCACCTATTGTTTCCTTTTGAGATTTTTTGGCTTCTTGGTGTTTGGGGGTTTTTGTTTGCTTGGGTTTTTCAAATCTTTTGCTGTTTTGATTAAAAGGGCCTTTGCTGCTTCTCTTTAGACACAGAAGGAACACCAAGTTTTGGGGTTCTGGAGGTTCCACCACCACCACCACCAGTGGGGTGGGCAAACCCTTCTCTCTCCCTTTGTTGTCCCCAGGACTTCAGTTAAATAAATGACAAGATAAACAGGCTAAGCAAGTAAATCTCCTCTTCTTGGTTATCAGGTTTGCCTTCTGCAAACGTGATTTCACCAAAGTCCTGCTAACATCATAGTGACCTTACACCTGAATGGAACCCAAATCTCTGACATGTGTATACAAGCAGCCAGCAAAAATGCCAAGCCAAGAAATAAATTTCTATCAAACCAGAATCCCAGAAGAAAACAAACAAAAAAAGGTAAATTATCTGCCTTTCCCTCTTCTTTTCCCCCCTGAAAGATAGTTTTGGTTTTATAGAATCAAAGATACACAGAATGATTTGTGTTGGAATGGACATTAAAGACCATCTACTTCCAGCCTCCTACCATGGGCAGGGACACCTCCCACTATCCTAGGTTGATCCAAGCCCCATCCAACCTTGCCCTAAACATTTCTAGGGATGGAGAGTCCACAGCTTTTTGGGCAACCTATGCCAGAGCCTCACCACCCTCACAGGGAACAATTCCTTCTCAATATCTGATTTACACCTACCCTCCTTCAGCTTAAGACCACTCCCCCTTGTCCTGTCCCTCCATCCCTCATCCCAAGCCTCTCTCCAGCTCTTCTGGAGCCCCTTTAGGCTCTGGAAGGGGCTCTGAGCTCTCCCTGGATCCTTCTCTTGTCCAGGTGAGCACCCCCAGCTCTCCCAGCCTGGCTCCAGAGCAGAGGAGCTCCAGCCCTTGGAGCATCTCTGTGGCCTCCTCTGGACTTGATCCATCAGATTCTGATGCTGGGGATCCCAAATCTGGAGGCAGCTTTGCAGGTGAGATCTTACCAGAGCAGATCAGAGGGTGAAACTCACCTCCCTCAACCTTCTGGCCACATTTGCATCTTCCTGCATTTGCCACATCTGTATTCCACTCATGGAGAATTTAATGGGATTCTCCTTGTTTGGTGGAGGATGAGGCTTTTATCCTGGTCAGGAGCAAAGCTCAGGCTCCTGGCTTAGGCTCAGCATTTCTGGGTGAGTTTTGAGGGTGCAGAGAAGAGGGGATGCACAACCTGTGAACTCAGGACAGCTGCATGCAGGACCTTCATGGAGACCATCCCAAGAGAAATTTTTATCTTGGAAGCACGAGTTAGCTCAGCCTCGACCTGGGGGCCCTGTCTTGTCCTCTTCTACCTCAGAAGAGTAGGAACCTGCCTTTTCTCTCTCCACAGTCCTGCAGGAAGCCCTGTGAGAATTTTGTCCTTACCCGGAGCGCTCTGGAGGAGGAGAATGACAAGGGCTGCCAAGAGCAGCTGGAGAATCCTCATGGCTCGGTGTGGGTGGAGGTTCCACCCCGAGGAGGAGTGAAGGGCCCTAAAGAGTGGAATAAGAGGGAAATTCTGGATTTATAGGGGCCAGGGCGGGGGTTGTGTAATTTTCCTGGAGTGGAGGGAACTTTGTCAATCTCAGGTGCATTTCAACATGACGGCAAACAGTTGCACGGGGTGTGCCTGCTCTCAGTCACATTGTGTTACAGACAGAAAGAGGAAATAAAGGGAAAAAAAAATAGAGGGAAAAAGACCAAAAAGTGAGGGGGGAAATCAGGGTTTTGTTGACAATTACACTGAGCACTGGGGAGTCTGCTACTGCTTGCTGCTGGAGACAGGATGTTGGGACTGACCCAGTCTGGCTCTGTTTTTGTAGGCTCAAGCATGTGATGTTAAAATCCAGTCCAAGTGTTTGCAGTATCAAAATGTTGTGTTTTGGTTTTTTTTTTTTGTTTTTTTTTTTTTGTTTTTTGTTTTTTTGGTTTTTTGTTTTGTTTTTTTTTTTGTTTTGTTTTTGTTTTTGTTTTTTTTTTTTTCCCAGCTCTCACTCTCTGTGTTTAGCACTGACATAGACAAGCATGAAAAAATCCAGAGTCTCCTCCTCAGCACTCCCCAACAGACAGAGCTGGCTTGAAAATAACGGGATCCTTAAAAAAATCATGGATCTGCTTCAATTTCACAACTTCCAGGCTGCAGAGGGGATGCTTGCCAAGGTTTTGTTTACAACTGTCAAGAAAAAATGGCAATTTAATATTTTATTCATTTATGTACTTATTCAGTGGGAAAGCTGGGGTATCTCCCTGCAATACTCAGGGGCATCAGGAAAGCAGGTGGATTACAGCTCTCCCAGGGATCCTGGCAGGCTCTCAGGTTTGTACCAGTTCTCCAGGTCAGTTCCAGGAAATCAGTAGAGGTGAGACCTGCATTTCAACTTGGGAAAACAGCACAAAGCAAACAATGAGCAGGAATGTCCCCCAGCCAGAAACAAATGGAGGAAGAGGAAACAGAAACTTTATAAAGGTTTTTCTTACAGTGGTGATGCAGTGGAGGCCATCACCAAGTCTTCCCTTTTCCCTTCAGAAGTCACCTCAGTGGATTTCTCTTTGCAGGCTGGGTGCCAGGGGGTGCTGGAAAGTGCAAACCCCACGTCCTTCAGGCTGCTTGAACAGAACAAGGATCACCTTCATCAAACAGTGCAGATAAAGGGGCCTTCACCAGCTGGACTTTGGAGCAGGGAACACCGAGCTCTTAACCTGGGCGAGCTGCAAACTGGCCAGGCACAGCCTGGGAAGGGAGATGGACCTTGGAACCCACCTGGGGGAGAGCTGGATGCAAGGATGTGTGTGAGCCTCTGGAAAAGTGCTGGTGCCTTGCCTGGGTGGAAGGCAATAGCTCACCCTGTACCTCTGAGGGTTGGTATCTCCAATTTGAGAGATAGTGCAGCAGGATTTTGTGGAATTATGGAATCATGGAATGGTTTGGGTGGGAAGGGACATTAGATATCGTCCAGTCCAACCCCCTGCCATGGACAGGGACACCTTCCACCATCCCAGGCTGCTCCAAGCCCCATCCAGCCTGGCCTTGGACACTTCCAGGGGTGGAGCAGCCACAGCTTCTCTGGGAAACCTGTGCCAGGGCCTCCCCACCCTCACAGGAAAGAACTTCCAAAGCAAAGAATTTGGGCAGAGCTCATCCAGCAGAAAGGAGACAGCAGTGCTTGAGCTGCAGTCCAAGCAGGAAGGAACGTGTGGATGCTCCTGTGAGTGCCCTGCTCTGAGTGTGTGACCTGCAGTGTCTGAACATGTGTGTGCAGATGGCTTGGTGCTCTCCAGAGAGGATGTGGAGCATGGGGCCAGGGTACCACGTGGCCCCGGTGTTCCCAGTGTTGGATGGCAAAGCTCCAGGTGTTTGTCTCCAGCTCAGCTGCTCTCCCATGCTGGGAGCAGCACCACTGCAGAGGGTGATTTGTTCCTGGAGCTATTTGGATGCTGCAGGCTCCATGAGGACCAGGCTGCATCCTCCACACCACTACAAACCCCAGCTCTGCAGCTGGGCTTGAGCTGCAGAACGTGCCTTGGGAAAGAAATCCAGGACTATCCAGTACCAACAAAAAACAGATTTCCTGCAGAAATCAGGGGCAGGAAATCTCTGTCCCTTGGGCAACTGCTTGTACAACAGCTGGTCTGGCTCCCCTTGGCATGGTCCTGCTGCTGGGTTGGCCTCAGCCTCTGGTGAGCCCAGTGGGGCTGGCCCAGCAGCCTCCCACCCTCTCCTGCTTCCCAACCTGCCAGCAGATGTCTTTTTTCAGAGCTCACCATGCACAAAGGCTGATCTGTGCTCAGACACGTGGCACAGGAATGGGCTCCTGGGTGCTTGAGAGGTTTTGGGGCTGGGAGGAGTCGAATCAATCTATATCTGCTCTCTGGCCCCAAATGGGAGGGATGTTTCCACTGACTTCATTGCCTTCAGGCCAGGACCTGAGCAGGCTGATTTTTAAATGCATCCTGGGAGAAGTTTTTGCCAGCAGGAGCAATTCCTGGGGTGAATGAACCCTTTTGCCAGCTTGTGATGCCACCTCCTACTCCCAATCCCACTGACAGCATTTTGCCAAACAAACAAGCTCTCCCTGCAATTCAACCTGTGAAGAAATGATTGTGGGCTCAGCTCTGGGCTCAGCCCTAATCCTGAAACCCTCCATGGCTCTCTTTCCAAAACACTCTTCATGGCCTTCTCAGCACTCTCTTCAACAGGTCCATGTCTGTGTCAAGTAGAGCCCCCAGAGCTGGACACAGCAGGAAATGATGGGTTTTGCCCCACAGAAAATGGCCAGAGCACACCTTGTGCAATCAACTTCTCCTTTCCAGTGCAGGGCCACATCCAGGTGTCAGTTATTGATCATTCCTGGCATGTGCCCACCTCCAAACCGTGCCAAGGAACAGTGTGGAAAACAGTTCATTTTCTGGCAGCACATTCGAGCAGCCACTGACTTCTGAGCCTCATGTGATTTGATTTACTCGTGTAGGTACAGCCTCAGAATCCTGGCCTGTTTGATCTCCCCAGCATAGCCCGGGGCTGGGCTGTGCTCAGGTGATTCCTTTCACCCCACAGGACTGGGAAGAGCTCCATGTGAGGGGGTGGAATGTTGGAATGTGACCCCTTTTCTCTTTATGCAGGGGCGAAGGAAGATCCAGGCACGCAGGGGGTTGCACTGGTTTGTGTGGGATTGGCAGGGATGTGAGGGACAGCCTGGATCCAAGGGTGGCTGTGGCACCTCAGCTTCCCCAAGCAGGAGCCCACCCAGCCCCATCCTGCTCCTGACTGCACATCACAGGGACGTTTTCAGGGCAGAAGAGGAGGATTTGGCTCTCTCTTTGCCAAACAAACACTGACCTGTTGCCTGGGAACAGCAAACAAGTCTGCTGAGGGAATCCATGCCATGCTTTGATGGACTGAAATCCCCAGTTATGCAGGAGGCTTGTGCTGGCTGACAGACCTGGCACGAGGGTAGAGCTCTGTCCTGGCTGTCTGTGTGGCTGCAGAGATCCCAAACAAACAGCCCAAGATATCTGGATGATTTTTTTGCATCTCCTTTAGGTATAGGTCTGCTAAGGTAGTACTAAAGAACCCCTATTTGTAGCTTTCTGAGCTCTGTCAGGCACAGACAGCTGGAGTTCAAAGCTCAATCAAGAATTTCCCACCAAAATCCTCTTCTTCATTTGGCTTTCACCTGCCCATGGCAGAGTGTGGGAACTGGATGATCTTTAAGGTCCCTTCCAACCCAAACCATCCTGGGATTCTGGGATTTTAAGAATCTTCCTCCTCCCCAGGGTTACAGGGTACTCCAACTAGGGTTTAATTAATTTGAGCAGCATTCCCTGTGATACACTTCCACCAAAGCAGCTCATGCTGCTGTTCAAGCAACTCCCTGTCACCCTGATTTTTCAAGATTTTCTGAGCCTTCTGATGTTGACATTCTTGTAACGAACTTTCTCGCACACTTTCTGCAAATAACTTATTGTTTTGCATTCTTTTATGGAGGAGGAGGAATTTGATGGGCTGTTGGTTTGTCCAGTGTCATTGGAGAGGTGGCACTGTCACCCTCCAATCCACTGTCACTTTTGAAAATCTCTAAATGTTAGAGTTAGAAAATAAACTTCCCTTTTTTACCTTAAAAACAGCAGTGTGCCCACGTCGTGTTGTTTCATGTCATATAGTGACAACTCCCCGTGAGCTGAGCTGGCTGCTTTGCCCCAGGTGAGTTCAGGGGTGAAGAAACCACATCAAGAAACAGTTTTATAAGGTCTGGAAGTGCCATTCTCCCCCATCCACCCTATCCTTTGGTGCTTTCTCTCTCCTCCCTCTCTGTGAGACTGGAAGGGAATTCAGTTCATCTTATTCACTGGGCTGAAATAATGATGGATTTTTGTTTCTCTTTTTTGGTTGTTGTTGGGTTGTGGTTTGGAGGTTTTTTTAAGGTTATTTCCATCCAGATCAGCAAACAAGGGAACACACAGCAGTGGGACAGTGGGACCATGCCTGTGAGGGACAATTAGTGCCAGAGGGACAATATTCCCTATAAACTGAGCTTTTCCACCTTTCCTGGTGGACTGGCCAGTAGGTCTGAAGCATATCAGGGTCAGGGTGCTCAATGATTATGAGAGAAATGTACAAGGTGAGCTGCAGGAGCCCACTCCTCACTTTCCTGGGAAACCAGGATGGCTGAGCATTCCCAGATGAGGGGCAGGAGCAATGAACCCTGTGGATGAATGTGAGAAATAAACTGTTTGATTTGGAGAGGTGCCTTGATCCCAAGCCCTCCCCGTGCTCTCCTCGTTCATCCGCGTGCGTCAGAGGCGCGGGCTGGACATGGGCAGGAATTTGCCTCTGGATTCAGCCCTGTCCCTCTTTTCAGAACCTGTTCCCAAGCCACAGCCAGCTCTGGGTTATCTGGCTCTCCTGAGGGTTCATCCAGCTGCAGGGCATCTCCAGAGCAGCTCTGGCATCACTGGAGTGCCCGTGGTGACTCGAGGAGAGCAACTGGGCTGCTCATCAGTGAATGGAGGCTCTTGGATGAATGGAGGCTCTTGAATGGTCATTTCTCTGGCAGTGGGGCCTGACCCTGGCGAGGTCAGTGGGAATTTTCCTGTTTGATTCATCAGAACAGGAATTTCATCTCCCAGAGAGGACTTTTCCCTGGCTCTGTCTGACCAGTGCCTCAGCTGGTTGGCATAGCTCTCTGATTGCATCATTGTTTCCTTGCTTTCACAGAAATTATTGACCCAGAGAGAAATATTTTACCTGGAAAGGGAGACCAGGAGCTGACAAAGGCAGGGAAGTGTCAAAGTTTTTTGTTGAAAAGACACAGAAGGGCTGAGAGGGGATTTGGACAGAAAATTAATTTAGGCTGAGGGAGCTCATAGAAAGAAAGCTGTGCGGGACAAAGAGACTGATTTCCTTGGGGCTGGGTGACAAAAAGGGAAAGGAGTTGCACCAGAAATGCAGTCCATGGGTGGAGAGGGCAGCCTGTCAGGGCAATGGGACACAGCTTTCAGATCCCCTCCCCACCATGTTTAAAACAAGTAAACCTGGGATTTAGGGAAAAAAATTGTTCCCTGTGAGCGTGGGGAGGCCCTGGCACAGGATGCCCAGAGAAGCTGTGGCTGCCCCTGGATCCCTGGAAGTGTCCACGGCCAGGCTGGATGGGTTTTGAGCACCTGGGATAGTGGAAGGTGTCCCTGCCCATGGCAATGAGATGATCTTTAAAGTCCCTTCCAACCCAACCCATTCTGGGATTCCATGACTGCCTTGAGACCCTGGCACAGCCTGGAAAGGAGAAGTGGATGTGGGTGGATCCTGCCTGAGAAGCACAGACCACACTCACCTTCATGTCAAACCAGGTGCCTTTTGCACCAAAAGTGATGCCAAAATGACTTTCCCCATTGCAGATGTTTTCTCTGGGAAGGGAAATAAAGGCACAGAGTCCCCCTGGTGTTCTGGGGAGGTGAGGAATGCTGTGGCCACTCCTGCTCAGTGCCATCCCACCACTGGCAGCATTGCTGACTCACAGGTGGGCATTTGCTGCTTTGTTAAACCTCAGGTTTATTGGTTTCAGGTAAAGCAGAAAGGCAAGTTTTCACCTGGGCATGTCAGATAACAATCAGAGTCCCAAAAGGGCCACAGCTATGGGTGGCCCCAGTTTCTTCTTGTCACACAGTGTTTCCTAAAAAATTACAGCAAAACCAAAGTGTTCGGGAGTCCATGAGTGAATCCACAGCCACAGAAACCACAAAATCTCCTTCCCAGCAGCTGCTCGTGCTGTGCCAGTGGAGCCTGCAGCTCTCCATGTGCTGCAGTGGCTCCTCTGGAAACCTTCAGCTCTCTGTGGTGGCAGGTGACAGATTTTTGCAGCAGAGAATGACGGGTTCAAAGCAGAACTGAGCCAGGTATTCACCAGAAACACAGCTCCCCACTCGGCACAAGCCCCCTCCCTGGTTACAGCTGTCTGGTCCATGGGCATCTCCTGGACAAGGGAGCAGCAAATTCATGGATAAAATTAGTGGGATTCCTTCTTGCCATGTTCCCAGCCAGCCAAGCCAGCACTGGGGGCACACAGAGAGCCTGGGCACCTCGAGCACACCCAGGGAGAGGTTCAGATATCCAGGTTGGAAATCCCAGGCTGCTGAGCCAACCTCACTCAAGGAATGTTTTATCATGGAGTTGTTTTTTCAGGATATTGACAAAGACCGTGCATGGGGGGTCAGAGGGGCTGTCCTCCTCCTGCCGAGGAGGCAACTGCAGCCTGAGAAAAGGCAGGAACATTTTCCCAGAGCACAGGGATTCTCCTAACTCAGTGGTGTGCCCCATTTTCACAGCCTCCTCCCTGCTCATTTTTTTGTATTCCCCCAAGGGATTCAATAATGAATTTTCCCAAAGCACCTCACCCACTCTCTCACCCAGAAAACCTTTCCTCAGTAGCTATCACACAGTGAAGAAAGATTATCCCTGTTCCCAGATATCCTGTTCACCACCCCAGGCCTTCCTGGTCTTACCGTGCTGGGTCAGGGAGAGGAATATGAAAACAAGCACGAGGATCCCCATTCCTTTGGCTCTGCTGGAAAATCCCAGGGCTGGGAGTGACATTTCACAGAAGCCTCTGTGTGCTGCTGGCATGCTGGATGGCATCCTGGAAGAGGGGAGGAGTAGCCAGGAGTTAATTATATTCCAGTCCCAGGAATAACATTTGCTGCTGAGAAACCCTTTTGTGTCGTTCTGACCCAGCACTGCTGCTCCAAACAATGATGACTTTTTCACATTCACTGGTTACTGGCTTTCCTGATTCCTCTCCTTGGCAGCTGGTAGAATTCCAGCAGGAAAAAAAAAAAGAAGCTCAGGGAGATCCTCTGCTCTTCACCTGCAGCCAGCAAAATCCCCTGGAAGTGACAGGGAGGAGGGAAGCAACCTGCAAGGGAAGAGTCCTAAGGATCTGCAAGGAGGAGAAGGATGCAGGCTGGGAGTGATTAATTTTTAATCTGAGCTCGTGTGAATATTTTCTCCAGCTGAAACCTGGGTGTAATTTTTTTTTTTTTCCCTGCTTTGGCTTCCAAGGAATTTGGGAGGCTTCATTCCTGAGTGTGGTGAGCACACAGTGCTGGTGGAAGAGCTGTTTGTTAGTTCAGCAATGCACCTCATGGTGGTAAATCTGTGGTGAGTGTGCAGCTCTGGCTGTAAAATGTGATGCTCCAGCTGCCCTGCCTGGCCCTGCTGTTTGCTGTCCCTTCAGCTGTGGCGATAAAACTCTGTGAACACATCTTAAACTGGCAGGCTAAAGAGTAAAATTAAAAGCACCTTTCTCCCTAAAAAAATACCCAAACAGAGCAACATAACTAGAGTAATACAGTCATTTAGGTTGGAAAAGGCCTCCAAGATCATCAAGTCCAACCATTCCCCAGCCCTCCCAAGCCACCACTAAATCATGTCCCCAAATGCCACATCTGTCTCTCTTTTAAATCCCTCAGAGATGGGTACTCCATCACTGCCCTGGGCACCCTGTTTTAATGCCTGACCACCCTTCCCATGCAGAAATTCCTCCTGGTGTCCAACCTGACCCTCCCCTGGCACAGTTTGGGGCTGTTCCCTCTCCTCCTGTCCCTGTTCCCTGGGAGCAGAGCCCGACCCCCCTGGCTGTCCCCTCCTGTCAGGGAGTTGTGCAGAGCCACAAGGGCCCCCCTGAGCCTCCTTTTCTCCAGGCTGAGCCCCTTTCCCAGCTCCTCAGCCCCTCCCTGAAGTGTCCAAGGAATGACTGGATGTGGCACACAATGCTCTGGGCTGGGTGACAAGATGGGGATCAGTCACAGGTTGGACTCACTGACCTTGGAGATCTTTTCCAACCTTAATGATTGTGTGATTAAGTGTCCTCAGTCTTCTAAAGCATCCAAGTGTAAAATCAAACATGGTAAATAAGATTAGGCTGGTAAGAAGGATTAAGGGATGGGGTTTCCAAGGATACAACAGCAAATTTGTGTAATTCTGCACATGGGTATAATAGAGAGACATTTGCCTCTTCCCATAAATAAATGACTGTTACACCTGTTTATTTAGCATTTATTGCTTTCTTTAGATAAAGACACATGTCACCTCTAGATAATGACACACTTTGCGTGTTGAGAACAGCAGATACGTCTACAACACTTGGAATAAAACTTGTTTGCTTTCTTGGCTGTTCCTTCCCATGGTTTTCTGCAGTCCCACGAGGTCCTTGTCACACTTCTGTGCAGCACTTCCATCCCCTGCGAGGGCAGAGCCCCTCCTGCTCTTGCAGGCATCTGATTTCTGGGGGCACACAATGGCCCCCCTCACCCTGGCAGATGTGGAAGTTGGACGTGGTGTCTGCAAATCAGAGGGGTTGAGTCAAACCAGGAAACCCGACACGGCCATCCAAACCACCTCATACACAACAATTGTTGGGAAGTTGTGTTTGCTGAGTCTCCAAAAGCAAAGACACAGAGATGAACTTTGGGGCTTATCACAGCACTTCTCTAAAAGATGGAATTTGTGACCCACCAGCTTGGAAAAAAGTTAACTGAGGGAGGGACATTGTAGAGCTGTGAAAAAGATGGATGCAGAATGACTACATTTCAAGTAGGTGGCACTGAATAAAATTGTGAGGGATCAGGTTTTAAAATAAATGGAATTCCTAACCTGGGGGAAAAATCCAGTAAGGACTTTTAAACACAAGGATGCCTAAATCTAAAAATCCTGAGCTGCAATTTCACAAAATCCAGGATAATATAATATAATATAATATAATATAATATAATGTAATATAATATGAAATGTAATGATGTGGTTGTGGTCACTTTACACACACAGAGTAACTGCAAGGAAATATCCACTTCTGGCCAGGATGCTGGATCAGAGGAACTTTAGGATTAGCACAGTTGTTTCTAAAGTATATATTCATGAATGAGTTATGCTGAGGATTATCTATTGAGGAGCACCAAAAACAAGCAATTCTGGGAAGATTCAGATAAAATAACAGGATCAGTTGGCACCTATTAAGCACAGCAGGGTGGGTGCAGCCAGCAGTCCCCCAACAGATAATCATGGGAAGATTTACCAAGGAAGGAGAACTCTCTGCGGGCCAAAACTTTTATTTTATTTCCCCAGTTGGAGGTGGAGCTTTGGATTATTTTGGCCAGCCCCAAAGGCTCCACACTGAGGTGAGTGGAGGAACACACAGGTCCATCTTTGTACATGGAAAGAGATGGCTAAGACCCCATCCCTGGAAGTGTCCAGGGCCATGTTGGACAGGGTTTGGAGCACCCTGGGACAGTGGAATGTGTCCCTGACCATGGTGGGAGGTGGAACTGGATGAGCTTTAAGTTCCCTTCCAACCCAAACCATTCTGTGATTCTATGATTTGGAGGCAAAGTTTGTTTTGCCGAGTTCAGCCATTTCCCCCCCAGATTTTGCCCTGCTGGTCAGGGTTCCCACACGTACCAACACAGCAGGTCCTCCGGCGCCCATAGCAGGTGCCAAAGGCAGCGAAGGGCTCCGGGCAGGATTTCAGGTGGAAGCAGTAGCCGTGGTATTCCAAACAACGCGAGGTGTCCCTGGGCAAGCCGAGACCTACAGGGGTGTAAGAGCCAAAATGAGAGATGTGGGAGTCCAGGCAGCTCTTCAAAATGCAGTTTATTACATCCAAGAGGTTACAGCAGTCCAGGGTGGTGGGTGACAGCCTGTGCCTACAGCTGTCAGCTCCAGCTGCAGGCAGGCCTGGAGACCCTTTGGTTTTGGTTACATTGCATTATATACTTTTCTTTGCTGAAAATACAGTAGAGCCAATCTATACCTTAACTTTCACCTATAGCCTATCATAACTACTATAATTACCATATTCATGTTACTATTCTCCAATCACTCAAAGTTAGTACATTACAGTTTAAGCTAGAAGTTGTTTTTTCAGTTTTCTTGCAGTGGAAAATTCTGAGACCTTTTTTCTACTTGCAACATTTGCTGACTTGTTTGCCTGTGCTATCTTTCTGCTTGGTAAAAATATCTTCTTGTTTGAGGTGGGTTGATGTTTTGCTCTAAGTCATAAAAACCCCTTCTAACTAACATAACTTTTGCCTTCTTGGTTATCCAGGATCAGCAATTCTTTTCTTCTATATCAAAACTTGCTTCCATCTCTATTCCTTCGTCAGATTTTACATTTAAAAATCTTTCTGCCAAGCATACGTATCTGTGAGACTTTCTTGTCAAACTTTCATCCTTCCAAACACAGGGGGAATGGGATTCCCAGCTGTGCTGCAGGATCAGTCCATTCTCATCTCCATTCCTCCTGCTGAAACCCCATAGACCCCAGTTAGGGATCTGACACAAATAACCCCAAAACCCAGAAGGTGGAGGAACTCATGGGACCTCAGAGCATTTCAAGGAAGGTTTTTTGTACAACTGGAGTGAAACTCAGAGGTTGATGGCAATTTTCTGAACATATCCTGGCCATTCATGCTGTAATGGGAAGGGACATCCCAGTCTTGGATGCTTCTCAGTTCTGGGACTGCAGTGCTGCAGGGACATGCAAGGGACAGCATGGTCACCACATGCCCTGAAGATAACATTTAAAAAAACCCCAAAAGCAAGATCTGGCTCAGTTAAGAGGAACTAGCAGTTTGGCCAGTCCCTTCTTTCTCTGGAAGCCTTTCTTCAAGGTGAGGAGTTTCATTAAGCATGAAGAACAGGTAGGATAAAGGCACAATGAGAAGATGAGTCAGTGCAGCAGAAGGGCTGAGGAAAGGGAACCAGAATATTCAAACAGCTGAAGTCAGTGGTGCAGTTCAACCTGAACAATACCAGGGAACACCTCTGCTCTCTTCTACCACACAGAGGAGACAATTTTTAACCCTGGGGTTAGAAGAGGAGGTGATTTCCAAGGTGCCACCACCAAGAGTGCCACAAAAAGGCATAAAAACATTTCAAAGAGTCATAAGACCCAACACCTGGCAGAAGCTTGTGTGGGGAGGTTCTGGTGTGACACCTGCTCACCACAGGTTAACTTTTCACTTCTGCTTTTAGAAAAAGGGAGCTGCTCTAAGGAAAGGAGCTGAGGAGAACGTTCTGCACCAGCACACGAGCGAGCTGTGCCTCCTGCACAGGCAAACCCCAGCATGGGGCTTGGCCCTTACCTGGAACAGCCTGGAGGAGGAAAAGCAGGAGAGCCATCAGGCAGGAGAAGAGCTTCATGGTGGAAGGTCTCAGCTGCAGCCTGGAGACAGGGCCACAATGCCAGAACCTTTGACAGGGGAGGAGGGAGCGCCCTGGCATTTATAGGGCAGTGGGAACAGCTGGGTCTGTCTGGGGAACCTTGGCAGGGGTGGCAGAGGAAGGCAGCAGGTACAGCCTGACCTCTGCACGTGGCTAAACCTGAACAATGGCCCAGGGGCACAAAAACAGGGGGACAAACAGCTGTGCCTGCCTGCCTGACCACTGGGAAGGCTGCTGGGAGGGCCCCTTATCAATATGGATCCACCCAGGGAGCATCATTAACTTGAAATGTCAATGTGGTTGGTCATGGATTGTCTGGAAGAAATTAGCCATTGTTTGGTGGGGAGAAGGCAGATGGAATATCATAGAATCACCATGGAATCATAGAATGGTTTGGGTTGGAAAGGACATTAGAGATCATCCAGTCCACCCCCCTGCCACGGGCAGGGACACTTTTCACTGTCCCAGGTTACTCCAAGCCCTATCCAACCTGGCCTTGGACACTTCCAGGGAGCCAGGGGCAGCCACAGCTTCTCTGGACAACAGAGAATATCTGATCCTGCTGCTTGTCCTGTGATGCAACAACTGTTCCCAAGATAATAAATAAATAAATTATAATAATCATTCCATACACAAACATATAAAATAGTTGTATTTTTTTTTTTCTGTGAAAGGTGCTGTGAAGAAAAAAAATAAATCTGGTCTAGTGGAAGGTCATCCTGTCCATGGAATGAAATGATTTTTCAGATTCCTTTCATCCCAAACCTTCCTCCATTCCATGTATCTGTGATACATGAAGTGCAGATTATCAATTTTCAGGTGTCACCAGCAGCACCTTAAACTTTGCAGGTGCACAAAGAGCACATGACAAGTGAGATTAATGAGTTTTCCTCAGCATTTGTCTGTACAGAGTTTGAATGATATCAAGCAGACACATGGAGGTGGCAGCTGACAGCTCAGGTTCTCCCTCCATCATTTACTTCAGCCTCTTTCTGTGCAAGGTATTTTTTGATGTTGTTCTGACCCAGCAGCCTCGATATCAACAATAAAACCTCCCCCTCAGCCGTGTGCATTGTTCTCTGTCTGCCTCCCTGCTTTCTTTGTTTGCTTTCCATTGCAAATTTGCAGGTGCCATCCAGTCCTGAAGGAGAGGTGTTTGTGTCCATTTCCAGGTACTCCAGGGACAGGGATGAAACAAAGGCTGCAACAAGAACCCTTCAGCTGGCTCAGGTTCCCTCTGAATCCAAGGATATCCTAGCTGAGATATTAATCTCAGCTCTCAGACAGGATCTGTTCTTGTACCTTGTCAGACTGGAGCAGACACTCAGCTTTCTCAGCAATTATTTTTTAAATCAGGAAAAAAATGGTCTTGTTCTGTAGTGATGGCCTGAAAATGTTTGCCTTTTAAAATTTTATTTCCATGGGAGGTGAAGTACAAATTTAAAACCTCAGGTGTGTTAACAATAGTGGAAGAGGAGTGATTGCCCAGTAATCTCACATTCAAAATCCCTCCCCATCATTTCCAGAATGTCCTCAGTATCAGACCACAAGTGCTCATATAGTCACAGTCCCCTTCAAATTAGGATCAGAAATTATCCCAGAAAAAACCCAACTCTGAAATTCAAGGACCATCTCAGTCTGCCTTGATGCCTCTGCACTTTGTTTGCTCTTTTTTGTTCTCCTCCTTTCCCAGGTTTCTTTCCCAGGTTATTCCAGGTCAGAGACATGTTTTATGTGGATCACAAAAGAAATGCTCACACAGAGTGGAAGTTCTGCCCCTTGCCTGAGGATCTCTTGTGAGAAGCTGCTGAGGGAGCTGGGAAAGGGGCTCAGCCTGGAGAAGAGGAGGCTCAGGGGGGACCTTGTGGCTCTGCACAACTCCTGACAGGAGGGGACAGCCAGGGGTGGGTCGGGATCTTCTCCCAAGAAACAAGGGACAGAGCAATAGGAATCACCTCAAATTGCACCAAGGGAGTTTTAGATTGGAAATTAGGAAAAAATTCCTTCACAGAAAGCTCGGTCCAGCCCTGGCCCAGCTGCCCAGGGCAGTGGTGAAGTCCCCATCCCTGGAGGGTTTTGCTGATCTGGCCTGGGACTCACATCCCTTTGAGTAAGGAAGTTTTTATGAGAAGGGAAGACTTCTCATTAATTTTGAAGTTTTCAGTCATGGCATAGCTCTGAAAATAATACCTGGGATGCTAAATTTATGGGAAACATCTGCTGCCCCAAAGCACTTAACCAGATTTGTGTTATGGCAATGTAAATCAGCAGGATTTGACTGCACTTGGGCTGAAGTGGTCCTGGGACTGGCTGAAAACCTGACTTTATCTACAACATTGTGAGGAGCAAGTGACAGAGTGGGATGGATGAGGTGCCACTGGGGGTGGTCAGCAGGGAAAATATGGGGGGAAAATCTAATAGCAACCATTGGGATTGAATAGACAAAAACTTTGTGCTGTGGAGGAAAAAACACTTCATTTCCAGGAAGGAAACAAGCTGAATTTCCAGTTTGGCCTTGGGATGGAGGATTCTCAGTGAACAAAATTAATCTCCATCCTGATTTACAGCTCATGGAGCCCATGAGCTGGTTCCTGGCTCCCTCTTGTGGGAAAAGGTGCTGGAGGAGGAAGGGACCTCGTGGTGCAGAATTTGCTCTGGTGAAAAGGTAAAAGCAAGAGGAAATGCCTCTTTGCTCCATCCTCAGCACTGGTAATCCACAGGGAAAATGCATGGTGATTATTAATATGTTTTGACAGCAGGGAGGGGATTTGGTTTCAGGCATCAAATTTTAGAGAGGAATCGAATTTTTGGAGGGAGTCACATTCAGGGTAAGTGTTTAACTATGAAGTTAATGTTTTCTAACCTCATATAATTTTATAACTTTTCTATCACTTTAAAAATCTCTGTAACTATAGCAATACTGAGAGCTCTGCTCTTACCAGGATTAGGCTGAGCCAGAGAGGAGTTTCCTGGTGCTTTGCCCATTGCACTGCTGCCCACAGCCCCTGCCTGTATTGCCCCTCTCCAGACACCCTGGTACCCAGCAGGCTGTCTCCAGCATGTCTCCATGGGGTGGGAATGAAGCTGGGAATGGAGTTGGAGAGGGCTAAGGAAGGCTTCTCCTCCTTACTGATACAGCTGTCCATGGCAGCCTTGCCCTCAGCACCCATGAGGAAAGGACTGGGCAGCTGCAGTGGTGGGGCTGGAGACAAGGGAGCATCCTGTCCTCCTTGCAGGAGCTCCTGGTGCCACTCTCAGCCAGCACAGGGCTGTGGCTGGGGCAGGACATCTGGAGCTGTGACTGGCCTGAGCCCATGGGTGCTCCACTCTGCCAAAAACATTTCTGAGCCCACAGCCAAAATAATTTCTGAGCCCACAGCCAAAACCCACCTTGGGCTGTTGCATGTTCCCCCTTGAGCCACCATCCTCCCCTGGAGCATCCCTGAGCCTGGTTCCTGCCCTCACTGACCTCGTAGTTCCCCTCATCCCACCCCACACCTCCATCCTGCAGGCTGGGCTGGTCTCTGCAGCCACCCTCCCCTCAGGCTGCCCCTCCATAGCCACAGCCCTGCTTCCGGGGTGCAGGGACACCCCAGGGTGGTCCCCAGGGAAAGGACATTCCCAGGGGGCAATCCCAGGCCCCAGGACCCCCCCACATCCTGACCTCGTGGCGCAAGGGCAGCGCGTCTGACTCCAGATCAGAAGGTTGTGTGTTCAAATCACACCGGGGTCAGTCTGGGGTGCCACTGGCACCCCTCTGCTTTTCTGGGGGGCTGTTCTGTGGGAGGGTGTCTTAGCCTGGGGGTGTGTATTCTGTTTCCATCTGTTGGAGGTGGGGCAGTTATCTTCTATTAATTGGGCAGTTTTCTTTATCTCTTCCACAATCCATCTTCCCTCCAGAAGAGCTCTTCTGTTCATGGCCAGTGAGTGTCCCTGCATGACTGATAAAATTACATATCCCCATTGGGAGATGCTACACCCAAGGGGAGGAGCCAAGCATTCCTACCTGGATATAATCTGAGGTTGGGACACCACAGGAAGCCTTTTGCACTGGATTCCCAGAGGAGCAGCTTTCTTTTCCACTGGATTCCCAGAGGAAGACCAGGCCCATCTACAGCACCCCTGGAGCTTCAGAGGAAAACTCCACCCTTGTACAGGATCCCTGCTCCAGCAGAACCACAGCTGGCACTGCAGGAAGGCTGAGCCACCATTTAATGGGACTGCTGCCAGCACCCTGATCCACAGGGTGTCAGGGCATATTCTGACACTGACAGTGGTTTGGTTTGTTTTTTTTTTTTTTTTTTTGTAATATTGCATTTGTATTTTTAATTTTCCTAGTAAAGAACTGTTACTGCTATTCCCATATCTTTGCCTGAGAGCCCCTTAAATACAAAATTATAATAATTCACAGGGAAGGAGTTTGCATTTTCCATTTCAAGGAAGGCTCCTGCAGACACCTGTCTGTTCAAACCAAGACAGAGGGCCAGGGCTTAGGGTGCAGGGGCATGGACTAGACTATATGGGGAACATGGTGCCCAGAGCTCTCCTTTGAGCAGAGAGCTGTGCTGGTTGGAAATTATGGGTCAGGATGAAAGCAGGGAGGTTGTGTTGTGGTGGGTGTCTGCCATAATTTACCTCAAGAAGGAGTTAATGCCTTCCTCAGAAAAATGCAGGAAACTTTCTAAGTCCAGGCTCAGCCACTTCTGGAGGACCTGGACATGCTTGCCTGGCAGGGTAGCATGGGGTGGTAGGGTCAGTCCAGGGGATTGAATATCTCCAAGGATCTGGAGATATCTGGAGGGGAATCAAGAGCAATTACTCTGTGTAGGATTATGGAAAAAGGGACAAGTTTCTGATGAACAACATGGAAAGATTTTTTTCAAGAATTATTAAGGAAGACCATCTGGAAAGCTCCAGTCTGGGCAATCACAGTTTGGGATCTGCCTGAAGACTATGGAAACAATCCCTCAGAAAGCCATGCCCAAAAGGAGGAAAGATGTGAAAATGACTGGAAGGCCAAGGATTTACCAAAGGCACACCACCCTAGACCAAAATAATAGATTTCTTTGAAGAGATGATTTCTTTGAAGTCAAGTGGACACTGAGGAACATAATTTATCTTGACTTTGGTTTCACCTCTGACAAGGTCTCCCAGACGTGTCCCTGCAGCAGGACACGCACACAGAGCAGCTGAGCTCAATCCAAAGGCAAAGCAAAGGGCCAGGACCAGGCACTGAGCACCTTGGGGTCAGGCTTGGAGGTCCAGGGGACCCTTCACTGCTGGATGCTGAACTGGCCGTGCTTTGGGGTCTCTGTGGTGGGAGCAGAGGCTGTTCCACACAAGGAAGGACACGGCCAGCCTGGCAGGGACACAAGGGTGACCAGGGGACAGGGCCAGTGGCGCAATGGACAACGCGCCTGACTACGGATCAGGAGATTGCAGGTTCGACTCCTGCCTGGCTCAACACTTTTAGCCAGACCATGGAAATTCCTCCTGCTCCCTTTCTGAGCACCTTCCTTCTCCTGACCATCATCCATCCTCCCTCAAGCTCCTCATCTCCTCTCCCACACTCCAAAAGGGGCAGGGATGCAGCCCACAACAGAGACAGGGACACCACAGCAAATCCCACAGCACAATGCAGGTGCCTCCAGAACTGCTGTCCCACAGCCAGGACAGAGCCAGCACTCCCAGGATGTCCCAGCACCTCCTCTGCCCTGCTCCCAGCCCCCTCCAAGGCTCACCCTGCTCCTGCTGCCCTTTGCCAGTGCCTTGACAAGTTCTCCATGTGACAGCAATGGTCTCAGAGTAGGAGAAGGTCCCAGCGAAGCTTTGGAGTTTCCATCCTTGGAGTTATTTAAAGTTTGACTACAACCCGATGTCGAAAACCATTGTGCTCTGAGTGGGGATTAGATCACCTGCTTCCCAGGGAGCACCTAAAATCTATTTTTTCTGTTCTTAATTAATTCTGTCCCAGAGCCCATGCAGCGACAGGAACCCCCTGGGCTCCACAAGGGCCGGGCCAGTGGCGCAATGGACAACACACCTGACTACGGATCAGGAGACTGCAGGTTCAACTCCTGCCTGGCTCGCAATTTTCCTGCTCACAGCCTGGCTGTCACATTGATGGTGACAGGGGATATCTTCCCCCATGGTGCCCTGACTCTCTCCAGTGTTGTCCCTTCCTGCACAGCAAAACTTCCCTTGCATCAGGGGAGGCTCTGACTGGGGAAAAAAAACTCTCTGTGAGATGGTAAATCAACAAGAGAGGAGCCCAGAGAGGCTGTGGCCTCTACATCCTTGGAAATATTCAGAGTCTGAGCATGCAGTCCTGATCTGCTGTCATAAATTAAGCAGAAGTCTGGACTGGAGGACACCACGTGTAATTTCCAACACAAATCACTGTTCTTTGATGTAAAATTCCCATTTCCATGTTCTTTTGTTGCTTCATCCCATATTTGCACACTCGTGGTCCTGTCATCACTGTTTTGGACCTTCACTGTGTCTGTGGTTTGGGCCAGGAAGGTTGAAGGTGTCCATGTATAGGGAAGCCCAGACCAATTGGCCATCAAGCAAGATCTTACTACAACTCACCTGCCCACCTCTCTGTCACCAGGCTGGAGCAAGTGGAGGTGGCCTTGGGCAAAGCTTTCCCTTCCACTGGGCACCACAGCTCCAGGGAGTTCTATGAGGCCTGGGAAGTTTAACTACACGTCCCATAGGAAGGCAGGATGCCTCCAACCCTCCAGAGCAGCTGAGCTGAGCCTGGAGCTCAGTACAGGCATCGCCTCTCCTGGGTGGTGGAACCTGTGGGGGCACAGGTGAGGAGGGCAAGGCTGACATGGAATGGGCAGGTGGGAGCAAGCTGAGATCCTGCCAGTTCCCTTTAGCCACCAATAAATCCAGGTGGTCCTGAAGTGAGGACAGCAGGTGGGATCAGAGGCTGGGGTCAGTTTCTCAATGGACCATGAACACACCTAACTATGGATCAGGAGGTTTAAGCCCTGCCTGGATCGCCCTGAAACTGGTGGTGGGGGTGAGAAGGGACAGCTGTCTTCCTGAGGTCCTTAGCCTTGCAGGATTTTTTCCATCTCTCCAACATCACCATCACAGGAATGTCATTTTGTGCCATCAAAGCTGTGAGCAGGGCACTGCTTCCAGAGCAGAACTTGTCAAGGCACTGGCAAAGGGCAGCAGGAGCAGGGTGAGCCTTGGAGGGGGCTGGGAGCAGGGCAGAGGAGGTGCTGGGACATCCTGGGAGTGCTGGCTCTGTCCTGGCTGTGGGACAGCAGTTCTGGAGGCACCTGCATTGTGCTGTGGGATTTGCTGTGGTGTCCCTGTCTCTGTTGTGGGCTGCATCCCTGCCCCTTTTGGAGTGTGGGAGAGGAGATGAGGAGCTTGAGGGAGGATGGATGATGGTCAGGAGAAGGAAGGTGCTCAGAAAGGGAGCAGGAGGAATTTCCATGGTCTGGCTAAAAGTGTTGAGCCAGGCAGGAGTCGAACCTGCAATCTCCTGATCCGTAGTCAGGCGCGTTGTCCATTGCGCCACTGGCCCTGTCCCCTGGTCACCCTTGTGTCCCTGCCAGGCTGGCCGTGTCCTTCCTTGTGTGGAACAGCCTCTGCTCCCACCACAGAGACCCCAAAGCACGGCCAGTTCAGCATCCAGCAGTGAAGGGTCCCCTGGACCTCCAAGCCTGACCCCAAGGTGCTCAGTGCCTGGTCCTGGCCCTTTGCTTTGCCTTTGGATTGAGCTCAGCTGCTCTGTGTGCGTGTCCTGCTGCAGGGACACGTCTGGGAGACCTTGTCAGAGGTGAAACCAAAGTCAAGATAAATTATGTTCCTCAGTGTCCATTTGGTCATCAAGGAAGGAATTGTATCGTCCCAGAGTGTTCTGCACTTGGGAAGTACCTGGTCCCTGTCTCCAGCCATCATCACATTCTTCCTTCATTTCAGGAACATTCTCACCTGGCCTCTGAGGTGGGATGGAGCAGACTCTTCTTTTTTACTCTCTTCTTGAGAAAAACTCCTCATGATATTCATCAGGAACCTTTCTCTATTTCCATCGTCTTACACTGAATCATTGTCCTTAAACACTCCAGTAGTCCCCTGGACTGACTGTACCAGTCCACAGTGATGTTCCAGGGAAATATCACATGGAGATAAGTCCAGATCCCCCTGGAGCAACTGAGCCTGCAGTTGTGAAGCTTTTTTCTCTTTTCAGAGAAAGCCTTCACTCCCTTCAGCTTCCTCATGAGGCAAAGTGCAGCAGACACTCACCACACCTCCCTGCTGTGTCCTGCACTTTGCTTATGACCTGTGACCTGTGAATCATGGATTTGGTATTCATGCATCTTCCAGGTGAATGGGACTTCAATCTCCAGGGAAGTACTGGGCTGTGGAGTTTTTGCCTTTTTTTTGGTTAAGGTTGGGATTAAATGCGTGAGATGGAATTTCATATTTGGACTCAGATGTTTATTAGTTCTTATGTATATTATAGTTTTACAAACTGTGAGTTCTACAGTATCTTATTTTAACAAACTAAAAATGGAGTCGGATCTCTCTCTCTATAAGGTTTTTGAGGATAAATTATTTAACTAAAAAATGACACTTAAATTATTTTTATTTTTGACTTAATAACTAACTACTTGTGGATCACAATACAGATTTTTTTTCTAATTACACAATACTACTCAAACCTATGAAGAAGAAGAAAGTGAAGAAGAAGGACTAAATTCTGTTCTAAAACCTCTATCTTGTTTTATATATATTACTATATTCTAAAACCTTAAACTCCAAGTTTTCTATTATGTGATATTACACACTTCTACTCAAACTCCACACCCAGAATCCCAGTTCTATTATTCAGTTTTGGAAGTTTTTTCCACAGCTTCAGGTCAAATGCAATGTTCTCTTGGGAGTCAGTGTCTGTCAGCACAGAAAGTCTAAAATTCTTAGTAACCAGGGTTCCAACACTGGGCCAACATTTTTCTTGTCTCTCTGGAGGCACCACATCCAGGAGTCTCTTTCTCCTGGGACAGGCTCTGCAGGGCTGCTCTGGGCAGTGGCCATTTTTGGCCTTCTTCCTCTGAAGCGTCTCATTTAGATATTCTAAATACCTAGAATATTTTGTTTAGCAAGGCAAGGCAGGCAAAGATGGTGCCACTTCTCTGCCAGGTAAAGCAAAATTCCCATTCCCTCAAAGAATGCCCCAAATTCCAGCACGATATTTGAGCAAAAACTGTCTCACTGCTGACCTCGTGGCGCAATGGCAGCGCGTCTGACTCCAGATCAGAAGGCTGTGTGTTCAAATCACACCGGGGTCACATCCCCTGTCATCTCCTGGATGCTTCCTTTTGCCCCCCCACTCCATAACTCTGTACCCCAAATCCCTTCAGAAGGGCAGGGGATGAGCCATGGCAGAGTGGTCTTTACTTGCCGGATGAGTGTTCAAAGTTTCTTCAAAGTTATGCTTCTTCAAAGTGTAACTTCAGCTTTCCCTATCCTATCCCATGAAGCCAGATGTGGCTTCATGTCTGCAGATGAATTCTTCTGGTCCTAAAATCCCTTTGGAAAGGCAAGGAACTGTTATGGGGGATAAGATCCCTTTATACATTCTTCCTCAGATTGAATAATTCAAATTTCTCCCCATCTCTCTTCACATCCTCCATATCCAACTCCCCCATCACCTTGATGGCTCTCACTGAACTTGCTTCACTGTGTCAGTGAGGTTTTTTTGTTGATTCTGTTGAAACACCTGGCTGTGGGGAGCCTAAGCTGAGCCATCAGGACTGGTCATCAGGATCTTTAACTCTCTGCTTGGTCTTCTCTTGATTCCCCATGGTGAGATGGACAGAGGGCATGGAGGGCTGGAAAAAAAGCTTGAATCTGTAGGAATGGCCTTATACGAGTTATAATTCATAAAAAGTAGCTGAACTCCTTTAAGGGCTCTTTCAAGGTGAATTTTGAAATATATAAACAGGAGACATACTGAGATAAGACAGTGGATCAATAAAAAAGACAAGAAGCTAAGATCCCTCATCCCACAACTCCTGGAGTGCCACCAAAGGGTTGAGTGAGCAGGGATTTCCTCAAGATGTCGCTGCCTCACTGCTTTCAATGTCACAGAATCATTGAGCTTGGAAAAGACCACCAAGATCACTAAGTCAAGTGTCCTTGTTCTTGGCTCTGTCTCTGTAATGTGATTTTCTGTCCCTTTGACTTCTCAGAATGGAAAGAAACTCAGGTATTTCCTTTTGTAAATCTTCCACAGATGAAAAAGACCCAAATAGTACCCCAATAGTACCCCAAATTTTTCAAGATGCTGTTTTAGGGAGAACTGTCATTCTCTTGAAAGGATATCTGGTAGGAAGCATTATTCTTGTAGACTTCCCATCAGAAGTATTTTCACTGCCGGCAATGGGAACAGTTCTACATTTCATAAAAAAATGCTGAGTTTACAACTATTCTCACTTTTCAAAGGGCCAATCTCTGAAGACTTCTGAAAGCCTTTTTTTTTTAAGCAGGAGCATTTTGAGTCGCAATCTAGGGAAGGTGTCCCTGCCCATGACAGGGGTGTGGAACAAGAGAATCTTCAAGGTCCCCTTTCAACCCAAACCATTTGATGATTCTATGAAGAGCCTGGTGATGAGGTTTAATCAAAGGGAAACTTCAACAGAGAGTAGAACTTGATGTCTCCCATTCAAGGAAAGTTGTCATAAACTACTTAATAACCAAGATTATTTCATAATCTTGAGACTCTCGAAATGTTTCCAGTTAAAATACTCTGTCTTGCATAAGCAAGAAAATCTTTGAGGCTGTATCAAATGAGGAAATGTGAGGAAGAAAAGCTTAAAAAGTTCCATATTGCTGTAAATTGCTGTAGCAAATTCTCTTTCCTATATAACTTTATTTCCCAGAGAAAATCCAGTTCTCAGGGAATTATGATCGCCCTATAGAGGTCTGTTACATAAAGTAGTTTACTCTGAATATTGACTAAGAAGTAGCTTGACCAGAGGAGGATGTGAAACCTGAAGCTGGGACTCTTTCACACAGGGACAAATTGGGTTCAACTCTGAACTTTTTGTGTCAGGTGGAAATGCTTTTCTGTAGAAACTTGAAGTAGGTTTTGTCAGCAAGGCAGCAAGGTTGGTTTGTTTTGGTTTTGTTTTTCTGTCTGTATAAGCAACATTGTCATTCTTGTGTCACCAGGCTTCCTTCTAGTATGATCCCATGACTGTTTTGGAAGCTGAAGTT
Organism: Agelaius tricolor; assembly: GCF_023055355.1. Classification (NCBI taxonomy): domain Eukaryota; kingdom Metazoa; phylum Chordata; class Aves; order Passeriformes; family Icteridae; genus Agelaius; species Agelaius tricolor. Next base: position 111,909,676 of record NW_027269261.1, on the reverse strand, counting down.
TTGTTTTTATTTCTCTCCACCCTGTTGGTTCAAGTCTCAGTGTCCAAGTTGAGAACAAGGTCACATCTCCTTGTGAGTGACCAAGGAAAGGTAGGTTATGGTCTGCTGGACCTTCCTAAGGATAAAGAAACACGGAATGGAAAAGGTTGGGAGGCACCACTGGAGGTCATTTGGCCCAACCTCCCTGCTCCAGCAGGCTCATCCTAGAAGACATTGCACAGGATTGTGTCCACACAGTTCTGGAATATCTCCAGTGAGGGAGATTCCACATTCTCTCTGGGAAACTTGTAGGTCCTCCTGTTTGTGGAGGGAGGATCATTCCATGCCAAAAAAAAAAAAAAAAAAAAAGATCTTTAGCCTTTATTCCCTCAGCATTTGAACCAATCAATGAAGGGACGGCTGGAGAAGTGATGGAGGAACCTATTAACATTTAGACACCAGGAAGAATTTCTTCATGGAAAGGGTGCGCAGGAGTTGGGAGGGGCTGCCCATGGAGGTGGTGGAGTTTCCATCCCTGGAAGTGGCCATGGAATTACTGGATGACCCTAACCCTAACCCTAACCCTAACCCTAACCCTAACCCTAACTCAGTGCTCCAACAAGGTGGGGATTGGTCACAGGTTGGACTCACTGATCTGGGAGCTCTTTTCCAACCTAAATAATTCAGTAATTCTGTGATTCTAACGGACTTTGTGTCTCTCATTTCCTCTGGCCAAGCCTGTCCTTGGTGCTCTCATACCTTCCCTGTTTACATCTACATCTGACTCCTGCTTTAGTGTGGAGCAGGATGGGGGTGTCAGGGCTGTGATTGCTCAGTCTCCCATGTGGGGATGAATTTTTATAAATATCTTCAGCAATGGCATGGAAAAAAAACCCCAAAGCGTGGGGTTTTGGCAATTTTATCCCAGCTATTTAAAAGCCACACCAGCAGCAGAGAACTTCCTAAAATGGAGCAAGCTGGAAAATATATAACAGAAGTACTCTGGGGTAATAGATTTAGGGGAAAATAACACAGGTTGTGACACTGGGTAGTTTCTTTCCCAATGTATATTTTGTTGACAGCATGTGGTTGATATTTATCTTTCTCTGCAATCAGGAGGCAGAAGGGTTTTCAGCTTGTACACTGATATCTTTAAAATCAGGCCATAAACCAGTATGGGATGGGTTATCAGCTAAGAATCTTCAAGAGAGAAATATTTCCTTGGATTTATTTCATGGGAAAACAACAATAAAAAAGGCTCAAAGCAATTTCTTATCTCTATCTCTGTTGCAATACCCAAGCCTAGAAATCATCAAACTTCTTCGTCATCAGATTCCAGACCTTAATTCATAATTAATTTCTTGTAAACCCTTTTTTTCTATTTTTTTCAGCTGTTTTGCCAGGTGCAGACCCAGGATGTACTCATGAGTGATTTTCAGGTTCCTGTCTTAGGAACTGGGTGAATATTAGAACAAATTCCAAGAAAACCTGAATAAAGCACAGGGATCACCCTCGTGAGCAGACGCCAATGCTGGCAGTGAGATGTAATCAAGAGTAGATTTTTAAAATGAATAAATGTCTAAATGAATACAAGCCAGAGCTCATCAGTTTGTAGGTACCATCATCCTAATTGCATTCCCTGCTCTATCACAGTTCATTAGCTTTTCATAGCCCCAGAAGTGTGTTAGACACTTTTTATGCCTTATATTTGCAGTAAAAAAAGTCATGATGGGAATTTTTCCCAAGGGAAAAAAATGGCAAGATGAGGCTGGAGCAGATGGCCCTGCTCAGCATATCATTCCCCATCTCCCAAAGCTGATAGAGAAATAATATAGCTCCTAGACTTTTGAGCATGGAAAATCAACCAAATTTCTTTCCTTTGCCTGAACTTTTCCCTGGGATTTTGTCCCTTGTGTAAGAACAGGAGCTGTCTGCAAATGGGATCTGATCCAACAGCTTGGATCCTTCCTTCCTTCCTTCCTTCCTTCCTTCCTTCCTTCCTTCCTTCCTTCCTTCCTTCCTTCCTTCCTTCCTTCCTTCCTTCCTTCCTTCCTTTATACTTCTGAGATTTTATATCATATTCCTGTTCATATTCCTGTAACCAAAACTGTTCTTGCAACTAAATCACTGCATAAGACCTATGTCCTTTACTTGGTGAAAATGGCTGATTAAGTACAGAACTGCTTTAATCTGAAAGGCCAATTTGATTTTAGAGCAAAAGCCACTTTTCACTTACTTGTGGTGTGATTGCAACAGCTTTGATCCAAATAATGTTTGGACTGCTGAGAATAATGTTTTGAACTGCTGAGTGTCCTGGGGCAGGAGGAGTGAGTGGAGGGGAAGGAGGGAAGGAAAGGCTCTGTCTACCCTCTCCTGTGAGAGCATCCATCACAAAATGTCCTGGAGCAGCACCATGTCCATGTTGGCATTAAAACAGTGTAGGGATAGAGGTACAGGGTCTGGCTCTGTAATATCGGCTAAACTGGCTCAGTTTGGGCCCAGAATTGTCACAAACCCATAGGGGCTGTTATGGGCTAGGAGCCCCTCTCTATGGATAGTTTTAATCCAGGTGGCCAGCCACCCTTGCTGCCTCAAAATCACAGAATGCTGTGGGCTGTAAAGGACCTTTGCACCCACACCCACAAACTCAACCTCACTGCCCCTCTGGAGGGCTGGAGATGGGGTAAAAGATGGGTTAAACTCTGTTTTATCCCCCCAGCAAAGGCGTGGGAGTGAAAATGTGCAGATGAGTTGAGAAATGCAGACCTAAATGCTGCTGGGAAGTCTTGGCCTATCCAAAGTTTCCTAGAAGTGTGTGGCTCATTACCCAAGAGGAATCCCATCCTTGAAGGAGGGGGTGAGGTGCTGCTGTTCAAGATGTGGTTTCCCAGGAAATTCATGCACAGGGGAGCAGGAAATATTGGCCCTGCATGGCTCTGTGGAGACCTCTGTGCAGAGGGGGCTTGGGGTCATTGAAATAATCTCAAACATTTTGTAAACTTCAGCAGATGAGAGTCAGGATGGTTTATGCCATGTCAACATGTCTGTGAGGAAGGGGGATAAAAAATTAACAACTCTGTGACTTCCCTGTTTGTTGAGGGATTCTTCCATGCTGGAATTGTACATCTGCTGCAATGTCAGCCCTGCTCCCAGCTGAGGTTGGAGCAAACCTCATCCCCCAGCATGGAGACCAGCGTGGTGGGGAAAATATATCTGTGAATAGAGAGATGAAATGAAAGAGGTGAAATGAAAGGAGAGGCAGAAAGTATATTTACATGGTGCTCCCAGAGGTTCATCTGATAGACCACAGAATGGAATGTTTTGGGTTGGAAGGACCTTAAAGATCATCCAGTTCCACCCCCTGCCATGGGCAGGGACACCTTCCACTATCCCAGGTTGCTCCAAGCCCCTTCCAACCTGGCCTTGGACACTTCCAGGGATCCAGGGGCAGCCACAGCTTCTCTGGGCACCCTGTGCCAGGGCCTCCCCACCCTCATGTGTATCTCAAGGAGATATTTAAAGGGCATCAGATATCAAGGAAATGCTCAGAGTCTTGTCTCTATGACTCCTAAGAAATATTATAGTCATCAAATTTCAATCCACAAAGGGTATAATTATAGGAAAAACTAATTTCAGGAAAAAAAAGTTTTGAGAAAAAACATTAACTCAAATTTAAACTAGAACCTGGGAAGCAAACAATTGGGTGATGTAGGAACAAGTGAAGAGCCAGGCACTGCCACTTCTCATCCCCAGCAGATGTGGCCCATTTTGGGTGGGAGAAAGCAAACTCCACTCCCAGCTCTGGCCCCTGCATTACACAATGCCCTGATTGGCCCAGTGGAAATTGGTGACATGCTTGATGATGTCATGGCTTGCACAACTGGGTTTTGTCTCTGATATTGACCTTCGAAGCTGTGGGCTGCTTTACAGAGGGCTAGAAATGAGGTAACTGAGTAAATCAAAGTATCCAATTATTCCGGGTGACTCCTCCAGCTGGTTTTCTCTGTTCTTTAGAAGTGTCCAAGGCCAGGCTGGATGGGGCTTGGAGCACCTGGGATAGTGGAAGGTGTCCCTGCTTATGGCAGGGGATAGGACTGGATGTTCTTTAAGGTCCTTCCAACCCAAACCATCCTGTGATATGATATTTCAACTGATATTTCAATTTTATAACTGAATGGACACACTTTTTTTGTAAGATTAGTGATACCTTTTCTTTTCTGTGCCATCTGTACAAGTGGAGATCTGCAGTGGTTGATTAAGAGGGGATTTAGACATCCATAATCACTGTGATTTCTCTTGGGGACAGTGGCATCCAAACAGAGAAGGGAATGAAACTCTGGGGAATTCCAAGCTTTGATCAGGACACTCACCTGTGTAGAAGACAGATATTTAGATCTCAAAAATATTGTTGTTATTAGTTATGATTTATAGCAGAAGAAAGATTGCTAGCAGCAGGACAGAGGAATTCAAGACAACTGAACCATGAGGAGGGGGAGAAGGACTATTGATGAAGCATCTTATAAAAGGCTCATTTGCAGCTGGTGCCAAATAAGACTAATATGAATAATTCACAGAATTACAGAATCACGAGGTTGGGAGAGACCTTCAAGATCATGAAGTCCAACCCATGCTCCAACACTTCAACTAAGCCATGGCACCAAGTGCCACATCCAATCTTTTTTAAACACATCCAGGGATGGTGACTCCACCACATCCCTGGGCAGGCCATTCCACAACTTGATCATTCTTTCTGTAAAAAACTTTTTCCTAACATCCAATAAATATTTCCCTTGGCGCAGATTAAGACTGTGTCCTCTGGTTCTGTCAGCTGCAATATTTAATAATTATAATAGGATTAGCTGCAAATACAGTCTGGAAAGCTTCTGGACTGAGCAGGGCCTTTCTCTGGGTTCTGAGATGACATCATTTGACCATACCCATATTGTGCAATTCTTGGCTTCCAGTCCAAGGTGACCACACCAGGTGCCTGCTGGAATAGTTCCTAGCCAGGACTAATCACTGAAACAGCCCAGGAATTTTTGGCACAGGGCTAGCAGAGGACAAAACTGCCAGGGCTGTTCTAATAATTGAATATTGCAGAGGATGAGTTTTCAGTGGTCACATCCTGAATCACTGCTCACACTCTGCTGCCTGAATTAGCTGCAGCTCAATAAATTGTAATGTGGTCATGGATGTAGCAGGCACAAGGGAGTTGTCTACTACAGATGAGAACAAGGAGAAGGTCAATGCCATGCTGACCTGACTGATTATAGATATAAATATATGTGAATCCAATTCTTGTGGCTGCAGCATCAGCACCTCCCTACCTAAAAAGTGTTGTGGTGTTGTGAGGGGTCCCCAGGACAAGGTGAGAGATGAGAATTTGACTCCATGTTCTCAGAATGCTGATATGATATGATATTATAAGAAATGATATACTAAAACTATAATAAAACTATACTAAAGAAAGAAAAAGGATACATCAGAAGGCTAGACAAGAATGATAATAAAAACCTGTGACAGAGAGTCTGACACAGCTGGCTGTGATTGGTCATTAATTAAAAACAATTCACATGCTGGGTAAACAATTCTCCAAATCACATTCCAGAGCAGCAAAACAGGGAGAAGCTGAAGCTTCCCAGCTTCCCAGGAGAAGAAATCCAGGTGAAGGGATTTTTCATAAAATATCATGGTGACAAACAAGAACCAGTGGAGTTTCATGGTTCTGTTTTTCATGGTGATGATGGTGCCAAAGACAACAGAACCTACCCTATACACCACAGGAGCAGACATTTAAATGATGCACAGAGGGAAGCATTTAGACCGTGCTCACTGTCTAATGAAGACACTTCTGGTGTTTTAACTTGTCATCAGCTGTACAATAACTCTTAAAAATTAAGGCTTATTCTGTAGGATACCATCCACACAGAAGTCTCAGTATTTTTTAGGAAAAGCAGCAGCACTAGGGCAGTGTGACAGATCAGGGAACTCCTCATCAGGACCAGAGAAGCACCAATCTTTTCTCCACAGCCTACAGAAGATCCTGCCTTCCTCCTTCATCTCAAACACTCATTATTATTCCTTCTCACCCTCCCCTTCACAGAGGAATTCCCCTTCAGCTTAGAGGCACAGAGGACAGTACATTCTCCCAGCTGGTGTTCAGTGCTGTCATTTGAATTTCTATTTAATGTTGACTCAGTGTCTGGATTGCAGCAGGAGGGCACAAGCAGCTGAGTTTAAAGCAGCCAAGGGCAGGTAATGATTGACCAGGTTCCCAGACCTCAGCACAGCACCATCCCTGAACCTGAAATGAAGAGGAGCCTCCCCTTGTGCCCTTTCAGTGACACCAGCCAATGTCTCACACCCCAGGATTCATTAACTCATCTGATGTATTGCTCCTCATCTAAAAATTTTAGGATATTTCTTTAATAGGAGACCTCTGTAAGCTGTTGTCAGGCACAGTGAGGACTGATGGAGAAACAGAGGTAAAACCTGCCCTGTGCACCCATTTAGCCCATGGGAAATGGCACAAACCACTCTAATGACAAGTGATGTGTAGGAATATTGTGTGTGAAAGCCAAGTGTGTCCATTAGAGGATGTTCACTGGTAAATTTTCATTTTCAAGCAACCTTGGCCCTCATTTTCCCATTCTTATTCTTATTGTGCCCTTGTCATAGCTGAGACAGAGACAGCACAAAGCAACACACTCCATTTTCAGAAGGCTTCAAACTGATTTTATTATACCATGCATGTTTTTTGTACATTCTTACAAAATGCAGAAGTTTACACTTTACTCATAGAAAACAAAGTGCTCATTGGAATAGGCAGTTGCAGGTTTCTCTTATCTATCCTTCTTTCTTTCTTGGTTTCTATGTCAACGACCTTGTTAGAAAATTCTTTCAGGGGTAAACATGGATCCTCTTATCAAACTTCTCTCTGGCTCATGGAAGTCACTGTAAAAACTCTTCCACATGCCCTTAGCAGGATGATGTCAAAGGGTAGAAAGATGGAATCACAGAATGGTTTGGGCTGGAAGGGAGCTTAAAGATAATCCAGTTTCAACCCCCTGCCATGGGCAGGGACGCCTTCCACTACCCCAGGTTCCTCAAAGCCTGATCCAGCCTGGTTTTGAACAGTTCCAAGGATGTTCCACCTTCCATCAGACCAGGCTGTTCCAGATGGAGCAACCTGGGGAGTGGAAGGTGTTCCTGCCCATGGCAGAGGTGGAACTGGATGATCTTTAAGGTCCCTTCCAACCCAAATATTTTCATGATTCTATGATTCTATAATAATGATTTGTGCTATCATTAGGAAGCCAGGAGAATACTGGATTATGTTTTAACATGCATTTAGTTTTAATGGAACATAAGCACATGATTTCTTAAATAACCCTGTGCCTACGAGATTTTAAAGGCATATTTATATTTACAATAGTAAAATGAAGTTTTGTCACCACCCAAATACTTGTACCCTGTTTTAAACAACCTATCTCAAAAGAATAGTAGTTTTTAGACTTCTTTTCATTTGTCATTAGCTGATGAGTCATACTCAAAAGAAAACACTGAGGCAAACCCCTCCTATATAACATCATGTATGGTGCTTGCTGTGAATTATTATGGGGGTAGTTTGTTACCCAAGGAAGGAACAGGAGAAGAAAAACCCCTGTTTTGCAGAAGACTGAAAAAATCAGCTTGAAATGCTGTGTGCAAAGTTTTTCCCCACTCAACATTCCAGATTTTCCTTGCAGTATCACCTTTGGAAAGGGGCTGCTGGGGCAAAATTCAGGAAAATTGAATTGCAAAATCCCTCCAGCTCCTCTTTGCTTAGAGAGCTTGATTTCTCTGGGATAGGTACTTGCAGCTCCTTGAATTCCCAGCTCATGTGTGGGGGTTAATGTTCAACAGAGATCTCCAGGACTTCATCCTGGCCCTGGGTGCTGTGGGATAGAGTTCCATGCACACACTTCCATGTTCCAGCCCCAGGTCACTGCTGTGCTGCATGAATTGTTCTGCTCCTTGCCTGTTTTGTACAAGTTTTGCCCGGTTTTAAGCAACCAGTTTGCTCCTGTCTTTGTTTTTGTTAGCACTCAAAGCCATGGAATTTTCCTCTTGCTCTGAGTGACATTTTCAGGTTGCTAGCAGGGCTCAAAGTGTTGGTCCCTTCCATAGAATCATGGAATCCTTGAAGAGTTTGGGTTGGAAAGGACCTTAAGGCTCATCTCATTTCAACCCCCTGCCATGGGCAGGGACACCTTCCACTGGACCAGGTTGTTCCAAGCCCCATCTTTGGTTGTTTCCAGGGTTCATCCACCACCTCCCTGGGCAATCTGTGCCAGGGTTTTGCCACCCCCGTTGCAAAAATCTTCTTCCCTCTTTCCTAGAGGGCCATTCTCTTTCTGCAAAATCTGTTCAGCAAAATCTGAGTGCTGTGGCAGTCCATACAAATGAAATCATATAATTTAACTTTAATAATAGATTGACTTTGTTCCAGAGGAGGGAAAATAAAGCCATGGAAGTGAGTAGAGCTTTTTCAAATAACAAAAAGTAATCACAAACTTCCCCAGGGCCACACTTTGATTTTATTTGGGAAAAACACCCCTCCTCCCTCACTTGGATGTCTTATGGATAAGTGCTTCCATTTGCACAACATTCCCACACTGTTCTGTCTGTGTGAAAGACAGGTGAGGGGAATTCACATTTCAAAGGGTCTTGAGAAAAAGAGAAGAGTTTTATTTTTTGGTTTATTCGTGCTGGTGTGGCAGATCAGGTGTTTGCCTCTGTGTATCCCACTAAAGAGAGAAGAGAGGGGTGACAAATTAAATTTCTTCTCCATTAGAAATGGGGAAAGTTGAAGAGTTGCTGGCAAGGGAAAAGATCATTTTCAAGGCAAGGGTGCAGAAAAAAAAAAGAGGGACAAAAAAGGAGCACTTGGCATTTCTTGGTTAATTAGACTTTATGAGTGGAAGAGGGAAATCAGTGTTTATCTTGTTATTTGCTGCATAAACTCACCTTGTTGCCTCTCTCTCAGCTGCTCAGTCTGGCCCATTACTGTGCAAATTAAACATAAACCTCAGTAATGTTTTCATCCTTCGAACAATTCTTGGAACAAAAATGCCATTAACTCTGAGTTAAATATAATGAATGAGGTAATAAGGAAACAAACCACTGAACCAGAATGTCAGAGGTAAGAACTGCAGAAACACCTGGGCTGTGGCAGTGTTTAAGCTGTTTATTAGCCCAGGATTTTTTGAAGGAGAACCTTCCTGCATTGACCTCCTTTTAAGAAAATTTACAGCCACAGGGATCATGCTCTGAAGTGAAGCCCCAGAAGATGCTGCCCTTCAAAGCATTGTGTCAGACATGATTCCTGTGGAATCAGCACATTCTCCCAACATTTAAGGGCAATAAGAGGGGAAATAGTTGGCATTGCATCACAAGCTTGTGCATCTTTATGAAGTAGTTTATTTCCTTTAAAGGAAAATAGATATATGAGTGAGTGTTAGAACTCTTAACTCCTGAGGTTTTTAATCTGGACAAACGAACTGAATGCAAAGAGAATTCGCCCCTTAAGGCTGAAGGTGGAGCAGTGGGAATGATGTGGGATGAAGTGCCAGGCTGAATGGGGCTTGGAGCAACCTGTTCTAGTGGAAGTGTCCCTGCCCATGGCAGGGGTGTTGGAATGAGATGACCTTTAGGGTCCCTTCCAACCCAAACTGTTCTGTGATTCTGTGACACAAGTGAGGAGTGAAAGAGCTTTGTGTCAGCCCCGTGCAGTGGGTGAGGCTGTCCTGAGACCTGTTTAAAAAGTGACAGAGAACAGTTGCATCACCTCAGCTCTTTCCCAATGCTTTCCTCTGCCTTTGACATCATCCACCTGGCTACAGGGATGGGGAGATGGAGACAAAATGTGACATGAACTGTCAGTGAGTGACAAACCCAGGGTCAAAGCTGGGTCTCCACTCCAATGGTCAAGTTACATCAGGGAAGGTATAGGTTGGAAATTAGGAAGAAATTTTTCAGCAAAAGAATAATGAAGTACTGGAATGCTCTTCCCAGGGAGGTGGTAGAATCACCGTCTCTGGATGTGTTTAAAAAAAGACTGGACATGGCACTTGGTGCTATGCTCTAGTTGAGGTGTTAGGGCATAGGTTGGACTTGATGATCTTAGAGGTCTCTTCCAACCTCATCATTCTGTGTCTTCCAAGTCCCCCTGACCCATCCTGGTGCCTGTGTTGGGAAGAGGTTTCCAAAAGCCATGAAAATTGGTGCAGCTCACTCAGGCTTGGCTGATGGTCAGATTATATAACTGGCCCGTGAAGTGGAAATTCACCCTTGGGGGATTGCAACACATTCACTGCCACCTGAGATAAGGGGTCCAGCCCCTCTCCAGAAAGTTCATGGCAGTTACTCATTGACTTGTCACACAACCCCAAGGGCCCTATAAATACCAGGTGTCTGTCCCAGCCCTTGCTCAAGCCAGCTCCAGCCACCATTGGCCTTTCAGGTGCTCTGCAGGACCTCACAATCCACAAGCAGCTGACAGCCATGAAGATCCTCTACCTGCTCTTCGCTGTCTTCCTCCTCCTCTTCCAGGCCACTTCAGGTGAGAAGCAAAACTCCTACAAAGAGCAAAAGGGTTTGTAAGCAGAAGAGTGTTCACAGGGGGGCAAAAAGCCACCATCAGCTGAAAGGCAAAAATCTGATGCCACAGGGGTGGTGCAGTGGTGGGACCAGGAGCATCTCCACTCAGAATACTTCCACTTGCTAAAAAAGACAACACATGACCTGTTGAACATTTACCTGTCATCATTTCAGGCAGAAAGCTGAGATTTTAACTCCTGCCACTCCCCACAGGTTCTGCAGACCCTCTTTTTGCTGACACCGTCGAGTGCCGGAGCGCACAGGGAAGATTCTGCCGTGCTGGGGCGTGCCCACCCACCTTCACTGCCACGGGGACCTGCCACGGGGGCATGATGAACTGCTGCTCCAAGTAGGTGACAAAACATCTCAGGGGCCTCAGAAGGTCCCCTGTTTTATCCCCTCTTTCTCTGAATAATCAGCAAAACTTTAGTGGGGCTTGCAGGGCAACCCTCGGTGGGAAGGTCCAGAGGGAGGAGGAACACGTGCGTAATGTTGATGTGTGCTTAGGGAGAAAATTCATTTGAATGGAACTTGTGTATGGGAGAAAGAATTCAGAATTCAGAAAGAATTCAGAATGGTCAAAATGTCCAAGAATTCAGTATTTTTCACTTTATTTTGAATTTTTATGGGAAAAGAAAGAAGTTTTTTCAAGAAATTATTAGGAAAATACTTCACAGCATTTATACCCATCAGGGGAAGCTTTTTATCATCCGTCTGGTTTTATTTTAAAATTTACGTAGAAAAGAGGGGAGAGTGTTCACAGAACTTTGCTTTTCAACCTCTTCCCATCTCTCCTTCCTTCCACCACTGTACAGCTCCTAGAAAGGTGATGAGGTGTGAATTTGTCAGTGAGTGGAGACTTGGGAGTGCATTTCACTTTTGACCTTGGAAACCACTTTCTAATAATGTCTGGAGTTTCCCTGATAGCCAGATTTTTTTATTTCCTTAAGGCTTTGGTCATGCTTTTGAGGAATGCTTTTCATCTTAAAATAAAACATGCTCTCCATCTAATTAATTATTAGAATAACTTTGTTCAATTAATGGCCATGAGATGATCCTTGCCAGCTGCAGTGACATTCACACCCCCAAATTCAGCGCCAGATTAGGAGAGGTTCCTGTACCTTTGATGAAGAGGACTGGTGTGATGATAAAATTTATCCCAGCCATGATGTTCAGGCAGATCCCCAGCCACTGATGTGACAAGACAGACCCTGGCTCAAAACAAAGGGAGAGCTCAGATCTGTGATGTCTGAATTTTCCAGAACTCCTTATTCTGTGATTCTGTTACTTATAGAATTGCCAAGGCTTAAAGGTTCCCAGAAACTGAAGAAATCTGATGAGGTGGTTCTAGAAAAAAAGTTTTATACATCTATTTAGCAAATGGGGATCCTCAGTGGTTTCAGAAGCCCAAGTAATTCCAATAATAGGGCAGGTTTGTTGCCAGGAGAATAAGATGTTAAGGAATAAGATGCTAAGGATGCATTTGGGAATTCAGGGAAGCAAACGGAACAGAAGGAACCTGATATTAGATGATTTTACAAAGCAGTGATGTGATCCCTCAGTTTCTGTGACCACTTATGCTCCTTGGGAAGCAATTTCCACTGATAGCAAATGGACTGGGAGGAGCAGATGGGAGAACTCCAACATCAAATTTCTGTCAGAACATCTGCTAGACCTGACAAAAAGAAAACTGAGCCTGGGAAAGGAACAAGACCTCTTGAGTTTGGTTTCAGGTGTAATTTTCCTACAGAAATACTCTTTCTTTAAAAATGTACCTGATACTGATGGATGTTACTGTTCAGAATTAAAGTTCTTATATTGGCTCTTTGATTTTCAGCTGAGCTGACCAATACAAGAGTAGAAGTTAAAACCAACAGGGTATTCTGGAGTACAATATAAATATTTTTTTCCAGCTCAGATTGCTTGAAAACAAATTTTTGAATTTAGACATGAAGGGCTTGGTTCAGCAGGACACATTGAGAAGTTTATTGGCATTTGAAGTGCCTTGGAGTATTTAAATCATATCAATGTATCTGGCTGAGTTAGCTCTAAGGGAAAACACTGATTTTCAGAAAAGAGAGATGTCTGGAGGCCAAGCAGATACCCCAGACCACTTCAGATGGCACTAAACTTGTATGTTCAGCAACTACATCAAACCCCCAGTTTTTTATTTTGGTGCAAACGGAATAAAAAATGTCATTACAAGGGGTCATATAACTCATTTGCCAGTGGCCACAGTTTTATACACTGGTTATCTGCAGACCTGGACACCCAACACACACAGAGATGTGGTTTTTAAACCTGCAGGCTGGACCCACCCTGTAAGTTCATTTTGAAAGGTAATTAGAAGGTATTGAGGCTTTTAGAGAACAAGATGAGGTGGAACTGCAGCACAATAACAAGACCCTTTGTATCCTTGCAGGATTTTGGCAGAGTAAGAAGAAAAAGCTTTCCTGGATCGCAGCCCTTGAACCAGCAGCATTTCCACTGCCTTGAGGAGCTGATTTTCATGGATTCCTCCTCTGTCTAAAGCCTCCTGCAAATGAGCTTTAAGAGAAGCTTCCAGAGGGCATGTCCTGTTAGCACACCGCTTCTGGAGATCCGGGTTTTCCCTCGCTGAAGTCACTCCCTTTTTGCTTTTAATACTCAAGCCACTTTGGCTCCTTGGCCACCTGTTCCAGCCTACCTCACAGGGGTGTTTGGAGGTTCAATCACTTCAGGTTCATGCAGCTCTTGGAGGATGTGAAGCAATATATATATTATTATTTTATTCGCACATGAAAATAAAGGTTTTCTTGAACCAAAACCCATGATCTTTGTTGTTACTCACAGAAATTTCCTCTTTGGTTTTGACTCAAGGCTCAGAGTGATTTTTTAAAGAATTTTTTAATTCTTTAAAAGTATTTTTTTAAAGAAGTGAGTCTGTGCAGTCTCACATATTCCCAAAGGATTTGGGAAAGAGAACGACTAAAGGAGCAGCCAGTTTCGGTGATGGTTAATAAAAAATGGTAATAAAATTTAGGATGACAGGAATGAAATCTGAGTGGGAAGAACTTTACAGGCAACTCTTGACAGAGAGGATAATTGTATGGCAGACAATACCAGCAGTATTGCAATCTATCTATATATATATATAATATACAATATACAATACATAATACACAATATTCAATATATAACACATAATATGTAATATATAATATATAATACATGATATATAATATAACATATAATAACATTTAATAATATATAATATAGAATATATAAGCATTAAAAATACATACACACATCCCTGAATTTATTAACACAACAATGGGGTCTGAACTATCCCTCCACAAAGACAAGATTTGGGTGATGTATAGACGGGGTTTTAAAACATCAGACCTGTTTTCAACAACAGTCACAAAATTCAGTATTTAAAGAACACACTGTAACAAGGACATGTCCAATTTAAAAAACAGACACTGATGATTTGTTCTACGTCCCTCAAGTTCCTTCTGTGTGCTGGTTTTGTCTGGGATGGATTTAATTTACTTCCCAGTATGGAATGGTGGTTTGGGTTTGTGCTGGGAGCAGCGCTGATAATTCAGGGATGTTTTTTGTTATGGCTGAGCAGAACTCAATCAAGGCCACCTTTTCTGCTCCTCATCCCACCAATGAGAGGGCTGAGGGGGACAAGAGGTTGGGAGGGGACAGAGCCAGGACAGCTGGCCCCAGGTGACCCAAAGGATATTCCAGACCATGTGGGGTCATGCTCAGGAATAAAACTTGCAGGAAGAACAAGGAAGGAAGGAAGGAAGGGACATTTGGAGTGATGGAGTTTGTCTTCCCAAGTCTCTGTTACCTGTGGTGGATTCCTGCTCTCCTGGGGATGGCTGCCAGCCCATGGGAAGTAGTGAATAAATTCCTTGTTCTGCTTTGCTTGCACAGATTTTGTTTTGGCTACTAATCTGTCTCTATCTCAACCCACAAGTTTTTTCACTTTCACTCTTCTGATTTTCTCCCCATTCCACCAGGGCAGAAGTGAGCAAGAACTGCATGAAGCTGAATTTCCAGCTTGGGTAAAACCACAACATCCTGAAGAAAATCTCTGCTATTAAATCTGGATAAATTCAGAACAGACTGAGCCTCAGATTTCCCTGCTATCCCAATGAAACACATCTCTGGTGTGTAAATTACAGAGGTGTTATTCCAAAAGGGATTGTCTCTATTTCTGTCTCTGGATGCAGGAACTTATGCTCATCAAGGTCTGGCATTTCAGCCCAGCAGCCACCTCTCGGGATCTCTGCTGGTCAGAGTGACCCTGAGATATGTCAGAAAGTTTTTTTTCCCAGCCTGGTGGTTGAAGGAGTCAGAGCTCCTCATTTCTAATTCTCAAGATGGTTTATTGTATCTTATCTATAAAATTCTTTCTCCTGACCTGCCAAGGTACACTCAGCAGGACAGTCAGAGGCACTCTGCCCACCTTAGAGGCAGTGTTATCTTTTTATACTAAAAACTATGTGTACAATATTTACAGTAACTTCCCAATACCTATCACCTATGTTAGACAGTGAGCTTCTACTCTAAACCAAGCCAAAAGTGCCAACATCACAGCAGAAGATGGAGGCCAAGAAGAAGAAGAAGGAGAAAGGCTGGACACGCCCAGATCCCTCCATCTTGCCCCCTGAACCCCCATTCTAAAAACCCCAAAAATCTATTTTTCACCCCGTGATAAATTCACTGTCATTCTACTTAAACTGTCATGGCTTGTAATTCTTCATATAAAGGTTGGTGATTGTTTTTTCCAAGGGCTAAATCAAAGGCACAGGGGTCTTGGGCTCTGTACCAAGGTCTCTGAGCCCCCCCGGGCAGGGGCTCAAATCCTCGAGGGCAGCCAGAGGAATTTCTGAGTTCCTACAGCCACCCTCACTCCAGGCTCATTCTTCCATTTGTGCCCAATTTCTGTGAAGTCCCTTGAGTGCCCATCTCAGCTCTGCATCCCCCTGAGCCTGAGTGGAACCTGGCCTTGGCCGCATGTGAGACAGCTCCCACTGCTCTCCTCTGTTGATGGCCCTACAGGGATCTGCTTCTCCCATCCCAGTTCCCTGCCCTGTTTCTCTCCTGCGGTGACCACTGGGAGTTCTTCCCAAGGATTTCCTCATTCCATGTCTATTCAGAACTTGTCTCCTAGGACACCATTGGTGTTTCCCCATGGAGGCTGGGAGGGCAGCAGCTCAAACCCAACTCTTTGATAGCATTCAAGCTATGGGAACAAAATAGGTTGTTTTGGTTGATATTCCCCTTCCAAAGCTGATGCGGGACCTCAGAAAAACTCATCCTTGGTGACCTGAAGAACAGATCAGTTTCAAAATGATGACTGGAACAGAGCTTTCTAAAAAATCTGCTATCAGTGACTTATCCCCCTCCCTGCTCTGGTCCATGGCCTGGACACAGGCTGGAGGTGGTCCCATTACTGGCCTTGGACAGAAACTTCAGTCACTAGGACTGGAGTTTCCCACTGAAAATCAGTTTTATGCATGAGCAGCCTTTATTGAGTGCTCTGTCAAGGAGAACAAACATCGTGTACCCTCTGCCCAATGCCACCTTCACTGGCTGCAAACACTTGTCCCTCTCTCTGTCACTTGTTCCATGCCCTTAACTTCAGGACAGGGGAACTCAACACCACTTCTTGCCTCTGCCTGTTTATTTATTGCTGGAACAGAGGAGATTGTCACTAAATTAATCCTCCCTTTCTGCTCAGGCAGATTAGCTGCTCATCAGTTGTAATTAAAAGCAGAGAAACTCCTTCAGAGCCAAAGATATTTGCACTGATTTCCCCACAGTCCACAATACAGACCACAGGTGGTGATTTCTTAAGGTGTAAAGGCAAATTTACCAAGCTCCCTGAAGGATCAGTAAGCCAAACAAATGAATTTGCTCTTTCTGGGTGACAAAATTATTTTCCTTCAAAGGGATAGGTCCCATACAAAATCCACCAACCACTGCTTGGCTGCCAGGTCAAATGTTATAATAATATCTCTAACAGAGACCTCAAGATCAACAGCTTCCTGTCAGTCAAACCTCAATGATGTCTCTGCTCAGTGGAGACTGTTTGGAGCATCTTTTCCTGGTCCTCAAGAAGAAGGAAGAAGTGGAGCACCGTGTCCAAGCTGCCTTTCCCTGGTGCCAAGCAGTCTCCAAGGGGGCTGTTATCACCCCAGGTACATTTATATTTCCATGGAGGGAGCCTGGACCCGGGACAGGCATTGCTGCCACTCTCCAGCTGGACTGGGGGAGGGAGTTGAGGAGGCCAGAGACATTCCCTCTTTCCTTCCCTCTCCCTGGCATTGTTTGGTTCCAAAGAACATTGAACCATCTGTGACATGATGGCCCAGCAGGGTTTGCTCAGCAGCCTCACTCCCCAAATTAAACATCCCTGCCCCTTGTGCTGCCTGGGACAGGCAGGAGGGGGGATTGTGCAAGGAATAGAAAAGCACTTTTCCCTTTTCCATTAAATCCTGTTATTTCTACAAGTAGACTTCACCCTTAATGGTTTCCTTACAGCTGGCTGTGTTTTAAAACATCAGAGACTGATGATTTAAAACATGACAAAGATAATGGACTCCACTTTTTTTCTCTTATTTTTGTCTTTCCAGAAGTGAAGCTGAGGGTGCAGGTGGATGGGCTGTCTGTCTGAAACCTTGTGCAGGTGCTCAGAGTGGTTTGGGTTGTGGGGTTGTGTCCATGTTCTGCATCACAATTCAGGCATCAGGGAGATGGTCAGTGTGTCCCTATGATTTCCTTTAAATAAAATTCCAGGCACACAGAGACACAGTGTGATTTAATACAAATGGTTGACTCCTTGAAACTTCTATATCCGGGAGGGAAATGGAGGAGAGGTGACAGCAACAGCTTGAGCCTCTGGCTCAGGCTCTAAATGTGTGTGTGAAAATACAAATGTGTATTTTCATGTGTGTGAAAATACAGGGCCTTTCCCTAAACCATCACTGCCCACCCCAGCTCTCACAGCTCCTGGCTGAGGTCTGAAGGATAATTTTCTCACCATGTTCCCCAAGGATGTGGGCTCAATGAAGTATGAGTGGGAATTTGTTTTCTTTGCCATCTGTATCCTGTTGCCCCTCCTCAACCTCCTCATCCATCCACAAGAAGATTTTTGCTTGTTTCTAGCCCTGATATACTGAATAAGTGGGTTTCTTTTATAAACCTGGAGCCCTTTCATGCCCTCCATCCAACTTGCAGCAGCTGGTTCAGCAGGCACAAACCTCTCTGCCCTCTGTGAGCAGTCAGAGCTGACCCCTGCTCTTGCCCTCCCTCGTTTCAGTTTGCTGCTCTGGCTGAAGCAGTAAATAATTAATCACCCTCGTGACTTTGTTTCACTGATGATTTGTGGTTTGTCTTGTTTGACTGAAAAAAAAATGTTCACTTAAGTTCCCATATGTCACAGGAGTGGCATTTCTTGGTGACAGGTACAAGGGTTAAGAGACCTTTACAGAATTCTGGTGACACTTCTTCTGGTCCATTTTAGATAAGGCTGGACCTTCACATGCATGAAAAAAACCCCACTAGATTTTATTTTCAGATACAGAAATAAGTTACAAGGTGATAAGAGAGGTGCAGACACCACACAGAAGTGGGTTTGATATGTTGAATCTGTGAAATCAGAGATGTGAGTCTCTTCATAACCACATTCAGCAAGGTGATTGACAGCAAGGGAAAATGTCATTAAATCAAGAAAATTTGGGGAAGAATGAGTAGTTTTAGACACACCATGCAGACTAGATTTGGGAAGAAGGCTGACACTATGATATCATTGTTTTCAGACAGATCTTTGGGGTTGCTGGAGGGAATTAGGATCTGTCTCTTATGATAGCATGGCACAACACACAGAGGTGTCTCTTCCAGTCCTTTCTGTTTAATGACTTCTGTGACATTTGGTACAAATCCATAGCTAAACTCACAAATAAAAGGCACAGAGAGTGACTGAGCTGTGAACCATGCTGGAAAACCTCCTGGAAATGCCAGTTTCATAGCCAGGAAGGGGGATATCCATGACTCTTTCAGTCTTACTCTGGCTCCTTCTGTTGCAGCCCTACAACTCCAACCCAAGCAAGGATTAAATCTCTGATCCTTTCCTGCATTTGTCTCCATCATCACAGAACGGTTTGGGTTGGAAAGGACCTTAAAGCTCTTCCTATTCCAAGCCCTACCTGGGTAGGAATATTTTCCAGTATCCCAGGTTGCTGCAAGCCCTGTACAACCTGTCCTTGAACACTTCCCTGTACAGGGATGGGGCAGCCACAGCTTTTCAGAACAACCTGTTCTGTTGTCTCACCACCCTCACAGTCAAGGAGTTTGCCTGAATATCTCACCTAAACCTGCTCTTTCAGCTTGAAGCCATTGCCCCTTCCCCTGCCACCCCATGCTCTTGCCTCCAAGGAGGACTTTTCTCCTTTGCTCACCCTGCCTGGTGGCTGAGGGGGAGGACAAGCTGGCACAAGACCATGGCCAAGAGCCACAGGGCACCATCAGTTCTGCATGGTTTACAGCCCTGCAGATCCCAGGAACCCACCTCCCTCCTGCTCCAATCCCCTGCCCTCCCTGGGCACAGCCCACCAGCTGGCATGGGTTGGTTTGGCTGCTCGGGTCAGCCAGCAAGACATGGTCACGGCTCAGGCCGGGCATCTCCTAACGTGAGAGGTTGCAACACCTCCCTACCTCACCAATCTCCATGGGAACAGGGCAATGAACCCTCTGTTCTCCAGGCAGCCACTCCTCCGCCCCCTTGTTCTGCCCCAGAGCCTTTATATGCAGAGGCACTGCCTGTGCTCGGTCTTGGACAGCTTCTGTTCACACTGGTGTTGTCTCCATCCCTGCCAAAGCTGCCTTGCTGCCAGCTGCCAGTCATGAGAATCCTCTTCTTCCTCGTTGCTGTTCTCTTCTTCCTCTTCCAGGCTGCTCCAGGTAAGGCTGAAGAGAGATGAGATGGAGGCTCAAAGGGTGAGGATGCAGAGAAGTTCTTTAGATCCCAGTGCTGAGGGTCAGATTACCTCTCTGCTCCTGGAATCCGGGACTTTCCTGTTAGAATTCCCCTTCCCTGGTCATTGTCCTAATTTTCAAGCTATCAGTTCTTGATATTCCTACCGATGGTTTCTTTCTGGCATGTGATGACAAAATAAGAAAAAAAGGATGGTCCTGTATTGACCTTGGTGCCAGAAAAAGTTTTGGAGCAGCTTGAATGCCTTCATGTGGCATGTACAGAACACCCAGGACACAGCCAGAGTTGGTCCATGAAAAGCTGATCCTGCTTGACCAACTTGATCTCCTCTATGACAAGGTGTCCCATTTGGTGATTTAGATATCTAGCTGGATTTTGTTAAATACCTGACACCATTTCCCACAGAGTTTTCTTGGAGAAACTGGCTGCTCCTGGCTTGGATGGGTGCATTGTTCACTGGGTTAAAAACTATCAGGATGGCCAGGCCCAGAGAGGTGTGGGGAATGGAGTTCAGTCCAACTGGAGTTCAATCCAACTGAGGCTGACAGCAGCGGTGCTCCCCAGGGCTCAGTACTGGGGCTGGTCCTGTTTGATATCTTAATGAATGATCCAGATGAGGGGACTGAGGGAAACCTCAGCAAATTTGCAGATTACACGAAGTCAGGTGGGAGTGTTGATCTGCTGGAGGGCAGGAAGGCTCTGCAGGGGAATCTGGACAGGCTGGATCCATGGGATGAGGCAAATTGTGTGAGGGTCAAGAAGGCCAAGTGCTGTTCACATCAACCCCTGCAGCTCCAGGCTGGGGCAGAGTGGCTCAAAAACTGGAAAAGGCCCTGGAGGTGCTGCTGGCAGCAGATGGACATGAGCCAGGTGTGCCCAGGTGGGCAAGAGGCCAAAGGCACCTGGGCTGTCCCAGCTCTGGGGTGGCAGCAGGAGCAGGGCAGTGCTGTCCCCTGTGCTGGCACTGCTGGGGCACCTCCAGTGCTGGGAGCAGCTCTGGAATCCTCATGGAGAGAGAGAGACTGAGAGGCTGGAGTGTGTCCAGGGAAGAGAATGGAGCTGGGGAAGGGGCTGGAGCACCAGGAGGGGCTGAGGGAGCTGGGAAAGGGGCTCAGCCTGGAGAAAAGGAGGCTCAGGAGGGACCTTGTGGGTCTGCACAGCTCCCTGAGAGGAGGGGACAGCCAGGGTGGGTCAGGCTCTGCTCCTGGGAAACAGGGACAGGACAAGAGAAAATTACATCAAGTTGTACCTGGGGAGGTTTTGATCGGATATTAGGAAACATTTGTTCACCAGAAATTCTCCAAGCCTGGCACAGCTGTCTGGGGCAGTGATGGAGTCCCCATCCCTGCAGGGATTTAAAAGCCATGTGGATGTGGCACTTGGGGACATGGGTCAGTGGTGGCCTTGGCAGTGCTGGGGATGGTTGGACTCACTGGTTATGGAGGATCCAAGGACCCTTTTCCAACCTGAACAATTCCCTGAGGATTTTATTGAGGCAATTGTTAGAATAATACTAAAGATGTAACCTGTCAACATGAGAGCTTTCTCTTCTCTCATTCTCATGCACATACCCTCAACTGTGTATTCTAGATTAGGAGACCTCATCTATTTTTGGGAAAAATGTTATCCTGACTGTTGCTTTTTGCCTGAACTCGGTATTGGCCATGTGCATTAAGTGGTTTTGGAGCCAATGTATCATTCCAGGCTATCTGGGTGTCTTTGAAGCAGCTGAAGTTGTCTCAATTTGATTTGCAGTAGTCTCAAATTTGTACCAGCTTTCTTAGACCATCAAATGTCTGAATACTCAAAGAAAAAAAAATATAGAACCATTGAGACAAAATCTCTACTACAAGTTTTGGGATTGCCTTCCTGGGCTTTTCCTACTTCATGCACCACAAAATGTGTTATTCATATCAAAACACCCTGTGATCCCTGAGATGGCTGCAGGACTGGCACAATTCCAGTAGAATCTCTGGGAAAGGCCACCGGTTATTTTCTATCTCTTCAAAAAGATTATATTATTAATTATACAATATATATAACACATAATATATAATATATAACACATAATATATAATATATAATATATAATATATAACACATAATATATAATATATAATATATAATATATAATATATTATATATTATATATTATACATTATACATTATATATTATATAGATTATATATATTATATATTATATATTATATATTATATATTATATAGATTTTATATATTATATATTATATATTATATATTATATATTATATATATTATATAGATTATAGATTATATAAAACACTATAATCTTCATAAGATTATATAAAACAATACAGGGCTTTTTAATTTAAGAGATAAGGGAAACCAAAGAAAAATCAGCTGAGTGACATCAAAAACATGTAATCCTTGAACAAAATGTGATTAAGAGAAAGGACTCCAGAACTACTGGGACAAAGTGGTTGTAATGTTAGAGGCCTGATTTAGAATAAAGCTGTGATGCTTTCCAAATTAGGGATGGAATCCAATTTGATGACAAAACCTTAACACAGTGCCAGGTAAATCTCATGCCTCAAGTCCCCAGCCCTCTGCCAGGACAAACAAACATGAATTTTCCCTATTTTTTTGCAGCTTACAGCCAGGAAACCGCAGACACCCTGGCCTGCAGGCAGAGCCGGGGCTCCTGCTCCTTCGTGCCCTGCTCTGCTCCTCTGGTTGACATCGGGACCTGCCGCGGTGGGAAGCTAAGATGCTGCAAATGGTAAGAGAAATTCCTCTGGGGAAGGGCTGCTGTACTAAAAGCAAGAAGAATCACCGGGCTTTTCCTCTTTTCAGCATCAGAGCCCCTTCTCCAGACCCCTACAATATCCGAAAAGTACCTGCTAATTGCTGGGGTTGGTGTGTGGTGAAAACAAAACGGAGTTTTTGTGGTGTTGGAATATTCCAGAGAAAAGGAGAGGCTGTTTGCAAAAGTGACAGGACAAGGGGCAATGGATTCAATCTGACAGAGAACAGATCTGGATTGGATGTTAGGAAGAAATTTGTCCCTGTGAGGGTGGTGAGGTCCTGGCACAGGATGCCCAGAGAAGCTGTGGCTGCCCCATCCCTGGAAATGTTCAAGGCCAGGTTGGATGGGACTTGGAGCAACCTGGGATAGTGGAAGGTGTCCCTGGTATTCTGGGCATCAGCAGCCGCAAGTGAGCAGCTGTGGTGTGTGCTGAGAGGTGAAAGCCTCATTCTCTATTTTATCTGGGTTGTCTTTCTTGCCTGGCCGGAGATACAGGTCCAGCTCAGAGTCTCCAGCTGTCTTTACCCTCATGTGGTCCCTGATGTCTCCATCAGTCTGAGGTGTCAAGGTGTAATTTATTTGTTTGGTGGATGAGCTAAGCACCTGAATTTTCTCTGCAGGACCCCCAGCTCCTAAATCTGACACCTCTCTGACCACTCAGACAAGAGCTCTGGACATCTGAGACATCTCCCATCTCTGGACATCGATGGATCCTGTCCTCAGTGCCCTGGGGAGCCTCTCCCATGGGGATGGAGGCTCTCAGGAACATGAGAACATCTGAGGAGGAGTTCTTGTCCAGTAAAGATATTTGCAGTTTCAATTCTAATAAAAGCAAGTTCTTGTGAAACCATGTTGCTGATACTTGCTCATGTATGTCAGGGTGGATTTTGTTGGTTTTGTTGTCTATAAAAATCAGCCTGTAAATGATTTTTTTTTAATTCCCTTAAGTCCATGTGTCATCAAGTCCTGTTAAATCACCCTGTGTTGCAGTGATTTATGTGGCAACATTTATATTAATAATTGGAAAAGCATTAAACCCCATTCCAGCTGCCATTCCAGCCCAGAGCTGGGATTCAGGAGACAATCTCAATCCTGCGCTCCTGTCCAGGGCTGCATCTGCCAGCCCAACCTGAAATATTTGGAATACAGAGAAAACCCCAGGGTGGCAAAAGGGCTTGAAACTGTGTGAGTCAAGAGTCACAAGAGTCTGCTCCTGCTGTCTCTGTTTAGTGTAGACAAGCATCATGTCCATGGAATTTGATTTCTCTGTATCCCAAACTGGTTAGGCTGTTTTTCCCTGCCTTGCTCTGTCTGGAGGCACTGGGCTGTGTGTCCATCAGCCTGGATTCTCATCACCAAGACTCATCCCCTCCTTCCCTTCCCCTTCCCAGTGCAAAGGCCACAAGGATTTGGGACAGGGGGGGACTCAAGGTGTCCCTGCTCTCCATGCCAGGAGCTCCTGGAGGGATTCAGGACTTCCATGGGTGCTCAGCCTGGTCAGTTTGTGCCAGCTCTGCACTGGCCTCATCACAGTGGGTTTGGAAAATCACAGAATCATGGAATGGTTTGGGTGGGAAAGGACTTTCAAGATATCCAGTTCCATCCCAGCAGGGAAACCTTCCACTGTCCCAGGTTGTTCCAAGTCCTGCCCAACCTGGCCTTGATGTTATTCTTGGTTAAATTAATAATGATTAGGACAAGGACATTTTCCTTGTCACATGGGTTTGTTTTCCTCTCCCCTTTTCTTGGATAAGTTTTCCACAAGGCACATCTCACACTGATTCTAGGTGAGACCCTCCAACAAAATGCACAGCAAGAGAATTCCTCACAGGAATAAGGAGATTGTTCCTCACAGGGATAAGGATCAAACACAGATCTTCCAGGACAAGTTTATTAAAATTTATTGAGATGTGTAGACTATGAAATATAAACACCTTAGCTGAGCATTCTGGAATTAGTCACATTATTGCTGACTGCAAAAGGAAAATAAAATAATAATAGCAATAATAAAAGAGCTGTTCTGAGGGCCAAAGGAAGAACCTTGCATCCTCTCACGGGCACAGACCCCTGCATGCTGGTGATCTCTGGGACAGATGTTGGTTGACACAATAAAATTTCAGCAGCAAAACATTTTTAAAAATGAAAAATATTGGTCTTTTCAAGAAGTGCTTTGGTGTTTCTTCATGTCATTAAGGCTGTTTGTGGAGGGGTTTGTTCTTTTTCTGTTGTTGACATTGTGGTGTGTGCCTGCATGGGTCAAATGCATATTTTCTGCTCAGAATTCTAGGTTTTCCAGTGAGATGATACATCCCTTAAGTTGCCAGGAGCTCTAGGTAGCCCATCTGAGATGTCAATGGTCACTAATCATACTGAAAAAAAAAAAAAAAAAAAAAAGGGAAGAAACTTTCAGATTTTGTGCTTACAACCAGGAAAGAAATTAAATAAAATACATAGAAGGGATTGAATGAGCACCAAGGGCTGATATTCCTGAATCTAACTCTTCAGGATATTCACAGTCCTGCTGCTGCTGAATTTTAATAATAAATTGCTTTTCTATTTTAATTAATAATGAATTGGCCACATCCTGTGCCTGAAGCTTCCTACTGCTCTTGGAATTTTTAGCATGGAAAAGAGTTTCTGCGGCTCAAGTTTTGTTTTTAACATCTCTTGCTACTAATATTGAACAAAGTTTAAGTAAGAGCCTCCAAAAATAAATCTGCAGCATTTTACAAAGAATAAAAGAAACAGAAAATTAAATGTTAGAATCAGTGGAGGCAGAGTGTAAATATTCAGGGATATGTTTTGCTGCAGTTTCACATTGGAATAAAGATATGGGGCAAACTTTAGGATTCCAGTAATTTGAGGGGGAAAAGAATAAATTAATCACAGAATTAAAGAATGATTTTTATTTGATGGGACCTAAAAGACCATCTGGTTCCAACTCCCTGCCATGGGCAGGGACACCTTTCACTAGACCACATATTTTGATTTTGTCTAGAAGATGAAGTTTATCAAACCATAGGAAAAAAATCTGGGAGAACAACATGACTTTAAGGCTGTTATTCTGACTATGGGACCAGGCAGTCTTTGCAAGGTGGAACATGCAGGTTTCCTATGAATCTGACCCAAAAAATCCCAGGTTTCAGGACAGCAACCACATTAAGAGATGTGTCCTTTGAAGCCAGTACTAGTCATCATGAGCAGCTTGAACCAGCCAATGGTAACAGCAGCAAAAAAGAGTTCATTTCTGGCTAATTAATTCTCTCTGCCAAAGAGGTTTCGCTGTGATCTTCCCCACGAGGCACTTGAGCTGCACCAATGATGCTACAGAGGGAAGCAGTGAGGAAATCCTCAGGAAATTTGTGTGCAGAGTCTCTGCTCTTTGCCAGCTTGTGCTGGAGGAATTTTCCACCTAAAGGCCAGAGTAGATGTCCAAAAATGAGTAATAAATGAGTAATAGACCCCAAGAAATCCCTGGAAATGCTCAAGGCCAGGTTGGACCTGGCTTGGAGCAACCGGATCTTGTTGAAGGTGTCCATGACAATGGGGGTGGAACAGATGACCTTGAAAGGCCCTGTCCAACCCAAGCCCTTCTGTGGGTGTGTGATCCATCACATCCTGGACTCACCACGGTCCTACAGCAGGGAATTCCCTGCTGGCAGTGTCCAAAGGGTCTCGTGTGGGGCGGGGAGCAGCGGTGGCTGGAACAGACGCCCCCAGCCTGTCTGCACTGCACCTCGGTGTTGGGGGCACGCAGGAAACCTGGGCAGAATGAAAAATAAACAATGCAGAGTCGTGATTTCCTTCCCAAAGAAGACCAAGAACAATCCAGGTTATAGCATAGCAGCAGTCTTGAAGTTCACCTGCAGGCTGGCCACTTCCACACGGTTAAATTCCCTTATTTTCCAGACTGGGAGAGTTCCGTGCATCCAATGGACCCATTTGGTTTCTGGTCACTGCTCAAAATGTGCCCAACACCTTGGCAGCACTTTAGGCAAAAGGGACAAAACCCCTTTATATTCTATTTCTATTTCCATTATTTCTATTATTTCTATTATTTCTATTTCTATTTCTATTTCTATTTCTATTTCTATTTCCATTATTTCTATTATTTCTATTTCTATTTCTATTTCTATTTCTATTTCTATTTCTATTATTTCTATTTATATTTCTACTTCTATTTCTATTTCCTCTTATTCCGATTCCTCTTATTTCTGTTTTTATTTATTCCTATTTTTTTTTTCCATTCTCACAATTTTCCCTGTGCATTTCCTTAGACTTTATTTAACTCTTACCTGAAGTGCCCTGGAGCATAAAGAGGAGAACAGCAAAGAAAAAGGAAAAGATCTTCATGTCGAAATTCAGTGCCACCAAATACAACAGATGCTAAGAAAAAAAACCAGAAAGAAGTAATGCATTTAACCTGCATTTGTCATCACCCACCACAAACAGCATTAATGACAAATTAGCTGCAATTTTAAAATAAAATTGGCATTTATGTAATAGAGTAAATGTTCTAGAATGAATTTATAGAAATAACAGTTTTTAAGGAAAAATAAATTTGAAAGCCTCCTGTAAAAGATTGATAAAATGTATTTATGACTCTAAATATTTTTAACAATTTTTTTTATTTGAGCAACTCTGCTAAATCTGGGTGGGATGGACTTAACTTTAATCATGGCAGCCCATACAGTGCCGTGCTTCATGTTAAAGCAAGTTACTTCATGACTAAAATATCCATTTTATTTAATTAATAACTTAAGCCTTTCCTATTTATTTGAATATAAAAACTCAAAACTTTAATTGCTCAGATAATGGTAATTTTTTAGCTTACAAGCCAGTAATTACTCCTTGAAATATCTTTACAGAAAATCTAAGCAGCCATCTATCCATCCTGGAAGTCCTGGATTGTCTCTCCACCATCATTTCTCACTGAAGATTCCAGCTACCTTTGGAAAATAATGCCAACTAATTTAATAATTAAGAATCACCATCACTGAGTATAACAATCAGCCAAATGCATTACTGAAACACCAAGCACTGACCATTTCAGATATTCATGGGCATTTAATTAAGCTGCAATATTCTACCTCTTGGATGATTAAGTTCCTTTTTAGAGGATCAAAAAATGTTATCAAAAATCAGGTGTTTTTCTCCTCTTTGGTTGAAATTGGTGTGAAAACTGCACCTTTAGCTCACCCAAGGGGACTGAGGAGAGAGGGGCCAGAAGGTCCTACCTGTTTCCACTCCAGGGGATCTTCACAGAGCGATGTCTCACCCCAGAAGAGCTGTTTTTATACATTCTGTGGGTGACAGAGCTGCCACAGACCAGCTGGCCAAGGACATAGTCTTGCCACAGCAATTCCCAGCAGCTGAAATGTCACTTCCCAGCAGCTGATGGGGGACAGTGACCTCTTGTAACTCCCTCCCCTTTCCCTGGAACATGAGTTGGCCCTTCCCAAAAATGCCTCACACTGCCCCGGTGTGTGCCCAACACATCAATCCCTCATGGGCAGTGGGAAACTGTCAGACAATCTCCTTTTCTGACCCAGAGATGAGGCAACTGAGAGGCTTTTTCAAAACTTTTATTCCATTTTCAGTCTCATGTGATGGGTGAGACAATACAGATGTTCTTATTCACGACATCACAATCAGAAGCCAACTATTTCCTAATTAAAAGATGCTATAAGTGTTTCTTGGCCTATCAGCTTTTTGCCACACCATGCTGTAGATGCCTTCAAGCAAATCACCTAAAACTACCCCTTGTGGGTCCTACTACAACACATCTATTTCTCCAAAGTATCTAGTCTTTTTTGCAAGGCCATCTTTTGAAACTTCTTCCTAGCTCCATTTCTCTCTCAACAACATCTGCCCTATTCCACGGCATTTCTAGGTCAGCATTTCTCATCTCAAATTTTCCATTTGGATGAATACTGTGTAGGCCTTCTGTCAGGCCCTGAGAACTCTCTACAGATCCATTTCCCACAGAAAACGATGGCCCGGGACACACAGGTTGGGATCCAGGGGGACCTAACCCTGCAGGGCTGTGTCTGGAGCCTGCAGATGCATCCACAGCCCCAGAACAGCAGAATTTGGGAAGCTCAGATTTTGCAATGACTCTGCTGTGTGAAATACAGGTGAGAGCCCTCTGTGTTCATAGAATCCCAGAATGGTTTGGGTTGGAAGGGACTTGAAAACTCATTCAGTTCCACCCCCTGCCATGGGCAGGGACAGCTTCCACTACCCCAGGTTGCTCCAAGCCCTGTCCAGCCTGGCCTTGGCCACTTCCAGGGGTCCAGGGGCAGCCACAGCTTCTCTGGGCACCCTGTGCCAGGGCCTCCCCACCCTCACAGGGAAGGATTCCAATATCCCATCTATCCCCGCCCTCTGGCAGTGGGAAGCCATTCCGTGTGTCCTGTCCCTCCAGGCCTAGAGTATTTGCAAGGAACCCCCAATGAGGGGAGAGAATGATGCATGTGACTCCATCTTATCAGAAGGCTAATTAATTACTTTATTATACTATATTATTCTATATTATATTACACTATATTACATTACATCTAAACTGAATCTGCCAAGCATTCAACTCTGCACACACTGCACAGAATCTCGTGACTGTCAGTGACAGTCCTGACACACACACACACACACACTTGGCCCTGCTAGGCCAAGGAAACAAAACACCATCACTTTGGGTAAACAATCTCCATATTGCATTCTACTTTTGCACAAACTCAGGCACAGCAAATGATAAGAATTGCTTTTCCTTTCTCTGAGGTTCAGAGAATGTGAAACCCAGAAATACTCTTGGGAAGAATTGTGCCTTGCTTTTCTCTGTGAAGAGAAATGTGGCGACACCAGCCCTGGTCCCCAGTCCTTCTCCAGCTCTTCTGGAGTTCCTTTAGGCCCTGGAAGAGGCTCTGAGGTCCCCCTGGGGCCTTCTCCAGGTGAGCACCCCCAGCTCTCCCAGCCTGGCTCCAGAGCAGAGGGGCTCCAGCCCTTGGAGCATCTCTGTGGCCTCCTCTGGACTCTCTCCAGGAGCTCCATGTCCTTATGTTGGGGACCCCAGGCAGGACATCACAAGAGCAAATTGCCCTCCCTTGACCTGTTGGTCCCTCTTTCATTCTCATGGATTTGCCACATCTGTGTTCTGCTTGTCCCACAGAAAATGTTTATGTTTGAATTATTAATTCCAGGGAAGCATGTCACAGCCACATTTTCTGGAAAAATCTCTTTGCCCAGGATTCTTCTCCTGGGAAGCTGAGAAGCCTCAGAGTAAAAGGAAAACAATAATTATCTGATTTGTTTCTCCTGTGTTTTGCTGGAATGTGTTTGGAGATTGTTTACCAACAGGTGGTTGTTTCATTGGTTTCATGTGAATTGTTTTGACTTATTGGCCAATCAAGATCAAGCTGTGCCGAGGCTCTGGAAAGTGTCACGAGTTTTCATTATTATCTTTTTAGCTTTGTGTAAGTATCCTTTCTGTATTCTTTAGTATAATTTAGTTTAGTATTCTTTAACATAATATAGTACCATAAAATAATAAATTAGCCTTCTGAGAACATGGAGTCAGATTCATCATTCCCTCCTTCGTCTGGGCACCCCACAAATACAATAGAAGCACCCACCTCCACACAGCCTTTCTGATTACAGGTGGCCAAAGGAAACAACTTCCACAAAAATATTTTGGTCAAAGATGTGCCCTCAGAGGGTCTGGACTACAGAAACTGGGGCAGCACTGGTTTAACCTGAACCCCAAAGGAACCTGTGAGCCATGATGTTGTGTTTTCATTGTCATACCAGCAAGATACCAGGGTAAAACCCAAAATTCCTGTACTCCAAAGAGCATTCACCTACTCGGGTCTCTCCCAGAAGATGGCAATGGAGAGCTAATGCTGAAATTCCCCTGCAGCAACCTTCTTCAGTGAAGAGTACAGAAATTATTCTGACAGTGGGGGTTTATGGATTTTTTTTCCTCCTTAATTAAACTGATGTCTTTTGATTCCCAGGGCTGATATGTGAGGGAATGATGTTTTCTGACAGGCCAGACTCAAAGCCCTCCCTGCTCTGCAGTCAGCTGTGGAGCCCTGTGATGGACAAGAAACCATTCACTGCTCTCAAAATCAAATTGACAGGACTCAAGGAAATGGAATGAAGCTGAGTTGGGGGAGGTTTAGGTTGGATATCAGGAAAAGTTCTTCACCCAGAGGGTAGCTGGACACTGAACAGGCTCCCCAGAAAAAGACAGCTATTTAAAATCCCATTTCTGTATTATTTAATTGGAAGAATGTGTATATTTGCTTTACAATGTGGAAGAGCATTTGTTTCTGTTATTTGGATTTTGATTTTGTTTTTGAAACAACTCAAAACTTTTGTTTTTTAAATAAATCAAGTGATGAAATATAAAGAAGCAGAAACAGACACTGTGAATATCAAATGTATAAATGAGTTTTCAGAGGCACAGAGCTCTGAACTGAGATTTTGGGGTAACCTTTTGAAAAGGAAGTTAAAATAGGATAAAATTATTTCTTCCTGCTTTTCCACTTTGTGCATGTGCCACCTGCCCAAAATGGAACAAAACAGATCCAAGGTCAAATATTGGGGTTTGGACAAGATCTTTAACTAATTAATTTTATTTGTTCTTATGATTGATGAAAAACTTCCTTTAAATATCTTAATTACTGTAATTTAACCCTTAATTCCAACACACTGTTATTTATTCTAAGCATTGTTTTGGCCACTCATGATTGCAAAAGTGCTGCATTTCACCTGTTTCCTGGCACTTAAACACATGCAATTAAAGAATGAATATTGCAAATCAATTAATATTGCTTCCTGAAAGCATTTTGACTACTAAATATCTTAGTTCCCTTTTCCTGGGGTACTGCAAAGGACATTGTGTGAAGCCCCCAAAATTATGTTCTCCAAGCATAAATATGTATCTGTATGCCTGTGCATATAATCTATAAATACTCCAAGAGAAACAAAGGCCAAACTTACTCAACTGCTTTATATTTTATCTTTGCTGAAGAACATGCAAATAGAGAATAATCCAGATTCTAACCTATGATTTACTCAGGAATAGTCAGGATATGAATTTCAGTAATTGTTTATTTAAACATAGACAAATTTTACAATGATTTTTCTTACTCTCCTTTTTCTCTACAGCCCTCATAGCAAATCCACACTAACCTAGATATATTTATATAAAAAAAATATTGTTAAAATGAGTATGTGGAAAGACTCCTCTAAATCCCAGCTGATTTTTTATCACTCAGTACACGACAGACTTTGTTCCCAGTAAACATCCAGCTCTCAGTTCCTTTGCCCACACTCAGACAAGTGTGGCTGCCTGAGATGTCCCAGTGTCCCATCCCTCCTCCCTGGGTTGCTCTCCTCTCTCCTGAACCTTTTCCATGAATCCCAGGAGGAGATCTCAGCCAGCCCACAGCACCCTAAATCACTCCAGGAGCTGGTGTGAAGGGAACTGGGTTAACCCCTGTGTGTCCACAGGGTCACCTCAGCTTACCTGTGACAGTGGGACGTTCCCAGACACTTGAAGCAACGAGGATCCTTCACCTTCTCTCTGCCATCCTCTTCCTCCAGCGTCCTCTGTGCAAATGACAGCAAGGATGACAGACCTTTGATACGATTGCCCAATGTTTGTCCCCACAGCACCTCCACCTCGGGCAAAAATGGCACGAAATCCATGTGGGAACAGCCCTGCTGTCCATGCACTGACCTTGGACAGCCCTGTGGAAAACTGCCCATGTCTGAGTTGGCCAAGCCCTGCCTGGAAATCCCATCTGCTGTTGGGGATTTTGAGCAGTGATGTGGAGTGAGCTGCCCCTGCTCCCTTTGGGAATTGCACCTTTCTCACAGCAAAGACCCCCCAGCTCAGGGAAGGCACAAGCAAACAGGGTTTGCCAGCTGCTTCCAAAACCCTGGAAATATGAGGATAAAAGTGCTGCTTGGGATCCAGGGAGCAGGAACTGAGCTTTACATCTCTAAAGCATCAGAAACATTTATCTGTGCTTGCCTGACTGCATTGTAAAGCTGTGATTTATCCCATGGGGAGTTGGGGAGTTGGGGATTTATCCCATGGGGAGTTGGCCCATCTGGGAACAAACCCTAAATTTTGCTAACCTGAAGGTGAACATCTGAGCTGCCTTTTCATTCAAGACATTCAAGCAGCTGTAAAGCAGATATACCTTGAGGAAGGTATTCTTAACACAGAGATTTTCTAAAATCCACATAGATTTCCACAGCCCACCCTTGTCCTCTTCCTTATGTAATTTTGAGATCCCTCCTAGGCATCAAGGTTTCTGGTTGTCCTGGCTACTTGGTCCAGAAGATCTGTAAAGCATCACAGCAGTCACCAGGGGAAGCTGGTGACACTACCAGTGATTATTTTACAGGGAAGGAGAGGAAATTTTTCCAAGTGAGGGCTGGCCCTGGCACAGGCTGCCCAGAGAAGCTGTGGCTGCCCCATCCCTGAAGGTGTTCAAGGCTGGGATGGAAAGGGCTCTGAGGAGCCTGGGATAGTGGAAGGTGTCCCAGGAAGGCACGGGGTGGAACTGGGTGATCTTTAAGGTTCCTTCCAGCCCAAAACATTCTGGGATTCTACAGCTGAGGAGCCCTCAGGATCAGGAGCACTCAGTGCATGCTCCAGGTATTTTACATCACCCTGTGGTCTAACGTGCCTTACACAAACTGGGATGGGTTGCACAAAGATCAGGGGCACTGTGGTGAAAGCAGTTTCAAACTAGACCTTCCTTTCTCATTGGAAGAAACAAAATACAGGCTGGAAAAGGCTTTTTTTTCATTGGCTGATGATTGCATTGGCTCATCCCCAACCTTTTATAGGCATTTGGGTCTTGGTGTATCTACAGGAGAACAGAAGTGGCAGTGATCCTCCACCTTCTCCTCAGGTAACTCTGCCTGGTTCTGGAGAGCCACCCTCACCTCTCCATCTTTATTAACCTTTCCTTTCATCAGTCTCAGGTTTCTGCTTTGATTAACCCCTTCCCTCTCTTTACTCCAGCAAGTGCCTCCTGTATACACATTCCATAGAACCATGCATTGGCTGCTTGCAGGGCTTCCAGGAGGGCCCTGGGTTTGCTGCTCTCCAAGAGGAACAGAGACCTGGGAACCTTCCCTTGAGACATCAGAGAAAGAAATGTCTGTTTTACTCCAGAAGGGGACACCCAGCCAGCACAGCAGCTGAGCTTTGCATTTTGAGCCATGTCTTGCCTAAACGCAGTAACGTTTTGAATGATTTGCTGCCTTAATTAATATAGAAAAGATAGAGATGTTTTTTTTTTTTAGACTTTCCTAAGGATTAAGACTAGCTCATTCTCTGAATCCTTTTGTACTTCAAGTGGGATAATTTGTAGGCCTATGCTGGTGCAAGAGTAGCTTGCCTGGGTCTGAAAAGATCTGGGATATATTTTTTTCACTGCAGTAAAAGCAGAATTAAAAGAAAAAAAAAAGGAAAACCAGCACCAAAACAATATAGAACCCCAGAATAACTTAGTTTTTGTGCTAATCCAGGAGTTTCTAGTCTGAATCCATGCTTAAAGTGGTACTAATTAGGTCATGTTCTTTAGAGATGCATTCCTTGAAATTGCTAATACCTCCAAGGAGGAGGTTTTCACTCTGTTCTTTGTCCAAATCCACTGGACAAAAATTTTGGCTTTGGTGTCTCTGGACACATTTTTTAATCATCATCTCCTGGTCAGGAGGGAATCCTCTGTGTTGTCCAGTGTTGTTCACCCTTGTGCTCTCTGCTCAGTGCAGGTAAAGAATCCACATCCAGCTGTGGCCATGAGGATCCTTCAAATGCTCCTGGCTGTCCTCTTCCTGATGCTCCAAGGGGCTGCAGGTAAGGAGTGAGGGGAGTAAAGAAGAAGACTGTATTTTCTTTTGATCACTTTCATGGTAAATGACTCTTCTCTTTGTGCTGTGCAGGACAAGTGTTTCCTAGGCTGGACAATTCTTGTTTGATCCAAAACGGACGCTGCTTCCCGGGGATTTGTCGTCGCCCTTATTACTGGATTGGAACGTGCAGCAATGGATATTCTTGCTGCAGAAAGTGAGTAGAAATTCAGGGATCTCTATGGGAATGGCTCATATCCTCATTATTTTTTTTCTCCAGAGCAACATGGCACAGCTCCTGCCACCTGTCTTACTTCTCTGGTGCCAAATCTGCTGGCATGGAGGAGGAATTCACATCCCCTGGCAGCCTCTGCTCTGATGTCATGAGATGAGGAGAACATCTCTGCAGAAAACCTACAGGTGGGTAGAGAGACTCTCTCTTCTTCATGCAGGGGGTGGAGTAGCTGAAGAGTCCCTGGATTCACCTTGGAAATCCTTCCTGCTTCTACTGAATGGCTCCTGGGAATCAGCCTGATCCCATTGCTCCTGGTGGCACCAGTTCCTGCTCCAGTGAAAAGCTGTCACAATCCTCCCTTGCAGTGAAGCAAACACCACAAACACAAACCAGACAACTGTGGAAACTATTTCTTTCCTCTCCTTTAATAAAATCAGTAATGGTGGCATTCATGTGGTTGAACCTCTGGTGATTATTTGTAGGGAAAGAGGGAAACATTCCTCCTGTGAGGGTGGTGAGGTCCTGGCACAGGTTGCCCAGAGAAACTGTGGCTGCCCCATCCCTGAGTGTCCAAGGCCAGGCTGGACAGGGCTTAGAGCAACCTGGGAGAGTGGAAGGTGTCCTTGCTCTTGGGTTGAGATGATTTTTAAGGTCTCTTCCAACCCAAACTGTTCTGCAATTAAACAAATAAGGAGCCCCCAGTACCAAAAGGAGCAGTCATTGAAGTTGCAAAGTGGACCTTCCTTTCTCATTGCAAGAAAAAAAATACAGGCTGGAATGTGTGCTTCTGTCTCTTTTCCTTGCCCTCATGACCTAGCAGTGTAGATAAAGCCAAGATACCTCCAGATGTTTCCTTCAGAGGACCTGGAGGCATCTGGGAAATTTTCTGAGTGGACCTCATGCAAAGGAAAACCGGGAACATTTTGAATCATATCAGCAACACAAAACAGGAGGGGAAAAAAGTATAAAAAAAAAAAAGGGAAAGGGTAAAAAAATATATTCCCAAGAGTTATGGGTGTTCAATGTAGTGATTTGGTTATCTCTTCAAAAGCAGTTGCTGAACAGTCACAACAGTGCCCAGTGAAATATGTTACCAAACTCAGATGGTTTGGATTCCTAATGGCTTTCTAGGTGGGTTTGGAGAGATGACAATGTATTTTAAAAAACCCTCTGAAGAGCGAATTCTGGCTCTGTGAGAGACACAGCTGCCACTTGTGTTGTTCTGCAGAATTGGTGCTTGTGGCTCTCATTGCAAAACACCTCCTACTGCAACACTTCTGGGTTTCTTCTATCCCTACTGTTATTTCTATGTTTTATTTCTAACAATCTTACTGCAAATGTCTATTAAAAGTCTGTAGAACAGTCTCTCTCCATTATCCATAAAGGAAGAACAGTGAAAATAGTTTGTACTTCAATATTTCCTTTTAGGATATCTGAAATTTGGTGAGATTGCTCCTGCCAGTTTTCTCTAGAAAATTTGATTTGGTATACGAAGGTTCTTTGAATCTGAGAAACTTTGGGATGCCTGGCCTGTGCCAAGGATCTTTGATCACACACATCACTGCCAGTCATATTGTGGTTCTCAAAAAAGAAAGGGGACTCTGCCCTTGTACCCCAGTACCTTTAATTAGCTGACAGGTCCAAAGATGGAGCCAGAATTGTTCATGCAGATGTTAATCTCATAATTTACTCAAGATAACTGCATAATCAATAAAATATTGAGCTTGATTAAATGCATTTTGTGTACATTTTGAAGCACTTTAATTAGGGGTAACATCTAATATTAAAGGAAATATTATTATCTGTCTTTAGTGAAAGACAGATAATAATATTTCCTTTAATATTTCCCTAATATTTCCTTTTTTATTTTCAAAAGAAAACTACCAGGAGCAGAGTTTGAAGTTCTCCTTTTTGCTCCTAATTGCCTCATCATCTGTGCTAGATACAAACTCCTAAAGTGGAGATAAGATCCTCCTTCTTCTCTGGAAGCTGAACTTGGTAAAATCACTCAAACATCGTGATTTCAAAAGGGTGAAAGACATTTCTGCTCCAGATACTTTGCAGCTTCCTT
Organism: Agelaius tricolor; assembly: GCF_023055355.1. Classification (NCBI taxonomy): domain Eukaryota; kingdom Metazoa; phylum Chordata; class Aves; order Passeriformes; family Icteridae; genus Agelaius; species Agelaius tricolor. The sequence continues at coordinate 111,873,090 of NW_027269261.1, read as the reverse complement.
TGAGGACATTTCCCTTCAGAGTATATCCCACCTGCTTCAGACACAGCAGCTCCTCAGCACTGGATTATTGCACAAAATGCTGACCCCACCATAATAATTGAAAGTGTTTGATGGTCTCTTGTTCAGAAGAACAGAAGATGCAGATGGGGATGGAAAGATTGTCCACCCTAAGAGCCACAACCCAAAAATCATTCTGAGTTCTGCCGAAGGTGCTCCATCCCTTCTCTGCTTCTCCCTTCCCCTTGTCCAGACAGAGGTTTTCTGATGGCCTGGATGGGACTGTGATCATGTGAAATTGATATTAAACAGGGCCAAGAATCCCCAGTGTTAAAGCCAAGCCCTTAAGAGTTCTTGCACATAAGATCTTACAGACAATAAAAATTAACGATGCACCTTTGTTTCCTTGAGGAATTGTGTTGGGTAAGAGTAACAGTTGGCAAGTTAACCACCAACACTTGGCAAGAGGTGAAGCAACTGCAACTTTTGCAATTTTATTCCTGCCTATTTTTCAGTTTTGTGGCCAGATGTTGGCAGTCACAGCAGAAATCCAATTACCATTTTTTCCAATTGCAGAAACAGTTCACATACGAAATTATCTAGAGAATAAAAAGCTGTGTCAGAGTATGCTTGTAAGGGAAATGGTTTGTAGTCATGTTTTCACATGCATATAGGTAATTTCTGTACACTCCTATGCACCTGTTTACTTGGGCAGGGCTCTGAGCTAGGTCTGGGCTGATCTGATCTAGTTGAAGATGTCTCTGCTCATTGCAGAGATCTTGGACTTATTCACCTTTAAAAAGTCCCTTCAAATTCAGACTATTCTATGTTTCTACTTAAGAACTAAATATCAAAGTAATGAAAAAATTACATTACTAGGAGGTAAATTGCCAGTCAGCAATGGAAATATTTCAGTTTAATTTTGATTTTACCTTTAGACACTACAGCACAGTAGTGTCTGTAAGACATGGTGTCATTTGCAGAGGTCTTGGTCAATTAGAAACACCAATCATTCAAATTAGCAAATGTATCATTACCTATTATGATGTAATTCATATAGCATGTTAAAATACTGTATGAACAATATTTTTTTGTTGACTGAAGGGAAGTTTAAAGTAAAATATGACCTGAGAAAGCATTTCATATCTTAGAATAATAGAAACATAGCATGGTTTAGATTCTAAGTGACCTTAAAGACCATTTCATTCCAACCTCCCCAGTGTAGACAGGGACACCTTCCACTATCCCAGGCTGCTCCAAGCTCCATCCAACCTGGTTTTGAACACTTCCGGGGTTGGGGAAGGCACAGCTTCTCTGGGCAACCTGTGCCAGGGCATCTCCACCCTCACAGGGAAGAAATTCTTCTTAACATCTAATGCAAGCCAGGTTTTGTCAGTTTAAAACCATTTCCCCTTGTCTTGTCACTATCTGCCCATATAAAAAAATCCCTCTCCCTCCTTTTCATAATACCCCTTTAGATAATAAGATGGAGTCTAAGGTCTCTCTGGAGCCTTCTCTTTTCCAGGCTGAACACCCCCAGCTCTCTCCATCTCTTCACAGCAGAGGTGCTCCATCCATGCAGAAGTTGGGCACTACTTCCCATGGCAGAAGAAGCAGAGGCAGCTGGCAGACTGAGAGCAGATAACCAAAAATTAAATGCTCATCTAAGGCATAATCTGGTTTTGGAATGATCAACTGACGGCCCTGTGGAAGGCAGAAGAATCAAAAATCAACCAGAGTCCTGGGGAAAAAAGCTCAAGCAGGAGCTTTGGGGCCTGAGGGCCCAAAGACATCCTCTGGCACTTGGTTTGCCTAAATTTACATATTTCCCATCAACTGGAAGGGTGTCTGTCCATGGACATAACCATGATGTATTCACTTTATTTGGGTACATCTTGTTTCACTCTGGTATGCTCAGTGGCCACTGGCCAGGAAGCCAATGGACATTTGTTTTAGATCCACATATCCATTCTGTGCTCTTATATTCTGTATTTATGGAACAGAAAATTAACTGGGATTGCAGGGAACACACAGATGCTTTGTCTTGTAAGGTTTGAAGTTGCTCCTAGGCAGGGACAGTTCAACCTATGTCCCAAGATGTTTGACACATACCATGGTGGGTTAACGTATCTTACACAAACTGGAGTGTCACAAGAGGTATTGCATGAAAAACATGGGATTTTCCAGGAAAAAAAGCTCAAACCCTATTTTATCATTGAGAAATGAAAAGCAGCTGGTTTCTGATTGGATTAGAAGCCACCAGAAAAAAAAAAAGAGCAATTTTTGGATTGGCTCAATGAATGGCTGAGAAGAGAAAGCACTTGTCAGTCTCTTTTTGGACTCACCTTATAAAAGAGCATCCCAGTCCCAGAGCCGAAGTCTTCAGGAGGGAAGAGACCAAGAGCAAGTCTTGTTTGGCTTCAGGGCTCACCTGATACCCGGTAATGTCTCAGTTCTTTTCTTTCAATGTCAGCTTTTGTTTTTTCCTCAAAAATCCAACTCCCAAACCTCTGCGTTATTAACTTTAATTTGTATGTAACTAAAATGGTAAACTAAGATTTCAGAAAATTGAACATGTTGAATAAGTGATTCAAATATATGCTAATACCTAGAATGCTTTAATAAAATTTTCTGCCTCCTAAGTCCTAGGAAAAATAAATGTTTGATTGGTTCGGGTTGCTTTTGGGAGGTCTATGGTGCAGTGAAATTGGTGACCTCTCAGTGGAAATCTACATGTTTATATCTATATATTTCCATTAAATATATAGCCTTTGAATATAAATATATTATAAATAGTCATACAATATTTCTGTAATGTATAAGAGATATAAAATTATACATTGTTTATATATTTATATATTTTAATGATGTATATAATACATATTTAATTTATTGTATTTTTTATTTATGTCTCTACGTTAAACCCTTATTTCAATTTCAGAACTGTTCACTTTGTCTCCTTATTTCTCCTGATATTTTCAAATGTATAGAAGCTTGTGTAAGCTTCTAATACTAATTTTGAAACAGTTTTGGTTCACCCTCTATCAGTTCTGTTCTCAGCAACAGGACATTTCAGCACAATCTCATTTCCATTCCTTGCTTGAGAGACCATAATTTGTGACAGATCAGAACCTTCCAAATTCCTAATAGTTCTTAATATGAGATATTAACTGCCACTTCTTTGTCCATAAGCACCCTTCTAGACTATCTTATCCTATAAAGTTAATCCTAATAAAAGTTTAAACTCTTCCAATGAAGGTATCATATGTTTACTTTTAAAATTTTCTTTTCAAATGGGAATTGATTTGATTGCACATTTCCTTTCTAGAACTGCTGCACCAAGACTGGAGATGCTGAGCAAATTGACCTCTTGATAAATTTAATTTACAAAATGAACTTTTTTTTCCCCTGAAGTTTGTAATTTTTACAGTATTAGCACCTAATTTTGCTTTATGTTGTTTATTTACTAGATAAAATCATTTAGCTAAAAATAAAGTTATGGAAGTATTTAAGACCTGGTTGGATGGGACTTTGAACAGCCTGGTCTAGTGGAAGGTGTTTCAGTCCTGGGGGTTGGAACAAGATGAGTTTCAAGGTTCTTTCCAATCCAAACCATTCTGGGATTCCATGATTCTGTTCTGGCTAAGGAATATTTGCAAAATGGAAAAAAAAGTCTGAGCAACAAAACTATTAAAGTAACTTAATGATCCCATGTCCTGAAAACATTTTGCCCCACACAATAGTCAGGGTTTCACTGATTATTTTTGAAAGCTTGAAGAAAAAATTAATATAAATGCAATTGTTATTAACATGGTGTGTAGCTCAGAAGACTGCAGATTCCGGGGACTGTCTCTTACATCTTCCTTGGTCCTTTTCCTAACAGTGCACAGCACATCCTCAGCCATGAAGACCCTTTGTCTGCTCTTTTCTCTCCTCTTCTTGGCACTCCAGGTCTCTCCAGGTAAGATGGGAAAGAGATGCTGGAAAAGGATTTTTGTGCACCTGAAGAAAAATCCCCAGCATGTTTTAACTACTTCTGTTCCAAATTGCTAGAAGCCAGTCAGGAATTAATCAATCAGCCCAGTGCTTGTGCTAGACCTTCTTTGTAACCTCACTGCCCACACAACCTTTCAAAACATCCAAGGCTGTGACAAAGACAGCTCAAGGAATTTGAAAACAAAAATAAACCAGCCAAGGTTGTGACAAAGACAGCTCAAGGAATGAGAAACCCTTCCACTGCAATTCCCTGCCCTGCGGAGCAAGGGGGAAGGAAACATTTTATTCTGGTTGCAGGTTTGTCTTCACCCCGGAGGGAAATGCTTTTCTGCAGAGGAGGGACCTGTCACTTTGGAGGATGTCCCTTCCACCTGGTTAAAGTTGGAAGTTGCTTTGGGTTCCGCTCCTGCTGCAAACCGTGAGTTTGGTGTTCGCCGAGGCTCATCTGCAGGATGAGCAGAGAAATAGTAAACAGTTTGCCTGTCTCCTAAACCCCAAGGTGTTCCTGAATATTTAAATTAGGAATAAGGGGAAAAAAAAATACTATGCCATGAGGACAGTCAAGTGTTCTGTGTTGACTCAAGTGTTACATGTTGCCCAAGAAGCATTTGGAGAATGCTCTCAGGCACAGGGTGAGGTTTCTGTTGTAAAGTTTGTTGCAAAATTAAATTATCATATGAGAAACAGCCTTCTATTTTTACTCAGGAATGAATGAGCTCACCCCAAAATCTAGGGATATAAATTTAATTCCCTGCTTTTCCTAAACATTAGGAAAACAGTCTCTTTACTCACAGGTATGATTGCATAGAGCATGTCCCAACATGACTACAAATGACATGAACTATTTTGGGAAGAATTTGTGTCCAGGAGGAAAAAAAGCATGGGCTGAGAGTGAGTGGGGAGGGAATATAAGCAGAAAGAAAATCTGATTTTTTTTCTTTCTGCAGGCCATGGAATGTAAGAGATGTTGATGAGCCGTTCATTGAAGAGTAATGAAAATTTCTTCTAAGCCTACAAATTTGCTTGGAATCTCCTTACTCCTAAACCCACTGGATCCTGCTGCAAAGCCTCACACTCCTTTCACATGCAAAAGGCTTTAAAATATAGAGTAAATCCAAATGTGTTCTGCATTGCTTTCCCTCCTTCTAAATAAATTGTTGGTTAGCATTGGCCATTGAAACTTGTGTCATGATTCTTCCTGGGGTTTGACACACAAACCCCAGAGGGCAACAATTTATGGTGCAAACTGATCCTTACTTTGAGTTTTTCTGAGCCATACATCTCTCCAGGTCTACACAGCCCTTAACCTACAGTGCTAAGAGAAAGGCTGGCTAAAAGAACTTAGCTTCCCTTTGTCAGAATGTGTTCAGATGCCAAAATCCCTTATTTCTTACTGCGTAGAAACCTTTTCTTGGGAAAACAGGAATGGTTAAAACCCCTCATTCCCCATCTGGAGGTCCTGGGCCCTGTGTAACCCTCCTTGCCAGGAGCTGGGAGCTGTGCTGCTCCACACCCCATCCTGCCACAGGGCACTGAGGGACTGCCTGGCCCTCATGAGCACTTGGGATGATCCCATGGGGACACCTCAAGGACACCTCTGTGGACCTTAGAGGAAAATAGATTTCCCAGGCGTGCTGTCCAGGTGACATCACAAAGGAGCCCTCTGGATCAGATGGGTAACCTGGGTAGCCCTGCAGGGTGGGAGCTGGGGGTCTTCTCCTCTCCACCCAGCTGGACACAACTGGAGGTTAGAATGGCTTTCCTCTGCTGAGGCTGACCTCACCCTCTGTGGAAAATGCGTCCATGATCATGATCCATGAAGATGTGTGTGCATAAGGAGTGTCTCTGGTTCTACTGGTAGAGACTTCTCTATCCAAGGATGCCGCCCTGGCCAATTCCAAATTTCCAGCTGGGTATGAAGCACACAACAGAGACGCCAGGTTGCTGCTTATTGGCATTTGCAACCATCCTGTTTCACTGGGGAATTTCATCTACCTCCCACTTGCTACAAAGATGCCTCTTATCCTGCAACTGTTTTTCTCCAAAACACGTGGCATCCTTAATATTTCATTATTATTCAATATTCACCCTTAATATTTCAAATATTTCATATTTGTCTGAGGGTGATGGTTTTGGCAGCAAAACTCTGCCCAGTGATGGAGTTACAGAGCAGAAGGCTCAAAAGGGTTTTTCATTTTCTGCCTTACTCAAAAAGCATACTCATACATAGCAAAACATAAACCTTAGAGATCAAGTTATCTGGGGGTGCCAGCCTGGAGAAGAGAAGGGGTTGGGGAGACCTTGAATCCCCACCCAGTGCCTCAAGGAGATGAAAAAGAGTAAGAGAAGGACTTTGGCCCAGGGTCAGGAGCGGCACCAAAAGGGAGAAGCATTCAAACTGACAGAGGACAGGGTTACAGTGGATATTAGGAAGAAATTCTTGGCTCTAAGGATGGTGAGGCCCTGGCACAGGTTGTCCAGAGAAGCTGTGGCTACTCTATCATTGGAAGTGTTCAAGGCCATGTAAGACAAGGCTTGGAGAAAACTGAGATAGTGAAGGTGTCCCGGCCCGTGGTGGAGGTTGGCATGAGATGATCTTCCAGGTCTTTTCCAACCCAAACCATTGCAGAGGTGATTCTGTGAAGTCCTGTGCCTGCACCCCCCAGTTCCTGTGCCCATCCCAAGGATTTCCCTGCTGGCCCCAGAGCCCGGTGCCGCTGTGCCGCGGGTGTCACAAGAGGTGTTGCATGGGGACAACGGTGCCATTGATTGCAACAGCCCCAGGAGGCCCCTCAGCCTCTGGCCCTGCAGCAGGGAGGGAGCAGGGCCAGCCCCAGCACCCCCACAGCCATGGGGCACTCCCAGCTTGGCCCAGGCCACTTGTGCCAGCAGCAACTGGGGCCTGTCCCACCCACCAGCACTGCTATAAACCCAGCGTGCTTGGGGCACAGGGACACTCCCTGAGCTGGACTCTTCACACAAGAGGTTCCAGCTTGGTTTGTTACAGACAGACCTTGGTGTGCTCTGAACCAACACCTTTCTCAGGTACGTCACTGGGCAGTCACTGCCAGCCCACCAAGACCCTTCCCTGCCCTCTTGCTCCTCCCTGGGTCAGTGCTGCACAGGGATGGGGAGTGGGCTGGCTGGGAATCCTGGGAATGCTCTGGAGTTGAGGATGGATACTTGCCAGCTGAGCTGGGAAGACTTTCCTGACTGCAGGGGATTTTGCAGGGTGTTTGTGCAGCAAGCTTTGGGCTGGCTTGGGCAATGGACAACATTTGATAAGACTTGATTTAACTTGGCCTCTCCAGGCACAGAGATTCCCCTAAATCCTTGACCCTGCTTTGGTTCTTGGTGTGTTCCCTCTGCAGCCCTGAGAAGACCCAGGACAGGCATCAGCCATGCGGATCCTCTACCTGCTCTTCCCCTTCTTCCTCCTGCTGGTGAACAGTGCTGCAGGTGAGAGGCACAGAGGGGAGGGGGCTGAGGAGGTGAGGTGGGAACCCCCACCTGAGTGGTTTTCCAGGTCCTGGTAAGTGACCACAATTCTCAGGTATTTCTAACATTTGGGAGGAACTTGATATGAGGAAGGTCTGGGCAGCTGAGGATCCAGCACAGCAACTCCTGTACATCCTGCTGATCATTCCCTCTGTATTTCCCCACACGCAGATGTTACTGTAGAAAAATGAGCTCTTGACTGGAGAGTTTAAAACGTTGGTTTTGGTGTTCAATTCCCATACAAGACTGGGACTTAGAGCCAGCAGCAGCTGCACTTGAACCAGACACATTTTTGACTTTTATGCAACATTCACTGTGCCCTCTTTCCTTTTTGTGCAGGATCCTCCTTGGGACCAAAAAATGAGAAACAATGTAAGAAAGAAAAGGGATTCTGCTCACTTCTGAGCTGCTCTTTCCCCTATGGCATCGTGGGAAAATGTTCCACGTTTTACTTTTGCTGCAAAAAGTAAGTTTTCAAACTACAAAAGCTGCTATCACGGCAGATGTTGTTTAAGGCGCCCCGAGTAGCTAAAGACTCAGCACTCTTGAAGATTCAAGGCAGAGCAGAGGGGAGGGAAGGGAAAGTGCTTGGAGCTGACCTGAGAGAAGCTGCAGGAGCCCCACATCAGTCACGGCCTCCCCACTCACCAAAGACACCAAAGAGTGAAGTGTCCACTGTGCTTGGGCAGCACTGAGGACATGATCCCGGTCTGGCTGCATCTGCACAGGCCTGGAGCCAGGGCTGCCAGCACTGAGATAGCCCAGGGCCAACCTGGCTGCACTAAGGACTGCACCTCACCTCCCCTGAGCCTGACTCTGCTGCACCTCACCCTGAGCATTGCAGGGCAGGGGACACAGTGGCAGGGAAAGTTATACCAGCTGATGTGCTTGTTTACTTTCTTTATGCAGATACTGGGGTTGACAACAAGATATTCCAGAGAAGAACCTCCCCCATGCTTCTGGCTGCTGCATCCATGTGCTGATGTCCCCATGTGCTGATGTCCCCTGGCCTCGGTGGCTGTGCCATGCCCAGCTGGGCTTGCAGCAGCAGTGGCAGCTGCTCCTGCTGGGTGCTGCTGGGCTGGAGCCCTGTGGTGCCAGCCCCGGTGTCTTTGGGGCAGGGGCTGCTTTTCCTGCCTTGAATAAAGACGAGCACTTTGGCATTGCAGGCCTGGGCCGTGTCTGTTTGTCCTGCTGCTGCAGGGCTGCTGTGCCTGCTGCCCCTGGGGCTGCCACTGCCTTGGTGGCAGCAGAAGGCCCTGGGCATGGAGCTGGGGCTGAGCAGCACCTGTGTCCCTGGGGATGCTCCTGCCTGGCCGTGCTTTGGGGACGCTGAGCCTGGCCCTGCCTGCTGGGCCAGGCTGGCTGGGCTGCCTGTGCTGGGGCTGCCCTACAGATGCTCCCTCTGGGGGAACAGGAACCTTGTCCTGGTGTTTATAGGCCCAGATATCAATCTGTTCTCCAGACACAACTTGTATGTCAGAAATACGTGGACTGGGAACTGTGGACATAGTGGCAAAGCCTCATCCATAAAATAGCCTCAGCATTCTTACAAGGTCCCAGCTCCAGTCCCAGCTGCAAAAATTGCAGCAGGAGCCATTCCTTAAAGTGATGTGGTGTGGGGGATGTCATTGAGGACAACATAGACCTACAGAGAACGCACACGTGATTCATGAGCTTGATAGGAGTAAAATAATGACATGAACCAAAAGATTTGCATTTTCTTCATTCATCTGCATTATATCTATATGGACTACTCACTATCCCCGGCACAGTTTCACTGTAGCATCACCTAAATCCTCCATCTTTCTATACTTTTGATGATAGAAATGATTATTCTTCCTGCTGCTCCTTGCAGCATCAGGATGGGAAGAGTACAGGAACCAGGCTGGAGTCAGCAGTAGCCCAAAAGTTCCTTTTCCCGTTTCCCCCCTGCACCAGAGAAAAGGAGGCTTTGGTTTCCTCTTCTGACACCTCTGACAAGGATTCCCAACCCAGAGCCTTCTGTCATCCTGCCTTGTGTAAGGACCCTGTCGTGCTGTGGTTTGCTGGACACATGCAGGGACACAGGGACACATGCAGGGACACACACACCAACCCCGCTCACTGGAAACCAGCACCCATCTGCTACTCTGGCATAGAATGGAACCTTTTCTGAATACCTTCAAGAAACCTCCCAGTAAAGCCACCATCAGTGATGTGTGCAGGTGGTGCCTCTGCTTCTGCTGAGCATCCAGAATCCATCTCCCACATTTTTTATCATTGCCAACTAGTTACTGTGACTTCAAATCTCAGGATTGTTCATGAGAAAATCACAAGATGTCCCACTTGCAAATCCCCAGCACCTTGCCCCTTGTAGTTTGGGGGGACCAGATTGCTCTGCCAAACCCCTGAAGAAGGAGCTGCCACCCTGGGCACATGCCACAGACCCTCCTGTCTGGCAAGGACTGTCACTTCTCCCAGTGGCATGGCTGGCATCAAATACACTGGATTCACAAGTAATGGCAGCATCCAGCTTGTATTTCTTCACCTTGGTTGGCATTAGAAGGAGGCACAGTTTAGTTGGATCCCCTGGTTTACAGAACTTGTCATCTGTCCTGGTGTTGCTCTCATTTTATCTGAAGAGCCACAACAGAGAACCATGAACCCCTCACATGGCAGGTGCACAGACCTGTTATCTAATCAGATGTTCTTGCAGTGTCCAAAGTTGTTTTCCATATTTTGTGACTATTTGAATATCCCACATAAGCTGGTTTTTCAATCAGAGGAGGTGAGAAAAGGATAGGAGAGAAGGAAACGTTTTCACATTAACAGAGTTTAAATCAAACATATTAGGAAGGAATCCTTCCCTATGAGGGTGGAGATGCCCTGGAACAGGTTGCCCAAAGAAGCTGTGGCTGCAGCATCCCTGTAACTGTTCAAGGCCAGGTTGGATGGGGCTTGGAGCATCTTGGGATAATTGAAGATGTCCCTGGCCATGGCAGGGGGCGGAAGGAGATGATCTTTCAGGTCCCCTCCAACCCAAACCATTGCAGAGGTGATTCTGTGAAAGAAGGATTCTGCTCCCCCAGGGCTGCACTGATTCCTGTGCCTGTACCCCCCAGTTCCTGTGCCCATCCCAAGGATTTCCCTGCTGGCCCCACAGCCCGGTGCCGCTGTGCCGCGGGTGTCACAAGAGGTGTTGCATGGGGACAACGGTGCCATTGATTGCAACAGCCCCAGGAGGCCCCTCAGCCTCTGGCCCTGCAGCAGGGAGGGAGCAGGGCCAGCCCCAGCACCCCCACAGCCATGGGGCACTCCCGGCTTGGCCCAGGCCACTTGTGCCAGCAGCAACTGGGGCCTGTCCCACCCACCAGCACTGCTATAAACCCAGCGTGCTTGGGGCACTGCACCATTGCCTGGCCCCAAGGCTATCTGCACACAGCCATTGCTCTTGGCTTTGCTGCTGCCTCAACACCCAGATCTTCTCCAGGCAGGTGAGTGTGGGGTCTTTCCCTGGAATTCTGCCCACTCAGGGTCTCAGCTCAAAGCCCAACAGAGCAGCATCTCCTAAAGGAAAAATGATTGCAAGTGTCAAGGTGTAAACTTTGGCCAGCAGAGAATTTTTGGGAAAAACAACAAAAGCCTTCCTGTGAGTCTAAGAACATGTGGAAGGTGAAACAGAAGTTTCCTAAGTACAGGATAGTCTGGAACAGTGCCCTGATGCTGCAGGAGGGACCCAGGACCTTCTTTGCTGGGGGAATGAGGCCTTTCCCTTGGAAAGTCAGGAGAGTCTTTTCCTGTAGTGTCCAGCAGTGCAGAGCTTTCCCATCATTTCAGGCTTTCAGTAGCTGCAAATGTTGATTTCTGTTCCCATTTCTGGGCATTTTTCTGCCTTCTGGCTCCTCCCTGGGTCAGTGCTGCCCAGGAGAGGGGCAGCAAGTGTGGGGCTGGGAATGTCCTTGCTGGGAATTTTGAGAATGCTCTGGAATTGGGGATAGGCACTGCCAGGCTGAACTGGGAGGAATTTCTTGAGCTCTGTGAAGCTGAGTTGGTTGGGCAGGGTGGTTTGGGGCACGTGTTTGATCCATGAAACCTGAAGAACTGAAGGAGAGCTTGTCCCATAACATTTGGTAGCAATTTTTCCTCTGTTATCCCCCACATTTCACTGGCCATGTATTTTCAATGCATGGGAAACAGTTGGCCCCTGGTGTGGTGCCCCTTCTCGGAGGAAAGATCTTTGGAAACCTTCCAGGACATGAATTAAAAAAATCAGTTGAGGTAATCAATTTCCAAAAGGCATGAAACGTGAAACATGAAACACTCCCAAAGACATGAAACACAGACATGAAACACACTCAAAGTTTGGAGAGTGGCACAAAACTAAGAATTGTGTTTAAAGAGAATTGGAGAGGAAATATCATCTGCTGTAGTTGGGAAGCAGCCCCTCTGCAGTTTGGTGAACCACAGAGCCCAGGTTTCTGCCCCACTCAGGGTCCTGCCTGTCCCCATTGCCTTGGTGTCCCCTCTGCAGCCCTGTGAAGACCCAGGAGAGGCAGCAGCCATGAAGATCCTGTTCCTGCTCTTCCCCCTGATCCTCCTGTTGGTCCAGGGTGCTGCAGGTGAGAGGGGAAGAGGGGAAATGAGGGAAAGTGTGAGCACCCAGCAGTGGGAATTGAGTGTCCCTGGATGAGACCGTGATTGTGGGAGTGTTGAGAAGATAATGGAGGACTGAGGTCAAAGGGGTTTCTCCAATGTGTTTCCAATTGAATAGCAATTTGGGTGGCAGAAATGCCATGGAGACAGAATCCTGCCTTGTTCTGTGGGTCAGGAAGATTTCAGACCCCAAGCCTGCATCCAGAACTTCCTTTCTGGGAGTCTCTTACCCTTCTCAGCGAAGGCTGAGAGCCACAGAATTTTTTGAGTGGAGACATTTCCTGTGGCGCAAACGTGACACTAATTATCCATCAGCTGAGTGAATTATTATTATTGTTATTAAAATTATTAATATTGTTATTATGATTTTTGCTGCTGTAATTGGTTTGTGTGTGCTTTTGTCCATGGAAACAGGAAATATAATTACATGCAGGCGCAGAGGTGGATTCTGCAGCTTTGGGCGTTGTAACTACCCTATGAGAGCTGTTGGGAGATGCTCAACAGTTGAAGTATGCTGCATTAGGTAAGGACCAAATCTCTGCCTGAAGGAAGAATTTCCTCCTTTTTCCCCAGAGGGATCTGTTACTAATTTCTTTCTGGCCAGCCTCTGATAAAATATCTCCTGCTTTTATAATAAGTCAAAGAGGCCCAAAAGAGAAGGGAAAATCCCTTGTGTTGGTTTGAGCTTCCATGAGTAGGGCTGAAACAGGCCCAGGTCAGCCAGGGCTCCCCCATTCACCAAAGCCACCAAAGAGTGAAGCCTTCACTGTCCTGTGGCAGCACTGAGGACATGATAAAGGGTTTGCTGAATCTGTGCAGGGCTGCCAGCACTGAGATAGGCCAGGTGCAACCTGGCTGCACTAAGGACTGCACCTCACCTGCCCTGAGCCTGACTCTGCTGCACCTCACCCTGGGCATTGCAGGGCAGGGGACACAGTGGCAGGGAAAGTTACACCAGGTTATGTGCTTCTCTGTTTGCTTCTTACAGTCGCTTTGGATGAAATCCTGAAATTCCCAAGCAGGACTTGGCCCTCGCTTCCGGCTGCAGGGCCCATGAGGTGATGTCCCCATGCGCTGATGTCCCCATCTGCTGATGTCCCCATGTGCTGATGTCCCCTGGCCTCGGTGGCTGTGCCGTGCCCAGCTGGGCTGGCAGCAGCAGTGGCAGCTGCTCCTGCTGGGTGCTGCTGGGCTGGAGCCCTGTGGTGCCAGCCCCGGTGTCTTTGGGGCAGGGGCTGCTTTTCCCGGCTTGAATAAAGATGAGCACTTTGGCATTGCAGGCCTGGGCCGTGTCTGTGTGTCCTGCTGCTGCAGGGCTGCTGTGCCTGCTGCCCCTGGGGCTGCCACTGCCTTGGTGGCAGCAGAAGGCCCTGGGCATGGAGCTGGGGCTGAGCAGTGCCTGTGTCCCTGGGGATGCTCCTGCCTGGCCGTGCTTTGGGGACGCTGAGCCTGGCCCTGCCTGCTGGGCCAGGCTGGCTGGGCTGCCTGTGCTGGGGCTGCCCTGCAGATGCTCCCTCTGGGGGAACAGGAACCTTGTCCTGGATTTTATAGGCCCAGATATCAATCTGTTCTCCAGACACAACTTCTATGTCAGAAATACATGGACTGGGAACTGTGGACATAGTGGCAAAGCCTCATCCATAAAATAGCCTCAGCTTTATCCCAAGGTCCCAGATTCAGTCCCAGCTGCAAAAACTGCAGCAGGAGCCATTCCTTAAAGTTATGTGGTGTGGGGGATGTCATTGAGGACAACATAGACCTACAGACAATGCACACGTGATTCATGAGCTTGATAAGGGTAAAATAATTACCTGAATCAAAAGGTTTGATTTGTCCACTTTCATCTGTATTATATCCATATAGAATACTCAGTATCCACAGCACATTTTCACAGTAGAATCATTCATCTCCTCTATCTTTCTATACATTGATGATAGAAATGATTATTCCTCCTGCTGCTCCTTGCAGCATCAGGAGGGGAAGAGTACAGGAGCAAGGCTGGAGCCACCAGTAGCACAAAAGTTCTTTTCCCACTTTCTCCTCCTGTACCAGAGAAAAGGAGGCTTTGGTTTCCTCTTCTGACACATAAGACAAAAATTTCAAGCCCAGCACTATACGTCATCGCACCTTGTGTAAGGACCCTGTGGTGCTGTGGTTTGCTGGACACATGCAGGGACACAGGGACACATCCCGGGACACACGGACACACACACAGACCCTGCTCAATGGAAACCAGCACCAACCTGCTGCTCTGGCACAGAGTGGAACCTTTACTGAGTCCCTTCAAGAAAACCTCCAAGTGAACCCACCATCAGTGATGTGTGCAGGTGGTGCCTCTGCTTCTGCTGAGCATCCAGTACCCATCTCCCACATTTTTTATCATTGTCACTTTGTCACTTTGACTTCAAATCTCAGGATTGTTCATGAGAAAATCACAAGATGTTCCACTTGCAAATCCCCAGCACCTTGCCCCTTGTAGTTTGGGGGACCAGATTGTTCTTCCAAGCACCTGGAGAAGCAGCTGCCAACTTGGGCACATGGAACAGACCCTCCTGCCTGGAAAGGACTGTCACTTCTCCCAGTGGCATGGCTGGCATCAAACACACTGGATTCACAAGTAATGACTGCATCCAGCTTGTATTTCTTCACCTTGGTTGGCATTAGAAGGAGGCGCAGTTTAGTTGGATCCCCTGGTTTACAGAACTTGTCATCTGTCCTGGTGTTGCTCTCATTTTATCTGAACAGTCACTAGAGACAACCCTGCATATCCCCCTCACATGGCAGGTGCACAGACCTGTTGTCTAATCAGATGTTCTTCAGTGTCCAAAGTTATTTTCCATGTTTTGTGAGTTTTTGCACATCCCACGCCTACTGGTTCTTCAATCGGAGGAGGAGAGACATAGGAAAAGGACAGGAGAAGAGGGAATGGTTTCACAAAGACAGGAAGCCGGGTTAGATGGGATGTTGGGAAGAAATTCTTCCCTGTGAGGGTGGACAGTCCCAGGCACAAATTGCCCAGAGAAGCTGTGGCTGCCCCTGGACGCCTGGAATTGTCCAGGGCCATTTTAGACAAGGCCTGGAACATCCTGGGATAGTGGAAGGGGTCCCTGCCCATGGCAGGGGTAAAATGAGATGCTCTTTCAGGTCCCTTCCAACCCAAAACCATTGCAGAGTTGATCCTGTGAGCCCATGCAAGAAGGATTCTGTTCCCCCAGGGCTGCACTGGTTCCTGTGCCTGCACCCCCCAGTTCCTGTGCCCATCCCAAGGATTTCCCTGCTGGCCCCAGAGCCCGGTGCCGCTGTGCCGCGGGTGTCACAAGAGGTGTTGCATGGGGACAACGGTGCCATTGATTGCAACAGCCCCAGGAGGCCCCTCAGCCTCTGGCCCTGCAGCAGGGAGGGAGCAGGGCCAGCCCCAGCACCCCCACAGCCATGGGGCACTCCCGGCTTGGCCCAGGCCACTTGTGCCAGCAGCAACTGGGGCCTGTCCCACCCACCAGCACTGCTATAAACCCAGCGTGCTTGGGGCACAGGGACACTCCCTGAGCTGGACTCTTCACACAAGAGGTTCCAGCTTGGTTTGTTACAGACAGACCTTGGTGTGCTCTGAACCAACACCTTTCTCAGGTACGTCACTGGGCAGTCACTGCCAGCCCACCAAGACCCTTCCCTGCCCTCTTGCTCCTCCCTGGGTCAGTGCTGCACAGGGATGGGGAGTGGGCTGGCTGGGAATCCTGGGAATGCTCTGGAGTTGAGGATGGATACTTGCCAGCTGAGCTGGGAAGACTTTCCTGACTGCAGGGGATTGTGCAGGGTGTTTGTGCAGGAAGCTTTGGGCTGGCTTGGACAATGATCAACATTTGATAAGACTTGATTTAACTTGGCCTCTCCAGGCACAGAGATTCCCCTAAATCCTTGACCCTGCTTTGGTTCTTGGTGTGTTCCCTCTGTAGCCCCCAAGAAGAGCCAGGACAGGCATCAGCCATGCGGATCCTCTACCTGCTCTTCCCCTTCTTCCTCCTGCTGGTGAACAGTGCTGCAGGTGAGAGGCACAGAGGGGAGATGGCTGAGGTGGGAACCCCCACCTGAGGGGTTTTCCTGGTCCTGGTAAGCGACCACAAATCTCAGGTATTTATAATGTTTGGGATGGATTTTCTGTGAGGAAGGTCTGGGCAGCTGAGGATCCAGCACAGCAACTCCTCTAGCTCCTGCTGATCTTTCCCTCTGACTTTCCCCACACAGACATGTTGTCGTAGAAAAAAATGAACTCTAAATGGAGAGTTTAAAATGTTGGGTTTGGTGCTCAGTTTCCATACTAGACTGGGACTCAGAGCCAGCAGCAGCTGCTCTGGAACCAAACACATTTTTGACATTTATGCCAAGCTCACTTTGCCCTCTTTCACTGAGCAGGATCCTCCTTGGAGCCAACAAACAAGAAACAGTGTGAGAGAGAAAATGGATACTGTGGATTTTTGAAGTGCAAGTTCCCCTTTGTCATCAAAGGAAAATGTTCCTCGTTCTTCTTTTGCTGCAAAAAGTAAGTTTTGGAATGACAAAAGTTGCTGTCATGGCAGAAGGTGTTTAAGGGCCCCAAGAAGCTAAAGGCTCAGGGTCCTTCAGGATTGAAGTCTGAGCTGAGAGGAGGGATGGGAAAGTGCTTGGAGCTGCCTTGAGAGGGGCAGCAACAGCCCCAGGTCAGCCAGGGCCTCCCCACTCACCAAAGACACCAAGGACTGAAATATTCCCTCTTCTCAGGCAGCACTGAGGACATGATCCCGGTCTGGCTGCATCTGCACAGGCCTGGAGCCAGGGCTGCCAGCACTGAGATAGCCCAGGGCCAACCTGGCTGCACTAAGGACTGCACCTCACCTGCCCTGAGCCTGACTCTGCTGCACCTCACCCTGGGCATTGCAGGGCAGGGGACACAGTGGCAGGGAAAGTTATACCTGGTGATGTGCTTGTTTCCTCTCTTCTTGCAGTCTCTGGGGCTGAGACCCTGAAATTCCCAAGCAGAAATGAATGCCCCACGCTTCTGGCTGCTGGACCCATGTGCTGATGTCCCCATGTGCTGATGTCCCCATGTGCTGATGTCCCCTGGCCTCGGTGGCTGTGCCGTGCCCAGCTGGGCTGGCAGCAGCAGTGGCAGCTGCTCCTGCTGGGTGCTGCTGGGCTGGAGCCCTGTGGTGCCAGCCCCGGTGTCTTTGGGGCAGGGGCTGCTTTTCCCAGCTTGAATAAAGATGAGCACTTTGGCATTGCAGGCCTGGGCCGTGTCTGTGTGTCCTGCTGCTGCAGGGCTTGGTTGGGAGCAGCTGGGGACCCTGCCTGCTTCACTGGAGACTTTCCCTCTTAAGAATCAGACCCATAACATTTCTGATTTTGGAATAGACCTCTAAGAATATTGAGTCCAACCATTCCCCCAGGAACTCCAACCCCAACACTGAACCATGAGCTCAAGTGCCACATCCTCATAGCCACTGCAGGAATGGTGACACCAACACTCCCCTGTGCAGCATGTCCCAAGCAACCATCACTGTTTCTGCAAGGAAATTATTCCTAATACGCAGTCAAATCCTTCCATGGTGCTATTTCAAACCATTTCTTCTGGTCTGGTCAATTGTTACCCGGGGAAGAGACTGACCCCAAAAATGTCTGCACCACCATTGCTTTCCAGACCTGGAGGATTTGGTGAGGGATTTTCAGTCCATCCCTACTGTTCTGGTTTAGGGCAAATTTTGGGGGAGAATCTCCTAAGGGGGCCCCTCCATAACCAAACTCACATGGCCACTCCCACCAAAGGGTTTGGGAAAGATTCCTCTGCGACAAATGGAAAGAACCTGTTTATTTAACAGGCACACCCCCCACAGCACACAAAATGAGCAATACCGGATGGCACCACTCTATCACCACTCTGAAAAAGATGACAAATTCAGAAAGTCTCTCCTGGGGGTGGTCACTCTGTTATCAGTCCCTCCCGTGCTGGGGTAGCTTGGGCAGCCATAAGGTGCAAACTCTCGGTGTTTCCCAGGTCCCAGTCCAGAGCAGGTTTGAGTGGCTCCAGAAACGGGAAAGGAAAAACAGTCCAGGGAAAAGTTTGGACAGTTTAGCTGAACTAAGGAATGAGCAGAAGGAAAAAGCAATAACAATGCAGTAGCAAAGCAGAAGCAAGAGCAAGAGCAAAGCAAAAAGCCAAGCAAAAAGCAAAAGCAGCACTACGTACTGACCTGTCTGTGTGTCCTGCCAGCTGTGGGGGAGCAGCTGATAAGAAACCAAAACAAAACTTTCACTCTTCAGAGCCAGTCCTGAAGGAACAAACATAATATCCAGCATAAACAGAACACACAAATGGGGATTCAAGCATCATAACATCATCCTAGCACACCTGCCTGCCTTGGCTTTTCCTTCTGCTGTGCTCACCTGGACTGGCACTGACTCTGGGGCTGTTCCCTCAAGCTCCCTTTCCCTCTGCACTGAAATGCTGCTCCCTCAGCCATGGGGCTCCTTGGCCCAGAACATCTGGAGCCAGACTGATGGAGGTGTGGAAAACGAGCTCAGGGCTTACCAAGGGCACATGGAGGGAAATAAAGGGCAAGAGGGAGTGCAGGAAATTTTATTTTCTTCATCTCATTTCCAAACTCCCCAAAAGAGCTGTTGGTGTGAAATGAATGGGAAACCTTTGCTCTCACTGTACAAAGCTGAGCACAATTGCAATATTCACTCAGATCTTCCACATCCCACTCTGAGTATAGAACAGATAAAATGAGAGACCACAAGGAGGGAAACCATTTCCTCATTTCTACTCTTCCCAACACCAACCCACCTCTCCTGTCCATCCCATCCCTCTCCTGCCCAGCCCGGTGCCGCTGTGCCGCGGGTGTCACAAGAGGTGTTGCATGGGGACAACGGTGCCATTGATTGCAACAGCCCCAGGAGGCCCCTCAGCCTCTGGCCCTGCAGCAGGGAGGGAGCAGGGCCAGCCCCAGCACCCCCACAGCCATGGGGCACTCCCGGCTTGGCCCAGGCCACTTGTGCCAGCAGCAACTGGGGCCTGTCCCACCCACCAGCACTGCTATAAACCCAGCCTGCTTGGGGCACTGCACCATTGCCTGGCCCCAAGGCCGTCTGCACACAGCCATTGCTCTTGGCTTTGCTGCTGCCTCAACACCCAGACCTTCTCCAGGCAGGTGAGTGTGGGGTCTCTTTCCTGAATTCTGGTCACTCAGGGTCCTGCTTGTCCCCATTACCTTGGTCTTCCTTTGCAGCCTTGTGCAGACCCAGGAGGAGCAGCAGCCATGAAGATCCTGTTCCTGCTCTTCCCTCTGATTCTCCTGTTGGTCCAGGGTGCTGCAGGTGAGAGGGGAAGAGGGGAAATGAGGGAAAGTGTGAGCACCCAGCAGTGGGAATTCAGTGTCCCTTGAGTGACTGTGTTTGCGGGAATGATGAGAAGGTAACAGGGGACTGAGGTCAAAGGTGTTTCCTGAGTGAGTTTCCAGATTGGCACTGATTTGGGGTGGAGAGAGCCCATGGAAACACAATCCTGGCTTATTTTGTGGGTCAGGGAGGTGGAATGTGACAAATGCCGACCTGCCAGCTCTGCTGATCCGGGCAGAAGTGGGAATGGAGCTGGAAGACATCCAGGCTCTTTCTTAACCTCACACTGGTCCTTTCTACTCTCTGCTTTGCTGTGCCTCCAGTTTAGGGGGACAGGGACCTTCCAGGTGAGACACATTGCAATTGGAGATGTGGCTGTGGGGGGATTGGATCTGAGCCCTTCTCTTGGCCTGAAATGCACCAGCAGCAGGGAGCATCAGCCTGTCTATAACCACAGCCTGATCTCTCAGTGTATTATTTTAATTGTTCCCTGTATCTTTCCCCATGGGAACAGGCAGTTCAATTGTGTGCAGGCGACGAGGGGGTTTCTGCTCCCGACGTTCTTGCCCTCCTGGTACGCATCATGCAGGAAGATGTTCTCTAAATCTTGTGTGCTGCAGAAGGTAAGGGCCAGTCCTTGGCTGAAGAAAGATTTTCCTCTTTTTATCTCAGAAAGATCTGTTATCAATGTTTTTCTTGACAGCCCATGATAAATATTCTCCTGCATTTATGCTCTGAGAGAGAAGCACAAAAGGAGAGAATAGTTCTTGAAGGTTTGATCTCCTCTCACTGAGACTGCAGGAGCCCCAGGTCAGCCAGGGCCTTCACACTCTCCCCCAGTCCCCAGGGTGTCATTCAGGCTCTGCAGAGGACTCAACAAACCCACCTAAGTGAGAAATTTCCCCTGTCCATGGCCAGCACTGAGGACATGGTTCCAAACTTACTGCATCTGCACAGGCCTGGAGCCAGGGCTGCCAGCACTGAGATAGCCCAGGTGCAACCTGGCTGCACTAAGGACTGCACCTCACCTCCCCTGAGCCTGACTCTGCTGCACCTCACCCTGGGCATTGCAGGGCAGGGGACACAGTGGCAGAGAAAGTTACACCAAGTGATGTGCTTGTCTGTTTATTCTTACAGTCGCTTTGGATGAAATCCTGAAGCAGGACTTGGCCCTTGCTTCTGGCTGCTGGACCCATATGCTGATGTCCCCATGTGCTGATGTCCCCATTACTGATGTCCCCATCTGCTGATGTCCCCATGTCCTGATGTCCCCTGGCCTCAGTGGCTGTGCCGTGCCCAGCTGGGCTGGCAGCAGCAGTGGCAGCTGCTCCTGCTGGGTGCTGCTGGGCTGGAGCCCTGTGGTGCCAGCCCTGGTGTCTTTGGGGCAGGGACTGCTTTTCCCGGCTTGAATAAAGACGAGCACTTTGGCATTGCAGGCCTGGGCCGTGTCTGTGTGTCCTGCTGCTGCAGGGCTGCTGTGCCTGCTGCCCCTGGGGCTGCCACTGCCTTGGTGGCAGCAGAAGGCCCTGGGCATGGAGCTGGGGCTGAGCAGCGCCTGTGTCCCTGGGGATGCTCCTGCCCGGCCGTGCTTTGGGGACGCCGAGCCTGGCCCTGCCTGCTGGGCCAGGCTGGCTGGGCTGCCTGTGCTGGGGCTGCCCTATAGATGCTCCTTCCGGGGAGCAGGATCCTTATCCTGGTTCTGATGCTTATGGGTGTCCCTTGTCCCCAACAACCATGGCTTTGTGTGCATAGCTGTGTTGGGGGCTCTCTGCTGCGCCTGGCCTCGGTTCCCACCCAACCCATCCCAGATATCCTGGAGTTCCCACCACAATGGACTGGGGTCTCCATCTTCCTCATCAGTCCTTGAGCTGAGGTCTGCAGTGCACTCTCTGCTCAGTTCTCCCCCGTCTCCCAGGCCCACAGCACCAAATCCTCTTCCAGCCCACAGCCTCTGTCCTTTCTTCATCCCTTCTGGATGAGCCTGATCCTGCAGACCCAGCAGATCTCAGCATGCCTTCAAGGGAAACAAGTGTCCCAGGCTGACTCTCCAGGAGGTGATCTCTCCAACTGGTCACTTAGGCTACAATGTGAAAAAGTCCATTAAATATCTCCCATCAGGGCAAAAGCCAGGTGTCTTCTCCTCTCTGGCAGCTCAGATTGGTGTTGCCACATCCTTCACTTCCTAAGGCCAGTGGTCTCAGCATTCCTGTGAGTGCAGACCCAGCCCTGCAGAGACAATTATTGGGTTTTGGGGCTGGCCCTGCTCCCTCCCTGCTGCAGGGCCAGAGGCTGAGGGGCCTCCTGGGGCTGTTGCAATCAATGGCACCGTTGTCCCCATGCAACACCTCTTGTGACACCCGCGGCACAGCGGCACCGGACTGTGGGGCCGGCAGGGAAATGCTTGGGATGGGCACAGGAACCGGTGGGTGCCAGCACCAGCCCAGTTCTTGTGACAGTCCTTGCCAGGCAGGAGGAGTCTGTGCCATGTGCCCAAGTTATCAGCTCCCTCTCCAGGAGTTTGGCTGAGCAATCTGGTTGCCCCCAGATTGCAGAGCCTGAGTTTCTGGGGATTTGGAACCTGGTGCGTCAACAGTGCCTCAACATTTTTCCCTGCATAACCGTGAGGTATGAAGTCACAGTGACAAGGTGACAATTAAGAAAAACACAGGAAATGGATTCTGCATCCTCAGCAGAAACAGAGGGTCCAACTGCCCAGATTACTGATGGTTTACTGGGAAGGTTTTTTCTGAAGATAAGTGGAAAAGGTTCTGCTCTGTGCCAGAGCAGCAGGTTGGTGCTGGTTTCCAATGAGCAGGGTCTGAGTCTGTGTCCCTGGATGTATCCAGCACACCACAGAACCACAAGGAGTTCTTAAACAAGGCAGGATGACACAAGACCTTGGGCTTGGAATCCTTCTCAGAGGTGTCAGAAGAGGAACCCAAAACCTCCTTTTCTTTAGTGCAGAGGGGAAACAGAGAAAGGAACTTTTGGGCTGGACATCTTGAGTACTCAAGAGACTTCAGCCTGTCCTATGTGCTCTCCTCACATATATGTTCCAGAGAGCAGCAGGCACAACAGAAATGAATTAAATGGATGAAAAAATAGAGGATTTAAGTGATACTGCAGTGAAACTGTGCCGTGGATGTTGAATTTTCCTATAAACAGAATGAAGATGAAAAAAGACAGAAGTCAAACCTTTTGATACAAGTATTTTTTTTCCTCTACTGAGATCATGAGTCACATGTGAGTTCTCCTGGCTGTGCAGAGGCTCCTCACTGCCCCATACCTTTAAGGAATGGCTCCTGCTGCAGGTTTCGCAGATGGGACTGGAGCTGGGACCTTCGAACAAAGCTGTGGCTATTTTAGAGATGAGGCTTTGCCCCTATCACCATGGCTCCTTACCCCATGTCTTTCTGAGTCCACAGCACTGTGCACAGGAGCCCTGCTGGGGAGGAGGAGAAAAAGGGAGGAAGGGAAATCCTGCTCCACCCTCAGAGTCTTGCCTTATAATAAAGCCTCTGTTCTGGCCTTATTACCAAGCAGTGCAAGATAGCCCAGGAGCCCAGTCCTCAGGGGGACAGGGTGCCCAAAGTCTAGGCTAGCTCGAGGCCGATGCTGCAGGCTAACCCCCTTATCAAGCTGGGTGATTATCAGCTCTTTAGTGACTGCAAGCTCTCTTAGCATCTCAGCTCTTGCTTGCAAGGTAGGTTGCCCTTGGCTGAGGCTGCAGCAGACGGCGAGAGAGGAGGAGTTCCTGGCATTCCACAGCGATTGTTTTACTGGGGGAATCTGTGAAGGGTCCAGCGACAGCTCTTCTTCAGTCGAATGGGCTAAAGTAGGCCCCTTTTATAGGGTTAAGGGGGATCCAGACTTAAATAGTAAGGGTTAAGTAACATGGCCTATAGGGTTACAGAGATAAGCTATGGGGCGGGGGTCAGAGAGACAGGAACTTATGTTGCTGTCTCAGCAGTTCCTATTGTTCAGTCCTCCATGGGGCTTTACCTAGGTCCATGGGGTTTACTACACTGCCTTGTGCAGGGATAGAGGCATCAGACATGTTGGAGAATCCCTGCTGAAGTCTGCTGAGGGGAGGTCCTCAGTGTGTCTCAATAAAGCGCTATAAACATCACCAAACTTCCACCAGAAAACTTCCCCTGGATGTTGGAGACAGGGAACAATTGGCAGCCCAGGGACATGGGGACAACTCTGGGCTGGATCTGCTGCCTTTCCCAGCCCAGAGCCATACCTGGGATCTCAGGGACACTTCAACAGCTCCCAGAGCTTTTCAGAGCCCAGGTAGACTCAGAGTGGGGCAAGGCCCAGCCTGGGCTCCAGCCAGTCTCAGGTGTGCCCAGACAATGGAGGGGATTCTCAGGGTGTGCACAATGAACATACAAACACAGATGTGTAGCTTGAGATTCCCAGGAGGAGCCATGCCCTGCTACATGTGCACATATGGAACATCCCTGCAGAAAACCCAGGGAGCTCATTTCCCACCAGCAGCAGGACTGTGCCTCCCTTGAGCTCATCCTCACTTGTGCTGAGCCTCCCCCATGAGAAAGGACAATCACCAACCTGTGATTGTCAGGTTGTGACAGGAAAGAAGGGGCCTGAGAAAATAAAGAAGTCTGGGCCTATAAAAAGCAGGACATGGATTCTGCTTCACAGGAGTGAGCATCTGCAGGGCAGCCCCAGCACAGGCAGCCCAGCCAGCCCGGCCCAGCAGGCAGGGCCAGGCTCAGCGTCCCCAAAGCACGGCCAGGCAGGAGCATCCCCAGGGACACAGGCGCTGCTCAGCCCCAGCTCCATGCCCAGGGCCTTCTGCTGCCACCAAGGCAGTGGCAGCCCCAGGGGCAGCAGGCACAGCAGCCCTGCAGCAGCAGGACACACAGACACGGCCCAGGCCTGCAATGCCAAAGTGCTCGTCTTTATTCAAGCTGGGAAAAGCAGCCCCTGCCCCAAAGACACCGGGGCTGGCACCACAGGGCTCCAGCCCAGCAGCACCCAGCAGGAGCAGCTGCCACTGCTGCTGCCAGCCCAGCTGGGCACGGCACAGCCACCGAGGCCAGGGAACATCAGGACATGGGGACATCAGCACATGGGGACTTCAGGAGGTACTTCTCAGGAGCCAGAAGCGAGGGCCATGTCCTGCTTGGGAACTTCAGGTTCTCGACGCCAAATACTGTAAGAAGCAAACAGACAAGCACATCACTTGGTGTAACTTTCCCTGCCACTGTGTCCCCTGCCCTGCAATGCCCAGGGTGAGGTGCAGCAGAGTCAGGCTCAGGGGAGGTGAGGTGCAGTCCTTAGTGCAGCCAGGTTGCACCTGGGCTATCTCAGTGCTGGCAGCCCTGGCTCCAGGGTTGTTCAGTTTAAGCAAAACTTGGGTCATGTCCCCGGTGCTGCCCAAGGATTGTCAAGGCTTCACTCTTTGCTGGCTTTGGAGGTCAGGCCTCTGCAGAGCCTGAATGAGGCCATGGGGACTGGGGGAGAGTGGGGAGGCCCTGGCTGGCCTGGGCCTGCTGCCGCCCTGTGAGGGGAGATCAAACCCACAAGGATTATTCTCTCCCTTCTTCAGCATCTCTCTCAGAGCATAAATGCAGGAAAATATTTATCATGAGTTGTCAAGAAAGGCATTGGTAACAGATCTTTCTGAGGAAAAAGGAGGAAAATCTTTCTTAGGCCAAGGATCTGGGCCTTACCTTCTGCAGCACAACAAGCCTGGAGCACATGATCCTGCACGATGTGTACCAGTAGGGCAATAATGCTTGAGGCAGAATCCCCGTTTTAACCTGCATTTCTCTGCATTGCCTGTTCCCATGGGAAAGACACACACAGAACAATTAAAGTAATAATCTGAGAGGTCAGACTGTGGGTATAGACAGGCTGATGCTCCTGGTGCTACGCATTTCAGGCCAAGAGGAAGGCTCAGCTTCCTCAAGGGTTCAGATCCAATCCCCCCACAGCCACATCTCCAATTGCAATGTGTCTCACCTGGAAGGTCCCTGTCCCCCTAAACTGGAGGCACAGCAGAGCAGAGAGTAGAAAGGACCAACGTGAGGTTGAGGAAGAGCCAGGCTGTCTGCCAGCTGCATTCCTACCTCTGCCTGGATCAGCAGAGCTGGTGTTTCTGATGGACCCAAATCAGTGTCCATTAGAAACTCACTCAAGAAAACACCTTTGACCCCAGCCCCCTGTTACCTTCTCATCATTCCCACAAACACAGTCACTTCCAGGGACACTGAATTCCCACTGCGTGGTGTTTAATCTTTCCACCTTTTCCCTTCTGCCCTTCTCACCTGCAGCACCCTGGACCAACAGGAGAACCAGGGGGAAGAGCAGGAAGAGGATCCTCATGGCTGCTGCTCCTCTGGGGTCTTCACAGAGCTGCAGAGGGGACACCAAGGTAATGGGGACAAGCAGGACCCTGAGTGGGCAGGATTCCAGGGAGAGACTCCACACTCACCTCCCTGAGAAAGGCTCTGATGTTGAGGCAGCAGCAAAGCCAAGAGCAATGGCTGTGTGCAGATGGCCTTGGGGCCAGGCAATGCTGCAGTGCCCCAAGCAGGCTGGGTTTATAGCAGTGCTGGTGGGTGGGACAGGCCCCAGTTGCTGCTGGCACAAGTGGCCTGGGCCAAGCCGGGAGTGCCCCATGGCTGTGGGGGTGCTGGGGCTGGCCCTGCTCCCTCCCTGCTGCAGGGCCAGAGGCTGAGGGGCCTCCTGGGGCTGTTGCAATCAATGGCACCGTTGTCCCCATGCAACACCTCTTGTGACACCCGCGGCACAGCGGCACCGGGCTGGGCAGGAGAGGGATGGGATGGACAGGAGAGGTGGGTTGGGTCTGGGAAGAGTAGAAATGAGGAAATGGTTTCCCTCCTTGTGGTCTCTCATTCTATCTCTTCCATACTCAGAGTGGGATGTGGAAGATCTGAGTGAATATTGCAATTGTACTCAGCTTTGTACAGTGAGAGCAAAGGTTTCCCATTCATTTCACTCCACAGTTCTCTTGGGGAGTTTGGAAATGAGATGGAGAAAATAAAATTTCCTGCACTCCCTCTTTCCCTTTTCTTCCCCCCGTGTGCCCTTGGTAAGCCCTGAGCTTGTTTTCCACACCTCCATCAGTCTGGCTCCAGATGTTCTGGGCCAAGGAGCCCCTGAGCTGGGGGAGCAGCACTTCAGTGCAGAGGGAAAGGGAGCTTGAGGGAACAGCCCCAGAGTCAGTGCAGGACAGGTGAGCACAGCTGAAGGAAAAGCCAAGGAAGGCAGCAGTCCTAGGGTGATGTTATGATGCTTGAATCCCCATTTGTGTGTTCTGTTTATGCTGGATATTATGTTCTGTGCCCTTCAAGCCTGGTTCTGAAGAGTGAAAGTTTTGTTTTGGTTTCTTATCAGCCACTCCCCCACGGCTGGCTGGACACACAGACAGGCCAGTACATAGTGCTGCTTTTGCTTTTTGCTTGGCTTTTGCTCTTTCTCTTGCTCTTGCTTTTGCTTTGCTACTGCATTGTTATTGCTTTTTCCTTCTGCTCATTCCTTAGTTCAGCTAAACTGTCCGAATTTTTCCCTGGACTGTTTTTCCTTTCCCATTTCTGGAACCACTCAAACCTGCTCTGGACTGGGACCTGGGAAACACTGAGAGTTTGCACCTTGTGGCTGCCCCAGCTACCCGAGCACCGGGGGGACTGATAACAGAGTGACCACCCCCAGGAGAGACTTTCTGAATTTGTCATCTTTATCAGAGCGGTGGTAGAGTGGTGCCATCCAGTATTGCTCATTTTGTGTGCTGTGGGGTGGTTTGCCTGTTAAATAAACAGGTTCTTTCCAAGGAACTTCTCTCCAAGGAATCTTTCCCAAACCCATTGCGGGGAGCGGCCATCTGGGTTTGCTGCCTAGAGGAGACCCGTTTTGGAGTTTTTCTCCCAAATTTGCCCTAAACCATGGCACCAGGATGGACTGAACATCCCTCACCGAATCCTCCAGATCTGGAAAGCAATAGTGGTGCAGACAGTATTGGAGTCAGTCTCTTCCCCCGGGTAACAATTGACCCGTCCAGAAGAAATGGTTTGAAATAGCACCACGGAAGGATTTGATTGCGTATTAGGAATAATTTCTTGGCAGAAAGGGTGATGGTTGTTTAGAACATGATGCACAGGGAAGGGGTGGTATCAACATTCCTGCAGGGAATTTAAAAGCTGTGTGGATATGGCACTTGAGCTCATGGTTTAGTATTGGGGTTGGAATTCCTGGGAGAATGGTTGGACTCAATATTCTTAGAGGCCTTTTCAAACATCAGAAATGTTATGGGTCTGATTCTTGAGAGGGAAAGTCTCCAGTAAAGCAGGCAGGGTCCCCAGCTGCTCCCAACCAAGCCCTGCAGCAGCAGGACACACAGACACGGCCCAGGCCTGCAATGCCAAAGTGCTCGTCTTTATTCAAGCCGGGAAAAGCAGCCCCTGCCCCAAAGACACCGGGGCTGGCACCACAGGGCTCCAGCCCAGCAGCACCCAGCAGGAGCAGCTGCCACTGCTGCTGCCAGCCCAGCTGGGCACGGCACAGCCACCGAGGCCAGGGAACATCAGCACATGGGGACATCAGCACATGGGGACATCAGCACATGGGTCCAGCAGCCAGAAGCGAGGGGCTTGTTCTGCTTGGGAATTTCAGGGTCTCAGCCCCAGAGACTGCAAGAAGAGAGGAAACAAGCACATCACCAGGTATAACATTCCCTGCCACTGTGTCCCCTGCCCTGCAATGCCCAGGGTGAGGTGCAGCAGAGTCAGGCTCAGGGCAGGTGAGGTGCAGTCCTTACTGCAGCCAGGTTGCACCTGACCTATCTCAGTGCTGGCAGCCCTGGCTCCAGGGCTCTGCAGATGCAGCCAGACCAGGATCCTGTCCTCAGTGCTGCCTGAGAACAGGGAATATTTCAGTCCTTGGTGTCTTTGGTGAGTGGGGAGGCCCTGGCTGACCTGGGGCTGTTGCTTCCCCTCTCAGGGCAGCTCCAAGCCCTTTCCCATCCCTCCTCTCAGCTCAGACTTCAATCCTGAAGGTCCCTGAGCCTTTAGCTTCTTGGGGCCCTTAAACACCTTCTGCCATGACAGCAACTTTTGTCATTCCAAAACTTACTTTTTGCAGCAATAGAAGAACCTGGAACATTTTCCTTTGATGACAAAGGGAAACTGGCATTTCAAAAATCCACAGTATCCATTTTCTCTCTCACACTGTTTCTTGTTTGTTGGCTCCAAGGAGGATCCTGCTCAGTGAAAGAGGGCAAAGTGAGCGTGGCATAAACGTCAAAAATGTGTTTGGTTCCAGAGCAGCTGCTGCTGGCTCTGAGTCCCAGTCTAGTATGGAAACTGAGCACCAAATCCAACATTTTAAACTCTCCATTTAGAGTTCATTTTTTCTACGGCAACATGTCTGTATGGAGAAAGTCAGAGGGAAAGATCAGCAGGAGCTAGAGGAGTTGCTGTGCTGGATCCTCAGCTGCCCAGACCTTCCTCACAGAAAATCCATCCCAAACATTATAAATACCTGAGAATTTTGGCCGATTACCAGGACCAGGAAAACCCCTCAGGTGGGGGTTCCCACCTCAGCCATCTCCCCTCTGTGCCTCTCACCTACAGCACTGTTCACCAGCAGGAGGAAGAAGGGGAAGAGCAGGTAGAGGATCCGCATGGCTGATGCCTGTCCTGGCTCTTCTTGGGGGCTACAGAGGGAACACACCAAGAACCAAAGCAGGGTCAAGGATTTAGGGGAATCTCTGTGCCTGGAGAGGCCAAGTTAAATCAAGTCTTATCAAATGTTGATCATTGTCCAAGCCAGCCCAAAGCTTCCTGCACAAACACCCTGCAAAATCCCCTGCAGTCAGGAAAGTCTTCCCAGCTCAGCTGGCAAGTATCCATCCTCAACTCCAGAGCATTCCCAGGATTCCCAGCCAGCCCACTCCCCATCCCAGTGCAGAACTGACCCAGGGAGGAGCAAGAGGGCAGGGAAGGGTCTTGGTGGGCTGGCAGTGACTGCCCAGTGACGTACCTGAGAAAGGTGTTGGTTCAGAGCACACCAAGGTCTGTCTGTAACAAACCAAGCTGGAACCTCTTGTGTGAAGAGTCCAGCTCAGGGAGTGTCACTGTGCCCCAAGCACGCTGGGTTTATAGCAGTGCTGGTGGGTGGGACAGGCCCCAGTTGCTGCTGGCACAAGTGGCCTGGGCCAAGCCGGGAGTGCCCCATGGCTGTGGGGGTGCTGGGGCTGGCCCTGCTCCCTCCCTGCTGCAGGGCCAGAGGCTGAGGGGCCTCCTGGGGCTGTTGCAATCAATGGCACCGTTGTCCCCATGCAACACCTCTTGTGACACCCGCGGCACAGCGGCACCGGGCTCTGGGGCCAGCAGGGAAATCCTTGGGATGGGCACAGGAACTGGGGGGTGCAGGCACAGGAACCAGTGCAGCCCTGGGGGAACAGAATCCTTCTTGCATGGGCTCACAGGATCAACTCTTCAATGGTTTTGGGTTAGAAGGGACCAGAAAGAGCATCTCATTCCACCCCCACCTTGGGCAGGGACCCCTTCCACTATCCCAGGATGTTCCAGGCCTTGTCTAAAATGGCCCTGGACAATTCCAGGCGTCCAGGGGCAGCCACAGCTTCTCTGGGCAATTTGTGCCTGGGACTGTCCACCCTCACAGGGAAGAATTTCTTCCCAACATCCCATCTAACCCTGCTTCCTGTCTTTGTGAAACCATTCCCTCTTCTCCCGTCCTTTTCCTATGTCTCTCCTCCTCCGATTGAAGAACCAGTAGGCGTGGGATGTGCAAAAACTCACAAAACATGGAAAATAACTTTGGACACTGCAAGAACATCTGATTAGATAACAGATATGTGCACCTGCCATGTGAGGGGGATAAGCAGGGTTGTCTCTAGTGACTGTTCAGATAAAATGAGAGCAACACCAGGATAGATGACAAGTTCTGTAAACCAGGGGATCCAACTAAACTGTGCCTCCTTCTAATGCCAACCAAGGTGAAGAAATACAAGCTGGATGCAGCCATCATTTGTGAATCCAGTGTGTTTGATGTCAGCCATGCCACTGGGAGAAGTGACAGTCCTTGCCATGCAGGAGGGTCTGTGACATGTGCCCAAGTTGGCAGCTGCTTCTCCAGGTGATTGGAAGAACAATCTGGTCCCCCAAACTACAAGGGGCAAGGTGCTGGGGATTTGCAAGTGGAACATCTTGGCATTTTCTCATGAACAATCCTGAGATTTGAAGTCAAAGTGACAAGGTGACAATGATAAAAACTGTGGGTGATGGATTCTGGATGCTCAGCAGAAGCAGAGGCACCACCTGCACACATCACTGATGGTGGGTTCACTGGGAGGGTTTCTTGAAAGGACTCAGAAAAGGTTCCACTCTGTGCCAGAGCAGCAGGTTGGTGCTGGTTTCCATTGAGCAGGGTCTGTGTGTGTGTCCGTGTGTCCCAGGATGTGTCCCTGTGTCCCTGCATGTGTCCCTGTGTCCCTGCATGTGTCCTGCAAACCACAGCACCACAGGGTCCTTACACAAGGTGCGATGACGTATAGTGCTGGGTTGGGAATCCTTGTCTTATGCGTCAGAAGAGGAAACCAAAGCCTCCTTTTCTCTGGTACAGGAGGAGAAAGTGGGAAAAGAACTTTTGGGCTACTGCTGACTCCAGCCTGGCCTTTGTGCTCTTCCCGTCCTGATGCTGCAAGGAGCAGCAGGAGGAATAATCATTTCTATCATCAAAAGTATAGAAAGATGGAGGAGTTGAGTGAGTCTACCGTGAAAATGTGCTGTGGATACTGAGTATTCTATATGGATATAATACAGATGAAAGAGGACAAATCAAACCTTTTGATTCAGGTAATTATTTTACCCCTATCAAGCTCATGAATCACGTGTGCATTGTCTGTAGGTCTATGTTGTCCTCAATGACATCCCCCACACCACATCACTTTAAGGAATGGTTCCTGCTGCAGTTTTTGCAGCTGGGACTGGAGCTGGGACCTTGGGATAAAGCTTAGGCTATTTTATGGATGAGGCTTTGCCACTATGTCCACAGTTCCCAGTCCATGTATTTCTGACATAGAAGTTGTGTCTGGAGAACAGATTGATATCTGGGCCTATAAACACCAGGACAAGGTTCCTGTTTCCCCAGAGGGAGCATCTGCAGGGCAGCCCCAGCACAGGCAGCCCAGCCAGCCCGGCCCAGCAGGCAGGGCCAGGCTCAGCGTCCCCAAAGCACGGCCAGGCAGGAGCATCCCCAGGGACACAGGCGCTGCTCAGCCCCAGCTCCATGCCCAGGGCCTTCTGCTGCCACCAAGGCAGTGGCAGCCCCAGGGGCAGCAGGCACAGCAGCCCTGCAGCAGCAGGACACACAGACACGGCCCAGGCCTGCAATGCCAAAGTGCTCGTCTTTATTCAAGCCGGGAAAAGCAGCCCCTGCCCCAAAGACACCGGGGCTGGCACCACAGGGCTCCAGCCCAGCAGCACCCAGCAGGAGCAGCTGCCACTGCTGCTGCCAGCCCAGCTGGGCACGGCACAGCCACCGAGGCCAGGGGACATCAGCACATGGGGACATCAGCAGATGGGGACATCAGCGCATGGGGACATCACCTCATGGGCCCTGCAGCCGGAAGCGAGGGCCAAGTCCTGCTTCAGGATTTCATCCAAAGCGACTGTAAGAAGCAAACAGACAAGCACATCAGCTGGTGTAACCTTCCCTGCCACTGTGTCCCCTGCCCTGCAATGCCCAGGGTGAGGTGCAGCAGAGTCAGGCTCAGGGGAGGTGAGGTGCAGTCCTTAGTGCAGCCAGGTTGCACCTGGCCTATCTCAGTGCTGGCAGCCCTGCACAGATTCAGCAAACCCTTTATCATGTCCTCAGTGCTGCCACAGGACAGTGAAGGCTTCACTCTTTGGTGGCT
The DNA here is from genome assembly GCF_023055355.1 of Agelaius tricolor. Lineage (NCBI taxonomy): Eukaryota > Metazoa > Chordata > Aves > Passeriformes > Icteridae > Agelaius > Agelaius tricolor. The sequence goes on along the minus strand of NW_027269261.1, from coordinate 111,840,665 downwards.
TTGGTGAATGGGGGAGCCCTGGCTGACCTGGGCCTGTTTCAGCCCTACTCATGGAAGCTCAAAACAACACAAGGGCTTTTCCCTTCTCTTTTGGGCCTCTTTGACTTATTATAAAAGCAGAAGATATTTTATCAGAGGCTGGCCAGAAAGAAATTAGTAACAGATCCCTCTGGGGAAAAAGGAGGAAACTCTTCCTTCAGGCAGAGATTTGGTCCTTACCTAATGCAGCATACTTCGACTCTTGAGCATCTCCCAACAGCTCTCATAGGGTAGTTACAACGCCCAAAGCTGCAGAATCCACCTCTGCGCCTGCATGTAATTATATTTCCTGTTTCCATGGACAAAAGCACACACAAACCAATTACAGCAGCAAAAATCATAATAACAATATTAATAATTTTAATAACAATAATAATAATTCACTCAGCTGATGGATAATTAGTGTCACGTTTGAGCCCCAGGTAATGTCTCCACTCAAAAAATTCTGTGGCTCTCAGCCTTCGCTGAGAAGGGTAAGAGACTCCCAGAAAGGAAGTTCTGGATGCAGGCTTGGGGTCTGAAATCTTCCTGACCCACAGAACAAGGCAGGATTCTGTCTCCATGGCATTTCTTCCACCCAAATTGCTATTCAATTGGAAACACATTGGAGAAACCCCTTTGACCTCAGTCCTCCATTATCTTCTCAACACTCCCACAATCACGGTCTCATCCAGGGACACTCAATTCCCACTGCTGGGTGCTCACACTTTCCCTCATTTCCCCTCTTCCCCTCTCACCTGCAGCACCCTGGACCAACAGGAGGATCAGGGGGAAGAGCAGGAACAGGATCTTCATGGCTGCTGCCTCTCCTGGGTCTTCACAGGGCTGCAGAGGGGACACCAAGGCAATGGGGACAGGCAGGACCCTGAGTGGGGCAGGAGCCTGGGCTCTGTGGTTCACCAAACTGCAGAGGGGCTGCTTCCCAACTACAGCAGATGATATTTCCTCTCCATTTCTCTTTAAACACAATTCTTAGTTTTGTGCCACTCTCCAAACTTTGAGTGTGTTTCATGTCTGTTTCATGTCTTTGGGAGTGTTTCATGTTTCACGTTTCATGCCTTTTGGAAATTGATTACCACAATTGATTTTTTAAATTCATGTCCTGGAAGGTTTCCAAAGATCTTTCCTCCAAGAAGGGGCACCACACCAGGGGCCAATTGTTTCCCATGCATTGAATATACATGGCCAGTGAAATGTGGGGGATAACAGAGGAAAAATTGCTACCCAATGTTATGGGACAAGCTCTCTTTCAGTTCTTCAGGTTTCATGGATCAAACACGTGCCCCAAACACCCTGCCCAACCAACTCAGCTTCACAGAGCTCAAGAAATTCCTCCCAGCTCAGCTTGGCAGTGCCTATCCCCAATTCCAGAGCATTCTCAAAATTCCCAGCAAGGATATTCCCCAGCCCCACACTTGCTGCCCCTCTCCTGTACAGCACTGACCCAGGGAGGAGTCAGAGGGCAGTGAAATGCCCAGAAATGGGAACAGAAATCAACCTTTGCAGCTACTGAAAGCCTGAAATGATGGGTAAGCTCTGTACTGCTGGGCACTACAGGAAAAGACTCTCCTGACTTTCCAAGGGAAGCCTCATTCCCACAGGAAAGAAGGTCCTGGGTCCCTCCTGCAGCATCAGGGCACTGTTCCAGACTATCCTGTACTTAGGAAACTTCTGTTTCACCTTCCACATGTTCTTAGACTCACAGGAAGGCTTTTGTTGTTTTTCCCAAAAAATCTCTGCTGGCCGAAGTTTGCCCCTAGACACTTCCAATAATTTTTCCTTTAGGAGATGCTGCTCTGTTGGGCTTTGAGCTGAGACCCTGAATGGGCAGAATTCCAGGGAAAGACCCCACACTCACCTGCCTGGAGAAGGTCTGGGTGTTGAGGCAGCAGCAAAGCCAAGAGCAATGGCTGAGTGCAGATGGCCTTGGGGCCAGGCAATGCTGCAGTGCCCCAAGCAGGCTGGGTTTATAGCAGTGCTGGTGGGTGGGACAGGCCCCAGTTGCTGCTGGCACAAGTGGCCTGGGCCAAGCCGGGAGTGCCCCATGGCTGTGGGGGTGCTGGGGCTGGCCCTGCTCCCTCCCTGCTGCAGGGCCAGAGGCTGAGGGGCCTCCTGGGGCTGTTGCAATCAATGGCACCGTTGTCCCCATGCAACACCTCTTGTGACACCCGCGGCACAGCGGCACCGGGCTGTGGGGCCACCAGGGAAATCCTTGGGATAGGCACAGGAACTGGTGGGTGAAGACACCAGGGACATGTGGGACTTGCAGGAGCAGCACAGGGATCCCAGTTCCCCAGAGGGAGCATCTGCAGGGCAGCCCCAGCACAGGCAGCCCAGCCAGCCCGGCCCAGCAGGCAGGGCCAGGCTCAGCGTCCCCAAAGCACGGCCAGGCAGGAGCATCCCCAGGGACACAGGCGCTGCTCAGCCCCAGCTCCATGCCCAGGGCCTTCTGCTGCCACCAAGGCAGTGGCAGCCCCAGGGGCAGCAGGCACAGCAGCCCTGCAGCAGCAGGACACACAGACACGGCCCAGGCCTGCAATGCCAAAGTGCTCGTCTTTATTCAAGGCAGGAAAAGCAGCCCCTGCCCCAAAGACACCGGGGCTGGCACCACAGGGCTCCAGCCCAGCAGCACCCAGCAGGAGCAGCTGCCACTGCTGCTGCCAGCCCAGCTGGGCACGGCACAGCCACCGAGGCTAGGGGACATCAGCACATGGGGACATCAGCACATGGGGACATAAGCACATGGGTCCAGCAGCCAGAAGCAAGGGCCTTGTCATTTCAGGGTCTCAACCCCAAAGTCTGTAAAAAGAAAAGAGACAAGCACATCAGCTGGTGTAACTTTCCCTGCCACTGTGTCCCCTGCCCTGCAATGCCCAGGGTGAGGTGCAGCAGAGTCAGGCTCAGGGCAGGTGAGGTGCAGTCCTTACTGCAGCCAGGTTGGCCCTGGGCTATCTCAGTGCTGGCAGCCCTGGCTCCAGGCCTGTGCAGATGCAGCCAGACCTGGATCATGTCCTCAGTGCTGCCCAAGGACTGGGAATGTTTCCCTCTTTGGTGGCTTTGGTGAATGGGGAAGCTCTGGCTGACATGGGCCTGTGGAGTCCTCATTTAGAGCAGCTCCAAACCCATCAAGGACTTTTCTCTTTTTTTTTTTTTTGGCATCTTTCACAAAGCATAATTGCAGGAGGGTATTTTCAGCTGTTGGCAAGAAGGAAATTTGTAACAGATCTTTCTAGGGAAAAAGAAGGAAACTTTCCCCTGCCAGGATTGCAGAGCTTACCCTCTGCAGCAGATGGTCTGTCCTGTACATCTACCAATGGGCCTTGCAGGGGGGACACATCTCCCAAAGGAACAGTATCCTCTTCGCTGTTTGCATCGGAGTTCACTTCCTATTTCCACAAGGAAAGGCACACATGGAACCATTGAAGCAACAATCAGGGAGAGCAGTGTTGTTATAGTCAGGCTGATGCTCCCCATGCATTTCAGGCCAAGGGCTCAGCTCCAAGCCCCACAGTCACATCTCCAATTGCAATGTGTCTCACCTGGAAGGTTCCTGTGACCCTAAACTGGAGACACAGTGGAACAGAGGGTGGAAAGGACCAGTGTGAGGTTTAGGAAGAGCCATGCTGGCTCCAGCTGTGCTCCCACCTCTGCCTGCACCCGCACAGCTCCCAGGCAGGAAGGCACTCCTCACATCCCTGTCTTGCCTGTGCCATGATTTGTGTGACCTCTGATGGAAAGTCCTTTTCCAGCCCTTACAGGGATCATCCCTTGAGGCAATGAGGTTTTGGGACACTCAGTGGATGAAGCCCTGGGTAAGAAGTGTCACCTCCGTACCCCAGGAAACCTCCCCCATCCAAACACCCCATGGGGCCCTCTGCCATCCCTGTGCAGGGCAAGAGAACATCCAGAGAGTCCCAAAATGGAACAGCTGGGTGCAGGCTTGGAGCCTGAAACCAAACCCCTTCTCAACCCACAGAACAAGCCAGGATTCTGTCTCCATGGGCTCTCTCCAACCCAAACTGGTGCCTAGCTGTAAACTGACTTGAAAAACCCCTTTGATCTCAATCCCTTGTTTCCTTCTCATCACCTCCACAAACACAGTCACTTCCAGGGATATTGAATTACCTTGGTGGCTGCTCACACTTTCCCTCATTTCCCCTCTTCCCCTCTCACCTGTAGCACCCTGGACCAACAGGAGGATCAGGGGGAAGAGCAGGAACAGGATCTTCATGGCTGCTGCCTCTTCTGGGTCTTCACAGGGCTGCAGAGGGGACACCGAGGCAATGGGGACATGCAGGACCCTGAGTGGGGCAGGAGCCTGCAGCTCAGCAAAGGGCAGAGTGGTTGCCTCCAACCACATCTCATCATTGTTCCTCTACCTTTCTTTTTAAAAACAATTCTCAGGGGTGTGACTGCCTTCAAACTTTGGGAGTATTCCACTGTCTCAGTCTCTGAGAAATCAATAACCTACACTGAATCAATTACCTTCCTTACAAGTCTTCTAAAACCTTTTCCCAGGGCACAGACAGCAGAACTGGCACCCACTGTTGCTGACAAAATCAAAATAAATGGCAAGCGAAATTTGGGAAATGCAGAGATAAAATTGCCATTGAAAGTTATGGCAATACAGGGCTGTCCCTGCTTTGGGCTTTATGTGTCAAACACATTCCCAAAACACCCTGACAAATCCCCTCTGCTTCCCTGGGATCAAGAATATTCTCCCAGCTCATCTTGGCAATGCCCATCCCCAATTCCAGAGCATTCTCAAGATTCCTGGCAAGGAATTTCCCCAGCCCCAAAATTGCGGTGCCTGCCCTGGGCAGCACTGACCCAGGGAGCAGCCAGAGGGCAGGGAAATGCCCAGAAATGGGAACAGAAATCAACCTTTGCAGCTACAGAAAGCCTGAAATGATGGGAAATCTCGGTACTGATTTGGGAAAAGTGCCTTCCCTGTTTTGATAAGGAACTCCCCATTCTCCCAACAATGCTCTCATCTGCCTCTTGCAGCAAGGGCTCCAACAAGTCTCTCCTGACTTAGGAAACCAAAATTTATCTTCCCACATGTTCTGGACTCATAGTCTTCTATTAAGACTTTTATTCTGTTTCCCAGGCATCTCTGATGACCAAGTTTTACACCTGGATACTTCCAGCAGTTTGTGCTTCAGGAGATGCAGCTCTGTTGGGCTTTGAGCTGAGACCCTGAGTGGGCAGAATTCCAGGGAAAGACCCCACACTCACCTGCCTGGAGAAGGTCTGGGTGTTGAGGCAGCAGCAAAGCCAAGAGGAATGGCTGTGTGCAGATGGCCTTGGGGCCAGGCAATGCTGCAGTGCCCCAAGCACGCTGGGTTTATAGCAGTGCTGGTGGGTGGGACAGGCCCCAGTTGCTGCTGGCACAAGTGGCCTGGGCCAAGCCGGGAGTGCCCCATGGCTGTGGGGATGCTGGGGCTGGCCCTGCTCCCTCCCTGCTGCAGGGCCAGAGGCTGAGGGGCCTCCTGGGGCTGTTGCAATCAATGGCACCGTTGTCCCCATGCAACACCTCTTGTGACACCCGCGGCACAGCGGCACCGGGCTGGGCAGGAGAGGGATGGGATGGACAGGAGAGGTGGGTTGGTGTTGGGAAGAGTAGAAATGAGGAAATGCTTTCCCTCCTTGTGGTCTCCCATTTTATCTCTTCCATGCTCACAGTGGCATGTGGAAAATCAGACTGAATGTTGCAATTGTGCTCAGCCTTGTACAGTGAGGGGAAAGCTTTGCCACTCATTTAACCTCCACAGCTCTTTTGGGGAGTTTGGAAATGAGATGGAGAAAACATTTCCTGCACTCCCTCTTGCCCTTTATTTCCCCCAATGTGCCCTTGGTAAGCCCTGAGCTCGTTTTCCACACCTCCATCAGTCTGGATCCAAATGTTCTGGGCCAAGGAACCCCTGGGCTGGGGGAGCAGCACTTCAGTGCAGAGGGAAAGGGAGCTTGAGGGAACAGCCCCAGAGTCAGTGTCAGGCCAGGTGAGCACAGCTGAAGGAAAAGCCAAGGTAAGCAGGGATGATCTGAACATCCTTCAGCAAATCCTCCAGGTCTGGAAAGCAATGTCAGTGCAGACAGTTTTGGGGTCAGTCTCTTCTCCCAGGTAACAATTGACAGGACCAGAGGAAATGGTCTGTAATAGCACTAGGAAATGATTAGACTGGGTATTAGGAATAATTTCCTTTAGGAAATGGTAATGGCTTTTTGGGACATGCTGCCCAGGGCAGTGGTGGTGTCACCATTCCTGCAGGGAATTGAAACGCTGTGTGGATATGGTGCTTGTGCCCATGGTTTAGTGTTGGGGTTGGAGTTCCTGGGGGAATGCTTGGATTCACTATTCTTAGAGGTCTGTTCCAATATCAGAAATGTTATGGGTCTGATTCTTAAGAGGGAAAATCTCCAGTGAAGCAGGCAGGGTCCCCAGCTGCTCCCAACCAAGCCCTGCAGCAGCAGGACACACAGACACGGCCCAGGCCTGCAATGCCAAAGTGCTCGTTTTTATTCAAGCCGGGAAAAGCAGCCCCTGCCCCAAAGACACCGGGGCTGGCACCACAGGGCTCCAGCCCAGCAGCACCCAGCAGGAGCAGCTGCCACTGCTGCTGCCAGCCCAGCTGGGCACGGCACAGCCACCGAGGCCAGGGGACATCAGCACATGGGGACATCAGCACATGGGGACATCAGGAGGTGATTTTCAGGAGCCAGAAGCGAGGGCCATGTCCTGCTTGGGAATTTCAGGGTTTCATCCCCAGCGACTGTAAGAATAAAAGAGACAAGCACATCACCAGGTATAACATTTCTCGCCACTCTCTCCCCTGCCCTGCAATGCCCAGGGTGAGGTGCAGCAGAGTCAGGCTCAGGGCAGGTGAGGTGCAGTCCTTAGTGCAGCCAGGATGCACCTGGGCTATCTCAGTGCTGGCAGCCCTGGCTCCAGGCCTGTGCAGATGCAGCCAGACCTGGATCATGTCCTCAGTGCTGCCCAAGGACTAGGAATGTTTCCCGCTTTGGTGGCTTTGGTGAGTCCCCTGCAGAACATGAATGAGCCCTCTGGGATTGGGGGAGAGTGGGGAGGCCCTGGCTGATCTGGAGCTTTTGCTGCCTCTCTCAGGGCAGCTCCAAGCACCTTGCCTTCCCTCCCCTTCTTTCTGCCTTCAGTCCTCAGGGGCACCAAGCCTTTAGCTACTCAAGGGGCCTTTAAACACCTTCTTCCACTACAGCAGCTTTTGTAATTCCAAAACTTACTTTTTGCAGCAAAAGAAGAACGTGGAGCATCTTCCTATAATGACAAAGGGGAACCTGCACTTCACAAAGCCACAGTACCCATTTACTCGCTGACATTCTGCCCTGTTTGTTGGCTCCAAGGAGGATCCTGCTCAGGGAAAAAAGGCAAAGTGAGTGTGGTATAAATGTCAAAAATATGTCTGGCTCCAGAGCAGCTGCTGCTGGGTCTGAGTCCCAGTCTACTATGGAAACTGAGCACCAAAACCAACATTTTAAACTCTTCAGTCAAGATCTCATTTTTCTACAGTAACGTGTGCATGTGGGGAAAGACAGAGGGAAAGATCAGCAGGATGTACAGGAGTTGCTGTGCTGGAGCTCAGCTGCCCAGACCTTCCTCACAGAAAATCCATCCCAAATGTCATAAATACCTGAGAATTGTGGTCACTTACCAGGACCTGGAAAACCCCTCAGGTGGGGGTTCCCACCTCAGCCATCTCCCCTCTGTGCCTCTCACCTGCAGCGCTGTTCACCAGCAGGAGGAACAAGGGGAAAAGCAGGTAGAGGATCCGCATGGCTGATGCCTGTCCTGGGTCTTCTCGGGGCTGCAGAGGGAACACACCAAGAACCAAAGCAGGGTCAAGGATTTAGGGGAATCTCTGTGCCTGGAGAGGCCAAGTTAAATCAAGTCTTATCAAATGTTGTCCATTGCCCAAGCCAGCCCAAAGCTTCCTGCACAAACACCCTGCAAAATCCCCTGCAGTCAGGAAAGTCTTCCCAGCTCAGCTGGCAAGTATCCATCCTCAACTCCAGAGCATTCCCAGATTTCCAGCCAGCCCACTCCCCATCCCTGTGCAGCACTGACCCAGGGAGGAACAAGAGGGCAGGGAAGGGTCTTGGTGGGCTGGCAGTGACTGCCCAGTGACGTACCTGAGAAAGGTGTTGGTTCAGAGCACACCAAGGTCTGTCTGTAACAAACCAAGCTGGAATCTCTTGTATTAAGAGTCCAATGCACGGAGTGTCCCTGTGCTCCAAGCACGCCGGTTTTTCCCCATTTACAGGGGGTGGGGCTGGCACAAGTGGCCTGGGCCAAGCCGGGAGTGCCCCATGGCTGTGGGGGTGCTGGGGCTGGCCCTGCTCCCTCCCTGCTGCAGGGCCAGAGGCTGAGGGGCCTCCTGGGGCTGTTGCAATCAATGGCACCGTTGTCCCCATGCAACACCTCTTGTGACACCCGCGGCACAGCGGCACCGGGCTCTGGGGCCAGCAGGGAAATCCTTGGGATGGGCACAGGAACTGGGGGGTGCAGGCACAGGAACCAGTGCAGCCCTGGGGGAACAGAATCCTTCTTGCATGCGCTCACAGGATCAACTCTCAAATGGTTGGGGTTAGAAGGGACCTGAAAGAGCATCTCATTTTACCCCCCACCACGAACAGGGAGACCTTCCCCACTATCCCAGGTTGGTCCAAGGACCATCCAGCCTGGCCTTGGACACTTTAGGGATCCAGGAGCAGCCACAGCTTCTCTGGGCAGCCTGTGCCACTGCCTCATCTCCCTCACAGAGAAGGATTCCATCCAAAAATATATCTGATTTAAACTATGTCCATGTGAAAACATTTCCTTCTCTCCTCTCCTTTGTCTTTCCTACTCTAATTGAACAACCAGCCAGTGTGGGATAGGTAAATATTCACAGACTATGAAAGAAAAAAAATAGGGAAACTTCAAGAACATCTCAATACATAACAGGTATGTGCACCTGACATGTCAGAGGGATAAGTAGGGTTGTCTCTAGTGACTGTTCAGATAGAATGAGAGCAACACCAGGATAGATAAGTTCTGTAAACCAGGGGATCCGACAAAATTATGCCTCCTAACGCCAACCAAGGTGAAGAAATATAAGCTGTATGCTGCCATTACTTGTGAATCCAGTTTATTTGATGCCAGCCATGCCACTGGGCGAAGTGACAGTCCTTACCAGGCGGGAGGGTCTGTGCCATGTGCCCAGGGTGGCAGCTCCTTCTCCAGGGGTTTGGCAGAGCAATCTGGTCCCCCCAAACTAAAAGGGGCAAGGTGCTGGGGATTTGCAAGCAGAACATGTTGGCATTTTCTGCTTCACAACCCTGAGATGTGAAGTCACAGTGACGAGGTAACAATCATAAAAAATGTTGTAGAGGGATTCTGGATGCTCAGCAGAAACAGAGGCACCACCTGAACACATCACTGATGGTGGCTTTACTGGGAGGTTTCTTGAAGGGACTCAGAAAAGGTTCCACTCTGTGCCTCAGGAGAAGATTGATGTTGGCTTCCAGTGAGCAGGGTCTGTGTGTGTGTCCCAGGATGTGTCCCTGTGTCCCTGCCTGTGTCCAGAAAACCACAGCACTGCAGGGTCCTTACACAAGGCAGGGTGACACAAGGCTCTGGGTTGGGAATCCTTGTCAGAGGTGTCACAAGAGGATTCCAAAGCCTCCTTTTCTCTGGTGCAGAGGGAGAAACAGAAAAGGAACTCTTGGGCTACTGGTGACTCCAGCCTGGCCTTTGTGGTCTTTCTCCCGCGATGCTGCAGACAGCATCAAACAAGATAATAATGAATTGAATGTATGGGAAATGGAGGACTTAAGTGATGCTACAGTGAAGCTGTGCTATGGATACTGAATATTCCATATAGAAATAATGCAAATGAAAGAAAGCAGAGCAAATCTTTTAGTTCAGGCATTTATCTCCATCTAGATCATGAGTACCATGCGAGTTGTCCTGGTGGCTATGCCATGCTCCCTGAGGCTCTTCAGGGCTTCACTGACATTTCTTTAAGGAATGGCTCCTTCTGCAGGTTTTTCAGCTGGGACAGGGGCTTGGACCTTGGAACAAATCTGTGGATATTTTAGGGTGAGGCCTTGCCACTATGTCCACAGTTCCCAGTCCATGTATTTCTGGCATGGGTGTAGGTTGCTGTGAACAGATTGATATCTGGGCCTATAAACACCAGGACAAGGTTCCTGTTCCCCCAGAGGGAGCATCTGCAGGGCAGCCCCAGCACAGGCAGCCCAGCCAGCCTGGCCCAGCAGGCAGGGCCAGGCTCAGCATCCCCAAAGCACGGCCAGGCAGGAGCATCCCCAGGGACACAGGCGCTGCTCAGCCCCAGCTCCATGCCCAGGGCCTTCTGCTGCCACCAAGGCAGTGGCAGCCCCAGGGGCAGCAGGCACAGCAGCCCTGCAGCAGCAGGACACACAGACATGGCCCAGGCCTGCAATGCCAAAGTGCTCGTCTTTATTCAAGCCAGGAAAAGCAGCCCCTGCCCCAAAGACACCGGGGCTGGCACCACAGGGCTCCAGCCCAGCAGCACCCAGCAGGAGCAGCTGCCACTGCTGCTGCCAGCCCAGCTGGGCATGGCACAGCCACCGAGGCCAGGGGACATCAGCAGATGGGGACATCAGCAGATGGGGACATCAGGACATGGGGACATCAGCACATGGGTCCAGCAGCCAGAAGCGAGGGCCATGTCCTGCTTGGGAATTTTCAGGGTTTCAACCCCTGGGACTGTAGGAAGAAAAGAGACAAGCACATCAGCTGGTGAAACTTTCCCTGCCACTGTATCCCCTGCCACTGTGTCCCCTGCCCTACAATGCCCAGGGTGAGGTGCAGCAGAGTCAGGCTCAGGGCAGGTGAGGTGCAGTCCTTAGTGCAGCCAGGTTGCTCCTGGGCTATCTCAGTGCTGGCAGCCCTGGCTCCAGGGCTCTGCAGATGCAGCCAGACCTGGATCATGTCCTCAGTGCTGCCCAAGGACTGGGAATCTTTCTCGCTTTGGTGGCTTTGGTGAGTCCTCTGCAGAGCCTGAATGAGGCCCTGGGCACTGAGGGAGAATGTGAAGGCTGTGGCTGACCTGGGGCACCTCCATCCTGGGGCTTCTCTCCCAGTGACGGGAGATCAAACCCACAAGGACTATTCCCTCCCTTCTTCAGCATCTCTCTCAACGCATAAATGCAGAGGAATATTTATCATGTGTTGTCAAGTAAGGCACAGGTAACAGATATTTCTGAGGAAAAAAAAAAGGAGAAAAAGCTTTCTTCAGCCAAGGACTGGCCCTTACCTTCTGCAGCACACATATTCTCCTGCACATCTTCCAACAAAACGGGTACCAAAGGGACAAGAACGCCTGGAGCAGAATCCCCCTTGTCGCCTGCACACAAGCGCATTTCCTGTTTCCATCGGGGAAGACACACACAAAACAATTAAAGTAATAATCTAAGAGGTCAGGCTGTGGTTATAGACAGGCTGATGCTCCCTGCTGCTGGTGCATTTCAGGCCAAGAGAAGGGCTCAGATCCAATCCCCCCACAGCCACATCTCCAATTGCAATGTGTCTCACCTGGAAGGTCCCTGTCCCCCTAAACTGGAGGCACAGCAGAGCAGAGAGTAGAAAGGACCAGTGTGAGGTTAAGAAAGAGCCTGGATGTCTTCCAGCTGCATTCCCACCTCTGCCTGGATCAGCAGAGCTGGCAGGTCGGCATTTGTCACATTCCACCTCCCTGACCCACAAAATAAGCCAGGATGCAGTTTCCATGGGCTCTCTCCACCCCAAATCAGTGTCCACATGGAAACGCACTCAGGAAACACCTTTGACCCCAGTCCCCTGTTACCTTCTCATCATTCCCACAAACACAGTCACTTCCAGGGACACTGAATTCCCACTGCTGGGTGCTCACACTTTCCCCCATTTCCCCTCTTCCCATCTCACCTGCAGCACCCTGGACCAACAGGAGAATCAGAGGGAAGAGCAGGAACAGGATCTTCATGGCTGCTGCTCCTCCTGGGTCTGCACAAGGCTGCAAAGGAAGACCAAGGTAATGGGGACAAGCAGGACCCTGAGTGGGCAGGATTCCAGAGAGAGACCCCACACTCACCTGCCTGGAGAAGGTCTGGGTGTTGAGGCAGCAGCAAAGCCAAGAGCAATGGCTGTGTGCAGATGGCCTTGGGGCCAGGCAATGCTGCAGTGCCCCAAGCAGGCTGGGTTTATAGCAGTGCTGGTGGGTGGGACAGGCCCCAGTTGCTGCTGGCACAAGTGGCCTGGGCCAAGCCGGGAGTGCCCCATGGCTGTGGGGGTGCTGGGGCTGGCCCTGCTCCCTCCCTGCTGCAGGGCCAGAGGCTGAGGGGCCTCCTGGGGCTGTTGCAATCAATGGCACCGTTGTCCCCATGCAACACCTCTTGTGACACCCGCGGCACAGCGGCACCGGGCTGGGCAGGAGAGGGATGGGATGGACAGGACAGTTGGGTTGCTGTTGGGAAGAGGAGAAATGAGGAAATGGTTTCCCTCCTTGACCTGTCTGGTTTTATCAGTTGGATACTCAGTGGCACGTGTAAAATCTGACTGAATGTTGCAATCGTGCTCAGCTTTGTACAGTGAGGGGAAAGGTTTGCCAATCATTTCACACCAACAGCTCCTTTGGGGAGTTTGGAAATGAGATGGAGAAAATAAAATTTCCTGCACTCCCTCTTTCCCTTTTCTTCCCCCTGTGTCCCCTTGGTAAGCCCTGAGCTCGTTTTCCACACCTCCATCAGAGTCTGGCTCCAGATGTTCTGGGCCAAGGAGCCCCTGGGCTGGGGGAGCAGCACTTCAGTGCAGAGGGAAAGGGAGCTTGAGGGAACAGCCCCAGAGTCAGTGCAGGACAGGTGAGCACAGCAGAAGGAAAAGCCAAGGCAGGCAGGGATGATCTGAACATCCCTCACCAAATCCTCCAGTTCTGGAAAGCAATGGCAGTGCAGACAGTTTTGGGGTCAGTCTCTTCTCCCAGGTAACAATTGACAGGACCAGAGGAAATGGTCTCAAATACCACCAGGAAATGATTTGACTGGGTATTAGGAAAAATTTCCTTGCAGAAAGGGTGATGGTTGTTTCGGACATGCTGCCCAGGGCAGTGGTGGAGTCACCATTCCTGCAGGGAATTGAAACGCTGTATGGATGTGGCACTTGTGCTCATGGTTTAGTATTGGGGTTGGAGTTCCTGGGAGAATGGTTGGACTCAATATTCTTAGAGGTCTTTTCAAATATCATAAATGTTATGGGTCTGATTCTTGAGAGAGAAAGTCTCCAGTGAAGCAGGCAGGGTCCCCAGCTGCTCCCAACCAAGCCCTGCAGCAGCAGGACACACAGACACGGCCCAGACCTGCAATGCCAAAGTGCTCATCTTTATTCAAGCAAGGAAAAGCAGCCCCTGCCCCAAAGGTACCGGGGCTGGCACCACAGGGCTCCAGCCCAGCAGCACCCAGCAGGAGCAGCTGCCACTGCTGCTGCCAGCCCAGCTGGGCACGGCAGAGCCACTGAGGCCAGGGGACATCAGGAGGTGATTTTCAGGAGCCAGAAGCGAGGGCCATGTCGTCCTTAGGGACAGGGTCTCAACCCCAAATACTGTAAGAAGAGAGGAAACAAGCACATTACCTGCTGTAACTTTTCTTGCCCCTCTTTATCCCCTCCCCCTGCAATGAAAACAAGCACAGGGAAAGAACACTCAGGCTACAGAGGCCAACTCCAGCTGTTACAGATATCAGGAGGAGGATCCTCTCACTATTCCAGGAACAGCCTTCTCCTTTGGGCAACGGAGCTGAGCTCTCTGCATTGCCAGTGAGTAAACTTTGTGGGGCTAAAGGAGTGTAGGGTACAACTGGTGTACCTGGGGCTTCTTCAGCCCTACTCAGGGCAGGTCCAAACCCCAAAAGACTTTTCCTTTCCTTCCTTGGCTTTTGCCTCTGAGCATGAACGCATTAAGGTGTGACGTAGCAGCAGGTCAAAAGACAATAATAACTTCATCCATGAGCAGGAAAACACCATTTCCAGAACTTACAATTTGCAGCAGTGACTCAGTGTTGAACAAACTCCCACGTATTTATAGGGGAATCGACAGCCCCCCACAGCACAGAATCCTCCTCGTCGGATGCACTTGTCATGTTTTCCTGCTGCAAGGGAAAATCATGCACAGGGAAAGAGTTAAAACAACAGCCTGGGAGAGGAGTGTGTGCCTGCACTTCTCCCTCTTCCCTTCTTACCTGCAGCACCCTGGACTAACAGGAGGAACAAGGGGAAGAGCAGGAACAGGATCCTCATGGCTGATGCTTCTCACAGGACTTCACGGGGTTGCAGAGTGGACACACCAAAGGTCCTGGACATTACAGCACACAGAAATGTTCTAAATTGCAGAGGGACCATGCAAAGTGGCCTGTTGCAAACAATGAATCTCAGGTGCTTTAGGATTTCCTGGGAGCAGCTGGGGAAATGCTGGACTGTTGGGCAATTTCCATCACCTTATTCTCTATGAATTCTCTGCAAATTCTCTGAAGGGACATGTGGGACAAGTAATGCCTGATTCTTCCACTAGTACCCAAATCAGAATTCAAAGGCTTGTGGAAAACAAGCAGAATATTAACCCTTGGAAGATGTGCTCCCTCAGAACTTTTGCATCCAACACTTCTGTCTTGAGCAAAAGTACATGTTTCTGCTCAGCTAGAGCCAAGGGTGGAACAAGAAAGATTTTCAAATGCAGCTACCACATGAAACGTGTTGCGGCTGCTTTTATTGTCACAATTCTGCCTCTCCTTCCCCAAGAGACAAAGCAGAGTTTGTCTGTCAGGTAGTGCTCGTGTCACCATTCAACACAATGCCAACCGTCAAAGAAGAGTTGGGAACTGACCTGGGTTGTGGAGTTGAGGGAAATACATGTCCCTGGAGATGTCCAGAACTCTGTGAAGGAGGTTCCTGCCCATCGCTATGGTCAGTAGAATCAAAGAACGGTTTGGGATGAAGGGACCCCTTATGGCTACTTTAGTTCCAACCCCCTTTAAAATGAGCAGGTTCAGCTACATCACAGAATCATAGTTTGATTGAGGACAAAAGATCCTTCCATGTTAATAGAAGCTGGAAAGAATGGAAAATCTCTGTACTGCTGCTTGAATTGCATCTCCCTACTTTATCCAGCAAAGTCTCCAGAAAAGAAGCCTCCAAAAAAGAAGCCTCAGGGACCTCCCTGCAGCCCCAAGACACATTTCCAGTCCCAGATGAAGGCAGGAAAGCCAGGTTTACTTCCAGCATATTCTGGACTCTGATAATAAATTGACTCATAGAGAAAATTTGTGCTCTTTCGTAAAAAGCTCAAATGGCCTCCAGCGTCCACATGGACACCTGCAACAGTTTGTAAATAACAGAGAGCCAGGAGGAGAGAGCTGTAATGGCCAGCTGTTCTCAAGTGAAGCCACAGCCACCTACCTGATGAGGATCTTGGTGCTCAAACTGTGACAGGAATGGCTGAGTGCAGATGGCCTTGGGGCCAGGCAATGGTGCAGTGCCCCAAGCACGCTGGGTTTATAGCAGTGCTGGTGGGTGGGACAGGCCCCAGTTGCTGCTGGCACAAGTGGCCTGGGCCAAGCCGGGAGTGCCCCATGGCTGTGGGGGTGCTGGGGCTGGCCCTGCTCCCTCCCTGCTGCAGGGCCAGAGGCTGAGGGGCCTCCTGGGGCTGTTGCAATCAATGGCACCGTTGTCCCCATGCAACACCTCTTGTGACACCCGCGGCACAGCGGCACCGGGCTGGGCAGGAGAGGGATGGGATGGACGGAAGAGGTGGGTTGGGGTTGGGAAGAGGAGAAATGAGGAAATGGTTTCCCTCCTTGACTCTCTGGTTTTATCAGTTGTATACTCAGTGGCATGTGGAAAATCTGAGTGAATATTGCAATTGTGCTCAGCCTTGTACAGTGAGGGGAAAGGTTTGCCAATCATTTCACACCAACAGCTCTTTTGGGGAGTTTGGAAATGAGATGGGGAAAATAAAATTTCCTGCCCTCCCTCTTGCCCTTTTCTTCCCCCCGTGTGGCCTCGGTAAGCCCTGAGCTCATTTTCCACAACTCCATCAGTCTGGCTCCAAATGTTCTGGGCCAAGGAGCCCCTGGGCTGGGGGAGCAGCACTTCAGTGCAGAGGGAAAGGGAGCTTGAGGGAACAGCCCCAGAGTCAGTGCAGGACAGGTGAACACAGCAGAAGGAAAAGCCAAGGCAGGCAGGGATGATCTGAACATCCCTCAGCAAATCCTCCAGTTCTGGAAAGCAATGGCAGTGCAGACAGTTTTGGGGTCAGTCTCTTCTCCCAGGTAACAATTGACAGGACCAGAGGACATGGTCTCAAATAGCACCAGGAAAGGATTAGACTGGGTATTAGGAAAAATTTCCTTGCAGAAACAGTGATGGTTGTTTCGGACATGCTGCCCAGGGCAGTGGTGGAGTCACCATTCCTGCAGGGAATTGAAACGCTGTGTGGATGTGGCACTTGTGATCATGGTTTAGTGTTGGGGTTGGAGTTCCTGGGGGAATGCTTGGACTCAATATTCTTAGAGGTCTTTTCAAATATCAGAAATATTATGGGTCTGATTCTTGAGATGGAAAGTCTCCAGTGAAGCAGGCAGGGTCCCCAGCTGCTCCCAACCAAGCCCTGCAGCAGCAGGACACACAGACACGGCCCAGGCCTGCAATGCCAAAGTGCTCGTCTTTATTCAAGCCGGGAAAAGCAGCCCCTGCCCCAAAGACACCGGGGCTGGCACCACAGGGCTCCAGCCCAGCAGCACCCAGCAGGAGCAGCTGCCACTGCTGCTGCCAGCCCAGCTGGGCACGGCACAGCCACCGAGGCCAGGGGACATCAGGAGGTGATTTTCAGGAGCCAGAAGCGAGGGCCATGTTGTCCTTAGGGATAGGTTCTCAACCCTAAATACTGTAAGAAGAGAGGAAACAAGCACATTACCTGCTGCAACTTTTCTTGCCCCTCTTTATCCCCTCCCCCTGTATGAAAACAAGCACAGGGAAAGAACACTCAGGCTACAGAGGCCAACTCCAGCTGTTACAGATATCAGGAGGAGGATCCTCTCACTATTCCAGAAACAGCCTTCTCCTTTGGGCAACGGAGCTGAGCTCTCTGCATTGCCAGTGAGTAAACTTTGTGGGGCTAAAGGAGTGTAGGGTACAACTGGTGTACCTGGGGCTACTTCAGCCCTACTCAGGGCAGGTCCAAACCCCAAAAGACTTTTCCTTTCCTTCCTTGGCATTTGCCTCTGAGCATGAATGCATTAAGGTGTGACGTAGCAGCAGGTCAAAAGACAATAATAACTTCATCCATGAGCAGGAAAAAACCATTTCCAGAACTTACAATTTGCAGCAGTGACTCAGTTTTGAACAAACTCCCACATATTTAAAGGGGAATGGACAGCCCCCCATAGCACAGAATCCTCCTCGTCGGATGCACTTGGCACGTGTTCCTGCGGCCAGGGAAAATCATGCACAGGGAAAGAGTTAAAACAACAGCCTGGGAGAGGAGTGTGTGCCTGCACTTCTCCCTCTTCCCTTCTTACCTGCAGCACCCTGGACTAACAGGAGGAACAAGGGGAAGATCAGGAACAGGATCCTCATGGCTGATGCTTCTCACAGGACTTCACGGGGTTGCAGAGTGGACACACCAAAGGTCCTGGACATTACAGCACACAGAAATGTTCTAAATTGCAGAGGGACCATGCAAAGTGGCCTGTTGCAAACAATGAATCTCAGGTGCTTTAGGATTTCCTGGGAGCAGCTGGGGAAATGCTGGACTGTTGGGCAATTTCCATCACCTTATTCTCTATGAATTCTCTGCAAATTCTCTGAAGGGACATGTGGGACAAGTAATGCCTGATTCTTCCACTAGTACCCAAATCAGAATTCAAAGGCTTGTGGAAAACAAGCAGAATATTAACCCTTGGAAGATGTGCTCTCTCAGAACTTTTGCATCCAACACTTCTGTCTTGAGCAAAAGTACATGTTTCTGCTCAGCTAGAGCCAAGGGTGGAACAAGAAAGATTTTCAAATGCAGCTACCACATGAAACGTGTTGCTGCTGCTTTTATTGTCACAATTCTGCCTCTCCTTCCCCAAGAGACAAAGCAGAGTTTGTCTGTCAGGTGGTGCTCGTGTCACCATTCAACACAATGCCAACCGTCAAAGAAGAGTTGGGAACTGACCTGGGTTGTGGAGTTGAGGGAAATACATGTCCCTGGAGATGTGCACGACTTTGGAAAGGAGGTTCCTGCCCATCGCTATGGTCAGTAGAATCAAAGAACGGTTTGGGATGAAGGGACCCCTTATGGCTACTTTAGTTCCAACCCCCTTTAAAATGAGCAGGTTCAGCTACATCACAGAATCATAGTTTGATTGAGGACAAAAGATCCTTCCATGTTAATAGAAGCTGGAAAGAATGGAAAATCTCTGTACTGCTGCTTGAATTGCATCTCCCTACTTTATCCAGCAAAGTCTCCAGAAAAGAAGCCTCCAAAAAAGAAGCCTCAGGGACCTCCCTGCAGCCCCAAGACACATTTCCAGTCCCAGATGAAGGCAGGAAAGCCAGGTTTACTTCCAGCATATTCTGGACTCTGATAATAAATTGACTCAGAGAAAATTTGTGCTCTTTCGTAAAAAGCTCAAATGGCCTCCAGCGTCCACATGGACACCTGCAACAGTTTGTAAATAACAGAGAGCCAGGAGGAGAGAGCTGTAATGGCCAGCTGTTCTCAAGTGACCCCACAGCCACCTACCTGATGAGGATCTTGGTGCTCAAACTGTGACAGGAATGGCTGAGTGCAGATGGCCTTGGGGCCAGGCAATGGTGCAGTGCCCCAAGCACGCTGGGTTTATAGCAGTGCTGGTGGGTGGGACAGGCCCCAGTTGCTGCTGGCACAAGTGGCCTGGGCCAAGCCGGGAGTGCCCCGTGGCTGTGGGGCTGCTGGGGCTGGCCCTGCTCCCTCCCTGCTGCAGGGCCAGAGGCTGAGGGGCCTCCTGGGGCTGTTGCAATCAATGGCACCGTTGTCCCCATGCAACACCTCTTGTGACACCCACGGCACAGCGGCACCGGGCTGGGCAGGAGAGGGATGGGATGGACAGGAGAGGTGGGTTGGGTCTGGGAAGAGTAGAAATGAGGAAATGGTTTCCCTCCTTGACCTCTCTGGTTTTATCAGTTGTATACTCAGTGGCATGTGGAAAATCTGACTGAATATTGCAATTGTGCTCAGCTTTGTACAGTGAGGGGAAAGGTTTGCCAATCATTTCATACCAATAGCACTTTTGGGGATGTTGGAAGTGAGGTGGAGAAAATAAAATTTCCTGCCCTCCCTCTTGCCCTTTTCTTCCCCCCGTGTGCCCTCGGTAAACCCTGAGCTCGTTTTCCGCACCTCCATCAGTCTGGCTCCAAATGTTCTGGGCCAAGGAGCCCCTGGGCTGGGGGAGCAGCATTTCAGTGCAGAGGGAAAGGGAGCTTGAGGGAACAGCCCCAGAGTCAGTGCAGGACAGGTGAGCACAGCTGAAGGAAAAGCCAAGGCAGGCAGGGATGATCTGAACATCCCTCAGCAAATCCTCCGGTTCTGGAAAGCAATGGAAAGCAATGGCAGTGCAGACAGTTTTGGGGTCAGTCTCTTCTCCCAGGTAACAATTGACAGGACCAGAGGACATGGTCTCAAATAGCACCAGGAAATGATTAGACTGGGTATTAGGAATAATTTCCTTGCAGAAACGGTGATGGTTGTTTCGGACATGCTGCCCAGGGCAGTGGTGGTGTCACCATTCCTGCAGGGAATTGAAACGCTTGTGATCATGGTTTAGTGTTGGGGAATGCTTGGACTCAGTATTCTTAGAGGTCTTTTCAAATCTCAGAAATGTTATGGGTCTGATTCTTGAGAGGGAAAGTCTCCAGTGAAGCAGGCAGCTGCTCCCAACCAAGCCCTGCAGCAGCAGGACACACAGACACGGCCCAGGCCTGCAATGCCCAAGTGCTCGTCTTTATTCAAGCCGGGAAAAGCAGCCCCTGCCCCAAAGACACCGGGGCTGGCACCACAGGGCTCCAGCCCAGCAGCACCCAGCAGGAGCAGCTGCCACTGCTGCTGCCAGCCCAGCTGGGCACGGCACAGCCACCGAGGCCAGGGGACATCAGCACATGGGGACATCAGCACATGGGGACATCAGCACATGGATCCAGTAGCCAGAAGAACAGAGGAGGTCCATCTGAAGAATTTCAGGGTCTTATCCCCGGATTCTGTAGGAAGAAAGGAAACAAGCACATCAGCTGGTGTAACTTTCCCTGCCACTGTGTCCCCTGCCCTGCAATGCCCAGGGTGAGGTGCAGCAGAGTCAGGCTCAGGGGAGGTGAGGTGCAGTCCTTACTGCAGCCAGGTTGCACCTGGGCTATCTCAGTGCTGGCAGCCCTGGCTCCAGGGCTCTGCAGATGCAGCCAGACCTGGATCATGTCCTCAGTGCTGCCCAAGGACAGGGAATCTTTCTCGCTTCGGTGGCTTTGGTGAGTGCTCTGCAGAGCCTGAATGAGGCCCTGGGCACTGGGGGAGAGTGGGGAGGCCCTGGCTGGCCTGGGCCTGCTGCTGCCCTGTGAGGGGAGATCAAACCTTCAAGGGCTTTTCCCTCCCTCCTTGAGCATCTCTCTCAAAGCATAAATGCTGCAGAGTATTTATCATGAGGTGTCCATTGTCAGTGTCAGGTTTATGTACAAAATCATGAGCAGGATGGGACTGCTGAGGCATGAGTCTTGAGCTGTTGATTTTCCAGCATCAGTCTCATTGCATGGTCATAACAATGGGAAGTTGTCAGCAGCTCATGTCCTCGGCAGCAGCCAAATAACTCAATATTACAACTCACTTAAAAGTTTTTTGACCAATCACACAGAGCAAAAGCAGATTGACAGTAGATTTTTCCAACCATTATAAGCACATGTATCTTTGGTTAAAACAATGCTGGCTTATTTTGAATACAATACCAGTTTGTAATCCTTAAAACACAATGCACAGAGATGCATTATTAAGCTTAGAACTTCCTAATATCTTCCTCGATACACTTTTCTGAAGCTTAGGAAGTTATTCCAGCCAAGTGTTAATACACAGACCATTGTTTTATCTCTCCTTACTAATTCTGATATCATTTTCAGCTGAGAACTCTTATGGCGATTTCTTAGCTCTAAATTTTAGTTCTACTGTTCCTGAGGACTGCCTTTTATAGCTTTCCCAAACCCCTCTGATTTTAAGGATTCCCACATTGTCAAGAAAGGAGTTAGTAACAGATATTTCTGAGGGAAAAACAGGAAAATACTACTTCACCCAAAGATCTGGGCCTTACCTTCTGCAGCACAGACGACCTGGTGAACATCTTCCCACATAACGTGTACCACGAGGGCAAGAACCCTTGAAGCAGTATCCCCTCTGTACTCGCATGCACATAAATGCATTGCCTGTTCCCATGGGGAAAGATACAGGAAGCAATTAAAGGAATAATCTGAGAGGTCAGGCTGTGGTTATAGACAGGCTGATGCTCCCTGCTGCTGGTGCATTTCAGGCCAAGAGAAGGGCTCAGATCCAATCCCCCCACAGCCACATCTCCAATTGCAATGTGTCTCACCTGGAAGGTCCCTGTCCCCCTAAACTGGAGGCAGAGCAGAGCAGAGAGTAGAAAGGACCAACGTGAGGTTGAGGAAGAGCCAGGCTGTCTACCAGCTGCATTCCCACCTCTGCCTGGATCAGCAGAGCTGGGAGGCAGGGATACCTCCCATTCCATATCCCTGACCCACAGACCAAGCCAGGATGCTGTTTCCATGGGCTCTCTCCACCCCAAATCAGTGTCCATCTGAAAACTCATTCAAGAAAGTCTTTCACCGCAATCCCCAGTTGCCTTCTCATCATTCCCGCAAACAGTCATTTCCAGGGACACAGAAGTCCCCCTGTCACAGGCAAACACTTTGCCAATTTCCCTTCTTCCCTTCTCACCTGCAGCACCCTGGACCAACAGGAGAATCAAAGGGAGGAGCAGGAACAGGACCTTCATGGCTGCTGCTTCTCCTGGGCCTTCACAGAGCTGCAAAGGGGACACCAAGATAATGGGGACAGGCAGGAACCTGAGTGGGCAGGATTCCAGAGAGAGACCCCACACTAACCTACCTGACAAAGGCTTTGGGGTTCAGGGAGCAGCAAAGCCAAGAGCAATGGCTGTGTGCAGATGGCCTTGGGGCCAGGCAATGCTGCAGTGCCCCAAGCAGGCTGGGTTTATAGCAGTGCTGGTGGGTGGGACAGGCCCCAGTTGCTGCTGGCACAAGTGGCCTGGGCCAAGCCGGGAGTGCCCCATGGCTGTGGGGGTGCTGGGGCTGGCCCTGCTCCCTCCCTGCTGCAGGGCCAGAGGCTGAGGGGCCTCCTGGGGCTGTTGCAATCAATGGCACCGTTGTCCCCAAGCAACACCTCTTGTGACACCCGCGGCACAGCAGCACCGGGCTGGGCAGGAGAGGGATGGGATGGACAGGACAGTTGGGTTGGGGATGGGAAGAGTAGAAATGAGGAAATGGTTTCCCTCCTTGTGGTCTCCCATTTTATCTGTTCTATACTCAGAGTGGGATGTGGAAAATCTGACTGAATGTTGCAATTGTGCTCAGCTTTGTACAGTGAGGGGAAAGGTTTGCCAATCATTTCACACCAACAGCTCTTTTCGGAGGTTGGAAATGAGATGGGGAAAATAAAATTGCCTGGACTCCCTCTTGCCCTTTTCTTCCCTCCGTGTGCCCTCGGTAAGCCCTGAGCTCGTTTTCCACAACTCCATCAGAGTCTGGCTCCAGATGTTCTGGGCCAAGGAGCCCCTGGGCTGGGGGAGCAGCACTTCAGTGCAGAGGGAAAGGGAGCTTGAGGGAACAGCCCCAGAGTCAGTGCAGGACAGGTGAGCACAGCAGAAGGAAAAGCCAAGGCAGGCAGGGATGATCTGAACATCCCTCAGCAAATCCTCCAGTTCTGGAAAGCAATGGCAGTGCAGACAGTTTTGGGGTCAGTCTCTTCTCCCAGATAACAATTGACAGGACCAGAGGACATGGTCTCAAATGGCGCCAGGGAAGGATTAGACTGGGTATTAGGAATGATTTCCTTGCAGAAACGGTGATGGTTGTTTCGGACATGCTGCCCAGGGCAGTGGTGGTGTCACCATTCCTGCAGGGAATTTAAAAACCCTGTGGATGTGGCACTTGTGCTCATGGTGTAGTGTTGGGGTTGGAGTTCCTGGGGGAATGCTTGGACTCAATATTCTTAGAGGGTTTTTCAAATATCAGAAATGTTATGGGTCTGATTCTTGAGAGGGAAAGTCTCCAGTGAAGCAGGCAGGGTCCCCAGCTGCTCCCAACCAAGCCCTGCAGCAGCAGGACACACAGACACGGCCCAGGCCTGCAATGCCAAAGTGCTCGTCTTTATTCAAGCCGGGAAAAGCAGCCCCTGCCCCAAAGACACCGGGGCTGGCACCACAGGGCTCCAGCCCAGCAGCACCCAGCAGGAGCAGCTGCCACTGCTGCTGCCAGCCCAGCTGGGCATGCACAGCCACCGAGGCCAGGGGACATCAGCACATGGGGACATCAGCACATGGGGACATCAGCACATGGGGACATCAGGAGTTGACTTTCAGGAGCCAGAAACGAGGGGAATGTCCTGCTTGGCAATTTCAGGATTTCAAACCCAGCGACTGTAAGAAGCAAACAGACAATCACATCACCTGGTGTAACTTTCCCTGTCACTGTGTCCCCTTCCCTGCAATGACAGGGTGAGGTGCAGCAGAGTCAGGCTCAGGGCAGGTGAGGTGCAGTCCTTAGTGCAGCCAGGTTGGCCCTGGGCTATCTCAGTGCTGGCAGCCCTGGCTCCAGGGCTCTGCAGATGCAGCCAGACCTGGATCCTGTCCTCAGTGCTGCCCATGGACTGTGAAGTCTTCAGTCCTTGGTGTCTTTGTTGAGTGGGGAGGCCTTGGCTGATCTGGGGCTGCAGATGCAGCCTCACTCAGGGCAGTTCCAAACCTCTCAATAACTTGTACATTCTCTTTTAGGTTCCTTCCACTAATTCTATGTTAGAATGAAATTTGTCAGAGATCACTCTGGAAAAGCCAGAGGAATGTCTTTCCTCCGGCAGGGATCGGGTCCTTACCTTTTGCAGCACAGACTGACTGATGAACATCTTCCAATGGGTTTTGTCTGGGACATGCAGCCGTCAAAGCTGCAGAATCCCCCTCGGCGCCTGCATTGAGCTGCATTCCCTGTTTCCATGAAGAAAAGCACACACAGCTATTACAGCAATAATCCAGGAGTGCAGGCTGTGCTTGCACTGCTGCTGGCAGGGAGGGACTGCTCACATCCCACATCCCTGTCTATTTCCCTGGGATCCCTCCATCCAAGCACGGTGTCCAGTTGGAATGTCGAGAAACTCCTCTGACCCCGATACCTTCTCATCACTCCCACAAACACGGTCATTTCCAGGGACACTGAATTCCCCCTGGGGCAGGCTCACACTTTCCATCATTTCTCCTCTTCCTCTCTCACCTGAAGCACCCTGGACCAACAGGAGGATCAGGGGGAAGAGTAGGAACAGGATCTTCATGGCTGCTGCCTCTCCTGGGTCTTCACAGAGCTGCAGAGGGGACACCAAGGCAATGGGGACCAGCAGGACCCTGAGTGAGGCAGGAGCCTGGGCTCAGGTTCACCAAACTTCAGAGGGGCTGCTTGCAAACCACAGATGATGATATTTCCTCTACTTTCCTCTTGAAAAGAACTCTGTGTTTCGTGCCATCCTGCCAATCTTGGGAGCATTTTAGAGTGCCTCACTCCCTTGGAAAGCATTTACACAAGTAGATGCATTTAAAATATTTTCTCCAGTCTATTTTATCCTCCATAGACCTTCCCCTAAAAACAGACTGGAGACCAAGGGGCAAGTGTTGCCAATTAAACCAAAGCACCAGGCAGTGAAATGTGAGAAAATCAGAGAAAAATATTGTCATAGAAAGTTACAGAACTGGAGCGCTTTTACTCCCTCAGGCTTCATGAATTAAACACATGCCCCAAACACCCTGACCAATCCCCTCTGCTGCCATGGGATCAGGGAAATCCTCCCAGCTCAGCTTGGCAGTGTTCATCCTCACCTCCTGAGCATTCCCAGGTCTCCCAGCAAGGACATTCCCCAGCCCCAACCCAGGGAGCAGCCAGAGACCTGGGAAGTGACTTGTACCCAGAAATGGGAACAGAAATCAAAGTGTGAAATTACTGAAAGCCTGAAATGATGGGAAAGCTCTGTACTGCTGAGGGAAAAGATTCTCCTGACTTTCCAAGGGAAAAGCCTCATTCCCCCAGCAAAGGTCCTGGGTTCCTCCTGCAGCATCAAGGCACTGTTCCAGACAATCCTGTACTTAGGAAACCTCAGTTTCACCTTCCACATATTCTTAGACTCACAGGAAGGCTTTTGTTCTCTTTCCAAGTAAAATTTCTGATGGCCAAATTTACACCTAGGTAGGTCCTGCAGTTTGTCCTTTAGGAGATTCTGCTCTGTTGGGCTTTGAGCTGAGACCCAGAGTGGGCAGAATTCCAGGGAAAGACCCCACACTCACCTCCCTGAGAAAGGCTTTGGTGTTGAGGCAGCAGCAAAGCCAAGAGCAATGGCTGTGTGCAGATGGCCTTGGGGCCAGGCAATGGTGCAGTGCCCCAAGCACGCCGGGTTTATAGCAGTGCTGGTGGGTGGGACAGGCCCCAGTTGCTGCTGGCACAAGTGGCCTGGGCCAAGCCGGGAGTGCCCCATGGCTGTGGGGGTGCTGGGGCTGGCCCTGCTCCCTCCCTGCTGCAGGGCCAGAGGCTGAGGGGCCTCCTGGGGCTGTTGCAATCAATGGCACCATTGTCCCCATGCAACACCTCTTGTGACACCCGCGGCACAGCGGCACCGGGCTGGGCAGGAGAGGGATGGGATGGACAAGGCAGAGTGGTTCATGCTGGGAAGAGTAGAAATGAGGAAATGGTTTGCTTCTTTCTGTCTTCTCATTTTATCAGTTCTATAAATACTCATAGTGGCATGTGGAAGATCAGTCTGAATACTTCAAATGTGCTCAGCTTTGTATGGTGAGAGAACAGATTTAACTCTCATTTCACCTCAACAGCCTTGTCTGCATTGTTTGTAGAGAAGGACAAAATATAATTTCAGGTTTTGCACAGGGGAAGGAAAGGCCACAGCAGGCAGGCTTGATATGAAGATCTCTCACCAAACTATCCAGTTCTAGAGAACAATGTCAACAGAAAGTTTTTGGTGTTGGTCTCTTCTCACAGGTAACAATTGACCAGAGGAAATATCCACAATCAGCAGCAGGGAAGGATTCGATTGGCTATTAGGAAGAGTTTCTTTGCAGAATCAGTAATCAGCATTGGGACAGGCTTTCCAGGGCAGTGGTGGAATTACCAACTCTGGAGTATTTCAAAGTCATCTGGATGTGGCATTTAGGGACTTGATTTAGTGGTGGACTTGGCAGTGCTGGAGCAATGGCTGCACTCAATGAGCTTGAAGGGCCTTTCCAACATCACTAATTCTATGACTCTCTGATTCCTGGGAGAGAAAGCTGTTCCTGAGCCAGGCAGGGTCCCCAGTTACTCTTATACCCACAAGTACATAGACTCACACATGTAGTGAAGCATTCAAATGCCAGAATCTGAGCTTTGCTCTGCAGACAGGAAGAGGCCCCTGCCTTTCATGGAACAGAGAATTGTCACCCCAGACTGCCTGAGATGGGCAGAGAGGCCAGGACATTCTGCATACTCCCATGGGAAAACAAATGTGGTCCTTTCCACAGCAATAGTACCTTTTCACAGGTCACCTAGCCCAAGATGTGAACAGCTTCCTCCTGCACCTGGGCCAGAGGCTGGAATGGGGTGTGGAGCAGCACAGCTATAGCAAGGAGAGCTGTGGTGCTAGAACAGGACAAGGATGAGCAGCAGGGACAGCTCCTGTGGGGTGCCATGGCCATGTCCACTCAAGGGACACAGCCCCCAACACAGCTCTGCACATGGAGCCATGGTTGTCAGGGACAAGGGACATGTGGGACTGGCAGGAGCAGCACAGGGATCCCAATTCCCCAGAGGGAGCATCTGCAGGGCAGCCCCAGCACAGGCAGCCCAGCCAGCCCGGCCCAGCAGGCAGGGCCAGGCTCAGCGTCCCCAAAGCACGGCCAGGCAGGAGCATCCCCAGGGACACAGGCGCTGCTCAGCCCCAGCTCCATGCCCAGGGCCTTCTGCTGCCACCAAGGCAGTGGCAGCCCCAGGGGCAGCAGGCACAGCAGCCCTGCAGCAGCAGGACACACAGACACAGCCCAGGCCTGCAATGCCAAAGTGCTTGTCTTTATTCAAGGCAGGAAAAGCAGCCCCTGCCCCAAAGACACCGGGGCTGGCACCACAGGGCTCCAGCCCAGCAGCACCCAGCAGGAGCAGCTGCCACTGCTGCTGCCAGCCCAGCTGGGCACGGCACAGCCACCAAGGCCAGGGGACATCAGCACATGGGGACATCAGCACATGGGGACATCAGGAGTTGATTTTCAGGAGCCAGAAGCGAATGGGATGTCCTTCTCAGCAATTTCAGGGTTTTAACTCCACTTACTGTAAGGAGAAAACAGAGAAGCACATCACCTGGTGAAACTTTCCCTGCCACTGTGTCCCCTGCCCTGCAATGCCCAGGGTGAGGTGCAGCAGAGTCAGGCTCAGGGCAGGTGAGGTGCAGTCCTTAGTGCAGCCAGGTTGCACCTGGGCTATCTCAGTGCTGGCAGCCCTGGCTCCAGGCCTGTGCAGATACAGCAAGTTTGGGATCATGTCCTCAGTGCTGCCCAAGGACTGGGAATGTTTCCCGCTTTGTTGGCTTTGGTGAGTGGGGAGGCCTTGGCTGTACTTTGTCCCCTTCAGCCCCACCCAGGGGAGCTCCAAACCCTCAAAGAAAAGACTTCTCCATTCCTTTTTGAACATCTCTCTCAAAACATAAATGCAGGAGAATATTTATCATGAATTGTCAAGAAAGAAATATTAAAAAGATTTTTCTGTGGGAAAAAGAGAAAACTCAGCCAGGAAATCCAGATCTTACCTTTTGCAGCACACGGCCATGTCTGAACATCTTCCAATAGTTCTTAGAGGGGGACGACATCTTACAGAAGAACAAAATCCTCCTCTCTGATTGCATTGAATTCTACTCCCTGTTTCCATGGGGAAAGACACACAGAGAATAATTACAGCAGTAATCTGGCAGAGCAGGGTGTGCTTGCAGTCCTTCCTGTGCCATGATTCATGGGGCCTCTGATGAATAGTCCTTGTCCACCCCTTGCAGGGATCATCCCTTGGGGTTGTGAGGATTTGGGACACTCAGTCTGATGAACCACTGGATAAGAAGTGTCACCTTTGTGCCCCAAGAAACCCCCTGTCCAAACACCTCCTGGGGCTCTCTGCCATCCCTGTGCAGGGCAAGACACTCCTAAAGAGGAATAGCTGGGTGCAGGCTTGGAGCCTCAAAACCAAACCCCTTCTTAACCCACAGAACAAGCCAGGTTTTTTTCCCATGGGGTCTCTCCACCCTACATCAGTGTTCAGCTGGGAACTCACTCAAAAACCAGCTTTGACCTCGATACCCCATTACCTTCTCATTACTCCTACAAACTCAGTCACTTCCAGGGACACTGAATTACCATTGGTACAGGCTCACACTTTCCCCCATTTCCCCTCTTCCCATCTCACCTGAAGCACCCCGGACCAACAGGAGGAGCAGGGGGAAGAGCAGGAACAGGATCTTCATGGCTGCTGCCTCTCCTGGGTCTTCACAGAGCTGCAGAGGGGACACCGAGACAATGGGGACATGCAGGACCCTGGGTGGTGCAGAAACCTGGGCTCTGGTTCACCAAACTGTGGCTGCTTCCAGCCACAGTTGATGATGGTTCCTCTGCCTTTGTCTTTAGAACAATTCTTAGGTCTGTGCCACCCTTCAGTACCTGGGGTATTACGCTATGTCTTGGTCTATAGGAAATCAGTGACCTAAGAGGATTCATTCCCATGACCTTTCTCAGAGCTCTTCCAAAGACCTTTCCTTAGAGCACAGACCTGAGACCAACAGTTGCCAATTCAAACCAAATAAATGACCAGTGAAACTGGGGAGAGGGAGATAAAATTGCTTATGGAATTACTGAAAGCCTGAAATCATGGGAAATCTCCCTACTGCTGTGGGAATAGAATCTCCTTCCTTTCCTAGGGAAAGTCCCCATTCCCCCAGCAAAGATCTTGTCTCCTTCCTGCACCATCAAGGCACCATTCCAGTCTCTCCTGTACTTAGGAAACTTCAGGTCCACTTCCCACAAGTTCTGGTCTCTTAGACTCACCTGAAGGCTCTTATTCTCTTTCCAGTGTCGCAGTTTAACGAAGTCTGGTTTTCAGTTGGGGTGCGGTCCACAGGCCGCGGGGGTGGTTCCCTGTGGGGAGCCGGCAGAGCCAATGAGCTGGTTAGTTCTGAAGATTGACACCCCATTCAACCACTTAAAAGAGTTGAACACGCCTCCTTGGAGACACATTTGAAAATGAACCAAGCGCTGGAAAGGTCTTTTGGCTTCCGGCCTTTGAACGGGAAACTGGCCAGGCCCAGCAGGCCCTGTGTGGCCAGGCCAGCTCAGCCCACAGCAGGACATGGCATGGCTGAGATTTTTGCCCTCTGAGGGGTGGTGAACAGGCTGAGATTTCTGCCCTCTCGGGGGTGGTGAACAGCTGCTGAGCCCCTCATCAGGGAGCTCGCCAGGCCCTGTCCTGATGGGGCAGCTCAGGCCCCTTCCCAGCGGGGCCAGGCCTCTTTCCCGGCTGTGAAAAACGCCAGTCACTTGTTTTTAAAATTTTAAAAGTTTAACAGTAATAAAATAGTTATAAAAATAGTAATAGAATTAGAGTAATAGTAATTTGGACAATTTGAATTAGGACAATAGGAGACCATAAAAACAAAGAGTTACAGATGTCCGGGTACCTTTTTCTGGTCAAAATAAGCCCAAAAAAGGACACACGTTAACAGAGGACTGACACTTAAAAACAACAGCCTGTTGCATATTCATACATCTCATACATGATGCATAAATTCCATTCAAATACAGGATTCTGTCTGGTCAGTGTCAGCTTCTTCCTCTGAATCCTGATGGTGTTTTCATGGCTGAGCAAAGCATGAAGAAGTTCGTTTTTCCTGATAAGAAAGCAATAAATTCTCTTTCTCTGAAAGATTTAGGTGTCCTGTGGCTGCTATCTCGCTGCGAGTCCTTTCTTTAAAAAATATCTTAGATAGCATAGTTTCTATTTTAACATTACGTTATAACCTAAGACTATATTTAACACATTACTTAAGAAAATTAATACAGCATAACTTTCTGACATAACACATATAATATTCATTTTAATATTTGTGAAAAGCCAATCATAAAATACGCATTTTTCACACTGGCGGAGCCCCCAGGTCCTTTTTTCCAGCAGCACTGCCGGGCCCTGCCCGCTGGGAGCTATTGTGGCATTCGCATTCTCTGGAAAAATCCCTTCACCCAAGATTTTTTTCCTGGGAAGCTGAGAAGCCTCAGAGAAAGGAAAACAATTCTTATCTCATTTGCTTCTCCTGTGTTATGCTCACATGTGGAATGTGTTTGGAGATTGTTTACCCAGAGGTGATTGTTTCATTGGATTTTGGTGAGTTGTTTTCACTCATTGGCCAATCAGGGCCAAACTGTGTCAGGACTCTGGAAAGAGTCACGAGTTTTCATTATTATCTTTTTAGCATTGTGTAAGTATCTTTTCTGTATTCTTTAGTATAGTATAATTTAGTATTCTTTAATATATCATAGTATCATAAAGTAATAAATTAGCCTTCTGAGAACATGGAGTCAGATTCATCATTCCTTCCTTCACTGGGGATCCCAGCAAATACAATAGGTTATACCAGCACTGTGAGCAACCATGCAGCCAGGACCAGCACTGGCTGCCATCGGCTCTGGGGTGGCCCCGAGGCCAGGAGCAGCCAGAGCCAGGACTGGCCACGTGGCCGCTGTCATTCTGGGCTGGGAGCAGCCACGTGGACAGGACTGTGTGGCTGAAATCAGCACAACCAGGACAAGGGCAAATAGCCGTGGCTGCCTCAGCATGGCTCACAATGAACTTTTTTTAGCTGCTTGTCTTGGTTTGGGAAGACAGCTGCCTGCTAAGGAAGGCAAGAGCCTCCCCTGAAATGGAGAAAATGAACACCCCCCCCAAATAGCTATAAATTTTAAATTAAGGGGCTCTCAGGCAACAAAAGTTATGGGAGCAGGAAATAACAGTTTTTTAATAGGGAAGAAAATAAAAGGATAAAAAATAACAATGCAGTACACTAGAACAACACTGACAGAGTCAGAACACAACCTGACACCCTGTTGGTCAGGGTGTTGGTAGCAGTCCAATTGGAAATGTGGCTGCAGTCCTCCTGGAGTATCAGGTGTGGTTCTGCTGGAACAAGGATCCTGTAGAAAAGGGTGTAGTCTTCCTCTGACAATCCAGGGGAAAAAGAGGAAGCTGCTGTTCCTCTGGGAATTCCAGTGGAGAAGTGTGCTGGTATTCCAAAATCTCAAGATTATAGCTGGGTAGCAATGTTTGGCTCCTCCTTCTGGGTGGAGCATCTCCCAATGGGATGCTGTAGTTCTTATCAGTCATGCAGTGACATTCAATAGCCTGTTATCAGCAGAGGTCCCCTCCTGATGGAGTAGTGATTGTGATCACTCAGAGAGAGATAAGGAAAACTGCCCACTTGACAAAAGACAGCTGCCATACAAATGGGAATAGAATACATCTTGCCTTGCAATCTGGAACACTGCTTTTAGCCAGTCATGCTGCAGACAGAGGGACAAAACTGGCAGCAGCAGCTTTTCTTGGTTTTGACATTTTGCATGAAGAAAAGCTGAGTAGAGCTAGTGGCCAGCACGGCTCACACAGTGTTGGCAGAGATCTCGTGACCAAGAGCGAGAGGCACTGTGAGCGATTTCCCTGATGGAGCCTGGATGGGATCAACCTTTCAGCGCTGAAGAACTCTATAAAAACTGTTTGAATTGATAAAGCTTGAGAACAAATGAGCCTACAAACACTGGTTCTCTGCTGAATCAGGAAAAGGAAAGGTGAAGACACGTTGAGAGAACAACATGAGACATGGAGGTCAGTGAGGAAGGCGTCGAATTCTAGATGGGAGGGGATTGAGGAGATGCCTTAGTTTCTGGGCTGAAATTCTCTATGGTGAAAATATAATTGATATATCAGACTTAGTTTGTTCCCTGTAATTCATGGCATGCATCGGCGGATGGATGTACCGTTCTAACTACAGCCATGAGCAGAAGCACCAGTGTTGAAGATGTTGCAGCAGCAGATGTTGCAGTAGCTATGATCCAATGAACAGAGAGAGATAAGAAGTTTTGCCCTAGGAATAAAAGAAGAAAACATCTGTTTTCCCAGAGGTGGATGAAGAGAACTTTTGCTTCTATGCTAGAAATGGTCATCCTTAAAATATCACCCCAATAAATTGACACGGCCCATGAAATCAGCTGTGGGACAGCTGCAGGGCATTGGGAGGGACTTTCACACTGCAAACAGATTTTCCTTTTCTGAGTGGCTGATTCACTGTGACATTGAAGCCACAAGAGAACTGTTTCTTGTGTAAAGCTCTCCATAGCATGGCAAGACATACTCCTCTCCCTAAGAGAACTGAAGATAGACTATTTTAGAGGTGGTAAACTGCCTGAAAGTCCCAGGTTTTGTCTCATTACAATGTCAGTGGGAAAGAAAAGAGGTTGTGGGGGGAGGAGAAGTGTTCTGAGGAGTTATTCTGATTTCTTATTATTATTTCTTTTAATTCTGTTAATAAATCTTTCTTTATACCCTTTTACGTTTTAGCAGCAGAAAATGAGTAAATAATTCTAGTGGATGCATGGGCATTTGGCCAGCATTAGACCCACTGCACCGAGCCATCTCTGATGGCCAAATATTCCACCTGGATGCTTCCAACATTTTGTCTTTTTAGAGACTCTGTGGTGCTGGGATTTGAGCTGAGACCCTGAGTGAGCAGGATTCCAGAGAGAGACCATGCATTCACCTTCCTGACAAAGATCTTGGTGTTGAGGGAGCCGCAAAGCCAAGAGGAATGGCTGTGTGCAGATGGCCTTGGGGCCAGGCAATGCTGCAGTGCCCCAAGCACGCTGGGTTTATAGCAGTGCTGGTGGGTGGGACAGGCCCCAGTTGCTGCTGGCACAAGTGGCCTGGGCCAAGCCAGGAGTGCCCCATGGCTGTGGGGGTGCTGGGGCTGGCCCTGCTCCCTCCCTGCTGCAGGGCCAGAGGCTGAGGGGCCTCCTGGGGCTGTTGCAATCAATGGCACCGTTGTCCCCATGCAACACCTCTTGTGACATCCGCGGCA
This sequence comes from Agelaius tricolor, assembly GCF_023055355.1. Classification (NCBI taxonomy): domain Eukaryota; kingdom Metazoa; phylum Chordata; class Aves; order Passeriformes; family Icteridae; genus Agelaius; species Agelaius tricolor. The sequence continues at coordinate 111,807,123 of NW_027269261.1, read as the reverse complement.
CAGTGGCACCGGGCTGGGATGGGATGGAACAGATCTGCACTGCAGAGGTGAGGGGAGCTTGTGGTGACAGCTGCAGGGTCAGTGCCAGGACAGGTGAGCACAGGGAGAGGAAGGGCCATGGCAGGCAGGGATGATCTGAACATCCCTCACCAAAATATCCACTTCTGGAAGGCAATGGCACAGAAAGCCTTTTAGGGGTTAGTGTCTTCTCTAAAGTCACAGCTGAGACCATCAGAGGAAATGGCTCAATTAGCACTAGGGAAGGCTTAGACTGGATATTAGGAACAATTTCTTGGAAGAAAGGGAGGTCAACCATTGGGTCAGGCTGCCCAGGGCACTGAAGGAGTAACCATCGCTGGTAGAATTTCACAGCCATGTAGATGTGGCACTTGGGACATGTGTTAGTGCTGGGGGAACAGTAGGACCCAACGATCTCTAAGGGCTTTCCAAACATTAGTAATAAAAAGCCCATTATAACACATTACATTATGTCAAAAACATAATGCAAACTTTAGTAGTAAATTCTCTGAGTCTATGACTCTTGGGAGTGAAAGTCTTCACTGCAACAGGCAGGGACATAAGTTGCTCCCATGGGCATGTGGACATGGACACACACAGGTATTGATCCACTCAAATCCTAATGCCTGAGGTTTGCTTTGCAGTCACTGATTTTGATGGAGCAGTGTTGTCACCCCAGACTGCCTGAGATGGGCAGAGAAAAGACAACACATTTATTACCTGTGTGTACAATTTTGGACATTTTCTGGCCATGCTAATTTGGAGCCATTTCAGAGGTCACCCTAACTCATGAGCTACAGGAGCTACATGACCTGCTCCTCCTGCCTGGTGGCACGGGGTGTGGAGCAGCACAGCCACAGCAGGGAGGGCTGTGTCACAGGAACAGGACAAGGATGAGCAGCAGGGACAGCTCCTGTGGGTCACCATGGCCATGGCCACTAAAGGGACACAGCCCCCAACACAGCTCTGCACATGGAGCTGAGGCTGCCAGGGACAAGGGACACCCATAAGGAGCAGGATCAGGATAAGGATCCCAATTCCCCAGAGGGAGCATCTGCAGGGCAGCCCCAGCACAGGCAGCCCAGCCAGCCTGGCCCAGCAGACAGGGCCAGGCTCAGCGTCCCCAAAGCACGGCCAGGCAGGAGCATCCCCAGGGACACAGGCACTGCTCAGCCCCAGCTCCATGCCCAGGGCCTTCTGCTGCCACCAAGGCAGTGGCAGCCCCAGGGGCAGCAGGCACAGCAGCCCTGCAGCAGCAGGACACACAGACACGGCCCAGGCCTGCAATGCCAAAGTGCTCGTCTTTATTCAAGCCGGGAAAAGCAGCCCCTGCCCCAAAGACACCGGGGCTGGCACCACAGGGCTCCAGCCCAGCAGCACCCAGCAGGAGCAGCTGCCACTGCTGCTGCCAGCCCAGCTGGGCACGGCACAGCCACCGAGGCCAGGGGACATCAGCACATGGGGACATCAGCACATGGGGACATCAGCACATGGGTCCAGCAGCCAGAAGCGAGGGCCATGTCCTGCTTGGGAATTTCAGGGTCTCAGCCCCAGGGACTGTAAGAAGAAAAGAGACAAGCACATCAGCTGGTGTATCTTTCCCTGCCACTGTGTCCCCTGCCCTGCAATGCCCAGGGTGAGGTGCAGCAGAGTCAGGCTCAGGGCAGGTGAGGTGCAGTCCTTAGTGCAGCCAGGTTGCACCTGGGCTATCTCAGTGCTGGCAGCCCTGGCTCCAGGCCTGTGCAGATGCAGCAAGTTTGGGATCATGTCCTCAGTGCTGCCCAAGGACAGGGAATGTTTCCTGCTTTGGTGGCTTTGGTGAGTTGGGGAGGCCCTGGCTGACCTGGGGCTGCTGCAGTCTGACTCCCAGGGCAGCTCCAAAACCCACAAAGGCTTTTCCCTCCCTTCTTTGGCATCTCTCCCACAAGGACTAGATAAACAGATTATGTCGCAGACATTCACAGGAAATAAATTTGCTACATATTTCATTGTGGACAAAAGAGGGAACTCTGTCCTCAGGCAGGATTCCAGACCTTATCTCTTGCAGCACACACTGTACAGTGTGCATCTTCCAATGGGTCTCGCAGGGAAGTTGCATCTCCCATAAGTGCAGAATCCCCCTCTTTGCCTGCATCCAGCTGAATTTTGGGTTTCCATGGGGAAAGAAACATACAGAACAATTAAAGCAGTCATCTGTAATGGCAGTGTGTGGTTGCAAAAAGCTGGTGGTGTTTGTGCATTTCTGGCCAGTGGATGGAATCACCTCCAACCTCCCCACAGCAAAGATCACACACAGGGCAAAAGAATATTCAGAGACACCCCAAGAGGAACAGCTGGGTTCAGTGTGGAAGCCTGAAACCAAACCCCTTCCTGACCCACCAAAGAAGCCAGTATTCTATTTCCATGGGCTCCTTCCACCCCAAGTCTGTGTCCTATAGAGCTATCACTGGAGAAATACCTTTCTCCTCAATCCCCCCTTACCTTTGCATCACTCCCACTAAAGTGGTCACTTCCCAGGACATGGAAAACCCCAGTAATGGAGGATCACACCTCTCCTCATCTCCCCACTTTGCCTCTCACCTGAAGCACCCTGGACCAACAGGAGGATCAGGGGGAAGAGCAGGAACAGGATCTTCATGGCTGCTGCCTCTCCTGGGTCTGCACAGAGCTGCAGAGGGGACACCAAGGCAATGGGGACAGGCAGGACCCCAGCTGGGGCAGGAGCCTGGGCTCTGTGGTTCACCAAACTGCAGAGGGGCTGCCTCCAGCTACAACAGATGATGTTACCTCTACTCTCCTCTTAAGAACAATTATTAGTTTTGTGCCTCCCTGACAACCTCAGGAGCATTTAATGATGTTTCAGTCTGTGGGAAATCCATTACCTCATCTGATCCTTTTCCAGGAGACCCCACAGTCACCTACCTGATGAAGATCTGGGTGTTAAGGCAGCCACAATCCCAACAAGAATCACTGTGTCCAGTGGCCCTTGGGTTCAAGGAGCACTTTTTTGGCCAAAACACTCTGATTTTATATTGTTGCTAACCATAGGGACATTCACTGATTTTTGCTGATACATCTCCCCTTGGCCAATCAGAAAGCCACCCATCCATATGCTGAGGATGCTGGGGCTTCTCCTTTTCCCTCTCTGATGCAACAGCAGAGGCTGAGGGGCCTCCTGGGGCTGTTGCAATCAATGTCACTGTTGTCCCCATGCAACACCTCTTGTGACACCCATGGCACAGAGGCACCCAGGCTGTGGTGGCATGGCATGAACTGCCTGGGATGGACAAAACAGCCTGGTGGGTGCAGGCAGAAGTAGGAGCCTGTCCCAACCAGTCTCTCCTGTGAGGGTAGTGAGGCCTTGGCATAGGTTGCCCAGAGTTTGCTGCCTCATCCCTGGAAATGTCCAAGGCCAGGTTAGACAGGGCTTGGAGCAACCTGGGATAGTGGAAGGTGTCCCTGGTCATAGTGGGGGTTGGAACTGGATGACCTTAAAAGCCCCTTCTTCCTCAAAGTATTCTGAGATTCTCTGATAAAATATCTCTCTCTTCCTGTCCTCTCAGTTTGCTTAGGGAGCTGGTGCTTTGTGACACACAGAAACATTCAAAAAATGTTGCTTTCCTTCTCTTTTAGCATCACAAGAACAGCTTCATCCTTGCCAACGTGACTTGCATTCCACCTGCCAGGAAGTGATAAGCCTAAGGATGCCTTTCTGATATCTACTCAAATTGTCAAGCAGTGCAAAGAGGAAATGCACTCAGGGGAGACCACACCTCAGCTCATTCTGTCTGAATCCACTGCTTCTGATACTGCCCTACTCGGTACAAAATCCACAAATGTGGTTCAACAGCAGCAAAACGCTGTATAAAAATGGGCAATCTGTGGGAGATTAGTGAAGGAAGGTGCATAGGGCCTTATCAGGCCTTAGAGGTGTGGGCTTGATCAGGAGAGTTTTTGGATTTATAGGAATTCTGTGATATTTCAGAAAGATAAAGATCAAGGTGGCTTGTGGAGGAAAGATCATGAGAGAGAAAGAAGCAATGTATCCATGGCTGCTTCCTGGCCATGCCCTACATCCTTCTTATTACCTGTCCTACATTCCTAGTGAACTTTATTTGTAACCCTTTTTTGTACAAACAGTTTGTGCCGTGTCTCCAGGGTGCTGGTCCATTGCTCAGAGACACCAAAGCTCCTGGAGCTGGATCCTGGAGAGGAGAATGGAAATTGAGGTTGGATACATCAGGGACACAGGGGCTGGTGTCATCTCTCAGAGAGATGCACGGAATCATGGAATGGTTTGGGTTGGAAGGAACTTTAGAATTCATCTCATTCCAACCACTTCCACTATCCCAGGATGCTCCAAGCCCCATCCAACCTGGCCTTGATGCATGATGGGGACATTCCTCGAGCATCAATCTGTAGAAGTAGGACTAGGTGTCCACTGCTGGGTCCTTGGAATATCTTTGCTCCCAGAGGTTTGGAACCAGACTCAGGACCAGCCCAGAGCCAGCACAGCCAGGGATTGCTGCTTATGGTGTGGAAGTGACTTCTGTAATCCCCACTGCAGGGAGGCCATGGCTGGGGCCAGCCCTCCATGGGAAGCTGCTCTGACCTGGGAGTCTTGTGCTTGACCCCATCAGAGCTGCAGCTTGGCCTTGCTGATCCAGACCCAGACTTGGACCCACGTCTGGCACCCTGATCTGACCCTGTACCCACAGCAATGCCCAAAACCCCAGCAGAGGCTGCTCCCACCCCTGGCTGCCCTGCTCCATGGAGGGGAGCCCTGGGTGTCCCCAGCATCCCCGTGGTCACTGCCCCATGGCAGTGCTGGGGCCACCCCCATGGCACCCCTGAGCTGAGCATCCTGGATCTGCACACCAATCATCCACAATGACCCACCTGGGCTCCTAACTGAGCCCCCAGGCCTTGAAACCCTCCCAGCACTGACCCCCAACTCAATCCCAAGTTCCTGAGAAGCCCCATGGCACAGCCATCAGTCCCTATTTCCTGTGGAACAGAATGATTTCTCCCACCCCCCAGATACCCCTGGACCCCACAACACCCCTGGTGCCTCACAGCTGGGGATGGACCCAAGGACACCAGGCCAGTGTGTGTCCCATGGAACAGCCCCACAAGGACTCCTGACCCAGCTTGGGAGCCAGTGGACAACCAGCAGGTCCCCACTGAAATTAGGGTGATCGCAGCCACCCCTCCACCCTGTGTGAGAGGTGCTGGGGTCCCCTTGCTGAGCCACAAGACTGGCATTGGGGTCCCTGTGAGTGTCACCTGTGTCCCCCCTCCCACCACGGGTGGAGATGCTGGTGTGGCTGAGGCCACCACGGAGAGAGGGTGGACGGTGGGACAGTGTTTGTGTGTCCATGTCTGCCAGGAATTCACCCCATCCTCTCTGCCCTTCCCTACACACAGAGGAAAGAGATGCACACCCAGGATACACATCTTGGCAGTGGCAATGACCACCACTTATATTGGGGACGTTGAGGGATGGGATTCCCATGGGATCCAGGGAATGGCTGTGCGCGGTTGCTCCGAGCAGCATCGTCCCGACGGGCTGGTGTCCTGCTCGGGGATCCAGGAGCCCATCAGGGATACCAGCGCCTGTGGGATGGAAAGGTCTGGCAGTGCCTGTCCCACCAGGGCAGCAGTGAGGCTCAGCAGTGCCCTGTACCCTCGGGCTGCAGAATCCCCGGTTTTCCCCCAACAGCCTCACCCCGAACCCCAACAGCAGCAGCAGCCTGAGCCCTGCGGGCAGCCCTGAACTCACATCCGACAGCAGAATTCCCGCTCGGAGCAGAGGCCGATGCGGCCGATCCCCGGCGGGCAGGAGCGGTGGGAGCAGAATCCCCCGCGGCGCTCGCACTCCTGCGCTGATGCTCCAACCGGGGACAGCCCTGCAGGGCACGGAGAGAGGAGATGTCACTGACATCTTTTATGAAAAATCCATTCCTTAGGATTTTTCCTCCTGAGAAGCTGAGAGGCCTCAGGAACAAAATGTAAACAATGATTATCTGCTGCTGTGGAATGCAGCAGGTGGATCTGTGATTGGTCTCACGCCGTTGTTTCTAATTAATGGCCAATCACAGTGAGCTGTGACAGAGAGTCCGAGCCACAAACCTTTGTTATCATTCTTTCTTTTTCTATTCTTAGCTAGCCTTCTGATGAAATCCTTTCTTCTATTCTTTTAGTATAGTTTTAATATAATATATATCATAAAATAATAAATCAAGCCTTCTGAAACATGGAGTCAGATCCTCATCTCTTCCCTCATCCTAAGACCCCTGTGAACACGGTCACAAGGAGACTTTCAGCCGAGATGCTGAGCACTGCCCCTGGTCCCTGCACAGTCAGCGTCAGCCCAGCTCTGCTTGTCCCCTGCCACAGCTGCTGAGCAGGTGCCTGCAGCAGAAATCCAGGTGAGTTTGTGCCACTTGGATGGGAGCAGTCACCACACCCCTAAGCAGGCTCTGTGAGAGGTCTCCATCGTGCCTGCTGCCTCCTTCCTGGAGCAAGGGAGAACTCCAAGGGTAGAAGAAGGATTTCCCTTCCTCCCTGCTCCTCCTCCTCCTCCTCCTCTCCAGCAGGGCTGCTGTTCCCAGTGCTGCTGACTCAGAAATGCAAGGGTCAGGAGGCATGGAGAGGGGTCAAATCCCAGATTTAGAAGGATAAGAGCTTTAATACAATGCCCCAGCTCTGATCCCAGCAGCAGAACCTGCAGCTGGAGTCTTTCCTTAAAGGTGTGGGGTCAGAGGGACCCCGGCAGGGATGGCACAGCCACCAGGAGAACTCACCCGTGACTCATCAGCTCAGGTGACAAATCCTCCCTAAAAAAACACCGACAGAGGACAAACCCTCCACATTTCCTACCTGTCACTCCCTGGAGCATCAGGAGGAGCAGAGCACAGAGGACGGGCAGGATCCGCATGCCTGGGAGTCGCCAGCAGAGCCGCAGCCCTGCGGGGAAGAGAAAGGAGGCAGAGGTGAGTGGGAGGGTCCCTTCCTGCGGGTCGTGCAGCACCTGCACGGGGACAGAACCGAGCAGAGGGGATCTGACCAGTCACTGGTGGGAGGATGCACTCAGCAGCCCGGGATTCAGAGATTCCTGGCACCAGTAGCAGCAGTTTGGTCTCTCCACTTGTCACAATATCCCTTGGGATGGCTGAGTCCTCCCAATGTCCAGCCCCAAATCTTCTTTTTCTGTCCCTTGCCCTGACAGAGAAAAACAAGCAGAGCTTTCCTCATCTGACACCTGAGAAGGATTCCCAGGCTTCCAGCTCAGGATCTTGTGTCATCCTGCCTTGCATAAGGGTTGCTCAGTGCTGTGGTTTGCTGGACAGCTCTGGGGACGCACACACAGAGCATCCCTGTTCGTTGGGCCTTGGCAAACACTCAGCTTTCACCACACAAAGGAGCTCTGTCCTCCTCCCCCCGCGGGCAGCGAGCTCTCTATGCTTCACTTGAAAATAACTGGGAAGACGCCACTTGGGATGACATCCACAGTCCTAGGAAGGACAAGCTTTAATTGTGGCTTTGTTTGCTGGAGTTTGCTGTGTGTAACCCTTTGCTGTTTGATGGAGCATCTTCCTAAACATTTTCAGCCTTGCTGCAGTTTCATCAAGGGCTACTGTCGGGGTCTCTAGCTGGTCAGAGTGACCCTGAGAAAAGTTGGAAAGTCTCTTTTCCCAGCAGGGCGCTTGAAGAAAGAGTCAGGGATCTTCATTTCTTGGTCTTCAAGGTCATTTATTGTATCTTATCTATAAAATTCTTTCTCCTGTCCTGCCGAGGTCTGCTCAGCACAACAGTCAGAGGCACTCTGCCTGCTCCCAGGGTGGTGTTATGTCTTTATACTAAAAATTACGTGTACAATATTTACAATCACTTCCCAATACCTATCACCTATGTTAGACAGTGAGCTTCTACTCTAAACCAAGCCAAAAGTGCCAACATTATAGCAGAAGATGGAGGCCAAGAAGAAGAAGAAGAAGAAGAAGAAGAAGAAGAAGAAGAAAGGCTGGACACACCCAGATCCCTCCATCTTGCCCCCCTGAATCCCCATTCTAAAAACCCCAAAATCTACTTTTTCACCTTGTGATAAATTTGCTATCATTCTACTTAATTTGTCATGGCTTGCAGATCTTCATCTAAGGTTGGTAATTTGCTCCATGGGCCATAATCAAAACCACAGGCATTTCTGGGCTCTGTGCCAGGGTCTCTGAGCCCCCTGGCAGGGGTCTTGGCCGTCCTGGACAGCCAGAGGGATGTCCTGAGTTCCAACATGCTACGTGTGTGGGGATGGATGTTAAAAACACACTCATGAGCGCTCACCTGAATCATGGAACCACACAATGATTTGGTTTGGAAGGGACCAGGAGTTTCCAGCCAGCTGCCATGGGCAGGGATGCCTTCCAATAGGTTCTCCAAGCCCCATCCAACGTGTCTGAACACTTCCAGGGATGGGGCTATCACCACATTTCTCTTCACAGAGAAAAGCAGAGCACAACTTCTCAAAAATATTCTGAGATTCATATTCTCTGAACATCAGAGAAAAAAAAAAAATCCTTATCTCATTTGCTGCGCCTGTGTTGTTCACAGGTAAAATACATTGTAGAAAATTGTTTACCTAAAAAAAAATTGGTAATTAAATTCTAGTGTGAGTGTTTTAATTCACTAAGCAATTAAATCCAAGTATGTGTGTGTCGGGACTGTCAGCTGACAGTCATGAGATCCTGTGCAGTTGAGTGCAGTTAAATACTTAACAAATTCAATTTGAATATAATGTAACATAGTGTAATATAATATAGTGTAATATAATATAATAATATAATATAATATAATATAATATAATATAATAATTAATTGACCTTCTAATTAAATAGAGTCATCCTCATCATTCCTTCCTTCATTGAAACTACCTTATTTCTGATATGGGGCAGCCACAGCTTCTCTGGACAATACATGAATATACCTTTGATCCAAACAACTCACCATATTTCATTGTTTTGTCATTCTCCAGTGAGGGACATTGTACAAACTATCTGCAGATCTGTACCCAGGGGGATCACTGCTACTACTCTGCCATGGTAGTCAGAGCACTCAGGGCAGCTTCTTATTTCCTTCACCACTGAAGGAAATCCTGATCCTACAGCTGCAGCCAGAAAAAGGGAAAAGGCCATGCCTCAATTCTTTTTTAATATCTGCTGAGCTGTCTTGGCATCAAAACCCCAAGAGAGAAGGGAGTGGGAGCAGCTATGTCCAGTAGTCAGGTTCCTTACAGGGCTTCATTAAGGGGGCAATTAGCTGCATCTCTGTGCTGTTGCTCTTTAGCACAGACATCAGCTAATCCTTGGAAGTGTCCAAGGCCAGGCTTGACAGGGCTTGGAGCAATCTGGGATAGTGGAAGGTGTCCCTGATCATGGTGAGGGGTTGGTTCTATATGATTTTAAGGTCTCTTCCAACCCAAACCATTTTATGATTCTCTGATTCTATGAGTTTGAATGTGTAGAGTGCTGGGGAGATGGGATTGAGATAAGAAGCAGGGAGGAGATGTGCAGCATGGATCCCTGGGGGTTTCAGCCTGTTTCACCCTAAACTGGCTCTTGAAGCCATTCCCCATCCATAAAGGCAAGGACAGATCTCTGTGGTGGTGAGTTAAAGCATGATGGGACTGGATTGTGCATGATGGGACTGGATTGTGCATGATGCTGCCTACAGGCAGATGAATCTAAAATTACAGGGGCCGAACCCTCCCTGCAAAGTCCTCAGTCCTTGAGCAAAAATCTTGTGCCATTCCAGTTTGTGAAACATTCACCTAGTGTGGATTGTGCAAAAATCTCTTAGGACATCAACTGTAAATTGCTGGTTTGACTCCACTTGGCAACTTCCTGAGGTTTCCATCCAGGGAGATCCCTTGGAGGAGGCTGTTGGCCCAGCTTCCTGCCCTGCACAAGGCTGTGGTTTCAATGGTGCCAGAGTCTTTTGCAGAAATACCTGCTTTGAACAGACCCAGAGAGTGAGGGAGCTGGGCCTGTTCAGTCTGGGGAATACTGAGAGGGGATCTCAACAATCCACATAAACATCTCCAAGGGTGTCAGAGGATGGTGACTGACCCTATTCAGTGGTGCCCAGCTGCAGGATGAAGAGCAGTGGCCATAAACTGAAACACAAGAAACTCCACTTCTACTGGAGGAGGAACTCCTTTATGTTGAGAGTGGCAGAGCACTGAACAGCTGCCCAGGGAGGGTGTGGAGTTTCCTCTTTGGAGACATTCCAAACCCACCTGGATGTGTTCCTGTGCCACAGGCTCCAGGTGACCCTGCCTTGGCAGAGGGGTGATTGGATGATCTCCAGAGGTGCCTTCCAACCCTAACAATTCTGTGATTCTGTGAGGGTGGGCAAGTGCTTTGCAACAAATGGGCAGCTCAGGGTTTCCAGTCAGTCCTTTGCACTTGAGTTGCTTGCTTCTATTAAAACTCAGCCACTACTGCTCCTTCCTTCACAGAAACACAGAATGGTTTGGATCGGAAGGGACCTTTAAGATCATCTCATTCCAACTCCCTTCCATGGGCAGGGACACCTTCCAGTACCCCAGGTTGTTCCAAGTCCCATCCAACCTGGCCTTGGACACTTCCAGAGGTGGGGCAGCCACAGCTTCTCTGGGCACCAAGGATTCCTTGTCAGCACAAGGATGCTCCTGACTGAGACAGGATGCTCCTGCAGGGACAGGAGCTCTCTGAGCAAGCTGCACCTTCTGGGTTTTCTGCTGTGGTCAGGGCAGTTCAGGCTGAATTTATTGGAAGAGAGGTGATCAGAGGCACAGTGGGGTTGGCCTCTCACACAAGTTTCTATAATTGCTTCAAGCAATGTCACAGGTCTAACTCTGATCTTCTGATTTGCAACTGCAGCCAATATAAATTTTGCAGATTCAATCCAAATTTATGGCCGACAGAAATGGCAAGGGTAAAATCACACTTCAGATTACCAATTTGTCCTGCTCAGTGTGACTGTAGTCCTCATAATAAAACAATATACTGTTCCCAGGTCTGAAAGCTCTGGATCAGGAGGTGGGAACCCCAGGCTTTCAGAGCAGAGGTGCTATGAAATGCCACATGGGAGAAGACTTTTGTGCTCCCAGTGGAAATGGTGATTGATCTCAGTCATGACAGAGAATTCCCTAGCAGGCATGTGTGGAGAACTTGCCAACACTCATTCAATCAGCAGCCCAAGAGGGGTAAATATTTTGGTGAACTACACATTCCTGGCAGGTTTAAATTAATGTCAGAATTCTTGTTTAAATTTTTTTTGTGAACTATACATTCTTTGCAGGGTTTAGATTAATTTCAGAATTCTTGTTCAAAATTCTTAATGGAAATAAGACTAAATGGGAAATTAATTACTTTTGGAAATTAATGACAACACCACACAGGGCAGCCATGCAACCTCCCCACATCTTGATTTTATTGAAAGAAGAATGACAGATCCTTGGTGGCTGCTGCAACAATTCCTTGAATCCAACGATGTCAAAAGCGATCACTCCTGGAGATCCTCCACAATTAGACACACTACAACCTACACAAAGGAAAGGATCCTCAGAATTATGATTATAAGGAAAATCTTGATGCTTGGGATTCAAATGATGATTTGGGAAGTCATCTTTGCCCCAGAAAAGTCCTAAACTTACCACCTACAGCAACTGTACCCAGAACGACAGGAGCCCAGGTAATCGTTGCCACGAGGGCATTTCCCCCTGTGGCAGAAGGTCCCACGATACCCACACTCCATGTAAGGTCTCCTGGGTCTTGCCAAGCTTCTACCTTAAAAAAAGAACAAATAAACAAAGATGGGAGACATTTTATTTCCAGCAGGGATTTGCATTTTGCTTAATCCCTGTGAGCTGACAAGGACGTGACAGTTCAGTCCTGAGAGGAGGAGGTCTGTGGGCACAACGACCAAGCAAACACTCTAATTCCTTCTTCCCTACCAAAATAGGATACCCACATTCAAATTGCCTTTTGGGAACGGGCAGCAGCCTGTGCTATTCCCAGAACAGGTTTTATCCATGAAGGTGCTAATTGTCAGGAATCAAAACAACCCCAGGGAGCAGACCAGCAATTAGGCAGGAGGTTGCCTGGCCCTGTTTGGTCGATTAATAAAGATGCAAGCCTGGCAGCTGAAGTGTTCTGGATGCACCTGACTGAGTGCACATGAACCAATTAATTCCAGTTTCCAGCTCATCCATGGAACATTGCAAAGTATTCAGAGAGAGGGGAGCTTGTTCCAGCAAACAGGGAATGGATATTAAACATGGACAGTACCCAGCACATCCCTGGTGGGCTGGATTCCCAGCATGTGAGTAGAGTGATACAAACACACCCAGAAAATGCCAGGGAGTAATAAAAGAGTGGTTTAAAGGGCGAATAAAACACTCCTGATCTCAAACTTGTGGTTTGTGGGGCACTGCAGAGGTGGCTGTGAGCAGTCTGAGCTCTCAGGAACACTTCTCTTCCCAGATACAGATAAAATTTCTGGCTTTAATATACCCAGAAGGTCCTACTGATAACAGGCCAAGTGTCCTCTGTGTGTTAAATAAGGACATAAAACAGACCAAAGGAACTCTTTGCCTCTGGGAACTGGCACAGGCAGAGACCCAGGCAAGAATAACACCAGACAACCACATAAAATCATAGAATCACAGACTCATTTAGGTTGGAAAAGAACTTTAAGATCATCAAGTCCAATTGTTAACTCAGCGCTGCCAAGCCCACCACTAATCCATGTCCACAGGTGCCACATCCAGATGGCTTTTAAATCCCTCCAGGGATATATCTATGACACTTTTCCCACATTTCTGGTCTGCTGCAGTTCATCACAGTCTTTTCCCATCCTAACTTCCCTAGAGGACACTTTCCACCCTGTTCCCACAGAGATCAAAACTCCACCAGCTCCTGCTTGTGCACAGAGCACCCTGCAAATGTAGCTGTGCCATTTTCAGGGCTGATATTAAAATACAATCCCATTTTCTGGATAATAGGGTTGGTTTGGGGTTCCAGACAATCCCTTTTTCTGGATAATAGAGTTGGTTTGGGATTCCAGTCTCCTTTGCACCCCCCAACAGGCATCATGATTTTGTGCCTCTCCACCTTATGTCCCAGCTCCCAAAGCAAAGGATATTTGAAGAACATGGGGCCAGATTCCTTTTTCTTTTTTTTCTGTGTGGTTTAAGATTACTTGGTCATGATTTAATTTGTTTGTTGGGTGACTCAGAGGCAAAGTGATTTAAGTACAAGCCTGCAGGGTTTAATGGGGAAAACACTGGTGCTGAATGGTAATTTTGGGGTTGCCCCTTTCAAAGTGATGCTTGGAGTATTTGCCTGCTAATTTCACTTCTCATCTGTAATCTCCAATGAGCTTTGATGATTTATGTGAGGATTCTTTGCAGGACGCAGCTTGGTCACACCCCAAAGGGGACAAGAAACCTTTGCAAGACACCAACACCTTCTCTTCAGTCCCTCAATTTACCTGCAGCTCCCTGAAATGCCACCAAGAGGAGAACAAGGAGCAAAGGAAGGATTTTCATGGCAGAGGGTGGGCTGGGATCCTGGGTCACTGCAGAGAAAGGAGACCAGGACTTTGGTTAGAGCCTTGTCCCTCCATAGTCCCAGAAGTGACACAGAGAAATGTTCTTCAAGACCTGGAAGTTACCTAAATGAGGTTATTACACATTTTTGTAATGATTGTGTCTATTGTCCTAAGATTTTCCTGGAGCACACCTAAGATCATGGCATGTGATGCAAAAAATTCAATTTTATATCCCCTTTTAATTAATGCATCAACTGACCAGCAATTTGTCCTGAATTTCTCGATAACTTGCAATGCCTTGCAATGAATTTGATCTGGAAGGCAAAGCTGTTAATTCAGAAAATAAGACAATTTTTACTATAGTTATACAAAAAAACCCCATGGGTTTTCTCAAGCTTTTCTACTCGGAAAAAATAGCAGAAAAAGCAATTTTCTTCCCAATTAACTAAAAATCCAGCTTCTCCTTATTCTTGCTTGGATGCTGTTGTTTATTCTTCCCCTCAAGAATTACATTATTTCCAGGATAAATTTTTGAGTATTTCCATTTCCTGCAGCCAACAAAACCTCCTCTCCCTTATCAACATTTGACACCTCTAGAACTGGCTCATGACAGTCTGGAGCCACTGCACAGCTAAGACTATAAAACAAACTGCAAACAGATAAACAAGAAAGACATGAAGTCTCCATCCCATTTAAGGACAAAACCTTTTGAGAGAGGCTGAATAATGAGAATATTTTGGTTGTTACCAGGCAGGAGGAGCTCTAAGCTGGAACAGTCCCAGGACCAGCGTCAGCCACCCGGAGGAAGATGAAGGAGCAGAGCGTGGGTTTGTGCTGTTCCTGGAGGGTGATGAGGGATGTTTGACCTCCACAGCCTTCTGGTGGCCAACGAGGCTTTGGGGAGCTCTGGGGGCACCCAGTGAATCCTCTTTGTTCTAAGAGGAACCAAGGTCTGGCTTTCAAACCATTGCAGCATTGCCTCGGGAAATGTGTTGAGATGAGAAAAACCACCCTGGGCCTCCTCCCTTTGAGCAACCCTTTGGCCACAGCAGCTCAAACAGACTCAAGATCTGTTTCCATCTGTTCTCAGAGGTTTTATATTTCCTTACAAACATGAACAATATATCACCATAGAAGTAAAATAATCATCAGCTGGAATGTTAAAATAAAACCCACTGAACCTATGTTAAATGGGAAGTCAGTTCTTTGGAAATTCAGGAAGAGGGTTAATGGGCTGTCATTAATTCTACATCATTAATGCTGTTGGGAGGGAAAATCTGGACAATTAAGAACATGGAGAAGATCTGCACTAGGGAATGGTAGGGAAAAAATGAGAGAGGAAAAGACAAATCGAAGAGTTCAGAATAAAAAAGGAAAAAGTGGTTTGGGGTTTTTTTCACATTTTTTCACCAAAACATTTTCATTACTAGGTTACCTGCATGGCACATAAGATATGTTATGCCATATCTATTTATGGAAATTATTACAGCCCATGCCCAGCAATTTTAGTTTTATTGTCTTTATTTTCTTGGCATGGACAGAAGAGTTCTCTGAGCACAGCATCCTCCTTTCTCACCAAGGATTACTCCAATGGCTTCCTGCTTTTTACAGACATTTCTATGAGTTCAGGTGCCTGTTGCAAAGGGATCTTCACTTCTCTTTTATCCCTCTTTCCTCCTTGAATCCGGCCCCATTCCGTGGGAGGTGCTGTTCTCTGGGCACGGCTGAGCTCATCCCTGCGAGAGCCTCCCTGGGCTCGCCCTTCATGCCCTGCAGGGATTTTTCTTAGATCTCTTTGTTTTCTTTCCCAATCAAAACAACTATTTCACGGAGGCTTCCAGCACAGCCTTGTCAGCAGCTTTCAGCCTGCCCTCAGGCTTCTTGTTTCTCTGGGCTGCTCCTTTGGGTGCTTTTCTTTCCTCATTTTTGCTTTTTTTTTTTTTTTTTTTTTTTTTTTTTTTTGTGGTCAAATACATGTCGAACGTGCTTGGTCCCACAACGTGGTTACACATAATTGTGCTGTGGTCACTTTTACACAGCAGCTCCCACAAACAGCTTTGGAATTGGAATTTGCACCCTAATCCAGGAAGGAAAATGTTCTTGTGGATGCCAGGACCAGCTGCTCTAAGAATCACCATTGTACAGTAAGAAAAATGTACATTTTACAGAGGAAAAATCTAATGTCTGCACTGCCTGGCATCATCCACAATCATCTGTCAGATCTGCTCTGCTGCATCACCTCAGGCAAGGGAAGGATCTGCAGAAGATGTGCCCTGGTCCCCAAATCCTTTAGGGCAGGGCTCTTCCTGTAAACCCTTCCCTGAGGTGTTGTGTTTGCAGACAGATGTGCAACCAAACATCTGGGCTGAAAAATGGCTCAGCAAGTGAGGAACAGCTGGGTCTGTGTGATGTCACCTGTAGGCAGCTCACCTGGAGCACCAAGCCCAGGTCTTGGGGTCCCCAGCACAAGAAAGACTTGGAGCTGCTGGAGAGAGTCCAGGGGAGGCTGTGGAGATGCTCCAAGGACTGGAGCCATGGCCAGGTTCAGTTCAGATTCCTCCAAGCCCCATCTCCAGCCTGGCCTTGGACACTTCCAGGGATCCAGGAGCAGCCACAGCTTCTCTGGGCACCCTGTGCCAGAGCCTCCCCACCCTCACAGCCAAGAATTCCTTCCCAAATTCCCATCTACTCCTGCCCTCTGCCAGTGGGAAGCCATTCCCTGTGTCCTGTTCCTCCATCCCTTGTCCCAAATCCTTCTCCAGCTCTCCCTTTAGGCCCTGGAAGAGGCTCTGAGGACTCCCTGGATCCTTCTCTTCTCCAGGATGTCACTTTCTTGGAGCCATGAGGAGTTTTTTTAGCAAAAGAGGCTCCTGGGTGCTGAAATCCAGCAGAGAAAAGTGCAGCCAAACCGGTGGCTGGGAGGCAGCCAGAGCAACTGGGAGCTGGCAGAGAAGCTGGGGAGGGTGGCTAGCTCTGGGAATATCTCCTGGCTTCCTCCTTCTCTGCCTGGCAAAGCTCTGGGAATATCTCCTGGCTTCCTCCTTCTCTGCCTGGCAAAGCTCCGGGGTGATGATGGCACAGGATTTGTTCCTGGCTTGGAACACAGCAGAGACAGCTGAGACTCCTCAGGGAGGGAATGGGGGTGTTGGAGGGCAGGGGGGGCGAGATTAGGAGATTCACATCTTCTGTGGGTGACAAGAAAGGTCACGTTGTGCCTGCATGGACCCTGGCAGCATCCCCACTGCTGAATTTGCAAAAAATGCTTCTTCCCCATCCCGCTCTCAGGTCTGCAAGAGGCTTTGGTGCCCATTAGAGGCTGAGTTGTGCTTTGTATGTTAAAGATTGGGTTTTCTAGGAATGGGCCACGTGGTATTTGCTGCTGTGGAGGACAGAGACAGCCAAGGCTGAGCTTCACTTGGCTCCAGAGCCCTCATTACACCCCTGGCTTTATTAAAATGCTTCGCTGGAGCTGGGCCCAGCAGTCCAACATCATTAATTAATGAAACACAAATAGGGGCAGGGCAGAGGGACAGGAGGAAAAGTGGTTTGTCCTTTACACCCAAAGGGCCCCCAGACCCTATCAGATGGAGTTGAGGCTGCAAAGATGCCAAGTTCCTGGTAAAAAGCAGTGCTGGAGACCCGTGGAGAGCCTGGGGATGCTCCCACGAGTAGGAAAAACAGGCAAGGAAATTTCTGAGCAGTTTGGTGGCTACTGTTACACAGCAGAGCCTGGGCTTTATTGACAGAGTTGCAAAAAAGAATCAATAAAATTTAAAAACACAACAATAAATATATGAAGGTCCTGGAACAAAGGTGCATCCAACATCCCAGCTGATGCACAAAGTTCTGGGAGCTTCCTGCAGCATACTGCAAAAACCACCAAAACCAGAGGTGATATTTTGCCTTAATTAAACCCCTTTTTTGTGGCTTTTCCTGTAGTGACCTGCTGGGAATTTATTCTCTAAAAAGCATCAGCGCTAGAGGCTTTCAGGGCTGGAAATTGGGATAAAAAGCAAATGCACACCAGAGGGCTCCTGCAAGCTCCGATGCTCGGGATCCCATTTCACAGCGGTTTCATCTCTGTGGTGAGGCGGGAAAACAGCGGAATCAATCGATGGCTCTGTGCACGCCATGTCCCAGCTGCCACCTAGTGACATCCCCGCGACACGGGGACATCGTACGGGGGACATCGTGGGGGCCGTGCCCCGGTGCACAACAATTTGGGGCACATCGGGGTGGGCTTGTGCCAGCAAACAACAGCACAGAGAGCAATGGGATGGGCTTGAAGAAAAATCGAATGGGTGCTGAAGAACCCAGGGGACATCGGGGTGGGTTTGTGACACCGCACAGGAGCCCGGGGGACATCGGGGTGGGTTTGTGACACCGCACAGGAGCCCGGGGGACATCGGGGTGGGTTTGTGACACCGCACAGGAGCCCGGGGGACATCGGGGTGGGTTTGTGACACCGCACAGGAGCCCGGGGGACATCGGGGTGGGCTTGTGCCACCGCACAACAATTTGGGGGATACGGGATGGGCTTGTGGCAGCGCACAGCAGCTCCAGGGGTCTCGGATGCTCGGTCTCTGGGTCCCCAAGCCCCCGGGGGTGGCGCAAGCTCCGTGATGTCACACTGCCCGGGGAGGGGACACTGGGGGAGGTGCCCGGTGAGGGCGGGCGGAGCGGGACCGGCCCCGGCGGCTCCTTCTTCTTCTTCCTCCTCCTCCTCCTCCTCCTTCTCCTCCCTTTCCTCCCACCTCCTCCTCCTCCTCCTCCTCCTCCTCCTCCTCCTCCTCCTCCCCGTCCTGCTCCCAGGATGCGCGGGGCCGTCCCCAGGCTCAGCCTGACGCTGCTGGCGGCGGAGAGCGGCGCCCGTGAGTGAGCGCGCAGGATGCGCGCAGGATGCGCGGGGGCGTGCGGGGCTGCGCTCCGGCGGAGGGGAGGGGGAAGGCGGATGGGATGCTGGAAAGGCGGATGGGATGCTGGAAAGGCGGATGGGATGCTGGCAGTGACGCCTTTGCGGCCATCCCGAATCACCTCCATGTACCGGGGAGAGGGGGGGTCCATCCCTGCACCCCGCGCTTGGGGAGATGCGCGGTTCTGCTCCCGGCATCCCCGCGGGCCCAACAGTCCTCTTGGTTTTCTGTTTTTTTTTTCATATTTGAAAAATGGAATTTTTTTCCCGCTTATTTATTTATTTGTTTGTTTATTTTGGAGCCCGAGCTTTTTATCAGAGCCTTGCTGGGGGCCGGGCCCCTCGCTGGCGGTGGCTGCGCCTCAGCTGACAAAGCCACCGGGAGCCGGCAGCTGGAGATAAGCCCAGGAGAAGGGCTGGGAGATGGAGTTATGGCGGGAATGGCTTTAAACTGACAGAAAGCAGGTTTACATTGGATATGAGGAGGAAATTCTTCCCTGTGAGGGTGGGGAGGCCCTGGCACAGGGTGCCCAGAGAAGCTGTGGCTGCCCCTGGATCCCTGGAAGTGTCCAAGGCCAGGTTGGGCAGGGCTTGGAGCAACCTGGGGTAGTGGAAGGTGTCCCTGCCCATGGCAGGGGGTGGAATGAGAGGAGCTTTAAGGTCCCTTCCCACCCAAACCATTCTGGGATTCTCTGGTTATGAATGGCACCGCTCAGTTGCTGGGGGCGGGTGTGGCTGTGTCATCCCTCAGCACCGCCTCTCTGCCCTTCTCCAGGGCTCTGTGCCATCATCCACTACCTTGTCCGGGGGCAGCTGGGCTGGTTCGGGCTGACCATGGCCTGCCTGGTGCCCGGCTACGCCGCTCAGCTCCTCAGCATCCTCTGGTTCCGGGCAGACGGACACGCACCCGGCTGCTGCCTCCTGGCGCTCCACCTCCTGCAGCTCGGCCTCTGGAAGAGGTGAGAGACGCTCCCCGCTATCCACCCACCCCCCACAACCCGGCTGCAGCCCCAGATTTCCTCCAGCCAGGGCAGGCATCCCGTCACGGTGGCTCTCGCAGGTACTGGGATGTCCTGCGGGCGGCGGCCAAGGCGGGCGGCGGTGCCGGGGAGCTGCTGGCTCAGCTCGGGGATGTTTGTGTGCTGCGGCTCCTGGAGGCCCTGCTGCAGACCCTGCCTCACCTCCTGCTCCAGACCTATGTCGTGGTGGCCGTGGACCCAGCAGGCTTCATCCCTGGTGAGTTCCCAGGAGGATGTCTCAGGGGTGATGCGTTTGGGTGAGGGAGGTGTGTGTTTTCTGTGTTCTCCCTGGAGGGATGTGCTGCAGAGGGACTGGGAAGCCTCTATGAGAAGCAGCAGGGAAAAGCCTGGCTGAAAGATCTGCTGTGGCTGAATGCAAAGGTGGCTGCTTTGCCACCTTTGTGAACTTTCAGGGGTGCAAAGAGGGAGGTTGCAGTGGGAAGTCATGGCATGTGCAAGGTCACAGTTGCTCATTGTCCATCTCTGGTCCAATGGCAGTGACTGGGCTGGAGCTGCCCTGGGGCTGCAGAGCTCTGTCCATGGAGACAGAGGGTATCCACAGGGAGATACTCAGAGGGTACTCTGGATACTCAGAGGGTATCCACAGGGAGATGCTGAGCACACAGAGACCAGATTGAGCAGGATTCAGTGGAAATGCTCCAGTTTCATTCCCTGGTAACATTCAAGTCAGGTTGACCGTTGAGTCAGGAATGAAGTGACACATAAACTGTAACTCCCTTCAGCAGGCTAATCCCAAGTTTATTGGAAACCCATTCCTTTTTATACACTGTTCTGATAAAGGTGGACCTGATTGGTCATTTAATCAACACCCCATCACCATTGGCTAATTAAGAAGACACCCTTTGGTAAACATCTTATGAGAAAACAACTCTTCAAAACACCAGCTGCAAGATTGTTTTAATTCTTTCTCTCAGCCTTCCTAAAAGTCCCCATAAGAATTCCTGGGAAAGTTTATCTGGCTTTCTGCCTCTGACCAAACTGTCACAACCACAGGACAGGGCTCTGAGAAACCTGGTCTGGTGGAAGATGTCCCTGCTCATTGCAAGGGGCTGGACTAGATAGCCTTTAAGGTCCTTTCTGTGATTCCTTCATTCCATGATTCACTTGGCAGGATCAAGGGGTGTCTGGCTTGTGTGGGGGTGCTGTGCTACCAACACCTCCTTAACACAGAGAGTTGGCCCTGCTGTGCATTTGGGCCTCCATCAGAGCCCTGACTGCCCCTGTCCCCACACAGGTGTCAGTGCAGGGCTGTCCCTGCTGTCCCTGGCCTGGGCTTTGGTCTCCTACAGCCACTTCACCTTCCTGCTGAAGCCTGGACACCTGAGCCCACCAGCTGCTGTCATCCTGTGCCTGCTGCTCTGGAGGACAGGGATGCTGGGGACCCGGGTGCTGGCCCTGGTGCTCTTTGCCAGGCTCTATTCCTTCTGGGTTTTTGCTGTGGCAGGTAAGACCTGAGATCCTGTTCCCCACATCCCACCCCAATGTTCTCAGGTTTTGTGTCGCTGGAATGGCTCCCGAGGTATTAAAGAGTCTTTTTTCCCAGCCCCATGACCAAAGAAGAAGCTGAGATTCCTCAGCTCTGGTTTTCAAGGTTGTTTATTTTCTCTTATCTATCATATTATTTTTTGGACCTGCTGAGGTCTGTCTAGCAGGTCAGGTTGAGGCACACTGACCGCCCTTGGGGCAGTGTTATCTTTTTATACTAAAAACTACGTGCACTTTATTTACAATAATTTTCCAATAGCTATCACCTATGTTAGACAGTCTGTCTCTACTTTAAACCAATCCAAAAGTGCCAACATCACAGCAGAAGATGGAGGGGAAGAAGAAGAAGAAGAAGAAGAAGAAGAAGAAGAAGAAGAAGAAGAAGAAGAAGAAGAAGAAGAAGAAGAAGAAGAAGAAGAAGAAGAAGAAGAAGAAGAAGAAGAAGAAGGAGAAGGAGAAGGACAGGACATGCCTAGATTCCTCCATCTTGCCTCTTGAACCCCCATTCTAAAAACCCCAAATTTCTACATTTTCACCCTGTGATAAATTCATTAACATTCTACTCAAACCCTTGTGGCTTGTAAATCCTCACACAAAGTTGATAATTGTTTCCATGGGTTAAAATCAAAGGCACAGGTGGTTTTGACTCCGTGCCAAGGTCTCTGAGCCCCCTGTCAGGAACTAAACCCATCAATACCATGGTCTCAGAATCCAGGGCAGTCAGAAGAATGTCCTGGCTTGCGACACAATGTCAGCCCTGCCATGCTCAGGTTTGCAGCCTCCCCTGGGCATGGCTTTGCAAATCCAGTCCTTTCTCCCTGCAGGGGTGCACTGGCTGCTCATGTCCTTCTGGCTGGGGGCCCAGCAGACAGATATCGTGGCCCAGCCGTGCCGCTGGAGGCTCTTCAACTGCCTGCTGGGAGCTGTCTACATCTTCTGCTACATCAACGTCCGGCCCGGCCCCTCCAGGACCAGGGTGGTCGTGTTTTATGCAGTGAGTACCTGGAATTGTTTTGTATTCCACATGGATGAAGCTGCTGGGGATGAGCAACAGCTTCAGACTCTCCGTTTTCATCTCTCACATCACCACTTGCTCAAAATCCAGAGTTTTGCTGTGTCCTGACAAAGCTGCGTGGTCACCAAGGTGGATGTGTGTTCTGCACTGGCTTTGATTCTTTAGGGGCAGCCTTACAATGTCAGTGGTAAAAAGTAGGTAAAGACCTTCCAGAAAGTTCAGTTTGACAATTTCTTTGTTTTAAGTGATAAATTAGGTGCAAAATATAACAGAAGTGCTCAAGGCCAGGTTGGATGGGGATGGGAGCAACCTGGGGTAGTGGAAGGTGTCCCTGCTCATGGCAAGGGGTGCAATAAGATGAGCTTTAAGGTCCCTTCTGGCCCAAACCATTCTGTGATTCTAAAAATCTATGAAAATCTAGAAAATGGGTGTTTTCTGTTGTGAGAGGCACATCTAAAGCCATCAGAAGGATATAAGTGATGAGTCTCTTCCCTCTGCCTTGCAGATAATGCTGATGGAGAACACGCTCCTGCTGCTGTTGGGCACCCGGTTCCTGCAGGTAGAGCTGAGGAACAGCCTGACTGTGACTGGGGCTGTCATGTCAGGGTCTTTAATAGGTAAGAACATTGATTTCAGAGCCTGGATTGCACATTTTGAGAGTAGTTTCAGGAAATGAACATCCAGACTCCTGTCCCAAGTCCCTCTCCAGCTCTCCTGGAGCCCCTTTAGGCTCTGGAAGGGGCTCTGAGCTCTCCCTGGATCCTTCTGTTCTTCAGGTGAACACCCCCAGCTCTCCCAGCCTGGCTCCAGAGCAGAGGGGCTCCAGCCCTTGGAGCATCTCTGTGCCAAGCAGGGTCATATTTTCCCCGAGGGATGGGGGCAGAGGGAAGTTGTGCAACTCCTCAGACCCTCAGATCAAGCATGTTAAAGAAATGGGATGGAAAAGGAGCAATTCCTGTGGTCTTGGATGAGTTTAGGGTAGAAGTAGGAAGCTGTTCTTCAAAACTTGCTGGTTTAAAGGCCAGAGGATGAGGATGCTGTGACATGGAAGGTTTCCTTCAGCACACATTTCCCTGCTGGGCAACTTTCAGTCTGCAAATTAATCCAGATTAAATTTGGGGTTGAGTGTGCATTTCCTTTGCCCAAATCTGCTCAAGTGGGATTCTTGCATCCCCATAAATGCTGGAAAGATGTGCTGCTCATACAGCTGATTCTCAGCAGCATCTCTGCAAAGGTCTTGTTGATCTGGAGGTGCCTCAAGATCTGTCCTTTTCTCCACAGCTGACCAAAATGCTGCTGGGACTCCTCAGTGACACTTTTCTGCTCCTTTCCAGGTGCCACAGCTCTGGTGATTTACTACAGCCTGCTCCACCCCAAGTCCACAGAGATCTGGCAGGGATTCCTGGAGACAATGTGCAGTTCTGCAGCAGCTGGGGATGAGGAGGGGTCTGGAGAGAGCTCCCAAGCTGGGCAGAGTTCAGGGACTTTGGGAGATGAGGAGTCCTTGCCAGTGGAAGGGACCAAGACAGAGCCCAAAAAGGAGACCAGCTCATCACTGCTGCAGTCCAAAGGGGGTTTGGAGGACAGCTGGACAGACCATCACCACTGGCTGCTGGTGAAGCTGGCCTTGAAGACAGGAGATCTGTCCGTGATCAACGCGGCTTTTGGAGATGGCGGCGTGGGAGAGGCTTTTCCTGGAGGATGGATGATGGGGAAACCCCCTGGTGCTGAGCCTGGGGCAAACCTTTCCCTCCCCATGAGGGACATCCATCCCTGTGGACTGGCAGTGGGGAATGGAGGAGGCATCAAAGCCAGTGCTGGTGCTCTGGGAATGGGACAGGAGGATGGAGCAGGGCAGGAGCCTGATTTTCCCCCATCCACGTCCCACCCCAATGGCTTCTCCCCAGATTCCACCGAGAGCTCCTCTGTGTATTTCAGTGCAAGTGCAGGAGGCATCACCTCCCCTGGGACAGGGACAGCCATAAGCATGGCCCTGGTGCAACGGGACAGCAAAGCTCAGCCTCCCCCAGGCTGCCTGGGAGAAGGAGGAGGAGGAAGAGGAGGGAATTTATCCCTTGGGATGCCCAGCATCAGCCCAATCCTGGGCGCTTGTGCCCACAAGTGTCTGCAGAGAAGCTCTTCCTTTGGCAACACGGGCAGCTGTGGGGTGACAGGTCTCCCCAAAGAGGGCTCAGAGCCCACAGGGACAGAGGCTGCCCTCGTGGGGTGCCATCACCTTTGGGACACCCACCCTTGTGGCCTGCAGGGGACTGTGGTGAGGAGCAAGCTGAGGTCACCGTGCTTCACCTCCACCCCCAAGGCCGGCCCTAAATGCTCCCAGCGAGGACTGGGGGAGCTGGGAGAGGGGACAGACCTGTCTGGGTGACCAGAGTGACCCTGTACATGTCACCTTGGGCCAGCCCTGGGGTGACTGTCTCATCAACAGGGCATGGCAGGAGGTGGTGGGACAAAGACTGTCCCCACAGTGCCCCTGCCATGGGGCAGAGTGCTCCTCCATCACTGGGACATCACCTTCCCTCCCAGCACATCTTCTAGAGGCAGTCTTGAAGAACTTCAAAAGCCTTAAAAAGCCCTAAAAGTCCAGGGCTGGTTATTTATTGAGCTTATTTATGTCACAGACCTGCCAGGCAGCTGGGGCCTTCTGCCTTTGGTGTATTTGTGACAATGACTTGAGGTGTGTCCTTAAACCAGTACCTGCACAAGCTGCTGGCCTGTCCCAGTGTGGAGATCTGGTTGCTGTTTCCAGGGGCTGCAGTGCTGGCCAAAGCAGTTTTCTCAGGACAAATAAGTGCCTAAATCAGAAAAATTATGGGTTTTACTCTTGGATGTCCTTTCTGGGCAGAGTAAGGCCTCAAGTAAGGCTCAGCATTGCTTGATTGTTTTTCCCCACCAGGTTTATTTTGAGGCTTTTGCCAACTCCAGTTTTGGGAGTCACAGAGGGTTGCAGATTCTCTTCCTGCTGCAGACCAGAACCTCAGAACCTGGAATTACTACCAAAAGCCATGTCCTACTGTCTTGCCTCCTCAAGTGGTCTTTTCTCTCCAGCCTCCTCCTTGTCCCCTTCCAGCTGCAGATCACAGGAGCCCAGAATTATTTGGGTTGGAAGGGACCTTAAATCTTATCCAGTTGCAACCCCTGCCACATGCAGGGACACCTTCCACTAGACCAGGTTACCAGGTTATTTTCCACATCTACCTGGATGCTTCCACCTAAACTTAAAATCTAAACCTAAAATCTCAAACCAGTTCTACCCCCACCATAAAACCCACAGTGCAGGCAAGGTTTATTTGTGTCAGGAACTAGACCCATCAATACCTTGGTCTCAGAAATAGCCAGTGCTTCCCACCAAGCTGGCTGGGCATGGATTTGTGCCCAGGGCACAGGTTTGTGCCCAGGACATGGCTTAACATGTCAATTGAGGTGTGATCAGCTGGATTCACCACCAAGCTCCTGGGTGCCATCTGGAGCACATCTGGCTGTGCTCTCCAGCTGTTGTCCCGCTGTGGGCAGGACTCTGCTGCTGCCACAGGGCAGGAAAGGCAGCAGGGAGGGCACAGGCATGTGATTAATTGTTAAAAAAAAGCTTTCATGATGCATTCACTGCTCAGGGCTGACCCAGCCAGATGCTCCCTTGGGGCACAGAAAACCCAGTTGGTGCTGCGTATGGAATGAAGCCACATTCCAAGGGGATGAAGGCTCCCTGTCTCCATCTGGACCCCAGCCCCCTGTGCTGTGCCTGTTCTCTGCAGGCAGGAGCAGTTCCAGAGGCTTTTCCAGAGCCCTTCTCATTGTGTGGATCACAGAGAAGGCAGCAGTGCTGCCAGGCCATTGCAGGAATTTTTATCTAGCTTGGTTTTCTACTTTTTATAATATATAATTATGCTTGAAAATACCCCAAACCAGCCTTTGCTGTGTCTGTGTTGCATGCTGGGTGTGAAAAATCAGTGTGGAGGGCTCTGTTTGTCTCATGTTGGGGGTGAAAATCAGTGTGGAGGGCTCTGAGTGCTTCCCACTCTTGGCTCTTGCAGCCCCAGGATGAGTTGCCTGTCAGGATTTCCAGTGGGAGGGTGAAGAAGGGACCTGGGCAACAGGATCTGGGGGAATGGCATGAAAATGTGTCAGGGAAGGTTAAAGCTGGGTGTTAGAAAAAGATTCAGCCATCATGAAACTGTCCCACAGGCCAGTCAGAAAAGAAACAGACAATTTTGAGAAAGTAAAGAATACTTTTGTGCACAGGAGTCAGGAATAAACGTGATTAAGTGTGATTTGATTTCTCTGAGCACATCCACAGTGCAGGGGTACACCATGAGCTGTTACCTCTTACCTCAGATGAGGTGGTTGTGGAAATCCTGGATAGATCAAGGAATGGCAAAAGAGAAAGGGGGAATCTGGGGACAGAGGGTGCAGAGGACTGGGGTAGGGATGAGGGTGTTTGTGTGAGGGCTGTGTTCCCACAGCTTTGCTCCCTGATGACGAGAGTTGGTCACAGGAGAGCCATGCTTCACTTTCTCCTTGGGAGCAATGTGAAATCAGGTGGGATAATATGGATTGTCTGTCCTTAAGGGCTTCCAGCCTGTGTGAGAGCCCTGTTGCACCCAGGGTCCAAGTCCTGCCTGCTGGTACAGTCCCAGCACTGAGCCACAGGTCTCTGCCTGTAGAAATAACCTGTATTTAATCAGAGAATCCCAGAATGGGTTGGGTTGGAAGGGACCATAAAGATCATCTCATTCTAATCCCCTGCCATGGGCAGGGACACCTTCCACCATTCCAGGTTGCTCCAAGCTCCATCCAGCCTGGCCTTGGACACTTCCAAGGATGGGACAACCACAGCTTCTCTGGGCACCCTGTGCCAGAGCCTCACCACTCTCACAGGGAAGGATCTCTTCCCTGTATCCCATCTAAACCTATTCTTTAGTGAATTCTAAAGCCCTGTTTGAAGTAGGAGGACTCCAGCAGCAAATCACAGCTTCAGACACCCTCCCCCACCCTTCCCATCTTCTGTGGCCCAATGACCTGGTGCACTTCCAGATTTTCCCCAATGCTGCCAGACTGAGAAAATCACACTGGGGAGGAGTTTCTCCCCAAAACTTCTTGTCCCTTTGCCACCAGAGGGAGATGCTGCTCAAGCTCCAGATACACCTCCAGTGCCTGTGTTATGGAATCATTAAGGCTGGAAAAGCTCTGAGCTCATCCAGTCCAACCATTCCCCAGCGCTGCCAAGGCCACCACTAACCCACGTCCCCATGTGCCACATCCACACGACTTTTGAGTCCCTCCAGGGATGATGAGTGGAGAGGAGAGGGAGGTGCAGGACTGATGCTGCTGTGGCATTGCACTGGGAGCCAGTGGGAATGAAATGGGGAGCTCTGGGACACTGGAGGTGGAGTGCACAGTGAGTTCCTGGAGGAATGAGACCATGGCTGTGGGCATCTCCTTTTACTTCCCAGGCATCACTGGGCCATGGGGAATGTTTGAAAATCACTGTCAGGGTCTTGCCCTCTTCAGGAGAAGAGTCTTTGACCTGTAAATATCCCATGGTGCCTTCATGTCCAAAGGTGTGTGTGAGGGGAGATGCCCCAGATCACACTGGATGCACAAGGGGACCCTGGGGCTTTGGTAGAAGTGGCTCCAGCTGTCACCACCATGGTGCTGGGTCCTGATTTTGGTGCTGTATCCTTGGAGCTGTGGCCAGGGGGGTGACCTGGTTACTCCACACTCTGGTTTGTCCTCAGATCAAGACTTGGGGTGCACAAATCCCACAAATCCCAGGTCACTGCTCTGTGTGGAGCAACACAGATGCCTGGGCCAGTCCAAACCCTGGAAAACTGCAGCTGGCAGAGGGGCAATGGACCAGCTGCTCCAGGCAACCTGCTGATGGTATCTTCAAATGTCCCAAATGCTTGAGGAGACCTGGGCAGATCCTCTGCTCCTTCTGCAGCATCTCCCATGAAACTGTTTTCAGATGAGGAATGATCCTGAGCTAGACCAGGATCTGCCCAGCTTTTGGGGGTCTCATCACCAATGTCTGGGCTGAACCACCCTCCTGAAGGGCTTGAGCAAGGGGATATCTCCATCCCACTGCACTTGGACAGATTGTCCAGTGCTTTTGCCTGCTCTGGAATAGAAAATTTCTGCTCATTTGCCTCCTGTGAACTTTTTGTTTTCCATTTTGCTTCTTAAGGAAACCCTCTCCATCACTTTAGAGACGTGGAGGGTCATGCCCCAGCCCAGGAGAGCTCAATGCCACAGGTGAGAGGAGCTCTCAAGGGCAACATGGGAGCAGGAACCAAGCATGAATTTTGACAATGCAGGGAGTGACCCAAGGGCTCCCCAGGAGAACTGGCTGTGCCACTCTGGTGATCTGGAGAAAGGAGCAATCAGGCAGGAACAGAGGCTACGTCCCTAAGGAATTAAACAATACCCAGGCGAGTGCCTGGGCTTGGGAACGTGGCTGTCCTGACTGCTGGCACTGTCCCCTTGGCTTGTCACTCTCGTCCCTCTTTCAAGGTGAAATAAAATAAAGCAGGATGGAGTTGTACCAACAGTGTGGAGCAGCAGCCTTGGCCCAGCCCTGCTGGGATCTCACCTTCCAGCAGCCCAATTTCTGAGCATTGTCCATGGGTGCCTGGTTTTGAGAAAAACATTCCCTCCAGCTCCAAAATGATGTAACACCACTCCATTCCCCACCCCCCTCATCAAAAAAGATTTCCCCAGAAAAACCATCTTTTCACTTCCAACAACATTGAGCCACAATACTTGGACCTTAAAGAAAATAGAATTATTTGCCCTGGGGCTGTTGTTATTTGTCTGCTTTTTTGGGTTTTTTTTTCCAAGCTGAAACTTTGGTTATTTTTTTTCCCCTTTAATTAAATTTGGTTTGCTGCAAATCCCTTTCTGGTGCCTTCAGTGTTCCTGTAAAAGGCAGGGCCCAGGCTGCAGCTCTGTGCCCATGGCTCCAAGGCTAAACAATACCACAGAGGGGGGGAGCAGAGGGTGAGCCCAGCTAATCAGGACTTGCCTAATAGGACTGAGTGCTTAATGAGAACCCAGGGACTCTGCTTCCCCAGCTGGATTTGGCTGGAGGAAAATGCTTTGTGCTCTCAACACCAGGTTTGAGATGGCTCAGCTCTCTCAGATGTGCTGGAACAGTGTTTTCTCCCTCCTGTGAATCCATCCTTACTGGACACAGGACAGATCTGTGAGGGATCTGTGGGGATCCAGGGATGCTGGAGGAGCTGAACAAGATTCTGGAAGCAAAATGATCCGTATTTTGCTTGCAGGGAGATCTTTCAAATCAAAACACTGTTTATACCTTGATTTTCCTAAGCAAAGCCACCAAAGGGCCCTGTCTGCTCCTCTCATGTCCTTGGAGCTCCCTGAGGAGCTTTGGGGGGATTTTAGGGATTGACTTCAATAAATAACACCAAATGTTCCACTGTTTTGCCATGGAGACCTGCTCAGATGGTCTCTGTCCCCACTGCTACACCCCCAGATCGAGCTGGGGTGTGGTTTTGGGAAGGGGGTGGGATAGAGAAGGCACCTCCGGCCTTTCCCTGGTTAATGAGGGAGATTTGGGGTTCAGCACGGGGACTGTGGGATGCAGAGCAAGGTGTCAGGGGGTTGCAGGGTGTGCACAGGGGGGTGGGTGCTGGGTGCATGGGAGCCCAGATGTGCATGGTAGGTGGGTGCAGATGTGGGTGCAGAGCTGGGAGGTTGGCTGCACACAAACAGTCGGTGGGTGCAGATGCAGGTGTGCATCCCCACATTGACAACAGGCGGGTTCAAGCGTTGGTGGCTGTCCAGATGTGCACAGCACCAGGGCACAGATGTGAGGCGGGCGCCAAAACCAGTGTGTGCCTCCACCCGCTGTGGAGTGCTAGGGTGTGTGTGGGGCAAGCAGGAGCTGGGACCAGAGCTGGGTTCTCTGTCTGGCACTGGGCTGGGTGCTGGGTCCCGGTTCAGTGCCAGGTCCAGGGCTGTGCTGAGCTGGAGCAGGGCTGGATCCAGGTCTGGGGCTTGGTCCAGGTCCATATCTGTGTCCACACCAAGTGCCAGGTCTCAGCTCTCGGTCTGGGTCCACATCCGAGCTTTCCATCGTGCGCTGGGTCCAAGTCCCGGGGCGGGGCCGGTGCCGGGTCCGTGTCCAGGGCTGGGCTGAGTCTGGTGCCGGTACTGGGGCTGGGTCCAGGTCCGTGTCTGTGCCCAGGTCTGGTCCAGCTCGGGTGCTGGGTCTCGGTTTGGGTGCGGGTCCGTGGCTGGGTGCAGATCCGGCTCCGTGGCCAGGTCCTGGTGCGGGCGGCGCCGGTGCCGGTCCCGATGCGGGTCGGGGCGGTGCCGGTTCCCGGTGCTGGCCCCGATGCTGGTCGGTGCCGATGCCGGCCCGGTCCTGGTGTGGGTCGGAGCGGCGCCGGTGCTGGTGCTGTTCCGGTGTGGGTCGGGGCGGTGCCGGGTCCGGTGCGGGCCGGGGCGGTGCCGGCTCCGGTCCCGGTGCGGGTCGGAGCGGTGGCGGGTGCGGTCCCGTTCCCGGTGCGGGCCGGGGGAGTGCCGATCCCGGTGCCGGTGCCGTTCCCGGTGCTGGCCGGGGCGGTGCCGGGTCCGTTCCCACTGCGGGCCGGGGCGGTCCCGGGTCCGTTCCCGGTGCGGGCTGGGGCGGTGCCGGGTCCGGTCCCGGTGTGGATCGGGGCGGTGCCGGGTCCGGTCCCGGTGTGGATCGGGGCGGTCCCAGGTCCGTTCCCGGTGCGGGCCGGGGCGGTGCCGGGTCCGGTCCCGGTGCGGGCCGGGGCGGGGTCGCCGCCGGGGCCGAGCGGAGCCGGGCGGGCGCGGGGAGGGCTCAGGCGGCGGCGCCTGCGCGGGGCCATCGCGGCGCTCCGCGAAGTTCCGCGGGGCCCGGGGAAGTTTGGGCTCGGCTCGGCCCCGGCCATGGCCTTCCGCCGGCGGGCCAAGAGCCACCCGCTCTTCAGCCAGGAGTTCCTCATCCACAACCACGCCGACATCGGCTTCTGCCTGGTGCTCAGCGTCCTCATCGCCCTCATGTTCGAGGTGAGACGCCCCCGCCATCGCCCCCCGCCGGGACCGGCTGTCCGAGTGTCCCCACCCCGTGGACGAGGTGACCCCCTCCTTGGTCTGCATGGGGTGTCCCCTCCTGGGGCTGTCCCAGCTCGGGAGGGTCCCCACCCGGCCCAGGTGCCCTCATCCCGTCCGGGGAGGGGGCTGTGGGGTGCGGGACCCCTGGGTCTGGGCTCAGAGTGCCGCCCCATTCATTCCCCATCGCTCACCCGGCACCGGAGCGGTTCCCCACATCGCCGCGGGGACCCAGCCTGCTGCTGGCTTTAGGGGTGGCACATCCTTCACATCCTTCTGCCCCCGCTCCAGCTCTGCCGGGGGTCCCTGCCTGGGGAGGGGGAGCACAGGGGGTGTCAAAACCCCTGCCCCGAACCCACCGCAGCTGCCGGGATGTCCCGAGCGCTGAGGGGCGCATCAAGCGAGAAGCCAAGCCTTGTCTGAAATTCCCAGCTCTTGGAAATGGAAGAAATTTTTTTTTTCCTTTTTTCCCCCTTTTTTTCTTTAACAGTAGCCCTTTTCCAGGTGTTTTCTCCGCAGCCCGCTGATCCCCGCTCCGTGGGACGAGCGCCGGGGGCTCCCGGGCCTGGGGCAGCGGCTCCCCGGCCTTTCCCATCCCGCTGAGCCACGGGAAGGCATCCCCGGCATTCCTCCCCCTGCCGGGGTGGCCGCAGACCCCCGCAAGGCCCCTGTCCCACCACGGCCATGCCGGGAATGCCGCTCCGTCCCTCCCGCTGCTCCGGCTCCTTCCCTGTCCGCCCGCTTTCCCCGTGCCTGGCTCCGGGCATCCCGCACCGAGCAGCGGGCCCTGGTCAGCGGCACCGCCGGCCGGGACCCCCCCGCCTCCCCCGCTGAACCCTCCCCTTCGGCACTGCCACGTTTCAAAGCAAATCCGGATGGGAAAGGGGTGGCCGGGGGGCCTGGCGAGGGAGGAAAGGCTCCTTCTGTAGCAAATCGCAGGAGGAGGAAATCCATTTCCTTAATTCCTCCCCGCTGGCACCCCCTTGCTTTTCTATCCCCCTCTTTTTTTTTTTTACTGCGAACTCATTGAATGAACGAGTCTCTTAGAGCACTCGAACCCTTCTCGACGTCCTTGTGCATGTATGTATATTTATTTAAGGGTTTCAAAACCGACCCAGGAGGGCCAACTGTATTCCAAAGCCACATGCAAATGCTGCAAAGTTGGGCTGCAAGTTTCGTACTCGTACTTTAAAAAGAAAATGCTGCTGAGGTTGCATCTCTGTCTCTGGGTTTCTCCCTGCAGATGGGTTTGTTGCATATTGGTCCTGGTGAAGTGGTACCTGGGCTTGCTGCTGTGGTGCTTTTGGTTGATACGGTGCTGTGAGGGCAGTTCTAAACAATGATGAACCTCCCCCCGTGGAGGTGACAGCAGGGAGGGATTTGTGGTGTATCTGTGGTTTTTTAATGTATTTTAATTAAATCTCCCTCGGATGCTGAAGGCAGCAGTTTGCTACTCTCCAGCAGACCTAGGGAGACAGAGCTTGCCATGCCAGGGTGGCTTCCAGTGCTCCCTGTGGCTGGCAGCATCATCCCTTGGCATGGGGCTTGGGACAGCTCTTGGTCCTTGTGGGTATTTCAGTTTACTTTTATTTTATTATCACATTTATTCCTTCTGCTTTGTTTTCCCCTGGAGGGGAGATCAGCCTCTGCTCTTGCCCATCCCTGCAAACCATCCATGCCTGTTTGTGCCACCTCTGTGGTGAGTTTTGGTGGCAGCTCTGATCCCTTGCCATGCTGAGGAGGACCTGTCAC
This sequence comes from Agelaius tricolor, assembly GCF_023055355.1. Classification (NCBI taxonomy): domain Eukaryota; kingdom Metazoa; phylum Chordata; class Aves; order Passeriformes; family Icteridae; genus Agelaius; species Agelaius tricolor. The sequence goes on along the minus strand of NW_027269261.1, from coordinate 111,774,209 downwards.
TGTTGCTTCCCCTCCTTCTCCTGTCATCCCTGCTTCCCACCCTGCAGCCAGGCTTGCACCTTCCCCAGTGCCAGTGGCCACAGCCAAGCTCAGGCCCAGCGGAAGAGGCCGAATCCTGCTCACAATAGGCCGTTTCCTGCAGGGGAGGTTTTTTTGGGAAGACACAAATAAGGTTTTTAACCTTTTCCCAGGCATTCCTCAGGAGCTGACTGCTTCCTTGCTCCAGCACCCTGCTTGGGGTGATGCTGTGGGGCTGCCACGGGTCTCCCACTGCTCAAGCACAGCATAAGATGCACCTTGAGCATCTTTTTAGATGCACAACCTTTCCCCATCCACATGGATTCTTCAAGCTGGTAATTCCTCTGTGGCAGGGAGCAGGTGCCAGTCACGATGGGATTTGGTGACATGAGGCTGCTCATTGCTGTTCCAGATAATTTGATTATTTCAGTGTTGTGTGTGTTTTTAGGGATCATTGCATTGCTCAGGGAGGGAAGCCCCAGGCTTGGAGGGAGTTTCCCCAAAAAGAGCTGTCCTGAGCTGGGCACTACAAAGGGTTTTTATTTCCCAGCCAGCCCTAAGCCTTCAGGGTGTGAAAACACACTTGGTTGTGCAGCTGCCTGATGCCAGAGAGGGATTTTGCCGAGTGTGTGCGGCTGCTGGAGCCCAGAAAGAAAAACCTCCCTTTTTCTTTTTTTTTTTTTTTTTTTTTTTTTTTTGTGTAAAACTATTTTTAGTGAATCTGTATAGAAACGCAAAACAGGTGCTTCCCATCCTCATGCAGAAATTACTTTGCATATCTTTTTCCACCCTGCTTTGCAGAAAAATGAAGCAAAGGCCAGGCTGGGTTTAACCTGTGTCCCACCAGGGGTGGTGCCTGGTCAGGTTTGGGGAAAACTTTGCTGATTTTGGAGAAGTTTCTATATTAGATGAGGGCTGCTGTTGTAATCTCTAATGTGGGGACACTGAGGCTCAGTCTTATGCCTGGGGTGATGAAATAAAGCTATAAACCATTGTTTTAGCAGCGGTTCCATGCCCTTGCTGGGCTTTCCCTCTGTGCAGATCGTGGGATGTGAGTCACGGGCTCCCAGGCTCAGAGTTGTGACACTCAGGAGAAGGCAGCTGACGAATGAGCTGCTATTTCCAGGCTTCCTGCTAAATATACTTTCCCCTTCCCAGTCCCCTCTGTAGTACTCTAAAAATTAAGGCCTTCCCATTGTTAATGAGGGAAAACAAAATGCATTCCTGCCTCCCCTGGTCTTTGCCAGATGTAGGAGCCGAGGCATGTGGGGGATGTAAGTGTTGAGTGCTGGGAAGAGTGGAAAAAAGGTAAAAAAGCACAGTATTTAGGTTTATGTTTAAAAAGGGAATAAACAGGAGGGAGGGTGAGGCAGTGGAAATAGTGTCATGCTGGGGGATGAGTTTGTCTGTGGGGGCAGAGGGGCTGCACCGCCCTTGGGAAGGGCTTTTTGTCAAAGCCAGATGTTTACTTTGAAAGGCTTTGGTCCAAAGTTTGGGCTTTAGTTTACATATAGGGTCTGTGTCAATCCATACTGTGCATGAGCAAGTTTGTCTTTCAATAAACTCTGGGAAAAAGAAACCCAAAGTTGTGAGAAAAGCCTTTGGACAGCATTTTGTCTGTAATTAGTCTGAGTTGTTTTTCAAGCCCTGGAAATATTTTCCCAGCTCAGACTGCAGAAAACTCCCCCAGCCTCCCCCACCAGAGGTTTGGAGCTGCTGCTTTCTTCTAGAATGACTTTAACTCAAGCAGGACCATGGGGAGGGTGGCATGCCTGGGGGTTCCTGGCTGTGGTGAAGACTAATCCCACTGGGATGAGTTTTTGGAGAAGAGAAATGTGTTTCATAGAATCTTGGAATTGTTTGAGTTGGAAGGGACCTTAAAACTCTTTCCAACCCTCTGCCATGGGAAGGACAACTTCCACTAGACCAGATTGCTCAGGGCCCTGTCCAACCTGGCCTTGAACACTTCCAGGGATGGGGAGTCCACAACCAATCTGGGCAAGCTGTTCCAGGAGTTTATGGAGTGTGCTGGGGAAGGATGCTCAAAAATTATCCCTCATTCCTGAAAATATTAGTGTTTGAGAGTTACAGTGGGTAATTTCTGGGAGAAGTGCTAAACTGCCTGGATGTGTGTGCTTAGACACCTCTTTAAAAGCCACTTGCACATCTGAACAAGTGGAGTTGGGATTTTGATGAGGAGCATTTCATGGCCAGGGTAAAAACAGCATCTTCTGAATTGCTGGGTGGGGCTCTGAGCACCCTGCTCAGAGTATCCACTGCTCTGTGGAAGGTCTCCCTTCCCATGGCAGGGGGTTGGAACATGATCTTTAAGGTCCCTATCAACCCAAACCAATCTGGGATCTAAAAAAGGATGGGGAGAGCTTTGCTGCTCTGTATTAGGCAGCAATCTCCAGGCTAGGGAGGGAGGTGGATTTTTCCAATCACCACATTATCAGGGATTAAATGCCTGGTGGTAGACAGTAAATGTGTGGTAGTGCTGGGATTGCTTGGCTTTATCTTTTGCTCTGCCACCCTGGGCTGCAAGGTGGATGTGCTGATTTGGTTTCTGGCCATGAGAAACAGCCTCATCCCTATCCTGGCTGATCCAGGCATCTCAGGAAACTCTGGTCTTGGTGGACACATTGAGTTTTGCCTCTTTATCACCCATCTGCACTTTGGTCCATGAGTTAGTGGCTTTAACCAGCAGAAAGCCACTCATTGCTGAGGATGTGGTTCCTTTTTCATGGCTGTAGAGAGCTCCCAGAACAACTGCTTCCCAAATTTACCTGGTTCAGGCACACAGAACCATAAAATCATTAATGTAGGGAAAACCCTCTAAGGTCATCAACTCCAGCCATTCTCCCAGCACTGCAAAGGCCACCACTAATCCATGTCCCCAAGTGCCACATCCCTCATGAAAGTCAGGATGAGGCTGGGATGAGGAACATCTCCCTCTGCATAGAGGTGCCCTTCATGCAGGCCAGGGAGTGGATGAGAAATAAATATACAGTGTTTGCTACATGGTCCCTGCTCTGTGTGTCCCATGGAGACAAATCTCTCCCCCACCCTCTAAAAGGTTGTGCCAGGAAGGATTAGGTTGCATATGAGGAAAATGTCTTTGCTGGAAAGGCAGTCAGGGATTGGAACAGGCTGGAAGTCATGGAGTCACCATCCCTGGAATTGTTCAGAACTTCTGCAGATGTGGCACCTGTGGCCATGGTTTTGTGGTGGGCTTGGCAGTGCTGGGGGAACAGCTGGATTCCATAATCTTAGAGGACTTTTCCAACCTAAATTATTCTATGATTCCATGAATTGTGCCCCTGCCAGTAGCAGTTTAGGGGCAGCTTTGGCTCTACTCACTGCCCTGCAGGGCAGAAGTGTGCCCAGCACTTCTTTTTCCATATCAGCATCCAGTTTCAGAGCAAGTCTTGTGCCTCTGAATAATCCTCACATTGCTCTTCCCACTCCAAACTTCTGCTTTCCCTGGCTGCTTGTGAAATGCTCAAGGCAGGCTCTGAAAGGTTTTGCCATCCCTGGTGCTCATCCCTATTTCCCAAGCCAAGGAAACCTGTTTTTTGCCTTGCAGGTGCCTCCATCTAGGAGGTTACATTTGTCTTTGGTTGTCAAAATATTTCACTGAGGCTTTAGGAAGCAACCTGCTACCCCTCTGTAAGGAAAGGTGGGGGTGCTGGGATGGCTCCAAAGATCCTGGTGGTTCTGCAGCCCACAGGAAGCAAAGGCAGGTGTGGAGATGGGACAAAGCATTGCTTGATGGAGGAACCTTTCTACCAGGTGCTCTGGGAAAGAAGATCAGGAAAAAGAAAAAGATCAGGATTGGAACCTATGCTGGGGCTGAGCTCTGTCCAGGCATTGCTTCCTACCCTGGAGATACTCTGGGGCCATTTTCCTGGACTCACAGCTCTGGCCTGTGTCCTCTCCAGCAGGTTAGGAAGCTTTACCTGGAGATGATGTCTTGTTTCCAGCTGTTTATAGCAATGGATGTCAGCCAGGTACTCGGGGAGCTGCAAATCCATCAGTGCCTGCTGCCTTTAGCACGTCCGTGACACGGCCGCCCATCCCTGCAGCACCACAGCCACCACTGGCTCCATGCCTTTTGTTTCATGCCCTGTGCCAGCCTGTGGCAAGGTTTGGATGTAAACTCCAGTCCTGGATGTGCTTTACAGCTCTGGGATGAAGCAACTTGGCTTTCCCATCCAGCAAGGTCTGCAGGAGCCAGAAGTGTCTCCCTCAGCCAGCTTGAGGCCAGGCGATGCACTTTTTCCATTCCCACCCCAAACTCTGCCCATGGTCTCCATCTCCTGCATCTACTCCTCCACAAACAGAGCACTACATGTGGGATTTCCTTTTTTTTTTCTTTTTTCTCAGTGGAAAAAGTAATAAAATCCCCAAACATCACAAAAACACACCATGGAGTTTGCTGTCCCTGAGCTGGGGCTGCCTGCACTGGTTGCTCAATGTTGATGGTGGCAGGATGGGAACGCTTGGCAAAGTCCCCCTGTCTCCCCCACAAGCTATGGAGCAATTTCCAGCTGGGATTTTAATATCCTGCAGCTCTGAAGCAGTGGCAGCCATGTCTGTGTGAAATGCAGCTCATCTCTGTCAGTGTTTGACAGGCACAGGATTTTTTGGAAATGGTTTTGTTTGAGGATGGGTGCTTGTGAAGCCTTGGAGGGTTGTCTGGGAGCCACGTGAAAGGGAAAATCTGGTGACCTGATGCCAGGGATGGGATGCAGACATGTTTGGTGTTGGGTGTCTGTGCACTGGATTTTACTGTGGCCCCAGTTTGAGGGTGCTTTGGTCTCAGAAATGCAGTTTTGGGGTGTCCTGTGGGGTGGATGCTCTGCCCCATCCCCACAAAGCCTCCTGCTTTGCTGCTGGGGAGGAGCAGCAAAATTAAATTCCTTTGAATTAAAAGCAATTTAGTCAATGGCCACCTCACTGGTGATCAATGGACAGGATCAGAGGGAGTGGCTGGAGCTGTGTCAGGAAAGGTTTAGGTTGAATATTAGGAAAAGGTTTTTTCCACCCTAGAGAGTGGCTGGGTACTGAACAGGCTCCTCAGGGAATGTTCACAGCCCCAAGCCTGACAGAGTTCAGGAAGGGTTTTGACAACATTCTCAGGCACAGGATGGGATTCTTGGGGTGTCCTGTGCAGGGACAGGAGTGGAATTTCCATGATCTTTTTGGTCCCTTCCAACTCAGGATATTCCGTGATTCGATTCTATGATTCAATAAATGAAAAGTGAGCAGCACAGCCCTGGGTTTTGGATGTCCTGATACCTCATCCCAGGCTTTTTTTTCTCTTTTTGGCCATGCACCTGGGATCTTGTGGGTGACCAGTGCGAGGTTCTGTGTTTCTGCAAGTGGAGCTGGTGCTGGCACATCTCCCTGGGTGATTTACCTTTCCCATTGTGATGGGACAAAAAAAAAAAAATGGTTCAGAGGAATGGATTTAACAACTGATTTGCTTCTTCTCCCCTCTGTGTCTTTGACAGGTCACAGCCAAGACTGCCTTCCTGTTCATCTTACCTCAGTACAATGTTAGTGTGCCTACAGCAGGTAAGAGATGCCTCTGCTCCACAAAGAAGCTTGGATTCCTCCCAAGAAGAGGGAGGAGTCTGGTTTGCCCCACATCCTCACTCCCATCTGCCTTGGGTCACCCTGGACTCATCAACTGCTCAGGGTCTTGTCTGGCAGTAAATGCAGTCTGACAGAGATGTTAAAAATAAGATATTTTTGGAAGAAACAAAGTTTGAGTGGCTCAGAACACTCTGATCATGTCTCATGCAGCCAGGGTTGGGAAGAAATCTTTCCAGGGAGTCTGGGGGCTTCCTCCCTCTTTCTGCCATGGCCAGGCCACTCTGTGCTCCCTGCAGGATGAGGGTGCTGCCCCAAGCCTGCTCAGGCAGGATCCAGCTGTGTGATTGCCTGCCTGGAGCAGCTTCTTGTCCCCCTGAGGAGCAGGAGGGATTTACCTCTTTGCCAAGCAGCAGGGGCTGTGCATGTCACCCCTGTCCTGCTGATTTTTGGGGATGGCACCTGGAGGGAGGGGAGGGTGTGGAGATGGACATGGTGCACTGACCCTGTTCACAGGGGTCTCAGGATGAGGGAAGAGACAAGGATTTGACTCCATGTTTCAGAAGGCTTGATTTATTATTTTATTGTATATATTACATTAAAACTATACTAAAAGAATAGAAGAAAGGATTTCTTTAGAAGTGAGCTAAGAATAGTTCTTAGAAGTGAGCTTCTTTAGAAGGTGAGCTAAGAATAGAATAGAATAAGAAGGAATGATAACAAAGGCTCTGTCTCGGACTCTCTGTCCGAGCCAGCTGGGCTGTGATTGGCCATTAATTAGAAACATCCAACATGGGCCAATCAAAAATCCACCTGTTGAATTCCACAGCAGCAGATAATCAATGTTTACATTTTGTTCTTGAGGCCTCTCAGCTTCTCAGGAGGAAAAATCCTAAGGAAAGGATTTTTCATAAAAGATGTCTGCAACAGTGCACAGCATCCCTGATTCACAGGGAGTAAATTCCAGGAGGCTGTGAGCTGGTGCAGCTCAGAAGTAGATGGACCAGAGGAGGTGTCCCAGCTCCCAGCCAGGAGGCTCAGCCTCTATTATTCCTATTTTGGCTGCTGGTTTCTGCCTTCCTGGCTCAGAGCCCCTCTGGATCTGGCAGGGATCTGGGCACTGGCCTGGAGACAGCAGGAGGTGCTTTGGGTAAAGGCCTGGGCTCGGGATGAGCCAAATGCCTGGGGCACAAAGCTTGGCCTGGTGGCAGAAAACTGCAGTTAATTGGGAGTGTTTGAGTAATCATCCAGAGAAAGAGCAGGGTTGGGATTAGGGGAGCTGCAGAGAGGCAGACATGTGGAAGATAAAAGCTCTGCCCTTAAAGGCTTTGGTTATGGCTGAAGGAATCATGCAGCTTCCAGATTAAATTGTGGTCCCTTCTCCCCTGTGGCACAGTCCAGACAACTTCTGCTGCTGGTTTTTTGGGATATATCCTTTCATGATATTAGAAGTCCCAGGGGGCACAGAAGCACCTCCCCAGGACCAGGTACTGGGGTATCAATATAGGGCATGGACTAGTGGGGAGAGAGATCTTACTGCAGCGGCTTCTTGGGAGGAATCTAAATTTTTCCAAGGCTTTCCCACATCCCCCACAGCTCCTGCTAGAGGTGCCCTGGAGAGAGGAGGCAGAGCACATGAATATGATATTATTTTTTTTGGCCTTGCAATTTTGTCTTTTACCTTGCTCTGGGATGCAGGCACCATTTTAACCTCTGGGTCTGCACAGCACTGGGGGCTCCTAAGGACAGAGTGTTTTCATATCCTTTTGCCATGTGTGTTCATAAATCCTGTTCAAATCTTAGAAATCTGGAATGAAGCTTTGTTTAGGGTAGGCAGGGCTGGTGACAGAGCAGTCTCTTCCCAGCACTGGTATCAGGAGAGGACAGACTGGATCAGGGCGAGGGAGAGCAGCAGCCAGGAGTGGGCTGAGCTTCTTGTGATGATACTGCAGCCTTCCCAACTCTGCTTCTTCCCATAAGCTTCAGGGCTGAAAATAGTCACCTAAATGCAGATGTCTGGGATATTTTGGGTGCTGCTGGGTCTCCTGTTGCTCCAGAAGAGCACAGCCCCCTGTGGGTCTTATATCTAATCCACCAGCCCTGTGCTGCTGCCTCAGATCCCTGAATAGCAGAGGGCATCTGCACGTAGGCATCTGAATCCCGCTCCAGCAGTTTTCAGGGAGGAGTGGGAGATCATAAGGAAATGTTAAATCATAACTGAGGGGGTGGAAATCCTATCCCAAGCCCTGATGTTCCTAGTGGGGCATCCCTGATCCCTGCTTCAGCCTCCCATGTCTTCATCCCTCCAGGTGATAAATTCCCATCTCCACAGCTGAGCTATCCCCAGTGGCAGGGGGATGCTTTTAGTGTCCCCAGTGTCCCCTCCATTGGGGTGTGTACCTGTAAGAGGGGAAACCACCAATGTCTGCCACGAGCTACCCCTGGAGAGAGCCCTTTGGCCACTGCCATAGTCATGACCTCTCTCTGGTGTCCCCATCCAAGCTGCTCCCCACTGAGCCCTCACCTGGAAATCCTTTGGGCCACGGGGGTCTGACCCTTGCTCTGGTGTCTTTGCAGATGGGGAGCTGGTCCAGTATCACTATGGGCTGAAGGACTTGGTCACCATCCTCTTCTACATCTTCATCGCCATCATCCTGCACGCAGTGGTGCAGGAGTACGCCCTGGATGTGAGCACCATTCCCTGTCCTGTGTCCTCAAATACCTCAAATCCCACGGGGGGCTCTGCACTTAAATGCTCTTCTGGGGGCGGTCTGGGGGCTGAGGTGGTGATGAGTGAGCCTTCATCCCTGGAGGCTGCTCAGGATGAGGAGGAGAGACAGAGTTGATGGTGGCTGATGTTTTCTTGTTGTTTCTCTCTCCCTCTGCTCCTTCCCAGAAAATCAACAGGCGTCTGCATCTCTCCAAGGTCAAGCACAGCAAGTTCAATGAGTCAGGGCAGCTGGTTGCCTTCCACCTCACCTCTGTCATCTGGTGCTTGTACGTCGTGGTGACGGTAAGGCACGGGGCTGCCTGGCATTTGGGTTTCCAGGGGGAACTGTGGCTTCTGGAGCACAAAATCCCACTGGCAGCAGAGTCCCCAGCCAGCTTCTGGGTCAAAACAGGCACATTTCAGCCAGTTTAGTTTTCAGCTGTGGTGGATCTTTCCTGAAGGCAGTTTTGGGAGATCTTTCCTCCTGTATTGTACAAAGCACAGGTAAATGGGCTGTCAAATATTTTTGGAGCTGGGTCCCAGAAATCCTGCCTGGCCCCATCATCTCCATCCTCTGCTTCAGGACCTGATGCCTTTCTCAGCTTATTTTCCTCCTTGTGTACATTCAGTGCCTTGAGGTTTCTGGGTGCCTTTTGTGGGCTCATGGGGCTTATGGGCAGAATTTTGGGATCCCTCTTTATTGTTCCTTCCTTGGCAAGCTGATGGTGAGGGAATCTTTGAAAACAAGGAAAGCTTGCTGTTCCTTTGGGTGTCAACCCAAAGAATTCAGAGGGAAAACTGTCATTTTGGGAAGGAAGGGAGAGGGAAGAGCAAGTGGTGTGGGAGAGATCTGACTGTTTTGGCAGTGTGAAGTGATGATGCTTTGCTACCTGCAGCCATTGGGGTCCAGCTGTGGACTGCAGTGGCTCTGGGGATGGATCCTTGGGGGCAGATTGCCTCCCCACTGCTCAGAGGATCCTGCCAGCCTTTCTTAGAGAACTACTTTTCCCTTCAAGGCCAGCTTTTCTAGAGATCTGCTGGCACTGCCTCTGCCCCATAGGGCTCTGAGGAAGGAAACTTTGGCAGAACAGTTGATGCTGCTGGTTTTGGGCTCCCTTTGCCCAGTGCCAGACCCATCCCTCAGCAGCTGTGGGGCTGGAACCTCCTGTATAACCCACACTGATGTGATGTGTTCCCCAAACACCCAACATGTGCAGAGCAGGTCACTCTTGTGCTTTCCTGGCCTTCTCTAGCTGAAAAAAAGGGTCTTGGGACAGCCAGGGAATGGATGAGGGTAACTGGGCAGGACAAATTTCCAATTCCAGCATCTCCTTGCAAAGCCTTGGGCAGCATCCATGTGGCAGGAGTGAGAAAGGAGTCCCATTCTCTAAGGCAAGAGGTGGAAAATGAAACTATCCAATTCATATCCAGTTATTTTTGTTGGTGTTTTCTGTTCCTCTTTCTCTTCAGAAGCATTTCTTGTTGCTTAAGTGCTGCTGGGGTTGGAAATGCCAGTGGGGAAGAAGCCTCTGGACCATGCACATGGCTGCCTGAGCCATGCTACAGGAATCTCACCCCTACACCTCCAGAGCATTCCAAACCCCAAAATGTCCTCTCCTGAACTGGGGACCCTCTGTGCAACTGAGCAAGCAGCTTTCAGCCCCCAAACAAGGGGCCTGGTGAAATTTTAGAGGGTTGCTGGAGACCCACAGATGCAGAGCTCGGCCTTGGCTCTCACAGGGAACATGATTTTTCCTGTAGGCTGTGACAAGGCTTGGGTGTCATCCCCAGTTCCTCCTTTCACTGTACCATCATCAGCTCACCCTCTCATAACCTGTTTTGTTTTGGTGAAGCCTTGCCTCTCTTCTCTTTTTCAGGAAGGATACATTTCAAACCCCCGGAGTCTGTGGGAAAACTACCCGCATGTTTATCTGCCGTAAGCACTTGTGAGGGCATTTCGTTCTGGGGCTGGCCACTTCCTTCCTCTCCATGGTTTTCCCTGCTGGGAGTGGGGTGCTGACAGCACAGCACCCTCTGCATGCACCCTGCAGCAAGGATGCTGCAGTGAGACCGTGGGCAGTGGGGATATCTCACTTGTGAGCCTGGGGAGGGGTGTTCCAGAGGGTTTCATGAGGAAGGCCCTGTGGGCTTTGTTACTCATCCTGCCTGTTTCCTGCATCACCTTGGGAAAGTCTCTTTGCAGTTCATTTTTCACAGCAGAAATGTAGTGGGAGATGACCCTTCCTTCTTGGTTTTTAACAAAAGTGAGGTTTTCTGAGAGCACAGAGACCACAGCACAAGCATCTGGATAAATTTTGTGTGTGGCTCTCTCGGCTCAACGAATAATTTCAGCCCTGAAATGATTTCTCCTAAATCCCATGGCTCCAAAACAGTGGAGGGATTGCCCAATGCTGCCCTGGCACTCAGGTTCTTGGGGTCCTGCCTTGGCCTGGGCTGGCTCACGTGGCTCCTCCCTGCATTTCAGGTACCAGGTGAAGTTTTTCTACCTGTGCCAGCTGGCCTACTGGCTGCACGCCCTGCCCGAGCTCTACTTCCAAAAAGTCCGCAAGGTGAGAGCCAGGTGGAGGTTTTGAGAGAGGGAGGGTGGCTGGAGAGGGCTGAGAGGTTGATTTGGCTTTTCTGCCCCTGCCAGGAGGAGATCCCCCGGCAGCTGCGCTGCATTGCGCTCTACCTGCTGCACATCGCCGGCGCCTACCTGCTCAAGTGAGTCACTGCCCCAGCATCCCCTCCCACTCCAGGGATGGGGCTGGGCAGCTGCTTCTGCCCTGGGGGACACCTGGGAATCCTCAGTAGGGTAGGGTGAGGGGCTTAGGAGGAATAAATTGGGTTGTTTCAGTGGAGAGTGACTTTTTACCTAGGCAGGTATATAGGACAAGGGGAATGGTTTTAAACTAGAAGATATTTGGATATTGGGAAGAAATTCTTCTCTGTGAGGGTGGTGAGGTACTTGGCACAGGTTGTCCAGAGGGTTTCCCATCCCTGGAAGTTCAAGGCCAGGTTGGATGGGCATTGGAGCAACCTGGGACAGTGGAAGATGTCCAGGGCAGGAGGGTGGAGTGAGACGATCTTTAAGGTCGCTTCTCACTCAAACCATTCTCTGCTAGAAAGCAGAGCAGCCTTGCCAGCCATAGGGTTTTGTGTTGGATATATCCCAGCTCTGCCAGTGTTTTGGATGGTTTGTTGGTGGTTTGTAGACAGAGATTTCCCCTACTGCAGTCCTACCCCCACTGCTGCACAGAGGTCTGGCTTTGGGCTGGCACTGCAGCTCATGGACAGCAGGGCTGAGGCTGCAGCTGAGTTTGAAGGATGAAGGTTGAAGGATGAAGGTTGAAAGATGAAGTCTGACCATCCCAGTGATGCTTTTTTTTCCTCTTCTCTGCCAGTTTAACCCGCCTGGGGCTGATCCTCTTGCTGTTGCAGTACTTCGCCGAGTTCTTCTTCCACATGGCAAGGCTGGTTTACTTCACGGACGAGAACAACGAGAAGCTGTAAGCAGGGGAGCTGCCTGTGCCTCCCATCCTCCTTTGGAGCCCAGGAGAGCCTGGATCTTGCTCTCTCCTCCTGGGTCAGCACTGGGGCTGCTCCTGCCCACACCTCTGCTTGCCCTCCTGCAGGTTTAATGTCTGGGCCGTGGTGTTTGTGGTCACCAGGCTCTTCACCCTCACCTTGTACATCCTGGTCATCGGCTTCGGGCTGCCACGTGTGGAGAGCCAGGCCCTGGACCCTGAGAGAGGGAACTTCTTCAGCTTCCTCTTCAACAATATTCTCTTCAGGTAGGAATGTCCTCTGTGTCTTCCTTGGGTGTGTTATCCCAGCATGGGTTTTTCTTGATTTTGTAAATCATGGAATACCAGAATGGTTTGGATTGGAGGGGACCTTGAAGATCATCTTGTTCCAATGCCTACTGTGGACATGGATACCATCACTGGACCAGGTTGCTCCAAGCTCCATCCAAATGGGATCCAGACAGTGATGATCTGATCCTGATTCTATTTAGGGAAGGTCTTAGTGAGCTGAAGGGGGTGTGAAGGAAGCAAGGAGGGGTTTAAAGGCTACGGAGAGCCCAAATGGAGGGGAAAAGTCAGGAAATTAAGTGTTAATCAAGTGAAGTTATAAAGTGCAAGCCTATGTTGGAGAAATGCTTGCAGGCTTTCCCTGTTTTACCTGTAAGTGCATTTACACGGATGTGGTCAAGGAAAAGGCATTCTCCCTTCTGCTTGGCCATGTTTTGCTGCTTGTTGATGTGGGAAGCAGAGAGTGGAATGGGCTCCTCATCCCTTGCAGTCTGTCAAGTCTGGGAGCCTTTCTCACCCTTGCAGCAGCTGTGGTTTCAGTTCAGAATTTGCCAAGCATGGTCATTCTCAAGCTTTTTGAAGCCAAGGACTGCTGGCACACCTGAGGATTTGAGGGTCTTTCTTACCTCCCTTCCAGGTGGTAATGATGGATGATCCTTTAGATCATCCAGGGACGTCGTGTCTTGACTGTGCCACTTTGTGTTTTGGGCAGTGCTGGTTGAGATGATCCTGTTCATCCTGTGGGAATCTACAAAACTAGAGGGTTTTGGGAAAGCTGCTAAAGGCAGGCTTAGAGACAGTAGAACTGTGATTAGAGCTAAGCTAGCAGGCTTACAAGTAGGTATTGTGTTCGAAGTGGGCAAACATTGTTTTGACCAAAGATACGTGTGCTTATAGTGGTTGGATAGAACTACTGTCAATGTGCTTTTGCTTTGTGTGATTGGTCAAAAAACTTATAAAGTAAGTTGTAACATTAAGTTCTTAGTCTGCTGCCTGAGATGTGAGCTGGTGGCATCTTCCCATTGTCATAACCATGGAATGAGACTGATGCTGAAAAATAAAACAGCTCAGGGCACGTTCCACAGCAGTCCCATCCCGTTTGTAATTTGTACATATACCCCTGACCAGCAATACATCCATTTCTGCCCTAAAGTTGAAAGAATCAATGAATCAAAACCTGAGAGCCTTATGAGATGGAGGGAAAGGAAGGTGGCTGCTCTGGGCTCAGGGGTGGCAGAAAAGAGAGATGGTGGCTGGAGGGATGGCATCTGCCACGTGGGGGGACCTCGGCCACCACCCCCAGTGTGGGGGGAAGGCCGGGCTGGGGGTGGCCTCGCTGCTGTGTTCTCAGCCTGCCTCTTCTCCACCCCTGGCAGAATGAGTGTGCTGCTGTTGGTGTGCCTCTTCCAGGCCTCGGTGATGTGGCGCTTCATCCACTTCCAGCTGCGGCGCTGGAGGGAGTACTGGAACGAGCAGAGCAGTCGGAAGCGAGCCGCCGCCGCCGCCGCTGGCACCAGGCAGCAAACCAAGCTGCTCAAGAGGGACTCGGGTGAGTGCTGGAAGGGTGGCACTGTGGAGGGGTCAGCCCTGGGGTCCAGCATCCCCCCAGCATGGTGCTGCCCGTGCAGGGTGTCCCTAGCAGTGTCCTGATGTCGTGGGGGTTTCCCCATGTCTGTGGGACAATCGTGAGAGAATAAAGGGTTTGGCTTGTGCAAGGGACAAAGTTTCTTTCTCTGTAGAATCACAGAATGGTTTAGATTGGAAAAGACCTCTGAGGTCATGGAGTCCAACCTTTGTCCAATCACCACGGTGTCAACCAGACTAGAGCACTAAGTGCCACGTTAAGTCATTCCTTGGACACCTCCAGGGGTGGTGACTCCAAACCTCTCTGAGCAGCCCATTCCAATGTTTAATCACCCTTTCTATAAGGAAGTTCCTTCTAATGTCCAACCTGAACCTCCCTTGTGGCAGCTTGAAGCCATTTCATCTTGTCCTGTCCCTTGTTCCCTGGGAGCAAAGCCCCACCTGGCTGCACCCTCCTGTCAGAGACTTGTGTCAAGCGAGAAGGTCCCTCCCAAGCCTCCTTTTCTCCAGGTTAAACACCCCCAGCTCCCTCAGATTACACTCCAGAGCCCTCACCAGCTCCATGTCCCTTTGTTGCCACCCCCAGGTTACCATGAAAATGGAGTGGTGAAAGCAGAGAACGGAACCTCACCCCGCACCAAGAAGCTCAAGTCTCCATAGAAGCCAAGGGTTGTCTCCTGGGGAGGAGGGCGAGATACCAGGACTGAGCAGCCCCTCCTCCTGCTCCTCACGAGCGAGCGGCGTCCCAAAAGGCTCGGGATCATCTTCCCAAGGTGTCTCTCGCTCTCCTCCCTTCCTTTCTTGCTCTCGTGAACCGTTTGCAATAAAACCAAAAAGGCCCCGTTCCCCTTCTCCCATCCCCCTCATAGGAACCTTTTCCAGCCCTCCTGGTTTTGCCTTCCTCTGATCATAAACCAGCGTGCAATTTTTTTTTTTTTCCCTTTTCTATTTTAGTGTTTGGTTATTTTGGTTAAATGGTTACAAATGTATCATAGATGGTTCCAAACAATCCTTTTTTCTCCTACAGCATGTTCCTCCCCTCTCTTCATGGTGCTTCCCTGAGCCCCTGGGACAGGGCCACGACAGCTTGAAGGCACCAAATGTGTGTTATGGGATCAGATTCCTGGGGGAATGTGCTGGGGCTGTGAGATCTGAGGCTCAGGGGTGCTCTCAGGTGAGATGGGGCACAACTGGCCAGCACTCAGCAGGATGGTGATGCTGCAAAGAGAGACCAGGGTCTGATGGAGGAAGCTCAACCCTGTTTTGTCTCCTGGTGGACCTCTGGTTAACTGGGGTATTCTGAACCCTGTTTTTGAGAATTTTTGTGAGCTGGGCAGCAGAGAAGGGAGAGAATTTCCCTCTTCATATGGAAGGTCCACCTCCCAGCCTCTGCTTGCCCCAGCTGGGTTTCTCTTGGCTGCCCCGTGGTTGTTCTGAGCCCAGGGCTCTGCAGCTCTCAGTGTTTTGTTAAGAGGCAGCAGCATCCTCAGTTCCATGAGAATCCTTGAGGCCTGCCCTGCTCTGAGTGTTGGCCTGGCTCTTGTCAGCTCAGCCCTTTGCCAGCTTGTCTGTGCCTCTTGGACCTGGTGTTCTTGTTGCTTGTGACCACATCCAAGTGACAATGGGTTGCTGCAAAGGGTTTTTGCATCATTGGGACTGTGCCCCTCATGCTGTCACCTCAGCCTTCCTCGTCCCTACCGTACCAGTCCAGCCATGCCATCGGCAGCCACCAGCTTCACTCTTTGTTTCCAAAGGATACAGTGCTTGTATCTACCCAAGGTGCTATCAAATCCAGGGTTTCTTCCAAAAATCCTAGCCCCTTCATCCCTTTCTGAGCTGTGAATGAGATGACAGGGAAGGAAGGCGAAGGAGGCCGGGGCTGCAAGGAGCAGCTTGCATTTAGGAAGAGCCTGGCTTGTAACACGTAGCTGTTGGCAGATGGAGTTGTCTCAAATCTACCTCAGAGGCCATCTGTTGCTGCAGACCACTTTCCCCTCTTGCTTCTGCCCACTGCCACCTCCACGTGCTGGCAAGAGGTTTTGTGGAAAGCCAGATCCCACCAGCTTCACCCCTCGCTGAGTCTGCTGGGGAGCAGCATCTGCTTGGGGTTTCGTGGGTCAGTGCCATCTCTCTGGGCTTCTTTTTGGGGCACCACGCCAAGCTAGGTTTGGCAGGTGAGCAGTAGTGGCACCTCTGTCCCCACACTGTCCTCTGGGGCAGTTCCTGAGCTGGGCTTTGCTGTTGGTGCCTCTTGTGCAGTGAAGTCGGCCGTAGCTTTAGTTCTGCTTGGCACAGCAGGAGCAGGGGACTCGTGGTGTGTCCCCTTGGCTGGGTGAGGAGAGGGACACAGAGCTGGGCTGCTGTCCATGTGCAGTCCAGGATTGATCCTTGGTGTGCCCCTGGCTCAGCCCCTGGGGGCACCTGAACTCCTCTCTCTCCAAGTGCAATTCCAGCTTGAGGCTGGTGCTGTTGTCCTTCGCACCAGTCGTGTTTTGAGGAATGGGTGACAGTTGATTTTCTGCCCCTCTTTGAGCTGAGTTGGGTTTTTCCCCCATTTTTCTGGGTGTCTTTTGTCCTTCCTCCCCCTCTCCTTGTTGAGGAGGCACTGGAGGAAGAAAACATGCAGGGATATGAGGACAGTTGGTCAAATTCCACTTGTTCCTCAATCCCCACAACATTTGAGTGTCAAGTGAGAGATGCTGGCAGGAGAGGGCTCTCCCTGTTTTCAGGGGATCTGGGGAAGGAGGCTGGAGCAGAGCCCCTGGTGGTGCCTTGCCATTGCTCCTCCTAGCCTGTGCTGGGAGGATAAGACACTTTTTGCCTCAGAGGCAGCAACAGGACCCGCATTGCAGCGTGATCGGGGGGGAAAGAGCTTTATGTTGGGGAGGACATGGAAAAGGCTGAGTGTGAGAGGTTTTTCCTTTCTCCTGCCTCTTCCCATCCACTTCCATGCCCTGCCAGTGCCCTCCAGGAGTGACTGCTGGCTGGCACCTCCCCAGAGCCTCAGCCAGGCCTTTCTGCAGTGCCGGCGCCTTGCAGCAGCGAGCTGCTGACTCTGTTAGCAGGTGACACATAGAGGCCCCCAAAACCACGGCTGCTGAGTGATTCCTCCTCCTGCCTGCTTGGCTTCAGGCAGCTTTTCCACTTGCACAATCCTATCTCTGTACAGTAGCTGGTGATGCTTTGTATCCCAAGTGCCTTATGTTGTAGCCTCTCTGTGCACTATAGCAGTAGCTGAACACCCTCCTTTGTTACTACGTATGTACAACATATGCTACATTTATGTGTTTTCTGTTTCCTTTTTGATAGAGCTACCAGGAAAAGGGACATTTGTTTTTGAAGCATTTCCATGTGTTCTTTTTATTATTTTGGTTTTTTAAACCTATAGATAATGGGGCTTTTTTTTTTTTTTAGCCCTCCCTTATATAGTCCTCAGAAATCCCCACTTTTCTGTTAGACCCAAACCTGGCAGATTGTTCTTTTTTGAGCTGAGCCTTTGTTGTGAGGCAATATCCACTGTCATCCTGGAGGTTTGCAATCCCATCTCCATCAGAGGGGCTGTCATGGGGTGCTCCTATCCCTGTGTTGTAGTGCAAGCACAATCCCTGGGCTGCAAGCCTGCAGTAACTGCTGCTGTTTTTCCTGTGTCCTTGTCATTTCTCAGCAAATCCAGCCTTCCTTTCAGCCCAAAGAGCTTTTTCTTGGAGCATTTTCATTGCAAGCCCTTAGTGGTCAGTCTGTCCTTGGCCTCTCTGCCTATGAAATGCCACGAGCTCACTTCCTTTTACTGGATGCTCTTCTCATGCCCCATCTGTGTCATCTGCAGAAAACATCATGGAATTGTTGGGTGAGGTTGGAAAATGCCTCCAAACTCGTCAAAGTCCAACCTTTACTCCAACACCAAGATCCAACCCCAAACAGGAGCTCTTGTCCACCACAGTGCAGAAGGTGATGGAGATTATCCAAAACTTCCAGTGGGACATGATTCATTGCACTCTTCCCATGGGCTTGAGGCTGCTTTAGTAGTCTGTGTCCATTATCCAACCTAAGGAGGTCAAGAATTGAGTAGCCTGTGGTTTTTGGGGTGAAGTGTAGTGTTTTCCTGTCCTAGCCTAGAAGATCTGTGAAATACCAGCACTAGTTCTCTTTTCTTGTCTTAGGTAGTTGGAGAATGGTCTTGGGAAGAGAAAGGGGTGGAGGAAAAACAGATGTAGCATTTCACATACAGTTTTTTGAGTGACTCTTACATTATGGGGCATTACAGTTGCGTTTTATGTTGTTGTTGTTGTTGTTATTTAGGATTCTTTCTTCTTACTCATCATGTTTGGGTTAATAGTAGCCAAGTTCCAGTTCCCCTGTAGGTCCCCTTACCTTCAACTCAGTGTTTTACCTTAACAAAAAGGTGTTTTTGGTGAGCTTCCTAGTTGGAGGGAAGTGTGGTCGCTCTGGGATGTCTCCTCCTTGCCTCCCAGTGACTCTGGGAGCTTGGAGCCATCCTGCCTTTGCTGCAGTGCCTGGGGCTTTACAGCAGCCTCAGGCTCTTGCCTTTGGTAGATGGACCCCAGGTTGTGTCAGCAGTGGGTGGAGATGATTGGGTTTGATTTACAGCCTTCCAGGAAACTTCATGGGGGATGAAAGGTTGGTTTAGAAGGTTTTATTCCCAGCAGTGAGGTCTGTTCCTCCTCCTTGGAGCTGTGTGTGGGGTTTTTCTGGGAAGAATGGCTGTTGGAAAAGCCAGGGAGAGGTGTGTAGTTTTTCCTCAAAAATGTTGAACTCAGCTGATCAAACTTCAGCAAAGGAACTCGAGGAAAAATTCTGTTCTTCCATTTTTATGCTTTAGTGCAAATTTCCTGATTTTGGAGGGGGTGGGGGGATTAACAGTCTCTGGTATTTTATCCCATTTGTTTCATTTTTCCTGTCACTTCAGTTTTTGTACGGATTTTGTTTGTTGTTGTTCGTTGTTCAATGACTTTTGTGATAAACTCAGCAGAAGTATTTTTCTGAAATAAATAAATAAAAGGCATAGATTCTTCCAGTGCTGTTTCCACTGATGCTTTATTATTGCTAAGCTGTGCATGTGGCAGGGGCACCTTCCACTATCCCAGGCTGCTCCAAGCCCTGTCCAGCCTGGCCTTGGACACTTTCAGGGATCCAGGGGCAGCCACAGCTTCTCTGGGCACCCTGTGCCAGGGCCTCACCACCCTCACAGGGAACAATTTTTTCCCAATATTCAATCTAAATCCTCTTTCAGTTAAAAGCCATGCCCCCTTCTCCTGTCACCCCAAGCCCTTACAGCTGGGATTCATCTTCCCACATTTCCCATGTCCACAGCACAGGCAGCTGCTCCAGAGTTCATTCTTTGTAGCTGCTTTCATCAGAGGGAGTGGAGGATAAGGGTATTTGTAGGAGATGATTTATCTGATGTGGTTTAGGCGCATATTTTTGGTGAGCTATATTGTATATTTTGTGCAGCTGGCCCCAGGCACACGACATCACTTGGCTGAGGGTTAGGTTATGGTTTCATAGCCTGTGCAGAAAATAGTTTCTTACTTTCTACAGCTCAAGTCATTTCATCTGTAAGTTTTTGGTCTCTTGAAATCTGAGGTGGACCAGAGATCCCTGGAATGATCCTTGGTCTGGGTGAGCAGCAGCACAAAACAGGCCCAGAAGAGAAGAGCAGTGACCTTTCCAAACAAGGGGAGACAGGAGAGAGCTGTCACGTGGGGACTCTCAGCTGTCTGAGGGCAAGTGGGAATCCATGGCACAAAAGCTGAATTAAAGCAACATTTTGTTCCAGAGAGCTTTGTTCTCTGTGTGTGTGACAGCTGCCTTTTCTGGGTGCTCCATGGCAACACCTGGCAGTTGTCACTTGGGGTGAGAGGGCTCCTGCCTCGTTACCTTCATGGGGAGATGAGTAATGGAGCAGGGGTGTCATAACTATTGTCATGCCAACTTCCCATGTTCCCTTCTCCTTGGAGACCTGTCTGGTGAGATGACAGGGTTTAGATGGGATCTCAGTCCTAAAACCATTCCCCCAACTTCTTGTTGAAAAATGCAGAGCTGCTGTCAGCAGATTTGTGTCCAGTCCCCTGTTCCCTCTCGAAAACTAAACTCACCACCATTACCCTACTTTGAGTAGACCTAGAATGACAATTTGTGGGTTTCCCTCCTCACCCTTATTTTAATTCTTAGCTATTCCAGCCATTCTATTTAAAACAGAATTTTTGACACGTTTATAGCAACTGCAGTTTTATTGCAATTTTAATAACAAACTGGCAGTCTTCACTACTTGAAGGTGAAAGGCCCATCTGAGAGAAACCTGGAGTGGTTTTCACTCCAGGCTCCAGAGAGCTTTAGCTCTCTAAAGTACTGCACTAAAAAGTTGAGAAAACAACAGAAGAACCTGACTTTGGTTCTCAGAATTATTTTTTTCTCTCCTATAAGTTTCATTTCAACATCCAGCAGTTGTGGGGTTTGAGTTTAGGAGTAGCTAAAAGGACAGGGAGAGGTTAGGAAGGAAAAAACGTTAACATGAGGGTGGAATCAGCTGGGTCTGTAAAAGGGGGAGGGGGAGAGTGAAGCAAGGGGGAAAACCAGAACATCCTTTTTGAAGTACAATATATTCAAGTCAGCTGAGAATTCAACTGCTGACACTGTCCTTCAGCTTCTGGGAAGAGATCACTAGGGAAGGCTCGAAGGAAGTCACGGTAGTTTACCTTGTCTTCATCACAGGAACAGTAGTCAATCAGCTGTGGGGACAAAACACACAGCAAACATCATAAAGAGATGGAAAAAGGTGCAAAATTTGGGTTGTTTTTAGGGGAAACTGCCCAGAGTTCTCCTTGTGTGACAGAGCAGATGTTACTCCCCCATGTGGATTTCCCCATCCTGGTAGTCCTGAATCACAGGTAAAATTGGAATCATAGAACCATTAAGAATTGAAAAGACCAATAAGATCATTGAGTCCAACCTTTGGATCATCAAGTCCAACCATTTAAGGATTGAACTTCATGATCTAAAGGTTGGACTTGATGATCTAAAGGTTCAAGTCCAGCCTTAAATGCCTATAGATGACTCTAATCTATGCAAGGAGAAAAGTTAAAGCATTTGAGTTTAATCTTTATTTCTTTCTGGGCTTCACCAGAGTGGCAAGAAAGCCACAAAAATACAAAGCATGGCCACAGACTGAGATGGGCCACAGGAAATCTTGCAGAAATTCCTGCCAAAAGTGGGGTGAAGGCCATGTATGTGAACAGTCACTGTTCCTTGGTGCCACTTTGGTGTGTGCACATGGCATAAAGGGGAGACACAGATAACTGAGCTTGGTGACAGCCCCACTAATGAGCCAGTTCTGGTGTCCGTGCCTGACCCTGCATTGTGTTACAGAGCCACAGCCTTTGTGTGCTTCAGGGGAACAAAGAAGGCTTTTGTTTCTTTAATTGCATAACTAATCTCCTTCTGACACCAGCGAGATGGAAAAGGTCTAATATCGCAATTCCTTGAAAGGATTCCTCTTCTCCTTGTCACCTGGAGACAGATTCTCTGGGGTTTGCTTCTGTGACTGGCAGCTGTGCTCCTCTCCAGGCACTGAACGCTCTGCCATATGTTTAATTTATAGCCCTGCCACGCTTCCCAGGGCTCTGGGAACACTGGGATTAAGATTTCAGGAGAGGAGGTGGATGTTTTTAGTGCATAGGTCCTAGACTGGGGCTCAAACGTGGGAGTTTAGCTTCAATTGTCACAGGTTCTCCACATAATTTTGAGAATGTTCTCTCCCACTCTCAGAGTGGAGCAGGGATTGTCACCCCACTGTAAATTCCTCAGGGCAGAGTGAGCTCTGATGAACTCTGATACAGCAAAGCCCTGGGTGCTTGTCAGGGCCTTTATTCATCCTGCATTCAGAGACACAAGTCCCCTGCCCATGCACCTTCCTAACCATGGCTGTGATGCTCACAGTGGACTGCTTTAGAAAAGTTTTATTTTAGCAGGGGAAATATCTCCCTCTGGTTTCCAGATTTCTCTAAAGTGTGACCCCCCTTTTTGGCCACTAATCTACAGCCCATCACATGATGTTGAGGAAACATCCTTGCCAGTCATATTCCTCCTCCATCCTCACTGCAGGAATTTTTCCCTCAGTTTCCCTCGATGTTTTGTGCTTTGTAGACTATGCAAAGAGTGTGATCTCCATGTGCTGCTGTTTGCTCATAGTGCCCAGCAAGTGCTAACCAGGGCCTTATGATATAATAATAATAATAATAATAATAATAATAATAATTATTATTATTATTATTATTATTATTATTATTATTATTATTTACATTACATTATATGTTATTATATTTTTACTATACATTATATCTTGTAACAATTTATTGTTATATTATATTATTATATATATTATATATATTACAATAATATCATTATTTATTGCCATTTTAATAAAAATTATAATTATTAAATATATCTAATAACAAAAATAATATTTCATTATTATATATTATATATTATATATTATAAATTATTGTATATTAATCATATACAATATATTATTGTATTATATTATTATATTATTATATTAGTATGCATTTTTATATATTATAGTTATTAATATTAATATTTTTTGGAAAATACTTAGTTCTTAGACCTTCAGTTCAGTTGCTGTTGAATCCAGAATGTCTCTAAGCTTTCCTAAGGCACATTCCTTGAACACCTCAGTGTCACCTCTACTCAATCCCAGCTGTGCTTAAGCCATCACAGACACTCCAAGCTCTGCAGGAGCCTGTCCCTGATCTCTGCCATGATTCCTGATCTCTATCACAATACACAACCTCTTCTACTCATCCAAGGCCTGAACCAGCAGGAATTTTCACACATTACAGTGCAGCCAAACATGGGGGGCCACCTGGACAACATTTTTCCCTTTTCCTTAGAGGACACCAATTATTATCTCCTCTAAGACACAGGCTCAGTCCAACAGCTCAGGAGTTTTTCTAAACTGGGACTCTCTTGCCCTTTTCTTGAATTTGTTCCCCTTTGAAGGCTAGAGCAGCTGGTCAGGGTTGGTTTTTAGAAGAGATCTTTTGGAAGAGCCATAGAAGGGGAATTCCACATGCATAGCACCCCTTCCATCTGACCTTTTTAAGAAGAATGGTGCTGGTTGGCACGTTGAACCTGTCACAAAGAGTTAAAAATCTTGTTTTATCCAGGAAGCCAGAGCCCTCCGTGTCACAATGATGAAATGCCTCATGAAACTGCCTGGTGTCAAAGGGCTCTTGAAGTTTCAGTTCTTTCTGAACTTCCACAATTAAATCATCCAGGTCCTTCTTGGGGAAGCCACTGCAGAAGAAAACAATAATAGGATTTAATGTAAAAACTCATTTTGGCAGCCTTGCTGTGACACTTGAGTGAAAAAAGAGCATTTCCCTGCGTGCTCCACAGAGTCAGAAACTCTGGGAAACTTGAGTTTCAACCAGAGCCATGATATAACTGTCTTGAAACCATGTTCTGAGATAACAGAGTTGTTACTGGGTCACACAAACTGGGTCCAGACAGCTAAAAGGAGGATGTGGTCCAGGCTCTGATGGACTGATAAGCAAAGAAGGAATAAATGCCCTAAAAAAGACCCCTCTCACCACCTGCTGAGCCTGCAACCATCAAGCAGCTCAAGTTGGCAGCATCTGTTACAGTGAAGTGATGCTTTTTTTTGGAAAATATGTGTCCACCATCTGAAAATGATGTCCCTCCACAAAATGAAAGTGTTGAAGTGTTGCTTGGAGCAACCTGGGGTAGTGGAAGATGTCCCTGCCCGTGGCAGGGGTTGGACTGAGCTGATCTTTAAGGTCCTTCCAACCCAAGCCATTTTGTGGTTCTGTGATTTTGGCTGGAAGTCCAAACACCTCTTGAACTCAGCTGGTGCTGTGACCACTTCTCTGTCTGTGCTGCTGAGGCAGAGCTGTTCCAGGAGGTTTTGGGGCTGGCAGCAGCCAGAACATTTTACTGTACACACCTCACACCCTCTGAATGTGCCCAAAGAGCCCCTTGGAGCATCAGAACCACCAGCAGAGCAGGAGGCTGGAGCCCAGGGAGGCTGCTGAAAATGCTCTTGGCTGAACACCTTAGTCTTATTTAGCCCCACCACCCCATTCTTTGTAGCCCACCTGCTGGTAGTCTCCACCACCACCTTCCGTGGGAGGAAATGATCCCTTATGGATTGCACTGTGGCTGCAGGGAAACTCTTTGCATTTCTCTCCAAATAATTAAGCACATATTCATCAGCATCAGTGATAATAAACCTGTGGCCAAACACTAGGGGAGGAACATTAAAGAAGTAGTGTTAGCTAATTAAGTAATTTCATCATCCAGGAGGGAGCAGGATTCCTCTTCTGTGGCTGGGCTCAGCTTTGAGCCAGCTCTGCTACTTTTTTCAGTTCTTAAAGCAACAATAATTTCACTGATTGAAAGGTTTAAACATTGACAGTAACAAAGTTATATTAATGTACACCAGCTGCTAATCTGGAAATACAAATGTGAGGAGACCCAGAAGCAGCAGATCTTTCAAGTGAAGGAAGAGATATGCAATAAATGACAGAGCAGAGTATTATAAATCCAGGCTGGATCTTACCTTCAATTGTAGAACCAATGGTGAAGTCAGAGGGCTCATAGTATATGGGATTCTCTGGAGTAGATCCTGGCTTGGTAACTTTGGTCCTTCTTAAG
Source organism: Agelaius tricolor (assembly GCF_023055355.1). NCBI lineage: Eukaryota > Metazoa > Chordata > Aves > Passeriformes > Icteridae > Agelaius > Agelaius tricolor. The sequence continues at coordinate 111,749,768 of NW_027269261.1, read as the reverse complement.
TATTTGCCTCCAGTAATGCCAGAGTTTTTGACTGGGGGTTCATAGATGCTGATTGTGTCATCAGCGAGGAAATAAGAGAGGATGAAACGACGATTTTTGTCCTCAGGCACTGGTGATTCCTACAGGAAAGGCAGCAGGTTTGGAACAGAATTTGAACAGGTTTGAACATTTGAACATTTGAACCAGGTTTTCCTTGCCTGGGGTGCTTAGGAGTACCTAGTAACCCACTCATAAGCACCCAGAGCTTTTTTTACAGCTGACTAAACAAAGCACTTGATGTGCTGACATAGCATAACAAAGCACCAGACAGCACTCAGGATCTGAATTTCAAAGGTTACTTGCTTTACTCAAGCCACTGAAGCAGAATCTGGGTTGAAGTTACCAAATATATTCAGTGTTTCCACAGCCTGAGTAATCTGAGAGAAATCCTTTCTCTATCCTATATGGAATGATTCATCCCAGAGAGGCTGTGAAATTCAGTTTTAAATTACATTTTTTCATTATGCTGAGTGCCTGAGAGAGGCTGGTGCTGTTTCAGCCCTTAGTCACAGGAAGTCACTCCCCTGATACACCAGTGGATTTACTTGCTTAGCTTAAAGCTAAGTGGATCTTAACTCCTCATCTGTGACTTTAGGGAACTCCTGCACAATGGGGAAAAGAAACCAGAGTGTTTGGAGAGGGCAGGCACAAGGCAGCACAGGAAATGCCATCGCTGCTGCTGGATGTGCCAGAGGCTCCTTGCATAAACCAGCTGCAAAGCTGGCACAAAGGCCAGGGCCTGGGTGCTGGAGTGGGTGGAAAACACAATTCTCATGGATTTTCCAGCTTCTGCACAGCATTGGCTGCTCTGCTAGGACAGCTCCTTGCTGGCTGCTGCATTCAGGACTAGCCAGCAGAGACATCAAGGACTGGCTGGTGGCAGCGGTGGCAGGCGGGCAGAGGCACAGTGCCCAGTGCAGGCTGCTTCAGCCAGGGCCATCTGGCATGCAGCAGTGGCAGAGGGAGTTTTTCCATAAATGGCTGTGGGTTTGTAGCAGGTCTGGTTTGTACTTTTTGGCCTTATTTTTTTTTTTTCCTAGTTTTTTGAGCTGTCAATTGTCACAGCAAGCACACAACAACCCCATGGCATCTCCCCAGGGACAGTCCTGTTGGTTTGGGGAGCTCTCTTTTCCCACTGGCACAAAGGAGAGTTTGCCAACAGCTTTGTCTGGGCAGGCTGCTCCTCCCATCCCCCTGGCACTATTCCACCAAGGAAAACACTTACCAGGGCCACCTGGTACCGCAGGACCTTGAGATTATTCTCCAGCATCTTTATGATATCTTTCCGTGGAGGCTTTGGAAATAGACTAAGGCAGTTCTGGAGAGAGTCTTCAGGGATGCCAAAACCATTGTAGGGAGGAATTACCTGCATGCAGAGGAGACATCAATCATAAACAGCTGCAACTAAGAACAAGACAAAGTTTACAACACTTAGCAAAGCCCATCAGATTTGGAAGGAAATATTCTGCCACCAGGTAGGAAGAGCTGTGACATCCTGCCCAGTAGAGATGGTTGATACCAGCCTGGCCATATGTTGTATTTAATGAAAATATAAGAGGATTAAGCAAATCTGAATCTCAGAAAGCCATAGGTAATTTCTCTGATTTAAGAGGTTATGGCTATATTAAAGAACCATAGAATGGTTTGGGTTGAAAAGGACCTTAAAATCATCCAGTTCCAACTAAACCTTCCCATGCACAGGAACTCAGCCATCGAATGGTTACACTGGTAACCTAATCCCCATCATGCCTGTGGTCTAAGCCACAACTCCAAACAATTTCTGGGCTCAGTTTGGGAGGTAAAAAGGGCTGTGACCATCCTCAGTAGGTAGTTTGGACCTGGCAACACTGTTTTGAAGAGTAAGGGAGAGTTCAGTAGTATGAGTGCAGCCAGACTTTCATTTTTATATCCATTATGACCATTCTTGCCTTGTCTTTTTCAATTAGATTTTTTTCTTTAAGCTGAACTTGTTTTCTACAGGTTCTTACTAAGCTGAATCTCTACTTTACTATAAGATCTAACATCAACTGTTTCCTTTCCTCCCTTCTTTTGAGAAATTGCAGTACCTGTGGAACCTTTTCAAGTGGTTTCTTATTTACATCCACTGGCTGGAAGTCTGTGATGCCATATTTTTCACGATAGAAGTCCTGGGTGAACTTGTCACAATCATAGATGAAGAAGGTGCGTCCGAGGAGGGTGACAGTTTTGCCAATAGCAAAATCTTTGGGTGAGTACCACTCTTGTACCTCATGGTCAGTGATCTCCAGCACACAGCTTGGGAAGTTCTCTAAGGAAAAGGGAGCAGAAGGAAAAATAAATTGATCAGGGAGATGTTAACATTTCCTTGTGAAAATGGATATAAAAGCAAGGTGTATAAATAGCTACAGGGAGATGCTGGCACTACTGTCCTGCCACTGTTTCCCAAAAGATAAAGAATTTAGTAACCATTTGAAGAACTTTTTTTTGACCAAGAAATAATGACACCTTAGCACAGATGGGTGTGTCAATGTGAACTTACGGTTCTTGTCCACAAAGATTTTGGGCAAGCGCTGGCGTCTCATCAGTACCGGGAACGGGTCCCTCCCATCATTTCTCTTGTGCACTTCCCGAACCTCCACTGTGTCATCTGCCAAGAAGTAATGGATGATGCAGGGATGGTGATCACCAAAGGCACAGTTGGTGTCATCCCATATGGCATAGAAGCGAAGCACCTGGGGTGGAGGGAAAAAAAGCAGTCAAACATGGATCAGAATCATCTTTTGGTGCCACAGAAATCAAACTCATCACAGTGAGATGCTCAAGGGTTCCCCAAGGTTCACCTTCTGAAGAGAGAGGAGAGACACAGGGAGATTTTATTCAGAGCAAGGGGCATTTGTGTTTGCCTGAAATTGTCTGCTCTGGCACCTGGCATCAATATTTTGGGGGAGCAGAGGAGTGGATGCAGTAAGACCATTCCTAATAGAACTGCATCTGGCTGCTAAATTCCAGAGGCAGGTGGCTTATCTCATCCCAACAGAAAGCAAGAGAGTAATGGATGATATTGAGCACAGGCTCTGCAATCCAAAGAGGAGCTGTTTACAAGGCACAAAGCCCAGAAAAAAGCATAAAAGGTTTTGTTTCTCACTAAAGCCAAGAAAGGAGCAAATCTGGAGTCTGTTCAGCAGATTGAGACAATTTAGAATAAGTGAGGTTGCAGACACTTACAAGACCTGGGTTTCAATAGCACATATTCACTGTAACCACAGAATTTTTTAGGTTGGAAGATCATTGAGACCAACCTCTGACTGACCCCTACCCTGTCACCCTGCACCGAGCACTGAGTGCCATTTCCAGTCATTCCTTTGACACCTCCAGGGATGTGGACTCCACCACCTTCCTGGACAACCTGTTTCAATGTCTAATCATCCTTTCTGTGAAGAAGTTCTTCCTAATTCAACCCAAACCTCCCCTTGCACAACTTGAGGCCATTTCCAGCCCTCTCTCTGGTTGCCTGGAGGAAGATACTGACCCTCACCTGACTGTCCCCTCCTGTCAGGGAGTTGTGCAGAGCCTGAAGGTCCTCCCTGTGCCTCCTTTTCTCCAGCTGAGCCCCTTTTCAGCTCCCTCAGCTGCTCCTGGTGCTCCAGCCCCTTCCCTGGATATACTCCAGCCCCTCAATGTCTTTCTTAAAGTGAAGGTCCCAGACCAGGACCAGGACTGGAGGTGCCTCACCTGTGTGGTGTGGGTAATTATACAATAATTAGGGTAATCCCCAGCTCTCTCACCTTTGTGTCATAGGCCAGGAACTGCCTGAAGGGGTCGGGACCTGTGGGAACAATGCGTTTTTGCACAGGCGTCCGATGCTGCTCCGTGTAAGGATCTGAAACCAGCTCCTCTGGGGGGTTCACTACAATTCCTTGGCTCTCCAGGAACACCTAGGAAGGTCATCTGAGGTGTTAGTGCTGCCAGGAGTTCTGAAGGTAAGAGGTGACTAGAGGTTACAGGTGGGCTGGGATGAGTGAGGTCAGAATTCTGAAAGTTTACTCCTCACAGAGAATTCTACAGCAACAGCAAAATACAACAGATGACAAACACATTTGTTTAAGCTGCTTCTTATCTTTGCTTACCCTTTAATTAATCAGAGCAGTTTTGTCCTGAACATCCTAACTCAGATTTCACTTGAGCACAGTTTTCCTTGGCCTTAGGGCTTTAAATGGAAGATAGCTGTCAGTTGTTCTCTTTTATATAAATGGAAAAGATTAAATTGCTGTATAAACACAGATGTAGTCAGCCTGAGTTTGCAATAATTTAGGGCTGTGTCAGATAGTTAGAAGAAGCTAGTGTCACCCACACTAGGCACATCAAGAGCCTTCAGACACAAGGATCTGTGTCACTGGCAGCTTCATTCCATCTTTCCAGAGTACTTTTCCCACAGAAAAAGTGCAATCTGCTTGCTTATAAAGGGATTTTTTGCTTACCTTGGACCATGAACAAAATCCAGGGTGTTACTCATGGACTTGCATCAGTCACCCAAAACATTATCTGAAGTCAAGGGACTTGTTCCCTTTTTGGCTTTGGGAAGTGGTCCATGAAAACATTCAGCCCAGGAAGCACCTATACAAACATCTCCCACAGGAATATGAGATCCCCCTGGAGACTCACAAGGCAAGTTCACACTTTCAGACTCACTATTTTCTGGTCTGGAAGATGTCAGTAAATGAGAAATACACTATTGGCCTTGAGATGTAGACCCATGTAGCTCATTCCATGTTTTCCATCAATATTAACATGAGGACCAGCTCTTTATTTGATGTGGACTGACTTGAACAGTCACCAGTTCCAGCAGAGCTGGCCCCACAGCCACATTTATATCAATGTATTATATATGCTTGGGAACATTCCTGGGCACTGAGGCCAACTGACAAGGAAAAGCCTGGATCTAAACTCTTCCAGCCTCCAGGACAGGTAGACTGCATGTAACTCACATATTTGGAATGGCTCCTGGAGCAGTCTAACTCCTGGCCTGGAAGAATAGTAGCTGACCAGGGCTGAGATTTTACTGGGGACAATCTAGCAGGATACCAGCATACTGGTAATTTTTATTTCTTGTTATTGGATCATTATTATCTCATTTACTGGTACAGAAATAGCCAGAAATAGAAAAGCAGGCAATGAGTAAGCTTTCTTAGAAAGGTCAGTTCATACCATGATTCTCAACCCATGGATCATGCATTGGCTGTGGATGTGTGCAGAGTTACTGCTTGTATTCCTTTCCACTGTTCCTAACAGAGGAATATTAAATCAGAAAAGAGTCAGGATCACTAATTTCCCTCTCATGTATGCACAATGTTTCATCTGGACTCCAAGCACTTAAACTGCCCAGACAGGAACTTAGAATTTGTATTGTAAAGATAAGCCCTGAGGACAAAGGATGGACTTCCAGCAGTCCTGGGGCAAAAATCCTGAGCATCTTTCTTGCCCTCAGCAGATGCCATACTCTGAAGCCCCCTTTGGCCTGAAAAAAGAAATCTCCACAAAAAGCACAATGAAAGACTGCGAGCACCCATACGACAAAAGCTACAGCTGCAAACTGCTGGACTCTAAGAGGCAGTTAAACCCTGCATTCCCAGGATCTGGGAGTGTTTCTGTCAGTGCTCTCCCTAGCACACACCTTGGTGAAGGAGTCGCAGTTGACCAGGCGGTAGGTCCGGCCGTAGATGGTGAGGTCGATGCCCAGGTTCAGATCCTTCCAGTGGTAATAATCCCCGTGCACGTTCTTGGGCACCCGGTGGCGTCTCATGAGTTTCCCTTGGAGCAGACCCGAGTTCTTCACCTTGGGCTCGATGATGCACATGCTGTCATCCTCCAGGTAGTAGTAGATGCACACCTGGCGGATCCGGTAATGCTCCTCTGCCGAGATAGCAACTTCCTCCATGAAGTAGGCATCGAACTTCAAAACCTGCCCAAGGCACAATACAGCAAAGGGAGAGAGAAAAATAATTTGAACACCATGATTAGTCTATCAAGGCAAATAATTTATTTGTAATTTGCTTTGGTGGTGTGAAATTACTGGACTGGATTCTAAAAGTCTTTAGAGACAACTGTGGCCTAATCTGTGAGTGACAGCAGAGGCACCAGGAGTGCTTTTATTAAGATGTGTCTTTTGCAAATTCGGTGTGCCTGAGACAAGTGTAAAAATACAGCCTTTTCCCTACTTCTTGATCACCTGCTGTTTCACCTACTTCCAGGTGCTTGGCTGCTGACAGTAATCTACTTTACTGACACACAGCTTTTTATTTGTCAGCTTTACAGCCCTGATTTAGGGAAGTTATCCACAGATTTTAGTAAAGAGTTCAACCACATCTGAAAGGGGTCATCATTTTAAGGCCAGGCTCTGAGCAACCTGGGATAGCAGAAGGTATGGCATGGAGGCTGGAACAAGATGATCTTTGAGGTCCCTTTCCATGATCTGAGGTCACATCTATTCAGCACTGACAGCAAAAACTGATTTGTGCTTGGGAAACAAGGAAACTAATCAGCCAGTCTGTCTGCTTGGCAGAAGTAGGAGGAATATTCCCTCCAAGATTATTCAATGCCCTTAAGAAGGTGCAGGTGGCCAATCATGCCTTGCATGCCCAGCCTACACCAGCCCAGAGGCCTGGATAATTAAGAGATGATAAAGCCAGCAAATTCCTATCAGTCAGCAAAGTGCCCCACAAGGGATTGTGACATCCCCAGCAGCACTGGGGCCCCTGCTGCTCCTGTGGCTTGAAGGAAGGGGCAGAGAAGGATCTGACAGATTAAACAGCAACATTTACATTGCTCTGAAGGAACAGCCTCAGCAATTAACAGAGCACATCTGTTCCCCAGCCTGTGTCACAGCCAGGATCAGGGCTGGCTGGCTGCAGACTGCTCTGGCAGGGCTGGCAGCGTGTGGAGCCTGCACGTGCTGAGCTCCCGAGCCCTGCAGCTCCCGCTGCAGCAGCTGCTCCATGCATGGCTGTGGGTTGGAGCTTGGGCCACTGGGACACTGAAAACCAAGGGTCAGCTCAGGGCTGCTCCAAGCAGACACAGAGCCAGCACCCAGTCTGATATGATGACCAAGATGTAACATGGGAAGCACTAATGGAGCAGTTCAGGTTGTGACACGCTGTGGTGACAACACAAGCACCAATAGATAGACCACGGTCAAACTGGCTACCAGGGTTCCCACAGCAGACTGACTTTTCCAGTTAAAGCTCAGTTACAACCTCAATATAGTTGTGGAAACACAGAACTCCAGGCTGTGGCTTGCAGAGCAATACTTTTAAGCTGGAGCTTTCCAGAGCTAATCAAACCTCTTTTCCAACATCTGCTGGAAATGCTCAAGTGTAACTTGCAGGGAATGTCTTACATCGTTTACATATTATAATCCTCCTCCCGAGCAAAGAAAGCCTCTTTCAGTCTGGGATTCAGCTGTCTCTGACTAAGGGCTCTGGCATCTGAAAACTGCTGTATGCAGTCCCGTGAACCCTGGAGCTGACTGTTTATGTCTCCGAATTTGGCCAGTGATATTCCTGGAATCAGCTTCTTTATACCTTTTTGTCATAAGCCACGAATGCTGGAGTGAAGCGGGAAGGTGCAGGCCTCTTGACTTGCCCATAGGTCAGTGTGGCTCCCTTGGTGCATAAATCATCTAATTCATCTTGAGAGAGCTGATTTGCAAAGAGTGTGTCCCCACCAACCCCCTCTCTTGGCAGCCGGAAAAAGGCATATCCATTTTTGAAGTCCATTGTCTGGCACCGATGAAAAGATGTTTTCTGTTGGAAGGAAATCCAGCTATCAAAATACTGCATGAATTTAGCAGATATAGCTACTGGAAGCACAAAAAAAAACCCAGTAAGAGAGTGCAATAGCAAGAATGTCTCACCCCACACACATCCCCAGCATTTTATTATAAACTACTGCTGCAGTTATTTAAAATCTCATTTTGTACTGAGAGAAAAAAACAGTGGAAAAAACCAGGGAGTGGTGGATGTACAAGGCACAAGAGTGAACTCAGATCCTTGCACTACCACAGGCTCTGGAAGAACTTAAATCACTGAATTTCCTGACTGCCACCATAGCCAGTGCCTAGAACAGTGTGTCAGCACTTTATCTGCCCTGGTATTTATCTCACCAGCTCTTTGTTCCCTACCCTATTTGTCAGCAGCACAGAGTACCATGGAACCTCAGTTGCTGCCTTATGGTGCTCCCTTCACTCTTGTGCACCCTCTGTGCATTTCATTGTTATTTATTTTCTTAACCCTCCCTTGGGCATGATACAGGATTTTCTTTGCTGAGTTAAATCAAGGCATGTCATGCTCACAGAACTGCAATTATGAAATGTGCAAAAGCACACTGATTGTTTTATCCCCTCTCTACATAGTCATAGACTGATAGAACAGCCTGGGTTGGAAGGGACATTAAAGATTATCCAGTTTCACCCCCTGCCATGGGCAGGGACACCTTCCACTAGACCAGGTTGCTCCAAGCTCCATCCAACCTGGACTTGGACACTTGCAGGGATGAAACAACCACAGTTTCTCTGGGCAACCTGTGCCAGGCCTCACCACCCTCTTTGTAAAAAACTTCTTCCTTGTATCTAATCTCAACTAAGCCTCTTAGAGTTTAAAATCATCATTCCTTGTCCTACTGCTACAGGCCCTGCTAAAAGGTTTGTCCCATCTTTCATGAAGCCCCTTTAGGTCCTGGAAGGGGCTCTGAGGTCTCCTTGGATCCTTCTCTTCTCCAGGTGAACACCCCCAGCTCTCCCAGCCTCGAGAGCAGAGGAGCTCCAGCCCTTGGAGCATCTCTGTGGCCTCCTCTGGCTTTGCTCCAGCAGCTCCATGTCCTATTTTTGCTGAGGACCCCAGATCTGGAGGCAGCTCTGCAGGTGGGGTCTCACCTGAGCGGGGCAGAGGGGCAGAATCACCCCCTCCCCTGCTGCCCACAGGGGCATCACCCCAGCACATTGTGGGGGTTTCTGGCTCCCAGCCTCTCATCCATCAGCAGCCCCAAGTCCTTCTCCCAGGGCTGCATTCAACCAGAGCTGTGCACAGGAGCTGATCTCTGCCAGCCACTCTTGCTCTTCACCACTGAAGAGCAGGGTCACACTGGAGTGACACCAAACTGCTCCAGTTGCTGCACACTCCAGCACACATGGCACCTCACCTGCACTGCAGGAGCCTGCCTGGTCCCACTGGGCTTTCAGCACTTACAGCTCCAGAGAAAGGAGGGGAAATTATGAGTCCCTGATAATAAAATCTCTTGACTTTTGCCAAGTAAAACAGAGTTGTAAGCATTTCTAGTGCTGAGAGAACAAGCTCCAGCTCCTTTTCCAGCCCCAGGCTTGCAGTCAGTCCAACCTCAGGCATGCAAACTGCACCCCCTCCCTTGCCCCTCATGGTTAAGCCTCTAATCTTATTTATGCCTTCAAGGCCCCACTTGAATTCCACATAATTCCCTGTTTTCTCTTTAAACTGCTACTATAGATCTTGCAATGGAGAGAGCAGTGAGGAAAACAGGTGAAAACAAGATTTGTCTGAAGACATTTTAGCAGAACATTTTATAAGCTGCCACAGAACTGCCACTTCCTTCTGTTAAATAAACACCAAGGGAATGCTGTGGGGGAAAATATTAAGGGAAAACCAGGAAGTTTGTCTTTAATTTGAGCAATATCAGTGTTTGTCAGAAGTGTGCAGGCTTTTAAGAGCCCACATTTGCCTAAAGAAAGCACCTCATTGGTTCATAAGGCTCCTGAGTGGATAAGCTCTCCCAAAGTGAGCCTGTATGCCAGATAAAGCCTGTATGCCAGATAACATCTTCCAGGATTAGGTGACTAATGAAAATTTAAAAGGGAAAACCCAGAATGTAAACTCCTAATCTCAGTTGCTGGCAGTGTTTATCTGAAGAAATTCCACTGAATTAAGTCCTTCTTTTTGCCAAGTCTGTAACACTTCACACAAACACCATTCCCTCTCCCAGTGTCTGTCTCCCTGTCCTGTGAGCACTAAGCAGTAACAACACTTCACTTGAACACAGAGATTTTCTTCAGAACTTCTCAGCATTCACTTGGAAACCAAATATTGTGATGCCAGTTTTATGGACTGGAAAACTGCAGATTTCCAAGGTGTTATAAATTATTGCAAGGAAATATTATCTGATGATAATTCTGAGATAACATTTATTGCTGGATGGTTATTTGTTATGAGCAATTTACTCTATTTACTATTGGAGAACTCAATTGTCACTGATTTTAGGCCAGGCTGGATAGGCTTGGAGCAATCTGGTTTGTGGAAGATGTCCCTGCCCATGGCAGAGGGTTGGAACAAGATGACATTTAAGGTCCCTTCAAACCCAAACCATTCCATCATTCTGTGACAATGAATTTTCATATACAAAGCTGAATGCAGCCAGGAATGTTTTCTGTTAAAGATGCTCTCCAGGAAGGCTGTAAATTCCTGGTGAGCCCAAACCAGGCATGAAACAACCCCCTTTTTGACTTTTTGGGGGAAATTTTTTAGTATATCAGATAAATAAATGGAAGCATCAGTTCTCTGTAGCACCACTTCTTCAAGAGGATGTTGGGAGGATTTGGGGTTATCAGGTCCTTAGGGCCTGGGCCATTGGATGGAGAAAAGGAGAGGTTGTTCCTCATTTAGGTATCAGATGCAGAGGATGAGGAGGAGGATGAGGATGAGATTGCTTTTTCCAGGGAACCTGGGAACAGCTGAGAGTGTGTCACTTCCTGGGGATGGTCCTGGAAGCTGTGATGACACCAGTTCTGTGGGGGGATACCAGTTCTCTCATCAGGTTATCAGGTTCCACACCTGCACTGTCGAGGATTCAGCTCTCCAGGCAACACCAGGAGAGCAGTTTTGGAAGTATCAGAGCTTTGGAGGAAGGGGTATCAGGAAGCTGTTGATTGCCAATGAGACTGGTGACTTCATGTAATAGATAAATTATGTCTGGGAAATAATTATATTGGGATGATTTGGGGGATTAATTCCTAGTGGAGGAATGCTCAAGGTTTGATCAATATTGGTTCTCCTGGGTATATCCAGTTGAGGAGGTATCAGGTGAATTTAAGGAACTTGGTTCAGGACAGTATCAGTATCAGTTCAGAGGACTTTGCTTTGGAAAAACTCAGATGGTTTGCTTTGGAAAAACTCAGAGAAACAGCAGCTTTCCTGAGGGAATCAGGTTTCAGGACTGTAAAGTGATTTGGGGATTTCCCCTGGGTTATCTCATGAACTGTAGGGGAATTATTGGATGGATTCAGGGGAACTGAATATACAGGGGTGAGTTTGCAGACAGGAGTTCTGCAGTTATGGAAACAGCTTTTGGAATTTCAAATGAGGCTCATGAATGAGGGGGAGGAGGGGTGTGTGTGTCTCTCTCCAAATCAGGACAAATTCAGGGTTATAAAATGGGTACATGATGCAATTCCTTGGGGTGAAGATTAAAAGTACCAAGTCCCCTTGAAGGTTAGTTCAGGGATACTTGGCCCCTTGGGAACAGATTGCAAGGTTCAGTAACAGTGGAAGAATTATGGGGGTACCAGGTCTGCTGTGGGTGGGATCAGGAGATACCAGGTGGGTACAGAGGGTTCAGATCCCTCAGAAGTGAGTCCAGCAGGTATTTGGTGCCTTTGGGAAACACCAAGTCCCTGGGGGAGAGTTAAGTGGATATTAAATCTTCTGGGGAGCATCAAATGAGTTCACAGAGCAGGTTCACCAGGTTCTTTGGGGATACTTTGAAGGTCATGTCCAGGTTCTGGTGAGTTTGAAGTTCCCAGGACATGAGTTTAAAGGACACCAAGTTCTCTGGGGGATATTTGGTGAATACAGGATGTACCAGGCCCCTGGTCTGGGAGAGAATTACAGGGTGATCTGAGGGAACAGCAGGTTCCCTTGGTTCATGTTCCCTGAAGAAACTGTCTCCCCCTATACTCTGCTCTTGTGAAACCCCACCTGTGGTGCTGCATCCAGGTTGGGAGCCCAAAACATAACAAATGCAGGGACCTGTTGGAGTGAGTCCAGAGGAAACCATGGAGATGCTCTGGGGGCTGGAGCCCCTCTGCTCTGGAGCCAGGCTGGAGAGCTGGGGTTTTCACATGGAGAAGGATCCAGGGACACCTTAGAACCCCTTTTGGTGCCTAAAGGAACTCCAGGAGGGCTGGAAGGGACTTGGGACAAGGGCTGGAGGGACAGGACAAGGGGCAGTGGCTTCCTACTGCCAGAGGTCAGGGTTAGATGGGATATTGAAAAGGAGTTGCTCCCTGTGAGGGTGGGGAGACCCTGGCACAGGGTGCCCAGAGAAGCTGTGGCTGCCCCTGGATCCCTGCTAGTGTCCAAGGGTGGATGGGACTTGGAGCAACCTGGGATAGTGGAAGGTGTCCCTGCCCATGGCAGGGGGTGGATTGGGATGAGCTTTAAGGTCTTCTAACCCAAACCATTCCATGATCCTATGAATATTGTTGAGTTTAGGGGTCCCAAGACTCCCGTGGATTTAGAGCAAAGTCTGAGGGAGTACCAGATTCCCAGACAGTGCCTCCAGGGGACACCAGGTACCACCTGAAGCGGGTGCGGGGAGGTGCAGAGGCCCGTTCTGGGGTCACCCCTCAGGGGGCACCCTCCAGGCCAGCCCACCTTGATCCGGGGGGGGCTCCCGTGGGAAGGGGGTACAGTGGGCGGGCGCGCTCACCGTGGGGTCCTTGATGGCGCAGCCGGGGAGGAAGGGCATCCCCGGCTCGGGCACGATCGGGGGCCCTGTGCCTGCCGCCGGCCGTGTCCCCGGCCCCGGCCCCGGCTCCGGCCCCGAGCTCATGGCGGCGGCGGCGGCGGCGGCGCTCCGGGCCCGGCCTGCCCGACGCGTCTCTACGGCAACCTCCCGCGAGCTCAGTGCGCATGCGCAGGGCCCTTCGCGCCTCTCGCTGTGCCTCTCTCTGCGCATGCGCGTTGAGCGCCGCGGGGAGCGCGGTTGCCGTGGCGACGGGGAGGGCTCTGAGGGGCCGAACCGCCCCCTCCCCCCCCGCGCTGTGAGGGGAGTCCGACCCCGCGGCGTGGAAAAAAAGACGTGGAAAGTCTTAATCCTGTTTTATTTGGGATTTTCCCCTTGTGAAAAATGCGCATTTTATGACTGGCTTTTCGCAAATATTCAAATGAATATTATATGTGTTGCGTTAGAAAGTTATGCTGTATTAATTCTCTTAAGTAGTGTGTTAAATATGGTTTTAGGTTATAACAAAATGTTAAAATAGAAACTATGCTATGTAGGATACTTTTTTAAAGAAAGGACTCACTGAGACAGCAGCCACAGGACACCTAAATCTTTCTGAGAAAAAGAATTTATTGCCCTCTTATCAGAAGAAACGAACTTCTTCCTGCCTCGAAGGCACTGTCAGGATTCAGAGGAAGAAGTTGACGATGACCAGACAGAATCCTGTATTTTAATGGAATTTATGCATCATGTATGAAGTGTATGAATATGCAACAGGCTGTTGTTTTTAAGGGTTAATCCTTTGTTAATGTGTGTCCTTGTTCGGGATCGTGCTGCCCAGAAAAAGTTACCCGGACGTCCGTAACTCTGTCTTTATTGTCTCATATTGTCCTAATTCAAATTGTCCAAATTATTATTACTCTAATTGTATTACTATTTTTATAACCATTTTATTACTATTAAATTTTTAAAATTTTAAAAACAAGTTATTGGCGTTTTTACACCCCTCACAGCCCCTCAGAGCCCCCTCATATCTCCCTCGTGGCCCCTCATAACTCCCTTACATTAAAACATCTTGGCCTCCCAAACAGGTGGTGGCATCTGGACTGCTGCTTTTTGGGGAGTTTTCCTTGCCCTGTGCAGTGCCCAGGGTGAGGAGCAGCTCTGAAGGGACAAATCCATACCTGGAGTGATTGAAATATTTTAACAGAAGTGATTGTGCTGGTTTATGATGTATGTATACATGTATAAAAATGTATATAGTTGTGAAATAGTGTATTTTTCATATGTAGCACAGATATAATTCCTCTCTTTCAAACACGGTTTTTATCTCTGGAGGAAGGGGCAAAAAGAAGCATCAAGGATACCATGAAGGAAAAGGTGGATCTGCAAAAGTCACTCCCAATTGCAAGAGAGAAAACAGCTAAATCCATCACCATGGAAAACAGAAGTTATTTGTTGCCTATAGATGTCGTGGATTCCCCAAAAGATGTGGATTCCTCATCCCTGGAAGCGTTCAGGGCCAGGTTGGACAGGATTTGGGAGAAACCTGGTCTAGTGGAAGGTGTCCCTGCCCTTGGCAAGAGGGTTGGAACGAGATGATCCTGAATGTCCCTTCCAACCCAAACCTTCTAGGACTCCATGAAAAAGAAGATTTTTGTGCATCTTTGCTTTGTTCTCTTTATCACCACTACACCAGGCAAGCCAGGCTGTGATTCAAGGGCAGGCGGCAGATCCGAGGGTTTTGTAAGCACAAGTTAAGCAGGGAGAATTGCAGCCAGACCGTCTGTCTGAGCACGGTGTGGGAGAGAGAAAAAAGCCAGACGGTGGGAGATAAAGAATGAGGCTGATGAGCTTACAAAGGAAAATAATGAACTGAAGGCCAAGCAGGGCTAGAAGAGCTGAATCTGGAAGACAGCAAAGTTGCTGGTGTGATGGCTGACTTAGACTTAGGAGCAGGACCCTGATCAAGCCCTTGCTCTGATTTTTCAAGCTGCAATATCCAGGCAGCATTTAACAGGGAATGGGGCCTCTCTCAGAGAAGGAAAGCCAGCTCTGTGTGCCAAGGATCATCCACAAGGACAGTAACTGCAAATTTGTGACAAGGCTGTGTGGCACAGCCTGTAAAGATGACAGGCTAGGCATGTTCAGCCTGGAGAAAAGAAGGCTCTGGGAAGTCCTTTCCAATGCCTAAAGGGGCTCTGAGAGAGCCAAAAAGGGATTATTTACAAGGGTATGCAGTGACAGGACAAGGGGCAGTGGTTTTAAACTGCCAGGGGGCAGGGTTAGATGGGATATTGGGAAGGAATTCATCCCTGTGAGGGTGGGGAGGCCCTGGCACAGGTTGCCCAGAAAAGCTGTGGCTGCACTGTCCCTCCAAGTGTCCAAGGCCAGGTTGAGGAACCTGGTTTAATGGAAGGTGTCCCTGCTCACGGGTTTGGAATGAGGTGATCTTTAATGTCCCTTCCAACCCAAACCATTCTGGGATTCCACAGGAGGAAGTAGAAGAAAAGCTGTAGCAGAATGTGGTATTTAGTAATAGTGACTGTAAAGCAGGAGAAAGGAGAAATGAGGAATTAAAGTGAAGATATAGATTAAGCTTCATCCTTGAAAACTTCT
Source organism: Agelaius tricolor (assembly GCF_023055355.1). NCBI lineage: Eukaryota > Metazoa > Chordata > Aves > Passeriformes > Icteridae > Agelaius > Agelaius tricolor. The sequence goes on along the minus strand of NW_027269261.1, from coordinate 111,734,390 downwards.
GTACAGACAAGTCTGACTTGCCAAGGTTAAGATGAGCTTTTTAGCTTCCCACATCCCTGCTATCTACTCATGAAAGGCAAAAGGAATTCTTTATCGGGCTCTGCTTTCGTGGCAGTGGAGGACAGGGATGGAGGTATCTCGCCCTCTGGTGGGTGAAAACACAACCTGCAGAAGCCTTGGGCTGCATGGTGTATTAAGAAATAATAATTAAAATTACTGGTTATTGGAAAGAAAAATAAATTATATTCTAGAGGTTTTAAGTTCTGAAATTCAGAAAAAAATTGATGAATTATGCATGTGATCACACACAACCCTCCCAAATAAGGTTGATGAGTTCAGGATCTGGAGCAATATGACAGAAAGGGATCAGAAAATCAACAAAACACCATGATGGAGAAATCCCTAAAACTGGGATCCCTAAATCCGGGAAGTCAGTGTGCTGGGGTGTGTCTCTGGAGTGTGTGTAGAGAACACCAGCAGTGTGGGGACTGACAAGGCAGAGATGTGGGTGCATCTGCAGGGCCATGATCTTGTTGGGATCAGGAAGATGTGGTAGGATGGCTCCCACGACCTCAGTGTTGCAATGGAGGGATACAGACAAGCCAAAAAGGTGAGGAGAGGGAGCTGCCCTGTAGTGAGAGAGCAGCTGGAGTGCCTGGAATTCCGAGTGGATGATGAGCCAACAGCTTACAGGGGAAGGGTTCAAGGGGGATAACCAGTTTGGGTGATGTTGTACTGGCCCTGCTCCTCATGGGGGACTTCAGCCACCCTGATACCTGCTGGAAGGACAAGAAAAGAGGGATGGAGCATCTCTCCTAAGAGGAAATGCCAAGAGAATTGGGATTGTTCATCCTGGAGAAGAGAAGGCTTAGGGGTAACCTAATTGCAGTCTTCCAGTACCTGAAGGGAGCCTACAGGAAAGATGGAGAGGGACTACATTTAGAAAACATGTAATGACAGGACAAAGGGAAATGGCTTCAAAGTGAAGCCAGAGAGTAGATTTAGATTGGGTATTAGGAAGAAATTATTTAGTGTGGGGTTGGTGAGGCCTTGGCACTGGTTGTCCAGAGAAGCTGTGGATGCCCTATCCATGGAAACATTCAAGGTCAAATTGGATGGAGCCCTGAGAAACGTGGTCTAGTAGAAGGTGTCTCTGGCCATGGCAAGGGGTTGGAATGAGATGATCTTTAAGGTCTCTTCCAACCCAAACCCTTCTACGATTCTGTGATTTTCAGTCCAGGAGATTTCTGGAATGCAGTGGTGGTAACTCCCTCCTCCAAGTGATGGAGGAGCTGACAAGGAGAGGTACTTTGCTGGACGTCAGACTCATGGTTTACTGGAAATGTGAGGGTCAAAAGCAGAGCTGGCTGGAGGAGCTCAGTATCCTGAAGGAAGGGAGGAAGGCAAACATCAAACAGTAGCCTTCAGATTTTGGCCTCTTCAAAGGCCCCTATCCGCTTGGTAGAGTCCCCTGGGATAAAGAGGCCTGGGAGGAGTCATCTCCAAGCTCAAGAACAATCCATTCTAATGAGCAGGAAGCTGGGAAAAAATGCCAGCAGGCCTGCATGGATAAACAAGGAGCTCCTGGAAAAACTCAAACACAGAAGCAGCAGAGAGAAGGTGAAAGCAAGGACGTGGATAGAAAGGAATACAGAGACTATCTGAGTGTGTGGAGATGAGGAAAGGCAAAGTCCAACTGGAATCTGTTTGGGAATACCAAAGACAACCAGAAGGGTTTCTACAGGGTGACAAAAGGGAGACTAGGGAAAAAGTTGTGGGCCCATTGCTCAGTAAGATGTGGGAGCTGGCTACAGAGAACATGGAAAAGCCTTCTTCACCTCAGTCTTTACCAATGGGATAAGCCTTCAGGAATCCCTGGTCCCTGAGAGCAGGGAGAAGGGCTGGAGCAGGGAACATGTACCTGGTGGAAGAGGATCATGTCAGGCAATATTTAAAGGATTTTATAGGTGTATATAAATCCCTGAAGGGAAGGTGCAAAGTGGACAGGACGAGGCTCTGTACCAGGCCCCAGGGCCAGGACCAGAGGGCACAGGCACACACTGGATGGAACACAGGAGGTTCCTCTGAACATCAGGAAACACTTTTTTACTGTGAGGGTGGCTGAGCACTGGCACAGGTTGTCCTGAGAGGTGATGGAGTTGCCATCCTTGGAGATATTCAAAATCCATCTGGACATGGACCTGGGCAACCAGCTCTGAGTCCCTCTGCTTGAGCTGAGGGTTGGACCAAGTGGCCCCCAGAGATCTTTTCCAAACTCAACCCTTATGTGATTGTGGATGATGAACTAAAATTTCTCTAATCAGTGTCAGGGCAGTTGTTCTGCACTTCCCTTGTGGAAAGGGAATGAAATCCAAAAGGTATCAAGAAACCTTGGAAGTGCTTTGAGATGCACATATAAAACCACACCTTATTGTTCATTATTGTAATTATTATCCCCATTTTTTTCTAATGACTCATAACCTTCTGTAGCTGTGCAGTTGTGCATTTGGGAATTTCACACCACACCAATTGTTTTGCTTTCACAGATTTTTTTTTTCCCATTAAAGTTTTTAAATAAAGATCAGTACAGTACAAAGCTTAAAATATTGTCAATGTTTTCAACAATACAAAGTCAGCAGGTGGGAGTTGGGAAGGGGATGGTTAATAAGGAACACTCATATCCTTCCCTGTTTCCCAAAGGAAAAAAATACAAACCCTTTTGTACTTCTGTTTAGTAATGAACAGTGCTTAAAAATAATCTTGTCAGTAAAAGATGTAAATTGCAAGGCACATGAGGAACCTGTCCTTGCCTTGTTACACAAATTAGGCATAAATACAAATTGAAGGCACCTGTCTCCATCCTCCCCTCCTGCTCTGTACACGGAGCAAATCCTGTCAGTGGGAATTTGTTGTTAACAGCAACCATGGAGCATGGAGCAGACAGCGAAGAGGCTGCCCTTGATCCTCAGGTTCCTTCAGGATTAATCCCCAAAAGAAACAGCACAAGGCACATTGGGATGAATTCTAAGGAGCTGTCCTGGTTTGCAAGATCTGAAGGAACACTACCTCAGGACCAGAGATTCCTGAGGGAGAGGACTGTCATGTCAGGGATCCCTGAGGGATCTCGGGTGGTCAGCTCTTCACCAAGCCTGGCCACTGGTACATTCTTCCCAGGCATGCCTCCTTAGGAACACCAGGATGGAGGAGACCTGCTCCAAGCAGTGAGCCCAAGGAGAAGCTCCTGGGGGGGCTCAGACAAGCTGAGCATTTATCACAGAGGCACTTTGGATTTATCCAGATCCAGCCCTGGTGTCCTCTGGATCACTGGCAAAGCTTCCACAGCCACTTCCCAGCTGAGACTGCAGGTGGAGTCTGCCCAGGAAGGCAGCCAGGTGCGTAAGGCACAAGGATGAAGGAAAGAAAGAAGCTGGCTGGAGGAAGAGGATGGAGACAGGGATGAAGGAAGCTCCAGTGTTGGTGAGCCCCTTGTGACACAAGGGCACATCCTCACAGCAGCACAGATCTGTATTGTAGATCCCAGCTCACTCCACCCATCATCGTAACCAGGAGTCAGCTCCAGGTGGGAGTGCAGGGCCACACGGAGATGGGCTCGGCTTCACCTGAGGGGAAACGTGGGAGTGTGCAAAACCACCTCCACTGTCACACCACTGCTCCACTGCCCACTTCTGCTCAGCCAGGGAGGAGAAGACATGATCAGAAGTACCAGATATGATCAGAAGTACCTTGGAAGAGCCATGTGGGGCTCCTCTCCCTGTCCCTGAATGAGACAGAATTACCGTACTCACCCTCCTTCAACAAGGGCAGGGCATGTCATCTGTTTTCAAACCCTCAGAGAAGGGGACACCTGGGTGATCCCTTCCTTTGGTACCAATGTAACTCCAGGTAGCATCAGAGCAGGTTTGCTATTACCAGCCATGCCCAATCCTTCTTAATTTTATCTCAGAAATGAGCTCTGGACCAGCCCGATTTACCTTTGTTTCTGCACAGGAACCCACTGATACCATCCAGTCAGTTCCACACCCAGTGCCTTGTGCTGCCTTACCCACCACAAAACCAAGACAAATTAGGCTGCAAGAAAAAGCTGCTTGCACTGGAAGCCTTTTCTCAAACTGGGAGGAGACCCACAAACAAAGCCAGAGGCCATGGAGGGAGCAGTCCATCAGTGCAGCTGAGCGAGTTGAGCAGCCAGCTGCCATGCAAGGAGGAACTGCTGCTGGCCTCCAATCCAGCCCTTCCCTGCCAGCAGCTGCATTGTCCAAGTGAGTTGGCTCAGATTTAAAACCAGCCGAAAATTACTGACATGTTTTCAGTAGGATTGGTTTCCCAAAGGTCCCTCTCCTGGCACTGGCTCACTCTGTGGTGAGATGAACTTCTGTGCATGGGAAGAGGTTGAACGAGGTGCAAGTGGGACCACCCCTGCTTGGCATCTCCCCTGAGGCAGATTTTCTTCTAGGTCAGCATGGCTGTACCATCTGTACCATCAAAAACACCCTATGAAATCAAGTAATTAATTTCTAAGCTCAGACCAGGACTGATGAGAAAGGGTGGAGTTGATGACCTCCTGAAGGCTTTCCTATGACTTCTTCTCCTATACTCCTATACCAAACTTACTTCCCTCTCCCTTTGTATTTAATTTTCTGTAGGGCCATGAGTCCCAAATTCACCTACTAAACACAGGACCAGCAAAGTGCCAATCTACAGGTCTGTTTTCCACCACCTATTAACAAATCTGTTGTCCAGCCCACCTTGCTCCTCCAGCAGGACAGCACTGTTTCCTTCAGGTTAATCTTAACCCAGCTAGGAGGCTCTGCAGATTTAAAATCCCAAGGCAAAGCCCTTCTGGATAACAAGTCCCATGGAACATGCACACACACACACACACACCTCAAGAGCTGAAACACAGATGAAGTGCAGAAATCAGTGCTTGTCCTCACCAACCATATCCCCAACCCTACACTCTGCCTGCTCAGAACCAGCAATCACAATTCATTTGCCTGCCCTTGGGCTCAATGAGACAAATCCGTGGCTGGGATAGATCCCATGGATTCCTTGGTTTTAGCAAGGATTTAATCCTCATTGGTGGCTCCATGTTTGATATTCCCCCAAGCCCAGCACAGAATAGATTCTTCTAGTGGGGGACATGGTAATCCAGCCTTTGTTACCTTGGACAGGAGTGACCCATGGACATTAAGTGACCCTGACCACTATCTTTGCTACTCCCCACAGGAATCACCAAGTCCCAAGGCCAAGCCTTCCCCAGGTTGTGCAGGACCATAATGTCATCACTCTCCTTTACTTTTGCTGTTCTACCTTCATCTAATACTGATAAAAACCTGCCAGAGTCACAGCCCCACTTATCATAAAACAGCAACCCTGAAGCTCCAAAGTCAGCTTTCCCACAATGCTCATCAAGGACACAAAGCACCATTAAGAGGGGAATAAAGACTCCTTCACCTTCAGACCCTTTTGGCCGTGACCACAGTAGTGTTGTTGGAGGACCAGAGCCTTTCCTGTATCAAACAGATGCCATCCAAATTAGTCCACATTTCATGGACATTGCTAGAGGTTGGTCAGACTCCCTGGACAGATGACACAGACCCAGTTTGTCCCAGAGGACCCCAGGTCAAGCCAGGATCTCCAAAGATGTTTTCCCAAAGCCACCTAAGTGACCTGGCACTGACACCCTTGACAAGGGGAGCTCAGAGAGAGCCTGGCTGGAACAGGAGAAGGATTCTAGCAGCCACAGTGCCACATGTGCCCTCATACCCGAACCCTAGAAACACAAACTTCCTGAAACCTTCCTACTGCCTTTGACAGGAACCGTTCTCACACAGATACGGCCGAACCCAGAGAGGTCATCACATCCAGCTGAGCTCCTCATGGTGTTGTGAGCCCTGGCACACCCTTCTGCAGTCCCACAGCCTCCAGGCTGCCCTCCCTGACCTTCAGCAAGGTCTCACCCACAGCTCTACCAGAATGAACAAGGAACCTCTGCCTATTTCAGCATCCTTGGTTCAGTGACTTGTTCTGGCTTAGAACACTCCATGTCCCCCCCTGGATGGCAAAAGGCAATCCCTGCTGTGAAAATGCATCCAGCATGAAGTGTCCAGCCCTCCATCTGAATCCAGGGTCCTGGTTAGTCACGGCGTGTTAGGCAAGTAAGACAGTCATGTCTCTAGTATGTTATGCCCTTTTTCTTGATTTTCTCTGGTGATGTCATGCCTGTCACGTCCGTGACTCTCAGGAGTCCTTTTTAGCCAGGCTGTCCTTGATCCTGCATCGCAGGATGTAAGCTGTGATGGCACTGCAGGCCACCAAGCCAAAGAAAGAGATGCAGGAGAGATAAACGGTGAAAGGCCCGTGTCTCTTCAGGAAAATCTCCTGCCTGTTCTTGTAATCCAAAAGAATGGCCTCCAGCTGTGACAGGGTGCAGATGGCCAGGAAGGTGTGGAAGATCTGGTGGGCGTGGCCAACAATATCACAGGAGCCAGGGAAGTATTTCTCAGGGACAGGGCAGGAAAAGAAATAAGCACTGATAAGAAAAAACAGTATCTGGTACGTGTGGTACCAAGCAGCATCCTCCTCACAGCCCCCCAGGTGACACACAACCACCCGGTGAGCCACGGGACTGATGTCCAGGATGAAAGCCAGCCCTGCTGGGATCACCTGGCACATCTTCCTCATGATGGGGTAAGGCCGTCGGTACCGGTATTTGGCGTAGCAGCAGCCGGCACAGGACAACCAGCCGCAGAAAGCTGCTGCTGGCAGGAAGAAAAGCCAGAACTTGTCATACCAGGCTTGGTCAGAGCTGTAGTAGAAATGAGCCAAGGCACTGCCATACTGGTAGATGCTGACTCCAACATAGTCCACAAAGTAGAAGGTGTAGTGGTACAGCTCCGACTTGGACTGCAGCAGGTGGGCCAAGAGGCTGCAGGTCAGGTAGGTGACAGAAGAGAGGACGAAGATGAGCAGTGGCAAGGACCACGCATCCACAAGCAACTGCTCGGCCTCCACAAACGTCTTGAACCTCAGCAGCACGGCCAGCGCCGCCAGGAGATGAGTCCACACGTTGACCACCTCGTTGTGCTTCTGGAAGAGGCTGAGGAAGTAGTAGCGCCAGTCCTGGCCGGTGGGGCGGTACCCGCTGTGGATGTAGGGCTCGCGGAAGAGCTGCGGCACCTCGCACTCCTTCACCGTGCAGGGCATCTTGGGGAGGCCGTCCTCCAGCAGCCGGGGCAGCCGGCTGAGGTGCTGCCCACTCAGGGACAGCGTGCTGAGCCGCTCCAGGATGGCTGTCATCCTTCAGCCCCGCACCAGGGAACGCCTCTTCCTGCCCTGAGGGGATGGGAGAAAAAGGAAATGTTAATGGTGGTGCACCGGGGAGAACAGCATGCTGCCTTTACCGGCGGCCGGCGGGATTAACCATTAGAGCACCCATCAGTGCCTAAAGGGGCTCCAGGAATGCTGGAGAGGGACTTGGGACAAGGGCCTGGAAGGACAGGACAAGGGGCAATGCCTGCCCACTGCCAGAGGGTGGGGATAGATGGGATATTGGGAAGGAATTCTTCCCTGTGAGGTTAGTGAGGCCCTGGCGTGGGGTGCCCAGAGAAGCTGTGGCTGCCCCTGGATCTCTGGAAGTGTCCAAGGCCAGGTTGGATGGGGCTTGGAGCAACTTGGGATAGTGGAAGCTGTCCTTGCCCATGACAGAGTGTTGGGTCAAGATGGTCTTTCAAGTCCCTTCTATCCCAAACCATTCCATGATTTTATGAATACTGTCAAATTTAGGGGTACCAGATCTCCAGGGAACTTAGAGAAGGGTCTGAGGCAGCATGAGATTCCCAGGGATATCTGTTCCCTGACCTAAATTCAGCACAGAGGGGGACTGCAGAGCTTTGTCCCTGCAGGTCAGCCTGCATCAGATGGGCACAGCAATGTCACAAGCCTACCCTTCCTCCCCACTTCCTCAGGCACTCAGCTTGGAGCGTGTTCAGGAGCCACAAGCTGCCAACAAGGGGCTGCAGGAAGCAGATAGTTGGCAAGAAAGCATCTGATGATTTATGAAGGTGATTTTTCACCCCTTACCGCAGAACAAAATGCTCAGGGACAAAACTGGGATGTAAATTACTCATCTAAGGGATAAAGAGCCTGTCTGCACATGAGTTAAGAGGGTCCCAAACAAATCATGGAGGTTGCAAAGAAACTCAACCTTCCCTGTCACAGAGCTTGCCCATGGATTACTGTAGTGAGTATGGCAGAGGGAGAAGTGGAGAAATCCACAGTCCCAATCTGCAGCCCTTATCCCTCCACAAGTAAGAAGCATTAGGACTGAGAGGGACTGAAGAAATGAGAGGCTTCACATCCAAGCTGGCTGCAGTTTGGGTACAGCATCAGAGCCTTGGGAGCATCCATGGAGCCAGTGCTGAGGGACTGCCAGAGAAGTCCCTGGATGCTCAGAGCAGCCAAACCCTGTGCTGGGCGCTCCTCTGCTGCTCTGCTCCTTGGTAACCTCTAGACTTGCTAAGCTCTGGCTGGCAAGATTCAGATTCAGGGCACAGCAGGATCCTGATGTGTGGAGAACAACTCTTGGCATTAAATTAATTCCCAATACCCCCTGTTTCCCAATAACCTAGATAGCTCTCTTCCCTGCTGGTGTTTGTGTCATACAAAATAGAGGAGAATTCATCACAAATGCCCATGTTAAACTGAAATTGGTGCTGATGGGGCCCCACCACCAGACTGTGCAGGGCTGTGGTTAATCCTATGAAATCAACGCACAAAGGTTTGCAGGAGCAGAATCTGTCTCCTAAGCTTATATGCACACAACTGGAGCTGCACGGGATGGAGGTAGCAAAAAAAAAAAAAAAAAAAAAAAAGAAAAAAAAAAAAAAAGAAAGAAAAAACCCCCCAAATAAGTATTTTGCCTGAGTGTGGAAAACAGCCAATTTTTCTCCTGCTGCAATTTTTCTCCTACCAGCTGTGTTCAGAGGTGAGACACCAGTAGTTTGTGTGGGTACCTGGTCTAGTGAAGGTGTCCCTGCCCATAGCAGGGGGCTGGAACTAGAGGAGCTTTAAGATCCCTTTCAACCCAAACCAGTCCATGATTCCATGATGGGAGACCCCTGCTAGGCTGTGATACAGAGGACAGGACAGTGTTAAACACCATGAGAGAGTTTCTGAAAGCAAGGAGGTGGGACCTGGCAGTCCCAGGGTGAGACAGCACAAAGAGCAAAGTCAGAGCAGACTCTCAAGCAGGCAGCAAGTCTCACTTCCTGTAGAAACCCAAAGCGTCTGATAAGAAACAAAATATTTTCACGTTGCTTCTGTATTCTAGCAGAGGGGAGCTGTCATAATTAGGTTTCATTTTTCAGAAAATTCTTTCTGCCCTACACTGCCTTGGCTTTCTCCCTTAGCATCTCTCAGGGCTGGAGGTTTTTTCCTCTGTTTGTCACAGGGGACTTTGTCTGCTGTGTTTGATGGAGCTGCCTTAGCCACAGAAGACAAAATGGTCCCTGGAAATGCTGTTTTAGTTTCACAAATGTATAATGCTGAAGGGAGCACACTTGCTGGGCAGTTAATGTTGTTAATGTTAAGACTTTGTTTCTCTAAGGGTCTGCAGGGTCCTGATTTATGATTGGACATGCAGTTAATTTAGCAGGTTGTGTATCCCTGTGGAGTTACATGCCAAAATCTAGGCAGGCAAGGCAAGTTTTGACTTTGGGGCAGTCCTATGAGGGCAAGGTGTGAACAGGAGGCAACACTCACTCTGTGCCCTGTTCCAATGCACAGCCAGTCTGTTCTGGCTTCTTGTAGCTAGTGGAGTTCATTCATAAATCATGGAATTGTGGAGTGCTTCAGGATGGAAGGGATGTTAAAGATCACCTCATTCCAACCTCCTGCCATGGACAGGGACACCTTCCCCTATCCCAGGTTGCTCCAAGCCCCATTCAAACTTGGACACTTCCAGGGATGGAGCAACCACAACTTCTCTGGGCAACCTGTGCCAGGGCCTCACCACCCTCATGGGGAAGAATTTTTTCCTGCCCATAGCAGAAGAGTTGGAACAAAATGATCTTTCCAACCCAGACCATCCTGGGATTCTATGATTCAATGATCAGGATGGTGAGGCAGAAGAAGAAAGGACAATGCTGAAGTTCCTTACATCTTGGAGAGAACAGAGTAATGCCAGAGGGAATCCCAGCAGAAGAGGAACTGAAAACCAGCTCCAAGAGGGCACAGCTGCAAGCATAGGGCAAGAGGGCACAGACCTGCAGAGATGCTCATCTCCTGTGGAGAAACCTGCTGAAAACTGCATGTAAAGAGCAAAGGCAACACATGGGAGGGTGGCAGCTGAGCCTGGTAATAGGAATGCATGGGGATGCAGTCCATGGCCTGCCTGCTTTGCATGCTGACAAGGGTGTGAGAGAGACAGGCAGCTTCTGTCCCAGGCACAGCCTGGCTCTGGCTTGCACCGCTCGTACTCGTGCCAGGATTTTGCCAAGGTCTCTCATCCCCAGAGCTCAGTGCATGCAGCGAGCATCGCCTCAGAGAGCCTGGGCACTGCACATCTCCCTGACAGCACAGATTATTCCAGGCAGGCTTTCAGAGCTGGAAAATGCCAGTTTTAAACAGGCTGCGAGGGGCAGAGATTTTCAAAATAATAGTCCGAAATCACAAGAAACACATCTGATACTGGACTGAACAATGCTAAATCAGGAACCTGGTACCCTGCTTATTTCAAACCTTGTGATATGAGTGAGTGAGAACGAGTTGGCAGCTTCCAGAGATCATGTGATGGGACAAAGTGACGAGCAATTAACGTTAGAAAAGAGAGAGAAAGAGAAAAAAAACCAACAAAAAACACCAACCCAGAAACCCAAGGTCAGCACTGGCTGTTTCACTTTCACAGAGCCCCTATTCTTTTCCCTTCACGGGGGCGTAGGAGCAGCTGAAAGCCACATTCATCGGCGGGGTGTCTCGTTGAGATTCCGTCCTCACTCCCATCTCCGGGGGATTCAGTTATTTTGGCTGCTCCCAATTAACAGCAACCAAGTATCGTTTGTTCAGGGAGGGAGCTGCAAGGCGAGAAGGAGGGCGTGGATGATGGCCAGGCTGGATCATGACATCCACAATAAAAACTCCCGGCACAGGAGGAGAACGATCCTGTTCCAATTTTTCTCTCCCTTTTGAAGAGGGTAATTGGAAACCCGAGCTTTTTCCCAGCTCTTTTGCTTTTTGGTCACAGTCTGATGGAAGGGTTTGAATGAGAAAATTTCCTACAGAGTATGGTCGATTTTCCCACCAGTCTGGCCCCCGAGTTCACTGTCTGGGACTGAGGCTGGACCAATGTGATAGATTTACTTGCAGGCTGGTATTCAGGCATCAGAGGTTTACACAGGCTTCCAAAAAGGCAGTAATTCCTGGTAAACAAAGCAGGGAGGACCGGGGGTACTCTGCTTTGGGGAAGTCTTTAATAAATGCATGGCATTTAAAACAGAGGAAAAAAAAAAAAGAAGTGGTGGTTGTGGACAGCATGAAAATAACAGACTGGTTTGGAGAGCTGCAGGTGATTAATGCCTGAATTCCTCTCTTCTGGCAGTTGAGCAAAAGTCCCAGGGGGGACTCCAGGTCATTTTGAAGCTTTTGGGGTTTTATTGTGACCCATTCCTACATGGGGTTGACTTTGGTGTCACAGCTCCCAGTGCACCAGGATGGCAAGGAGCAGTTCAGCTCTGGGAGAGGCTGCACCAGGGCTGCACCCAGCTCAGAGGCACTGGATAAACCCAATCCCAAACCCTGTTGTCTGAAGGCTGGTTCTCCCTGAGCATAAACATCTCTTCCAGTAATTAAACCATTCTTTGGTTTAATTAAAGAGAGAGAAAACTTTGAGGGAGAAAGAGGGAGAAAACTAAAGAGGGAGAAAACTAAAGAGGGAGAAAACTTTGAAAGACCATCCTGGGAGCACAGTGCCAGCTCCTCCATCCTATTCTTGCCCTGTGTTTTGGAAAGGCTCCTCCAGAGCTGAGAAAATAAGCGACCATGGACTGGCTCAAGAAGCAGTTCCTGTGCAGTCTTGGTATTACCTGCTTCCTTCTGCCACAGATTTAGGGACCAGACTGCTCCAGACTGCAGCAGGAACACCCAAAGCTCAGACACCTTCTGTGGGGAGTTACTGGGATTTACATGGGATTTACAACCAGCACAGGTTCCCCAAAGGAGCTGTGGCTGCCCCTGGATCTCTGGAAGTGTCCAAGGCCAAGATGGACAGGGCTTGGAGTAAACTGGGATAGGGGAAGGTGTCCCTGCCATGGCAGGGGGGTTGAACTGGGTAAGCTTTAATGTCCCCCCCAACCCAAACTACTCTGTGATTCCATGATTTGATGGTTTGTGCCAGGGACCAGCCCTGCCAGGACAGGCAGCAGGGTGTGAAGAACTTATCTACTCTCCAGCATCAAAGAAGTGGAAATCCCCACAACCAGAGAGGGGCCAGGTGTTTGGGGCTTTTCTAAACTGGGCTTACACTTTCCCATCTAGGAAATGGGGATATCAGTCCTCATCTGCCTGGTGGAAATGAGATCTCGTGCTCATAATGCACTGGGCAGTGCTGGGACTACTTAACAGTGAATTGCACAGAAGATTTTATTTCCCTCAAGGCACTTAGGTACCCTGTTAGATCTACATCAGCCCAATTACTCCTCCAACAGGGACCTGCACAGGTTGGGATGCTCTGGAAAGTAAAAGGTGGTGCCATCTGATTTACTGAAAGGCACAACTTAAAACAACCTGACCTCTTCAGGAAAAAAAAGATGAAAATAACCTTGTGGTAACTTTCAAATAAAAGAAGATGGCTCAAATGCTCCCCTTCTCCACACACACACACACACACACACACACACACACACACAGTGTGCAGCCCAAGCAGGGTTTGTCCAAGCTTGTATCCCTCAGGAAACGAACGTCCCGTGATGCTGGGAGACGAGCCATGAAAGCCAGTGGGAGGTGGCAGGATCCCCCACGGAAGCCACGGCAGTGTCAGCTCCCCTGCAATTCCTGGCCTGGCAGCAAGCTGGGCCAGCAGCCAGCTCAGCCCTGCTGGGCAGCAAGTGCCTCTTGACATGGGCTCAGCGTTGCCTGAGCTTTGGGATGGGGCCAGGGGATGACAGCAGTGGAGCCAGCACAGGGAACGCTGTGCTCGGAGGGCACAGAGCAAAAACAAAGCTGCTTGCAAATGCATCCCAACAAGGGGGGCACCCCTGAGGGCCTGTGGTGTTTGGGGGAGCGAAGCAGGGGAATGGAACCCCAAAATTAGGAAACCAATGGTTGGATGTGGCTGGTGGCTTTATTGTGAGAATCCAAGCATCACGTGCAAGGAAGGGGTTGATTTTCACAACATTGGGTTCTCAGAGATCAGCTGGGCTGGCTTGGCAATTCCTGTGCTGCTGCACCCCTCAAATGGGGGGCCACACACAAACTGTCAGGCAGGAACAACTCCTGCACTGTGCTATCTCCCAAACCATGTTAGGGAATGGCACAGTTCTGGTTTGCTGAGATAGCACAGCTGCAGTTTCCTCATGCCTAACCCAGCTTAGAGCTCGGTGATGCTGCTGCTAACACAGCCAATAATTCCTGAAAAAAAATTTAAAAATTCTCCTGGCTGAGGATTCCCTCCTCTGGCAAATCCACTCCCTCTGTATCAAAATTTGCTCAAGAGCAAGGTAATATTCTGCAGCTTTTCTTCCTGATCTCACTAATCCTTTGCTGTTTGTTCTTTCCTGATCCCCTCAGCACTTTCTTTTCCCACACACAACCAACACACAGCACCTGATGCTTTGGGGCTGGATTTCAGGTGGCTGTGAAATCCCTGGATGAGTACACCAGGAATCAAACCAGACTGGGACACAGTTCCAAACTGTAACCATCAGGTTGCTCAACTGTCAGCACACCCCTGGGCATGGTTTTGGTCCTGCCACCCCCACCAGTCCCTGCCAGCTGTATTCAACCATGCAGGGATCACTGATGGACTGGGACTGACCCTTTCCAGAAACTGGAATTGTGTCAGCAAAGTGCCTGGGGGTTTTCCCCCTGCACTGACTGAAAAAGGAGCCTGGATTTGTCACAGTGACATCCCACTTTCACCTCCTAAACTTCCTTTAGCACTAATCTTCCTTCAGTGCAGAACTGGGAACTCCTGCTAGCACAGGGAAACCTCAACAAGCCAGCCAATCCCTCCCTGCTCAGATCCATCTGCTGATGGGACAACCCTGGAACCATCTGCGGGCAGAGCTACCAAACCAAACTGCCCATGTGCTGTTTGTGGGTTCAAATCATCCCGAAAAAACCTCTGGGCTGAAGCTGCTCAGCTTTGCTGTCATCCACAAAAGCCTCTTGCACAAAAAACATCTTTTTTTTTTTTAGGCTGTGGATTTTAGAGCTTTGGTCACTAGAAAAAAATGTATATAAATCATGCAGAGCCCTGCGGCTGCTGCGGGCAGAGGAGGCACTGCCAGGGAGAGACTGCAGCCCTGAGCCAACCCCATGGAGCTGGGAGCTCTCCTCTCCCCTGAACTGAAAGTCTTTGTCCCCATCCTGGACCTCGTCCCATTTAACCCCATGGCCTCTCCCAGCCAGGTTCTAGGTTTGCAGTGACAGAAGTGATGCTACAAAGCTCCAAAGAAGAGGCAGATGGCAGATTCCCTCCCCAAAAGGCACGCAGGCTGTGCTGCATTCACTTGCTTAGAACCCTACCCAATCCCAAGGATTTGGTGGGGCATGGAGGGTGGGAAGGAGATGGGAGCAAGCTTCCCCTTACTACTTGGAAGTGTCCAAGGTGAGGTTGGACAGGGCTTGGAGCAATCTGGTTTAGTAGAAGGTGTCCCAGTCCATGGCAGGGAGCTGGAACTGGACCATCTTTAATGTCCCTTCCAACCCAAACCATTCCATGATTCTATGAAGGATGAAGCTTATAAGGTATGGCATGTGTACAGCTGCAGCCTCCAGCAGCCTCCCTGGGTATTTATTCATCTGAAATTTACTAATGATTAATTGTTTATGCACTTAAAGGGCCACTGGTCTGACCCCATGAGCAAGGGTTACCCCATAAACTGGCAGATAAAAAATTAAGCTGGTGCCTGACTCAAGATGTGCAAGTAGCTGCAAGCTCATGCACGTGACCTGGTGGTGGCACCTCCCTTGTGGCCATCCCTCCCTTGTGGCCATCCCTCCTTGCCATCCCTCCCTGCATCCACAGGGACACAGCCCTCGGCTCGGCCACAGGCTGCGGCTGCAGCTTCAGCATAAACAAATAAAAGCAATTAATGTCCAGGAAACAGAAAATCCTGCAGGGTGCAGGGCTGTTAACCCACACCTTCCCCAGCTGCGTGGGAGGGAATGTGCAACTGTGTGGTTTGGCCTGAGGAGCCCTGGAGTGGGTTTCTAGGAACTGTTTGCAGCACATATCACCACAGCACCCCAAGGCAGGAGCACAGTCTGCTGCTAGAATTCAGAATTCATGGCTGCCTGTCCCCTGGCAGAGGGCAAAACCAGACTTCAGACCTGCTGGATTCATCCTTTTTCAAGACCTTTCTGTAACTTTGCTCTTTTTCAATGCCAGGGAAGCATTACGCTCCTCATCCTCATCTGCAGCAAACCATCCCAGAATCCCAAACTATTTTGGGTTGGAAAGAACCTTAAAGCTCATCTCATTCCAAACCCCCTGCCGTGGGCAGGGCAGGCACTAGACTAGGTTGCTCCAAGCCTCATCCCACCCAAAAATCCTCCTACTAGCAATATTTAAATAATTTCCCAGCTCTGAAGCCACAATCCCACAACAAGTGCACCTCTCCATCCCAGTAAAAACCTGTGTGCCCCTGTGTGTCACCCTGGCACAGCTAATAGGATGCTCCAAACCCAACCCTGCTCATGCCAGGGAGGAATTGGTCTGGCACCAAACAAACAACCGTTAAATGTTTACCTGAACTTATATATCTATATATTTGTGTTCAAGAAAACCAGAACACTTTAAGACTGTCCACAATATTTCCCTCCCCTTCCTGAAAAAAAAAAAAAGAAAAGAAAAAAAAAAAAAAAAACAAAGAAAAAAAGAAAAAAAAAGTGAGATGCTTGTGGTGTTTTCAGCCAGGAAAACAGGGGGGAGGGACATGACCCCGAAGTGTCCTGGAGAAGATCAGCAGGGAACAATCCTTCGGTGACCCTTTGGAGACGCGCCCCAGCTCGTGTCTGCGCAAGGAGCAGGCGGCAGCTCCAAGGCAAACACCGGGAGCTGGTTCTTCTCCCAGCTCACGGCTGAACTATGGCCTCCAGAGCTCCCCGGGTGTCAAAGTCGTTAAAGGAAAATCCGCCCACAGCCATTTCAAACAAACACGCAGGAAAACCGCTGCCCACCTCTCTTCTTCAGGAAGCCCTTGAGATAGCGGTAACGGGGGAATTTAAAGCAAAATCCGCGTCTCCCTGCTCATCCCTGCCCTCCTTAAGCTCTTCCCCAGCACCCACCTGACCGCTGGACCAACCCCGGCTGGATGAACCACAATTGTGCGCGGCACAGAGGGAAAGATCCCGCATCCCCCCGCATCCCAGGGGTGTCTGCAAGCACCAGGCACCGCACACCGACCACCCCCGCACCCATCCCGCATCCCGCTTCTTTCCGCAGGGAACGATGCTCCCGGCGCGGCGGGGATGCAGGAGCGCGCCGGGAACTCCCCGGGGACCCTCGGGTGTCTCGGCGGGAGAGGAGGGGACCGCAGGGAGGGGATCGCCCGCACTGTCCGCTCTCAGTGCCCACTCTCCCTCTCCCGCACTCCATGTCCACGCTCACCGCCCGCACTCAGTGGCCGCACTCACCCCCTGCACTCAGTGTCGGCTCTCCCGTCCCGCACTCACCGCTCTCAGTGCCCGCTCTCGGTGTCCCCTCGGTGTCCCCTCGTGTCCGCTCTCCCCTCCCCTGTCCCGCTGCCGCTGCCGAGTCCCGGCACCGCCGCCTCCGGGAGCCCCCGCGGCCGCCCTGCGCATGCGCGCCCCGCCCTGGGGTGGCCCCGCGGACCGGGCCCAGCCCGGCCGGGCAAAGCGGGGCTCAAACGCTCGGCACCGCCCAGATCCCGTCACCCCAGCGGTGAGTGCTGAGCAGAGCCCAGTGACACATCCGTGAGAGGGGTGTAAAGTCGCAGACTCACAGAGTCGTTCCTCCGAGGTCATGGAGTCCAACCTGTGGCTGGTCCCCAGCACAGAGCACTGAGTGCCCCCCTCCTGCTGTTCCTTGGCGCCTCCAGGGATGGAGATTCCAGCACCTCCTGGGCAGCCCCTGGCAATGCCTGACCACCCCTTCCATGAAGAAGTTCTGCCTCATGTTCGACCTGAACCTCCTCTGGCCACAGCTTGAGGTTCTGTCCCTTGTCCTGTCCCTGCTCCTTGGAAGCAGAGCCCACCCTCCCCTGGCTGTCCCCTCCTGTCAGGGAGTTGTGCAGAGCCACAAGGTCCCTCCTGAGCCTCCTTTGCTCCAGGCTGAGCCCTCCAGCTCCCTCAGCTGCTCCTCATAGGATTTACAAGTCACTGCAAGGTGATTGGGGATGGGAAGGGACCTTTGGAGGTCACCTGGTTCAGCCCCAGAGATCACTCTCAAAGATGAAGATTCTACAATTAAAGTAAAAATCACAGGACAGGGGGTTATGGGCACCCACTGAAGCACAGGAGATTCCTCTGAACGTCAGGAAACGTTTTTTTACTGAGAGGCCAAGAACTGGCACAGGTTGCCCAGCAAGAGGTACCTCCATCCTTTGAGATATTTAAATCCATCTGGACATGGAGCTGGGCAACCTGCTCTGTGTGGCCCTAAATGAGTGAGGAGGCTGGACCAGATGACTTCCATGGACTGGGGGGTAATCCCCTGATTTCAATGCTGTGGACATGCAAGTGTGGAGGAGCAGATGATTTTCTACAAGATTTCCAGGCTAAAAGCAGTATGGCCACAAGCCAGCTGCCAGCACCAAAATCTTTGGGCTCCAAAAAACAGGCATTTGCACCCAAATGGTCTTTCAGGAGCAGCTCAGGGCTCCTGAGCTGTGCCTGGGAAATGTGTGGGAGAGGCTGATGGATCCTGGATGGAGCTGTGCCAAAGGCACAGTGGTGGGTTCAGCTGTAGGGTCACCGTGACCCCAGGAGCAGGTTAATTTATGAGTTACAGAGTTTGCCCTCTCCAGGCTCTGCCTCAGCTGGTGCATGCAGGTTCTGCTGCTCCAGCCTGTCAGAACCGCTGGGTTTTAATGGGTTTATGAGGAAAACAGAAGGATTGCTTGTTCTGCAGGGAGAGGATCCACAGAGAGGCAGCCCAGGAATGTGACTTTGTGGCTGTGATAAGATCTCTGCAGTCTGGGTGAAGGTTCAGCACATCCCAGCACAAACCTCACAGCATGTGGGAGAGCCAGTGCCCCCAAAACGAGGAAGGAAAACATCCAGGGTGAAGAAGGTGGGAAGGAACCTCAATTTTCCCCTGTCATTGCACTCAGGGATGTGAAAGAGATACAACTGGCAGCTATCAATCCTCCCAGTGACATCTTGCACTCATTTTCTGTCCCTCTAAGACATCTCCTGAAAGACCCATAATACTGCACCCTCCTCCTCCTCCTCCATTCCTGAAACTGGGAGGGGATTCTGCCCCTCTCCTTCATTCTGGTGAGACCCCACCTGCAGAGCCTCCAGATCTGGGACCCCCAGCAGCAGAAGGATGTGGAGCTGCTGGAGAGAGACCAGAGGAGGCCACAGAGATGCTCCAAGGTCTGGAGCACCTCTGCTCTGGAGCCAGGCTGGGAGAGCTGGGGGTGTTCCCCCAGGGAGAGCTCAGAGCCCCTTCCAGAACCTAAAGGGGCTCCAGGAGAGCTGGAGAGGGACTTGGGACAAGGCATGGAGGGACAGGACAAAGGACAGTGGTAGGAGGTGGGACATAAAATACAGCCCAGGCAGATGGGGATGGGGGGAGGTGACATCCCTGCTGCAACTTGGACACTGCAATGCTGCCAGGCCACCTGCACCTGTTTTACCCCAGTGAAAGGTTTTTACCTCATTTAACCTCCAGGCATGCCCCAGGGCAGCCATGGGAAGGGCAGAGGACAGCTCTGTGTGGGATAACCACTCTCCTGGGGGGGTGCTGACAGCCTGTTCTGCACCCCAAGCCTGGTGGATGCTGCACAGTGAGAGCTCTCTGATCCCTGGCTCTCAGGTGAGTGGTACCAAGCCATGCTCTGCAGTTCATCTCAAACATACCCTGCTGTGCTCAAACTTACCCTGCTGTTACTCCCTACCATTGACATTTTAAACCCTGAAATGAATCACCCAGCTCCCTCCAAGTCAAAACCCAGGTGTGGTTATGTTTGCCCAGGAGATTAGTCCCAGAGTCAAGACTGGGTTGTACCAGGCTGAGCTCTCCCTACCCTCTACAGTTATCTGATGATTCAAACACCCTTTGTGCCCTCAAACATGTCCTGAATGCCTTAATTCCCCACCCAAATGTGCATCATAGAGTGGTTTGGGTTAGGATCTCACCAGAATGAAGGAGAGGGGCAGAATCCCCTCCCAGTTTCAGGAATGGAGGAGGAGGAGGGTGCAGTATTATGGGTCTTTCAGGAGATGTCTAAGAGGGACAGAAAAGGGACTTTGGAAGGGATCTGCAAAAGGTTGTCCTGGTGTTTTTAGGTGCTCAGAGTTATTACTCAATAAAAGGATCTTTTGTGGATCAGGGTCTCCCTCTACCAAGAAGCCTCCACACCCACCATGTCCACACTGTGCTGCTTTGCACCAAAGACAACTGAGGTATTCCAAGCACCAAATGTAATCCAGGAAGTAAGAGTTACCTTTTCCCTGTATTTGCCTGTAATAAAGAATAATGACTTGTTATTGCACTGGGGTAAAAGAGAAAATTTTTTGCCCTGTCTGTGCCCACATGGAACTCCTTCCCATGGGGCAAGAATTGATGCTCATCATACATTTGGCAAGTTTTACATAAAAATTCTGCAGATGCAGAGTTAGAACAGTAAGAAGACATTAGAACACAAAGGCTTTCTTTAACTAATAATTCAGAAAAGAATATCCATAAAAGCCTTGGGTTACCAAGTTCGGCC
Organism: Agelaius tricolor; assembly: GCF_023055355.1. Lineage (NCBI taxonomy): Eukaryota > Metazoa > Chordata > Aves > Passeriformes > Icteridae > Agelaius > Agelaius tricolor. The sequence continues at coordinate 111,714,249 of NW_027269261.1, read as the reverse complement.
TCTGCAGTCAGAAGGAAGCACTTGATACAGTTAATTTCGGCACCATCAGCTGTTCCCCACGTGCTGCACAAGGATTGTGCAGCAATTTGGGGTCGGGACTTTCCTGCCTCCTCGTGGTTTGCCTGCAGCAGTGACAGCCCATTGTGACAGTCTGATGGGGGTTACTCATGTGCCTTACACGGCGTGCTGCAACTTCCCAGCTCCCCATCAGGGCAGGGAATGGATCCAGAGCAGCCCTGGGGAGAAGGGTTTGGGGGTGCCGGGTGGTGAGAGCTGGACATGACCCATCCCTGAAACCTCCCATGGCCTGGGGCAGCAGGGGAGGGGGAATTCTGCCCCTCTGCCCCACTCAGGTCAGACCCCACCTGCAGAGCTGCCTCCAGCCCTGGGGACAGCAGCAGAAGGACCTGGAGCTGCTGGAGAGAGACCAGAGGAGGCCACAGAGATGCTCCAAGGGCTGGAGCCCCTCTGCTCTGGAGCCAGGCTGGGAGAGCTGGGGGTGCTCACCTGGAGAAGGCTCCAGGGAGAGCTCAGAGCCCCTTCCAGAGCCTAAAGGGGTTCCAGGAGAGCTGGAGAGGGACTGGGGACAAGGCCCTGGAGTGACAGACAAGGGGGAATGGATGAAAAAGGGCAGGGTTAGATTAGATACTTGGAATAAATTCTTTATAATAAGGATGATGTACACTGGCAGTGTCCAGGGCCAGTGGACAGCACTTGGAGCAGCCTGGGATAGTGGAAGATGACCCTGCTCATGGCAGAGGGTGGAACTGAAAGGTCTTTTAGGTCCCTTCCAACCCAAACAGTTCTGTGATTCTGTGATTCTAAAGCTGGACATCACTTGCTGAAGTGACCAGTGGATCCTGCCCCAGGACTGAAAGCAGCTCCCAGAGATCCTGAGGAAGAGGCAGAGAGGTTTTGCATACAAATGGATGATTTCCAGGCTTGAGGGTGGAGAAAATGAGAGAAATAAAAGAATAGGAAAAAAAAAAAGGGGGAACCAGCTGTCACTGTCTTTAGTAACAGCCAGAAGTCATGAGAGCAGATGAGGAGACCAAAATAGCAACATCAAAACCTCAGCTCCGTGTCTGGGCCCTTCAGATTTCCCTGCAAATGTGGTTGGGTTGCCCCATTCCAGAGCTTTGTTGTTGATTCAGCCTCTCCTCTGATTTCATTTGGAATTCATTTTTCCTTCTGCCCGCAGGCAGGGCCTGTGTGGGTTTGTTTTGGTTTTCTATTAATTGCTGTATTTTCCTCTTGCACAGCAGGAAAACAGGATGAATCCCTGTGGGATCTGGAGTAGCTGTGCATCTCAGGAGCAGGACCACAACAAGATTTTATGTTCCCATCACTGTGCTAGGGCCATGCTAGAGGCATCTGGGAGGAAAAACAAATCCATATGCTCTGGGCTCCTACTCTGGGAAGAAAGAAGGTGGTTACAGCCCATCCAAACACACTGAAGGACAGACCTTTAACTCTTTACCCACTTTCCTGTGCTCTCCTGGTGAGATACCAGCAGCTGCCTGTGTCTTTCAGTAAAGAAATTCCATTTATACACCCTGATAGTAGTTTTCCATTTTATTCTTCTCCACAGTTAGGAAAAAACCACAAGAGCTAGAACTGTTTAAAGATTTACCAGAGTGTGTGGGAATAGCAAATACTTCAAGAAAATTGTGTCAGAAATGCCTGAGCTGGGTGAAGATGCAGTGGGGTGAAATTCTCCAGCCTATGTTAGGGAAAAGGTGAGGAGAGAGAATTAAGAAGGGCTCCTTCAGCATTAAATTATTTGTGATGAGAATCAGGACAACACTCTGCTTGTGAGAGTGAATTCACTCCCTGGTTAGGCTTCAGCTCCTGCAACTGCAGCTTCAGGAGAGCCCTGTAAATAGAAATCCCTTTAATCCCCTGGAAAACATAGAATTTACCCTGATAAAAATATCTCATAGGTGGTCTCACTTCTCCACATAATTTCAGTTCTAAAAAGTGACTTTTTTTCCATTCCAAACATTGCATTCCACGTTATTATCCTTCTTTTCTTTATTACAAATAGATTTGAAACCTCCACTCCACTCTGTTGCTTGATGATAAGATGACACTCCATCGAATTTGGGATACTCTCCCCCCATTTTTGGAGCTGTGAGTGAGCCACAAGCCTCTCCCCTGCCCCTCATGGGTGAGGCAAGGCTACTCAGCAGCCAGGAAAGTGAATAGATGGCAACTTGATAATTGAACTTGGGCTTGAAAATTGACATTTAGTTGAACTAAGAGGAAAAAAAAACCACCTAAAAAAAACTACAGCAACAACAACAAAACTCCACAACATCCCAGAATCTCAGAAGGATCACAGGGTACCCTTAAACCTCAGAAACCCCACGTACAGGTGGATGCTGCCACATAGAGGTGTGAGGAAGGGATGAGAAAATCCACACTGAATACTGCTAAAGAGCTGTATGTGCAATTCAACCATGGATTCTCCTGCATCCACCCTTGATCCTTCTGTTTCTCTGCAAGCCCTCCAGACCCAGCCCTCTGTGTGCTAAGTGCTTAATTCCTGTTTTTTCCAGTGGATAGAAAGTGCTAAATGTCCCAGTGAGCTTCTGCTGCCTTTTCACCCCATAACCTCCAGAATTCAGCAGAGAGGTGAAACCAGGGAGACCTTGGGCACAATCCTGGGGAGTCCCAAAAGCCAGGGAAGGCTTCTGCCTTCTTCCCAGCCTTCTCCACCTCTCTCCATCCCTCTCTCCTCCCCGGCCTGCCCTGCCCCATGAATTATTCAGGCAGCAGTTGCTATAGGCGCTGTCATGAATAACAACAGCGCTATTTTTATCCCTCACTCCTGTTACCTTTCGCCAGGAGCTGGTGAGGCCCTGGCAGGAGGAAAACTGCAGCCATCCACAACGTGTCCATGGGCTGGGATTCATTCGGACCACCCAAAAATGGGTGAGATCTTGTGCAATCCACATAAAAGTGCCTGAATCTCACCCTGCTAACTGCTCTGTGTTTTACTCATGGGGTGCTTTGCACCCATATTTTATTTTTTCCACCTATGTTTTATCTGCAGTGGAGCACAGAGAGTGTCCATTGTTGGATTTAATATTCTGCCTGTTGCACAGAGAGAAAAAGCATCTCAGAGGTGAAATCTTGAAACGGGTTCTGGCAATTTATATGGGATAAATCATATTTCCTTTAGGGACTTACACGGATTTCTTCAGCCAGTTTAGATCCTCAGTGGATAACGTGCCCATTAAAAGAAAACAACAACAAAAAACAAATACAAATATTAAATATTATAAATATAAATTCCAAACATTATAAATATAAATAGAAAAGATTAGAAATACAAACATTAAATATTATATATACATATAAATATAAACGTAAAATGTATAAATATGAATATAAAAATAAATTAGAGATAGAAATAGAAATATAATAGAAAAATAGAAATAGAAATAGAAATAGAAATAGAAATAGAAATAGAAATAGAAATAGAAATAGAAATAGAAGTGCCAGGGGCACATCAAAGGTTTTCTCTGTTCATTCTTTGTGCTTTCTCCACTGATGAAAACAAGAAATGTCCAACAAATGACAGGGAAGAGGTGGATTTGAGGAGCAGCTGGAGGGAAATAGGTCCTGCTGAGTGTGCAGAAGCAGGGAAGCTGGAAGCTATTCCAGGGAATATTAAAGGGAAAAAATAAGAAAAATGGAAAGGAAAAAAGAAAAGAAATTAAAAGGAAAAGGGAAAGAAGAGAAAAAGTAAGAAAGCAGCAATAAAGCAGAAGATTCTTTATTTATGCCAACCTGCCAAACTAAATACAGCATCAAATTATTCCAGAAGAGGGCTAAAATGCCTAAAAATGAAACTCTGAACTTTCACTTTGACACAGAGCAATGTGAAAAAAATCTCTCAGGAGCAGGACAAGTAGCCAGGACTTGGGCTGCACGTATCCCAAGCCACAGAGTTGCCAGGCATTTCCAGTGAGGGATCTGATCCAGGCACACAAGCAGAAAATGGGAAACGGGGCAAAGGCTGTTTCCTGCTCCTCTTCCGAAGCACCAATCGCAGCTGCTCCCTCTGGAGAGATCAGGCAGCGGGAATTCTGTGCCTCAGGGTTTGCACAGCCCAGCAGACCCCGGGGTGAGTATTTATTCCCAGGATTACCCTGGAAAAACTGCTCTGAGCTACAATATCCAGGGGACACGGCCAACTTTGTGTGCACGGTGTGCCCTGCTGAACAAAATATTTTGTCATGCTTTTTTTTCTTTTTCTATTTTTAAACAGTTTGGATAAATATTTTTAAGGGATACTGTGATCGTTTTTTAAGGGGGAGCAGCAGGTTTCCCTGTAGGCAACGGCACCTTTTGATTCGTGCCTACAACAGGAATTTCTTCCTCCTCTTAGGAGGCTTAAAGGAGGCTTGGAAAAAAGAGGGAAAGGGAGTTTTTACATAAGCAGATAGTGACAGGACAAGGGGGACTGGTTTTTAACTTGCCAGTCGGTGGGGTTAGGTGGAATATTGGGGAAAAAATCCTTCCCTGTGAGGATGGGAAGACCCTGGAATAGAATTCCCAGAGAAGCTGTGGCTGGCCCTGAACCCCTGGAAGTGTCCCAGGCCAGGCTGGATGGGGCTTGGAGCAACCTGGGACAGTGGAAGGTGTCCCTGCCCATGGCAGGGGGTGGAATGGGATGGGTTTTAAGGTCCTGTCCAACCCAAACATTTATTCTGGGATTCTAAGACACATCCAAAATCGCCTTTTCCATCCCAAATACCACAAGACCGGTCGGTTTTGTGTGGTCACCCCTAAACTGCTGGAATCACACTGGGAGGAAAAAGCAACGCCCACCCAGCCTGTACGGGGTGAAAACACCCGGAAACGGGGCTCCCCAAAATACACAAAATACGATATAAAAACCAATACCTTAAATTAGTTTTTAATTAGTTTTTAATTATTTTGAGGGGGGGGTTTCTTAGTTTGGGATTCTATCTGGGTTGTTTTTTGTTGTTTTCGTGTTTGATTTTTAAAATACTCATTTTTCCCTAAAGCGGCATTTTCAGCCCCTCGGTGACTTCCAAGAGCCGGAACCGGGGATCAAATCCGATCCCCGGCACCCCGCCTTGGCCCCGCCCGTGCACCGCCCCCGCGCTTTGATTGGCTGAACGTCATGTCCATCACTATTTCGCAGTTCTATTGGCTGGTGCTGGGAGCTGCCAGCCAATCAGCAACGCTAAGGGGCGGGCCGAGGGCGGGTTTCCCGCGCTGTGGCGGGAAAGGAGCCGCGTTTGGCGCGAAACGGGAGCGCGGCGGGGGCGGATCGCGGGCCCTGATCTGATCGCGGGCCCTGATCTGATCGCGGGCCCAGCCGGCTTCCCTCGGCTCTCACCGCCTTCCCCGGCAGCACCAGCAGCGGCAGCAGCAGCGGCAGCAGCAGCAGCGGCGGCAGCAGCAGCGGCGGCGGGATCCGTCCCAGGTCGGCCGGCAGAATGGCGGCGCCGGCGGGCGGGCTGGAGGATGCGGAGCTGCGGGAAGCGCAGCGCGATTACCTCGATTTCCTGGACGATGAGGTGAGACGAGCTGGGAGGCGCGGGTGCTGCGTCCCCTGCCTGTCCCCTGGGGTTGGGGGACACCTGATCAGTGTCCCCATGTCCCCTCCCCACTGTATCCTCGGGGATTGGGGAGCATCTCATCCCTGTGCGCCCTCGCCCCATGTCTACTCCCGAAGTTCGGGAACACTTGGTCCCTGTGCCCGTCCGCCTCCCCTAATCCATGACCCCGGGAATTGGGAGGCCCTGGTCCCTGTGTCCCCCCGTTCCTACCAGGGTTTATGGAGCACCTGGTCCCTGTGTCCCCCCATTCCTACCGGGATTTAGGGAGCACCTGGTCCCTGTGTCTCTCCATTCCTACCGGGGTTTAGGGAGCACCTGGTCCCTGTGTCCCCCCATTCCTACCGGGGTTAAGGGAGCACCTGGTCCCTGTGTCACTCCATTCCTACCAGGGTTTATGGAGCACCTGGTCCCTGTGTCCCCCCATTCCTACCGGGGTTTAGGGAGCACCTGGTCCCTGTGTTGCCCCTTCCTGCTTAGCTGGTGGGATAAAGGGCATCCAGCTCTGCAGGAATGGGCTCCTGGGGTTTTTTCACACAGGCAGACATGCAAAGTGAGTCGCTTTTTGGGTTTCTTTCCCCCACTCCCACTTGCAGGAAGACCAAGGGATTTACCAGAGCAAGGTCAGGGACATGATCAGTGAGAACCAGTATCGGCTCATCGTCAACATCAACGACCTGCGGCGCAAGAACGAGAGGAGAGCCAGCAGGTGGGTGTGGGGCACCAGGGGACACCTGGGGCACTGGGCTTGAGAGGGGTTTCAAAGGTCCAGCCCTGGTTCTGCAGGTCATTTGTCACAAGAAAGCACCAAACCTTCTCCTCTGGTGAAAGCCAGGGCCTCCCCACCCTCACAGGGAACAATTCCTTCCCAATATCCCATCTATCCCTGCCCTCTGGAGCATGAAGCCATTCCCCCTTGTCCTCTCCTTCCATGCCCTTGTGCCACGTCCTTATCCAGCTGTTTTGGAGTCCTTTTAGGCACTGGAAGGGACTCTAAGGTCTTCTCTTCTCCAGGCTGAGCAACTCCACTTTTCTCAGCCTTTTTGAGGATGCTCAGGGATATTTTGGACCAGTCTAGCCAGGGTCATGTGAGGCTTTCTAGATGTGCTTGGAATTGTTCTCCTCCTGGCTGTTGGTGCCAGTGCACGTCACACAGAGCTGTGATAGACTTCAGGTTTTTTTCACCTCCTGATAAACTTGTGGAGCAAGCAGGGGTATGTGAAAAAGCATTGATGAGGAAGGGGTTGACCCTCTTTTGTCACCTCCCTGTGCTGCAGACTCCTGAGCAATGCCTTTGAGGAGCTGATTGCCTTCCAGCGTGCCCTGAAGGATTTCGTCGCCTCCGTCGACGCCACCTACGCCAAGCAGTACGAGGACTTCTACATCGGGCTGGAGGGCAGCTTTGGCTCCAAGCACGTGTCCCCACGGACACTCACAGCCTGTTTCCTCAGCTGCATTGTCTGTGTGGAGGGCATCGTGACCAAGTGTGAGACTGGGGGACACCCAGGGGCTGTGGGTGTGGAGGGGCTGGGGGTTTGGTGTGGAGGAGCTGGAGCCCTCCAGGAGCTGTGGTGTGGAGAGGCACTTGGGACAAGGGTCTGGAGGGACAGGACAAGAGGATAAGTGGAAGTGGTTTTACACTGACAGCAGGTAGGATTAGATGGGATATTGGGAAGGAATTCTTGGCTGTGAGGGTGGGGAGGTCCTGGCACAGGGTGCCCAGAGAAGCTGTGGCTGCCCCTGAATCCCTGGAAGTGTCCAAGGCCAAGTTGGATGGGGCTTGAAGCAATCTGGGACAGTGGAAGGTGTCCCTGGCCATGGCAGGGAGTGAAACATGATCTTTAATGTTCCTTCCAATTCAAATGTTCCTTCCCTGGCAACCTGGGCCAGGGAGCTTGGCTGAAGGTCTTGAGTGTTGGGATGGTCTTTAAAATCAGTCAGTCCTGCCTATGTTTGACAGTGAGTTGTGACCCAAGTAATTTTAATGTTGGAGACCCTTTTGGGGGCTGTCTGCTGACAGAGGGGTGGGACATCCCAGCCCCTAACTCCTTTCTTCCAATCCCAGGCTCTCTGGTGCGTCCCAAAGTTGTCCGGAGTGTCCATTATTGCCCAGCTACCAAGAAAACAATTGAGCGCCGATACACAGACATGACCTCCCTGGATGCTTTCCCATCCAGCTCCATCTACCCTACAAAGGTGAGGTGAAGCAGCAGCAGGTTCCTCTAGGGAAAATGTGCCAGCTTCAGGATGGAGCTGCTGAGCCCCAGCCTCCAGTCCTGCTGAGCAGCCTTGTGCAGGTGGGTGATGCACCCCGTGTCCTCCCTGCTCTCCTGAAAAATGGTGCTCATCTTTTAATTTGGGTTCCTGCTTTAGGATGAAGAGAACAACCCGCTGGAGACAGAGTTTGGCCTCTCAGTCTACAAGGACCACCAGACCATCACCATCCAGGAGATGCCTGAGAAGGCCCCAGCAGGGCAGCTGCCACGCTCGGTGGACGTGGTTCTGGACGATGACCTGGTGGACAAGGTGAAGCCTGGGGACCGCATCCAGGTGGTGGGGACATACCGCTGCCTGCCAGGGAAGAAAGGGGGCTACACTTCAGGCACTTTCAGGTGGGTCTTCCTGGGGCTTCAGCCCTCTCACCCTGTTTGGCTGGGTCTCTGGAAGGTGAAATCTGGCAGGTGGCCATCAGAGGGTTGGGTCAAACAGCGGCTTAAATCACTTGGAAGCGGTTTGCACCTTGATCCTATTTATGAGATATGCTGAGTTGGAAAGGACCTACAAGGATCACTGAGTCCAGTTCCTGGCCCTGCACAAGACACCCCAGTAATGCCACCCTGTGCAGCCCTGAGAGTGTTGTCCAAACTCTTCTGAGCTCTGGCAGCCTTGGGGCCATGCCCATTCCTTGGGAAGCCTGGTCAGTGCCTGACCACCCTCTGGTGGAAGAACCTTTCCCTGATATCCAAAACAAACTTCCCCTGACCTTGTTCCAGCCATTCCCTTGGGTCCTGTCACTGGTCACCAGAGCACCCAATTGGTGCCACTTCTCCATTTCCCCTCGTGAGGAAGCTCTAATCTGTGGTGAGACCTCCCCTCACAATATGCAGCTGAGACTTCCAGCTGTGCCCAGAAGGGTTTGGATGCTTTTAAAAGATGCTCCACTGATGGTCCAGCACAGTCAGATCAAGGGTGCTACAGCTGTCAAAGCTTCCCACCCCTTTCCAGGGCTTCCTAGAGCAAGTGATGGCCCTGTGGAAGCTTCTGCTTTGTCTCTGTGGGGTTTGCAGAGCTGACCACAGCTGTGTCCCTTCTCCAGGACCATCCTCATTGCCTGCCACGTGAAGCAGATGAGCAAAGACCTCCGGCCTCTCTACTCTGCTTCAGATGTGGCCAAGATCAAGAGATTCAGCAAGAGCCGCTCCAAGGTATCTAAATCTTGTGTCCAGGCATGAAGTTTCAGCTTGGCATGTGGCTAAGGAGGTTCTTGTTGGGTTGCAAGCAACTCTTCAACCCTCTTAGGAGGTTGTTGGATTATCTAACTAATTTTCTTTGAAGTTTCTGTTTAGACTGTGATCAGGCTTTGTTGTTTTTCTTGCTGCTTCTGTACTGCTTGCAGAGCATCCTTCCTGCTGGCAGCTCTGCTGTGTCTTGACCCTACCAGCAGGTTTCCAGGGAATTTGCTCTGCAGGAGAAACACCTCTTTTCTCACCCCAGACTGAGGTAATAGGGTTCTGCCCCAGCCTCTCATGCTCAGAGCTTTCCTTTGTAGCACAGAGAGTAGCAAGCCTTGCTCTCCCTGCTTCCAGTGCTTGTTTGGGTGACAGTGACAAGATGGTCCTGGACTTCAGATAAATCTCACTGTGAAAGAAAACTCTGGCCAACAGTCTTCTCCTTTCCAAATAATTTTCATCCATGTGGCTCTGTGATAGAAATAAGCTGAAATTTGGGCTGAAATGAAGTATTTTGAAGTATTGCTTGTTCTTGCTGGCTCCAGCCCCTGTGACAGACCATGCTCTGCCTCTTCTGCCTAGGATATCTTTGACCAGCTGGCCAGATCCCTGGCTCCCAGCATCCATGGGCATGAGTACATCAAGAAGGCCATTCTCTGCATGCTGCTGGGAGGGGTGGAGAAGATCCTGGACAACGGGAGCCGCATCCGAGGAGACATCAACATCTTGCTGATAGGTCTGGGAGGGCTGGGCAGAGGCACCCTTGGTTGGTGTTGTTGGGGGTGAGGGAAGGTTCTGGATTGAGTTTTGTGGAGTAGCTGAGGTTAGAAGGACATCTGGAGGTTCCTGGTTCAGGGATGTGTGCAGGGCTGAGCTGGTGTCACTGGTAGGTCAGGTTGTTCTGGGACATGTCCAGTTTGTTTTGAACATGTCCAGGGATGGAGATGTGTCCAGATGTGGAGTCATCAGCACAGGAAAGGTGTGGAGCTGTTAGAAGGAGTGCAGAGGAAACCTTGGACAGGAATGCAAGGAGTGGACCTCCCCTGCTCTGGAGCCAGGCTGGGAGAGCTGGGGTTGTTCAGCCTGGAGAAATCTCAGCCTGGACACCTTGGAGCCCCTTCCAGTGCCTAAAGGGGCTTCAGGAGAGCTGGAGGAGGGACTTGGAGCAAGGGCCTGGAAGTACAGGACAAGGGGGAATGCCTGCCCACTGCCAGAGGGCAGGGTTAGATGGGATATTGGGAAGGAATTCTTGACTCTGAGGGTGGGGAGGCCCTGGCATAGGGTACCCAGAGAAGCTGTGGCTGTCCCTGGATCCCTGGGAGTGTCCAAGGCCAGGCTGGATGGGGCTTGGAGCAACCTGGGATAGAGGAAGGTGTCCCTGCCCACAGCAGAGGGTGGAATGAAGTGACTCTTAATGTCCTTTCCAACCCAAACCATTCCATGGTTGTAGGGGATTCCATAACCTCTGTGAGCCATTATCCCAGTGTTTGCCCATGGTCAAGGAGACTTTTTTTTTTTGTTTCTGATATCCCATTGGAGTTTCCTGTATTCTGAATTGTCCCCATTGCTTCTTGTCCCATCCCCATCACCTCAAGTCTCTTATCTCCATCTTCCCTATTTCCTCCCATGGATTTATTGATGATAGTAGCAAGAACATCTGCTTTCCTTATGTTATGAAGTCTGAACAAACCCCTTCTATCCCCTTTCCCCTCCACCTCCCCCGGCTCTGAACACCCCCAAACCAGACACAGGGTGGTGGTGCAGTTGGTATCCAGGGGATGAGTTATTCCTAAACATGCCATTCTCCATCCCAGGAGACCCTTCTGTGGCCAAGTCCCAGCTGCTGAGGTACGTGCTGAGCACAGCACCCCGGGCCATCCCCACCACCGGCCGGGGCTCCTCCGGCGTCGGCCTCACCGCTGCTGTCACCACGGACCAGGAGACAGGTGAGGAGCACTGGGGTGGTGGCTGTCAGCTCCTGGCAGGGACTCTGTGCCACCCAAGGCTGCTCATCTCAATGATCTGGGAGGCCTTTTCCAGCCTTAGTGATTTTATGGTGTTGGTTCTGCAGTGACACTTGCAGGACCTGCTCCACCAGAAGCTTTATGTTAATGATCATTCAGGATCATGGGATCCCGTGTTTTGGGATATTTTTTTCCACCTCTCTTAGGTGGTGGTTTTCTTTACTCTTCTTCCACTTGGTGCCACATCTGAGGGCTAGTGTGGAAACCCAGGGCACTGGGAATATTTCTCTGTCTGCTCTGGGGTGCCCTGACCCCCAGCGGAGCACTGACTTTGGCCCTCATTTTTGGAGAAAGTTTCCTAGACTTCAAGATAGACTGGAATCCACAAAAGTGTGAAATAGATTATAGAGAGTAGTGTAGGTGTATCACTTGGTGAGGTTTTGGTAATTTTTAGTATATTGTGGATGGAAGCAAGATGGAGGGCACAGGGTGTCATCCTGGGTTTCTTCTTCAATGCTTCTTCTTCCTTCTTCTTCATGGATTTGGGTGGAATTTTGTAATTGGGCAGAAAAGTCCACATTGTGGGCTCTTTGGGATCAGTTATTGGGTTAAAAGGGAATATAATCCAGGTGTCAGTTTTTAAATGGATAGTTTAGTCTTAAAAGACCTTGTAACAAGAGATTGTTGGCCATTTTGTGCCTTCTAATGAAAAGTTGCTGAACTCACAGTAATGAGACTGTTTTACAGATAAGAAATATTAAACACATGAGTCCGAACACGAATTACTGTCTCAAGTGCCTTCAATCCAGACCCAGATAAACCAACGACTGGTACTCCCACAGGCTAGCAGCAGCCTTCCTCATGGGAACACATTCCTAACCCTGATCCTTTCCCTAAGCATTCTCCGCTGTAGAGTTGGGTCACAGAGCAACCCAGAAGGACTCTGCAGCTCCTTGAGGTTCACCCTCATCCCAGGGGTGATGGGTGCGGCAGGGCAGGAGATGTGTAGGGCCAGTGGGGGGTGGCTGACCCTGTTTTTCCCCCGTCCCATCCCAGGGGAGCGGCGGCTGGAAGCGGGAGCCATGGTGTTGGCCGACCGGGGCGTGGTGTGCATCGACGAGTTCGACAAGATGTCCGACATCGACCGCACGGCCATCCACGAGGTGATGGAGCAGGGCAGGGTCACCATCGCCAAGGCTGGCATCCAGGCCCGCCTCAACTCCCGCTGCAGCGTCCTGGCTGCCGCCAACCCCGTCTACGGCCGGGTGAGTGCTGCTGTTACCCTTCCCTGGAGAAGGGAGGAGGCAGCTGGTCAATTCCAAAAGATCCACCATGTTGTAATAGCCTCCTTGAGCTAGGTCTCATAAGCTCTTGGAGGTCCATAACATACCCAAGATAGCTCAGCTACCCTTGGAGGCATAAAAATCAGCAGGATGGCTTCTGTTGCAGCATTAGAAACGAAAAAGGTTTAATAAAAAGCAAAATAACAGAGAAAAAGCAAACCAGGTGCAGGAGGTCTTTGCTCCTGGTAAAACACTTCACAAAAGCGATTAGTTTCTTTGTTCTCTTCTTTTTCTAGTTAATTGCCTAGGCAGGACTTTTTGGCTTCTGTCCAATTAGCTCTCCTTAAGTTTGAGGTGAAGTCCCTAAGGTCCTATGAAGTGTCTTTTTTACCTAATCAAGGAGAGAAACTTCTGGCCTTCTTTCCTTTTTGAGGGGACAAAGGATAGCTTTGTCACTCTGTCAACAGGGAGCACATTCCTATACTCCCAAACAAGTGACTTGGATGCGTGGCACAGCAAAGACCTTGTTGGTTTGGTGTCTGTTGTGGTCATGGCTTTGCTGAAGGAGAGAGGAGCTCCTGGGGTTTCTCACCATGTTTTGGGTGTTTGGGCAGCCTAGTGGACCCTATGCTGGTGATGAGCCTCAGTCTTGGTGTCTGATCAGGGATCTAAAAAAATATTTGTTTTCCTTGGAAGTAAGAGCCTTGCAGGAGGGGAAAAGTGGCCATCCATCCATCCATCCATCCATCCATCCATCCATCCATCCATCCTTTTAGGCCTGGCCTCCCAGCCTCCCTGGCAGCCAGGGCTCACCCATGAGGCTCTCGTGTAACCCTTCATGCCGTCCTTCCCCAGTATGACCAGTACAAGACTCCCATGGAGAACATTGGCCTGCAGGACTCCCTGCTCTCCCGTTTTGACCTGCTCTTCATCGTGCTGGACCAGATGGACCCCGAGCAGGACAAGGAGATCTCAGACCACGTCCTGCGGATGCACCGCTACCGCAACCCCAACGAGCAGGATGGGGATGGTGAGTCCCGCCCCTCCTCAGCCAAGGGATGAGCCCCTCGGTGGCAGCTCTTGCTTCAGAGGGTAAAATCCTGTTCTCTGTACATTCCCCCTTCCAGCCATGCCCCTAGGCAGTGCCGTGGAGATGCTGGCTACGGATGACCCTGACTTCATGCAGGAGGAGGAGCAGGAGCTGCAGGTCTATGAGAAACACGATGACCTCCTGCACGGGCCCAACCGCCGCAAGTGAGTCCTTCATCCCCTGGAGCTCCCTGAGGGTGTCCAGCACTGTGGGCTCATGGGTTTGGCCTGAGTGTCCAGACAGTGCCAGCAATGCTCCAGCTGATCCATGGGTAGGATGCTAAGGGAGCCTTGCTTGATCTCTCGTGCCAAGCAGGTGGGGAACATCTGGAGCTGAATTCCCTACACACCTGGATGCCCCTGGAGGGGGTATAAATGGATGGGAAGCCCATCCCCACTGTGGATAATATGGATATACATGCATTCCTGCAGGGAGAAGGTTGTCAGCATGGAGTTCATGAGGAAGTACATCCATGTAGCAAAGATGATCAAGCCTGTGCTGACCGAGGAGGCGGCGAGCTACATTGCTGAGGAGTATTCCCGCCTGCGCAGCCAGAGCCAGATGAACTCAGATGTGGCCAGGGTGAGCCCTGGGAGCAGCTCCTTCTTGGGCCAGGAGGAGGGAAACTGAGGCACAGGCCTCTCTTCTTATGGGTCTTTTCCACCTTGGCCTTGTGAGGGTCACACAGACACCTCTCTCTGTCTCCCCAGACCTCCCCCATCACAGCCCGGACCCTGGAGACCCTGATCCGCCTCTCCACAGCCCACGCCAAGGCCAGGATGAACAAGACTGTGGATATGCAGGATGCTGAGGCAGCTCTGGAGCTGGTGCAGTTTGCCTACTTCAAAAAGGTGGGGGGAAAGTGTCCCTCTGTTCCCAGGGGATCCTGAGATTGGAAAAGGTTGGGCTTGGTGCAAGCTGAGCACCCTGGGCTGCTGGTGTGAACTTCCCTGGACACAGTGTGGGATCAAGCCATCACTTTGGGATTTTGGGTGCTTGGAGTTGGTCCTTAAAAGCAGCTTGAGTGAAAATGAGGTCTGAGTCCATCCTGCCTTTGCCACACAGGTGCTGGAGAAGGAGAAAAAGCGCAGGAAGGCAGCGGATGATGACTCAGAGACTGAGAAAGAGGAAGATCAGGAGTCACAGGACAAGGAGGAGCGCAGGACAAGGAGGTAGGAGCCAGAGCAAGGGAGTGGGAGGGACATGGTGCAAAGGTCACCAGCCTCTTCTGGGATTGCCATGGAGAAATACTCCATGTTTTGCTCACCCAGGTGATCTGTCCCACCCCATTTGTAGTAGAGGAACATCATTATTTAATGGATAAAGAGCTGGCTGGGTAGCACTGGCACAGGTTGCCCAAAGAAGCTGTGGCTGCCCCTGGATCCCTGGCAGTGTCCAAGGCCAGGCTGGACAGGACTTGGAGCAACCTGGGATAGTGGAAGGTGTCCCTGCCCATGGCAGAGGGTGGAACAGGATGATCCTTAAGGTCCGTTCCAACCCAAACCCTTGGCTGACCTCTCTTTTCCCCTCCCAGAAGGAAGAAGGCGCGCACGGAAGGTGAGGAGGGCTCCTACGACCCGTACGACTTCAGTGATGCTGAGGAGGAGATGCCACAGGGTGAGTCCCTGGGTTTGGTGACACCTGGCTCCTCCTGAGGGTGCTGCTGGGTCTGCACAGCCTGGGGAGCAGCAATGCTGCTGTCACCTGTGGTCCTTGGTGTGGTACAGTACCATTCAGAGCCACAGATCCATATGGGATGGGGTTAGATGGGCTATTAGGAAAGAAATCTTGGCTGTGAGGGTGGTGAGGCCCTGGCACAGGTTCCCAAAGAAGCTGTGGCTGCCCCTGAATCCAAGGAAGTGTCCAAGGCCAGGTGGGATGGGCCTTGGAGCAACCTGGGATTGTGGAACTTGTCCCTGCCCATGACAGGGGTTGGACCTGGAGGATCTTTAAAGTCCCTTCCCACCCAAACCATTTTGTGATTCTATTGCTGATTAACTTTTTCCATCCACCTCCAAACCACAGCATAAATAACAGTGTTGGGAGGCAGTTTGACATCACCCCCCATCCTGAGTCCAGTATTTTTGCTCTCTGGGTACTTGGTTAACAGGCACAGGGTGAAGGTAACTCTTCCTTCTGCTCCAGTTCAGGCACACCCTCCGAAAACACCTGAATCCTCAGGAGATGGTGAAGGGAAGAAGGTGGAATTGTCTGAGCCAAGGTGAGTGGGGGCTGTCCCTTTGTGTCCCACCTTCCCCAGTCTCCAGGCTGTTGTCCCATGCTGGAGATGCATCTGTGATGCTCCCAGCTCCAGCTTTTGCCTTTCCTACTGAGTGCTGCTGCTGGAATGGGGAAGGGCTGAGGCATCCTAGGCTGGGAACAAGTGGAAGGATTTGTGTCTATTCTCCAATCTCCAAGGGTGATTCCTCCTCCTTTGACCAGGTTGAAGGCATTCAAGGCTGCTCTCCTGGAGGTGTTCAAAGCCTCCCATGCCCAGTCTGTGGGCCTGAAGAACGTGATGGAATCCATCAACCGCGACAACCCCGAGCCCTTCTCGGCTGCCGAGGTGAAGGTGGCCCTGGCCCACATGCAGGATGACAACCAGATCATGGTGTCTGATGACATTATCTTCTTAATCTGAGCCTCTGGGTGGAGGAGCCCAAGTTTTTTGTGGACTCTCAGCCTGGAGACTCTTTGTGTTTGAATGCTTCATGTGACTGAGCTGGATTTTGGGGAGCTGAAGTCTGTGCACTTCCTTGCTGTGCATTTCTGGCAAGAAGCTCTGGAAGTTCTTGCTGAATTCAGAGTGGAGTATTTGGGAAGAGGTTTCTGCAAGGAGATGAAAGGAAAAACCTAGGAGCAAATTCTCAGTGTTTTTAATGTATTGTTTTTAGCTTTGGTGTTAAAGAGTTCCTGCTTTTAAATAAAAAAAATCTGGATTTAGAAATCCAGCATTCAGTAGTGGTGATGAGAAGCAATATGAGAACTCCACTGTTAGTGAAACCTTTATTTCCCTTTTTTTTTTTTTTCCATTTTGCCCTTATTATATAGCTTAGATCTGCTTGTCTCACAGGGAAAGGTGCCTAAAGTCTGTCCTGTTGGTTCTGCCCTTCCCACCCATCTTGTGGAGGATAATTCCTGGCAATGGAGGGCCAGATGTGGTCTGATCTGTTCCACTGCCCATGGGTCAGCTTGAATTTCCAGATTTCACACCCCTGATGGGGGTTTTGTCCCCAGGGAAGGAACCTGGAAGGTCTCAGAGCTGCCCAGGGAATGTGTCCCTGGCACAGATGGATTCTATCTCCTCCTGCTCCTGCCTTTAGCCTGGGATCGTGTCCTGGGGATGGCAAACTTTCAAGAAAAGCTGAGCACACAATCAGACCAGTTCTGGCTGCACATGGTCCAGAGATGCTGAAGGTTTGGGTTTTTCTTTAGTTTCTTTTTCTTTTTGTCTTTGTGAGTTTGAGCTTTGGAGAAACCCCTGAACAGGTTTGCTGTTGTCACTGCCAATCTCCGGACACTTGCACAGCTCCCTTCTTTCTGGGTGCCATAAATCTTTATTTGTGTTATAAAAATCTCTCCACTATTGTGCTGTACAGAGCAGCCTTGGACCTTCAGGCAAGGTCTGGCTGAAAACTGCAAAAACTGGTAAAAGTTAAACACAGATCCTCTTCTCTGGAGGTGGGATGGCAGAGCTGGGATTGTTCAGCCTGGAGAGACTTAAGAGCCCCTTCCAGTGGCTAAAGGGCCTCCAAGAGAGCTGGAGAGGGACTTGGGACAATGGATGGAGGGACAGGACAAGGGGAAATGGTTTCTCACTGGGAAATGCCCCAGGGGGCAGGGATAGATGGGATATTGGGAAGAATTTTTTTCCTATGAGGGTGGTGAGGCCCCTGGATCCCTGGAAGTGTCCAAGGCCAGTTTGGGTGGACCTTGGAGCAACCTGGACTAGTGGAAGGTGTCCCTGCCCATTCCATAATTCCATGGTTTTGTGTTTTCCCTGCCCCTACAGCTGGGGAACCAATACTGAATTTCCCATGAGAGGACACCAGGAGGAGCTCCAGGGTAGAGAAATCTGGGTAATTCCCTATCCTGTAGCCAGGGGCTGGCTGTAGGCTGTGGGTGACTCCCATCCCCGTGTGGTGGTGCCCACCTCGGTACATCCTTTGCAATTGGGAGAGGAGTCTTTGTTGACAAGGGGAAAAATTGCCCAAGGTGGCTTGAGAGGCAGGAGCAATCTGCTGGAAGTACAGGCTGAAATTTTTATTTGGCCCTGTCACCTGGAGATTTCAGTGGCTGTGATTTCAGCTGTGGAAGCTCCTCTGAGCACCTGGTCTCGTGGAAAGTGCCCCTGCCCATGGCAGGGGGTGGGACTGGATGGTCTAAGGTTCTTTCCATCCCATATTATTCTGTGATTCATCCATGAAAACCTAAGCCTAAGTGTGTAACATATCCTGCAGTGCTGTTTCCTTATAGGAACTCGAGTAGAAGAGTTCTTGTAAGTGGAATTAAAATACTCTTATCTCCAAGTCCCCACCCCTGCTCCAAGCCCTTGATGTGTGAGAGGGAAAAGCTTTTTGAGATAACTTTATATTCCTATATATAAGGAAAAAAATCTTCCCTGTGAGGGTGGGGAGGCCCTGGCACAGGGTGCCCAGAGAAGCTGTGGCTGCCCCTGGATCCCTGGAAGTGTCCAAGGCCATGGTTTGGAGCAGCCTGGGAGAGTGGAAGGTGCCCCTGCCCATGGCAGGGGATTGGAACTCTATGATCTTTAATGTCCCTTCCCACCAGAGTCATTCTGTGATTCTAGGAATAAAAGTATTTTCCCTCCCTTGTGATGATTCATGTTTGGTGGCCTCTTTTTGATGAAATTTTTTTTTTAGCGAACTTCAACTCGTCAAGACAAGTTCAGTTATAGGAAATTCTGGTCAAAGAGGGAATCCCTGCTGAAGTTAGAAGCTGCTGAAGACACAAGAAGTGAATGGAAAGTGGTGGTGGGGGTTCACAACCTGGTGTTGGGTGTGACAACATCATTGCTTCATCACACGTAACCGTTTCCACTCCACCCCGTTCCTGCACAATCCAACCCATTTTCATGGCAGTGCCCTTTCCTTTCAGGGTGAACGCCCAGGGGGAAAAAAAGGAGGTCAGCTTCTGGGCTAAAAAAAGTGGATTTCTGGTAATTCTACCCTCTCTTGCTCCTCCACGCTCTGTGTCGCATCTCAGTCGATGCGCTGGTGAATATTAGGGACAGTCAGAATAGGAACAGAATGTGTCACAGCACTGGTGTTGCCTCAGGTGGATTGGGTAACCTGAAATGTGATAAATGTACAGGAGGAGAGTGGCTGGGCTCTGAGCTGTCGGTTGAACCAGACCACAAAGTCATGACAACATCCTGCAGAGATGTAAATCATCAGTCACTGAAGATTTCTGCTGCTGTGATTCAAGGGAGGTGGCAGAGCAGGCATCATCAGCCCCTTTTCCTTGGAAAGTTTTGTGAGTTTGTGAGAGGTTTCTGATTTTTTTTTTTTTGGTAGGACTGAAAATGTCATGAATCTGTTGATTTCCTGAATTACTTCAGATGAATTTGTGTGAAGAGTCCTACACTTTAGTCTTTTGCTTCCAGCTTGGTTACATAGCTTTGGGAAAGGTTTCTCTCAGGGCTTTTCTCCACAAATAAGCTTCATCAAGTTGTTATGTGGGTTTTGTTTTTTTTTTCTGCCATAAAAACAGCTTTTACTCCCAAAGAGACCTGCCTGGTGCTCCAGGGAAACACCACATGCAACAGCTTTCCAATTGGTGGCTGCTCCTTTCTGGCTCACAGGCTGCAGAATCCTGTTTCCACTTCCATTTCCATGCCTGCCTCTCCTATTAATTATTAAGTAAGGATTGTGTGATTGAGAGGGATTAAATCTTCCCTGAACACAAAGGAACAGGACCAGGTGGAGGAATTCAAATGAAGCTTCTGACCCAGCTCTTTCAGGGCTGTTCAAGGATGATGGTCAACCCAAGTCCCAACATATCTCACATGAGTCCCACCAGACAAGTCAGGAGAGGCTTTCCTCACACCACTTTTCTGGCTACAGGGCCATGGGACTTATTAGAGTGTTTTGGGATTGTGCAAGACTTGTTGGATGTGCAGGAGCAAAGTGTGCAAAGGGAATGATAAAGGTGATCAGTAAGGAACTGTGCATGGGAGTGCTGAAGTCTCAGGGGTCTCTGTGGTCATGATGACCCCAAGATGTGTCAGAGAGTCTCTTTTTCCAGCCCAGCAGCCAAAGAAAGAGTCAGGATTCTTCTGTTCTCGTTCTCAAGGTTGTTTATTGTTTCTTATTTACAACATTCTTTCTCTGGCCTGCTGAGGTCTGTCTGGCAGGTTGGTTCATGGCACACTGACCACCCTCGGGGCAGTGTTATCTTTTATACTAAAAACTACATCTACTTTATTTACAATAATTTCCCAATACCTATCACCTATGTTAGGCAGTGAGTTCCTACTCTAAACCAATCTAAAAGTGCCAACATGACAGCAGAAGATGGAGGCTAAGAAGAAGAAGGAGAAAGGCAGAACATGCCCAGATTCCTCCATCTTGCCTCCTGAACCCCCATTCTAAAAACACCAAAATTCTGCTTTTTCACCCTGTGATAATTCACTTTACCCAATTGGTTACCCAATCATTCTATTCAAACTCTTGTGGCTTGTAACTCCTTGCACAAAGTTGGTAATTGTTTCCATGGGTTAAAATCAAAGGCACAGGTGTTTTTGACTCCATGCCAAGGTCTCTGAGCCCCCTGCCAGGGTCTCAAGTCCTCCAGGGCACTCAGAGGAATTTCCTAGGTTCCCACACTAAAGATATCAAAGTGGACTAGCTCCAGATTGTTCCATAAATCTGGGCCCCTCCTTGTGCTCCAGCTCCATTCCCCACCATGCATGTCCAAGGAGCCCAACAGCAGAAATGCTGCCCCAAGGTCCACCAATTTACAGGGCCAGAGAAAGGATAGAAGACCAATATTCCAACAGCACAGCTCAGGCAGGGACTGGGAGTCAAAGCTGAGCCAGAATGGGGCTCCTGGTGGTGGTCAAGGCCAGTGAAGGTGGTCAGGGCCCTAACAGGGCATGCAAGAGTGTCCAGAATTCTCCACAATGTGCCACCACAGCAGGGAAGGCGTCCCAGCTCCTGGTGCCCTGATATCTATCCCCCAGCAGGAATTCCCCATGGCGCTTACTCTTCCCCTGCCCAGTCCCTGCTGGACACAGAGATCCCTAAAAAGGGGTGGGTGTGGATTGTGCAGTCGAAGGGAGGTTAAATGGTGAAGTTCCATGTCCTGCCCTCATTTTGAGACCCCTGCTGGGTGCCTGACTTTGCAGCTCTCTGATCTCTGCTGTTGGGCTTGTTTGAGGCACGTGGAAGTGCATCCACATGAGTTTGTGGTGAAAGAACTCTATTATTAGAAAGAAGGGGGTGGAAAGGAGTGAAAAAAAAACCACCTGCCTAAACAATTTGGTTTTTTTTTTCTTTCCTTATCTCTTGATCTGCCTAAATAAATGCTATTGGCTGATTTGGGATGCTGGTAGTAGTATTTGCCCTTCCCTTTTTTGGAGGTAGATGGGAGGAAGTGGGCTAAAAATTGCAATATCAGCTCCTAACCTCGGGTCAGGTAAGCCAGCTGTGCTGCAATGGAAAGGGTGGCAGTGCCTCAGCTTTGCTATAAAATGGAGAGCACAACTGGCTTTGAGACACAAGCAGGGTGGAAAGGGTCTCAGAGAAGGAGAATTCTCTTGTCCTGTCACCCTAACATCCACCCAGAGCAGCAGGGAGGTTACCATGGCTTTCAGCAGCTCTGCTGGGGTAAGTACCTATATCTAAAACAAAGGATAAGATGTATTTGCTGCAAGAGAGAAAAGCAGGGTGCAGATCTCCTGATTTGTGCAGGAAACCCTTTCAGTCTTGCTGGGAGCTGAATGGGATGCTGGGTGTGTCTGAT
Source organism: Agelaius tricolor (assembly GCF_023055355.1). Lineage (NCBI taxonomy): Eukaryota > Metazoa > Chordata > Aves > Passeriformes > Icteridae > Agelaius > Agelaius tricolor. The sequence goes on along the minus strand of NW_027269261.1, from coordinate 111,692,877 downwards.
GCAGCTGCTTGGTGCTGGAGTGACAAGGGTGTGATGGATTTATTTATTTATTTATCTCTCACTCATTATTTATTTATCTCTCACTCATCAGCACTGCTGATGTGGGATTGGCAGAGTCCTTTTTGCAGACAACATGTTATCAAAACTGCTGAAATTTCACTGTGGATGCATTTGAATTTCAACCTGGGTAGCATTTGCAGCACTGTCAGCTCCTGTGATTTTCTTAAAAGCCCTGCATTTATTTTGTCTTCTTTTTAGGAACTGGGCTTAATGATCCTTGTGTTTCCCTTTCTGTTTAGGATATTCCATGATTCTATTATTTACTAAAACTCTGCCTGCTGGAAATGGGCCCAGAATCCCAGATTTTCTTGGGAAAAGGGCCATTTCCAGCAGATGGCTGTGGGTGGCCAGTTTTTACTGTCCTGAGAAAGCCATGGCTGGGCAACGTTTTAAGCTTAGGCACAGGGGTCAGCTGAGTCCTTGCCCCAGTTTTTAGATGAAAAGGTGGTGCTGTGTGACCACAGAGTAGGATCCTCATAGCTTGTTGGGCAGATGCTCTTCCTTGTGCAGAATCAACCACGAACCAGAATTTAAATCAGAGTTTAGCATCAGTTATGATGAGTTCTATTAACATCATTTTGCTATTTGCTCATCTTGGCCCATTTCACACAAACACAAGTATGAAGATGGTCCAGTCTAACCAAGACTTGGCTCTTTGTGCTCTCTCTTTCCTGACTGGGCAGGACTAATGACACCTTTCTCTCTCCCAGTTCAGGTCACTGGTTTTGGTGCTGCTTTTAGCCCTCACTGTGAGGAGCTCACCCCACAGAAAGGCTGGTGCCTCTGCCAGGCTGAGGGAAGGCTGCCCGAACCAAAAGGATCCCAAATTCCCCACAACAGTGAACGTTGACATTCGGATCAGCAACTCAGATCAAGCCTTTGGGATGGTCCATGATGTCAGGAACCGGTCTCTTGCTCCTTGGGATTACAGGTAACTGTTCTGGTGTTCTCTAAATTGTGAGGGCTGTGCCACACCACAAATGGTTTTTTGTGGTGACTGTGGTTCATTCTCATTGTATGCCCAGAACCTTGAATATGGTTCTGATGCTGGCTGAGATTTCTTCAGGAGAAACTGTTTGCAGTGCAAGGGGCTATAACTGGAACGGTTTTTAACCATTTTGTCAGTCTTTATCAGTCATATAATCATTGAGGGTGGAAAAGCCCTCTGAGATCTTTGAGTCCAACCATTCCCCAGCACTGCCAAGGCCACCACCTACCCATGTCCCCAAGTGCCACATACACATGACTTTTAAAGCCCTCCAGGGATGGTGATTCCAACACCTCCCTGGGCAGCTGTGCCAGGCCTTAACAGCCCTTTAAGGGAAGAAATGTTTCTTAATATCCAATCCAAACCTCCCCTGGAGCAACTTGAGGCCATTTCCTCTTGTCCCTTGTTCTCTGGGAGCAGAGCCTGACCCCCCTGCCTGTCCCCTCCTGTCAGGGAGTTGTGCAGAGCCAGAAGGTCCCTCCTGATCCTCCTTTTCTCCAGGCTGAGCCCCTTTCCCAGCTTCTTCAGCTACTTTTGGTGCTCCAGCCCCTTCCCCAGCTCCTCTGAGTACCTTTCTAACCCCTCTGCCCCAAGCTTGTAGTGCTGCATGGGGTTGAAATAATAATGAAATTAATTATTCTTCTAGGAAAAGAATGATGTGAGTACATTGAAATTTCATATTTTCCTAACAGAAAGTAACATCCAAATGCAGAAATTAAAACCAAACAAAAATGAATAGGCCAGTTGTGAGTTCTGTATTATTTAACCCAGCTCCACTCCATTCATCAGCTTCTAAAGAATAGTACAGCAATATTACCCTGCCAGTGCTGATTCCATTTCTAGGAAATCATTGTGAAACCACTGAGGATAAGGAAATCCTTTGTGTCTCACAGTGAGAAAGCACAGGTTAAATAGGATGATGGAGATATAAACTAGAAGATCCTACCAAACCACGATGTCCAAGTGTGTGGTATTTTTGGGGTTCCCTGTCGTGGGGAGGAAAGATGAATTTGACTTTATGTTTTTAGAAGGCTAATTTATTATTTTATGGTATATTATATTATATTATATTATATTATATTATATTTATTATGCTATACTAAAACAATACTAAAGAATAGACAAAAAATACTTACAGAAGGCTTAACAAGATGCTAATGAAAAACTTGAGACTCTCCAGAGCCTTGACACAGCTGAACCATGATTGGCTATTAAGTCAAAACAATTCACATGTTGGATAAACAATCTCCAAACACATTCCAAAGCAGCAAAACACAGGAGAAGCAAATGAGGTAATATTGGTCTTGGTTTCAAAAGACAGGTGTTTGCTAAGGAGGGCAGGAGCCTCCCCTGAAATGGAAAATGTAAACCCCTCTCCCTCCAAATTGCTATAAATTTTAGATTAAGGGGCTCTCAGGCAAAAAACATGGGAGCAGGGAATAACAGTTCTTTAATAGGGAAGAAAATAAAAAGATAAACAATGCAGTAAACCAAATCAACACTGACAGAGTCAGGACACAACCTGACACCCTGTTGGTCAGGGTGTTGGTAGCAGTCCCATTGGAAATGTGGCTGCAGCCCTCCTACAGTGTCAGGTGTGGTTCTGCTGGAGCAGGGTGCAGTCTTACTCTGACAATCCAGGGAAAGAGAGCAAGTGTTCCTCTGGGAAATCCAATGGAGAAGCTGTGTTGGTGTTCCAGAATCTCCAGATTATATCCGGGTAGGAATGCTTGGCTCTCCCCTCTGGGCGGAGCATCTCCCAATAGGATGGTGTAGTCCTTATCAGTCATGCAGTGACATTCAATAGCTGTTATCAGTTGTCTCCCCAGTTGTGGAAGAGATAAGGAAAACTGCCCACTTAACAGAAGACACCTGCCATACAGATGGCAAATAGAATACAATTGCTTGACAATCCAGGACAATATTATTTTCCTTTTCCTCTGAGGCTTCTCAGCTTCCCAGGAGAAAAAAATCCCGGCGAAGAAATTTTTCCAGAAAAATATAACAGTGTAACACAGGTGCTTAAATCAGTTTTGTGTCCCTGTTCCCAGGCTGGACGAGGATCCCGACCGCTTCCCGCGGGTGATTGCTGATGCCCAGTGCCGCCTGCTGGGCTGCGTGACCCCCCTGGGGCAGGAGGACCACAGCCTCAACTCAGTGCCCATCCAGCAGCAGATCCTGGTGCTGCGGCGGGAGCAGCGCGGCTGCGTCCCCTCCTATCGCCTGGAGAAGAGAATCATCACTGTGGGCTGCACCTGTGTCACCCCCGTCATCCAGCACCAGTCCTAGCGGGAGCCATCAGGGCAGGCAGCGTTGGAAAGAGGGAGTAAATCCCATAAAAATGCCTCTGGTGGAATCCCACAGCTGCCCGCTTCGCGCTCCAGGAATTCAAGTCGTCATTCCCCTTTCAAATTGTCTCCTAAACTCGTGATTCTTGCTGTTGTTCATTTATGGATTTCAGGGTGGGGATCGTTGGTAGCTGGTGGTGGAGGGGAGGAAGAGTTTTGTTTGTGGCCCCAAGCAGTGAGAGGGGAAAGCAGTGCTTTTTAAAAATTTATTTTTCCCTTGTGGTTTATATCAGTTTGGTGAATCAAACTAATTATAGTTTCCAAAATTGTCCTTGGCAGTAAATTGCCCAAATTGAATACATGCCCACCAGCACTGCCACAAAAAATTCCTCATCCTGCACCTTCCTCCCTCCCTTCTTCATCCCTATCCCATTTCCCTTCTCTGGCCATCCCTGCTCACTGGGATATTCCTGGTGTCAGTCAGACATTGGTGCCACCAGGCCTGGTTGTCACCACAGTCTGGGTTTATGTCAGTGCTGCAATTGATTTATTTCAAAACATTTTGGGAGGCAACTGATTCCACTTGTTGAGTGCTAAAATGGTAAAGAACAAACAGATATCTATATTTATATTTATGTCTTCTATTTATGGCTGTATTTATGATTCTGTGTGTGCTCAGAGTATAAAAATATTGATAAATTTAATCTGTATTTATTCAATAACTTATCTGCTGAATAAAAATAATATTTTATTTAAAAAAATGGTTTTTCATGGTAGTTCAGAATGACAACAGACACAGAGAAGGGGTTTGTGCTGCAGTAGCACTGAGAGATTTTGGCACAGATCGGGTATTTTCCTGTGCAGTGAGATGAGTAAGAGGGAGCAGAAGAGAACTTGCAGCCTAAGTAGATGAAAAGACACAAAGAAGAGGCTGAAAGCAGTGAAGGGAGGTTCTGCAGGCAGTGGTGGCAATGGAATGAGGTTTTTTAGACCTCTGGGATGGTGTCTAGGGATGGTGGGAAAAGAGACAGGAGATGTCACATTCCAGGGCTGCAGCCAGAATTTGGGATGGGAAAGCTCTGTCCTATCCTCCTCCAGGCAAGCTTTATAAACAACCCCTATAAACAACCCTCTCCTCCCCCAGCAGAATGGTTGGCTGAGCAGGAATGCAGGGAGATGCCAGATGGCTTCATCTCACTGCTCCCCAGCCAGGTAATTCACAGGTGCTGGATGGGATTAAAGTGGTGGATGAGGATTCCTCACATCCAGGAACCAGGAGCTGGACCTGCAGGGCCTGGTTTGCTGCTGGGCTGAGGTGTCCTGCCTTAGGAAATGAGGAATTGCCCTGTCCCTCCCTGAGCTGCACAGGGAACACAGCCTGGCACAGCTCACTGCTCAGGAGCTGGACTGGGTGATCCTTGTGCGTCCCTCAGGATATTCCATGATCCTATAACTATCTACTATTTCATCAAATTACTGAAATGTTGCTTTTTCAGATATTGCTCCTCTTTCATCCAGATCTGAGCCAGGCTCTCAGACCTCTGAGTTTGGTTTCTGTTGCAGGAGGTTTTAAGCCTGCATTTCCTTTTACATTTAAATCAGGACAAACTCATGCAAACATTCTAGTATTTCATTTTGACTGCACAGAAACCACTTTAAATCAGATCCACCTGGTGCAGGTAGACCCTGGGTTTCCTCCCCAGGGTGGGCCAGGTGAGTTGTTGGGTCTAAATGAATCCAGGCTAGGTTGGCAGGGCTTTGAGCAACCTGGGATAGCAGAAGGTGGCAGGGGATGGAATGAGATGGTCTTTGAGTTCTCTTCCAACCCCAAACATTCCACAATTTTGTGATTCTACAATTCTATGATGTCCCCTCTTGTTGGGATGGATGAAAGTTTGACAAGAAAGTTTAACAGATAGGCATGCTTGGCAGAAAGATTCTTTTGAATGTAGAATCTGAAGAAGGAATAGAAATGAAAGCAAGTTTTGATATAGAAGAAAAGAATTGCTGAGCCAGTCTTACTGGATAACTAGGAAGGCAAAGGGTATGTTACTTAGAAGGGGTTTGTATGGCTTGGAGCAAAGGATAAACACACCACAAACAGAAGATGATGTTTTTACCGAGCATAAAGATCCCACAGGCAAACAAGACTGCCAATGATGCAAGTAGAAAAAAGGTCTCAGAATTTTCTGCTGCAAGAAAACTGAAAAACAACTTTTATCTTAAAGGGTACCATACTAACTTTTTGTGATTGGAGAATAGTAACATGAATATGGTAATTATAGCAGTTATGATAGGCTATAGGTAGGAGTAGAGGTATAGATTGGTTCTTCAGTATTAAGATGCTCAGCAAAGAAAATTATATAATGCATTGTAACCAAAATTAAAGGGTCTTCAGGCTTGTCTGCAGCTGGAGCTGCCAGCTGCAGGTGTGGCTCTGTCACCCACCACCCTGGGCTGTTGTAACATGCTGGATACAACAAATTCCCGCATCTCTCATCCAGGCTCTCATCCTCTGGTGCTCTGTGTTGAGTCAGGTGTGTTCTATGCCCCGTGGGTCACTGGGAGCCTCTCCAACCATCCGTGGGTGCCCTTCTCACTCAGTTAGGAGCATCTGCCCCCGTTTGTGGCAGCAGCTGTTTCGTTATGACCGCTGAGCTCTTCTTGTGGTGCAGAGCCAGCCCAGGGAGGCGTCTCCTGCTCTCCTCTCTCGGTAACCGCTGACCAGGAAATTGCAACCTTCTTCTTACTCCTGACCTACTTCTCTCCACAAACCTGCCTCCTGGGGCTGCCCTCACTTGTTTTTTCAGGGAGAAAACCACCCTACATCTCTCCTCTCAGTCATAATTACTTTGACACTGGGTTCGTGGCATCATCCTGTGCTGATGCTCCTAAACACCCACCAGCTTACCCTAAGAGTGGCCCTAACTGGATGGATAATGATGTGGCTAATTAGGAAAATACAAAATATATGGCTAATTAAAGAAGTTTCACCCATGGGTCATGAGGTTTTGCAGGCAGAGCTCTCAGCTGCAAACCACACACACCACTCAGGGAGGCATTGCTTGTACGTGGGGTTTGTTTCCTCCTAATGGCATCATTCTTAGAGTGCAGCAGCTTGTAAATACAAGCCTGGTTATTTTTTGGGCGCTGGTTTTTGCTGCCAGCAATCTATTAATTTGGGGGTTGGAACTAGATGATCTTTAAGGTCCCTTCCAACATAAACCACCCTGTGATTCTATGAATCAGCGAACATGGCAAACAAATTTTAGCTTCTTGTAAACAGCACAGTCATATCAGCACCGAGAGCAAGTGCAATTCACAGCCTTTGCTAAAGGCTTGGCTTGGTTTGTTCCCTTTGCAGCAGTGGCCCCAGACCCTGGGTGCCTAGCTGGGCATCTCTGGCTCTGCAATGGGGCTTGGAGCATCCTCCAGGGGCTGGGCTGTTTTACCAGGAGGAGGAGAAGACACAGCTGGAGGTGTAGCAGCAGTGCCACCTTGTCTTCTTGTAACCTGCTGGGCTAAGCAGCCTCCAGTCACAGGTTGGTATCTGAGCCTCGTGGCCTTTCCCATTCCTTTTCTCTTCTGATTTCCTCTCCCTAACCTCCTACTTTTGTTTTTTGGCTCACTGCTGCCCTTGGCTGTGTGTTCTGGCAGCTGATCCTGGGGTGGCAGCTCCTGTGGGATGTTGGATGGAGCACAGGGCAGAGCCCCCTGCATTACCATGGGCTGGGGGGCACAGCAGTGACCCAGCACAGGTAGATGCCTCCTCCCAGACCTGTGCTGTGACCTGTGGACATGTTGACTAAAAAGTATCTCAAGCTTCTTTGGACTCCTGACCACAGGCAGGTGCTCCTGGGAGTGTTCAAAGGGACTGCAGGCCATGGCAACCTATTCCACAAAAATCACTGCTTTGGAAAGCGTTACAAAATTAAATATGTAAAGAATGGAAAGGTTGCAAGTGAAAAGGTTGGAAAAAACCAAGAATCATCTGTTCAGTAAGGCAGAGGGTTAATGGCTGGAAAGTCGACGTGGTTTATTGGGAGTTTGACATTACAGGCAAAATTTCAAGGTAATGAGCAATTTTCTGATCAGTTCTGTGGGGATCTGTGGGTTGGTGCCAACATGATGGGTACAGATGATAGGATGAGTTTCTGTATCAGCTGCAGGTTCTGGAGATGGCCCGAGAGACCAGTCCAGAAAGCTGGTGGCTCCTGTGCCACCATCACCTCCAAAATAGGAGACTTTCCTTGACCTTCCCTGTGAGGGTGATGAGGCAGTGGCAGAGAGAAGCTGTGGCTGTTCCATCCCTGGAAGTGTCCAGGCCAGTTTGGATGGGGCTTGGAGCAACCTGGGATAGTGGAAGACGTCCCTGCCCATGGCAGGAGGATGAAATGAGATGATCTTCAATGTCCAACCCAAACCATTCTATAATGCCACAATCTCCTTTTGTTTCCATCTCCTTCTCCCTTTTCCTGGTTTGATATTATTTTTAACCTCGTGCTCGAGAAGAATGAGTGGGCTGATTCTGCATTTCCTACAGCACTGTTACAAGGCAGTGACGAAAAAAATCCCAAACCTGCTTAAAATGTGTGTGATTGTCTGGTACCAGTCAGCAGAGCCAGAGCTGTTGGTGGGGATGGCATGGGCTGGTGCTGGCTGTCAGGAGCTGAGAAGATGCCAGCCAGGCTCAGCACCAGACACAGACTACACTTTCTGCCTTTGCTGCTCACAAAGAGGAGTTCCAGGAGCTGGACTTCAATGATCCTTCTGTGTCCCTTCCAACTCAGGATATTCTAGGATTAAAAACATTTTTCATATTTTCTAACTATTCCCCATACTTCCAGGGCTAGACAGGGGAGGAGGTTCAGACCCTTACCTCTTCAGAGAAATCCCTTCTTGCTTTTGGTGTAATTGTTTATTTATTCTTCCTTAAGAAAAGTGGCTCAGCTTTTCTACCTTTTCCTATAACTTCAACAAAATATTAAAAATATGTTTGACGCACTTTGGGGCTCATAGACTGACAAAATGCTGTTTTCTGGGCACAGCTTTCTATGAGTGAGTAAAATCAGTACAAAACATCATGTTTCTGTTTATCTGCATTCTTAGTAAGCACAGTATATTTATATCATGATCAAGATTCCCAGTTCTGGTAAATGAATAGAGATGGTTTATCTCCCCTCTAACGTGACCCTATAATTTTTAAGGGTGGCTTTTTATTTCAGACTTCTGAAACTTGTGTTCTTGGCCCTCATTACAGCTGAATCTGCAGCACCTTTAGAAGAATCTGGTTTCCATCCAGATTGCTTTGATAAGTGGCAATGATGAGCGTGATTATCTGCAAAAATCCAATTTCAAACTTCCCTTTCTGCTGGGTTTCACTCACAGGTTGCCAAGACACTGTTGCTCAGGTTTTGCAAACTGACACGAAGCTGAGATGGGGAGCAGTGCTGGACTGGAAACTTTAATGTTGGAGAGGGTTTTGCAGCAATTCCGCCCCGCTCCCTCCAATGACAATATCACTGAAGAGCATCAAATTAGCAGAAATTTGCACTGAAACTCTTGAAAACAAGGAGGAACAATCTTTACCTGTTGAACCTCAAACTGATAAGAGCTGTGCATGGGTGAAAGAGGAGCTCTACTCTCTTTGGTGTCTCATTGTGTCATTATTGATTGTAGAAGGATAAGGACACTGATGAGGTCACCCTTGTCAGGATGCAATGGTTTGGGATTATTCTGCACCTTTCCAACTGAACACAGCAAGGAAGGAAATCAGGAAGGAAAATCTCTTGGCTCATGGTGCCAGGAGTTCCTTGCAGTAGGAAAGAAAACAGTCCTTTGGCCCTATATATCCAGTTTGTTAATTAACCTATTAAATGCTTCTGCAGGAGCATGTAGAGCACCCAAGCAGCCTGTAGGTGTGAGCACAGAGTTGTCCAAATAAATAAAAGTGATTCTGTCCTAAGGCTCAGATTTAGCTGGGTTGGTAAATGGTTTCAACAAAAATCATGCTGGATTTTTGCAAGGGAGTGTATCTTCCATAAGGCCAGGTTGGACAGGGCTTGGAGCAACCTGGGGTAGTGGAAGATGTCCCTGCCCATGGCAGGGGGGTTGGAATTAAATGACCTTTAAGGTCCTTCCAGCCCATTCCCTTCCATGATGATGATGCTGATCTGTGAAGTTTGTCAACAAAAAGCTGTTGGCTTTTCCATGCTCCAGCTGTGTCATCTCTTTCTGACCTGTTTCTGAGGTTTTCCACCTCAGCATAGCTCTCTCAGCATTTTCCAGTCCCCACTACACATGTGCCAACTCCAGCTAGTGGCACATGACTTCCAGGGAAGAAAAGGTTGGACTTTCTGTGATTTTAACTGTTGGAAGTTACTCGGGCTAATTGCAGATCATTTGACAAAAACTCCTTCTAGGAGTGGTAGGATGTTAAGAGATTATCTAAATAACAAGGAAGTCAGTTCTGTTTCAATGTTCCTGGACTAATATTTATATCAATCTTTGAAAACCTTGAAGGATGAGTGTTCCTTGATGCTTTTTGTTTTAAGGTTTTTTGGGTTTTTTTTTTTGAAGTCCATTCTTGCTTAATAACTTGTGGGACAGTCAGCTGGGTTAAACTTCAGGCCCTGCAGGAGAGCTTAAGGAAGAATAACTGGAGATAAGATCAGAAACTAGGTAAGTTAGGATCACATACACTCCTAGATTCCTCTGTTTAGGCAAAGTTACATCAATGTTTGAAGGTAACTGAAGGTGTGGACAGGAGTCCACTGCTGTGATTGCAGGTACTGGGATCAGCCTGAGTTAATCAATGTTTCCTTGGCCCAGTGTTTATCTGCCAGGTCAGGGAATGGCGTGGCTGTGCTGTGGGTTTAGGTTACAGGCTAACCCACTTGGAGCAGGTTAGGGAGGGTTTGGGCTCACTGGAACAGCTGGAGGGAGTAATTCCCAGTAGCAAAAGTTGGGATGATCACAGCTGGATCTGGAGAAGATGCTTTCACCTGAGAGGAGCTTCCCTCTGGTTAGAGACTCTCAGCCCTGAGCTCTGTTCCTCTGCAAGTTCTGTATTTGCTGTTGCACTTGCTGGCGCCTCAGCAGGGCCACACCTCCCTGAGACAGCAGCAAACAAAACATCCGCGTCTCAACCAGCCAGCCTTGCCCTCTGAACCAGGGAACATGTTCACTGGGGCACTTTTAACCCCAGTGTGCTTTAAATAAACCCACCTGCTGTGCCAGACACCCACCCACGCAAGCGCCATCCGCCGCGGCTCAAGTGCTGCGTCAGGGTGCTCCACTTTTGAGGTGCTGAAAACGTGTTGGACAGGCACGAACACAGAGAGCAATCATGACTGCAATCTGCCAGATGTGGTTAATTGCTTCAGTCACCCACCTGACTCTTGTGAGCTTCCCCCAGTGTACCCAGGTGGTGTCTCTGCTCCATGGAAAGGGGCTGGGCTGAGATTCACAGGTGATTTTGGAGTGAAGGTGAAGCTCAGCAGTGGAAATCTTTCTCCTAAAACTCGCTGTTTTAAGGGAGGGAGTTTCTTTCACCCCAAAGAAGCATTCAAAGTGTTGTGTTGAACTCATCTTTACAAATCCTTTTCCAATTGGATAATTAGGTGGAATACTGGGTAATTATGCAGCAGAATTTTTTTTTGTTTTGTTTTGGTTTGGTTTGGTTTGGTTTTTTTTGTCAGTCTTTAATGTGGATCTCTTTGATACCACTTTATAAATAATTTTCCTCCAGGTATCTTAGCTTTTCTATTGGTAAAATGGTGTTTTCCCTATTTTTTTATTTTTTCCCCCCATGGGCTATACATTCTACTGCTGCAGAGGTAGATGTTATCAAGAGAATTGGAGGATATAACATCACGTAAATCTCTTTTATGGTCATGATAGAGTGATTTCTTGCACTCAGGAAGAAATCCTTCCTTCTTTATCAAGAACACTTCTTTAGAAAGAAAGGAGAATACCAAAGAGATTTTCACTGATTTCTTTTTATTACACAAAGATAAATAAAAATTACCTTAATAATTAAAAAAATATATATTAGGATAATACATTATTACCATGTTTCCCATCAGCATAAATAGATTTACATAAATAGACATTTAAAAGTGTAAACTAAGGATGGGTAGAGTTCCCAATACTTTTCAGCCTGGCACATGAAGGTGTCTGTATTCTGAATTTGTGGAGCTCAAGATTTTGGGGGGAAAACATTATTTTTTACCCAAGATGCCTAATTCTCAATACATTCTGATGTATCCTTGACAAATTTTATGGCTTGATTCAGCTTTTTGGAAGGAAGGAAGCTCCCCGTGGCTCCTCTCTCTTGCACCTCCAGCTCCCTTCAGGCCTGGTGCTGGACCAAGGGGGTGACACAGGTGCAGCCCACGGTGATTTTTTTCTTCTCCAGCCTGTAGGACTGCTGGCAGCCCCTCTGCTCCCTGCGCAGCACCAGGATCTCCTGCGTGATGGGCACGGAGTTGAGGCTGTGGTCCAGCTGCCCCTCGGGGGTGACGCAGCGGCGGTGGCGGCACTCGGCGTCCGCGATCAGCCGCGGGAAGCGGTCGTGGTCCTCGTCGATCCTGGGGGTTGGCAGCAAAGGGAATGTTTGAACCCAAAGGCAGGGTATTCTGGGTGACTCTGGGCTCCCTGCTTGGGAACCTGTGCATCCTGCCTGTGGGGGGACAGCCGATTCTCCAAGACTGCAGGTTTTTCCAAAATAAAATGTGAGTAACTAAATATCGGATATTTTTGGATGTGTGGCTGCATGCAACTGCCTTTCAAAGGACTTGCTTTGAGCTGGCACTGACTTTGAAAGACTTATCAGAAATTATTTGAGCTTTCCGATGTGTTGCTCCAACTAACAGACCCTAAATCCTTCAGTTCCTCCCCAAAACGTGAAATGCTGGTGTTAAACCACTGTTGAATTTGGTGCATTATTAACTCTCTGAGGTGTTTTTTTAATGATGTTTTACATATAGAATGCTTTAGAAGACAAAGCTTGCCCCAGCATACAAATTAATTAGTAAATTATAAAAGTAGTTTGTTTTGCCTTCTGTATATTGCCTACATCATGCAGGGTTTTTTGTGCTGCTTTCTGTACTGGTTCTCTTTCAAAGAGGATTATACAGCCATTGATACCCTCATATTTCCAAAAATGTCTCAACTGTGAAGCACTGAAAATAGAGATGAAAGCATTTTTCCTGGCCAGGGCATCCAGTGTTTTTCCAGGCCATGGGGACAGGGATCATACCTGTAATCCCATGGAGCCAGAGAACGGCTGCTGACATCTGGACTGGTTCTGGTGTCCTGGTTCGTGCTGCTGATGCTGAGGTTGACTCTCACAGTTTGGGGGAATTGTGAGTCTTTTTGGGTCAGGCATCCAGCAGATGCTTGCTTGAAGAGATTCTCTGGCTTGAGCCCAGGCTTGATCACCTTCCCCTGGGCAGGACTGCTGGCTGACAGCACGGCCAGCAGCACGAGGAGCAGGGCTCTGAGCTGGAGAGAATTGGTACATTTAGGATGCAAGACAGGTGTGAAATTCATCCACAGTCAGCCTAACTGGTGGTTAAAGCCCCTACTGCAGGTTGGAGTAATTATGGAGAAATGTGCTGTACATCACATCCACTTTTCTTCTCATTAACTGATTTTCACAGTGCTGACAGTTATTTTTACACCCAGTTGTAATTTGGTTGTAATGTTAAATTATAGAAAAGAATATAATACAGAAGAAAGCAGAAAGGGTATAACAGAAAGAAAGATACTCTAAGGTTGAATTTTCAATTTCTTGCCTCAGAAAATGCTGCGAGAGCTCCATGTCACTGACGTGCAGTCTCATTGCTGCCCCATGAGCATTCTCACATTTTAAGTTTTTAATTATTAATGATTTAAACAAGCATTTTAAAGGTGGGTGCAGATCCCTATTCCATCTATTATGATTTAAATACGTCTCTGTCAAACTGGGGGAAAATAAACTCAGAATTCAAGTTCTTACCAGAGAAGCGCAAAAAGTTGGAGACATCTTCCTTCCTTCCTTCTCTTATTGCTTCTGATGCTTGTCCTGGGCTCTGCTGAGCTGAAGGTGTCTGGGCACATCTGCTGCTGGACCTTTTATAAGGGTTTCTGGGCTGTGCTAAATAATTTGGAGTAGGTGTTTTTTTCCCCCAACTTTAACTGTGGTTTCTGACCATAACCTAAATTAAGAAGTGCATGCGTATAGGTTCCATTAACACAGGTGGAATAGAGGATATATCTTAGATCTGTAGATGATGTCATTCCTTCAGCCATGTCACTCAAATGGTGACAAAACCACAAACGTTGCAAGTTTGTGGTGCAAAGTATTTGATTTTAAATTGGGATGCCATAGGGATCAAACCCAAATGTCGCTGGCACAGGTTTGGATCTGGTCACTCCTCGGTCGGTCTGGCGTCTTTTCACCCCAGATTGGGCAGATGTTGGACAGCTGGCCACCACCAAATTGCTCTCTCAGATTCTTCTTCTCATATTCTCATATTTTTCTTGATGTCTGAGGAGCAATGTCCCTGCTCAAGATCAATTCTCCTCTGAACTGGGCTACTTCTATTCACAGCTAAACTTCAGGTGTGATATCTCAGTGTGGATCAGAATGCTTGGTGATAGTGAGCTCCCAAAGGTCAGTCACTCTCCACATAGAGAAAAAAATGAGTGAACTTTGTTTTGAGCTTGCCATCTTTTCAGTTTTTCCTTCTCTCATGCTATGTGGGCAGTGTTTTGTTCCTAAGGAAAGGAGTTTGGGAAGTGTGATGGATGTAGTTAAACTTCCAGTTCCTAAGTTAGGGAGAGGAGAGAGGGGTTCCAGAGAAACTTTTTGAAGGCTGAGAGATGCAAAATGACATTAGACACAGGCAACCCAGAGGAGCTGTGGCTGCCCCTGGATCCCTGGAAGTGTCCAAGGCCAGGTTGGAAAGGGCTGGGAAAACCTGGGATAGTGGAAGGTGTCCCTGCCCATGGCAGAGAGTGGAACTGGATTATATTCAAGATCCTTTTCAACCCAAATCATTCTATGATTCTAGGATTCTATAACATCAAGTTTATTCTCTGATATTTCTTTTTTTTAGGAAACACTTCCATCATTTTGCTCTGACAGTGGGTTTCAAGAAGCTCAGATGTGCCCCATGAAGTGACTCTCAGTGTAACATCCTTGAGCTGCTGATCAGAACATTTCCCAGGTCTAATTTTAGTGGGTTTTTCAATAAAAATGATGTGGAGAAGGTACAGATTTTTTTTTATATTTGCTTAATATTTATATCTAAGTCCAAATTTTACTCACCTTGTGCCATCCAAAGGAGGATGCAAAAAAGGGTAGAATTTAGTTTGCGGGTTCTGGGATACCCGTGACCTACATCCGCTTGTTTTAAAGATGCTGATGTTTCAGAAATTAAATGTATATTTCAGTTTCCCTCTTCAGGTTAGAGATGTGCAGGTTAAAGGAAATGGTCCCCTCAGAAGGGGTTTTCTCTAATGCAATTTACTGAAATATCCTTTCAAAGTGGGTCAGTTAAATTGCCAATTTTAGAAGCAAAATACGTTTTTGAAAGCTTACAAGGCAGCGGAAGGTCAGGTTCAACCAGCCTGACCCTAAATTGTCTACCTTAAATGCGTCAGTGGTTTGGATTACCTAAGCAGCTGAAAGGTGAATAGTTTAGCATTTGAACATGGCTGATGCACCACAACATTTCAATGGCAAAAAAAAAAAAAATATTTCCATGGTTTATATTGGGGCATGAACACATTTGTTGGCAGTTGTCGTAGGCAAGGTCTGAGGAGAAAATGTGCCTCTTGAAATTTCTGATTTCAAGATTTTTCCAAGTTCCAAATAATTATTTTGTAATTCTTAATGCTCTGAAGTAAAAAAAAAAAAAAAAAGAAAAAGAAAAAAAAGAAAAAAAAAATTCCCCATGAGATTAGAAGTTACCCCAAAGGATTTGTTTTATTCTGTCACGTAGCTTTCTCTTAGCTAGAGATCAGGAAACTGGGACACTAAAAAAGGCTTCCTGAAACAACAACAACAACAACAACAACAACAACAACAAAAAATTAAAGGTTATCAAAAGCCTTTTGAAATGAAACCTACCCTTTCTCTTGGCTCTGGTCTTTCCTGAGAGTACTTTATTTAAGTACTCTCTATTGAAGTACTTTACCTGGCTGAGATTCCTCAGGCACCCAGACCTGGATGTGTTGGCATTTGATGACACTTTGTCTCCTCAATGTTACCTTAGAATCACAGAACGGCTCTGCAGACCCAGCAGCACCCTCAGGAGCCAGGTGTCACCAAACCTAGGGACTCACGCTGTGGCATCTCCTCCTCAGCATCACTGAAGTTGTATAGGATCAGTTAAATTAAAAATTATGAATAAATTGATTAATTAATTAATTTAATCCAGTAGGAGCCCTCCTCACCTTCAGTGCATGCCTTCTTCCTTCTGGGAGGGGGAAGGAGGGGTCAGCCAAGGGTTTGGGTTGGAAGGGACCTTAAGGATCATCCCGTTACCATCCTGTTACATCAGTACCCATCCCCATCTGTGGTGAACTCCCTACAAATACATTTCTAGAGACAGCTTTTGCTTTTACAACCCTGGGACTTTTCCACTCTGCATTCAGATTTGATGCTGACTTAGAGGCACTGATTTTGATTCAGACAAACTCTGTCATCTCAGTGATGAAAGAGACCTATTCCAGTCCCAAACTTTGGTTGGCTGTTTCTTTTCATCTTCATCTTGGAACACAAACTCAGTGAGGAACGACTGAGGGAGCTGGGGTTGTTTAGCCTGGAGAAAAGGAGACTCAGGGGTGACCTTTTCACTCTCTACAACTCCCTGAAAGGTGGCTGTAGTCAGGTGGGGGTCGGTCTCTTTCTCCAGGCAGCATCGACAGAACCAGAGGGCACAGCCTCAAGCTGCACCAAGGGAAATATAGGCTGGATATTAGGAAAAAGTTTTTTACTGAAACAATGATAAAGTTCTGGAGTGGGCTGCCCAGGGAGGTGGTGGAGTCACCATCCCTGGATGTGTTTAAAAAAAGCCTGGATGTGGCACTTGGTGCCATGGTTTAGTTGTGATGTTGGGGCTCGGTTGGACTTAGTGATCTTGAAGGTCTCTTCCCACCCAGTGATTCTGTGAATTCAACATCCCAGATCACTCCTCTGACCCTTCTCCCAGCAGTCCTTGGCTGTTTTGCTCCTTATTCATAGAATCACAGAATACCCTGAGCTGGAAGACACCCATTTAACACAAAAATCATCCAGCCCAGCTGTTTGTGCCAGCCTCTGCCATTTACCAAGGAAATACAGGGCACCCCAGCAAACAGCCCTGAGAGCAGCAGCATCTAAAACCCTGGGTACCTGAGCTGTCAAGGTGAGTCCTTTGGGAACAGAGAAGGACACAGGTATAAATCTGACCTTGGGATGCTTTTGGGTGGCAAGAACAGATGGGAAAGCTCATGGGTAAATCAATTTCTTTTGGTGTGCATCCCTTGCCATGGGCAGGGACATCTTCCCCTATCTCAGGCTGCTCCCAGCCCTGTCCAGCCTGGCCTTGGACACTTCCAGGGATCCAGGGGCAGCCACGGGAACCATCCAAGTGCTGGAGCTCTGGAGTGCTGACTGAACTTGCTGTAAATGAAAGAAAACTTTACACATTTTTTAAATTGCCATCAGTTAAGTTTATTATACTTTTGTAAAATAATATTGGTTTTTATTTACAAGTAGGAACACACTTATTTTTTTTCTTTCTGGAGAGAATGTATTTTCTTCCTTTTGAGTATATGTTATAAATCCCCATAAATACAGCAGCACTCTCCCTTCATACAAGTAATACAATGCAAGACATACAAGTATTGCATGACCCACTCTGCATTGTGGAGGTAATTTCTAGGGTTAGACTAAGCCTGAGTTCAAAGATCTGTGAGAAACTCAGAATTTGAGAAAGATCCTGGGAGGGGACACGACCAGGACAGCTACCCCAAGTTACCCAAAGGGATATTCCACACCATAGGATGGCAGCTAAGATAAAAGCTAAGAAAAGGAGGAAGGGGATGCATTTGTTATTTACAATATTTGCCTTCCAGAGCAACTGCTCTGTGTGCTGAGGTCCTGCTTCCCAGGAAGTGGCCAGACATCACCCAATGATGAGAAGTAGAGAATAAAATTATCTTTTTGTCTCTTTGCTGGTGTACAAACTTTTACTCCTGTTATTGTAAACTGTCTTATCTCAACCCAGGAGTTGTTTCCCATCTTATTTTCTCTCCCCTGTCCGGCTGGGAAAGGGGAGTGATAGAGTGGATCAAGATCCTTCCACCACAAGCCTGGAGAAGAGAAGGCTCTGGAGAGACCTCAGAGCCCCTTCCAGGGCCTAAAGTGGCTCCAGGAGAGCTGGAGAGGGACTGGGGACAAGGAATAGAGGGACAGGACACAGGGAATGGCTTCCCACTGCCACAGGGCAGGGTTGGGTGGGATATTGGGAAGGAATTGTTCCCTGTGAGGGTGGGGGCCCCTGGCACAGGGTGCCCAGAGAAGCTGTGGCTGCCCCTGGATCCCTGGGAGTGTCCAAGGCCAGGCTGGAGATGGAGCTTGGACCAACCAGGGATGGTGGGAAGTGTCCCTGCCCTTTGTAGGGGGGTGGAACTGGATGGTCTCTAAAGGTCCCTTCTAACCCAAACCATTCCATGATTCTCTGAAGTCACTGCACCAATCTCCCACCCCTTGATTCTTACACAGGAGACACAGAAGAAGAGATAAAGTCATGATTTTCCTCTATTAAACACCAGTATTTTTCCTCCCCAGCCACTGCACTGCAGTAGAAATTATCATCTCCTACTTCATGCCTAAATTTTCCAAGCACATCTAACAGAGACCACAGTCTCACATCAACTGTGGTTGCTGCCAGTGGCTGAAATGTCCTTTGCATAACTAATATCTAATGGATTCTCAGTAGGTAAGAAGCCAACTTTAAGAAAATGAGCTGCAAAGTGACATTTTATGAAAGGGACATTTGTGGAGCATTGAGAGGTCAGTGCTATTTGCCCAAAATCCAGCCCTTACTTTGGGCTCCACCACTCACCACTTCCAAACCAAATTAAATTCAGAAAACTTGTTTTCTCACCAGTACATCCCTGTATCCCCCAGAGCTCAGAGTTGCCAAGCAGGTCTGATAGGGCAGCCTGCAGAAATAAACTCATTTCTACTGTAGCCATTTTCCTGCTCCCAGGTAAAATCTGAAAATCTTGGTCATTCATTGTGGAATCAAAAAAAATCACAGAATCACAGAGGAGTTTGTGTGGGAAAGAACCTTTAAATGTCATCTAGTCCAGCACCCTACAACGAGCAGCATCTTCCACAGCACCAGCTTGTTCACAGCCCCATCCAACCTGATCTTGAATGTTTCCAGAACCATTTCTTTTTAAGAAGGGAAGTTCCTATTTTTCTGTTTTTTCTTGCAGAGCACTCACTCCTGGCCACAACATTTTGTGTGCAAGAATGTGTCAGAATCCTAAGTTTTACAGAATAAGTGACTCAGAGCAGTTTTGGTGAGAGTTGTAAAAGCACCAGTAGGATCCTGATTTTTGAGCCCTTTCACCTCACTGTGGTTCAATTTGACTTGTTTGGTTTTTGGTTTTTTTTTTTAAGTAAGTAATGGAAATTCACCCCTTTTCTAATCATATGCAAATTCTGACCACAGTGCAATGAAGTTTCCAGAACTATCCCAGGGAGGGATTTCAGAGAATAAGCACTGCTGAAGATTTCCTCCTCAGAGATGTGGCCTTGTGAAGGTGGGGTGGGGACCACGGGTGGATGACAAAAAACACCATGTCCCATTTGAACCTGAAAAATCCCTCTTAACTGGAGCTGATCCTTCTGTGCTGATGCTCTGGATACAAGGGCAAAGTGAATAGGTGTGTGCCAGGCAGAATGGACCATCCCTGATTCTTTTTCTTCTGGCTGTGCTGAGCCCAGCTGGGCTAGAAAAGGAATTGTGGTCTTTTGTTTCAACCAATGTACAATTCTGAATGATTGTGGCCTTTGAGGGCTTAGAGGGGCTTTTAGAAAAGAGACAGCAACTTTTTTACATGGGCAGATAATGATGGGACAAGGATAAACGATTTTAAACTGGCAGAGGGCAGGTTTAGATGGGATATTGGGAAGAAATTGTTCCTTGTGAGGGTGGGGAGGTTCTGGCACAGGGTGCCCAGAGAAGCTGTGGCTGCCCCTGGATCCCTGGGAGTGCCCAAGGCCAGGTTGGACAGGGCTTGGAGCAACCTGGGATAGTGGAAGGTATCCCTGCCCATGGAACCAAATGATCTTTAAAGATCTTCTCCAACTCAAACCATTCCATGACTCTGTGAATAGTGGGACCAAGACTAGTGGGGTTAGAGCAATGAGCTTCTGGAGAACAGAAAATAAAAGTTATGGCTGATGAGAGGTTGATATTCTGATTGCTCTTCACATTACCTGTGAAAGCCACTCTGTTCTGAGTGGGAAGATTAGGATCGTATAAATATACAAGACTGACACGTGCAACTACAAGCAAACTGTTTTCCCTTTAATCAGTTAAGGAATTGCTAAAAGCTCTTCCATTATAGTAGCTGAATTTCCTCTCTCTTTTTTTCATGCTTTCCTATATATATATATTTTTTTTGTTTTGTTTTGTTTTACTGTGAAGACTGAACAGCTAAAATGAAATGTGCCACCACACTTCCACCACAGAGAAATCCTCTTGCTGCTGCTTACACCTACAGCTTCCAAAGCCTGTAAAAACCTTCCCGCCGTCCCTTCAGAGACTCAGATCTGCTGCCTCCCCTGGTGGTGCCCTGGGCACAGCAGCAGTGAGGGAGATGCCAGATATCACAGGGCTTCTGTGGTACACAACATCTGATGGCTGATAAGCAGTTTTTGTGAGAAACACAGAAGGCAAAGTACCCAAATGTCTCATCATCCCAGCCTGAAGTTGGTTTGCAAAGGATTCAAGCAGGGCTTTACCATATAAAGTTGCATCAGGCAGAGTTAATCAGGTGATGGGGTGAATGCTAATCAGAATGTTAATCAGGGTGATTGCTTGTCTGTCCTATTTTCTTTCTTTTTTTGCAGCAAAGGGAAGATTGGCAGAGGCTTTCTGCATGTTTGTAGGAGACCTTTGCTCCTTCAGGGGAGAATAAATGAGGTTTTAAACTGGATTAAATGGTCTCACACCCTGAGAGAACCTGGGTATAGCTGGTGGAAGAGCAGATAAATGGTAGTGGGTCAAGAGGTGGGTCTTGGTCCTCTCAGGAAATAATTATAAAGAAAGAGGAGAGAACAGTGTTGCTCTTAGGGTGCTCAGTAATCACCAGAGATCCTCCTTGATAATGATGCCCAAAGTATTTTGTGTGGTCAGTGTCTGTTTTTGAAAGACTGGAATAATGAACTGGATTATATTGAGTTTACAGAAGTCTTCCATTTTGAATCTTTTCAATGTAAATATACAGGCATATATATATTTATTTTATGTGGGGAAAACTGGCTTCTGGGATGAATGCAGTGCTTCCTGAAAACTGACAGTTCTGGCAATTAATGCCCAATAAAATTGCACTTAATTTCACACCACAAACACTCTGAAGAATGTTCTGCAGGTGGATTTGATTTGCAACCTTGTTTTTATTTACTGTGAGCAGGGGCTTTGCTCAATGCAGAATTGCTGAAGGCTGTTTCCAAAGGGGTTTGGACTTTAGGTCTCAAGTAGACAGAAATTGGATCAATTTTTGCACTTTCTGAAGACAGAGGAACATTGGTCATTTCTAAGAATTATTTATTTTCTGAATTTAGTAATTTTTGATCCTGGTTATCTCATAATTGTTTGGCTAATAAAATTCAGAGTGTGTTTTTTTCAATTAATCAGTGTAAAAAATCACATTAACAGTGATGAAGGGAAATGAGAGAAGGTGATAGACAATCACTGAGTGTGACATGTGAAAATGCTGCTGTCTACACTCCCTTTCATTCCTGCTGTGCCAGGACTAAATCCTAGGGATGCTCCTGTCTTACAGAGTTTGGCAGAGGAAGGAGTGAGATTGTCCTGCTGTGCTCATGGCATGACAGAGAAAGATGAACTGTGGTAATTTCAGCACTCTGTGCTATTTCTCGCTTTCCAAAACACTTTTGGTGGACCAAAATGGTTCATAAATTCACCAGAAAACATTTTTTTTGTTGTTTTTGTTTTTATAGCATAATTGAACAGGGCAAGAAACTGGAATTTTGGTCCTTCTTGATGCAAGATGGTTCATTCCAGGTCATCATCAAACTCAATTATGAGCTTTGAGTATTCAAAAGACCTTTCCTTTTAAGTGTTGTTGGTGTTTTGTTCCTCATTTATGGCAGTTTAAGAAATATCTGGCTGGAATATCTGGGTTTAATGATTGCTGAAATGCAGGAGGAACAGAAGATGGGGAGGATATCCTTTGCCAAACTACTCTAATGCAAAGGGTGCTTACCAAGAGGGAACATCATGTCAAGAAGGTAATTTTTAATTTCTGTCTTGTCTTGCATATTTTATTTTCCTCATGTTATTGAGCAAATAGACACAGGTACTTTTTCCCCCACTCATATTTTTGACAAGATTTCTCTGGGGTACTTGGCAAGACAGGTGGCTGAAATCACTTTTAGTTTTTAAATTGTGGGACTATTTCCACTTATGTCCTGGCTCTCCAGGGTTTTCCTTTTATTCTGGGGCTTGCTCTGCCCACTGTTGGGACGCTCTGGGGATCCACAGCCCAGTGCTCTGCAGGTGTCCTTTGCATTGATGTGGTGCTGAGCAAACCCAGCTTGTGTGGAGAGGACATGCAGTGAGATGTGAGGTGTTAAAAATCCCCCTTTGACTCATTCCCAGGTAAAAATGAGATCAGTTGACAACAAATGCTTAGGAACCCCCAGGGATTTAGGACTGAAATGGGGGATCTCAGTGGTTAAGATCCATGGACTGATGAATTAATTGTGTATCTGGAGTTAAAGGGAACCTGGGGAATAGAATAATGGACTGGTTTGGATTGGAAGGGACCTTAAAGTCCATCTCATTCCAAGCCCCTGCCATGGGCAGGGACACCTTCCACTATCCCAGATTCTCCAAGCCCATCCAGCTTGGCCTTGGACACTGCCAGGGATCCAGGGGCAGCCACAGCTTCACTGGGCACCCTGTGCCAGGGCCTCCCCACCCTTGGAACAGTTTGTCTTTTGACATGAATTTACTAAACCTTCCAGACCCAGGAGCCTTTTGTGTGTCTGGGTTTTCCAAATGACATTGCTGAGAAAAATGAAGTTATGTTCCATTGCATTTGGGAAGATGCGCATTTCCTGACCTTAACAGAGAACCAAAATGCTTTGGAACAGAGTGATGCCACTCCTCATTCTGCTGCATCCATGCTCTTTCCTCCCCATCCATCCAGCAAAAAATAATGGTTTCATGTATGAGGCACATAAAAAGCTTATTTTGATAGACATTTGTTCATTTATTTATTAACAGCTTTGAAATTTTTTTGGTGGGGTGAAGATGGGGAACAACCAGCTGAGCTGAATGTCTGAACTTAGATCAGAATTCATTGCCTGGCTCAGAGAACAGGTCAGCAAAGACATTTTCAAGTTGTTTGGCTGTTTTTCTTCATTAGCTGCAGTGTGATGTGGGTGGGAAGATTAAGAAGATACCTCTCATGGAGATGTGTGATCTGATGTGTGTTGTCGCTGAGTGGATATGGAATAACTGATGTCAAAAACCTTTGCTGTGCAGATTATGGTTATTTACAGCTCCTTTTTGCATTAAATAAGTAAAAAAGACACTTGGACACAGAGGGTTTTCAAGAATATGTTGCCCAGGTTCTTTATGATTATTTTTAATAATTTAATAATGGATTACTTGAACTGTCAGTCCAAGCAAAAGGCAAGGTGTGGATGCAAGTTTGATAGGGAAAGAGAATAAAGATGGCTGTGGCTCTGCAGATCCATGCTGATTTAGAAATCTGCTGACTGTTTCAGAGCCAACTGCTTTGTATGTGGTATTTTGAGCCTCTGGTAATCATGCAATGGTTTGGGTTGGAAGGGACCTTAAAGCTCATCCCATTCCAACCCTCCTGCTGTGGCAGGGACACCTTCCCCTGGACCAGGCTACTCCAAACGCCATCCAGCCTGGCCTGGAACACTTCCAGGGATGAAGGAACTGCTGGAGCAGCCCTGCTTGCAGTGATGCTTATGAAAACCAAAGGCCTATCCCAAACCTTTCCAGGTGCCCATCCCCTGGTGCACCTCTGGAAAACGCTCGGAGCGGCAGCAGATCCATCCGGCAGGAAGGGCTGGTGGGGCTGAGCTGAGGCACAGGCAGGCAGACCTTTGCTGGCTTGGTGTTTTCCACACTGCTATAGCTGGTTGAAGGGGACCAAACCTCCGAGGAAGACGGGCTTGGTTCCGTTTGACCAGCCAGAGCAGAGCATAGCTCCGGAGCTCAGCGCGCGCTCAGCTCCGCTGCTCCCGACCTGCAACAGGAACAGGACACATGAGACCAGGGACACAGGGACTGACCTCTGCTCACAGGGACAGCAGGGTGCTGCAGCACTTATGGCACCACCTTGGAGACCTCACCACTCTCCACAGAGCCATGGAATGGTTTGTGTTGGGAGGGACCTTAAAGATTGTCTCGTTCCAACTCCCCTGCATGGCGGCACCTTCATAAGGCGCTTTCCTTCCTGTTTCTTTCTCTTTTCCTATTCTCCCTCTCTTTCTTTTTCTTCTTTTTAGTTTTTTAAATAATGAAAACAAGGCAAAGTGGGAGGGAGGAAAGACCCCTCCTTTGTCCATTGAAGGGGAGTCACCTGCCAGTTGTCAGTCAGGCATCACTTTTCAGAGCCACCCTGAGCCCTCCAGCTGTACCTGGAGCCTCAGCAAGGAGACAGCTGCCAGAAACCACGAGCAGCAGGGCCTGGGGCAGCTTCCAAACAGGACAAAAGCAACATTTTTCCTGCCCTGTGCATAGGCCCCTTTCCATGTGCATGTGGTTTTCTGGGGACTTAGAGTCGTTGGATCATTAAGGTCAGAAAAGGCCTCTAAGATCATCAAGTCCAAATGACTTGATACATTTTTCTCTGAAAAACATTTTGATTAGGAGGAGGTTTTCTTTTCTTTTCTTTTCTTTTCTTTTCTTTTCTTTTCTTTTCTTTTCTTTTCTTTTCTTTTCTTTTCTTTTCCTTACTTTTCTTTTTTTTCCCTTTTGTCTTCTCACTGCTCAGTGTTGGGAGGAATATTAATTTAAGTAACCTCTGGATTCCCATGCTTGCTTCATGCTTTGTTAATTGGGGTATTCATTAGCAAGAGAAGCATCAGCAACTTAAATTCAATATTCCCTATGGAAACACCTACCTTACTGCCAAAGAAACACCTCCTGCAAGCTTCCAGTTACAAAATTCACTTCATACTCTGCCCCACCAGCACTAGAATGCTGCAAACTTGACAAAATTTGGGAAGAATTAGAGTTTTTTACCTTCCGTCATGGTCTGGGTGTGGTTACACAAGTAGAGGAGGGAGGAAAGAACAGAGTTAAACCAGTGGCCTTGACCCCCCAGACAGGCTGTAAGTTTCCCTAAACCTTAGCCCTGTGTCTAGGTTATTTCTTCTCCTGTGTCCTTGCCAGTGTGTGTGTGCCTGTAACTCAATCCTGGCCCGTGCTGTGCAGGAAGAGTCACTGCTGATCCCAGGCTCTGGCAGAACAGGCTGGGAACAGCTGCAGAAAGTAAATAAGGGATGGGATTCCACTGCAGGGTTAAAGCCCACATTTATGCAGTCAGTCAAGTCTGGGACAGGCCCAGCTGGCCAGACAGAACTTTGGCTTCGTTTGCCAGCATGTGAGCACCTGGCACCATCCAAGGAGCCACAGGTTGTCTGGGACAGCCACGTGGGATGTGCAGGTGTGGCACAGCACAGAGCTGAAGGAAGCCACTGGAAGCCATTCTTAGGCTGTCTCCAAGGGCACTGGGGGACAATTTTGGCAACTAAATAAAGTCCACAGTGCCACAGACTGCAGAAGGTTTTCATCACCACAGAGGTGAAGACACCACCAGGTGCAGAAAGGAAGAATTGGGATTGAGACATGGGCAATGGGTTGGTCAGCAAAGGGAGGGAGCACAGGTCAGGATTCACACTCCTGCCAAGATCCACACCCCCGCCAGGATTCACACCCCTGCCTGCTCATTCCATCAGGAGCCTTTTTGTCTTGCCTGGTTTTCATGATTAGAACCATGGAATGGTTTGGGTAAGAAGGGACATGAAGGACCATTCAATTCTAATCCCCTGCCATGGGCAGGGACAAATTCCATTATCCAAGGTTGGTCCAAGCCCTGTCCAGCCTGGCCTTGGACACTTCCAGGGATCCAGAGGCAGCCACAGCTTCTCTGGGCACCCTGTGCCAGGGCCTCACCACCCTCCCAGAGAACAATTCCTTCCCAATATCCTACCTAACCCTGCCCTCTGGCAGTGGGAGGCCATTCTCTGTCTCCTGTCCCTCCATCCCTTGTCCCCAGTCCCTCTCCAGCTCTCCTGGAGCCCCTTTAGGCTCTGAAAGGGGCTCTGAGATCTCCCTGGAACCTTCTCCAGGTGAACATTCCCAGCTCTCCCAGCCTGGCTCCAGAGCAGAGGGTCCCCAGCTCTTGGAGCTTCTCTGTGGCCTCCTCTGGACTCTCTCCAGCACCTCCACATCCTTCTGATGCTGAACTCCAGGGCTGGAGGCAGCTCTGCAGGTGGGGTCTCACCTGAGCAGGGCAGAGGGGCAGAATCCCCTCTCTTGGCCTGCTGGCCATTCTTCCTTAGGTGCAGCTCAGAAGAAAAAAAAAGGATAATTTTTCTCTGCTAAATTTCTCTTCTAAATTATCACAACTAGGAGCTGGTTCTGTACAAGAAGGACAGGATGAAATAACTGTTTGACAAGTGCTTTCCTGAATTACATCTAGGAGACCACAGGGCCTAGGTCAGAGGCAGCAGCCCTGGCTTTGATTCAGACTGAAATTTTGCAAAGCATCCTGGTGGCTTAGGAACATAAATGTCACTGGTTTCAGGGTCTATATTGGTACATTTTATAGGGCTGATGTGCAGGCACAGGAACTCAGTGGTTTCTGCTGTGTTTTTCACAGTTGCTGGCACAGTTTTGACCTGTGTCAACTGGGACTGACCCTAACAGCCCCCAAGCTCAGCTTTGCTATTAGAAGTGGTCAAGGGCCATTCCTTGGCCAGTCAGGAATTTGAAGATGATGAAGTTGTGAACATTAATCACTGAAACATACATCTGGTTTTTAAGCTTCTAACTAGATCAGGTTTGTTAAGGGTACTTCTGGGTAGAATTCCTAAAATTTCTCAGGGGATGTGAAGGTCTGAAAACCTTTCAGACTTAGGCCTTAATGATAAGAACAGTTGCTTCAAAAAATTTGCTAAACTCTTTCTTAAAATAAATTAAGACTGACTGAAAACTGCCTTGAGTTTTGAATATTTGGCATGTAGTGGAAGAAAATAATGTATGAGAAATGGTTTGAACTCTTCAGCTCCATGTCACAGGATCTTGAGGATATCCTAGAGACATCCAGGATATCTCCAGGCTGTCCTAGAGGGGTTAAAGGCAACTGGACCACTGTTTGCAAAAAAATACACTGAGCTCATTGCTAGACAATGTTATTAGAATAAAATATCAAACAGTGCTCAGAGGAGGAAGGCACATTTGTGACATGGCAGGACTGTCCTGAGTTGTGAAAATACAGATCTGGGGAAAAATCCCACTGTTTTTGACAAGTCTGTGTGCCTGCTTAGCTCTACAGTGATGTATTAATTAGGATGAGACTTCCTGCAGCCTGTCCAATTTACTGTACTGAGGCAGTGCAATGAATTAACCTTCAACAGTCCACTGCAGCAATCCCTGTGCCTGTGGCACTCATTTCAATCCCATTAAAGAAGATCTTGTTATGAATGACTGGGAGTACAGAGGAGAATTTTCTGATATCTGGATCATACTCAGTTCTGCTCCTACCCAGCGCTTTTTAATTCTTCCTGTGCCACTGAGTCCAAAGCATTTTCCACCATCTGAGAATGGATGGCAACATGAAATAGGGTAGATCTAGATTAGATATTGGGAAGGAATTCTTGGCTGTGAGGGTGGGCAGGCCCTGGCACAGGGTGCCCAGAGAAGCTGCTGCTGCCCTTGGATCCCTGGAAGTGCCCAGGGCCAACCTGGGATAGTGGAAGGTGTTGGAAATTGATGAGCTTCAAGGTCCCCAAACCATTGTATGATTCTATGAATTATTGAAGCTCTCTGGGATGTAGTGATTTTCAGAAAGCCCTTGAAAAGCACTTTCAGTATGGTATGAATATTATTTGGATTAGGTGAAACCCACAGTCTGCTTACCCCATGCTTTTTCCAGTGAAAGATGTACAGAATATATCCTAGTTCTCAAATCTACATGGATTCAGGAATTTGCAGCCTTTTTAGATGTTCAGATCCCTCTGTGCCCTCTGTGGGTGCTGAGGGCATTGTAGAGTGAACACAAACTGCCTGGCTCTGTTTGACAAAGTCAAATTCAAATGAAATGCAGTTAGAGGAAATCTTTGGACTCCTTGCAGCGGCTGGGAGCAGAGGGCACGGCGATGTCTCCCTGAAACCACACACTTCCTTACATTCCATAGCAGCCTAATCCATATGGGCATATAAAGAAGCATGTCATCTCACAAGAGAAGCCTGGCTTGTGCCTTCTGGCCAGCAGGAGAGCTCTCCATCCTCCACTCCTGAAGGGGTAATGCTGCTCCTCAGATGTGTTTCAGAGCCAGCAGTCTGCTTCCTCCTTGGAAAAGCAGTGACAGCACAACCCTTGTAACTTCCCTGGTGCCCTGGAGCACTTGGGGATGTTTTGGAGGGATGTTTTCAGGTGGTTCTGATTTTTTCCAGTGCCTGTGGGTCAGCAAACATTCCTCTGTGTGCCTCTGCACAGTGCTGAAGGCTGGAATCTCATGGAAGTGCATGTTGGAGAAGGTCCTGGACTTTTTTTGACAGCCCTGAAATCCCCAAAAACTGAAGTGTGCTGTAAAAACAAAGTCACATGAGTGAGAGTTGATAGACTGTGTTCCTTCCTTTCCCTTTATCATTATTATTCGTGCTGAGGCAGGACCTGGAGGACCTGCCTGAGCAGAGGAGTTGCTCATACACACTCAGGGATGTGATCCCTGCCCTGGAGAGCTGCTTGGCCAAGCAAACAGTGCCTTCAGAACCAGACAGCAGCTCACCAGAACCTGCCCTGGCTGACCAGAAACAAGTTTTAGTCCAAGGGTCACACACAGAGTGGTTTGGGTCAGAAGGACCTGGAGGGCTCAAAGCAGGAGCAGCTTAGATCAGGTTGCTCATCACCATGTCTAGTTGATCTTGAATCCCCCCAAGGATGGAGTTCCCTCAGTTTTTTGGGGTCTGTTTCCTAGAGTTTGACCAAGCTGATGGCAAAAAACCTGTTTGGTGACATCTAATTGGAATTTCCTGTGTCCCAACTTGTGCAGTGCCCTGGTGCTCCTTTGAGAGGAGCCTATCATGGCACGGAGGGCAGGACATATGGATGGATTTCTGCATTTAATGATAGAAGTGGTCATCAGAGGTGAAAAGCAAAGTATCCTGCTGTCCCCTCCTATGCTAATCCTTGATTTGGGGTTGTTGCACACTCTCATCCTCAGGGATGCTCAAAGGGAGCTTTGGCCATGTTTGGGAAACAACTGGTTGGAATCAATTTGTTCATGGAGCAGATTCACAAATATGATTTATTTCTCAGTGGAAGCTTCTCTGAGGATGGAAAAGGGGAGCGAATATCCACATTTCTAATACACAACCAGTCCACACAAGTATATAGGACAGGAAAAGAAAATAAGCCTTTCTCTCATGTTTTCTCTTCCTAAAGAGCCAAAAGACCAAGGAATGATCTCAAGTGACGAGAAGCACTAAAATCAGCACAGGAATACCCCAAGCTTTGAAGGAAACATAAATCCTCTTTGAAGGCAGGCCCAGCACACACTCCAGAGCACAGAGCAGCACTGCACACCCTCCTCAGAGGCTCCAGCTCTCCCTGGAGCATGGTTCCCCCTCCCCAACTTTGCTGTCACTCCCCAGGCATTTTATTGTGATGGAGAAGTTGGGTCAGAGCTCTCTCCATGCCTGCAGGGCTCTCCATCCTCCCCTGTGGCAGAGGTGTTCCCCTGAATGTTACTACTTCAGGAAATATCAATTTTTCAGCGTCCCCCAGTGTCTGACATTGCTGATTTTTCACATCTCACACACAACCACCTGGGTTTCTCTGTCCCTATAATTTCCCTCTGTCAGCTGTCCAAACCTGTGTCAGTACTTGATAAAAAGAAGTCTGCAAAAGGTTTTAAGGTGAAAATCCATCCCATGGCATTGGTTGTGTTAATACTCAGCTGGGGCAATGGATTTGCAGAGTGAAGAGTGTCAAAATGGCTCAAATTTATTTCCACTTAAAAACTTCATGATTCTGGTATTGTACATGCTGCTCCAAGTAATTTTGCTTGTACAAAAATCCATGTTGACTGCAGTGAAGGGATGAATGGCTTTTGGGGGAAGCTGTTTGTCTTAAAGCCAGATGAAAACTTTTCTTTGTGATTTCTAAGAAATGAATGGCAGGGAATTTCACACAGTCATTGTACCAATAACCTCAGTACCTGATCAAACAAATGAATGCAAATTCTACAGAAAGAGATGAGTCAGTCAGTGACACAGGGAATTATATTGTTTAAACGTTCCCAGACCAGGAGTGGTGTTTGAATTTCCATTATTTAGAGATTTGTACACCAAGCACACCTAAAATATTCCAATTCTTTTTGGGAAAGCAAAATATTCCCATTCTTTTTTTTTTTTTTTCCTAAATGTAAGTCAGATCAATGTTATAGGAGCATTCAACTACATTTTGAGATTAAGAACTCAGTGTAATATTTACTTCCCAGTTAGATGAATGCCTTTGACTCAGAGGAGGTGAGGAAGATGAGTCCTGCTGACATCAGGGTAAAACTTCAAGAGATTTCAGCAGAGCCATGGCACAGGCTGTGAGTTCCCAGACTTTTGAGTGCATAAATCTGTTTATATCAGCTATCAACAAAAATGAATGAAGAGATATTTCTTCTTAGCCTTATTAGCCCTCAGTTTAAATGGTAGTGGTGCTTACTGATAGCATTTTTGTAAATTTCTCATAGGCCTGTATCAAAGTACCATGGAAATTCTGGGGTCAGAGAATGGATTCAGAGTGATTAATGAGGAAACAGACTTAATTACTGGGAAGATCCTTGATCCCAACCATGTAGGCAGGTAAATATTCCTCATTTATGTATGCTTTCTGATCCAATTTGTAGACTGGGACTTTAAAATCTTATTTTGGTATAAATGGGAATTTATTGATAATGTTAAAACCTAATTGGAGCAAGATTTGTATTAAATACATTGATTGGAATCAACTGGGACTGTTGCAGTAAACACTCACTAAGTTGAATTTCCAGACCACACTATTCCAAGGTTTATGAAACCCAAACCAGGCAGAATGAAGAAATGTGGATTAGGAAATTATGGCTAAATAGTTAGAAATTAAAGAGCTGACTGGGACAGATACTTGAGTACAAAAGTTTGGCAGGAATGGCCATAAAAGCCAGGAAGGAAAAGAAGGAAGTCAATAGAATATAAATGCATCCATTTACAGCCAGCATCTCTCTTTTTGCCCACCCTGGAATATTATATTCCTTGTGAGCAGCAGATATGCAAACTAAGAGCCAACAGTCCATGGCCTTTGGAGCCACTTGGAGTAACCCAATCATCTGAGGCAGATCCAGAGCCACATCTGTCCCTGCCTGGTGTGAGGAAAAGGAGGAGGGAAGAATGGGGCAGCTGTCCTCCAAGGGTCCCTGTGGCTGGCAGGGTTTGTCACCAGGGCGAGAGGGGAGGTGATACTCCCAAAATGGGCGTTCTGATACCCCTGGCATGTGGGCAGTCACTCGTCTGGGCTCTGTGTCAAGTCTCTTTTTCCAGCCTGGATTGCAGGATGAATGCTTTCCAGGGAGCAGTTGTTACTGGGAGGAGGGAGCCTGCTCAGCCTTGGCTTTTCCTGTCTACACCCACATGCACAGAGAGGCACATGGATGTGACAGCAGTGCAAAGAAGGGCAGGGATAAATAGGAGTGATCCCATTAATTTAAGGTAAATTTCTAATGCTCTGAGCTTCTCCAAAGGAAATATTTGAGCCCAAACCTTTGCATTTTTTGAATTAACCACCTCATTTTCCCCCTGTCTGCACCAAAAGGCACCTCACATGAGGCAAAAACTCGTGCAGAGACTTTTCTTGGCTCTTTTGCAACTTTTCTGTGGGCAAGTCAGTCAGGTCAACGTTTTAGCCCAGTGAGGCAAATTAGTTATCTCAGGGGAGATTTTTGAAGCAGAGTTTCATCTTAACCTGATCTTAACCACAGCCTCCAGGAAGCTTAAAACTCAAAAAAATCAAGTTTGCTTCTGTCTGCAAAATATTGCCTATATCTAACCAGAGACTTTATTTAGGCCCTTGGGTTTTGGAGAAGTTTCAAGAGCCTTTTTAGCCTTTTTTTTTTAAACTCTATTGGGGTTTAATGGTAGCGTCTCAAAGTGTATTGAGTTTCTCCATAAACTGGGGTGCTCAGCTCTCTGCCTCAGTGGGAATAAGGCCTCAGTGAGCACCTCTGAAATATCACCCAGTCCCAGTGTGCTGACATTCAATTTCTGAAAAAAGGGAGGCACAAAGGAGAAAATAAGTGAGTTGCCCAGGGCTATTTAGGAAGGCTGTGTCAGAATCACCAGCAGTCCTTTGTAAGGTGCCTGTACACCCTGCTCATCTCCTTGTTAAAATTTTTATTTCACTATAAAAAGATACTCATATTGTAATTCTCTAAATTATATTTTCTCTTGTATCTGGTGATTTTAAACTGAGATCTTCAGGCTGATTTTATGTTTTACTTGAGCAGTCTGATTCTTTGCACCAAAGAAGAGTAACTGCCCTTGAGCTAAGGCCATCAACATCCCCAGATTTGGGGTGGGGAAACTGAGGCACAGAGGTGCAATAATTTGCCTGGAACAAACTGGAGTGCCTGTAGAAATGCCCATAAATATTCAGCATGGTCTCCCTTGCTCCTTAGTTTTTCTTTTTGCCCCATATCTTGAATGTAAATTAATTTAACAGTGCAATTTATGGTAACTGTCCTTCAAGACGCCTAGTAGGATTTTTGCCACTGGTTTGAAAAAGAGGGAAATCTTTTTACTGCACCTAAGACTGTTCATCTGCGGATTTTTGGTACTCCTCATGTCACAAGGCCTTCTTCAGGTTGGAGTTCCTGGAGGGCAGGAGGCCTCTTGTACAGCCTTGGGAAAGAGCACAGTGCCCTTTTCCTCTATTTTTTTAAAATTTATTTATTTATTTTTATTTTTTGTTTTGGTTTTTTTGTGGTTTTTGTCTGGTTTTTTTTTTGTTTGTTTGTTTTGTTTGGTTGGGTTTTTTTTTTGTTTGTTTGTTCCTCTACTTGTGATCCAAGAAGGAAAATGAGGGAATGAGCTGAGACAAGAGGAGGATAAACCCACACTGGGCTTTGACAGCTTCACTCATTCATTCCCAGTTAAATTAAGCAGTAATTTTAATAGGCTGGAAAAACTGGGAGCAGCCATCCATGGGGAGCAAGGACCCAGGAATGTGTCCAGAGGGAGCTGCCCCTCTCTGTTGGCTCAGAAGGAGCCAGGGGTGACTGTGCTCATCATTTAAACTCCTCTCTGAAGGGTCTGAGGGCAAAAGGGATGGATTTGGACCTGTGGATGCCTTTACTCCTGGTTTTCCTTGGTGAAATGGGGAAACCACCTCATTGCCCAGTAGTGATTCTGGAGCATTAAATAAACCAAAAAATAGTGTTGGGAAATGTAATTTAACAGCTGGACATGGTGACAGGAAGACACTGTGGGAACCTGCTGGTCACCACTTATTTCAAGGTGAGAATTAAAATCAGATCACTTCCCCTGGAAGGTGTTCATCACCTGGGCACCCTCTGCTGTCAAAGGAGGCTCCTTGGGAGCAATCTGAGATTGCAGATCTTCCCAGGGATGAAATTGTCTCCCCCATGCCACAGCCCCTCCCCAGCAGTCCCTGCACCCCCATGGTCCATGAAGGGCTGACCTGTGAGAGGAGAGACCTGGCCAAAGGGCTCCAAACACCAACCCTGCTGTGCTTGAGAACAAAAAGAACAAAACCCCAGCTCTGAAGATGCTGCTGAAAACCAAACACATCCCTGGGGGTGGTCTGTGCACAGCTAAGAGCCTGAGCACACCCACTTTGAAAGGATGCTCCAGTGCCAGAGATGACATCCAGGCAGAGGGGGCAGATCCCTGGGAATTTGCTAATGAGCCTGGGGCCCTGTTTGAACCATGAGGACACCACATCACCTCCTCTCCTATTTCCATCCATGGCACCTGCCCAGAGCTCCTTAGGATGTTTTCCACAGCCCTGGATGGGAGGCACTGGCTGCTGCCTGTGCATTCCATAAATCTCACACACAGGAGGTATCACATGAGAGAAAAAGGAAATTACAGAATTTACCTTCAGCAAAGGAGCAGTCGGTCCCTTCATCCTCCTCTCCTGGGTCCTTTGTGGCTTTGTGGCACCCCAGGGCTGTTATCTGGGCTGGCATCTCCAGCAAGGGGTGGGGTTCATCCTTGTCAAGGTTTCCCCAAGGAAGCAGGAGCTGGGCTGGTCAGAAATGCTCTCCAGCAAGCAGCCTATGCATGGGGCTGCCCAAAAATCTCTTGAAGCAGCTGATCCTACTGACCTCTGTGTGTGTGAGTGTGTCTGGGGATTTGGGCATTTCCCCCTCTCCCACACTCCTCTACACCACTGCCTCCTTTTTTCCCTCTTTTCCCCAGTAATAACCATATTAAATTCCCCTTCCTTCCCTCAGTTTTCTACCACCTGAGCTCATTTCTTCCTACCTCGCTCCAGCATCCTCTCAACTCCCTTATCAAGGTTTTCCTGTCCCATCCTGCTCAGGGCAGAGCATCCTGCAGCCCTCCTGGCCCGTCCCTGCCGCTGTCCCCGAGGATGCTGCTGCCATCCCTGCCCGGTCCCTGCCCTGCCCGGCTGTCCCCGGCCCTTTTGTATCGCCCAGCCCCGGGGCCAGCCCGCCCCACGGCCCCGTCCCGGCACCTGCCCGTGTCCTTTAGAGCCCTCAGTGTCCCTCCTGTCCCCCTCAATCACCCTCTGACAGCGCCACCGCTCCAGCTGTCCCGTGCCCGCACGCTTTTATCCCTTTTTCCGATGCTGTAACTCAGTCCTGCCAGGGGAAGAAAAAAAAAAAAAAAAAATCCCACCAAAGATTTCCAGAATAAAGCCACTTACTACAGGTACAATGGTGTGAAAAATGTGTATTTTATGATTGGCTTTTCACAAATGTTAAAATGAAGATTATATGTGTTGTGTTAGAAAGTGATGCTGTATTAATTTTCTTAAGTAATGCGTTAAATACAGTTTTAGGTTCTAGTAAAATGTTAAAATAGAAACTATGCTATGTAGGATACTTGTTTTAAAGAAGGGTCTTGCAGTGAGATAGCAGCCACAGGACACCTGAATCTTTCAGAGAAAGAGAATTTGTTGCTCCATTTTCAGAAGAAACAAACTTCTTCCCACCTCGCTCAGCCATGAAGATGCTGTCAGGATTCAGAGGAAGAAGCTGACACTGACCAGACAGAATCCAGTGTTTGAATGGAATTTATGCATCATGCATGAGGTGTATGAATATGCAACAGGCTGTTGTTTTTAAGGGTTAATCCTCTGTCAATGTGTGTCCTTTTTTGGGCTTATTTTGCCCAGAAAAGGTACCCAGACTATCTGTAACTCTTTGTTTTTATTGTCTCATATTGTCCTAATCCAAATTGTCCAAATTATTATTACTCTAATTCTATTGCTATTTTTATAACCATTTTATTACTGCTAAACTTTTAAAATTTTAAAAACAAGTGATTGGCGTTTTTCACAAGTGGTTTTATCTCTTGATGGCCAGAGGAGGAGGAGGGAGCTGGGTTTGGAGCTGATCCAAAATCCTGATGGGTTCTTTGCTAAGAAGTGGTCAGAGGAGCTGGGCTTTGGTGAGTGCTGGGGTCAGACAGCAGGAGTGGAGTCCAAGCAGTTCTATGAGCCACAATCAGTCCAGCCAGGATCCTCCCAAACCTGGTGCTGTTAAAACTGTGCCTTTTCCCCTCTTCTCCATCAGATATTTTTAAAAAATAGTGACCCCTGGGAGACTGGAAATGAATCCATTGGTGTGGGTAAAAGTTTTCAGAGAATTTTTGGCTGGCAAATGATATCACAGAATCATGGAGTGCTAGAATAGTCTGGGTTGAAATGGACCTTAAAGATCATCTTGTTCCACCCACCTTCCACTAGACCAGGGTAATCTAAACCCCATCCAACCTGGCTTTGAACACTTGCCCTTTTTGTCCCCTTATGTTGGAATTTGAAAACATCTTCAGCTTTCTCAGAGTAAAAGAAGCAAATTTCCAATAAATCTGTCATTCTGTTCCTTACCAGATTCCTATAGCATATAATCCAAAATGCCCTCTAAAATTTTCCACCATTTCCCCTCCATCTTCTGTCAAAATCTCAGTGCTGAGTGTAATCTTGCTTCATAGGGCAGAAATACTTTTGAAACATTCTCAGCATTTTTTTGGAAGGGAAATATTTTTGTGTTAAAATCAGAGTGACCATACAACCCTGCAATCACTTCCAGAGGTTTGAATGCTCACCTAAAAAGAATTATTAGGATGGGGACAAAAGGCAGGGAGCAGGATCTGTGGTGAAAGTTGGGGTGTAATGGGATTATTTGAGAGAGCAATGACCAAAAGTAAATGAAACAGGCCCAGGCACTGCTGCTGGGTGCAGGAACTCCGCCATCCTCAGTGCAGGAACACCCTCAGCATGGCTTTGGCTGAGATGATTTCTCTCTCCCATCCTCTTTAAAGACAGTTCAGGAGTTTGCATAGGATAAGGCTCATCCCAACAGGAAGCTGCATGCAGCAATCCTGTTTTGTAGGTTGAAATACTTCAATAATACCAGTGTGGGCCGTCTGGCTTCACTGCCAGCTGTGCCAGTCATATTGAATTTACTATTTCAGATGCAGGGGAAAGTGTGATTAAAAAAAAACCAACAACTTGCTGTGCCATAAACTTCTTCCAAGAATTTGGGCATACCATCCCACGCCTCAGTTTCCCAACCATAAACAACATTTTGAGAGCGTTGCCCTCTCCCAGGGTGGGATGAGGACCCAAGAGACCCTCTGGGCACTCAGGTATCCCATTCATTCTGGGCTGTGAGGGTGGTCAGGTCCTGGCACAGGTTTCCCAGAGAGGCTGTGGCTGCTCCATCCCTGGAAGTGTCCCAGGCAAACTGAGGCTGACAGAGGGCTTTGGTGTCACTGGAATGTGCTGGTGCTTGCAGGCAGTGCCAGGTTTCACAGGGATGTGGGGATGGCAGCTGGGAACAAACTGGGCATGTGGAAGCTGTAAAAAATGGACCTTTTCTATTTGGAGCTACTGATACACCTTGTAAGGATAATGAGAGCAGCATTTGGCTCAGGGACCTCACATGATCCCATGCAATCATGGGATGAACTCTGTATTTCCTATAAGATATTGCCCCATTCCTTAAGGAAAGAAAGAAGGTTGTGCCTCAAAAACCACAACCTTGGCCTGTGGATCACATTTGTGAGCTGAAAATTTCAGTACAGAATGGATAGTCCTTTATTTTATTTTATTTTATTTTATTTTATTTTATTTTATTTTATTAACTCTACTTGTCTGAAAAATAGCAACAACAAAAAAGTTGAATGTGCTGAATTAATATTTTCTTTTAATCTCAGTTAATAACCTGTAGGGCGTAAACTGCATAAACTACACAAACTACATTTGCTTTGTTTTTAGTTTATTTTTATTCATTACTTTCGATTTCATTGGGATGTAGATTAACCCAGCCCTGTGCAGAGCTCCATGCTGATTGTCATCCATAAAATTGTGGATATGCTGGATGACTATAAACTCACTATAGGAAGGAATTTCTGTAGTCTATCTACTTTGGGTATTTCATTGCCCAGAGAAGCTGTGGCTGCCCCTGGATCCCTAGAATTGTCCAAGGCCAGGCTGGACAGGCTTTGGAGCAACCTGGGATAGTGGAAGATGTCCCTGACCATGGCAGGGGTGGAATGAGTTCAGTTTTGTCACCATTGGTGTAAAGTCCCTGTTAGAGTAAGGTAGAGATGAATTATATTCAGACACTTAAATTTCATCTTTTCCAGATTATTCAATTCAAGTAAGAAGATTGATTTTTATTTCTATACATTCCCCAGAGGGACACGAAGAGGATGGAGGCAAACAGATCCTCTGCCCCTCTGGCTGTGCCTTCATTCCCAGTGCCTGGGTTAAAGTGGCCAGGAACAAGGCAAGTGGTGGTGCCTCACACCTGCTTGCATATTTGTGGGGGTGGAAAAGAGCAGATGTCCAGAGCTGCCAATTCTGGGAGTCCTGCAGGAATGTGGGGCCTGTGACAGCTGATTGAGCTGGAGGGGCTTTGGATGGGGCTGGGAGGGGGTTTTGGTGCCTGCTCATGGCCTGGCAGAGCTGGTGATGGGGAAGGGAGGTGGAAAGTTGGTGTAGACTCTGGAATGAAAAGGTTGCTTGAACCTGGAATATTTATGTCCTGGAAGTGGAAATTCATTGCTCTTCCCTTGGGAGACACACAGTCTTGAAGTCTGTGCTGGATTTTGGGTGTATTTTCTGGGTTAGGTGATGGGAAGGGCAGGTTGTCAACCTCTTCAGCCTTGGGCTGAGACAGAGAAAGCCAACAGCTACCATCAGTCCAATCCCTTGGAGTTTCATTCCAACCATAACTGGGGGACAGCAAGGGTGAGAGGACAAAACCAGCTCAAGAAAAAGAGTGAGAATTAGCCTGGTTTTCACCCAATATTCAACAAATCTTGTAAAAAAGGTCCCCTGAGCCTTCTCATTCTCTGAAATGGCCATTGTTTAGTTTATTTTATATTGAATTTGTTTTTTTATATATTGAATTTATTTATTTATCACCTTTGCACATTCATTGTCTGAGGGTCCAACATGTCACTGATTTCACATTACTCCTGCAGTTATCATTACTGATCGATGACAAGTGAATTTCCCAGAGCCCACCAAGCATGGAACAGAGCTGGCAAGTGAACCTCTCTTCCAGGTATTCCATCTTTTAAGGACACCCAGTCTCAGCTACGGAGTTCCAGCTCGTGGCTATCCTAATTTACTGGTGTTAGAATAGGAACAGAATTCCTGCCTTTTCCTCTGTACAGGGGTGTATTTCCATGGCAGGGGGATTGGAAGTAGATGAACTTTAAGGTCACTTCCAGCTTCAACCATTCTGTGATTCTTTGACAGTTCCATCTGCCTTCAAGGCAGAAGAAAAGTTCCTGAAGAAGGATTGGTGAGTTCTGATATGTATTTAGACAGGATGAAAAAAAAGGGATGCCTTAGGATAGAGTTTCAATCTCATCCCAGTGGTGTTTTCACAATTAAGCAGCTTAAGAAAGATCTCATCAAGGTCCAATTCCATGTCAGACTTTTGGAAAACAGCCTGCAGATATCCGCACACTGGATGCATCACTGGGTGCAGATTTGTCTTTATGCAGTCAGGATATGAAACTTATTGTCCCTGGCTGCCAGAGGATGGAAAAAATCCTTCCTGCAGTTTCCAGGTAACTTCAAGGCTTCATCCAGCCCTGATGAGAAGAGTTTCTTCACCATTTTCCTGTCCTCCCTCCCCATCCTTGCAGCTACAAAAAACCAAGAGTTCCTCAGGATGCCCTTGGGGTCACAGCAGAGCTGAGCAGACCCTGAACCCAAAATCCCATCCTGCAGCCCCCCAGGGCAGGCAATTACCCAATTAACACCTTGCAGTGAGAACCCTTGAGTGCGAACTGAGCTGGATTCATGGATGGGGGGGGTTCAAATGAGGGCAGTGCCAAACTTTGTGTGACTTAAATAAATGGAGTCCCCACTGCCAGGTCAGTGATTTGGAGCCCTTTCAGATGCCCTTTGCTGTCCCTCCACCCAGGAGCTGCAGGCATCCTCTCTAGTGCCCAGCTGTTGCCCTTGAGGTTTACACAGCTGCCGTGGGGAATGGGGGGCTGGGGGTGGGAGGTGCAGCCTCCCCAGTGCCTCAGAGCCACAGCAGGGTCAGAGGTGGCCACGTTTGGGCTCAAAGAGGAACAGGTGGGCACAGGGCTGGCATTTGGAACACTGGCACTTTTATTTTTAATGGCCCTCCCTCCCCCCTGCACACACGGTGCTGGAAATGGCTATGAAATGCATCTGGCTGGGCTGAACAGGCATCCTGCCCTTAAATAAGGGAATAATCTTGGGTTTGGGGGTTGAATAGTCATTCAACTCACATTTTAATGCATGCAAACCCGTTCTGAATTAAAGCATTAATTTAGACTTAAAATGTATTGAGCAGGTTCTGATCAAGGCTTCCTTCCTCATCCCACCCATGGGATCTTTTTCTCTCTGCTTCTGTTTTTCTCTTCATTGCTGGGTTGATGGGTCTGTGCAGCAGCAGGCACAAGGATATCTCAATTAGAGATGTAATAATTACCAATTATTCAGATCACTGTCAGTACTGAAAATGTGGGGTGGAAAAATCTTGCTGTGGTTCAACCCAAGTGGTTTTTTGAGGCTGGGTGGAAAGTGACTTCTTGCTGGATTCAGGCAATGAAGGTAGGCAGAAAAAGAGAAGGAAGTGTGAAAGAAGTTGTTTTGAGTGAGAAAATAAATTAATACTCAGAGCACTAATAATGAATAGAAGATGTGCTGAGCAGTGATCAACCTATCTGGGGCTCCCAACAACCCTGAAACATCCCTTACACTTCCACTGAGAAGAAAAGTGATAGAAACTCACCTTATTTATGTGAACCTGGTACTGCCTGTGGCAAGGAGTTGGGAACTAGGTGATTTTTCAGGTCCCTTCCAACCCAAAGCATTCTGTGATTCTCTGATTGCTTTCTCCTGGAGTGACAGGTTTGGTGTTCATCCACCTGCCTTCCATGAGTTTCTGTGATTCCTCTGATTGCTTTCTCCTGGAGTGACAAGTTTGCTGTTCATCCATCTGACTTCAATGAATTTTTGGTTTTTACTCCTGAGAGGATAATATCCCTGGGATGTGACTCCCTGAGCAGTGAGTCCACCTTGGCAGGGTCCACCTGGGAGTCTGCTGTGTGTGACACCAGACTATCAGAGTTTGGGCAGAGAGAGGCTCTGATTCAGCCCTCTGTGTGATGGCAGGCTGTGGAGCTGCACACCAGGCCAATGAGACCAAATCCCACCCTAGGGATTTGACAATGGAAAAAGATCTCATATCCAGTGTCTGGCTTTACACAGCTGGGATCATTGTAAGTTGTTCTTTTGCACTTTTTTCTTTCCCTTTTTTTTTTTTTTTAACTTTTTTAAAATCAGGGCTGTGGCACATCTTACATAGAAGCCAATTGGTTAAAAAAAGAATAAAAAATAAAAAAGAAAAGTGTCATTTGAGTCCAGCCCTGAGGAATACAGTGGCAAGCCATCCCCTCAGCTGGAGGTGAAGCAAAGCCCAGGAGCAGCCTGCTGCAGGGTCTTTCCTTTCATGTGATTAATACACACAAATCCCCCCTCCCTGGGGGCTGGGGGATCACTGACAGCGGGGACAGGCTGTGAGAAAGGGGTGAGGGCAGCCAAACTGTGCTCTCCTTTCATTCACCAGGGTCAGCTGTCCCACCTGTTCCTCCTGCTTAGACATGGGGAGCAGGGATGGATGGAGGGGATGGGGCAGTGGCAGCATTCACAGTGAAAACTCCTCAAGGGAAGGAATTCCTTTTTTAAAGGAGAAGAAAGAAAGTGGGATTTTGCTACAGAGGTGGAAGGAGAGAGGCTGCAGGGCACAGCAGGGCTGGCATTTGCCTGAATCACTTCTCTGAGAACTGGGGAGCAGGCCAAGAACAAGTTTCCTAATGAAAGACTAATGATGGATGAAGCTCAGTAGGTGCTGGGTTGCAGTTTGATCCTGAAACCCAATCCTCCACCAGCTGTTTGTTTAAGCAAATGCTGAGGTTCACTCCACAGCAGTGCCTGCCCAGGCTTCCCTGAGAGATTTCTCCTGCCCAAATGACACCTCTTGGTTTTATCCTTCCCTCCAGGGTCCAACCTGTGCAGGTTTCCTTTGGGATTTTATCACCTACCTTGCAAAACCTGCAGCAGGCATCTTTTCCCACAGGCACTTGGGATTTTGTCCCTTTGCCCCTGCTTAAACTGGAAGCTGCTTTAGGGTTGGACACTCCCTGGTGCTGTGTGGCTCCAGAGTGCTCAGCACAGCAGAGCTGGAGCCTTTTTTGGGTGACCAAAAGCCCTGTAACACTGGAGGAGTGATGGTCCATCACACCAATGGGAAATGTGGATGTGTCTGTGAGCAGCCCAGCAGAGGAAAGAAGAACTCAACACCAGGAAGTTTTTCACTGTGCAGAAGCAGCTAGTGCTTTACTTGAAGTTGTTTTTATTTCCCCTTTGTGACTGTGTTTTCCCCTTAGGAGGATTTTTGTACCTGGCAGGTGCTGGGGGTGCTTAGTCTGGAGAAAAGGTGGCTCAGGGGGACCTTATTGCTCCCTACACCTGTAAGGAGGGTGTAGCCAGTTTGGGTTTGCTCTTTTCTCCCAGGTATCAAGTGATAGGACAAGAAGAAATGATCTTAACTGGTGACAGGTTGGATATCAGGGAAAATTTCTTCACTGAAAATGTGGCTGCCCAGGGAAGTGGTGGAATCACCATTCCTGGAAGTATCCAAAAAATGAATAAATGTGGCACTTTGTGGCATGGCTGAATCATGGGCATGGGAATATTTCATCAAAGGTTGGACTTGATGATCTTGGATGTCTTTTCCAATCTTAATGATCCTATGATGGGTCTGGGAGTCGGCCTTGGCCTTGGTTTTCCCTGGCAATCCCCTGTGCTCTGCAGACCCCAAGGGAGCAGGGGAGCCTCCTCTGTGTGGCTGGGAGGAGGCCAAACCTGAAAAGACAAATCCCCTGCAAGATGCTGGTTTCTCCTGGCCTAGATGCCTTGTGCATCCCTGTCACAGACATATTTTCTGAAAAATGCTTTTGCTAGGATTTTTTCTCCTGAGAAGCTGACAAGCCTCAGAGGAAAAGAAAAACAATAATTATCTGCTGCTGTGGAATGCAACAGGTGCATCTTTGATTGGTCCATGTGAGTTGTTTCTACTTGATGACCAATCACAGGTCCAGCTGTGTTGGGACTCTGGACAGTCACAAGATTTTACTATCATTCCATTCCTTTCTTTGCTAGCCTTCTGATGAAATCCTTTCTCTTTTTTTAGTATAGGTTTAGTATATAATTTTGTTTTAATATAATATATATCATAAAATAATGTCTTAAAAATAAAATAATACAAAATTAATATAACATAAAATTACATATTATATTATATTATATTATATACAAATATATATAATATAAAATATAAAATAATAAATCAGCCTTCTGAAACATGGAGTCATGATTCTCATCTCTCCCCTCATCCTGGGACCCCTGCAAACACCACCACACATCCCCAGGGTCCAGCATCTGCCAGGGACAGGGGCTGGGGGGACCCCACATCCCCTCTGTGACCCACAGGAGATGTGAGCACAAACACACCCAACCTTGAAACCAAAGAAGCCTCAAACCTGTCATTAAAGCAGCTGCATCGGCAATAAATTTAGAATTTAAAGAAGTTCAGTGCCTGTTTAAAATGCAGCAAGAGTAGCTATGGGAACAAGCTCAATAGAGTTTTTATCCTGCTGAAAAGTGACCCTGTAAAGATGTGGAAGGCTCCTGGAAGCACCAGCATTTTTCCTTTCAAAGGAAAGAGTTGAATCTCTTAAAAATCAGGTAGAAAAGTGAGCCAGGTAAGTCAGGCAGTTCATTTACAGGCTGCAAATGTAAGTAGAAGTAGTGGTAATAAAATGTTTTAAAATCTCAAAATCCTAATAATGTGAATATTAAAAATATTCACATTAAGAATCCTTAATGTGACTATTATGATTTCCAAGGAAGAAAATGCTTTTCTTTTCCTTTGTAAAGGAACAGTAGGGGTGAAGAAGCCTGAATGCTGTTCCTACCAGGAGACATTTTCAATTCCCCATCCCTGGAAGTGTTCAGGGTCAGGCTGGATAGGGCTTAGAAATAGTGGAAGGTGTCCCTGCCCATGGTAGGGGGCTGGATTTAGGTTATCTTTAGGATCCCTTTCAACCCAAATCATTCTGTGATTCTAGGATTCTTGGCCAGGAGCTTTTTCTTCTGATTTGGGATTGATCAGGAACAAACTGTATTGGCTTTCCAGTACTCAGATCCCTGTT
The DNA here is from genome assembly GCF_023055355.1 of Agelaius tricolor. Taxonomy (NCBI): domain Eukaryota; kingdom Metazoa; phylum Chordata; class Aves; order Passeriformes; family Icteridae; genus Agelaius; species Agelaius tricolor. The sequence continues at coordinate 111,649,009 of NW_027269261.1, read as the reverse complement.
TAGCACCACTGCCCAGCCTCAGCTCACCTCCCCATGGACAGTAGCCTCACCCAGCTGGATTCTGAGGGCCAGCAGGAGGAAGACTGGGATTCAAAGGGAAACTTGATCAGAGAAGGTTTTCCAAATCCCCTAGTTTCCTTTGGAAATCCCAGCTCAGCACCCTGCCTGCCGATGTCTAACAAGCCTCTCAAGAAAAAAAAAAAAAAAGACATCAAACCCCAGGATTTATTATTAATCAGCCCAGCTTCTTAACACCTTCTCTGTGACCTTGGTTGCTAGGAAGTTGGTGTCAATACAGGAAAAGTGAAGTATTAATAGAAAGAAAGAGCAGCTGTAAGACCTCAGCAAAGAGCAGCATGGCCAGTGGAAGTCTTCCAGGCCACTGGTAACTCAACCTTCCAGGAGAGGAGTAATGATTTCACACTGAAAGATGGTAGATTTGGATTATATATGAGGAGGGAATTCTTCACTGTGAGGGTGGGCAGGCCCTGGCACAGGGTGCCCAGAGAAGCTGTGGCTGCCCCTGGATCCCTGGAAGTGTCCAAGCCCAGGCTGGATGGGGTTTGGAGCAACTTGGGATAGTGGAAGGTGTCCCTGCCCATGGCAAGTGGTGGAATGAGATGAGCTTTAAGGTCCCTTCCAACCTGAACCATTCTGTGATCCTATGATAATGCCAAGTTGGAAAGCAGAGATCTCTCCCCGTGTCTGGAAAGTAGGGATCACAGCCCTGGGTCTGGACACTGTCACTTAGCTCCAGCAGTTTCAAGCTGTTTTTCTTTACTGTGTGTCCAGCATGGCAGACCCTGCATTGGAGGGGAAGCTGCTTATCCAAAGATAAATCCAGAGAAACACAATGCTTCTGGCCACCAAGTGCCATCAGTCCCCTAGAAACCTGATCTAGGGGGTGACACCCCTGCCCAGGACAGGGGCTGGTATAGATGAGCTTCTTGGTCCCTTCCAACCCAAACCATTCTGTGGTTTTATGATTCTATAATTTCATGCTCCAAGAATGAGCTCCATTAATCTGGCTTTCTCCTGGGATCCATTTTTCTCTCTTTACAGGGGTAGGTGCAGGAATTGTGCATTCTCACCTCATTTCCTATGGTGCCAAGGCCTGACTTTGGCAAGCAGGAGGCGGAGAAGGCCGCTGCCCTTGCTGAGGGGTGGTGGATACATCAGCAGGGCTGGGAGGGAGGAGGGGATTGCAGTAGTTGCAGACAGAATTGTTAAACCTCTCCTTATCCCACATTACCCTCCCCTCAGCTGTCCCTCTGGGAGGTGCCATGTGGTGTCCAACAACTGCCACGCTCCTGTCGCGAGGTGGCCGCTGTGGGACGGAGGAGGGAGCATGAGGGGACCCCTCATCTGGCTCCTGCAAGGCTCCTCCATCCCAGAAATGCTCCAAGTCCTGGAGAAACGGAGTCTTTCCATGCTGCTGCCTCTGAAAAAGGCCCCGTGGGCAGTTCATCCCTGCCTTACACACCACTGTTTAGCCCAAATCACGCTCCGGTGAGTGCAAGGGTTGGGAATAAATCCCACATCTCCTCTTCCTGTGCCGCCTGCTTGAACCTGGGCTTTTCCTCAAGCACAGGGAATTAACACAAAACACTCCTGGACCTGTGTCAGGCAGAGCAGCGGCAGCCAGGCCACTCCTGGGTTGTATTTCAAGTGTCAGACAGGCCTTTGATGGCTCCATGCTTCCATCTAGTGACAAAAAGCCACTGCTCGCCCCTCCTGCTTGGCTCTGCCTCCTTTCCCGTTCACTGCAGGAATCACTCAGATTCTGGATGCTGAGCCTGTCCAGAGGGCTGTTTCAATTTATTTAAATCTAAACCTCTAAACGAGTAACTCCAAACAAACAAAACCAGGGGTGAAGTTTTTGAGCAGAACTGTTCTTTGGCAGGAAAAAAAGGGGCTTGCATGTATATACAAATGTGCACTTGCTCATCAAAAGGTGCTGGTTTCCTCTTTAGTGGACATCTTTAATTAGATGTCCCTAAAAATGGGCATCAGCCTGTGGTGACAAAGTATTTACATACCCTATAGCAAGGCTCTTCTGTGCCTTGGCCATTCCTCTCCTGATCTGAATTCTAGGCCTGAGTTTCTGGTTATTAAGGACGATGTTTTTTATAGAATTGTGGAATACAGAAGGGTTTGGGATGGAAGAGACTTTAAAGCTCATCCAGTTCCACCCCCTGCCATGGGCAGGGGCACCTTCCACTATCCCAGGTTCTCCCAGCCCTGTCCAACCTGGCCTTGGACACTTCCAGGGATCCAGGGACAGCCACAGCTTCTCTGGGCACCCTGTGCCAGGGCCTCCCCACCCTCACAGAGAAATCTTTTTCCTAATATCCCATCTAGCCCTGCCCTCTGTCATTTTAAACCCTTCCCCCATGTCCTGTCCCTCCAGGCCCTTGCAAATTGTTTCTGTCCATCTTTTTTGTAGGCTCCCTGCAGGTACTGGATGAGTGCAATTGGTCACCCCCAAACCTTCTCTTTTTGAAGCTGAATTCTCCCAGTTGTCTCATCCTCTCATCCTTTTTTTTGCAGGAGAGTTGTTCCATCCCTTCAATTATCTTTGTGGCTTCCTCCAGACTTGCCCTTTCCTTCTTTTCACATTTCAGCTCCTTTATAGGTAGGGCTCCCTATGCATTGTTTCACTTAATCTGTGACCTTCTGCAGAGTAAACTCATTCCAGCCAAATCCTCCTGATCTGCAAACCTCAGATGTTTGTTTGAGATTTCCTGGATAAAACATTTCCTTAGAATTGGATCACAAAGTGCTATGGATGCTAATACCAATGCTAATAGTTTTTGCTGACTATGACTGGGAGAGTTTGAGTGGCAGAGTGTGTTGGGAGCAGCAATAAACCATAATGGCCCTGATCAGCCTCACCTGGGACCACCCTCCCCAGCCTGGCCATGGTTCCAGAGCACAATTTAACCTCATCTGTGGCCCTGTGCTCCCTCCCTGAGCTGTGCTTTGGAAGTACTGCTCTGTAATCCCCCTCTGGTCCTGTCTTTTTTTCTGGATTATGGGCTTGTGTTGTAGCTGAGCACCCTGCCCTGTCTGCTCTTGTTTCTGAGCGGGGTTTCCTGAAGTCACCTTGCACCTGGTCCATCCCTTTATTTGGGGCTGTGGGTGGACCCTGTTACCAGCATCTCTTTTGTTTGCTGGGTGAAACAGGCTGGGTTCAAGTTGTCATCCTTGAACAGCCTCTTCTTTAGCAATAGTTTTTTTTTTTTTTTTGTTTTTGGTTTTTTTTTTTTAATTCCCTTGAGTTTACTCTTCCTTCTGACCACATTTCCAGTCTAATTTTGCTAATGAGTAAACTGAGTGTAGATCACTGGTGGGGTTAACTCACACGGGGTTCCTGCAATCATTGGCCGAGACACTGGGGCTTGGCCTAAGAATAAACCAAGCACAACTGGTTCCACTGCTGGGCAGAGCTCCAGAGCTCCCCTGAGGGTTGATTGCCCGTGACTTTGTGCCACTGAGTCTCTGAATTGAGGCTCAGCAAGCCTGTTCCACCTCCCTTTGGGGCTGAGGTGAGAGCATGAGCACATTCTGCTGCTGTTTGGTGTGTGGTAACTCATTAAACCTCAGTTATGCTGCAGGGGTCTGGGAACTTCCTGCAAATTTTAGTGGAAACTTCCATGAAGGTTTCCATACCAGGGCAGGGGCTCAGCAGCCTTTGAGGGATTCCATCAAAATCCACCTGGGCTTCAAAGAGAGGAGGGCAGAGGTGGGAGCAGCGGTATTATTCAGTGTCTGGGGGAGGCTGGATTGCATCTTCCCAGGAGCTAAGGCTCTCCAGGGCATGGATGATCACACACTGTGAAAGTCCACTGCCCTCTTTTCCACAGGCAAAAAGACCTGCAGGATTAAAGCTACTTGAGAAGTGATAAGGGCTCTAAACACCCTTTGGGCAGAATTCCCAGCAGATGATGCTGTTTGGAATACCATGGAAAAATTAAATTAATAATATGTAAGGGAACCTTGAAGTCCAGTTGCTGTGAAAGTCAGTCCCAGATTGAGTATCAGCATATCAAGAAACAGTTGTCATGTTGTAGGAGGGAAAAAAAGAGGATAAAATGGATTAATTGTCCTCTTATTGGAGGACCTAACCATATACCAGTGGAGGAACAATCCAAGTTTATTTTTGTTATTGTTAATAAAGTCTTGGAACAAAACAGTTAATAGCAGCAAGTAGCTTAGGTTAATGATTAAGCACCCTCAGTGGACAGCTCTGAGCTGTCTGTGACAGGATTTGAGCCTTTTGGGAAGCTTGTCTGGTGGGTTTCAGCACTGGGCAGAGTGACTGACACAACCATAGCCTGAAACCTGTGACAGAGCTGGTGCCAAAGGGATGGAGCTCTTGTGCTGGTATCAGAGCCCCTGCACTTCACTCATCAGAGGAATGGAGGAAGAACAAATTGAATAAGGTAAGTAAAGCCAGAAAAACTCCTAAAAATAATAGCAAAATTAAATCCAAATGATGTTTTCTGCACCTGCATTGAAATGCAGCATTCACTTGTGCTGGACTCTGCCCCGTGCACTTTGCAGTGTGTTAAAATGTGCAATAAATAGAAAGTGGTTGCAGTGGGTCTTGTGGTCCATAAGCAGTAAAAACCAGGTTGGATGGGGCTTGGAGAGACCTGGTCTGATGGAAGGTGTCCATGCCCATGGCAGGGGGTTGGAACTGGGTCATCTTTAAGATCTCTTCCCACCAAAACCATTTTGTGATTTAAAAATGTGGCTAAATTCATGCACCCATACTTTTCCATACTGAGGGTGAAGGCAGGAGAAGTTGTCAGTCTGTCTTTAAATGTTAGAACAGCTCCTGACATGGACTTTATAAAGGAAATGTGTGATATCTCTGGCTATGATAGTGAGTAAGACCTGGTCTGTAACTCAAATGTTTATATTCTTAAATTATTAGAAGAGTTCACAGCTATTGCTCCCACAGATTTGCAGTGAGAAGAAAGAATATAGATTTTTTTTTTTTTTTTACATTTTAAGTTACAAGGAATGTCCTGGAGCCAGACTCTTGTGAATTCCTCATCCAATGTTCAAGATGAACCTTTGGAGAACATTCCTGATGAATGCTGTGCTGATATTCTTGGCAGGTGGGTGATGGAGAGGTGTTGTCTCCAACCACACCTGCAAAATCCAGTGGGGATTGGACACAGACTGCCTGTGAGTCGTGGAGAAGAACCTCTAAAAGTTGTTGAAAACTATGGGATATTGACTGTAGCACATTGGACACTGTCCACCCTTATTGATTTTCCATGGCATTGTTTCCATAGCCATAGAGGAGATTTCTGGATTAATTTTTAATTCTCTGTATTCTACCTGAGTTCATATCATACCTATTGTTTTTTGTTTACTTGATGATAAGTATGTCACTCTCTGCATGTTGATATTAAGGGTTCATGATGCAAAAGTGTCCAGTATTTGGCTTTGGTGGTCAATACTGATGTTTGATCAGATTGCATCCAAATATGGCTAAGAAGCTGGAAATCTCCTAAAATGTTAATCAGGCAAGTTGATATCATTATAAAATGACTTCTGGAAAATTCTGGTCAGGGGCTGCATAGAAGGAAGCCTGGTTCATCTCTGAGCTTCAGAGAATGAGGGTGCCTAAAACAAATCCTAAATTATCTGAGGAATTTGGTGTCTTTATGAAAAACATGGCATAGCATGTTAGAGGTGATTAACATCATGAAGCAGGAGCTCTTTTCCAGGCTTGAATGTCTTTCCTAAGGACTTCAAAAGGAAATAGCTGGACAGGCTGTCTGGGAGCCAGAAAAGAATATATTCTGTAGGCACCCTTAATTTTGGCAATGTGCACAGAAGTCAGCCAACACATTTCTTTGAGAGATGAAGGAATAAAAATGATGTTTATCATCTTTAATTCTTGAGGATGACAGGATGCTCGGGCTGTAGCTTGGTTCACCAAGCCCTAAAGGCATCAACACCTCCCTGAGGGCAGCTGTAAACAGGGGAGAATGGTGGGGGAAAAGGATGGGAAACAGGATTAATTTGGATGGTGCTTGAGAAAGACAAATGGGATGCAGGGTGGGATCACAGGAAGGCAGCTCTCAGGTCACTGTGTCTCATCCTGAATAATTTTTTCAAAATGTTTGCATTTCCCTTCAGCTTGATGGAGCTGGCTTTTGTTTTTTTTTGTTTTTTTTTTTTTTTCTTTTTGCAGGGACAGCCTCAGGATCACTTGTGAAGCCCCAGGAGGGCAGCATTGCTGGGGGAACATGGGTTACCATCACCCTGGATGGTGAGCTTCAAATTCTTATGAAGTGTGTGTTGAAATAGAAAGGATTGAAAGGGACCTTTAAAATCATCTTGTTCCACCCCTCTGCCATGGGCAGGGACACCTTACACTAGCCCAGGTTGCTCCAAGCCCTGTCCAACCTGATCTTGAACACTTCCAGGGATGGAAAAATAACAGATAATCAGCTCCCTTCTGAGGTTTGTGGTTGGAGTGACAAACCCTACCCAACAGAGCCATAGGCTACAACACTCATAGCATGAAATCAGCTTGAAATGATGACTTTATAAGCTATTGCTGAAGGTTTATTTCTAAGCAACAAAAGTCAAAATGTTCACTTTATTTTTTTTCAGATGTAGGGCTAGAAATTTCTTTACTGCTCCTGCCCTTTTATTGAAGAAAAGCTAAAAATCTGCCCTGTTCATATGGCCTGTGATGCTGGAGCATTTAAAAACTCTTATGATAAAAGGAGATCTTAGTAAAAATTTCAGAAAATTATATGTCATGTCCATTTTGGCCCCAAACCAACTGTACAAACACTGATTTTCCACAGTGAAGAATATTTATTAATTGTGAAGAGAGCTGGTTTCTGAATCAGCTGTGCATGGTCATTAGCTGGCACAGGCTGCCCAGTGCAGGGGTAGAGTAACCAGGGGGATTTAAAAATGTGTGGAAATGGACTTGGGAGCGTGGTTTTAACCCTTCCAATCCTTTCCCCATGTCCCTGAAGGGAAAGTGAGTGAGTGGCTGTGTGGGGCTGAGTTGACAGCTGGGGTTAAACCACCACAACATGAAATGACACAAGCAGGGTTTTAAAAAGCCTGATCAAGGGCTCTAAACCTTATTCCTAGAGAAGCTGGGTTATACCTCCAAAAATGCTCATTGTGTGACTGGGAGTGATCCTGTCCTCACAGAGCCCTTCTGATTGATTTTATTTCTTAGGCTCAGCATCCCACCAGGTAGAATCTGTCTCTCCAGCCAGTGCATCCCAGCTGGAGGTGTCCCTGGTGCACCCAGACCTGCCCAGGCTGCCGTGTGATGTCTCTCCTCTGTATTTGGACTTGCCCACCATAAGGTGCAGAACAAGGTATGATCCATAGCTACACTGTGGGTGAGACCTTGCCCTTTGTCAAACAAGATCCTCATTTTCCTTCTGTGTCTGCACAAGAAGTTTGGGAGTTGAAAGAATTCCTATGGTGCTGGAATCTGAAATTTAGGGAATTCTCAGAATTTTGGGCCTATAAGTCAAAGTTTAGAATTAAACACAGGGATTTGATATGAAGCTTTGGAAAAGTCTTTCAAATTTAGGTATTAGAAGTAAGAATGTGGATTTCTAGTTTAAAAGAGAGATATGTTAAGTTAGAAGAAAGTTTAGAGTTTTAGAGTATTGTACTGTAGGTTTGTGTACTATAACAGGATTGACTAATAAAACTTACACTGCAGTATGAGTCTATAAGAAAAAATATTTAAGGATTGGGTAAAAAGTATAAATATCCTTGTTGGTAGTGTTTTATTGGTTAATAAATTTTTAAGAGGTCTTGTGACCTTCTGAGCCATGTGGTGGAACTCACCTTTCTTGCTTATGTAGAAGATAAGAAAAATAAATCACATTATTTAAACCAACTCAGAAATCCTTAAATTCAAAATTCCTTCACAAATCCTCACGCTGTGGCCTCACTGAGCACCTGCTAACCTGGGTTGATTGATTTTTGTTGTAAATTCATGAAGCACAAGGAGACCTTGAGGGTCGCAGTGAGGATTCTTGGGCAGTCCAGGCTCAGACTTGCAGAGGTTTGTAGACATCCAGTTCTCAGATGCAAAACTCCCAAGGAAATCTTGGAGGAGACTCTACCAGCTTTTGGTGTCCTTGACCTGTCCAAGGTGATAGAGAGAGGTTATGAATAGAAGAGGAAATAAATATGGTTCCAAGCACCAACTGGGCAGTTTGGCTTGCCTGCTTTCTATCCTGTCATAGCTTTAACACAGGTGGTTGGACTGGAAGACGGGGGTGTCTGAAGAGGGACCTAAGGGGAATCTTCCATATTTTGCTGCTATGATTTGGCTGGGAGTTAATTCTGCTGGGTGCTGTGCTGGGAAACTGTGAAACAAGGATGCAGCATTAATTTATGGACCAGGATCAAGATGCCCTGCAGATCAGGGATTACTTTTATTACTAATGAATAACAATTATTTTCTGTGCATGCCTAATGAGAATGCTTGTGTTTTGCATTAACAATAATTTAGGTGGAGTGCCAATGCAGTCCTGTCACCTTCTGCTCTTAGCTGTGATTTCTTACTGTGCTTCCACATTTCTTTTAAATTGTTATTTTAAAGTTTGGCTTCATATGTGTGAAGTCTGGGCTGATAGTGTAAAGCTCCTTTGCTCTATGAAAGTCTCAGCGGACTCAATGTGAATGGAGACTCTGTAAAGGACTTGGCTCCTAAACACAATTTGTATAAAAATAAAATACACATTTTCTTCCACCTAGGTCTTCACCCCAGGAGGGTTTGTACTATGTGGAGGTGATCTTTAAAGGACACGTGATTAACAACCTGACTGGGGTGGAGAAAGAGAACTATTCTTTCAAGGTAATCACCAAGCAAGTGTAGAAGTGAGGATAAAGAATTCAAGGTATTGAAGGGAGTGAAGCTTCAACATTGTGTCACAGGAAATACATTGAAATGGATGGAATCATGGAATGGTTTGGATTGGAAGGGACCTCTAAGACCATTCAATTCCCACCCTAAACTAAAGAAAGATGGGGAGAGACTTTTTGCAAGGGCATATTAGAGACAGAACCAGGAGGGATGATTTCAAGCTGAAAGACAGTGGGCTTAGGTTGGATGTTTGCAAAAAACTCTTTAATGTGAAGCCCTGGCAAAGGTTGCCAAGAGAAGCTGTGGCTGCTCCACCCCTGGAAGTGCTCCAGGCCAGGCTGGACAGGGCTTGGAGCAACCTGGGACAGTGGAAGGTGTCTTCCTTGAGAAAGAGAAAGTCTTTAAGGTCCCTTCCAACCCAAACCATCCTGGGATTCTGTGATCTCTTGCAGAGCAGAATCCTTAACCATGACTGTGTGCTTTGGGATGAGGCCTGGTGTTTTTGAAAGTCACATCCCACCTCTGTGTTAATTTTGAGCAAAAAACCCAGCACTTTCAGTAAATTGCATATTAAAGCTGAAGAGTCACTGGGTGGTTCAGCTAGTTTAGAGAGCTGATGAAAAATCACCAGGGGATGCTGTTAATGAGGCACATTCCAAGCTAAATAAACCACAATGTGTCTCTTTGTTTTGGGGCTGGGCCCTGGGAGCTACATGTATTAAAATTAATTTTGCCTCTGCATTAGATTGGAAAAGCTGCTGCAGGCACCAACAAGTCTGAGCAGCTCACAAGACTCTGTCAGCCAGTGGCCCCAGTTTCATGCTGCTTTTGGCTTCTTTCTCCACATCTCCTGCAGCCTGGAGTATGGTGTGACGGTGCCTTTGCTCCCCAGAAGTGGCCATTGCTGGTGGAAATTTGTGGCTGCTCATTCATTTTTAACATGACCAGGAGTAGGAGGGAAGGGAAAGGCTGAGCTCTGAAATGGAATGGGCTTCAAGGAAAAGTTAGGAAAAAAACTGATATATGCAATGGTGCCTTTGAATTAATGCAAAAAATTACCTTTTTGATATTTATTGGGCTGTGAGCAGCATCTGTAAGTGCCAATGAGGTCTTGAGGGGGATCATAAGGAGGTGGGGAAGATGAACATGTCCAAAAAGGGTGGGGAAGGGTCTGGAGCACAAATCTGATGAGGAGCAGCTCAGGGAGCTGGGGGGGCTCAGCCTGGAGAAAAGGGGGGTCAGGGAGGACCTTCTCACTTTCCACAACTCCTTGACAGGAGGATGCAGCCAGGTGTGAGTTGGCCTCTTCTCCCAGGTTACAAGATACAGGATGAGAAAATTACCTCAAGTTGCACCAGGGGAGGTTTAGGTTGAATATTGGGGAAAATTTCTTCCCCAAAAGATTGTCAAACCCCAGGGAAGTGGTGGATCACCAGCCCTGGAGGGATTGAAAAACCATGCAGATGTGCCATTTGGGGATATGTTTTACTGGATTTAGCAGTATGGATTAATGGTTGGACTTGATGATTTCCAAGGTTTTTTCCTCAGAGGCAAAGGTGGTCCTTTCCCCAAAAAATCTCTGTTGTTTTGCTGTAAGATGGGCCAAGACAAAGCCTTTGCTCCACTGCTTTAGGGTACCCAACAAACTTGCCAAAGAGTGGCTGAAGTATTTCACATCTATGATGATGGAATTGTTTAAAGGATATACTATTGGGAAGAAAAATGGTGTCACCATTCCAGATAAAATGCAGGTTTTAACTTCAGCTAAAGGATGTCTTAGAAATTTGATATTGTATTATATTGTATTAAACTGTGTCTTCTGACATTGGATCAAGCCAGGATGGGCAATTTGGGCACAAAAGATTGTGCAAAAATATCACTAATCCAGACTGTGAATGGAGAAGGGGTAAGGAGGGAATAATTCTCCTTACTCCTTTCTCAGAGCAGCAATCTGCTACAAAGATCAAATGTGGAGTGTGAGTTTCTGAAATGCAGCTGCTGGCTGGGTTGTGAGCAATGCACCATCAGGTGGGGTTGGACTGCTGCAGAAATAGCTGACAATTCACTGCAAATTTCTCTTTGCAGTTCTCAGCTGAGCAGACACCTGTGGTTTACCAAATTAATCCATCATCTGGCACCCCAGGTATGGGACCTTTCTTTAATCTGTACTGCCATACAGACCTTTTGCTTAGGTTTTAGATCAGGCTTTAAAGTTACATGAGAAGTCATTCGCTGATTTTTGTCTGAAAAATTAAACGGAATATGGCAGATTTTTTCCCCCCTTATTTCTATTATTTCTGTATTTCCAGGTTTCTTTAGATAAAATTGAAAGTTTGATCCTCAAAGTCAAGATTAATCAAAAGATTTTGGTCTCTCAAGAGTTCAGACAGTCCACATGGATGATTGTGTCACACAGACGTGCCTCAATATAAATCAATGCCTAATTTCTAATTGTTTTCAGGTGTAGTTCAGCTCTAGATTCTTAGGGTGTCAGTATGGTGGTTTCTATGTATTAGCTGGATGGATATTTCACCTCCCAGTGTGAATGAAAAGCAGGAGAATAATCTGGTCACAGATATGCCAAGATCCTTCTTTAGACCTTCACCCTGTCTGATGTACAGATGATGTAATTTTGGTTGTCTCATGAGGTTCTACAGTAGAATTGGGTTAGAAAGTGGGGTTTAGCTAACAAAAGAGGTGAGGAAAAATTGTGAGCTCTGTGCAAATACAGATATGCAAAAAATGTGGGTTTTTTGGGTGGGAAACAAAGACGTGCTTTGAGAAAAGTGAATTAAGTGCAAAATCATCTTGGGCCACAGTAAATCTGAGAGTACATTCAGTGCAGGAACCTCTGCAAAATCTATAAAGACCATTAATTCCTTTTGTTCCATTAATTTCCTTTTGCTCAGAAAATCTGCAAATAAGTTCTCTGCTTTTAAAAGACTCTCTTCAATTTCCATTTCCTCTTAAACAGGAAATTTAATACAGATTCATGGGAAGACAATTGCTGGCAGATATGAGACCCTGGACTTCAACATGGATTATATTGATGGGTAATTATGAACACTCAGCTATCTGCTGCAGTCCCTGTAAATTGGCATTTCTTCCATCAGCCTCCTCGACAGCAATAAATTGCAACCAGTTGGCCCAGAATTGCCATTTACTTCCTTTGTGGTTTATTGCAGCTCATGAGTTGGGCTCCAGCAAACTTTGTTAATCTAATTGCAACTGGTCCATTAAGCTGGTTGGTTTGTTTACTGGCAGCACAGTCAATCACAGCTCAGTGTGAATTGTACTGTAATTGCAGCTGGCTGCTGTAGATTTTATTTTGGCTAGCAAATTAAAATTTAACTAATTAAAATAATGTCAGAGTTGAAAAGTTAAATAAATTTTCCCCTTTCCATTTGCATTTTCTTAAAGAAAAAACCGGATTAGTTTGAAGCAGATGCTCTGATGAACCAGAAGACTGAAGAGAAGTATTTTGAGACAAAAAGCTTTGTTGTTCACTGCTTTAAACACTCTGTAGTTGTTTTCTTGTTCTCAGAGGTTTGAGTTTTTTTTTTAATGTTGCTTCTGTGGTTACATGGAACAGAGAAAAGCAGCTAGGTTTAGAAAAACCCTCGTTTTAGGACAGCAGCTCCTTTAAACACAGTGAATCCAAAATGAACATCAACATTGTCCTGCTGTGTGTCATATGTATTTCCATATGTATGGATATGTTATCAAATGTTAATTTATGATTTCTGTGCCAGTGGCAGTGAAGAATTCAGCTCAGGTAAGTATTTTAAAGATAAACTATTAATCCACAGTTACTCTGCTGGCAGTTTAAGGATCATTTCAGGAGGCAGGAAAGGTGTGCATTCTCAGTAGTTATAAATTTTAATTAAAGCATCAGATATTTAACACTGACATACTTTTTAATGACTTCTCAAACTGATTGGAAATGTCCCTTGCTAAGTGATTAAACTCTCTGCTGGCATGCAGGAAAGTCCAGTGCAGATTCCTGCCATGCCATCTCTACACTGTGCACATCAGCAGCCTTTGTTTGGGATCAATTATTGTTTTACCTGCCTCTGGTGGAGCCCTGGGAGCTTTGAGAGGGAAGAAAGGCTGCTCTGTCTGAGCACAGGCTGGATGTGCCTGCCGTGCTCTGCTGCCAGTTTACTCATTTACAGCTCAGCCTCACCAAAAGGAAATGGCCTCAAAATCCCAGCATACCAGACAGGTTCCCTTTGTAGCTTCACATGAATAATTTGCCCATTTTTGGTGTGTGAGGAAATAGGTACCAGGTGGGGACTTGGACTTGACCAGAGCAGTCTGCCACTCAGTCACGCTGATTCAGCATTTGGAGCAAAAAAAAGGGAATGGTTTTTATGCTTCCAAGCATGTTCTGCACTTTTTCCCATGCTTTGTATGGGATGCACTGGTCCAGTGATGCTGAACAAACATTTGGCAGCACTGATATTTTTTTTAGTCTTCCTTAAAAGGAAAGGTTCTCAATATCAGCCATCTGTACTAATAAAAGCAAACTCTTTTAAGAAAACCTCATAAAACTGCATTCTGAAACATAGGCAACAGAAAACTGCATTGTGAGGGGTGGGTCATCACAAAGTGTTTGCATTACAGGTTTTAATTACCTATTTCCTTTAATTGGCTGTTAACTCTCAAAGAATCATTGCCAGCCTTTGCTTACTCTTCTAATTGCTCTGAATTTATTCCTCCCACCTTCTTCCTCCTCTCCAATGGAAGTTGTCCCATACAGATTCTTTAAGGAGCAGATATTTAAATTTTTATTAGGAGCTTGGGTGATTTCTGCTGGAAGCTGTTTGCAGTGTTTTTCCTCAATGAAATAAAGAAATGTCTGAGCTATATTTTTATTGTACTTGCTGTAGGTGGTGCTGCCTGCTGGTTTGGAAGGTGTGGGTGGGTATTGCCCTCCTGGAGTTCAGCCTTGCCCTCAGGGAGGAGGGATTGGATCATTCAGAGCTGGCATGAGGCGTCTCCAAGAGGGCCCTGCTGCACTCTCACAGAGCTGCAGCCCCCACAGTAATTGAGGAATGCACTTTGCAAACGCAGAGATGAGAGATTAGGGCATGTCCCATTTTCTAGAAGGTTAATAAATGTTAGATACAAGTGTAAGAAAATTCCTGTCCCTTGGGAAAATGCTGGCTGCTGATTTTAACAGGATCAGGTTTTTGTCTGCATCACATCATATCTTTCCTGTTTATTTTTTGCCCAGGCCAGCTGTTCTTACATCAGAAGGAGATGGATGGACCAGTCTCTGCTCTTTTGCTGACAGGAGAGCTGGAACCACGTCAGTTCTGGTTTACTTTGGGTTTGTGTTGGTGCAAGGGTTCAGCACAGCTTGTGCACAAAAACATTTGTGGCTTTTGGAGAAACTCTTCTGCTTGGGCTTAAAGTGGAGACAGACCTTGGGGAGTTATGGTCTGTGATGGGTGGGTGGGGGCTGCTGGCTTTCTGCAGCTTCAAATGCTTAAACATAAATGTGAGTTAATGGTGGGAATTGTGTTATTCCATGACTCCAGAGGGTTGATATAGTGCCAGCATATCTGTTTTAATTGCTACCTGCTCATTCTCACAGTTTAGGAACCTGCAGAGGAGCGAGAAAAGGGGAAACATTTTTGTCTTTCTATTCACCCTCCCCTTGTGCCTCCACTTGTCCCTGCTCAGTTTTTATTTCAAGAGAGGGTTCTGAAGGCCACCAACAGCATCAGCTTCTAGAAATAGGTGTAAAGGAGCCAAGCTGGAGCACTGCTGCTGGAAGACATCCTCCTAAGCTGCTGAACTCTTGATCTTTAGTGGGAAGAACTTGTTCCTCTCCCATCTCACCTGCTTCACTCCCATGTTTCTAAAGACAGCAAACCATTACTATCTTGGGTGTATAAACCCCCATCTTCTATTGATTACTTGATTTACTATATTTTGCTTTTTTTTTGCTCCCGAAGCTCAGTGAAGTCCTTTCTCTCCACAGTTACCCTGTTCAGGTGAAGGATGGACTGGGGACCCTGCAGTGCCGGGTGGAAGGGAATCACATAGGTTGGTAAAAAGGGGTAAAATCGTGGGTTTCTGTCATTCCTGAAACTCCAGGGGATGCAGGAAGGAGGGTGTCTGTCATGAGTTTCTGTTCTGCTTCCAAACTGGAATGTGGCTCAGGGCTGAGTCCATAAAAGCTGCTTCAGATCAAGGCTTGCAGCACAGCCCCTGCCCTGGTTTGTGTCCTCTGCACAGCCTGGGAGGACATGAAGGGAAACCATGATGTGATGTGGGCATTGCTGACAGCCAGCAGTGGGATTTGGGGGCCTTGCTGAGTTTCCTACTTTAATCCTTCTTGTCTGTGATGTCCCTCCCCTTTAGTGCTTTATTAGAGGAATAAATTGGGTGTTCCCTTCTAGTCACAGTCTCCAGTAGCAGGTGGGATCCCTTTCATTTTTCCGCAGTTCCAAGCACCCTGAAGAAGCTTCTAATTTCTTGTGGAGGCTTTGAGCTCCAGCCTTCCTGTTTGGGAAGGATATTGTGAGTTAAATATATAAAATAGATTTTCCTTCCTGTTGTAAGGAAAGTACAAGGAAGGGAGAACTGGGCCCAGAGAACCTGGACAACGTTTGGTAGGATTTACTTCATACTTCTGCCTGAAAGCTTTGTCACTTTTCTCTCCTCCAGGGTCCCACAACGTCAGCTTCTCAGTGTTTAACAAAGGAAAGTGAGTAAAAGAATCTTTTCTCTCTATTCCCCTGGTTCTGCATGGGAATAGAGCTGCATTTCAGTCCAGGATGAGTGAATTATGCTTTTACCTTATCATGTGTTTCATTGCTCAGAAATAAGGTTTGTTATCTTGAGGAGATGATTGCCAGATTTGGAATGACATGGGAGAATGTTTCTCCCCAAAGTATTTCCACTTTGGGGTTTTATACTTTACCTTCAGTGACGAAAACATGAGATACCTTATCTTGGACAAGGGGGAATGGCTGAAGTCTGATGGATTAAGATTGGATGTTAGGGAGAAATTCTTCCCTCTGAGGGTGGGGAGGCCCTGGCACAGGGTGCCCAGAGAAGCTGTGGCTGCCCCTGGATCCCTGGGAGTGTCCAAGGCCAGGTTGGATAGGGCTTGGAGCAACCTAGGATGGTGGAAGGTGTCCCTGCCCATGGCAGGGGGTGGCACTGGATGTTCTTTAACATCCTTTCCCACCCAAACCATTCTGTGATCTGTTAAATCTAGCTGCACTAAAACCTTTCACCTTGCTTTTAACTATTCATCCACATGGGAAAGATTTTAACCATAAAAGGAGGTGAAAACGGGTTCTGACTGTGTCAAAACATACTTTACAATGTGCTAGTACTTCTAATAAAGTGTTTACACCATTTAATGGGGTCTCATGAATCAATGTGCTGGTGAAAGGAGTTGGAGCTTGCAGAAATGTTCCACTGTTCCTCTGGAACGTCCAACCCTGCCAAATGAAGGTTTGCTTTTATTTGCTTGACCCAGGATCTCAGGCATTTTCTCTCTTGCAGGTCAGCAGTGCACAAAGGTGCTTGGCTCATCAGTGCCAAACAGGAGCTTTTCCTGTACCAGACTCATCCAGGTATTCACTGATCCACCTCACTGGCACTGTCCTCCCTCAGTCCCAGTGTGATCTAGGAAAACACCTCTCACTGTTGCTTTTCCCAGGGATCTAATCCTGTTTTGTCCTCATTTTGGTGTTCCACTCCTCTGGTATGGGCTTTATAAGCAAAAAACAACCAGATTTATTTGTGTTGTTCCTTGTCCTGTCAGATCAGTTACAGAGTTGAGGTGTTGCTCATAGGGAAACTTTTCCCCCTTAAATCACTCTGTATTTGATGAGGCTGAAAGTTTGGAAATGCAGACCTCAGGATGAGAATTCCTACACTGGCTACAGGGAAGAGGTGATGTTCACCTACTCCAAGAATTGAGTTCTGGGTAAGTGGTGAATAGCAGGGTACTGCACCATTAGTTAAAAAAATTATTTAAGGTACCTTAAAAATAACCTGCATGTGACGTTTCAAGCTGTATTGTAGACAACTCTTTGTTAAGAAGGCTAATTTTGTGTCTTTATTTACAATTTAAAGCAGGGTGAAATGAAATAACCATGCATGAAGTTGGCTGTGGGCAGAGCATGAGCAGAAAGATCTCCTAGATCTGTCCAGATCTGTCCTGTGCTAGTTAGTAGTCAATACTGTAAAATTAGTGTTTAAATACCAGATGAATTAACAAAAAATATGCAGGTATAGACCAAAATCCCTCATCATCTTCTTATTAGACCTCTTTTTCCAGAGCTATACAAGTAGAACTGGGTGGTTAAACTCCAATATGAGTGCAAAGTGGGTATTTGTCATCAAAAAGAAAAATAGTTTTCCTGTGGAATGGCACACTTGGAATAGATAAAGTCCTGAAAGGATCTCATGGTCGTGATGTGGACACTCAGATATTCTGCTCCATCCATTTGTCCCTAAAGTCTGAGGGATTATTGGAAAGAGTGGTAACATTTAAACCTAAGGACTAAGTTGAGATGTGAGTTAGAGAAGATCAAGAGGATTAAAACAGTTTTAATTCTGCCTTTTTTTTTTTTTTCTCCCAGAGATCCTCAATAGCACAGAACAGAGCATTTTGCAAACTGAGCATGACAGATGCAACCCCTGCTAAGTAACAGCCCAAGCATTGCAGTGTCCCCCTTGCCATGTGGCCAAATTATCCATGCTGCTCATCCCTGGTGTCATCCCAGAGGCTGCCAAAAAAAGGGATCAGTGAGAAGCTGGTTTCATTCACAGGAGCTGGCTGGAAGCAGTGCAAGTGCACTGCAGGCTTTCCCAGAGACAGGGCTGGGATTAACCCCTGCCAGGCTTGTGCTCAGATCCCTCTTTCCTTCCCCTGCAGAGATTTTCTCCGTGTTCCCAGCCAGAGGGAGCCTGGCAGGGGGCACTGAGCTCACTGTCACTGGGGATTTCTTTGAGGAGCCAGTGCAGGTCACTGCTGCAGGTAAGAGCAGAGCAAATAATGTGAATTTTATTTATTTAAATACAGTTTGGCCCTGATTGCAAAACCCAAGAGGTGTTCAGGGATGCCAGTGTGGGAATTGTAGGACTCACCTTGTCCTCATGCTTGTTTTGCATGGGAGGCATTTACAGAAGTGATACTAAGTAGATGGATAATAAGAACCTTTACCTTTCAACAACTCATCTTTAAAACAATACCCCATAAGTTAATACAGCCCACAAACACAGCTATGAGAAAAGCTTAGAGAAAAATGAGAAAGAAGTTCATGATTACGTATTTCCCTGGTCAGCTGCTATTTGTAAAGAGAATCACAAGAAAACTCTTTTCTTGTAGAGATATCTCCATAACATTAACAAGAGAGACTTCTCTCCCTAAAGAAAAACTATTCTAGAAGTAGTAAACTAAAATTTTAGGTTTTGTTTCTTTATATTGTCATTAAGAAAAATGAGGTTGTAGGGGGAGGAGAAATATCCTAAAGGTTTTGTTTTAATTCTTAATACTTCTTCTTTTAGTTATTATTAATGAATTTCTTTTTATACCTTTTAAAGTTTTAAACCTACTTCACCTTTCTCCTAGTCCTACCTCACAGCAGGAAATGAGTAAATACATCCTAATAAATATACTGGTAATTTACCAACACTAAACCCATCACACTCATTAATACATTAACCAAAAAAATCTCAAATTAGCAAACCAAAACCACTGCACACCTCCAGGAAGCTCCAGTTATTCTGATTGTGGGCATGAACTGTTCTGCTTGCAGGTAGTACCAGCCCAGGCTTGTGGCAAAATGTTGATGCCTTTTAGGAACAAGCTCAAAGAACCTAAGCTTTAGGAACCTAGCTAAAGGTTCCTAAGCTTTAGGAACACGGTGGATGGGAGGGGATTCTGCCTCTCTGCTCTGGTGAGATCCCACCCAGAGCACCACATCCAGGGTCCTCAGCACAGGAAAATCATGGAGCTGTTGGAATGAATCCAGAGGAGGGACCCAAAAATGATCAGAGGGATAGAACACCTCTGCTATAAGGAAAGGCTGAGAGAGATGGGGCTGTTCAGACTGGAGAAAATAAGGGGCTAAAGACCTTGGAGCACTTTCCAGTTCCTAAAGGAGCTCCAATAGAGCAGCCTGGTCTAGTGGAAGGTGACCCTGTCCATGGAAAGCTGCTTGGAACTACATATTTGTAAGGCCCCTTCCCACCCAAACCACTCCACGACTCTGAGATGTGTTTGTGCTGCAGCTCAGCTGTGTCTCCAAGTCTCCCACAGCACTTTTGTCCCCTTTCCCTGCTGGCAGGTGTTCCCTGCAAAGTCAAGCACGTCTCTCCTCGGGAAATCAGATGCACCACTGAGGCTGTTGGTGAGGGCAGGAGACATGGAGCCCCCCAGCCAGGTGAGCTGTTCCTGGAGCTCCAAATAAACAAACACACCCAGAAATGCAGGGCAGAAACCATTTGGTGATGATTGCAATCATGACGGGGTTTTCCAAAGCACTGTCTGCTTCAACATCAATTTTGGGGTGGTAGGCAAGGGGGTTACAAGTAATCCAAGGGCTGGAGCACCTCTGCTATGAGGAAAGACTGATGAGAGAGCTGGAGTTATCCAGCCTGGAGAAGAGAAGGCTTCAGGGAGACCTGAGAGCCCCTTCCAGTTCCTAAAGGAGGTTCTCAGAAACATGGGGATGTAAACAACATGGGGATAGACTTTTATTAGTTTCAGGACAGGGGGTGACGATTTTATATTAAAAGGGGATCTATTTAAATTGTTTCTAAGGAAGGTATTTTTTTACAATGAGGTAGGGGAGGCCATGGCACAGTTTGCCCAGAAAAGTGGTGGATGCTCCATCCCTGGGAACATTCAAGGCCAGTTTGGGTGCAGGTCTGAGCACCCTGTTCTGGTTGGAGATGTCCCTGCTCGTGGCAGGAGGTTGGGCTGGGTAAACTTGAGTGGTCCCTTCCAAACCATTCTGTGATTCTGTAGCCAGGAAAACCAAGGTGAAGAGCTCAGCCCACCACAAGCAGACAGGAGATGGTGGGAGGAAGGTGAGACTGGTGTGCGTGGCCCTGGAAAATGAGGGGAAAAAGGCATGGAAAATATTTAGAGGAAGGATGGCTGAACTGGAGTTACTGCAGAGGCTTCTGGGGACACTCCTTGGCTGGAACATTGCAGTAGGAGATTTTAATGCATAAAATGAGGCTTAACTTTGACTGTGGGTCATCTCAGTGCTTTTTCCTGCAATAGCAGACATGAACAGGTTGGTTGTTGTTCTCTCTGCAGAGTTTTGTTATTTCTGTTGGAAAGTTTCAAGGTAAAACAAATTCCCCATGGCGAGATCTGTGTTCTGCCTTAGACTGCAAACTACCCCACAAACAGAACCAATTTATTATTAAAATTTTCTCTCTGGCCTGCCTCCTACAGCACTGATTCCAGCATGTGCTCTGGGATTTCTGCTGGCTGCTGCTGAGAATACTTTTGTTTCAACTTTCTAGGAAACAGAGGGCTTCTCTTTGAAGTCTGGGATGATGCCTCTGATCTGACAGAAGCAGGTCCTGGATACAGATGGCAGTTTGTACCTAATGCCAGCTCCCCAGTAAGGTTTCTGTCTGGGGCAAAGAAGTCCTTCAGGTACTCAGTGATCTTAAAAAGAGACGAAGCCATGGCAATCACCTTTAGCAGTGTAAGGTGGAGCAAAAACACCTGACAGCTCTTTATAGCAGAGCCTCACTGCACAGCTCCTATAAATCAAAGCAAACCCTTTGCTCCGAGGTCCTTTTGAAGCTTAAAATATGCAGTGAAGTGCTTTATTTTTTCCTCCTTTTGCTTTCCCTCAGTGTTTCTGCTCTACCTGGCCTAGATATGCTGAAATACCACCAAAAAATTGGCTCTGGAAGTAGAAGGAGCTCCAGTTTGAGGCTGTTTTGGGCTGGCCAGATGTGGAGGGGCAGATTCTCAGCCAATGTTGGCAGCCAAGGTGGAGTTAATACAAATAAATAAATTCCCAAACCGTGTTGGTTCCCATTTCAACTTCTGATACGATATTGAAAAATTGTGCAAAGTGCATGAATTCTTACATTTTTCTACCACTTCTCTGTTTTTGTTGTTTGATTCTGAGCATTCTGGTTTTGGCTTTTTCTGCATGTTCAGGGTTAAGACTTTGCTTGAGAAGAAATGCACTGAAGTGGCCACCAACAAAATCATACTTGGTTTCATGGAGCTGTTTTTTTCTTTCCTTTTTGAAACTTTTGTAAGGCGTAATTGACATTTAATATGAAATTGGGCCATTTTGAGGTTACTTCAGCTTTGAAATAACAAGGTTTGTTTCATTAAAATGGTTTAAAGATGTTTTCTTGTTACTCAGTGTATATGTGAAGGTGGGGTGTGGGGAGGTTTGTTGTTTTGGGTTTTTTTTGTTGTACCTCTTTTGTATATTGTGGATGTTCTGTTTTTGCTTAGCTCCAGACTCCGTGGGTTTTTTGTGGCTCCTCAGACCAACAATTACACCTTCTGGATTCAGGCAGATGGTCAGGCCTCTCTCTACTTAAGTTTGTCCCAAGATCCAAATCAGAAGGTATTACTTTTGGTAGAAAAAAATGAGAGAAATGGAAATTAAAAATGAGTATGGAAAGGATTTTTATTAAGGTGATAACAAGCGGGAATTTCCCCAGTGTGGATTGGTTTATTATCTTTTATGAATCTGTTGCAGAGTCAAAGCTGTGTGATTATTTTTGATATTTTACATCTGCCCTCTCCATTATATAGCTCATAAAAAAAAAAAAAAATCACTCTTGCAACCAGAGTAATTGATTGTCTTTTCCAGAATATTTTTTGTTGTTAGTTCAGCATACTTCTGTCTGAACTAAAGCCATGAAAAGTTATTTGGGGAACTATTAACTATTATTAATGCTAGAACAAGCCATAGCAATTATCTTCTTTATGGAATTGAACCTTAAAACAAAGTTTTTTGAGATTCTGGCTTTTTCCTATATTATAGGAAGGAATTTTGTGAGCCATCAACCCATGGCTATCAGTTTCAAACACAAATATGCTGTTTGTTTTTTTATTTTTGCAGCTGTTGCATTGGAGTAAATATTATTTGGGAATGGAGAAATGTTACTAACTGGTTTAATGGCTTCAAACTGAAAGACAGTTGGTTTGTATTGGATATGAGGAATAAATTCTTGGCTGTGAGGGTGGTGAGGCCCTGGCCAAGGTTGCCCAGAGCAGCTGTGGCTGCCCCTGGATCCCTGGAAGTGTCCAAGGCCAGGTTGGACAGGACTTGGAGCACCCTGGGACAGAGGAAGGTGTCCCTGCCCATAGCAGGGGGTGGAATGAGATGGTTTTTAATGTTCCTTCCATCCCAAACCATTCTGTGATCCGGTGATTTGGTTGTTCTGCACACAGGTGAGAATTGCTTCTCTCCCTGCTGGCAATTCAGAGTGGTCTGAGAACTGGGTGAAGAACTGGAGTGAACTTTGGCAGCCAAAATCCCAGAAATTTGAGCTAACTTCTGGCTCAAGGTACTACCTGGAAGCACTGCATCATGCCAAGACACCCAGCAAGGGGATGAGAGTTGGAGTCCAGATTCACAACACGTGGCTGGACCCCCATGTGGTGAACAACTACTACACTGAGCGGCACGAAATTCAGGCTCGAGCCTTGCACCTCCCAGAAGTGCAGGTCAGTGCTGCCTGCAGCTGCCTTGATGGTGCCAGGTGTGAAAAAAAAAATGTGTGTTTCCATCTTTTTTACAACCTCCTGAGACAGATGATGTGAAGAGCATTGTGAGCTGAAGTTGTCTGTGGTTTTTACATACATGAGCGGGTGCGTGTGAGCACTCAGGAATGAGGGAAGTTTTTTCCTAAAGGTTAAACTCCTGCAGGACAGGAGCTTTAAGGACCATTTGCAGCTGCACAAGTCATGTATCCCTTGTTCTCCTGTTAATGTAAGAATCCTTGTCCTTGTAGGACAAGGGCAGTTTATGAGTAGCTGAAGCGACTCTTGGAAGGGATCCCTGGTTCACCACAGATGCTTAAAAAGGCAAAGTGGTGGTTGTAAAATCCTCCTCAGTCAAAGATTCCAGGTTTGAAGTGTATATATGTCATGCAGTTTGCATTTGTTTTCATTTCTTGATTTGCTTCTCTTTTTCTCCCAGATGTTGACTGTGTCTGGTACAGGTTATTTCAGTATCTCCTGGAACAACACACTAAAAATGATCCCCACAAATGCTACAGCTCAACAGGTAGGTGCCATTAAACACACAGAGTCCTCTGCTGGGAATTGGTGAAGCTCTGGTGCTTGATAGAAGTTAAGATTTGGCCCAGAAGCTGAGATAAAGTTAATGTGATGGAGAGGTGATTTTTTTTAAACTGAGAATATCTTACAGTGAGATTTTTTTTTTTCCTTGAGCATTGACTCCCAAGTGTATTCTAAGCTTATCACAACATCCAGATTTCTTGGACTTTCATTGATCCAGATCCTTGGACTTCTTCTCTAATGCCAGATGAGCTCTGGCTCTTGTATGGCTCTGGTTTCTTCAACAGCCCTGAGGCTCTTGATGTCTTGATTGTGAATTTGTCAACATTAAAGTGACCCTGAGTGATGGCTCCATGGCAGTCATTAGACTGAGGATGTCTCACACCCCTGAAAACTTTTATGTAAACATAAAAGTGTACACTCTGTTGAGATAAATTTTGTTATATTATTTTTTAACCTTTTTATTTTCTTAATATTTGGCTACCTGCTTGTTCAGAGCTGCTGTGCCACTGATCCCTGGCTGATGAAAAATGAAGTCTCTGCTGAAATGATTGTAACTGACTGCTTTCTACTTTCTTAATTTATTTTAAAGGTGCAAGCAGCAATAGAAGAACTCCTTTCAGTAGGATGTGAAACTGAACCAACTTCTGCTAAAATCCTCTTTCACTGTGGCTTTGAGAAAGAAGGTAGGGAGCTTCTGAGGCAAATAAGCAGTATTTGTTGTGAGGATGGATCTGCTTTTATGACATAAGTGTTCTTTAAACTTTTACTGGTAGGGAATTTACACTTTTAATGGGTATAAGTACATATTCATATTTATCATGTATTTGTTGTGTGTATGCATTAAAAACAATATGATCAATATAATAATCACAGTGATCAATATAATAATTGTAAGATATCCAGAGTTGGAAGAGAAGCACAAGAATCATCAAATCCAACTCCTGGGGTATGTACAGGACAACCCCAGGAATTTGTGTCTGAGAGTGTTGTACAAACACTTCTTGAACTCTGGCAGGAGAATTCTCAGAGTAGGCCTGTTTGACAGTTTCTCGATACCCACTTGTTGTATTTTCATGAATCTTGACTCTCATTTTCTTTTCTTTTTTATTTGTCAGATATGGAGAACGTCATCACCACAGGACACATTGTCAGTGGAACAGAGCCTTTCTGTGGGAGGTTCAGCATCCACAGAACAAGCCAGATGGTGAAAACTTCCCAACCAACACTACCAAAATATGACCTTACTAAATACCCACATGTGAGTGGCTTCTCTTCATGAGCAGCTTGCACTGGGCACTGAATGTTCAGAGCCTAATAAGCAACATAAAGTCATCTGGTTGTTTACAATGCCCCCAAATCTATCAAGCATCATGTCTTGGCACAGAACAGAGCACCTTTTATTTGGTTTGAGATCTCTGAGATGTAGATAATGTTTAACACACCTGGTTGTTAACTGTTCCTGGGGATACAGCCCTTGCTGTGGGAAAGGAAGAAGTAGGATGGTGTTGGAGAAAGGTGGAAGGGACAAGGACAACCATTTCTTGACAAAAGGAAAAAATCCTTTGTTGTTTGGTGATCCATTACTCACTTTTATGCTCATCTTCTCCTGCTTTTGACAGGAATAAACCCAAAACTTCAGAGAAGCCCCAAGGGTCAGTTTGATGCCATGTTGTGGCACACCTGGGTGCCAAAATTGTCTTCTATGGCTCTTGTTCCCTCTCCAGCTCTCTTGGAGCCCCTTTAGGCACTGGCAGAGTCTTTAAGGTCTCCCCAGAGTCTTTTCTTCTCCAGGCCAAACAACCCAGTGTTAAACCAGAACTGAAATATAATCTCTTCCTCTATCTTCCATGTACATTATATATAAATTATCTGTGTTTTGATTTGTGAAAGTCTTTCCCCCATTTTTGCAGGTGTGTTTTGCACATAAAGGACATATGAGCAACATCCTCCACCTCTCAGTGTCCTACACTAATGTCTCTTCATGTCCAGTGAGGAGAAACCTCACCTGCCAGTGGGACTTCAATGAAACTGACTCTGAAAGGTATCCAGACAATTACAGTTATCAGAGATTAAATTTTCCATAAGAAGGTGCAGTAGGGAAAATGAGGGAAGCTCTTATTTATATAGGAACAATTTGTCTGTTGGAGTAATCTGACAAAGTGCCAGCAGAGGCATTGCTGGAATGTGTTTCTTTGCTTTTTGGAGGATTTAATGAGTAAACTTCCATGTTTCTTGCTACATGCACTATCTCACCCCAGTGACACACAGGTGTACTTGAAGATTTTTGAGAACATAAATTCCCCAGTTTCTCTCCCAGTCAATTTCCTGCAGTAAGAGAGAGAATTGCTTGGTTTTTTTTTACTCCACCCTTTGAAAGCTTTGAAAATTGGTGTAGCCTTTGATTTTCTTTATTCACTTAAAAATCAATGAGTAGAAAACATTTGGTAGCAGACATAAAGCTTAGGGCAGGCAGACTTAAAAAAATCAGGGGTGTAAAAAAATGAAAAGAGCTGAGGGGTTGAATTTTGGATTGACCCCCATTGAGGTCACTGATGCCATTGTGGTATTTTGCCAAAAATAAGGCAGGTGTAGTCATTCCCATATCCCACTCTAGTGATTCAGAGAGGAAAACATAAGCAGAGATCTAAATCCTCATTTCTCACTCTGGGGAACCCAACAAGGACATGGTGAGTAATCAGAAACCACTGAGGATGTGGCTTGTGCTAAATGTCAGTAGCAACAAAACCAGAGCCTGATATTACCTGGAATCTTCACAATCACCTCAAAATTTGTTTATTGTCCCAACCCTGGTGTCTTCCAGCTGGACATTTACCTGCACCAACCTCTGGAAGAGCTGTGTGAATGTCTCTGTGCTTCTCCAGGACCTCCCAGCCAATTCCCCCGTATTTGTGCATCAGATAGACTTGCAGAGCCCTGTGCTGCAAAAAGAAACACCTGGATCATTTTATCTTGATGAGCTCATCATTGCTGACAGAGCTGTGATTGGTAAAGGCATCTCTTTTGGTTTGTTTTTTTCCCACCAAGAAATTTTGTTAAATCTATAGCAATAAAGAGGGATGAAGCTTTTTCAATGGGAAATTTCACAACAGGCACAAAAATACTTCTTTTTCTTGAACTTATATATTTTTTTTTTTGGTGACAGCAGTCAAGAAGGAATTTCCAAAATATTGATATTCTTGATTTATTTGAAAATGTGGTTCTACAAATGGAACAGGCTGTGGTGAAATCACCATCCCTGGAAAGGTGTAAAAATGATGTGGCACTTGGGGACATGGGTTAGTGATGGACTGGGCTGTGCTGCAGAATAGCTGAACTCTGTGAACTTAGAGGCCTTTTCCAAACTTAATGATTCTATGAAATATAACTTAAAACAAAACAAAAAAACATCCCAAAAAAACCAAAACCAAGTAGGCATTTCCAGCTATGAAATGGCAATACCCTGGGCATAGTCACCTCTGCTCTCCTTGCTCTAATGAATGTTTATGTTTTTTCTTTCAGTTTCTCAGAGAGACCCCAAACCCCTGTGGCCAGAGGGGAGAAGAATTGAAGCAGTGTCTGTGGTGGGGTCTCCTCCCACCTACAACATGTCCTGGTGGGTGTCTGGCTGTGGTTCCAGTCTGCCCCTTCTCTCTCCAAGGTAAGGACAGGGAGCAGCTCATCTCAATAGCCTGTAGCACCTCTTAGAGCTCCCCCAATGTACCTGGAGCTGGGTTCAGCTGCTGAAACAAGAGGTGCTGAAGAAATTTGAGGTAACTTGGGGTGTCAGATATTTGTGGGTCACCAAGGTGTGATGTGGGATTGGAAGGAAATCTAAGCCCTTCTGGAACAGTGGATGAAGATCATCCAGAGGCGTCTCCAAAACACTGTTAATGACACCAATTAGGTGCAACACCACTGTTAATGAGACCATATTAGGCACTGGAAGTCCACCTTGGGTGTCCTTGTTTGCTGAGATGAGGTTTCTGTTCCTCCCAACAATGACAGAGGAATCAGAGCCAGGGGCTATAACCAGATCAGAGACTGTAACATTAAAGGTTTGTACTGGTAGAAAATAAGTCCTGTAAAAGTTGGATTGTATCCCGCTGAGTCAAATTAGTATCTTAACATAAACCACCAAGGGTAAGGGCAGGAATGAGAGTACAGAGGGATGTTTGTGGTGGTTGAGATGAATAACCAGAGGTGTAACTAATAAGAAGAGAGAAAATTTTTACTCCTGTGTGGAGCCTGAAGACTGACATTGGAATGATGCAAATAACACTGATGGCTATATTTTTTGAATAAATTTAGAAAAAAAAAGGGGGAAAAGCCATAAGCATCACTATAGAGCTGAGGAAAATACCTGAAAGAGGAAGATTTAAGAAGATCCACCTGTTTAGATAATTAAAAAAAAAAAAAAAAAGATTAAAAAGCAGTTTGATCACAATACCCCTCACCAGGCTAAAAAAAGGTGTTAGGTACAGGTGCACTTTTCCATCTCACTGAGGAAGGTATCAGAGAAAAGCAGGAATCATCACAAGCTTTAAAAATGGGTGAGCTGAGCACTGTCTTTGGACATCTTCAAAATAAATCTGGCTCTTTCTCTTTGCTGAAAAAGAGCTATGATTTAATCCAATACAACTCCTACCCCTGTCAGAACAGGAATATTGGCTAAAATCTTGTACCAGCTGTACAAGGGCTCAGTGATCCTTTTGGTTTTGTTTCGTGGAAATTTGCTCCGCAGAAGCCACTGGTTATCCAGACTCTTAACACACGGTGGCATCGTTGTACCACAGAGAGGCTCCTTTTCCTTTGAAACACCAGAATTTCAGTGGCGAAGGAGAACGGCATTTTGACTTTTAGAAATTGGACTTTTGTGAACTTGAATGACTCCAGTACAGATGTGGTGTCTGGGGGCATGGTTTAATGAGGGACCTGGTAATGCTAGGCTGAGGATTGGGCTCGATCTTAGGGGTCTTTTCCTAAATGATTGTACAATATGAAACCTTACTGTAATTCAGGGGACTTGAGATTTTCATGGGTTTGAGGAAATTACAGTGTCCAGCAGGAAATATTTTTTGCTTTGCTGTGGCAGATGCTGTCCAGGTTGCACTGAGCTGGTTCTTTAGAAACACCAGTAGTGGTGTTTCTAAACACCACTGGTTTGCACCTGGTGCTTGATGCTGTATAAATTATTTCTTCTATCATAAATTTTAAAAGGTAATTTTCCATATTTTTTTGCTGTGTGAATTGCCTGCATAATTCACAGAACCACAGAATCACTGGGTGGGAAGAGGCCTTCAAGATCATTGAGTCCAACCCAGCCCTAACACCTCAACTAAACCATGGCATCCAGTGCCACATCCAGTATTTTTTTAAATACATCCAGGGATGGGGACTCCCCCACCTCCCTGGGCAGCCCATTCCAGTACTTTATCACTCTTTGCTTAAAAAACTTTTTCCTAATATCCAACCTATATTGCCCTTGGCACAGCTGAAGACTGTGTCCTCTGGTTCTCTCAGTTGCTGCCTGGAGAAAAAGACCAACCCCACCTGACCACATCCACCTTTCAGGGAGCTGTACAGAGTGATAAGAAGTGAGAAGTTGGGAATATCCAGGCTTTTTTTGAGGTCTGGGCACCTTCCCCTTAAATCCTTCAGGAGTGTTGTTCCCATAGGTGTCCCTGAGCTGTTGGTTGACTTGGGGGTGTCAGCAGTGAGGGTCTCCACTGCTGATGCCTTCCTGTGACCCCCTCTCTGTCCCACAGAGGTGCAGTGCTTGGGGAGGGCTCTAAGGAATATGGACACCTGAGCGTGTCCACGGAGGATGTGAGAGTCAGCCTCACCATCCAGAGGCTGCAGAAGTCATCCCCACCTCTTGGAGGAACCTTCCACATCCACTTGGCCAACACAGTGATACCAGGTAAGGAAAGATGCAGGTCAGGGCCTGGATTTCCTGAGCAGGAAGCCAAGGGAAGAATTAATTGCCAGAGAAGTTTTGGCTGCCCCATGTCTGGGTGTGCTCAAGGCCACATTGGTTGTTCACAGAATCACACAAGGTTGGAAGAGACCTTCAAGATCATCAAGTCCAACCCATTCCCTGACACCTCAACTAAAGCATGGCACTGAATCTTATTAAATAGTGTGGATGATCTTCAGATTAGACATTAGGAAGAAATTTTTTATGATGAAGTTGGGGAAACAGTGGCAGGGTTTGCCCAGAGAGGTGGTGGATGCCCCATCCCTGGAAACATTTGAAGTCAGGTTGGATGGGGCTTTGAGCAACCTGGTGTAAGGTTCATTGCTGGGATTAGATGACCTTTAAAGTCCTATCCAGCCCAAATCATTCTATGATTCTATTCTATAATTAATAGAATTAATTTAATAATATTAATTATTACATTACAATAATATAATATATATATTATACGTAATATTATATATATATATATATATATAATGATTCTATTCTATAGTTCTATAATTTTTTGGTGTTTAGGGTCCAATAAAGGTCCCTCTTTTGGCAGCTGCAGAGGGTTGAACCATGACAGCCTAGCACTCACAATGAAACCTCTTCCTTTCCTAGGAGCAGGCAGGTGTGGTCTCCTGGAAATGGAGATATCCACTGCTCCCTAACATCTTTTGCAGGTGTTCCAGTGCACATCTCTGCCCACCAGCTCCGCAGGCTTTTGCAGGACAATGTGGACAATTTCACAGCTCCCTTCTTCAACACCAGTGACTTCACTGTGACCAGAGACTGCAGCTCGTGCTATGAAAGTGTCTGGACACTGACTTGGAAAAAAACAGCTGGGGACTTGCCCAATGTTATCAGTGTACAGTAATTTCTTTTACTAATCCCCACTTTAATCCTCATTTGATGTCTTTGGTCTTGGCTGATTCACTCTCACAATGGTTGTTTTTATGAAGACACCATGGAAATTTAGGCAATCTTCCTGTTAGGAACAGCACCTTAAGCAAATTCCAGATTAAAATTATTAAAAAAACACCCCAGTTTTAGGAGAAGACATTATATGGAGTCTGTGATTCAAAACCAGGAGACTTGAGTGTAATTTCTGTGCAGCAAAGGGACTGGTTCACTGAAATGAAATCTTTCTTAATTATATATACCTTAATGTTTCAGTACAGTAACTGGAGCTCATCACAGATTTGTGGCATCATTTATTTGCCAAGAGGGTATTTTTCTGAGAACTGTTTTGTCTGGTTTTGTATCTGGTTCTCATAGGTCTCAGGTTGGAGGTTCACTTTACACTCTCCCATCCCAAGATTTGTCATGTTAGTTTTGCTTCAAGCAAAAGGATCTTTTTGAGTAAGGACTCAGACTGAGATGTTTCCTACGTCAAAAGGAAACACTGTTTCTTTGGATATTCAGCTCCTAAAAGTGTGATGTCATTTTCAACAAATTCCAGTGCCCAAGATGTTGGCCTGGAGAGTGAAAAAAGTTTGACCTGCATCTTCAGCTCTTGCACAGGCTCTTGTTTTACCTAAAGTCAGGTCTTTGAGAAGATCTTTCAGTGCCTAAATCCAAATTATATTATTGGGTATTAGAAGTTCATTTACCAACCTGACTCCTGAACTTCTTTGTCGTCTCTTTGACTGCAAGGTGGAGGTGGGAACAGGGAGGTGTTGCAAAACCTTGAGTTACGAAGATTTAGAGGTGCAGATATGATTCATGGAAGAAGGGTGAGAAGTTTCCAGGAGTTATTGCTTGTAAAGATTCTGTTTTAATTTAAAATCACAGGACAAAAAAGGATGAGAAACTTAAATTCCTTGATCTTTGCCAGGTCTCTGCTGAAAAGCTCACTGGCCTGAAGCCAACTGTTTCTACTCGTGTGGTTTATGATGGGGGTGTGTTTATTGGACCAATATTTGGGGACATGCTTGCCACCCCCCATAACCAAACACAGGTGAGTTGGTGTGCTCTCACGCTTGTCACTGATTCAGCAGGGTTGTGTAGCTCCAGGAGTCTGACAGGTATTTGGGTACCTTTTTCTGCCAATGAATCCTTTCAGGAATCTGATGTTCTTTGCCACAAATTTCTCATATTCTGCTGCCTGGTGTGTGGAGCAGGACTTTGCTCCAAGAGCTGTTGCTGGAAGGGAGAATGATGATCATGGGTGATGGAAGACAATATATATATTTTTTGGAAGCAGTGACCAAGGGGTGAAAATCTCTGAACTCCCAGCCTTGGTGGGTCCTGTGGTGCTTGGATACCGAATTGGGAATTGCACAATTCACCTGCAACACTCTGTGACACTGATGGGGAAAGTAAATGAGTTGGTGGCTGGGATACTCATCTGTGAGTTTGGCAAATCCTGAACCTCTCTGGATCTCAATTCCCCAGGAGGGAAGAGAGAGATGGAAGAGCTTCAGGCTGAAGGAGGAATCATTCTAGTCTGCTGGATGGACAAATGTATTTCCAGCTCTGCTCTCAGATGTTGCAGATCAGTGGCTATTGCTGGCTTTGTTTCCAGCAGACTCAGGCACTGTGGCCATAACAGGGTGATGTTGGATGTGCTCCACGCCCAGCTGTGCAACATCTGAGTCCAAGTCACCCTGCCTTTTTCATGAGCCATGGGAATTGCTCTTCTTCTAGTGACTCAGCCACCTATAGCATCTTTCCTTTCTGTGCTGCACAAATCCTCAAACAGCCCAAGTGAAACAAGACCAGCAGCAGCCAACAGATTTTCTGGTAGTTTTTGAAGCTTTATTCTGGCAGTGTAAAAGTGACCCTCTAATTATTGTGTCTCTGTATAAGCAGATGATTTTGCATTTCTGTGTTCCTTGCATTTCTTTGGGACAAATGCTTCACTTTTTGCAGGCACACCCTTAACACCTGGAGAGGGATAAAGAGGGGCTCTTTTATGCCTTATCCTTTGCCAGTTGACTGCAAAAATATCAAGATCTCAAGAGGAATATTTCTTGATATCTCTTTTAGATAATCAAAGTCACAGCCCATTTTTTTTCCCTTCAGCTTGAACAACAAGGGGCAAAAAATAAAATTGAGGGCAGCATGTTGAGAAGACACGTTGTGGGTTTCACTTTAATTAGTCTTCCATGGTGCTTTAGACACAATAAATTTATTCCCAAGGCAAAGTGGAAAGAACTGGGGAAAGGCAAGAACAGTCTTCAGTGGGTGACTGGAAGAACAGGAGTTTGAGGAGGTGTGGGTCCCAGGATGGTGGGAGGTAGGCTGGAGATGCAGCATCCAAAGCTGTGCCTTGGACGAGCCCTAGCAATCTGCTATTTAAATTTGCAATTAAATTTGCAGTGGGACTGCAGCAGGGTGAAGAGCTGTCTGTTTGTACCCTGTTCTAGCACTGAGTGCTCTCGGTAGCTCAGGGTGGCTACCAGCATCTATCAGTCAGTTGTGGCTCTAGAAAACACCTCTGTTCCATTACCAACTTTAAGGTGACTCTCTGCTCTGTCTCCAGGTGGTGGTGATGGTGAATGATGTCCTTGCAAACTGTTCTGGCTCGTGTTCTTTCCAGTTCAGCCAGGAATTGACACCCATAGTCAGAGATGTGGAATATTCATCAGGTAACAGGGCCTAGTGCCTGAACACAGTGGCAAAAATTCTGTGAAAAGGATCTGCCAGGTGCTGGTGATTTCATGTACACTTGTATCCTTTTGTAAATTTTTGATTTTATGGAAATTGCACTTTATGGGTCACTTCTGATCAGCTCCAGTTCCAGACATGCTGAGTGTTCAAGCTTGAACTGAGAAGGGCAGTGGAGCTGGGCAGGGTTTGGGGCACAGGTCTGAGGAGGAACAACTGGGGAGGCTCAGCCTGGAAAAAAGGAAATTCAGGGTGATCTTCTCACTCTCCACAACTCCTTGATAGGAGGGTGCAGCCAGGTGGGGCTTGGTCTCTTCTTCCAGGGATGAAGAAATAGGATGATAGGAACTGGCCTTAATGTGCATCAGGAGAATAGTTTAGAATAGTTATCAGCACAAATTTCCTCATTGAATGGGTTGTCAGGCTTTGGAACAGGCTGCTCAGGGTAGGGGTGGAGTTACCATCCCTGGATGGGGTCAGAGGGTGTGTGGCATTTGGAGACATGGTTTAGTGGTAAACACAGAGGGGATCTCAGAGGTCTTTTCAAAGCTTAACTACTCTGTGATTCTATGGTACAGGCATAAAGGGGAGAGAAACAATGGCAGGTTTGATGCCTAAAGCAAAACCCAGCTCTTGGCTCATGTTATTTTTAATAAAAATTTAAGGAAAAATGTAGCAGCTGGACAGGGACAGGCAGGAATTGCTGTTATGTGGAACAGTGAGATATCACCAGTGGTGTAGTTTTTAGGATATCCTGTTGAAGCTGTTAGAAACTTTTAACTGTTGGCTGAATTTAAATTCTGGGCATTGCTAGCCCAGAATCCATGAGTCACCTTGATTATATTCCTTCAGGTGAGGGGTCCCAGGCCACAGTGGTTCTCAGGGGAGCTGGTTTTGGTGAGGAGCAGCTGGCCCTGCAGGTGGAGGTGGACAGGAGGAGCTGCCACATCTCATCTCTGAATCAAACCCAAGTGGTTTGCCAGGTGCCAAGGCTGCCGGTCGGGACCTACCCGGTGACACTGCTGGTGGCACCTCATGGCTTTGCTCTTGGTGCCACCCCAGGACAAGGGATCTTCCTCACAGTCCAGCCAACACTGGGAGCTGTTGAACCTCCTTCGACTTCAGAGATTGGTAGGTGTGAACCCCCCAAGGGAGCTGCTTCCTGCTTCTTCCTTGGCATGGCATGTTTTGGTTCTTTACTTTCACCGCCAAGATTTTCACCTGATGAAGAAATTTTATGGCTGTGTGTGCCCCAAAGCACCATCAAAAATGACCTAAAGACTGACAGATTCTCTCTGGCTCTTTGTACAGGCAACCAGTTTCCTGGGTAGTTTTGTTTGGGAATTATATCTTCAAGTGCACATATTCATTTCAGCAAATCATTAGTGCTTCACACTCATCCTCCCATATCCATTTGATGTGTAGCTTTGTAGTATTTGAATTAATCTGGCTAATTAAAGTGGGTATTAGGGAAAATTTCTTCACTGGAATGCTTGCCAACCACTGGAACAGGTTGCCCAGGACATTGGTGGGGTCATCATCCCTAGAGGGATTTGAGAGATGTGTAAATCTGGCGCTTGGGCACAGTGGTGGGCCTGGCAGTCCTTGGTTACTGGTTTGACTTACTGATCTTAGAGGGTTTTTCAAACTAAATGATCCTATGATTCTATGACTGTGAAATGGCTGAACTCTGGTTAATTCAAGCCTCCTTGAAGCAAATTCATGTTCTGAGGAATAAAATGGAAAACTCACCTGTGTTTAGTTGAGTTAGGTACAAAGGTTTAGGTACTTAGGTACAAAGCTAAGAAACTTGGAGGAGCTAAAGCTAAACTGAATCTCCTTTCCTTCCCATTATAACTCCTCTCCTTGAAATAGAAGAGGAAATAGAGTGATAAATTTCATATCCAAAGAGAAGAGCTGGAAATATTTTTTTTTTTTGAGAGGAAAGAGTGTCCTCAACCCAATGAGAAATGTGGCAAACACTCTTGATATACCTGGGCTGTGCAGTGAAGGACAGTCTCAGATTATCCTTTGTTTTCAAGCAGCAAGGAATGCAGCAGAAACAGCATGAACCAAGTCTACCCTGACAGGAAAGTTACCCAGTCATTTCTCTGTAAATCTCATTTTATTTTTGGGATCATGGTGACAATCACCACTGGGAGCAGCACTGGCCTCAGTGCAGCTCAGACACGTGGCTTATTTTCAGTAATCATGATCTGACTGGGCCATGCTTGCCCACATTGGAGCAGCCAGACAAAAGGAATGCTGGTCTGTAAAACTACCCCTGGAAAAGCATGGGATGGACTTGGGATAACATAGGGTTCCTAAGCTAGAAGTTATGGCCACCTTTTACTGTGCTTTTGGTTTGGGGATTTTTTGTATGGTGTTTTTCTGTTTGGTTTTTTTTTTGGGGGGGGGAGGAGGGGGTTGTTTGTATTCTTTTTTTCTGCAGTTGATTTTATTGGGGTTGTTTTGGGTTTTTTTGATCACATGGAAAGAAAACTATTCTAACTCTTTTACTATCATTTTTTTGCCCCTAATGAGAGGGTCATGACACACTAAGTCTAAGAATCACTTTTAATTCGTAGAAAACCCAAATACCTCCAAATAACTTTAAAAATAACCCAGCAATGGCAAATTTTAATGCTTGAGCCTTGTTTCTCCTTTCCTTTGCTGACAAATGCACTCCTCCCAATTACAGTGATCTGTCACTCATTAAAAAGAAAGCAAGAATAATGCTATCTTATATTACATGTGCCTGGAATGCTTATAATTGGAAAGAATTACAGCTTCCATCTGTGTTTTTAATTTCTTCCATTTCAAAT
The DNA here is from genome assembly GCF_023055355.1 of Agelaius tricolor. Classification (NCBI taxonomy): domain Eukaryota; kingdom Metazoa; phylum Chordata; class Aves; order Passeriformes; family Icteridae; genus Agelaius; species Agelaius tricolor. Next base: position 111,613,439 of record NW_027269261.1, on the reverse strand, counting down.
ACCTCTCTTCAATCTCATTGTAAAGTGCACACAGGCAGTATTTCACTGCATATAGATATAATGTAGATATCAAAACTTAACAGCATCAGTCTTTACACAACACTAGTGGATTCTGAACTCTAAATCTGAAGCTCCTTATCTGACAACTCCTGCATTTGCAAGTGGCTTCAGTTTTCACTTCTTGCTCTTTCTGACTCTGCAAATTTAATGTTACAGGACAGGAAGGCAACAAAGCACCTTGCATTTTGCTGCTTCAGCTCCCTCTTGTCAAAATATCCCTGATCTCAGTGGTGCCATGCTGGGAGATCCCCATGACCTAACTCTAGAAGCATGGAATGCCTTTCTAAAGATACTCCCACGTTCCCACTGAATAGCAGGAGCTTGCTGTTAATGTATCTGATTGCTCTCGTTGGCCTGGATCTGCTGCCAGCCACAGGAAATCATGACTAAACTTCTACAATTCTCTGGTGGTTCAAAGAATTAGCAGGAATAGGTAATTTCAGGAAAGTGTGCAAGGGAATTTTTCATGAATATATAATTACTTTACTTTGCTTACATCACATGTGAAAGGAGGGATAAAAGCTCAGTAGGTTCATGATATAGCCATGCTAATAAAGACAAATAAACACTGCATTAATTAGTGCCTGTCTGAGCAGTCTGTTCAGCCATAATCCTAAAAACTCTGCAGTGCTGAGAACTAGACAAAAAGCTCTAAGTTTCAAGCAACATTTCCTTTTTACTTTTTTTTGAAGGTTTCTCTGAATCGCATCAAAGCGCAAACTCCAATTTAGAATTGTCATTAATGCCCACTCCCATTCTCTTTCCTGCTTCTCTTTGAAACATCCCTGAGTCCTCTAATCTCTTGGAAAAGCAAAGGGGCACCTTGGCTCTTTGGAAGTGGATGCTGAAGAAAGATCAAGCACAAGACTGACTTGTGTCGGGCATGATCCCGCCTGGGATTGGAGAGGCTTGGTCTGGCACGGAGGAGAGCTGATCTTGTTCGGTGCTCCACGGAACGAATCCCTCCATGACTTCCCTCACAAATCCAAGTCTCCAGCTCTGCCAAGTCCTCTTTCTATCCCAAGTTTCCTAGACACATGCTACAGGCTTTTCTGACAGCGGGGAGCTTGGCAGCTGTTTGAACTGTGAGAGCACCTGCTGTGTTAAGCTCATTTTCCATTCTTAGTGCTTCTTCCTTCCTTCCTTATTTTGTTCTTGGGCTGGGGATCTGGCTAAGGGGGAGATCACAGGCCAGGGCTTGCTGGTTTAAATAAGTATGTCATTAAAAAATAAACCCAGAAAAAAAAAACTCAGTTGTCCTGTATTGTGGAGGAGAATTCAAATAATTCAAATTCAAAGAACTCAAGTAAGGAAAGAAAGATCTCTGGTGCAAGAGAGGGAGCCAAGCACAGCAAGGTGGAACAGATCATCATCAGCTCAGCTGAGAGACTTTTGTAGTCACCTCTAAACAAAGAATTCTTTGTATATTAAAATATCCTACATATTGATTATCATGGAATAATTGTTTGTTTTAGGAGGACTCAGGGTGACTCTCAGGGGGACCAATCTGGAAGAGGTAAATGCAGTGTTGTTTGGATCCCAGCCTTGCCCAGTTTTGGAAGAGGGCAGAAATTCAACAAGAATTCAGTGTAAAGTTCCTTCTCGGGTAAGAAACCACACTTTGGGGAGCAGTCAGAAGCCAATGTGACTTCCTGTGTTTTTCTGGCCTGAACTATACTAGGGGAAGGGCAAAGAATAACCCCTCAGCCAAGTCTTGTCTGTGTACTCTACAGATTAGAACAGCTTAGTTAAAAATAGATTAATAGGAGATTGATGAAAACCAGTGAGAAAAGCAAGCTCCTCAATTTAGTAAGAGGAGCTTTAATTTTGCAAATTAAAACCTGCATAGTTAGTCTGGGATTTTATTTACTAGTTTAATGTACTTGTATGGATATAGAAAATCCAAATTTGCACAGTCTGGGATTGTTTTAAGGTTTCTGAATCTCCACAGATGCTCTTTAAAGTCAACATAACTATAAATATTTAAGTAGAGTATGGTGTATGTGAAAGTTTCATCAGTGCCATGTGCCTGACTTTTGTATGGGAGATGCAGGAACATAGGAAATAACTTAAAAAAAAAAAAAAATTGGTTCCTTATCTCTGACATTTTCTTTCTCTCTCTTCCTAGGGGTCAGAGGATGCTGCTGTCCAGGTGACACTGATTTTTGGGTACAGGTCAACAACAGTAACCAACTTGTTCCAGTATGATCCTTCCTTAAACCCTGCACTTGTATCCCTGAGCAGGAACAGAAGTGGCATAGCAGGTGAAAATGCAGATGTGTACTGGGCATCTTCTGGAGAAGGGTTGTTAGTGCTGATGGTGTTGGAGCAGAGGGAATTTATAAATCTATACAGTTTGATCTAACATTTTGATCTAACCTTGTTTGTTTTCTTTTAAATTTTAGTTCCTGTATTTCCTGCTAGTCCTGGTCAGTTGTGGTTGGTTTTTTATTGGTTTTTCACTAGTATACATGAGGTAATGAGTTGCTTGCCCCATGGTGTGGATGATGTCCACAGGATGTCAGGTTCAGTGTAGTCCTGCTTTTGTGTCAGGTTTCTCTAACTTTTCTCTGAAATGATCCCATCCATTCATGCAGTGATGGGAACCAATGGAATAGCCTGAAGCTGTGTCAGGAAAGGTTTGGGCTGGGTATGAGGAAATTATTTTTCATTCAGAGGGTAGCTGGGCACTAAACAAGCTCCCCAGGGAATGGTCACAGCCCCAAGGCTGCCAGAGCTCAAACAATGTTTGTACAACTCTCTCAGGTACAGGGTGGGATTCTCAGGACTGTCCTGTACGGGGTTGGGAGCTGAACTTTGATGATCCTTGTGGGCCCTTCCAACTCAGGCTATTCCATGATCCTGTATTGCTTAGTAACACATTCATCCATGACAGGATGAGCTCTGGAGAGTGTCCTTCTCCAGGATCCCCAGGGGTTGACCGTGAAGAGCATCACGTGCATTTTGGGTTACTGAAAGCAGGGGACAGGCAACATTTCCTTCACCCAGTTCCCATTTCCAAGCCAAACTGTTCCTTCCTTTTTGACCTTGTGATGTTTTACTCTAGAATATGAACGTAGACCTCATAGAATTCATGGGGACAAAATCCTAATTAGATCTCACGGAGTGTTTGCCATTCCTGTCTTTTGAAAGTTTCTATTTGGAGTTGTTTGGGTTTTTTGGTTGTTTTCCCCCACATTTCCCTCATTTCCCCCCCCAGGATTTTGGCTGTGTGTAGGGAATAGAAAGCATAAACAGTGAATGATGTCCACTTACAAACAAGCCTTTTAGGAAAGTTTAGCACATTTCTGCATGGCAAGCTGACAACAGTGATTTGGTATCTGAGAGAGTGGGGAAGGAGATGGGAGGAAGACAGAAATATTTCTGTTTTCTTACCTATCCCATTCCCATTCCCATTCCCATTCCTCCAAGAATATAATAATAATCTGACTTTTTTCTCAACCTCTCCAGTGAACACCTCAAAGCTACCCGCAGCTCCCAAATTCAGTTGGACTTGTTGGGGCTGTACACGGTTGGGTGACTGCCAGTGCCAAAATTCCTTGTGCACTCCCAGCATTTCTGTTCATTTTTCCCCAAATGCCCTTGTCATTTTCTATTACTCCAGAATGCATAAATAAGAGAAAACGTCCTTTATCATCTGAATATTATTCAGATACCACAGCACCAAGGGGAGGTTTTTGTAGCCGCGGGCAGCTCAGGTGCAAAGAATTCCTTAATGTTACAGTGTCTCATGAGCTGTGGTGGGGCTGAGTTCAATCTGCTATTCAGAACCTCCACGCCTTCCTCTTTTAATATAATTTTCCTTCTATATAATAAAAAGAATAAATAAATTACACTGATGCCTTCCAGGCATCTGGGATTAAGCTGACAATTGACCAAGAGTCCAAAGAGTTCATGTTATTAACATATTCAACTTCTCAGGCTTTCAAACTTTATTTGAGTCTTTGTGAATGCAGAATTGAAAAGTGCCAGCTCCAAGACCTGCTTAGAGGAGCAAGTAGTTGAAGGAATCTTTGTACAGGCTCTTCTGTTCCTTCCTCCCTCTTTCATCCTTTCAGGGGAGAGAGGAGGATGAGATTCACCACCTAAACACATCCCTGTGCTCAATGTTTAGATGTTTTGCATGGTCATTGAAGATAAATAGCTGGTTCTCTGGTGGGATTTGCCACAGCTCTTTTCTGTGTCTTGCAATAGGATGAATCATGGCAGAAGTCTCTTTTCACTGACCAAGATAGAGATATCAGTGAAAATGCCTTTATTTGGACTGATGGATACCACCTTATTTTTATAAGCTATTTCAGAAGAAATTTAAGTTATGAAAATCCCTTGTCTCTTGGCTTTGTCCTTTTCTGTCAGTGCACTGTGCACTAATAAAGAAAAATATCCTCTATCATTTGAACACAGTTTGACACACGGCAGCTTAAATAGGAGAGAGAGTCATGATTACTGAAAATGAGGTGCTTTGGAGCAGAGCTGGTTTTCCCTGGAATTGAGTTAATTTTTTTCATGTGGGGCTGTGTTTTGGGTTCATGCTGAAAATGGTGTGGGTAACACAGGGATGTTTTGTTATTGCTGAGCAGGGCTTGCACAGAGTCAGGGACTTTTCTGTTCCTCACCCCACCAGTGAATGGGCCTGGGGTGGACACGGGTTTGGGAGGGGACACAGCCAGGACAGCTGATCCCAACAGACCCAAGGGATTATCCAGACCATGTTACTCATGTCCAGTTTATAAAGCTAAGGGAGGAAGAGGGAGACAGAGTGATGGTGTTTTGTCTTCCCAAGTCACCATTCCATGTGATGGAGCCCTGCTGGGATGGCTGAACCCCTGCCTGCCCATGGGAAGCAGAGAATGAAGTCTTCGTTTTGCTTTGCACACATAACTTTAGCTCTACCCATCAAACTGTTTTTATCTCCACCCACAAGTTTTCTCCCTTTTATGCTTCCAATTCTCTCTCCCATCCCACTGCAGGGGAGGGAGTGAGCAGATGTGTAGGGCTGAGGTGCCATCTGGGGTTAAACCATGACAAGCACATCTGACTTTAGGTACACAAGGAAATGCTTGTTTTACTGAAGAAGGCTCCTATTCCTATTACATGACTTCATAATTCTGAAAAACAGGCTCTAGATAGTTTATCAGGGATTAAAAAAAAAAATAAATCCCAGAACCCCTCAGCTCCAGAGCTTTAAAAAAACCTGGTTTTGGTTTTTATCAGGTTCAGATATTTATAGGACAGACATTTATGGTAGAGGGACATGAACCCTGTCCTGAGTGTTGCTAAGAGTGGCTATTGGTGGTCATGACCAAGTTCACTGTGCTGATGGCTCAAGACAACCCTGATAGCTGGTGACCTTCTGCAGGAGAGATGGAGTAGGATACAGAACCACTGAAGGGTTTGGGCTGATGGTCATGACTGGACCTACTCTGGCATGATGGGACTCTGCTCTTCCCCAGGCAATGGTCATATGTGCTAAAATAACCACTCCCAGAAACACTGAAAAAGTTCCCTTCCTTTCTCTGCAGGAGGTGAGGAGCTCCACATTGGAATATCCCAGTTTGCCAGCTACCAGGGCTCAGATGTCAAGGTCCAAATTGGGGACTCATGGCCCCAGATCCAGGCACAGACAGAGCGTGGGGTTAATGTGACACTTCCAGCCCTGCCTGCAGGGTGGTACAATATTTCTGTCCTCATCAATGGCATTGCTGTCTCTTCAAACAGGTGTGTATTTTCCTTAGAAGCTTCATTCTCCATCTTATTTGGTGTTTTAGGGTTAATCTGAAAAGGATGGGTTGAGTTTTTCACTAATTCTGTACCTAAAGGTGAATTTTACAGTGTGGTTTGAAATTATGAATAATTATCAAGGCATTTATTTATCTGTGGAGCCCGAGTCAGCAAACTGCTAATGCTAGTCAATTAACTTCCCTTGGATCAGTAGGAGGCAGGAGAGAAACATTTTAGGAAAAAACAGTTGATTTGATGAAAAATGCATATTCAGGCAATCAAAGGTATTCGCAGATTCAGGTCAAATGCAGATAAATCCTGCTGTAGGAAAACAGCAGAAGAAAAGAAACACTTTTCATCAGAAAAACAAAAGCTAGTTTGAACAATACAAAAATGCTTTGTTTGGAGAATTTTTTAAATGATGATGTTTCCATTTCCTAAGGTGACACTTCAAGTTCATGCCTAGATAAATGTAATATAAATGAATTAAAATGTGGCGGAAAGCTGACCTGAAATTGGGATATAGGAATGTATTCAAAAGCAACACAGTTTTGTTCCTCAGCCATGGAAGCTGCCAGGAGTGGTCCTGAAATTACAATATTAGGGAGAAATGAGGTGTTTTTATTGCTCACAAACCAACTTAAGCTGCTTGTAACATTAATGAACCTCAGAAGGAGAAAAATTGTGGTTGGTGGGGTGGCACACGGGGATTCATCCCACCTGGTACTGGAGTCTGTTAGCAGCACCATCACTTCATCTCCAGGGATAGATGGGAAGGAGATGGGTCATCCCAGGAGAGGACTCGGAGCTCTGGTGGGCTGGATTGCAGGATTGGGAAGATCCCTTCTCTAAAATGTCATTTTAGGGAAGGGGATGTTTTTGAAAGCAGAGTGATGAAGAAAAATAGATGTAAATGGGACAGAAATAGAGCTATAACTTTATCTGGGTGAGCTTCAGGAGCTCATGTCTCGGTTTCCTATTGTTCAGTTTACTCCACTCTTTGGTGGGAGGGTGTGAGGATAGAGGGCAGCTGTGATGCCTTTTCAATGCACTTCTATTGGGCATTGAGATCTGCTTGCCAAAAAATCCTTATTCTTACTTTCTTTGATGGGCAATTCAGTTGAACTAAATTTGGCCCACAAGTTGCCAATAGACAAGAGAGTGTTTGTGATAGATGTAGCTCAAATGTGTCCCTGGCCAGGGATGGGGAGGGTTGGAATGAGATGATCTTTAAGGTCCCTTCCAACCCAAACCATTCTGTGATTCTAAACCACATGGAAAAAATTTGGGGCGTTGGGTGGTCTTGTCACTGTGACATCAAACAAAGGGGATGTGCCAGGTGGGTGCTTGGCTTTCTGGGAGCTGTAAGAAAGAAAAGCACTACAACAGGAAGGAAAAATAAAAGAATATCCCTAACTGCCCCAAATCCTTTCTGTGTTGGTTGTGTTTTGCAGGGTTGAGCCATTAATCCAGTACCTCTCTGAGATCTTCAGCATCCAGCCATGTTGTGGCTCCATTCTGGGTAAACAGCATTGGTACATCTGCAGCCACTTATGGAGGTTAAAGGGATCAAGGGCACAGTTTTCCTGCAGGAATGGAAAGTGCATCCCATTTCACATCCGTTTAAATGAGGGGGTTTTGGATCTATGACCCTTTATTATGCAGGCATCAATGGGCAGACAGCAGCTGTGTGGAAATTTGGGATTGTAGTGAGCATCCCTCCATCTGGTTGGCTGGCTCAGGGCTCCCTGTGCTTTGAAATTGATTTCCCCAAGTGTTTGCTCATGTATCCTTGCATGTTCCCATTGGGAAAACACAGCACGCCCACACCTGGCTCATCTGTGCTGTTTCTTTCAGTCATTTTGCCCCCATCTTTCAAGGTTTTCCATGTGAAAGTTAGGTGGAAAGCAGAGTACAATTGTGGTTTGAAGCAAACAATAATTTGATGTGATCCCAAAAGGGGATGTTCATTTTTGTTATGTTGAAAAGACAAAATAAAAAAAGCCCTTTTTCAATGTTAATTTTAATCAAAAGGGAAATATTTATTAATCCCATTCTAAGCTTTTAGACATTGGAAATAATTTAAGTGTGTTTCTGAGCAGAACATTGCCGAATTAAAAAGAAAAGTTTTACTTTAAATCTTCAAAAGCAGATTTGGGGTGGCTGATTTATTTTGTCATTTGGCTGGTGGTGGAGGAGAGTTGAATCCCTGTAGTGAATTTTACATGAGCCCTTAGAAATGCTTTTATAGAAGACAGAGAAATTCTTGTGCTACAACCTCAGGTCCTCCACAGATTGCTCTCCCAGGCTCACAACACATTTAAAGACACAAAAATTCAGAGGCTTTGTGGTACGTGATTAGTTCAATAGTTTGTGAAGTGCTCAAGCCTTGAAAGATGAGAGAGTGGATAGAGCTTGGAGAGCAAATCCTATCAGTATTGAAGATTAAGCCATACTACAAAAAAATAATACAAGTCTTACCTTTTTTATATTTCAGGGTAAATTGAAAATTAAATAAGAACTGATTAACTCTTTGGTTGTGGTTTTATGAATGGCTTAAGCTGAATATAAACCTCTTTGCTGCAAAAAGCACCAGTCCCTTCCCCCTTACCTGTCATCTTCTGCTGTCTCTAACACTTGTGTGTACATCTGGGTTAAGGATTTGGGCTCACTTAAAAAGAAACCTCATCATAAACCAACTTATTTTTTCAGCTAGATCATGGGAAAAGGGAGAGAATAGGCTGAATGGATAAAGAGGTTGAAGCAAGGCAGGACACTGGGAGTTCCAGTACTGCAAACAAAAGGAGCATGGACAGAGCCTTTGGGTGGGCTCTTCCCAGTGAGGGTGGTGCAGCCCTGGCACAGGGGGCCCAGAGGAGCTGTGGCTGCCCCTGGATCCCTGGAAGTGTTCAGGGCCAGCTTGGATGGAGTTTGGAGCAACCTGGGATAGTGGGAGGTGTCCCTGCCCATGGCAGTGGGTTGGAAGAAGGTGGCCTTTACAGCCCCTTACAACCCAAACCATTTAGTGATTCTATAAAATCTGACACTGCTTGAGTTTGAAAATATTCACAGTTGCAGTCTTCTTCCCTGTGATTATCAGGAAGAAACTACCTCCCCACCCACCTGTAGGGACAGTCCCATTCCATGAAGAGTTCAGCCTCTGTTTACTCTCAGGGGTCTTTCACAGCAGCTTTCTCCATTTCTGTGGTGGCTTCGTACAGTAATTTACTGCCACAAAGGTCCCTGGCTACTTGTTACCTTAGCCTCTTGTCCACATAGGATTATCCTGATATATGGCTGCTATTGTCTCTAGCTGTCTTGTCCAAAAAAAGGGATTTTATTTCTTTCCTTCAGCCTGTCATGCTCATCAGCTTTATCATAAAAGGTTTGTGTTGGAAAGGACCTTGAAGATCATGGTTTGAGATGGTTCAGATATGGTTATAAATTCCTCTTCTGCATATAATACCCTTCTTCCTTATTTTGCTTTTCTCCTAGGTGGAACACTGCTCACAATCTCTGGGGTGGGCTTTAGCCAAAATCCTGCCCTGGTTTCTGTGTCAATGGACAATCAAACCTGTACAGTTACTCACCTGGAAGAGCAGACAGTTTGGTGTCTGACCCCACCAGCTGTTAATTTGTCTAATGAAGATTCACATGACATCTCTGTCAGAGTAAATGTAGCCATTGGCAGTGGGTCATTTCAACAAGCTCTCTTTGCAAATAGGACCACCACCTTCCACTACCAAAGAGCTTTGACTCCCCTTGTTACTGCTGTTGAAACAGAAATCAGAGATGGAAGCCTGCTCTTGAGCATTCAGGGAATAAACATCACTGGATCTGTGGCTAAGCTTGGACACACTGAATGTCAACTTGAGTTTCAATGGGGCAACCAGTCTGCAATGTCTTATCAGTGCTCTTTGCCACTGAACAGCCTGGAACCTGGGACTTTCCCCATCCAGGTCATCCAGAGGCAGCTGGGATATGCTCAGGTGACAGCAAGGCAGCAGACCCTCACCATAACTCCACAGATAACCTCCATATTCCCATCACAAGGATCCATCTGTGGTGGGATGTTGCTCACTATATCTGGTATTGCTTTGAAATCCAGGAGGAATTTAGTACAGGTCAGCCTGGAGAATAATTACTCCTGTGAGATCCAGAAGTCTGATAATGACTCCATCAGCTGTGTTGTCCTCCCAGAAACCCACCCTCTGCACCCTCAGTGGCTGGCTGAGGCATCTCGGGCTCTCAGTGTCACTGTGGTTGTCAATGGGGTCCACAGTGTGTGCCTTGGGGGCTGCACACTCCACCTGCAGGAGCACTGGACCCCCCTGGTACATCTGGTCACCTGGAAGACCAATGGGACATCCACCCACATGACAATCAAAGGACAGAGGCTGGCATGGCAGGGTGACAGCCCCGTGGTACACGTGGACAACAGCACTGCCTGCAAGGTGACTTTTTGGAACGAGACCATCATCACGTGCCAGACAGCCTGCCTGGCCCCAGGGGAGCACAGCATTTCCATATCCAGCAGGAAAAGTGGCCGTGCTTGTTTCAGAGGGACATCCAGCCTTCTCACCATCCTGCCTTGGGTGTACCAGTTTTACCCACGGGATTTCAGCACCAATGGGGGAGGCCTGCTCAGCTTGGCTGGGTTGGCTCTGAAGGGAAAGAGGATGACTTCAGTCCTCATAGACCATCACCCTTGCCTCATTCTCAACATCACCTGTGTGCTCATCCAGTGCACAGTGCCTCCAGGGAAAGGCACGAGGGCTCTGAGTCTGAGAGTAGATGGACACTCCTATTACCTTGGAACAATAAATTACAGTGAGGAATTTACCCCAGCTTTCCTTTCACTTGTTTCCTCTGGTCTCCTTTTAACTTTGACAGTATCACAGGTCACAGAGATGGACGTTATCCAGGTGTTTATTGGAGATTTTCCTTGCAGCAGCATCACCATCAGTCGCTCCCTGTTGCAGTGCACAGCTCCTCTGCTCCCTGTGGGCGAGTACCCCGTGCTGGGCCTGGATATTCCCAGGGGATGGGCTTCCTCCAACCTGATGTTCACTTCTCATCTGGCAGTGACAGCTGCACATCACAACTGGGGTAAGTCTTGGAGGGTTGCTGCAGTTCCTCCACAGGGTTTTGTGTGAAGCACTTTCATGACTTTTTGTCATGAAAGCAAAACTTATGAATTAAAAAAAAAAACAACTTTTGTTGAGAGCTAGCTGCCAGACTCTGTCTTAAATCCCATTTTCTGTTCTTTTCTAAGGTGGCTTGAATGGAGGACGAGTTTACCTGCATGGAACTGGGTTTTCTCCAGGAAAGACTTTGGTCACAGTCTGTGGCACCAGCTGTGAGCTCCTGGGCAGCACAACAGTGACTGAGCTGAGCTGCCTTGCCCCACGCCTACCAGGTCAGTTAAAACCCAGAAACTGTCATTGTGATAAAAATATGCCCTAAAATTTTACCCAAAATGGGGAGTCCTGGTGTATCTCATCCCAGGGGAACAAGGAGCAGCCCTGGAGATAGAAGAGGAATTAACATAGCACATACAAAGTTTGGACTTGGTGATCTTGGAGGTCTTTTCCAACCATAATGATTCCATGAATCTGTGATTTCTGTTTTTTGAACTCAGTCTGAGGACAGATGGTGTCAGGATGAGTTTTTGTGTCCGTGGCCATGGATGATGGATTAGATCCAGCATGTGCCTGTGGCCACACTTGCATGACATCAACGTTTCCTCAGAGCAATTATTCCATGGGAAAAGTCCCCATGTAAAACATGAATATGGACTGTAGGGCTGGGTACCCAAGCACCTCTTGGCCATCATGACCGTCTTAATGAATTAAGCTCCCTTAAATGCCTTTTCTTCTGAGGAAACGGTCTCAAGTTGCACCAGGGAAGTTCAGTTTAGATATTAGAAATTTTTTTTTCACATAAAGTGTTTTCAAGCTTTGGAAGACAGTGTCCAAGGAAGTGGTGGAGCCATCACTCCTGAAAATGTTATAAAAACATGTGGATGTGGCACTTGAGGACACGGTTTAGTGGTGAACATAATGTTGGTGAGATGGTGGTTGGACATGATTATCTTAAAAGTCTTTTCCAACTTTAACAATTCTTTGATTCTGTGGCCACACACATTTTGTGTTTTGGTTACATGGTGGGATGGCCTCAGTGTGATAAAGGTGTAGAAGGAAAAAGGTGAATGACTGGACGGGTGAACAAATGACAGACCATGGCTAGTTCATACCTTTAGGAAGCTGGAGATGGGGATTTGACTTCTTGAGAGAAGAATGGGATCATCCATCATGACCACAGCATCTTCCTTAACTGGAGAGAGACATGATGATCTCCATCTGCCTCTTTGAGAGAAATAACCCTGCTTAAATTTTGGAGCTAACTCTTCAAAATGAGCATTTCCTGGGACAAGATACATTCCCTCCTTTTCCTACTGAAGGCTCAGAATTAGGCTTCTCAGATCTGCAAAAGGCAGAATTTAAGCCTTTTAAGTCCCACCTCTGAGCCATGTAGAATTCCCCAAATTCCAAACATGAAGAATTCACCTTGGTGCTTGACTCCTTGCTGGAATCCCCATCCCTGGAGGTGTCCAAGGAATGACTGGATGTGGCATTCAGTGCTCTGGTCTGGGTGGCAAAGTGAGGAGCAGTTAAATCTTGGACTCTGCAATCTTGGAGATCTTTTCCAGCCTAAATGGTGCTGTGATTCAGGAATTCCAACACTCAGAAGCTTAACATTTCAGCCCCTTCATAGCTCTGAAGTTGGAGAGCATCTGGCAATCTGCAGAAATATTTGCTGTTCTGAGGCTGTCCAGAAATCCAGACATCCAGGTGACCAGAGATCCATGACTTCTTATTCTTTGTGGATGTGAAAGAAAGGTGGCAAGTTAGAGTGTCCATCAGGGTAAATTCACAGGGGTTTGTTCAAAGGTCTGTGGAATATCCATGCTCCAAAATAGAAGTTGAATAAATTATTTGCCAAAAACCACCCCAATGTGAAATTTAACATTCTTTTGAGCAAGGGTTGGACAAGAGGCCTCCAGGTGTTCTCTTCAGCCTCACTTTAACCCAAATTCTAAATTTACTCTTGTCATTTTGAACAGTTCCTTTCATAGAATCCCAGAAAGATTTTGGCTGAAGGAACCTTAAAGGTCCTCTAGTTCCAGTGCCATGAGGAATACTAAAAAAGATGGAAAGGAGAAAGGGTTTTAAAACTCAACCAAAAGCACTCAAAAAGAGACACCAAGAGGGCATAAAAAGTTCAATTTTCTTTGTTTTAAACAAGGCCCAGGCACAATCCACAGAACTACTTGTTATTTTAAATAGAAAAAGACACAGTGCTGGAGTGTTGGGAAATAATAAAAAAAAAACCCACAAAACGGGGCACCCTGGTTATTGCAGGGAGAATAGCATACTAAAATTTAATCACATTGATCCAAAGTGTGCTCAGAACTCACTGAATGGTTGGTGGCAGAGGGATCCTGAGAAAAGCAATCCTAGAGGCAGGACCACGATGCTTGTTCCTGTCACTAGATGTCAGCAAGTGAATGCTGATCGCTGGCTGTGTGTCTGGAGAGGAAATGCAAAGGAAGCCTTGCCTCACCCTCTCTCTCCTGCCCCGGGTTTTGCAGCCGTGCCAGTTTCACCAGTCGAGTTGCAAAATATTTGTTAATTAAATATTTACAAATAATTTTTTTTCCTTTTCTTAAAAAAATAAGAATCATTTTGTAGACTGCTCAAATCTTCATTTGTCAGGCTCTTTGTGCTCTCTGAGACACTTGTATTCACCTTGTGCATATCTACATCTGGCATGGGTAAATCTGTATACAGAGCAAGATGCTTTCTAGATACTCTTCCACCTCATGCTTAATATTTAAGGAGTTTTTTCTAAAAATATTTAAGGTTTTAACCCTTCCCCTCACCACATTTAGGGTGGTTTAAGCGCAGTAACTCCAGTGTCACCTCATGGTTTGCATCATGCTGTTTGCCTGGGGAATTTTGCCACTTGGAAAGGTGAAAAAATTCACATCCACTGCTCAGACCTTTCTTGCACTACCTCATCCCCATGGGAGAGGTGGCAAAGAGACTCCAGGAATGGGAAGGAATGGGAAGGGGAGGTCTGTGGTGCTCCAGAGCCCCTCAGTGTTGTGTCCCAGGATATTTGTCTGACTTTTCCCTGCTCTGCTCGCTGAACTGGCTGATGTGAAGAGTTTAAGCTGCATTTCTTCTGTTACTGGGGGCTGTGAAGCAGAACCCCCTCTCTCCTCTGGCACTGTGGGATGTCAGGTGGCAATGGCTGCCCTGGCTCTCAGAGCTGGGTCATGTTGTGTCTGGCTTGCTCGAGATTAGAGATGTCCACGTGGGAATCCCCAAATGGTCCCTGTGGCTCTCTCATGTGATCCACAGGGCAAGGCTCTGCAGGTAGGAAATGTGACTTTTTCCTTCTTTCCCTTTGAGCAGGAAGTTTTCTAAGAGATGAGGGATTGCCAGGCTCAGCAGGATCCATCCATAAGCCTTCCTCATGGGGCTTTCCTTAGGAGCTGGTGCTGAGTGGGGTCGCAGAGAGGTTTTGGTTTGATCACTGGCAAGGGCTGGGAATGTTACTGAGATATTCCCAACCCAGACCACAGGGAATGGGAATGCAGGACCAGACTATTTTATAAAAACTGTTGTCTTTTGCAAGGTGCAGAAAAATCAATTCAGAACAGAGCTAGAATTTGATTTTCACCCTTAAAGCTTAAAAAAATTAACAAAATTAAATAAAATTAACAAAACCTCACTGCCTTCAAGGAAAAACAAAACCAAAAGAAAAATGCCCAAATTAACCCATGAGTCTTTAAAAGTAAAGATATAACTGGCTTGATCACCATGCCTGCAAGGGTTCAAAAGCCACGTAGATGTGGCATTTTGGGACATGATTTAGTGGTGGGTTTGTCAGTGCTGAGGGAATGGTTGGGCTCAATCTTACAAGGCTTTTCCAACCAAAATTATTCTATGATCATGAAAGCTGTCCCCTTCTCTGCTTCTTGCTTTGTTGCTTCTTTGCCACTGCATGAGCGAAAATGCAGTTGTAGATTCTGTTCAGCTCTGGTTAAATTTACAGAACATGTGGGTAATGTTTGTGGGACTGAGTTGTGCTTCTGTGAAAGATGAGAAAACTGTCAGGAAGCTTGAGACAGGTGAGAAAATATCTGATTATTCCTCTAAGGTGATATTAAGGTAAATACCATATATCATTTTTCCAGTTAGCCAGTCCCTGAGATTTTATGTTTTACATTAAGGTGAAGGTAAGGAAGGCACCTTTAAAAGGAGGTGAACTGATAAGAGGATGCATCTGGGTAAAAGCTGAGCCTGATTTTCCTGGTTGCATCAGCATGCTTGGAATAACAGGTCTGACTTCAGGGTTTTGGTGTAACAGTTTTGGGATCTTTGTAGGAGGGTTCTGGATCTGCCATTAACAAGACTCCACTGGTAAAAGTGGATGTTTAGGGAGGAGGATTTAGATTAGAGACTAGAAATGAGACTGGTTTAAAAGGATGTGGTTTGGTGGAGCCATTTAAATGGGGCAAGAGAAGGGAGAGGAATGAGTTTTGGTTCTAACAAGGAGATGCACTGAGCCAGGACAATAGGGACTAGAGCCAGGGAAATTTGGGGATTTGTATGAGCAGATACAGAAGATATGATGAAGAGGGTCTGTTGTGGTGTTGTGGCAAGTGGCACCTCAGGAGAAACCAGGGCCTCTGATGGTTATTGTGGAGATCAAACCAAAGGATCCAAATGGTCCCTTCTACCTTTCAAATCCAGAAATGAAGTTAAGAGGGGGAAATAAAGCATATTAATTACATGGCAGGAATGTTCTGACAGTGAGATCCATCAGGCAGTGGAATAGATGCTTGAAAGCCACCTCTTGGGACTTCTGAAACCTGTCTCATGAAATGAATGTCTCAGGGAGCAATTCTTCACAGGCAAAGGTTGGACTCGATGACCTTAATAGGTCTCTTTCTCCTCTCCCTTTTATTAACTTTTTTTTTTTTATTCTTTGTCTTCCCTGCTAAGCACATGTTGCTGCTCCACAGTCCATTTTGTGAGGGGTGGATAACCAGGGATGTGAGTTTTGGCACTGGGTCTCCTTGGGCAGTTCTTCAGTCAATCCCCAGCTGCCCTTGGAGCCTCCTGTAGGTTTGAGCCTCATCACACGTCCAGCAGTTGTTATTAAACAGTGACCCAGAACAAAGCCCTTGTGCTGAGCATCCCAGGATCCTGGATTAAGCCAGAGTATCCCTCAAAGCCAGGGCTGGGGGTAGTCAGTCCCTAAGCCATCACCACCACACAGAGATTTGGCTGCTGTAGTGTCTGATCTCAAAAGAGAAGCTGTAATGAGCTGAGGGCATTCATCCCAGCAATGGGATTGCAGGTTTTATCTTTATAGGGAGTATAAAGCCTAAAGCAGCTTCATTCTGGGGTTTGAACACTAACCAATTAAGCAGGGGGAAGAATTGTGTCCCAGAACAGGCAGAATATCCTTTTAGGACATGCCAAAAGTGTGTTGAAATCTTTAGTTGATATTTTTTGCTGCTGTTTGGTAGGAGATAATGGCACCAACAATACCAAGGGCTATTTGTGTTTCATGGTTGGAGAAATGGGAAGGGGAAGGCCAAGATTTCCTCCTAAATGAATAAAGACATTAAAACCTCTGAGAGGAGGGAAATAGGAAGATCTTGGAGAGCCCCAAGGAAGGAATGGGAAAAGAACATCACCTCTAAAAGTGATATCTCCATCTGACGGACAGGAGATGTGGGATGGAGAGGGTGAGATTTTCCCCTCCTTCCACCTGAGAGAGAAAAAGCAATTCTAAGTTTGATTCTGGGCTGTACAGATGAAGTAGGGCTTGTTTGGATTTTGCTTCCTCTGATCTCTTTGCAATCTTTGTAGCCATATTCTAAAACTTAGGGTTTATAAATTAATAACTTTGTTTGCCTGGTTTGAGTTAAAAATTATTTCAGCCATTGGTAGGATACAAGGCCAAAATTAATACCTTTATTTGCCTGGTTTTAGTTAAAAATTATTTCAGCCAATGGTAGGATACAAGGCCTCCTGTTCCCACAGGCATGATAACTTTGGGATGAGGGCACTGGAGCACAGCAGAAATGCCCAATTTCCACATTTTGGGGTTGTTTCAGAAGTGCCAGACTGTTCTTGTGCTGAGCTCTCAGGGCTGTGCAGGAAACACCTTCTGGTGACCTACACGAGCCAGGCAAGTTCTTTGACAGCAGCAAAATATCGAGGAAAACAGTCCTGACATTCTGCGAGTAATTTCCAACATTTGGCCCAAAATAGACTTCAAGTGGTTTTCCACATAGAAAAACTCTGCCATATTCTTTTCAAGACTACAAAAGAAAACCAAAGCCTTCCTGTAATGAATTGGTTCCACTCCAGGTTGTTGCAAATGCAAGATCTTTGCAGAATTTAGTCCTCTTGGATGCTATTTATTTGTCAAAACACAGATATTTAGTGCTGCTTAAGATGTCCTTGGAACGTCAGGAAAGACATATGGCTTTTGTTGTAGTCATAGCATACCTGAAGTAGCACTAGACAGAATTTTTGGACAACAAAAGCAAAATCTTGCTGTCATTATTTTAGGCTTCTCTGCCAATTGCTTGTCTTAGATGTAGGTCTTCAAGGCAGGGATTGTGTTTGGCTCTGTTTGGATGCCAAGCAAGAAAATTGCCCGTGGAATTTGGGAAGGAAAGGGATTAAGCAAATATTGCAAAATTTGCGAGCATGTGGGTAACTTTATTTTCTCATTCTAAATCCAGAGGAAAAAAAATACAGAAAAATTGTTAACTCTCTCTCTGAAGTTCAGAGCAGAAGAACTGATAGGTTTTAATATTTCAAAAATACCTGAAACATTAAAGAGTTATAAACTCTTCAGAAATACCCCATAAGAAATAGTAGGCTTTAGCAAAATGTGCTAAATATTTTAATACAGGAAATAGAATACTTTCGTATTTTTACAATTTCAACCCCCATTTTTTAGGATTGCTTAGGAGACAAGACGTGCATTAACAACGACACTTCCCCAGCAAACAAGGCATCTTTTGAAAAAATTGGAACTTACAAAAGCAAATAGAAAAAATCCCTTTCTTGATAAATTCCCATTGATTGGATTTCTGATGCTTAAGGAATACTCTTGGATGCTACAGTGCAGTCTGTTATACTGTCCACAGACCTTTTCAGGAGTTCATTACAACTATTTGGTTAGTTCAGGATTAATGAATATTCTCCAAAAGTCAGGGCTTTGAGGGAAACAGATTTAAATGTCTGTTATGGTTTTAATGCTCAAAGGACTCCTGTCTAAAATTGCTAAACCCAAATATTTCAACTAAATCTGGACTTAAGTTCATAATACTTTCTTTCTAGAATTTTTTGTCTGGACTTAGAATAAGAAAATCTAATTTTTTTTTTTTTCTCACAGAATCACAGTGAATCACTTAGGTTGGGAAAAAACCTCCAGGATCACTGAGTCCAACTGTGACTAATCCCCACCTTGTCACCCAGACCAGAGCACTGGGTGCCACATCCAGACCTTCCTGGACACCTCCCAGGGATGGGGACTCCAAACCTCTCAGGGCATTGCATTCTAGTGCTGAGCAACCCTTTCCATGAAAAAAAAAATAAATCCTTCCAGATGTTCACACCACTTGTTCTTTAAATAAACCTCAAAACAGCTGCTCCCATTCCAATTTTTACCTCATCTATGGAGGCGGACTTGGACCACATCTCAAGTCATACTTAGCAGTAAAGCAAGGTGGGAGATCCCAGTTCCCACCTGTTTTCCAGGAGCCCTCCAAGCTGTGTCAAAGTTTCCTCAAAAACTGTTTCTGGGTTTCAAACTTGTGATAAATGTTGTCTTACCATATATCTCCTTAAAAGTTTTGTGCCACATTACTGAACTGTAAACCATGTTCTAGCTCTCCCAGAAGAAATGTCCATGCTTTTATTCAATCCCTTATGTCATCTACTTCTGGAAAGAGCATTTTGATCCCAAAGACCATCCTGGTGTTCAAGACACAAAGGATGCTCAGGGCACATTTTGCTCACACAAAGCAAATGGGGCTGAAGGAGTTGCATGGAGACCTAATAATCCTCAAAAAGCATGCAGCTAAAGAGAGGCTGGGTGCACATCAGGAGCCAAAGGGTCATGGAATGGTTTGGGTGGGAAAGGACCTTAAAGTTAATAGGCAGGGTCACCTCCTGCAATGACACCTCTCAGCAGTTAAAATGTGCTCAGTGTCAGTGGTGTTTAGGCTGCTTTGGGTTATTTTTCCTTCTCCTGTCTTGCAGCCTCTCTGGCCATTCTCTGTGGTCTGACACATTCTTCTGCCAGCTGCCAAGAGGACAGAGCCACCTTCATTGAGTGTGACATCCGAGTCCTGGTGGGCACCTCCCAGCAGAGAGGATCTGTGTCCTACTTCTACATCTGTGGGCACACCCCTCCCCAGGGAAATTTTGCTGGACTCCTTGCCAGGTTAGTGCCACGTCTCTCCATCAGCCCAGTGGGTCCATCCACAAATTACATCCCCCCATGGCTTTCCACGTTTGCAGAGTTGTTCCAAAGGATGGGCTGAAGGAATAACTTCTTAGTTCTCACATTGATGCCAATAGAGCTGTTTAGCCTTAGACCACTAGAGAGCTCTGCTGGGTAGTGGAATTCATTCCCTGTGCCTATCAAAGCATCTCCAGTCCCCCCTCCTCCCCTCCTGCCTTTTTAAAGTGTTTGAGAGACATCAGAAAATCCATCTCGTAAACAGCCTGCTTTGTTCCTTCTTAGGTTTTAATATTTATCTTCTGATCCAAAGCAACATGTGGTGGATGCCAATGGGAAAAAAGATTAGGCATTATGAAAAGCAGAAGTCTTCTTTTTTCTGTTGTTTTCCTTTTTTTTTTTTTCCTTCTATTTTTTTTCTTCTTTTTTTTCCCCCTCTCTGCCTTTCTCCAAGTATTTTCATGAGGAAAAAGTCAAGGAGTAAATTCAGCAGGGTGTGCAAGGGTGCTTATTCTTTGCAAATCCAAGGCCAAGCTGTCCAGGAGTATAACTTGGAACTGTTGTCTTTGATGGAGCAGTGAGGATTTATTCCTGCTGAGCACTTCTAAGGATAAGTGGGATGTCTGAGTTAAGGAATAAACAGGTGAATGATTAAAGATTTGGTTTGGAAGGGACCTTAAAGGTTTTCTTGTTCCAACCCCATGGGCAGGGACACCTCCCACTATCTCAGGGTGCTCCAAGCCCATCCAACCTGGCCTCGGACACTTCCAGGGATCCAGGGGCAGCCACAGCTTCTCTGGGCACCCTGTGCCAGGGCCTGCCCACCCTCACAGGGTGGAATTTCTACCTAATCTCTAATTATCTCTAAATCTCCCCTCCTTCAATTTGGAGCCACTGCCCCTCGTCCTATCACTCTGTGCCCTTGTGAAAAGTTCCTCTCCAGGCTTCTTGTAACTCCCCTTTAGATACTGGAACAAGCTGAACAAAACTTTCCAGAAGTTAATTAGTAAATAGAGAATTAGAGCAGCATTGTAATACAGTGCCCATGATTTGCTGTACATGGTGAACAAACTTCTGGCTGCTGCATCTTGCCACAGTCCAGATATTTCAGGGAAGTTGCAGAGGTTTGATCCTCATCCTGACCTGGTCCTTGCATCATACCTGGTGTTGATTCACCAGAGAGAGCTCTGGATAACCTGAATTGAGGGGGGAAGAAAACCCTCAACTTGCATTTACTGTACAAAGACAGCAAGACATGAATTCCACAGCTTTTTTAAACTTTTTAAAAAATATAAAAATAGAAGCTTCCAACTAAAATTAATTTTAAAAAAAAAATTTACACAGTTGTGACACCTCTCTGTGGGTCTGTCACTTCTTCCTCACCAGTTTTTTAAATTTGATCTAGCCTGGACTTCTTAAGAAAATTCTTCCCAGTTTTGAGAAAATCAGTGTTTGGGAGAAAGAAATTATTTTCCTGCTGAGGAGACAGAGGGCAGAATTCTGCCCTGATCTGTACAAATGTCCAAAGGCACACTGTGCATTGGTAATATCCTGTAACTTCCCAGGAGATGGGGAGGACAGATCTTTTGAAGAAGACAAAAGTAAGGAGACTTGGAAGGGGGGAAAAATTGTGAAATTCAGCTAATTTAATCAGTTCTACTGCTCCAAGAATGACTTGTTTCAAATCAAGAGACTCCAGGATCCTTGCCTTGTCTGGGTGAGCTTTGCTTTGCTTTTCCTCACATCAGTGTAAGCCCAATCCAGAGAGACATCAAACTTGAGAGGGACAGGACAACCCCGTATGTGTTTCTTTTTTGCTTATTTTTCCCTGAATATCAAAATTGGGCTCAGCTCTTCATTGATAAAAAAATGCATCTTCAATGGCATAATAATAATAATAATAATAATAATAATAATAATAATAATAATAATATCCTATGATTACTTTTTTTCTTTCTTCTTTTCTTGGTTGCCACTGTCACGAGGGCTGCCACTGTGGAGAAAGTCACAAAGTCCTTTTACTGACTGTTTGCTTATGGTTTTCACTGTGGTTTTTAGTCCAATTTCACTGCAAATGCTCCAGAGACTGGGTTTATTATTCCTCCTGGGAATCCTATCAGGGTGAGATTTCTGAATCAAATCAATCAACTTTTTTTACCTACTGTTTTTTCCATTTTTCCCCCTTCTTCAACATCTTTCTTATTGTCTTAACTTTTCACCCTATTGTGCTCATGCTTATCTTTTAGTTGAAAATTAAAATTTGGGCTGATCTTTTTTTCTAGTGAGTTCATTTCTAAATTAAAGGGAAGTTTATTTCTTGCTAAAGGGAAGTAGGGGCAAGTAGTTTTTTTTGTTTTCAAAAAAGGTTCCTGATTTGAGAAATCTTAGAAAAAATAGAAGGAAAAAATTGAAAGGTTTGAATGATACAAATTAACTTATTTCAGTACTTCTGAAAACTGTTTTCCAAATTTCAGTTCAGAAAAATATTTAATTTTAAAGTATTAATGGAATTTGCAGGAAATCTTAGAAAATTTAAATGTTTCCACCAGAAAATAACTATTTTGAGAATTCCTGAAATAATACATATTGATCACTTTAATTAATAATTATAAATATATATATGAATTTTAGTTCTGTGCAAATACTCAAGGTTAAGATATTTGTCCCAGGAGGGGGACAAAACCACTGAAGTAATTTCTGATTTAGTGCACAAGTGCACATTGAATCTCTTCTGTTTTTCTTATTAATTTCATAGAATCACAGAATAGTTTGGGTTTGAAAGGACCCTACATCTCATTCCACCCCCTGCCACAGACAAGGACACCTTCCAGCATCCCAGGCTGCTCCAAGTCCATTCAGCCTGGCCTTGGACAATTCCAGGGTTGGGGCAGCCACATGGATAGTGTTTTTCAATGGTTTAAATAATATTTTCTTTATGTATTCTGTACCACAGCCCATCCTTTATCAGCTCATAATGGCAAAAGCATATTCCTTAAAAGAGTTGTAAGCTTTGCCATTAGCAACACTTGTATCAAGGTAGATTCCTGAATTCCATTTAATAATTCACTCCTTTTCTTGCATTTTCTTTAAACATTGCAATTTGTTAACAGTGTTTCAGAATGTGCTTGCATGAGGACAGAAAGGAACTGGCTCTTACAAGCAAAGCATATTTACTTGCTGCAAAAAAACCCCCGACCCTGTGAAAACCACCCAAAGGTGCTTGTATTGACTTGAATGTTTGGGAAATTGTGTCCATGCCCTGCATGCATCTGACCACCACCCCCTTCTGCCTTTAAAACTGTTGGTTATTTAAAAGATCCATTTTTTCTTGGAGCTTTAAAAAGTACTTTGCAGTCTTGAAAGACAGCCCAGTCCACTGAATTATTGTACAGGACAAGATCAGTTCTCAAAGTGTTGCTATCAAAAGCAAGCACAGCTCCCCAAGGCTGGCTTTTGATACAGCAGAGAGAAAAGTTTATTTAAATATAAAAAATGAAAATTTGGTGTTAAAAGGGTTCAGCAACTTGCAAAGGCTTCTTTTTCTTTTTTTTTTTTTTCTTTTCTTGTAGTTGTTTTTTGTGGGGTTTTTTGTTTGTTTGTTTGGTGGTTTTTTTGGTTAGTTTTTTGTTTTGGTTTGATTTTTTGTGTTTTTGTGGTTTCTAATGTGGGTGATTCCTTTACTACTTTAACCCTGAGAAAGGGCACCTAAACAAACAGCCTCTAAATGCAGGTCAGACCTGGGCTTTGTTTGCAGAGTGAGCTGCTGCATCCAGCAGGGAAGTTTTAAATCTTCAGGCTCATCAAACCACTCTGATCATCACCCTCCCAACAAAGCTCTGAGTCCTGGCTTTCAAAATGGGTCAATTTTGGGAGAGCTTTGGGCAAAGGAGGTGCTTCACTTCCTCTACTCCTCTCTCATGAGACCTCACCTGGAACAGGGTCCGGCTTTGGGGTCCCCAGCACAGGAAGGATTTGGAGGTGTTGGGGTGAGTCCAGAGGAAGCAGGATGATGATGATGATCAGAGGCATGGAGCAGCTCTGCAGTGAGGAAAGGCTGGGAAAACTTGGATTGCTCAGCCTGGAGAAGATGAGGCTGCAGGGAGAACTTAGAACACCTTTCAATGCCTAAAGGGACTCCATGAGATTTGGAGAGGGACTTTGAACAAGGGCCTGGAGCGACAGGGGAAGGGCTTCAGACTGACAGAAGGAAGATTTTTGAGAGTTATTAGGAAGGAATTGTTCCCTGTGAGGGTGGTGGGGCACAGGTTGCCCAGGTTGCCCCTGGATCCCTGGAAGTGTTCAAGGCCAGGTTGGACAGGGTTGGAGCAACCTGGGATAGAGGAAGGTGTCCCTGCCCATGGTAGGGGGATGGAACTGGATGGTCCTGAAGTCCTTCCAGTCCAAACCATTCTGGGGTTCCAATCCCAGAGACACTTTACAAAATCCTGTTATATGGGATTTTCAGGAACCTGAAGGCCTCTTAAAATCCTGTTCCTGCCTAGCTGATCCTCTGTTTTGTTGAGTAAATCACGCTGTGAACTCTGCCCTTTCTTATCTGTTCAGAAAAGCTGTGTAATTTCTGCTTTGCTGGTTGCTGTGTTGGTGTTGCTGTAACTCCCCTCCTTTCTCTTCACCTTCCTACAACTTGCCTGTGTGAATCTGATGGTGGGCTGGGGAGGAGAGGAACAAGTAGCCATGGCCAAGAGTTACAGAATTAGGCTGGAAAAGACCTCTGGGATCATCAAGTCCAACCATTAACCCTGCTCCACACTTTGCTCACCACCAAACCATATGTTGGATCCTAGAGCTCCCAACAATGAAACACTACCAAAATCAGCAACTGTCAGCAGCAAAACCAAGGAAAAAAATGTTTCTCTCCCACCACATTTTCTATTTCTTCTTCCCCCTGTGCAAGGGGAGGCTTTAGAGCAAATGTCTGCTGGTATAACTGGCACATATATCGAATCTCCTTAGTCTGGGCTGTTAAGTAAGTTTAATTAATTTACTAAGTTAATGTTCCAATGTTAGCAACAAAGCATCATTGCAATCAGCTGGGTAGCAGGAATTGGAACCCCTAAATGAGCTCATTTTTTCACAGTTGGAATTAGGGACCAGTTAGCCAGTTGTGTGGTTTTTCCAATTTCTCCCCTTGCCCTAGGGGAGTTGCAAGTTATTCATTCCCCATTGCTAAGTGTGAGTAAGATGGGGAGGGGGGAGACACAAACCAGCCCTACTCCTTGTAGGAGTCCATCTTTGCTCCCAACACTGCTGATTCCCTCCCTGTTGTCTGCACTTATCTGCCTGCCTTGGTCCTAGACTGGCATTTGTTCCTGTTTGTGATGGTTTGGGGAAGGAGAAAAGCATCACTGAGAGATATTTACTGCATGTGTTTTCATCCTGAGTGTGTGCAGATAAAGGGGGGAAAAACAAATAAACAATAAAAGAATGGAAACAAAATTACCGAAATTTGCAAAGTTTGACAAATGGTGGCCAGGAGTTGCCACAAGCTAATGGCTTTCAATGATTAATAAGAGTAAAAATAATTGCATTTCATTAAGATTGATGACACCCCATTTAACCTCCCTTCTCGTTTCAGCCCTAAAGTGGAAAGAGATGAAGTTCTCATCTATAATAGCTCCTGTAACATTACCATGGAAACCGAGGCAGAGATGGAGTGTGAGGGAGCTAATCAGCCAATTACTGCCAAGATTACTGAGATATGGAAAAACTGGGGCCAGAACACTCAGGTATAATCAAATCTTTTTTACAGACTGATTCAAACAGCTTAAAATTAAATTTGTAATATTGTGTACATTTAAAGGGGGGCAAGAAAAAAAACAATTTAGGCTGAGCAGCAGCAATATATAATATTAAATGCTTTCCAACTTTGAATAGCAGTTCTAATGCAGCACAGCTGAATTAATGGTTAACTATGGCTAATCATGTATTTTATGAGACATAAATGAGCTTTACCTTATTTTCTGAGCAATCTATGTATTTTTAACACTCTCTCCTTTTTTTTTTTAATATAAATTAAATTTTCTTATAAAAGTGTTATTTTCTGTTGAGCAGAAATCTTAGCCATGAGGTACAGTTTTAGCTCTCTGGCAGAGACTTAGCATTGAGTGCAGCCTTGGTTATATTTGATTTTTGCTGCTTTTCAGTAGCTGAAGGAAAATGAGACAGTGTTCCCAGTGCTATCTGTGGGTATTGCAAGAAAAGAAGATACATGCCAAGAGTTCATGGCAAAAAGGCTATAATCCTGAAACAGCATAAATTTTAAGACTTGATAGGTAAAAATATCATTGCTAACCTGAAATGTCCTGTTAGAGTCCTCACAGTTTTGCAGAGGGGGTGTTCAACCACCTGAAAGAAGAAATTTAGAGGGGTTGGATATTTGTTGAACACCAATTATCCCTTCTTCATTCTCCTTTCCTAAAGGGGCAGCTCCTGAGATGTAGAGGAGATCTCCTGAATACAGGAATGTGTGAGTGGGGATAGTTACACACCTGACTTAGGAAAAAAAAATCAAATGCTA
The DNA here is from genome assembly GCF_023055355.1 of Agelaius tricolor. Taxonomy (NCBI): domain Eukaryota; kingdom Metazoa; phylum Chordata; class Aves; order Passeriformes; family Icteridae; genus Agelaius; species Agelaius tricolor. The sequence continues at coordinate 111,587,530 of NW_027269261.1, read as the reverse complement.
TTTTTAATCTATTAAATAAACTTTTCAAACAATCTTTTAGCACAGTTTAGGAAAATGAAGTTCATTTGCTCAGCATCAATGTTAAGGCTACCACAGTAATTTTCAACTCTATCAGCAAAGAGATTTCCTGTGTTTAAGGACTTTAAATTTACTTTGCCATTCCAAAAAGTAGCTGCATTGTCCTGGCAGAGTAATTTTGGTGCATTTCTAGTGTTGAATTCTGTATTTATTTTAAATATCTGGAGTCTCTGAATACTTGCAAATCTACCTTACATGAATCTTACTATTGGAGTGGAGTATCCGAAATTACAATTTTTTGTTTCTGTTAAGCCTGTCCTTGGTTTGTGAAGGAATGTCAGATGTAGAATGTTTCTTATTAAGGTTCATTTGCTCATCAGCCTTGTTAGTTATAGTTAGTTATGTTAGCTAAGGAGAAATACAGCCCTCAAAAATTGCTGCTTGGTGACTGCAGGAGTGAAGGGAAGTGCCCAGGCAAGCATGAGATCAAATGGTAACTCCTCCTTACATTCCTATTTTCCTTCCCAAATGGGATAAGGGCATCTCTAGAGCCCCAGAGCCTGGGCTGCAGCACAGAGGGATATTCCCCTCTGCTGTGTGTGATCTGGGCTGTGTCACTGCTCCTGAAGGCTCAGTAAAGGCAGGATAACAGCTTGTCTTGTGACTCAGGTGGGAGCAAGAAGAGGAAGAAGCTGTGAGGTTTGCTCCTGCTGTGGTTTTTCTGCTCAGAGTAGGGAAAACCAAGGAAGTCCTAAGTGTCCAGAATGAACAAATTCATTCAGAGCAGGATGAAAACAGCAGCACTTTAGATCTGGGATTTGCTGCTGCTTAATGAACCCAGTGGGCATTCAGAATCATTTTATCCCTCTTCCCAAAACTGGCTTGGGTGAGCAGAGGTGGATGGGTGGGGAGTTCAGATAAATGGCTTCAATTTTGGTCCCTTTCTGGCTGACAGCATCCCGTTAAGATTTACGAGCTGGTGCAGCGCATGCATGCTTCACTGTGGAGGTTTAAATCATGTCATGTGAACTGGCCTTACCTTTCCAGTGGAAAAAATGGTCCCCAGGTTCAGCACTAAGCAGTGAAATGCATTAATAGCACCACGTGCCTTAGGATAATGGTGCTATTAGCAGGCAGCACAACTCTGTGTACAAGTAATGGGGCTGCATCTTTTTATAATAACATCTGGCACTTCTCTTGCATGCTCATGCAAGGATCTCAAAGCATTCTGTAAAAAAGGGGTGTGATGATCCTGTTCTCAGCACAGCTACACTGCTCAATGGTTTGCTTTCTGCTGCCAGCTGAAGGATGCCCGGGCAGGCCAAGAACTCAGCTCAGTTCTTGGGTGCTGTGGGAGGGTTGTTCAGAGCTGATTTGATGGTGATGGTGGAGCAGGATTAGCTCCAGGATGGCATTGGAAGTAAAAATGTAGAAAGGCTGACAGAGGCTTATGGCATGGAATGAATGGGCACTGGCAAGAAGAGAGAACAGCCTTGGCTGAGAGCAGAAAATAATAAATGAATAAAATGTAAAATATTGGTTCTGGGAACTTGAGCCTGAGAGGTACAAATGGTGACATCACCAAACCTACCAGAGTTCAAGCAACATTTGGACAATATTCCTAGGCACAGATTAGGGGTCTGGGCTGTTCTCTGCAGAGCCAGGAGCTAACCTTGATGATGCTTGTGGGTTTCTTGAAACTCAGGATACTCTATGATATGCCCATTATTCTATGACACAGTTTTTAGGGAATTTTTTCATCAGTTGTATTATTTAAACAACTGCATTTTCTGGTAGGTGCTGCAAAATCCATCACTCAGTTTTTGTCCTTTCAACTCTGGTCTCTCAGCTGTTGCTTGCATGAATCATAGAATCCTAAATGTAGGAAAAAAAACCCACCAGAAACATCAGGTGCATGGTTACAGCCAGGGATAGGCTCAAATCTGAATCTAGAGGACTCCTGGAATTTCATGGGGTTTCAAGGTACTACCTGGAGATCTGTGATTTTTACGGCAGACTTCATGAAATTTCAGTTCAATTTGGATTTTTCCCGATGTCTGGTCTGTGTCCTACCACCCCCCCAGAGAATAATTTTTATTATTTTCGTTAGAAACTGATTTAAGCTCTTGCTTCACTTTGTGTTTGAAGTATTTTGCCCTGTATGATTTAATTAGGTCACAAGAAATAAGCAGCAGGCCTCTGCCCCACTGTTGCATTCAGCATCATTAGTGTTTGTAACTTGCTCTGTTATTATCGAAGAAGAGTTGCACAATTATTTTTATTTCAGTATATAATGCAATTTAGCCTACTGAAAAGAGAGGGAGGGCAAAAAAAAAAAAAACCCAGCACTGATTGTATATCCCACAGGACTTAATTAGTTCACAGCTTCAAGAATGCACTGGATAATGGGAAGACATGAATTAAATAATAAAAGGGAAAAGAAAAGTTCTAATGCTCACTCAGTACCTGTCCACCTCCACCTTGGCTGCATAATGAGACGTCAGCTCTGGTGACACTGATGAGATGTGCAAAATACCCCAAAAACACAAGGAGAGGATGCTCATGGGAGGGTTTGACCAGGCTGGGATAGCTCTGAACCCATTATGCTTAGTGAGCCTTCCCATTATTATTCCAGATCGCTGGACCAGACCTAATCATGATGCAAACATGCTGCTGGAGCAGCTCTTCCCTGCTTCCACTCCCCCTCCTCTGCTGGCCCACATGGCTGATGGAATATTTGGCAAAGGGCCGATACCACGTATTAAGTCAGCCCTAGGGAAGCTGAGCTGGTATCCCAGTGAATTCCCTGCAACCCAACCCTCAAGGGGTCATGTTGAGGGATAGGGGGTTAATAGAAAATAACTTGCCAGATAAAAATGCCATCGTGGATTATGGCTCTGCCTGGGTGTGCTGAGCTGCCTTGGGTTTGTTTTTTAACAGGTCTTGAGATTTAAGGGGTGGCTGAGAGTATCGAGGATCTGTGAATTCTTAGCTTGGTGACTGATACAGGGATAACTGTTTTGTTCACTTCTCATGAAAGAAAAAAATATAAAGCCCCACAATGGCTGTGTCTGAGATATGTACAGCCACCTCAAAAATCCTTTCTGTTCAACTTCCACTTAATATAATCAGGACTAGATCTTCAAATCCCTTGGACTCCTCTGAAGATCTTAGAAACATTCCTCTCCTTCTTTTTTTAGCCTTTTTTTCCCTACTTACCATCCCTCTTGATGCCGAAGTATTTGGAGGTGAGGGAAGCAGTGGAATGGTTTCAGCTGGTGGAGATATTTGGTGATTTACAAAGGTGGCAAAACCTAGGCAGCTTTCAGGGGGCATGGAAGGGTCTCTGGCAGCCCAGGGCACTCTGGGCATAAAGGATTGTTACTCACAGCAGGACTGATACAAGGTCATAGATTGGTTTGGGTTGGAAGGGACATTAAAGATCATCTCGTTCCAATCCTCTGAACAACTCTTGAGCATGTTCTCCATCTGTGAGGGTCACAAGTTATGGGAAGTGGCTCTTTTCTTTTCCTCTCATTTTCGAGCTGTCCTCATGTTGTGTGGATATTTGATGGGTAAATTTTTGGGGGTTGAAGGGCTCATACTTGGCAGTCCATGAGGAAAACCACCACAGCAGGCTGAGGGTGGTTAGGCAGGGCAGGGATCTTAGAAGTCACAGAAGGGTTTGGGTTGCAATGGATCTTAAAAACATCATCTGGTCCCAATCCCCCTGCCATGGACTGAGACTCCTTCCTCTAAACCAGATTGCTCCAAGCCCCATCCAGCCTGGCCTTGAACACTGCCAGGAATGGGGAAGGAACAGAGCAGATTCCAGTTTGATATGGAACTTGTTCGGAGTGGGATAATAAAACAGCTGTTCTGATTAATTCTCTTCTCCCCTTGAAGAAGAACTGTGGTGCAATAGATATTTATTTCCTGTTTATCCATTTAGAGAGTACAAACCCAGAACACTTTATCTGGCCATGGGGATCACAACTTGCTGAGGTTTGGAAATAGTTTCATTGGATTTATTAGCAAGTATCCTGATAGAACCTGACTTTATGCTGTCTTGGGCCGTGAGTAGAGTTCCTGGGTCCTTTGCAACCAGCCAAAAATAGCCATGTCACACAGGATGGGATATCAGAAGTAGGACTGGCTGAAACTCTTCTACAGTATTTTGTGTGTATTTTCATAAATATCCACTTTTAATAGCCCAGCAAGCTGACCCTTGCATCTCCAAATTCCCTGTTTTCTTAACTTGATATCTTGGTCACAGTGTTATTTTCAGAAGGAGGTGAGGAGGGCAATAAAACCCACCAGACCCTCACAGAAATGAAGTGGAACAGTCCATAAAAACAAAACAAACCAAAACAAAAAAACTAATAAAAATCAAACCACAAAACCAGTCTTGGGGTGTGGAGGCTGCTGGAGCAGAGAGGTACCATCTGCAAGGTTGTTAAGTTGTAGAGAACCAAGATGGGCTCCCCAGTAACCACAGGCAATGTGAAGAGATAAATGGTTGACCCGAGCCCGTGTCAGGCAAGGATTGATGCCACTATCAGCCCCAGTGCCTTTGCAATGATTTTTTAAAAAATCTCTGATAGAGTGTGTTATCTAGTTACTGGCATGAGGGCAATGGCCTGGAGGCAGCAGGGAGGAGGGGGGGAGGAAGAAGGAAAGGAGGAGAGAGAGAGAAAGGAAAAAAAAAGGTCATTCCAGGAGGACAATCTCTGTTGGACTAAATGAGAAAATAAGGGCCTTGCTCTGGAAGGGAAATAAATAAATAAATAAATATTAGGAAAAAGGGGATCATAGGAAAGGATAAGCAAAATTGCTTCTCTTCTCTGTTTTCCTTTTTTTTTTTTTTTTTTAATTCTTTCTTTGTTTCTTTCTTTTTTTTTTTTTTACCCTTCCTTTTAATGGGTTCAGCCTTGGGCTGCAATGGGAAATTTAGGACTTGGGCTTGTGGTGTGGTTTTATTTTCCTTTAACTTTTTGCTTCCTGATTTGAAGTTTAACTGTTTCCTTTCCTGCTGTCAGATGAAAAATGAACTTTCTTTTTTTTTCTCCCACACTGTGAAAAGCCTCTTCTTTTTATTTTCAGTCCCTCCATCTTTCTAATGTCTCTGAGGAGATTACTTCTGAATTGTAAGTGGCTTTCAGGGAGCACTCTTCTCCCCACCACTCATAGAGCTGCACTGAGAGATGCATTGGAATATCCAGGATATCCTAGGATGGAATGCCATAGCCCTCAGGATGGGATGCCAGTCCCTGTAATCCAAAGCACCTCAAAGCTTTTCCATATGCATTTAAACAAACCTGTGTGAAATCAGAACTGAAGACTGCATAGTTTAATGGGAGCTGTTTTCCTTTCCCCGCTTCCATTTATCCCGGCTCCCAAGCTTTAAGAGAAACAGATTTGGGGTGAAAAGCACCATTTTGGAAGTGCTGCTCCAGGGAACAGAAAGCAAATCTTTCCCTTCTTGTACAAAAGGAAGGCTCCAATACGGGTCAAGAGGGTGTGGGGAAGCTCCTGGGTGTCTGTGGGCTTTTGTCCTCTCCTCTTGCTCCCAGGTGCTTGCACAGAGTGTTGCTGCCACTTTTCTGTTTAATTATGAGAAAAAACTCTAATTGACTCCTTCAGCAATTCAGGTTTTTGGAGGGGGAAAGATTGTCTGTGTTTGGAACCATGGCTTGGTCTTGGGTTTGGTCTCTCAGAATGGTTTGGGTTGGAAAGGTTCTTAAAGATGTAGATCCTTCCACCAGACTGGGAGTCTCAGAGCCCTGTTCCACCTGGCTTTGTCTCCTTGGGGGAAGGAGGTGGCAATTTTGGATGCCTGGGACTGTGTTGAGGCATCCAGCCTTGGGCTCTGGGTGAAACTGGAGGAAGCCTCGTGCCTTCTCCAGCTGCCCATCCTGAATTTAATGGGAAAAGGGCTGAGCAACCTAGAAACACACCTAGCCCGGGCTTGTTCCACACTGGAGCATGGCTTAACAGACCTGATGGTGTTGTGTTGTAGTTGAGACAGAGACAACACAAAGCAACACACTCCACTTTCAGAAGGTTTCAAACTGATTTTATTATAGCATGCATGCTTTTTATACATTCTTACAAAACTCAATATGTTTTCACTTTACTCATTGATCATGAAAGACAAAGTGCTCATTGGAACAGGCAATTGCAGGTTTCTCTTATTTATCCTTCTTTCCTTCTTGGTTTCTATGTCAACGCCCTTGGTAGAAAATTTTCAGGGGTAAACATGGATCCTCTTATCAAACTTCCCTCTGGCTCACAGAAGTCACTGTAAAACCTCTTCCACAGTCTTGTCCTTGTTGTGGTGTGATGTGGGATAAAGATGTGGCCTTTCAGCCCCTTGTGTCACTAACAGAGGACTCTGTCACCCTCTGACTGTGTCCTCTCCCAGTCCCACCCAGAGCAGCACTGTGGGCTGGATGCCCCACGAGGTGTTTCCTGTGTACCAGAGGCATTGACTGACCTACGACCCCTTCCCAAATATTTCTGGGGTCTGGCTCAGCACCCAGCAAGGATTGGGCATGTGGGGGACCCTCTCCTGAAATTTGGGAGATTTCAGTGGCATAGTCTTGGCCAGAGTGGGATCATTGAAGGGATTCTTGATGGGGTTGGGACATGGATATAGTTTTAAAGTTCTGAGTCTGGTGCCTGCCCTGTCCTCTGCCCATGAGGGCCAGATCAGGTGTCCCACCCCATCCACAAGAAGTGAGGGGAAATCTTGGATAAAGTGTGTGAGAGTAGAACACAGTTTCTAAAAGTTTATGATTTACTTATTAAAAAAAATAAAAATCAGTCCTGAGAATAACAAAAGCCTGAAAATTAGGTCTTGTAGCAAACCGCTGGTAGTGATGGAGACTCAATCATCTTGCATCAAGATTCCTTCTGTGCACAGAGTTTAGAGTGAGGAATAGAGAAAGGACAAATAGTATTCGTTGCTCTGGGATTTTTTAAAGTTTGCTTTTTCCTGGTTTTGTTACTCTTGGTGCTATCACAACATTTAGCATAGACTAAAAATATGTACAGCTAGAGGAAAAACCAAATTTAAAGTAGGGAGATTTCAGTTCAGAGAGTGTTTATTAATAACTTTAAAAAAAAATTTGCTGTAGCAGGAGGGAAAACCAGAGCTCTTTGCCATGATGAATCTACTCGAGGCTTCCCCCTGTCTCTAAGGAAAGGGTTAATTTGCTGTGGTTGCCAGTAAAAGCAAGCTGTTTTCGTGATGAGCCTGTAATAGCCGGGTGATAGACTGGCTTAACAACTGCTCACTAAATGCTGGGTACCACCCCCTGATTGGCAGCTCCCTAAGTGGAAGCCCCTCGTGTCCAATCTGTCCTCGTGAATTGATGCAGAGCAAAGGATTTCATTAAGGGATTGCGAGGGCACCTCCTAAAAATCAGCAAATAATTACACTGGGGAGGAGAGGAGGGGACTGAGAGCTCTGTGGTCCCCGTGAAGAAAAGCAGACTGCCAGGGCAGGGAAGCATCAGGTGAAGTGAGTGCTATAAACACTTATGCTGGGTCTTCTCAGTAAAGCTCAGTTTAGCCCCTGTCTATGACTTAAACAAAATATTCCCGGTCAGCTCCCTGGGTGGTGGAGGGCTGGGAGCTGTTAGCTCATATTCAGTTAAATTTCAAATGTCAGAGCTTGTTAGTGGTGATTTTAGCCAAAGACAGTTTGTGAGGAGCTGGGTAAATTTGAACTTCCTCGAATAAAATTGAAGAAAGAGATTGCTGTTTTGCTTATTGATTTATTTTCCTGCTTTCACACATCTTCTCTGGGTCTGGGATTCTGATCAAGGGTCAGGCTCAGCTTCACCCACTCAGGGGTCACAGTGCTCACTTTTTCACACACACTCTCTTGCTCTTTCATTCTCAAATTCATCTTTATTAGCAGTTTTTCCTCCTTTCTTCATATGTGTTTGGTGAGTAGAAGATGCAATTTTTGCTTTCAGTTTTGAGGGGACCTTTTCCCTGAGCTCACCAGTAAACCCAGGAGGGCAGGCACAGGAAGGCAGCACAGATAATTCTGTGGTAAGATATTTGTGTAAGATATTTGGGAGAAATCCTTCCCTGTGAGGGTGAGGAGACCCTGGCACAGGTACTTAGAGAAGCTTTGGCTACTCCATCCCTTGTTGTCTGCTGTTGAAGTGTTCAACAGCAGATTGAATGGGGCTTGAAGCAACCTGGTCCAGTCAAAGGTGTCCTTTCCTCTGGCAGAGAGTTAGATCTAAATGGTCTTTAAGGCCCTTTCTTGCCCAAACCAGTCTGTGATTGCATGATTCTCTGAAATGAATTGGCTCAGAAGAAGTTGGGCAGTCAGTGTTGTTCTGCAGTGACTTTTTGGGAGCCCAAATGGGGTGAGTCAGGGAATGGAGCCACTGAGCTAAAAATGTGGCTTCAAAGCTGAGATGGCCCAGACAGTGTTGCAGAAATTGAGTTTTTTCCATGCTGAGAGGACTGCAGATGCTGGTCACTGGCATGGCCCCAAGCCAGTGCTCAATTTCAGGTCTGGAGCAGGGAGTTTCTGGATTGTCAGGTACATGAAGGATTTGAGTACAGATATCATGGGTAACAATTCTGGGTGGGTTTCTCCAGGTGGTGATAGCTGGCATTTCCACTTTTACCTAAATCCTCTTTTGTGTGTGTGCACTGGGATGGTATCCAACTCTCTCCAAAACTAAATTCACCCTTGGAATATTACTCAGCACACATCTGCATCCTTTAGCTTTTGTATGAATTCAAATACTGGGGTAAGGATGAGCCAGCAGGGACCCTTGGGTAGAAGGACCCTGGGTTTCATATCCTGCCAAATGATTTACAGGCAGACAAGTGTGGGAGGCAGAGAGTGAAGGCCATGGAGTGTATTATTGCAGGGGATCTGTATTCCCAACAAAGATGAGCTGTTACAGCCCTGTTACAGACAGAGGGATGTTTTTACAGCTCAAACAGCAGCAGTTTGTGCTTTCAACTCAAAGGCTCCTCAGTTCAGAGGGCAGTGTGTTGGTGGGGAGGTTCTCTCTCACGATAGGCTCTCATCTTGTCTGATTTGAATGAAGTTTGGGCTAAAATCTCCTGCAATGACAAGAACAGTTACTGTCCCATGACGTGTGTGATGCTCTCTTCAGTGGAGGAGTTCTCATTCAGGCCAAGTGGTTCAAAGTGCACTGAATTAACTTCAGCTGCCTTCTGGCTCCTTTTGTGGGGCTGTCTGCACCCCTGAAATTGTCTTTTGTGAGCTCAAACTACTGAAAAAAAATTAAAATTAAATAGAAGGAAGTGCTGTTCCATCAAGAATCAGTTCTAATTTTAGCTACATAAAATAAATGTATTAAAGTGTACATATCTGCTGCAGACATGTTCTCGTTTCAAAGGCGTCTTGTGGTGGGAGTGTTCTCCCCTCTTCGTGCAGCTCCTTGTGCAGGAGGGTGGGAGGCTTTATCTGGATTTATCAGAGTCAAAGAGACACCCCTGGATGCAGGAAAATGGCATGGATGTTCCCAGTGTTCTAAATGCCACTCAGTCCTCAGAACCCCATTAGGAACTGGCAAATTCAGCTTGGAGTGCCAGGACAAAGGTGGCCTTTGCTGGGGTGTGACATTGTCCTTGCCACCATAACATGGTGATACCCTGCTGCTTCTGTGACCTTTTCTGTACCAGTCCCATCTTCACCTTTTTACCTTTGTGGCAGCTAAGTGTTTTTGATGATGACAATAAAGATACCACGAAGCACTTTTATTCTTGGTTGCCCCATCTGGGCTGCGCGTTTGATCCGAAGGGCCGGCGTTCCAGTCAGATTGCACTATCAGATGGAGCTGGCTCTATTTCCTGCATTATTCTTCCTGGCTGTACCACATTATGCAATTATGTTTGCATTTAAACCTGAGCACTTACCTGTAATGATGCTGTGGCTCAGTACACGATACATTAGAGCAGCAGATAATGCACACAGATAGGCTGAGGGCAGCATGTTGTTGATGTGCTAAAGCTAAACAGGACACTGAGTTTGAAAGAGGGCTCTGAAAGCTCGCAGCCTGGGGAGGAGCTGCTCCAAAAGCTCACATTGCTGAAATAACAGCTGTGCATGGTGAGATCCTCTACCTGAGGGGCAGGTGTGGGATTGTTTCCATTGCAGGAGTCAGACACCAGCACTGTTGGTTGTCACTATAGGACACGAAACAACACGGCGCGCACACACCGCTGCTCTCAAGGGGAAGAAAAGGGAAGTTTATTTTCTGACTCTAACATTAATAGTTCTTTTAAAAGTGACAGTGGATTGGAGGGTGAAAGTGCCACCTCTCCAATGATACTGGACAAACTAACAGTTTATAAAATTTCTCTTCTTTTATAAAAGAATGCAAAACAATAAGTTATTTACAGAAAGTGTGTGAGAAAGTTTGCTACAGGAATGTAAACATCAGAAAACTTAGAAAATCTTAAAAAATCAGGGCGACAGTTGGTCACTGCCACAACTTCTGCAGGAGCAGGAAAGTCTTGGTGGCTGCTGGGAGTCCCAAAGCCTTCATCCCTGTAGCACAATTTGAGATGAAATGATTCTTTCAAGATTTAAAGGAAGCTTAGAGGAAGGCTGGAGATGAACTTTTCACAAGGGCATGGAGTAATAGGACAAGGGGTAATTGCCTTAAGCTGAAAGGTTTTTTAGATAAGTAATTGTGAAAAAAATTATTTGCTAAAGGGTGGGGAGGCCCTGGCACAGGTTTCCCAGAGTATCTGTTTCTGCTCAATCCCTGGCAGTGTCCAAGGCCAAGCTGGACAGGGCTTGGAGCAACCTGGGATGGTGGAAGGTGTCCCTGCCCATGGCAAGGGGTGGAACAGGATGAGCTTTAAGGAACTTTCCAACTCAAACCTTTCCAATTTTATGATGAACCTTTGGGAAGTAACTGTGCCTCTGCTGCTGGCCAAGCCCTTTGCACCTCATTACACCTGCAGTCATCCCTGAGATGCAGTGATAATTATGAATGCTGCTGCTCTGCCTCGGATCCTACCCTGGGTAGATGGTCATGCCCAGTAATAATCGATGGCCCTGACTCTTGTGCTGAGGAGATGTGGATGCAATTGAGGCAGAATCAACGTTTGTCCTTGGATTGTGGGGTTTTGCTGTCCGGTTGCTGTATTTTATGAATAGAACAGACCAAGCTGTAGCCTAAACACAGTTTGCCCTCTTCCAAGCACTTTGGAAGCCTTTTTTTCAGTCTTTGCCTGGTAAATCACTCTGGACCCCCTGTAAGCAAACCAATGGAGATGGTTTGTGTATAAACTCACCTATATTCCCAATGCTTCCATGGGAGGTGAGGGAAACTCCAAGGCTGGGTCCCACACCAGTGCTCTGACCTTCACAGCTGACTTGGGACTCTTGCAAGGGGTTCCAAAACACAAGAACTTCCACCTCAAACTGAGGAAGAACTTCTTTACACTGAGGGTATCAGAACACTGGAACAGCTGCTCAGGGAGGGTGTGGAGTTCCCTCTCTGTAGATATCCCAAACCCACCTGGATGAATTCCTGTGTCACCTGCTCTGGGTGACCCTGCCTTGGCAAGGGGTAGGACTGGATGATCTCCAGAGGTGCCTTCCATCCCAAACATCTCTGTTATTCTGTTTATCTTCCTGCCTGATCGAAAAAGCCACCATCAGCTCTACCTGGCACTGTTGGGTGGATGAGCCTCACTCCTCCCACCTTATTTACTGTAGCACCCATTCAGAAATCCTGCTTGCTGACACATAAGGACATAATTTGGTTACTTTTCCTGCAGGTGGTCGGCAAATTGTTGAGCTAATCTTTGCATTTGCAATATTTGCTCTAAGATTAGTAAGTGTAACTCAAGCTCATTCAATTGAGAGACAATATTTGCACAGTGCAAAGGCTGACACAGTCACTAGGCTTGGTTATCCTGCTTGTGTAAACAACTTGATGCTGTAATTTTCTCATTACCATTAAATTGCTGCTTTTAATTTGTCTTAGAAGCCTCCATAGTTTGAGAAATGGCTGGTTTAGAGAGATGTGTAAATTATGTGTGCCCTTTAACAGTGCTCTGGAAAGGAAAACCCAGTTCTGTTGCATCTAAACTGGAAGGTTGCACTAAATTCCTCAATGTGTTTACACTGAGGATTTTCAGCAAGCTGGGCTTAAAACTCTGTACTAGGATAGTTTCCTCTATAATAAATAATCAGTCTCTGAACATCATGCTGTAAATGAACATTGTAAAGATTCTTGTGAATTAACAAGGAGTTACAAGAAAATACACATTCTGTGAAACAAGGCTCTTCATGTGCTCCACATCAGTTCCTCTGCTTTCCAGGGCATTTTCTTTAATATATGAAATTGAGATTTCTGATTTTAGGCTCATCCTCCCACCATGACCCTGAGAGACCTAAGAACAGCACTTTGGGAAGGTCCCTGTCTCTTTACCACACTCACATGAGAGCAGAGTTCTCATGGTTTGTTTAACTATGGAGAGGATTAATACTGTTCATATCCTTGCATTATTTGGTATTTTACATTGAATTTGGGTGAGTTTCATTACATGTGTGTGTGTGCAAAGATGGCTCATCTATACCTGGGATATACCCCCTGACAACAGTGATGTCTTTTCAGTATCCTCTCTATAAAAGCACCATTAGATTTAACTAATCCTCTGTGTCCTTAATTAAATACTTCTGGAGCAAGGAGCCTTACCTTCTGTGCTTCAAAATTGCAGTGATTACTCCCCTGCTGAATAAACCTTTTTTTTTTTTTTTTGTGGTTGTTTTTTAAGTGGCTCTGCTGGTTTTGTTTGGGATTATTATTTTTTTAAACAGGAATTAAGCTGTTTCTCATGCCATAGTCCAGTTGCAAACTGGCTTGAGACTGACTTGTGCCATGGCGTCTGACCTCCAAAACTGCCCACTCATTTTTTTCCTGAGCTAATCAGCTCGATGAACTATTTACAGTTGGCTTTTGGGTCTTCTCACTGCTTCTGCGGCTGCCCCTGTCTGAGTAATTAATGATGCTGTGGCTTGTTTATGGTCTTGAGTTACTAATGCTCTTGGCTGCAAATGCATTTTTACCTCTGGGACGTGGTAGTTTCCTGGTTCTAGTCCCACCTCACCAGCCCAGGTCAATTTTTTGTGTGTAAACAGATTTATCCTCTAATAGTTTGGGAGACACTAGAGTCATTCATCAGTCCCATAGAGAACATGCCCAGCCAGATTCTTCCCTTGTTGTGCCTGTGCAACTCAGCAGAAGTCAGAAAGATTTCTGCAGGACAGCTAAAATTAAAAGAAATAAGAAAAAGGGGAAAAAAAAATCCTTTCTTTTTAACTCAGGGTACAAGCAGACTCAGTTAAAAATAAAGAAATCGGATAGTGCAGCCCATATCCAGCCATGAACCCAGCCCTGATCCTTGCTGTATCAATGCTTTGGCAGTAATTAAAGAGGGACCTGGTGGGATAATCCCACCTGCATTTTAAAGCTGGAGTAGTGGGTAAAGTGAAGTTACACAGCAGTTACACAGCAGCAGATGATGCAGACAGTGATAAAAATATCAGCTTGTGGCCTTGGAAATGGTTTGTTGGGTTGTGTTCCAGGCTTGTCCTGTCCCAGGCAGTCATGTCAAGAATGCTAATTCATAAGGAAAAACAGAGCTTGCCTCTGGAAAGCTGTTCCAGTCTCTCCATGCAGGTGTATTCAGAAGGATTCTGCTCATTTCCATGCTTGGTTTATTCACAGCAACAGTTCCTTCCAGGCTTCTTGGGGATAATATTGTCTTTTGGTATAAATGATTAATTTTTTCACAGCATATAGCTCTCTAGATATTTTGCTTTCTCCTTTTTTTCTTTTTTTGTGTTTTTTTTTTGTTTTGTTTTGTTTTGTTTTGTTTTTTGTTTTTTTTAATTTGTTTGTTTGTTTTTTGAATGTGTCTAAAGCTACTTCCTTAGTGATTTGTGATTTGAGCACAACAATTTCTGCCATTTTTGGAAGCATTTAGTTCACAAACCAGAAGAAGATGGTCCCATTATCTCTCTACCTTTGTTGCCCAGTTTGGTTACCAGTGTCTGCTCAGGTTACCCATGGATGGGATTTTTGGGATGTCCTTAGCAGGGCCAGGAGTTGGACTCAATGATCCTTGTGGGACCCTTCCAACTCTGGATATTCCATGATTCTCTGAAATGGAAGTGATAAAGATGAATGTGACGCTTTCACTGGGAGGATAGAAGAGATTTTCCATTTCAAACTTTTCCAGGGGTTCTCCTCTCTCTCTTACTTTCTTCTCCCTCACATCCAGCTTGGAAATGTCTCAATCAATGCAAATTTGGAGCACTGTAGTGATGTGCACATGAATAAAAGTCCCTTATTGTGTTGCTGAGCACATTTTCACATTTTAGGATCCACTAGACTCCTTTGGCACTCTGATTTCCTAAGAACTCAGTAGAGGCAACTTAAATATTTGAAGGCAGCTTCTCTGGAATTGCTAGATGCAAGAGAAACACTACAAATACTGGTAATTCTTAATCACTGGCTTGTCTCCTTTTTTTTTTTTTTTTTTTTTTTTTTTTTTTTTTTTTGTGAAAATTGGCCCTTTTAGAATGGGCAGGGCAGGGGTTTGCCTAAAGAAGTGTTCCCAGTGTGCTGGTTTGCAGCTCTTCCTGGTTGGTGTTTGCACCTGTAATGAGCATTAGGTGGTACCTTCTGTCCTGAGACTTCTTGGAGAGGCCTTGGGGAATCCAGCCTTAAAAATCATAGAATAATTTATGTTGGAATAGAATAATTTATATTGGAAAAGATTTCCCCATTTCATGAGGTCCAACCATTCCCCCTGCACTGCTGGGCCACCACCAAGCCATGTCCCCAAGTGCCACATTTATGTGTTTTCTGAACACTTCTAGGGATGATGATCCCACCACTTCCCTGATCAGACTGTTCCTTGACCATCTTCAGTCTGGCAATTTATTGATTACATAGCACCAACACTTAAATTCTACTAAGTTTTTGGAAGTCAAAATCCATATATTTGTCCACAAAATGAGGCATTGTGCTTTGCTCTTAGTAGAGAGAATATTTTTTCTTTAGCTTTAAACTTGTTTTTGCACAGTATAAGATATTTTCTGTTCTCTTTAGGATGGCCCCATTCCATCTTTCCCACAAAACTGTGTATATGCCTTCATTCTCTCAGTGAGCAAAATTCTTATACACTACAGGGAATGAAAAGACAATTGCAAAACTCCTCCGGTTTTGGTTTATATAGAAAAAGCATTTTCTTTTATACTGAGTGCTGAAGTGCAGGCAGGCGGCTTCTTAAAGAACAGAATGAATGAGAATCCTGAAATTGTCTCGGGGATGCTGTTATACAGTGGAAGACCTCCCCATGCCAATTGAAATTCCACAGCTTTACAGTTGTGGTGAGTATTTTTCAGTTAATTTGGCAAAGGGTTAGAGGTGTGACAGGCAGGAGAGGCAGGGAATGATGCCAAGAGACAGGTTCAGCTTCTTTGGGCACTGGGCAGCATTTTGCTTGTTAATTCTACTGACTGTAGCAAATAACTTGCATTTGCATCCCTTTCAAGTATGTGTAGGAGGGAGGAGCCTGCACCAATTTGTCTGGTTTAATTATAGATGTTCTACCCACCTTCCTAATTGCTCCTTCATTAAGAAGTAGCTTGTTTCTTTTTTTCCCTAGGAGCTAAAGATAATAAACTTTTGTTTGTTTCTGTAAATATTTTTTTTCTGCCCTTGAGGAGATAATTATTTCTATTGTTGCATGAAGATGGTGGCCAATACAGGAGGAATAATTAGAGCAGATGGCTGAAAATACTTCCCTTGTAAAAGACATCTAGTATAATAAAATACCTCCCCTTTCTCTTTTGTCTCCTCCAAATATACGTTTTGCTTTCCTTCAGGTGGATGGGAGTTGGGTGAGGGGGTGTAAATCTTTTCCTGATGTATTAAACTGAGGAGCTGTTAAGAGTTCACAGCCTGGAAAGTGAGCTCCCCTGCATCCATCACTGAAATTAAAGTGTTTTCAAATGTGGTGTGGAGTCCTGGGTGTGTGGCGTGGGGAAATGTGCGCCGCACTCCATCACTGGGAATGTTAACCTTGTCTCTCTGTGCTGACTGAGGACAGGAACACTTGCTCTCTGTACTTGCTGGTTAAATGGCAATCTGTCAGCACCAGGCTGCTCTCCTGGCTGTCAATCTCTGATGTGTGGGCAGCATTCCAAACTTTTGTTCATTCGTGGATGCGCTCCCTGGGACAGGGGAAACCTCCTCCAGCCAAAGATTGGAGGAACCACACTGTGCTTTGTGTCCCATCAGCTGGGGCTGGGGGAAAGGATAAAACTGCCCTGATGGGGCTGGAGCTGCTGGGAAAACCCTCCTGCTTTCAGGTTTCTCCTTCTGGCCACGTCACAGGTGGAACCCACAGCCTGGAATCGTGGAATGGTTTGGGTTGGGAGTGACATCAAAGAACACATTCTTTCAAAACCCCTGCCATGGGCAGGGACACTTTCCACTATCCCTGATTTCTCCAAGCCCTGTTCAGCCTTGTCTTGGACAATTCCAGGGATGGAGCAGCCACAGATCCTCTGGATAACCTGTGCCAGGGCCTCAGAGTAAAGAATTTCTCCTTAAATCTAGGGAAGAAGGGAGAATAGTAAGCACAGCAGGAAGCAGGGTCTGTGTTTAACTAAATCACTGCTTCTTGGTTTTGTTTTAACATTCATTTTCTGATGAGAGGATGAAAGCTCTTATCTTTGTGCCTGTAATTGTTACTGTAGTCCTTTTTTGAGACTGCACTGTAAACAAATCCCACTTAACTAAGGGAATTGTAAAGTTATCCCAAAGTGTGATCAAATGATCTATTCTGTATCTAAACCGGACTTCCTCAACCCTTTAAAAGCCCAAACCTTGCATTTTGGTATACTTCTCTTTTGTGAATTTTTTACCAGCCTGGGTGGGAATTTAAGTTTTTCACTGTTATTTGTTCAGTTGTTGCAGTCACTGCTGCTGTTTCTGAGCCCTGGCAGTCACAGGCACAAGCTGACAAACTGATCCTGAGATGTGTCCCCAAAGGCTGACAGAAAGACAACCCCAGCCTGGCTGACAACAGCAGCAGCTAAAAACCATAAAATGGAAAGAAATCTGCCTGGAAAATGAGAAAAAGAAGGTGCAGTAGGCAGGAAAGGGGGGTAAGGTGCTAAATTGCAAAGAGATTGTGTGTCTTTTATTGTATGCCACAAAATTGTTATTTTACTTTTACATAATTCATTGGTTATTTTGAAGATATGATTGGGAAGTTGATACCTCCCCAAAATTAACCTGTGTTGTAACAAGCTATAGGCCTGCTACACAAGGTTTGGGCTTGATATGAGTTGTGCACAGAATCCCAGAATATTCTGAGTTGGAAAGGACCTGCAGGGATCATTGAGCACAACTCCTGGCCCTCAAAGGCTCACAGGACACCCCAAAAATCCCATCATGTACCTGAGAGGTTTCTCCCAATGCATCTGAGCTCCATCCACCTTGGGGCTCTGATCTGGGGAACCTGTTCCAGTGCCCAAATTCCCTCTGGGTAAAAAAATCTTTCCCTAGAAAATAAAATTTCCTTTGTGCATGACACATTCCAAATGGATCTCAGAGCTGGAAAGCATTTACAGGATTCTATTCATTGAATTTTCAGGTCAGATCCCTTCCGAGCTCCTTCTGCTCTTTGATGCCCCAGCAAGAACAACTGGGATTTCTTAGGGTTTCCCAATGCTGATGATTTCCCACCCATAGGAGGTTTCTGTCCATATTTTGCAGGCTTGGCTCCCTACTGTGTTAATGCCATCTGCTGTGCTGGATCCAAAATGTGAAATGTTGCCAGAGTGGGTTTCCTATGGATGTGTGATGTAAGGGCACATCCTGCAACAATTTGGGGGGTGATTTTACCTGTGCAGTTCAGGTTATAATTGTTTATTTAACTTATTACATTGTATAAAGCATACAGCCAGAAAAGACTCATGCCCCAATTTATCTACTGATTGTCACAAACCCTGCAGGGCTGCAGCATCTTTGTTGTCTTGCTTCTCCTGTTAAACCTCGTTGAAATTGGCCACGTTCAGATGCGGGCTCTGACAGTGACACAGATGGCTGCAGAGATGTTGTGGTCTCACAAGCTCTGTTTCCTACCAATCATCTTTCCAGCTCTGGTGCACACTGAAGCCAGAGTGTGGAGCTGCCACCCCACTGCAGCAGCTGCTGCCAGCCGGCTCCAGCTTCACAGCTCAGGGTTTGTTTTATGCCAGCTCCTCTTTCTCCCATCCTGATTTTCCAGCTCCCTGCCATTTTTCCTGGAGCTGGGAAAAGCACGGGAGGAGAATGCCCAGCACCAGTGGCTGACACACAGCTTTCCCTGGCTCTGCAGGTTCCTTCTGCTTCATTCACCAAGCCCACGTGGGGTGGGCACTCAGCCACAACCCTGGCACCTGCAGCTGCTGCTGCTCTTCAGGCTGAGAAGTATTTCCATTAAACACCAGAGGTCAAATACAGGGTGCCAGGCAGGGGGAAAAAATAGAAAAAGAAAGAGTTTTGCTTGTCTGAAAAAAAATTAGTGAGAAGGGTGTTGTGACTCTGTCACCAGCCCTGCTTAATGAGAGATGTGCAATTCATTTGTGTATTAGTTGATGTTGTTTTACCATGGGCTGCTTAAGTGGAGCTGGAGATAAACACCACCACCCTTCTGTAAAGGATTTTAAGAATTCTGTTGCAGCTGGAGATTGCTCTGTGCTTTTCTCCCAGAAACCAGGGAGGATAATCACATGGGATTCACAAAGTTGAGGAAAAAGTACTGGTGGTTCAGGGCAGGTGTCTGTTTCACTAAACTTGCATTAGACCACACCCTCTTCTCTCAAAGATCTTAAGGAGGTGCTCTTTCATCTTAGGGAAGGGTGCAGGACTGCAAGAGAAGAGTCACCAAACAAAATTGTTTGATGTCTTTCCTCAGTCCCTCCAGAGCTGCCTTCCCTCTAACCCCACTCTGTGCTCTGGTAATTTAAAGTGTGTTCCTTCAACAAACCCCCTTTTCTCCTCCTAAAAACAGATTCTTTGGATTTATTCTCTCTGTGGTAGTGCAAGGATTGTACAAGTGATTATAAACAGCTCCTAGTCTTGTGTTATTTGGCTGATGTTCATCTGTTTAATTTTATTTATAAAGAAGAAAAAGTGATTTTACAATATTTTAAAAATACTGGTTTTACAAATCAGAAATCACTTCAAAGACACACACAGATGGTGCACATGACAATGGACTAAGCCAGGCATTTTCTCACTGGAAATTTTAGGTTTAGACTGGGTCGAAAAACAGAATTTTATGGCCTTGATTAACTCATTTTCTCCCTCTATGAGGGTGGGGAGGCCCTGGGACAGGTTGCCAAGAGAAGCTGTGGTTGCCCCATCCCTGGAAGTGTCCAAGGCCAGGATGGATGAGGCTTGGAGCAACCTGGGATAGTGGAAAATGTCCCTGCCCATGGCAGGGGGGGTGGAACAAGGTGATCTTTTAAGTCCTTTCCAACCCAAACCATTCTGGGATACTGTAATTCCACTGTCAGGTGTGAACGTTGAGATTTTTGTGCCAGATGGTGTTGGGAGAACTGAAGAGATATTGAGTCCTCTAAGAGGAGACAGCAGGAACCAATCAGGCTCAAACACTGATGTTAGAGAGAGAGAGAAGCTTAAATGAAGAGCTAGTGTTTTCCAGTTAGCAATCCCTAGTTGCCATCTTAAAAGAAAAAAAAGTCCAATTCAGGAGAGGAGTTTATTCTTAACTCTTGCAGGGCTTCTATCAACAGCTAAGTGTTAGCAAGTGGTGCTAGCAAGAAGGTCTGGCACATTCCTTGCAGCCTTGCTTGCCCATGAGAGTTAGTTGGAAGGTTCCCAGTGATTTCAGAGGGTCAGGGTAACACCAGAGTGATTTAAAGGCACTCAGCAAACCTTCTCAACCAAATGTTCCTGTGGATCTCACTATTTCCCAGCTGCCAACTCCAGTGTTATGCTGATAGCATTGGCAGCATTTGTGCCAGACAGGAATTTTTGGACTTGTAATTTTATGCTACAGCTGGCTTGATAAGCAGTGTACACACCTTTCTATGAACTGTCCCCTCCTCTGAGATAAAAACAAGTTTAATTAGCTGGTTTTCAGTGGATCTGTTGTATATTTTATGCAATCTGTTTCATAGCATTGTCAATGAAGAGTAATTCACAGCCTCTCTGGAAAGATAAGGGGTAAAGGCATCTATCCTTTCAGCTGGAAATTTGTCCTAAATCTCTGAACTATATAAACTAATGAAAATTTAACTTGTCCTACTACACTTAGCAACTATGCAATAATTTTACTTTGGTAATGATGAAGTGGTTCACTCCCTCTGACACCAGAGTTTTAACTCCCAATAATTTTTTACTGCCTTGTGTGTTAACAGTCTTCACTCTGAACTGAATCAATTCCCTTTGTGGAGAAATCTTAGAATGGATTGTAGGAAATCCCAGCATCCAGCTAGGGTGGATATCAACCCATTGTATTATTTAGCCTGGGAACCATCACTCATTCCCGGGTGAAAATAATTAAAATAGTTTATAATCGTTTAAGTGATTAGTGTGGTTTGGGTTGGAAAGACCTTAAAGCTCATCTGAAGGTCCATGGGCAGGGACACCTTCCACAGGACCAGGTTGCTCAGGGACAGCACTATGGGAAATATTCTATAAAACATCAGGCACATGAAACTAAACCTGAAAACAGCACAGTAAAAGAGAATAATGATCATAACACCCCCATTATTGATTCACCTCCCGAGCAAAAGCTTTAATGCACTCGATGGGCTCCATTTGAAAATGGAGTAACTCTGTTTTGCTTTTGTCTTGAGGTTATTCTTTCCACTGCAGTTTTGGATTAGCACAGCCCAGTGAGGACCACAAATATTTCCATGTGTGGTTTCCCCCCACTACTGCCTCAGATTAGTTGAGGATGTTCTTGCTGTTTCACATATGAGACCAAATAATATGTTTTGAATGTATATGTCCACACTTGTGCACAGGGGTCCGGGCAAAAATCTTCAAGAAATTCACCATCAGGGCTTAAAACAACCTGGTCTAGTGGGAAGTGTCACTGCCCATGCAGAAGGACTGGATGGAAATGACCTTTCAGGTCTTTCCAACCTAAATAATTCTGTGATTCTGTAAAACCTTCACTGCAAAGTACATGCTTGAAGTATAGAGATGAGGAGAAGCCTTTGAACTCAGGAATCACTTTACTATTGCACATCATGAGTCAGTCTATTAGCAGTTTTCAAGTTATTCAGGGCTTTGTTTGGAGCTGCTGTGCTCACCCTCAAAGCAGAGGCAATAATAACACCAGATAAGCAGAGAAAGCTAAAAAGGTATTTGAGAGGAGGAATATCTGTCTAAATGAGGGTGAGTGGCAGGAGAGCCTTTAGAAAAAAAAAAAAAATCAAAAAACAACCTCTAAAGCAAAATACTGTCCATCCAGCAGGATGTTTTAATTCCAAGCTCTTCAGGCTATTTAATGGCATAGCCAGGAAACAACAGTGCAGTTCTTCTTCTCGGGAGGCAGAGAGAGACACGCACCAGGAAACCTGGTGCAAATCCCTCATTCCCCAGACCAGAACGAGACAAGGGGCAACCCCCACATTATGACAAGCATTCCTGAAGGCCAGGCACCTCTCCAGTGCCAATATCCATCTGTTCCTTTGCCTTTCACGGGGTCCCTCTGGAAGTCATCCTGTACAAACCGCTGGACGCGGCTTTGGCATCTCCTCCGCTGTTCCCTGAGCAAACGCGCTTCTTGAAAGATGGCAAAGGGACGAGCTTTGAACTTCTCTGGATGTTTCTCTTTGCAGCTTGCCCTGCAGTTGTGTGGCCGGTGGGACGAGGACTCCAGCTGGCCTGCTGGCCACCAGCCGCGAGATGGCGATAATGTCACGATAGAAGGCGGCCGGACCCTGCTCTTGGGGACCACCACCAGCGTCCTCAACCTGCTGCAACTCAAAGGTCTGCAGGAGCGGGGTTCGGGGCTCTTCCTCCTCCAGGGATGGGGTTTTTCATGGCCCTGGTCTCTCTTTCCATTCCCCAGCTCCAGCATTAGAGGAGGTGATTGTGAGGCTGAGCCTGCTCTCGGTAGATGGGGGCAATGATGGGGGACAGGGCAAGAATTAAAATATTCTGCGTGCAGAAGGAATTGTTTATGCTGCTTGAGGCATGACAATATAAGCAAAAAGGCCTTTTTTCCCCTTTTTTATTTCCCCAATCTATCAAAATTGCTGCTGTCCTGAGTAGTATTCAGTGATAATTGCACTGCTGATAACAAAAATCTACTCTGTTCTGTTTGGCATCTTTGAGGCAGGTGTGTCACAAACACCTTCACAAAATTATTGACATTATAGAATTGCATTAAATAATGCAGTAAATAATCAAATCAGTAAATAATCCCAAATCCTAGAGCCCAGCTGGTGAGCAGTAAGTAAATAACTGAGCACAGTTATGACGGGAAACCTTGGATTTGCTGGGTTTATTTACCTGTACATAGGCCCAGAATAAGAATGAGACAAGGATATTTCTGTGGGTGTCAAAGTAAGAATTTAAAGGACTTGAAATTCCATGCCAGAAATCTTCCCCCCTGGAAGTTAGATCCTGGTTGTGGAATCTGCTGTACACATGCCTGATACTATGGGAATGAGTTGTGCTGGTGAAATTGCTGGCTCAAAGTTAAGCTTCTGCTGAAATAGAGCTCAAAAAATGAAAGCAGGAGTTTTGACATCTTTAAAGATTACCAGGATCATTGCTGGTAAAATTGCTTTTATACTAAAATGATACTAAAGGTACTAGTTTTTCATTGGGATGATGGTGAAAGTCATGCATTTGACAATTATATTTTAAATTTGAATGATAATGTGATAAAAAGTTTGTAAGTTTATCCCTATCCCATCATGAGAACATTTTCAAAACTGATTAAACTTGCTCAGTCTAGGCTCAGAGGTTTTCAAGAATTGCTACATCAGACATCAATTCCATTTAAAAGCAAAATTAAAAATCAACTGAGATTTTAAAATTAAAAAAGGTGAAACACTTTGGTACAATCCTTTTTCCCAGTGAAAATTCTAAATCTGTGATTCAAGATTATTCTTAACCTTATTGTGATTATGCCATACTTTAAAGGAGACAGGTCAGAACACCAGATTTCTTTTGGCTGCAAATCTGATGAAAATTTTGGGGCTCAGTCACTGATTTTGTGAAGAATTGGGGCAAAATATTGGAGCAGAAACCCTCTGAGCTTTGGACCTATTCAAAGGCTCATTTGTTCTATGAGTCAGCCCCCATGAAGCTACTGGAGCTCTGACTGAATTTAATGAAGTCTGGAGTAGTATCTTTATGGCCTTGGCTCATCTGACATTCAAATCATTCCTCTTCTTTATCGTGTTTTCCAAGAAGCCTGGTTTAAAAAGTCAATTCAGTTAGAAAAGCAGCATTAGAATATTCTAGATGTCATTATTTTCTCCATTGTTACATGCCAAACAGAGGGATAAAACGTTTTAGAATTATAACCTGCAGGAATTTTTTTTGTCAGAGCTTTGTGAAGTTGCCTGTTGCATCCACTGCCACTACCATAGGTTCTCTGGCTGTGTAGCCTTGGTTAGATTTGGAATCAAGACATACTGAGATCTATTCTGAAATGAGACTGAGATTTATCTTTCCCTATCTTCCCTTTTTTTAAGCTGTCCAGCTCAGGGGAGCTTTTTAGGCTCCTGTATTGATAGAAACACACATCAACAAAGACCTGTTCATCTTAGGAATTATAGACACCCATCTCAAACTAAACCACAGGTGATCCCTCAGAGCACAGCTACCAACCCCATGAGCACATCAAATAATCAACCACTTCCCCAGGTGCCAGATGGGCATGGCAGTAAACCCCTAACCCCTAAGGTAGGTGTCAATATGTGCTTTGATTGAAACATCCCATTCCTGTTTTACCTGGAGAGTTTTTCTTAGCTGGAGCTGGAGAATGGGATTAAATTGTAGCTCTGCTCCCTTTGGCTTTCATGACTCAGCATCAGTCTGGCTGCACACTCTTAAACTGAAAATACAAAGTTTTGTGGATGGAAAAATGATGTAACACTACTGAATACACTGCTGCTACACTGCCCGTTTTCTGGTGCTGTGTCCAGCAAACCCAACACATGTTTACAGGCCCATTTCTTGAAATTCCCCTTTTTTTAAGACACCATGAGGATTTTGAGTACTGGCCCTGTGTTGTCCCCTTTTGATGATTTCAACATTGCAGGAATTACTTAAAGAGTGTCAGAACAAGAACTTCACGTGTGGCCTTAAACTGACCCTTCTTTGGCTATATTAACATATACATAGAGGTTCTGGGAATGACCAGACTGTCTGGGCAGAAGATCTGCAGGTCAAAACAACAGAAAAATAGGATTAGGCAGCTGGGTTCTGCTCACTGCCACAAGGGCTCAGCAGTTTCTCCCTCCTCCTCAACAAGCAGAGCAGGAACACGTGGATATTGAGAGTGGAAAGTTTAATAGTCAGGCTGTGAAAT
Organism: Agelaius tricolor; assembly: GCF_023055355.1. NCBI lineage: Eukaryota > Metazoa > Chordata > Aves > Passeriformes > Icteridae > Agelaius > Agelaius tricolor. Next base: position 111,562,888 of record NW_027269261.1, on the reverse strand, counting down.
GGCTCAGACAAGACTGATTGGGGAAGAGATACAAGATAGACAGACTGTAGATAATTCTATATGTTCAGCAGATTGCAGTTATTTTTGTAATCCCAGCATCACAAGCATGGAAATATTTATGATAACCCAGGACAGATGGAAATTTCCTTTGCACAGGGCTTACATTGGAGGAATTTTGTGTTTGATGGGTTGATACCTCAGACACGTATTGTTGCCTTTGTCTGAAATGATAGTGGTCTAGGAAGGTCTGGAGACAAAAAAAAAAGAAGCTGTCTGGTCTTTCAGGAGTCCCTGGAAGATGAATTTTGGGCTGAAACTCTCAGTTATACCCCAGGTGAATTGAAGATTCCCACCTGGGCAGTTGCTCTTGCAAAGGCAATTTTGGGGTGGCCACTCTTGCAGGCATAAGGGAGATAATTGCTTTGACCCTTGTACTGGAAAAGACTCATTTTCACCTAAAGAATCATTTGGGTTGGAAAAGACCTCCAAGATCGTGGAGTCCAACCTTTGACCAAATAACAACATGTCAGCTAGACCAGAGCACTGAGTGCCACGTGCAGTTTTGCTTTGATTCTCTAATCCTGTGAATATTTTGAATTTCTTGTAATCCACGTTTTGATCAGACTTTGGCCAGAAAGGATCCTGTGAGTAAATCAGGGAGTGGGGAAAACACAGATATTGATTTTGCTTGTCTTTTATTCCTCTTTGATGCTATTAGCAACAAGCATCAAATATTCACTGATACACTGACTTCAGTAGTTGTCAAATAAACTGTGCTTCAGTCACTGCTGAGAAAGATTGGATTTTAATTCACTGAAATAAGGAAAAAGTGTTTTCCTCTGTTTTCTTCTCTATGGCATCAACTAGTTCCTTAAACTAATTTTTAAATCCCTTGTCAGTAGGCACAGTTGGAACCTGTTCCTGTCATGGTGTTTTCTGTGCCCTTTTGATCAATCCATTTGGGATAAGCATTGTGATCCTTTTTTTTTTTTTTTTCAGGCAGTTTTTTTCCAGTTCATATTTTCTTTTTTTAATCAGGCAGAGACATTACAATTAAAATACCATAAAAGTGATTCTGGCAGTATTGCAATAAGCATGTTTTTTAATTAAAGAAAGAACATGGGATGTACAAATAGTACCAGCTAATGGGAAATTTCATCCAATGTATTTTTTAATTGAGATTTAAAAGGAAGAAAAGTCAGCTCTATTTCTCTCTGCTACTGTGTGATATTTTCCTACATTGTTATGGTGAGCCTTCAATAATTAGTCTCAGAGCTTTAGAATCCTCTCTGTTTTCATGAAAAACTGTAAAAGGCATCAGTTCTTTATTTTTCAGTACATTTTTCTGCAGGGATTCAGTGTTATCTGGCAGAGTGCAACTTACAGATGTGGGCATTCCTGGAGGAAGGGTTTCAAGGCCCTGAATCTGTAGCAGTTTAAGGTGTTTTCAGATCCTCCCCGAGCTGCAAACCCTGGTTCATGTTTGGGTGTGGACTGCAGGTTTCTTTTGCCATCATGTTTCATGTGGGCTTGCACGATGCGCATTGGACTCCCAGGACTCTCACTTGAAAATTAAATTGATTTACTGCAACTTCAGCAGCTCTTGAGACTCCTGTGGGACGTTTCACAGTGAGCAGATGTGTGGAAACTAATCCTGGCCAAGGAACTGAACACAGCTTTGGCAGAGACTGAGCAGAAACCCCGGGCAGCACCGGGGCAGCACCATAATCACTGTCATGGAAAGAGGGAATCACAGAATGGTTTGGGTTGGAATGGACCCTAAATCTCACCTCATTCCACACCCTGCAATGGGCAGAGTCACCTTCCACTATCTCAGGCTGCTCCAAGCCCTGTCCAGCCTGGCCTTGGACACTTCCAGGGGCAGCCACAGCTTCTCTGGGCACCCTGTGCCAGGGCCTCCCCACCCTCAGAGGGAAGAACTTCAGAATGTGCACCTAATGAATGTCTGTCACTTGGGACTTGAAATGACAGCCCAGGGACCTTTGCTTTCATCGCATCCCCATGGGTGATGTTACCTGATGCCTTCACAAGGCTCACTTGGAAGTTCCTCAATTAGATCCCAGATGATGTCAGACATGCTTGAAGACACCCTGGAGTGTCTGCACCTCTTCCCACCAAGTCATCTCTCCTCTTCCAAATCCATCCAGGTGTTGTTAAGTATCTCAGAGGCCCCTTAAGAGCTGAAGGAGTAGAAAGATTTCTTTGAAGGAGATACATCTATGGCAGCATCTTCTGGGATGCTGGTTGGAATTGCCTTTGACTTGTCTCCTGGGCTCTAAGGGAAGAGCCTGATCGGTTTCCAGGGGAGCACGTGCCATCTGAACAGATGGCTGTGAGCACAGCGAGCCAAAAAACAAAGGCTTGTCAGGCTGGGGAAATGAATTCTGTCTGAGAGTAGTGAAGCAGCTGCTGATTCCTCTCCCAGGGATGGATTAAGGCGTCCATCCAACAAAATGCTGGAATACAAGCTTAATTTTTGAGTGTGTTAGTGGTGTCCTGGTGGAAATACACAGGCATTTGAATTCAGAGCTAATCTGGGATCTGTACCTGTGTGCTATGAACATGGAGGAACATTTTGAGGGAGGTGCAGGATGAATTTTGGACTCTTGGTTTGAGCAGCCTTTTGGATGGGGCCAATATAACAAAATTGCATCTTGTTCAGCCATGGTCCAAGCTGCTAACAACTTTCATGGTTCATTGGAATGTCCTGTGAGCATGTCAACAGGGTGCAGGTGACAGATCCATGAAATAATTAATTGTCTTTTCTAAAGCTCATGAACGTTGTATTTTTATTTCTGTATGCAACAAGATCAACAAGATTTCAGTTGATTTGTTTGTTTGTTTGTTTTTTTTTCCCTGTTTGGAGGCCTTGCAGGGACACCCTTGGAGCAGAAGGATGAGCAGTAAGGGGGCTGCCAGCACTCTAAAGCCTTGTGGTTATCCAGGATCAAGCAAAGCTATTCCAGCTCTGGCAGTGGCATCCTGCTGTTTGCCACTCAGGGATGCTGGACAGGAATAGAATTTCTGATCCTGAGCCTGGGGAATTCTCATGGGGAATTCTGTGGCTTTGTCATGTGAAACAGCAAGTGAGAGGAGCTGGTAAGAGGAAGCTGAAGGCTGTGGGGCTGAGTTACTCCTGGTCATGGAGCAACCAGAGCAGATCTGCCCTGCATTGTGATGGGAAGAGGTAGTCCAGGTGAAGGGATGAGATTTCAATCTGCAAATCCCTTCCATGTAGAGGAAGTTTCCTAGTTGAAGGTTATGACACAGTGGTGATATATAAGACCATTTTGTTGGTACTCTTCTACCACTTTTATATTAAAAAAAAGTCTTGAGACAATCCAGCACTCTTCTCATAGTTTGCTGGGTTTAAACTTATTCAGCTTTACATGAAGAAGTAGAATTAAATCAAATTTGAAGTGCAACTGAATAGCTGAAGTTGAACTAAATATAAATATGTTACTTTTATCCCAGCTCTCTAATGAGCTGTTCTTTAGGAAAAATATCTTATATTGACAGTGACTGCACAGTGTGGCCTCAAAAATGTCTCCATGCAAAAGGTGCGCTTTGGAATGGGGACTTTGCTTCCCTCCAATTTCAGGAAATCTCTAAACCAGTCTATATCACAACCTAAATGAAAGTTAGTAACATTGCATTTATTCATTATGAGAATATCTGTTTTAGAATTATTTTTTTTATTTAAAATGAAGTTTTTGAGGAGGGATATAAACTGCTGTGTCTGCGAGTGTGAATCTTCTTCACAGAGGCAAGGAGAAACTCCCCGCACCTGTCTTACCTGTCTTCCCAATCTTCTACTTCATTTTTGTGGGTTTTGTTTTTCTTGGGTTGTTTTTCTTCCTTTTTTTTTTTTTTTTCCAACACATGCATGTTACAGGCTCTTTTCATAGTTAATATTTTGGATACCTGGGCTGTGGCATTGCATGAGTGAGTCCAGGACACCTGGCAGAGAGAATTTTTAATACATTTCCTTTCCAAATCCTTTACTTTTGAGCATGTCCTCCACCATTTCCCAGGGACTTCAGGAGGTAAATCTCTTTTCACAAAACCAGTGGTGCTGTAATTAATTATTCTTTCAGCAGATTAAACCTCCCACCTTATTATTAGGTTTGGTTTGTTTTCTTTAATATTCTTTTTTTTAAAATTATTTTGTCTGGCTGCTTCTCCCCTCCTGTGGGACATATGGAGTTGCCTTGTTGTTTTTATTCTTTCTTTTCCTCCTCTTTTTCCCCTGCTTTGGTAAAGACAGATAAAGAAAGATTTCTTTTCTGTTTGTGCAGAGGTGGAGGCTAATTGCTGGGTTAATTGAGAAGAATGGTGCTTCTGATGTTCTCACAAAGTATCAAATAGCCTCAACATATTTCTCCCCTCTCTCCCTCACTCCACCTAAAGAGACCCATTGAATTTGCACATTACTGTACAGAAGTGATTATGGGCTTAATTGTATTTATTTTGCTTGGTGGGGAGGCCATCATAACAGTGGTTGATTGATTTTTATAAAATCACCCTCAAGGTCATGTGTAGGCCTTTGCTTTCCTGTGCAGCCATAACAAACAATTTGAGGGTCACAGCCAAAGGCTCTGTTGAGCAATATTCCTGCTTTCTGCTTTCAGGGAAGGGGTCAAGTGCAATAAAAGAAGGAAGCATAACTTTTATTTTCTTTTAAAAAAAAGGAGAAGACAACCTTGTAAAGCAGCAGCTGTATATTTATTCTGACCCAAGGAAAAACCACAGAGGTGTAGGGGGACAATATGCAATTTTTGGACAGAAGAATTTGTAAGTTTGGCCAGAGTTTGTTTTACACATAGACTTGATAAATGGTTAAATGAGTCTCCCCTAATGCTTTCTTTTCTGTTCTCTGGTGCTGCTCTTCTTTCATCCTCAGCAGTTGAACTTTACTTCTCCACTGTATTTTCTCCCAAAGACTGAGCACCGTTTGGATTTGTCCTGGGAGGTTTTCAGAAGCTTTGCAAAGATCCAGGGGACAACAGCACTGTGGAGTGAACATGAATGAAGCTGATCTGCCCCTTTTCAGGGTTAAATTTTGTGTCTGACTGCTGCTTCTAAGGGAAAGCAAAAAAGTCCCATACAGAAAATCCCACAATCATAGGATGGTTTGGTTTGAAGGAACCTTAAAACCATCTTGTTCCAACCTCCCCCTGCTGTGGACAGGACAGCTTAAACTAGACCAGGTTGCTTAAAGCCCCATCCAAGCTGGCCTTGAACATCTCCAGGGATGGGGCAGCCACAGCTTCTCTGGGAAACCTGCTCTGATTCCTCACCACTCTCACAGGGAAGAATTTCTTCCTCAAATGAGGGCTTCTGGTGGTCAGGTTGCACCAGGGGAGGTTTAAATTGGATATTAGGAAGAATTTCTTTGCTGAAAGGGAGGGCCAGGAGTGTAACAGACTTCTCAGGGCAGTGGCTGACTCACCATCCCTGGAAGTGTTCAAAAAATGCTTGGAGACATGGTTTAGTGGTGGACTTGGCAGTGCTGAGTTGATGCTTGGACTCTTATCTTAAAGGTCTTTTCCAGCCTCAGTGACTCTGATTTCCCTCTGGAAGGGTCAAACTTGCAGGCCAGGCGTGCACAGCTGGAATTCCTGCTGGGATTCCTGCTGCTCCTGGAATGAGGTGGGACTATTGCTCCTACTTGCACCCAGAGCAGTCAGCAGCATCCAGCATCTCAGACACTCAGAAATCCACAAAAGATATGGAAAATCTTCAGTCAACAGCTTGAAAATTTTTGAATGGGCAATATATGACTGAAGCTTGGGAAATCTTGTTCGAGACAGAATTGTGATTTTGAAATCAAAGGATAGGACAACTGTCTTCCAGCCCTCCTGGTTCAGTGGTACAGCATGGCAGCAATTAAAATACTCATTAAAAATTGTATGAAGAGAAGTAGAAACAGAAATGACTGTATTTCACAGAAAATAGAGCATAGGAAGTCAATAAAGACCTTAGGGAAGATGTCTTTTTAATGTTAGGAGTGAAATAAATCACAGTGATTTACAGTTCCATTTTTAGATTGTGGTGATAAATTAACTCTGCTGCTATAAAGCAAAAGTATTTAATAAATATTTCTGTTCTCAGTATGGGAAGAAACAGGATGGTAAATTACATCACAAGAGGAAGATGGACCAGCAGTCCATTTATTGCCCAATAATGCTAATAGAATGAAAACATTAAATATTCTTTCAGAATACACATTCTTAAAATCAACAGGTCCAGTCTCATTCCAGCTTTAAAATTGCTGCTGGAATCAGATATCTTGTGTTATTTTACATGAAACAAGCTGAAATTTCTTCTGGTTCTTCACAATCCACACAGTATAATTTGCAAAGACTCTATTTAAAGGCTCAACACTAATATATTTGTAGGTAGAAAAGTATGTCTAGGGAAAGAGACAATTTACACATAGGAGAGTTGGTGTTTTTGAGAGCAAACCTGTGTTTTCCAGTGGTTATAAGCAAGAAAATGTGAGATTTATCTCTTTCTTTGATTAAGCATATTTGGTAAAAAATGGTGTAAAAAATTGTGGAAAACAATTAAATCTGGCAAGAAAATATTTAATGGATAGTCCCTATTCAAATACTATTTTTATAAGCCTAAGAAATGAAGATTAAGTTACAAGATTTATAAGCTCAAGAAATCAATGAAACAAGGAAAACCCCTCCATGTGAGAATAAAAAAGGAAATCAGGATAAGCAGAATATGAGCAATGGCAAGCAATGATAAAGATAGTACTTAATCTTTTTTTTATATTATAACTTCTTTCCTTTTCTTTTTTTTTTTTTTTTTTGTCTGAATACTGCAAATAACCCAGATGTCTGATCTCCCTTCTTCTTGCTTAGAATTGGCAGTTATCGTGGAATCATGGAATGGTTTGGGTTGGAAGGAACCTTAAAGATCATCTGATCATCTTGTTCCACCCCCTGCCATGGGCACAGACACTTTCCACTACCCCAGGTTGCTCCAAGCCCCATCCAGCCTGGTCTTTATCACTTCCACAGTTGGGCAGCCACAGCTTTTCTGGGCAGCCTGTGCCAGGGCCTCACCGCCCTCACAGGGAGGAATTTGTGAGGCAGGAGAGACCAACTGGGTGGTGGGTAGAGAGATCACCATTAAAAACTGCTTCCACCAGTAGCAAACTGGCCATGGGGTGAGCTGGTACAGTTATCAGCTACTTCACACAAAGGGAGCAGGGTAGACCCTCTGTAGGAGGTGTGGAGCTTCCAGACTTTGGGAATGTCTTTACTCTCTCCTGGGAAACTTGGCTTGACCTAGGAAGGCACATTCCATGTGCAGTGTGACAAAATGAATGAGAGTCCACTCTGTCCACATCCGTTGTACAGAAAGTGACAGCATTCTTCACAGGAGAGGAAATCATGGAATAAACCATCCTGAGGTGACAGACCGGGATTTTCAGCTCATGAGGGGCAAGAACAAGGGAGGCATTTGACAGAACTGAAGAGCTTGAGCCAAAAAAAAAAAAAAATGGGATGGAAATGGTTTTTCATGCACTATGCATTTAACCCACAATATTCATTGCTTCAAGAAGTCGTTGAGGCCAAATATCACAAAGATTCCAAAGAGCAGTTCTTTATTACTGGCAAATCTTAACCAGTTATACTAATAGTCAGCAGGAGGAAAATGTTGGCAAGCAGTTGAAACTTTATGCTTTGAGGTGAAGCTAACCTCTAATTAGGGATTAAAATGAGATTTTTATGGGATGGGGAGATCAACCCACAGCCAGCTAAGAGGGAGACGTGTCTCACACTGTATTTGGAAGCATCTGGTTTTGAACAGCCGCTGGAAGAATTTGCAGGATTAAATCAACCACTGATCCAAACAAGTTGCCAGTTCTTATGTTCCAAAGCAGTTTTCCTCTCCCCTCTCCCAGTTACAAGTAGTTTGTAACCTAAAAAGTAACATAATACAAATTAAATAGAAATATCCCTTTTCAACATTAAGTGATTTAGTTGGTTAAAATTAAATTTTTTCCAAACACAGCTTCCTTTAGCTGTGGTTGGAGAGTCTGCCCAGGCTGACTGGCCTTGCTCAAGCCTAGAAATGCAGACCATTGTAGGATCAAAAAATGGACTGGATTAATTGGGTCTCTAAAGGGTTGATAAATCCATGGGGAAAAATAAAGAACAAGGTGGGAATTTCACAGAATGCAATAACATTTTGGCCTTTATTTTGTAATTTTACTGCAAACCCCTTTGTTTACCTACCTCTTACAGTTCCTTTGGCTGTGAGAGAATGACTGAATATATTAGATTGTGTTTTCTTTTTCTCTTGTCTTCAGGTGGCAAACTCCTGTTTACTGGGCCAGGACCTGTAGAACTGCATGCTCATTACATCCTGGTGTCTGATGGAGGAGAGCTCCAGGTGGGATCCCCTGAGGCTCCTTTCCATCACAAAGCACACATCTATCTCTATGGAAGCCTCCACTCTCCACCATTATTTCCATATGGAGTCAAATTCCTGGCAGTGAGGAATGGCACCCTTTCCATTCATGGTGAGTACATTTCTTTTCTTGTCAAAAGCAAGGGACAAACGAATAACAGAAAACAAAACAGAGAAAACACAAAAAAAAGGTTTTGGAAGAAAAAATAAATCGACAAAAACTTTGGTCATGATTCTCATGGAATCATGGAATGGGTTGGGTTGGAAGAGACCTTAAACACTATCAGTTCCAACAGCCATTCCATGGGCAGGGACACCTTCCACTATCCCAGATTGCTTCAAGCCCCATCCAGCCAGGTCTTGGACACTTCCAGGGATCCAGGGGCAGCCACAGCTTCTCTGGGCACCCTGTGCCAGGGCCTTCCCACCCTCACAGAGAAGAAATTCCTTCCCAATATCCCATCTAATCCTGCCCTCTGGCAGTGGGAAGCCATTCCCTGTGTCCTGTCCCTCCATCCCTTATCCCAAGTCCCTCTCCAGCTCTCCTGGAGCCCCTTTAGGCTCTGGAAGGGGCTCTGAGCTCTCCCTGGATCCTTCTCTTGTCCAGGGGAACACCACAGCTCTCCCAGCCTGGCTCACAGAGCAGAGGGGCCCCAGCCCTCAGAACATCTTCATGGCCACCTCTGGACCCATTCCAACAACTCCACACCATTCTTATATTGTGGCATAGAAAAATTTAGATATGGAGCTTTTCTTGAAGACCATGAAATATGGGTACAGAATGGCCATTTCTTGGTGCAGGAGTTTGGACATGGCATTCAAGTCCAAACTCAGCATGATTCAGAACATTGGTGCACATTTCTCAAGTTTGTCTCTACTGGGCTATTTTTAAAAGCTCTACATCTCATAGAGGAGGAAGAAAAAAAGAAAAAGAAAAACCATCTGAATGTCTCATCTCCCTTCCTCCTGTTCTTGTGTGTCAGCCTTCCTGTTGGTGGGCATTCACACCCTCCAGCAGGTCTTGAACTTCCACCCTGTGCCCTCCAGGAGGAAATGTTGCTGTCTGAGCACAGAGACGTGTGGCTTTTGGACAAAAATGATGTCAGGCACCGAGGGTACCACCTGAGCACAGGCAGGGAGTGAGTTGTGCCTCTGTGCCCTCATCCTGCCAGCTCACAGGAGCTGAGCAAGGCCGGGAGAGGTTGGGTTTGGAGGGGAATCAGTGAACAGATGCTTTTGTGAGTCAGGAGAGATGAGCAGGGGCTGAGGAAGGAGCTCCTGGCAGGGCAGGAGAGGTGGGGCTGCACCTCAGCACCATGCCAGGTGCTCTTGATCCCTTCACTGAGACACAGCAAGGCTCAATTATTTACTGCCTGTAAAAGGCTTCGACAATTTCAGTGAAGTGGCTTTGCAGAGCGTTTCTACCCCATTTCCTGGAGGGTCTCTGTGAAGGAGGGCTATTAGAGCATCTTGGCTGAATTGACTGTCTGTTACTGGCCATTGAGTTTCACACAGTTATCCCAGCCCTGAGCTCAGAAATTCCCCTTAGATTAAAGCTTGCCTTCCAGATAGGCTTGGTCTTTGAGGATGTCAAGGGAGACAGAAACCAGCTTCTTCCTTAGAGGCTTTTTCCAGGGGATTAATTTGGTTAATCATCCATTTTTCCCCCTTTTTAAGAAAAGTATTGAGATTTGAATTTGCCTCATAGCAGCTTTTGCTGCTTCACTTTCTTTGTCTTCTGCCACTTTAAAGTGTCCTTCTATTCTTGGTTTGACCCCTGTAAGCCAGGATTTTGTCCTTAGATTGTCAGCACTTTACAGCATGAGCCTTCACTTTTCCATGCTTTTTGTTTTCTAGCAATGTAGGAAAAGCCAGTAGCAACTTTAGGCAGCTGTGCCTCCTGTGCTACTTCTGCTTTCTACTGCAAGCCTGTATCAACTCTGCCTTGGTGACTCCATCACCCACAAAATTGAAGACAAACAGGGCAGAGCACATTTTGCAGTCTTACCTTGACAATGCGATGGAGGGTGGCAAACCCAGGCATCCACATCAGTACCTTTGAGTCTTTTCTCAATGATAATTTATCCATTTTACTCCGTGCCATAATTCTCAGTGAGTCTTCATTCCCCAGGAAAACAAGAGGATGAGGTCTGCAATCCAAGTACTACCTGGATGGAGATATACAGAGTCAAAAGTGGCTTGACCCTTAGTGGAAAAAACTCTTGGTTTTAATTTTTTATAAATTATTGGATTATTGAAAGTCTTGTGTGGGAAGGGATGTTAAAGCCATCTAGTCCACCCTAATTCCATGGGCAGGGATGCCTTCCTCTATCCCAGGTTGCTCAGGGTCCTATCCAACCTGGCCTTGGACACTTCCAGGGATCCAGGGGCAACCACAGCTTCTCTGGGCACCCTGTGCCAGGGCCTCACCACCCTCACAGAGAAGAAATTCTTCCCAATATCCCATCTAACTCTTCCCTCTGTCAGTTTGAAACCATTTCCCTGGTCCTGTCCCTCTAGGCCCTTGTCCCAAGTCCCTCTCCAGCTCTCCTGGAGCCCTTTTAGGCACTGGAAGGGGCTCTGAGGTCTCCCTGATCCTTCTCTTCTCAGGCTGAACAATGCCAACTCTTATTCTATTATTATTCAAAACCAATTCTTATTCAAGAAATCATACAATTCCTTATTCAACATATCCAGAGTAGCTATGAAGTCACTTTTAAGCTTTGCACAACACACAGTCCCAGTGCATGGCTGCAATTATTGCTCATTCAAACCATGTAATCTGCAATTTAACATAGAAGCAGTAGAAGCCTGCTTTTAAACATGAACGAAAGTAGTGGGGTCTTTTACTGGGTTCATATTGCTTACATGGAAAAAAAAAATCTGCTGTTCTGTCTTCAATTTAGCATCAGTCTGGTCTGTGGTACAGAACAAATTGTGGAGCATGACAGCCCCTTTCATATAAATATATATATGTGAAAGAGGCTGACATGCTCTGCAATACACATTTGTGAGATACATTTATACACATGAATATATGTGTTATCTCAGATCAAAATCATTAGATAAGCAGGTTTCCAAATTCCTGGCTGTCTTGGCAAAGACAGGGCCAAGCACATTTTAATTCCTTTTGTCTTTCAGGCTGGGAGTGTTGGGGGATGCTCTGCAGCTCTGGTTGAGTTCAGATTGTTTAGTAAGCGCTGTCAGCTCCTCACTTTGATATGTTAATATGACTAAGGGTTTCCCACAATTCCCTCATGAGTGGCAGTCCTTAGCTCCTGTAGTTGTAGCAGACTGGGAAATTTCACTGTTGCCTTTGGCTTTGGCCAGCTCCCCTGCCAGTCAGAGCGTGCCACCCATAAACTGCCTGTCAGTCACCCGTCACTTGGACAGGGGGCTTCAGCCAGCCAGGGCAACTCGACTTTTTGACAATGTAATTATGGCCCTTGCATCCGCAGTAGGGGCCTGAGCAGGGCTGAGAGAGTTTTATTGATTGTTCAGAAGGGAAATTTATCACTGTCTCCAGCTCCATTCACGCTCCATTCCCTGAGAAACTCTCCTGACAAGCTTTGGGAGAGAAGTTCAGCGTGGTGGCCTTGGCTGTTCTTGTGCCTTTGTCCTTCCAGGGAAGTTGGAGGCACCAGTGGATGCTGAGTGGGGGCAGGAGCTGGGTGCAGAGTGGAGATGCTGCATCAGAGCAAAGAGCACCCAGCCTGTCCTTGTGACAGCTTGATCTTGTGGCCCTAACACTCTTATAATGGAATCCTGGAATGGTTTGGGTTGGAAGAGGCCTTAAAGACCATCCAGTTCCACCCCCAACCATGGGCAGGGACACCTTCCATTATCCCAGGCTGCTCCAAGCCCTGTCCAGCGTGGGCTTGAACACTTCCAGGAATCCAGGGGCAACCACAGCTTCTCTGGGCACCCTGTGCCAGGGCCTCACCACCCCTATAGGGAAGAATTTCTTCCCAATCTCCCATCTAAACCTACCCTCCTTCAGCTTAAGACCATTTATTTTTGTCCTGTCCTTTCACATCCTTGTCCCCAGTCTCTCTGCAGCTCTCCTGGAGCCCCTTTAGGCCCTGGAAGGGGCTCTGAGTTCTCCCTGCAGCCTTCTCTTCTCAAGGCTGAACACCCCCAGCTCTCCCAGCCTGGCTCCAGAGCAGAGATATTGCCCCACACTGAAATATTTTAAATTTATATTTTTATTTTCAGCAGTCCTGTGTAGGCTATGTCATTATTCTGTTGTGTCCCCATGAAACAGATTGTGACTCTTTCCAAAAAAAGACCAGCAGTTTTGCCAGGCATTTATCTAAAACTTTGTGTCAGCACTCTGGTGGGAAAGAATATGAGCTGTGAGCAAACTATTCTAGTGGAAGGTGTACTCTAGTAAACCTAGTGGAAGGTGTTCCTCCCATTGCAGAGGTTGGAACTGGATGATTTTTAAGGTCTCTTCCAACACAAAGCCTTCTGTGATTCTGTGATTCCATGAGCCTGTTCCCTGAATTTTGACTAATAATATGTATCCCCTCAGTTAGAAGAAAAATGTTACACTTCAGATTAAAAACATTTGCATTCACCTTGTCCAAACTATGAAAGGTGTGTGGTAAAGAAAAAACAATGTCCTGACTGTTTTGGTTTAATAACTTATTTATAATCAGGATACTTTAAACAGAGGTGTCAGTAGTCACTTCAATGCTCTAAAATCATGGCCAGTCCTACTGCAAAGAATGTCCCTGCATTTGCAATGGAGAAAATTACATTTTGACTTCTATCCCAGATTTCTCTGCATCCAAAGCTATATGATACTTTTTCAGGGTTAGCTCAGGAAAAAAAAAAAAAAAGTATTTTTTATCAGTTGAACCAATTATTAATTTTAATTGCTTTTAATCAATAATAAAACACAAAATATTTGTGAGCACTTCACTGTGCTCTACAAAGCCTGTGCATTCCTCCAGAGATCAAACATTTAATCAAATGCCTCTTGCTTTGCCTCCATTAGGCAGTGTTATGTATCTGTGCTGAGTTTGAGATTAAGAGATCATAGACAACATGAGAGAATTTGTTCTGCTTTACTCACATATTAAAAAGAAAAGCTTCCCAGGGGAAAAAAATAAGGCAAAAAAAATCTGTAGCAGGGGGATTCAAGATAGGGTGCAGAGATCTGTTAGAGAAAAGATTATTTTTTACTCTACTGAAATGCGTCTATTCAGTAAATGTTATTTTTCACTACCTGAACTTCCTGATTTCCTGAGCTTGCTCCCATAGGTTGGTTTTCCTTAGGTGCCAGCTACTCTGTGTGGGGGCTCAGGAGTCTTTTTTCCTCCTGTGACAGTGTTTTTCCTCTCTAAGACCTTGACTTTAACATGATGCATTAAAGCAGATGGCTGTGGAACAGAAGGCTGAGCTGCCTTGAATCCCCTCGTGTTCACCAGGGGTAAGAAACTGCACTTAGGCACTTCCCATGGAGTAACTAATGTACAATGACTTGTGCCTTCACTTTCTTATTTACAAATATAAGATGACCATTAGATTTTAAAGACCTAGCAGATGGGGGGAGAAAAAAAAAAGATTTGGGTTCAGGGCAAGCTGCTGTGTCTTTCACAGTTTGCCCTTCTTTCTAACAGAAATGCATCTATTATCTTTGATTTAAGCTTAAATCAGTTGATTTGTATTTTGGTGCTGATCTTACTGGGAAAAACATGATGCAAAGGGGACAGAGACATGGATACTGATATATATTATATAATAAAGATATATATAAGAATATATAATATATATAATATATATAATATATATTATATAATAAAGATAAATATAATATAGGTAGTAAAGATATTAGTAGAATATAACACAATATACACTTCTATATTCTCTTCTATATACTAGAAGAGAATAGAATAAAATAGGATAGACCAGAATATATATACAGACCATAGCTGATATATATAAATTTCCTTGTGATTCCTGATAGGGTCTGTGGGTTGTTACCAATGTGGAGGCATATTATATATTAAATAATTTCCTCCTTTCAAATATAACATCAAATTACTGCTTCCAATTCTGGTGCCAGCAAAACCCAGGTTATTGGCTGAAGGAAGAGAACACCCAGCAGCAAATTCAGGGTCAATTTCCACCCTGGACAGGAGAAAGGCTGAAAAGTTTGGGCTTCCTGGATAGTGGTAGAGGTAGTCAAGAAAAAACTGGACGTGGCACTCAGTGCTCCTGTTTAGTTGACAAGGCAGGGATTGGTCACAGGTTGGACTCAACCTTGGAGGTCTTTTCCAACCTGAGTGATTCTGTGATTCTGAGAAGTTTGGCAAATTGAGGGGCCTGGACCCAGCCCTGGCTTTCCCCAGAGCTGCAGGCTGAGCCAGGCAGGGACCCTCCCTTTGGGCTCACCCTCACTTTTCCTGGTGCTGAATTCTCCTCCATCACATTTTGGGGACACAGGGAGCTGATCATAGCCTGGCAATGGTTGTGCTGCCCCACATTCCCAGTCCTGCAGGGAGAAATGCCCTGTCTCACTCACTCCATAGCAGCACAGGAGATGATCTGGCCATCACACAAAGTGGCACCAGCTGTCTGCAGCTCCCTGCAGGATCCCCTGTCCTTGCCTGCCACAGCTGGAGCTCTTTGTTCCTGGATCTAAGGACCTTTTTTGCCACAGCATCTTTGGTTGTGAGCTCATTCTAGGTGTGGAGCATTGATTTTGGTTTATGCAATGGCATTACAGGAATGTCTTTCCCCTTGTTTTCAGGACTGATGTGACTTAGCAAAGTGACTGGGGGATCTCTGATTAGAAGGAATGTTTGGAAATCTGTGCATTTACGGGACAGCATGCAGGGAAGGTACATTTTTTGCAATGTAAATTGTTAGAAAAGGGGCAACAATCCTCAGTAAGATCCTATTATCATGGAATGGTTTGTGTTGGAAGGGTCCTTAAACTCATTTCATTCCAAATCCATTTTCCACCAGACCAGGCTGCTCCAAGCTCCATCCAACCTCACCTTGAGCACTTCCAGGAAAAGAACATGATAGCCCTTGCTTTCTCCAGGGTGGTGTAGAAGGATATTCAGGTGGAAATTGCTTTAAGTGAAAACTGCAGTTTCATGAACAGGAAACATTCAGCAGGACTAGGTCACTTTCAGGGATATCTCCCAGTGGAGAACATAGAAGTTATTCTGTTTGTACTCTTGTCCAGCTGATGTCAGATTTTTCATTTCTGCTCGCTGAGAGAAGATTCAAGATCAGGTTGGATGGGGCTCTGAGCAACCTGATCCAGCTGGTGCTCCTGCTCCTTCAACAGGAGGAGGGCAGCTGGACTAGATGACCTTTAAAGGTCCCCTCCAACCCAAACCATCCTCTGACTCTGATTCCAAACTACAATTTGAGCCCACCTAAAATACCCAGTGTGGTCCTGCTGCAGCTTCTTGTCAAAGAGCTGATAAACTCTTGGGTGTCCTAAGGGTTAACAATTATAAATCCTAGGGATTAAAAAGCAATTATAAATCAGAAAGGACCTTCTATTTTACCTCAGGATGGGGATGAAAAGCTCAGTGCAGTGGCTGTGGCAGGAGAGCTGCTCTGCATCTCCCCAGGGGCTGCCCAGACACAGCAGTGAATCCTGCAGGACTGCACAGGGGTGGGAAAGCAGCTCCCAGTTCCAGACAGAGATGTCCCTGTCTTTCTAAAATGTATAGCATCTTACAAAAAAAAAACCAAAAAAACCCCAAAACCCTAACAAAAAAACCCAAAACCCTAACAAACTCCTCTCATTGCAAAATAAGCTAAAAACATACAAATTCTTATGGAATATACCTAGGACTGGAATTAACAGAGAGCAAAAATAGCTGGAAACATTCAAGTCCAGAGGGTTGACAGCTCACAGTTCAAGCAAATGTTTTTTAATACGTTTAAAAAGATAGGAAAGCAGCTTTCATTCTTCTTTTTTGATTCCCTTTTCATAACAAACCCTTTATGGCCAGTGACTGGAGTAGTCACTGCAAGAGCTGATGTAGCTGTGACATTTTTTTTAAAAAAAATTATAAGATCCAGGTTCATAAAATATATTTTCCTAGTCCTTAATTAAAGATCTGTCACTTGAAGGTCCATTTGGCCATAGAGAACTGTAGCAGCACATCTGTGTATTTTCCTGACTAAAAAGGCTTCCTGGAAAAGATTTTCTATTCCTTTTCACTTGAAGAATTTAATCCATTATTATTTTTATGGTTTGTTTTATTAACTGAAGCAACAGCAGCAAAATGTCTTTGTCATGGATCAAAAATATATTTCAGAAAACTTACCTTTTCCTGAAGCACCAGTTTCCAATGGCAGTACTGCCAGTTATCACTTTGACATTTGAAAATTTTAGGAATGGCCAAGCTAATTTTGATTAGGAAGTGCATTTTGGGTCAGGAAAAGGGAATAATAATAAGGGATTATGACAATGGAGAGGAAGCTATATTTCTATGATAGTCTGAAACCAGAAATGCTGCAGGAAAGTGTGTTGGATTTTATTACCAGAGACAATCATAGAGTCACGGAATGGTTTGGGCTGGAAGAGACCTTAAAGGTCTTCTAATTTAAACTCCCTGCCATAGGTGAGAGGGTTTTAGATTCTTAAAAAAAATAAAACCAGTTATAGTCCATTGAATTATATTAACTTCTCTTGAAAAGTTTTTTTTGTTGTTGTTGTTTTTGTTTTGTTTTGTTTTGTTTGTTAGTGTTTTTGGGGGGTTTTTGGGGGGTTTTTTTGTTGTTTTCTTTTTTTTTTTTTGTGGAGGCAGGAAAATAAGTTTTCTTTTCACTTTGATCCTGGAAACTGAAAGCTCCTATTCCAATTTACACTAAAGATTTACAGTATAGCTACAACAGATTGACAAATTATCTGCAGTGTAATTTGTACATTCCCAGTAAGTAGATTTTGTGTCTGAGCCCTGCAGTTCTCGTAAATTCCTTTTGTGGAATAAAGGGATCTCATTACCTCAACTTTAAAACGCCAATAAACAGTCAGAAGGTGTAAAAGAGCTTTATAGTTTGTCAACACCCTAAACAACTGTGTTCTCAACTGAGTTAATTAATTTGTGGTAAATAGAAGCTAAAATGAGATGCAGCAGGGTCCTGGCTGTCAGAGGAGAAGGGTTCAAACCCTGCTGCCCTATGACAAAAAGGGGAAGTTTTTAAAAAACATTTAAACAACTTTTGGGAGAAAGACCAACAGATCCATGGCAGGCTTAGGACTGGAACCAGTTCTCTTAAAACCCATTAAAAGATTCCAGTTTGTACCAATACTCCCATGTGTAAACCCTATTCTCCAGCTCTGCCTGACTCTGGATGTGGCTCACACTGCTTGCTGTAAGGCTTGGTTAGGAGGTTCCCAAGCTGTCTAAAGTTAGGTAACAACATGTGCTCCAAAAAGTCCTGTTTTCAGGTCAGGAACATCTGTTTTCCATGAAAGCACCTTGTCATCTTGTCATGTGAATTCTCAGACCCCCTCTCCTTACTCTGTAGTAATTTCTTTCAAACCCCTTTATTTGAGTGTTTCCAACTGTAGCAGCTTCTGCTTTCAAAGCTGGGTGACCAGAGATGGATATCAAACACCCAGGTGAAGTTTTCAATGCCCTTTGAGCAACCCACTCTGCACCTGGATGAGGAAATGGTGCTCATGTCAAAGGATTGTAAATAATGGCCTAATTTGTTTAAGCCTACAACTATCAGTACAATGCATGTTTTGCATTCTGTGGACAGATTTTCCTGTGACCCTGGGGGTGTGTGCCCTGACACACTTTGCTGGTTTGCTCAGTTTTGATGTGACTTGGAGATATTTCTGTAAATGTCAAATTCACATCTCCTGTTGAGCTACTTAGAATCATGGAATGGTTTGAGTTGGAAAAGACCTCAAAACTCATTTAATTCCGAACCTCTTTCATGGGCAGGGACACCTTCCACTATCCCAGGTTGCCCCAAGCCTCATCCAACCTGGCCTTGGACACTTCCAGGGATCCAGGGAACCTGTGCCAGGGCCTGACCACCCTCTGACTTGGGAATTTCTTCCTAATATCCAATTTAAATCTTTCCTCTCACAGTTTAAAGTTTTTTCTCCTTGTTCTATCAGTACCTATTGGTATCCTATCACTACTTAGGACTTGGTGAAACCAGCTGACATATAATCCCACATTGATTTATGAAATATTTTGTATTAGAAGCCATAAGAAATTAAATTTATACTCTTTTTCCTTGAGAGTGGCATTGTACACATCAGAATTGTTTCATTCTCAATAATTTTACCAGGTCAATACAAGATGGCAACTTCACATTATGCCTCTAACAGGAAGCATAACCAGAGTTCTGATGCCAAGATATTCCCAGCCTTAAGATTTGTGATTAATTAATTTGGAATTAATTTTCAAATCCCTTGCATTTCTAGGCTGCACCATTCTTCTTTGCTCCATATTTAAGGGTGTTCTGTAAATTCATTTAGTAAATGCTCAATTTTTGTATTGCCTGCAACAGCTTTTTGTGTCTGAAGGCTCTGTCCTGTACCTTTAACATGAAGTCACTTCTGCTTTAGATCTCAAGATGGGTTTTTTTTTCCAACTCGTGCTTAGTTAATTATTAAAAATGAGTTCAATAATTAAGGAGTTATACAGATTCATCTATTTTTCAGCATTTTGAGTGTTTCTGCTCAGTACATTTTGGGGGAAGAAATAATTTAAATACACCACAGCTGTTGGTCTTTTAAACATTTTCCCCTCAAACAGGTAATTTATTTACCTGTTGCACAGCTGAAACCCAGGCACTGAAGGTTATTTTATGAATTTTGCATGTTTTAATCAAAACAGAGTTTGTTTTCAAGGGGAATATATTATAATTAGGGCCAAGAAGCCTCAGTTATGGTCCCTCATTGAACACCAGAAAGATGTCACTGACCATATCCTGTGTGTCACCTGTGCTGCTGGAAGTAGAGGAGATTCTGACCTGAAGGTGTTGTATGTGGGAATATAAATGGGAAATAAGGAAATGGATAGATGTGGTGCTTCGGGACATGATTTGCTGGTAGGCAGGAAAGAGCTGAGTTAATGGTTGGACTTGATGGCCTCACAGGTCTTTTTTTAATCTTAATGATTTTATGATTCTGTGAAAGTGGGATCTATTAGATTTGTTAGTTTGTTTGGTTTGGCTTTCCCTAACAAAAATATACTGAACTTATTGGAAAATGGAAGTAGATTTTGAACATGCAGAGAAATATCTCACCCCACCTAGATCAGGGAAAAAGGTACAACAAACTGTGGAATGGGAGAAAGGTAGCTGAACACAGTAAGAGGTGAAAAACAAGAAAAAGCAAATAAAGGAAATGGGGGAATGTTTGGATGCCTTGAATATTTTTTAGATGAAAAACCCCAAATAATTGAGAATATTTTTGGTAAAAAATTTTGAGTCAGAGCTGGAAAGCAGGAAAAAAGCCTGAAAAAAGCCTTTTCCATTGGAGCATGTTTTGAATGCAGAATGGTGTTTCCCACTCCCCAGTGACATGAGCTGTTGCCCAGCAGTGCTGCTGTGGAGTTTGTGTGACAGATGAACTCCACAGGGGTCAGTTGTGTGTCTGGACACAGATGCATGAGAACACACATTAACACAGGCACACAAATCAACACCAGAAACAAAATGTCCAGAGCTGGAGAGAAATTGTGCAGTGCTCCACGTGCAGATGGCTGCTGCCTGTCTTTATGCCAGCCCTAAAAATTCACGAGAATCGCTCAGTGGAAGAAGGAAGGTAAATGAATAAAAATGAAGAGAGTGCTGCTGGTAAAAGAATGCACACAGGATGGTATTAAGAGGGGATTTTTGAGCTGTATTGAGGATGAGGTCTTTGATGTCAGTGCCTGTGAATGGTGAAAGGTGGGTTTTGTCTAGGTCTGCATTAGAAAACAGTGTGGCCCTATAGAAGCAGAGCTGTAGGGTGAATGATGTACATGCTGAGGATGGAGGGTCCACATGTTCTGGGGGCTGCTAGAGAGTCATTCCAGTCTGGTTCCATTGGCACCTACAGTGCCCTATGTGTCCTTTTGCACTTCAGCTTCTGCATTGGTTTCACAGATTCCCAGGATGGGTCAGGTTGGAAGGGGCCACAGTGGCTCATCTGGTCCAACCTCCCTGCTCCAGCAGGGCCATCCCAGAGCACAGGGCACAGGATTGTGTCCAGACAGTTCTGGAATATCCCCAGTGAGGGAGACTCCACAGCCTCTCTGGGGTCTATTCAATGCTTGGTCACTGCACAGGAAAGAAGTTCTGCCTCCTGTCCAGGTGGAACTTGCTGGGATCAGTCCCTGCCCGTTCCTCTGGTGCCATCACTGGGCCCTGGAGCAGAGCCTGGGCCCTGCTCTGAGCCTCCCTGCACACAGGGACACCCAGGGCTGAGGGCCCCTCTCAGCTGTGCCTCCTCTCCAGGCTGAACAGCCCCAGCTCCCTCAGCCTTTCCTCCTCAGGGAGATGCTCCAGTCCCTTCATCAGCTTCATCATCTTCATCACCCACCACTGGACTCCAAGAGCTCCAGGTCTCTCTTGACCTGAGGAGCCCAGAAGAGGACATAGAAAACCAGATGTGCCTCACAGGGCTAAGCTGAACAGCAGGAGATGTTTGATGCCTTCCAAAAGAGTTTGAAATAACTTAAATGAAGGATGTCTGGGAGATTTTCTTAGCTGGAAGTTGAGAAATTTCAAGTTTGATTCAAGAAAATGTAATAATACAGAAGTATCTCAGGTGTAGATGCCCATCGTTGACACACAGAGCAGGTGCTCATGTATACTTCAAGATAAAAGAGTATAAAGATTTTATTCTTCTGTGATTCTGTTGTGAATTTATTGTCTTGGAGGTGCTACTTCTTATTTCCATCTTTATTAAGGAAATAGTTGAGACACTATTATATAAGTAATGAAGACACTGGAGTATAAGAAACAAGAAAGTGAAACAGGATATGGACAGAGAAGTTTGCTTAAAATAATTTGAAAATGATTTATTGGATGCAACCTCTACTCTCAGTGATTTCTGCTATTATTACTTTCCTGTAGTATGACCAAGGAGGACAGTAACTTGCTGTGGGGTAAAGGTAAATGATGATCTACTGCAAGGGAGGGAAGGAAAGTATTCTAAAGGTGGATGTGTGAGGCACACGCTCTCCCCTGATGGTGTTCAGTGTGCTGGACCTCACTGGACCAATCTTTTCCAAAGCCTGAGAGGGAAATGTCAAAAGTTAAAGCAAACTTCATTAAGTGAAGAAAGGAAGATTATAGGGCAAGACTTTTCATTGCTGGGGCTTGTTACACACAGATTTCATAGAATCATTGAATTATTGAATGGTTTTGGTTGGAAGGAACCTTAAAGACCATCTCATTCCACCCCCCTGTGATTGACAGAGACACTTCCCATTAGACCAAGTTGCTCTGAGCCCTGTCCAACCCAGCCTTGAAGCAGGAGAATGCTACTTCTCTTTGTTTGTTTTTTAAGTTGAATGGCTTGCTTTTTAACTTATGTTTTTCCCTTGTTCTTTTCAGGCTGGATGCCCAAAGTAGTTTTCACACACTTGAAATCATCAGCTAATGCCAGTGACACACGATTGGTGCTCCAGGAACCTGTTGATTGGCAACCTGGTGATGAAATCCTGGTGGGAAATTCAGGCCTCAGAGATGCACAGCAGCAGGAGGAAGTGGCTGTAATCCAGTCTGTGAACAACACAGAGCTGCACCTTAGATCACCACTCAGGTATCCTTTCAGGAGATTTTTATAGCAGAGAGCTAAACAAGGAGAAAATTTGATCAAAGTCAGGATTTGCTGTTCCCTGTGGGACATAATAACTATATAAATCCCTTTAATAAAAGTGGCCAGTGATATTTCAGTTCCTCACTCCCCCTAAAGGTAGTGGATGTTCCTGAATGTTTAAATTCTGTGTTTAAATTCTGTATCATCCCCTTGGAACTCAGAAAACCTTTGAAGCAGAAAACACTGATGGCCAGTAAAGTCCAGTGGTGTCAGTATAGGAATGACAAAGAAATTTCCTGCATATTCAATTCCTTGAGAAAGTGCATATTTTTCACAAGAAATGTATGACTTGTGTAAAAAAAAATCCTCTGTTCTTGATTGATTTTCTTAAGTAATACACTCAAAGTAAATTTTTTTTTACTATGGAAATGTGCTTCCATATTTCCAGTGAGTATTAATTTCACTGCCCTACACTTTCTTTTTTTATTGTGCATGGAGGTCTTGGACAGACTGAAAACTGTACTTCTTACATTATCTATCTGGAGGCAACCTAACTCCAATGCCCAGAAAGATTAAGAGTATTATTTTCAGAAATATTTTGGGCTCAAGGAAAAAAGTCCTGATGGTTTTCACCCAAACCTGTTTTGGGAAGAGAATTCAAAGGCTGAAATATATTGTTGTAAATCTCATGGAATCATAGAACATCCTTAATTGGAAGGGACCCACAAGAATCATTGAATCCAGTTCTTGGCCCTGCATAGGGAAATTCCAAAATCTCCACCATGTGCCTGGAAGTGTCATCCAAATGTGTTTTTGAGTTTTGGCAGCCTTGGGGCTGTAATTACTTCCCTGAGGGGCCTGTTCCAGTGCCCAACCACCCTCTGGATGAAAAGCCTTTTCCTAATAACACAACACAATATAATGTTATATACATAATCTAAGGAAGGGTTGAGAGC
This sequence comes from Agelaius tricolor, assembly GCF_023055355.1. NCBI lineage: Eukaryota > Metazoa > Chordata > Aves > Passeriformes > Icteridae > Agelaius > Agelaius tricolor. Next base: position 111,539,719 of record NW_027269261.1, on the reverse strand, counting down.
TTGTGAAACAAAAAGATGAAAGCAAACATCAGACAAGGAAAAGCCTGTCTAGCACTGATTGTGCCACTGTCCCTGCTGAGAAAAGAACTGAAACCAGCTCAGAATTTGGGAGTTTATGGTCAAATAACAAGAAATCATAAATGTAATTGTCTCAATCTGGTGGGTGCAGATGATATTTTTTGTCTTTTGTTAGGTACTCCCACTGTGCTGGAGAGGAATGGGGCAATGACCAAGGTCTGCCTTCCAGTGCTGTGGTGGCACTGATCAGCAGAAGGGTGGTTGTTCAAGGAAATGTCACACTGGAGAGGATGTCCCACCTCAGGCAGTGTGCAAATGCAGGTGAGGAGGTCTTTTCTCACAGAAATGTACTGGGGAGGAAAACTGCTCCATTAAAATCCCATTGTGGCAGCCTCACTGTGTATTAGAACTCTTTCTTCCTAGGATAACTTTGAGATAATTCCAATGCCAGGAAAGAGAGTTTGTCTTTCCAAACATTGTTTGACATTGAAGTGCGAAGTCTTGGGAGTTGAACTGCACTTCATTGTAATATCTCAGATGTATTATTTTCACATTGTTGTTTCAAGCCATCTTGGGAAAGACCCTTTAGTTTTGCCTGAGCCTAAGGGTGTAGAAAAGAGAGGATCTTCTGAAAACATTTCAGTGTACATAATATATTAAATTTTTAATTGTGTTTACTATTTAGTCTCTTTAAGAAGAAGGAAAAACAAAACAGCCCAATGCTGTTTGTACTCTTTAGCGTAAAATATTGAGACGTTGTTTAGTGTTTAGGGTTGCCAAGGAAAAAATAACAGGTGATGCATAAAGTATCACTGGTGAAAAAATGTTAAGTATCTCAGTTCTCCTTTGGTTTTACCTGTATGAAATGCCATGGAGTTTGACAGGTGGATTCCTGATTTACACCATCTATTCAAGAAGCAGAATCAGACACAGTGATTATAATGTGAGGAGAGTTAGGTTATCTGGCAACCCAGGTGTAAGGTTTCCTTTAAAAAAAAGTGCCTTGGGCTTTCAGACTGTGACACAAGACTTCATTTGATATCCAGCAACCAGCTGCTTATATTACTCATGGATTTATGGTCCATTTTGTGTGGAACTCATAAATATAGGCTCTGAAACGCACTAACCGTTTGAGGTTTTTATTTGAGTTAAAGGATAGGAGGATTTCTCAGAGGAGTCACCAGAAGAGGAGTGAGCAGTGTTTTTTGTGGTTAATTTATCTTCTTTAAAAGAAAAATGAGCATTACTGGGCTTCAGCAGGCAGTGCTGGAATTTGAGATCCCCTCTGCCCTTCCACTGAACAAGCCCAAGTAACACATTCATAGTCTGAATCTCATACCAAGAAATCTCACACCCATGGAAGGGCCTTTCAGGAATTTTACCCATCCCTGTGATTTAATTTTTTGTCATATCATGGAATCCAAGAATGGCCTGGTTTGAAGGGAAGTTAAAAATCATCTCATTCCACCCTCCTGCCATGGGCAGGGACACCTTCCACTATCCCAGGTTGTTCCAAGCCCTGGCATTGGATACTTCTAGGGATCCAGGGGTAGCCACAGCTGCTCTGGGCAACCTATGCCAGATCCTCACCACTCTCACAAGGAAGAATTTCTTCCTAATCTTTATTGTTGTCTTGAAACTGTGGGTAGCAAGAGTTCCCCATCCATCTGCAGGGAGAGTCAGGAGAGCAGAGTTTAAAAAAACAAACAAAACCAGAATGCCTCATTTCAGTTTAGTTCTATACATCCATACCCAATCTCCTTTTCAAGAACCTCATCTAAGGGAAATCAGTGTCAAATCCCTTTCCTCCTGCATACAATTATCTAAAATTAACTCCAAGGAGGTGTCCAAGACATAAAACTACAGCTTCCTGCTTATGATGCATTTCCCTCCAAAATGTCCAGACTTTTAAGGAGAGAACCACACCTATTTTGAAGGACATCAAAAATGTTTGCCTGTGTTGCCTTTGGGCCATTTTTCAGATCCCTACTGGAGTTGGAGTCTCACTGGGTCAGTGGGGATGATCTCCCCCTGCACATCCCACCCCATGGAGAAGGTGCCACTCACAGCTGTCCCTGCTTTGTGCCCTAGGTCACTCTGGGTGTTTGTACAAGAGAAGTGAGAGGCAGCTGGGCTCTCGGGACCTGGGGGCCGTGGTGTTTGTGGAGGCCTTCCAGGGCCAGGCGAGCCGGCTCCAGCTGGAGGGGATCCAATTCCGCCATGTGGGCCAAAAGTTCCAGCCCCACTGCAGTGCCCTGACTGTCACTGGCAACACCTGGATGGCAGGTGAGCTACCTGCACTGGAGATACCCACCTTCTCCTGCCCAAAGCTGGAGGCATCCTCAAAACCTGCTTGACTATTAAGTCAGTTGGCAAATTGGATTGCTAAATGTGAAAAAATCCTCTCACCTCTAGTCTAAGCCCAAGTGACAGAGTGGTTTCCCCTGCTTCACTTCTTTTGTATCTCTGCTTCTTCCTAAAACAATATTTTTTTAATGCTACACTGCTCTTTTGATGTAGAAGAGAGTAGCTCTGGAAATGAATGCACTAAAGACACTATGAGGGAGCCCAAAAATGCACCAAGACACTATGAGGGAGCCCAAGACACTATGAGGGAGCCCCTTCAACTAGCCAGCCCAATGACTCAGGTCTGGCTGCTTGCAGGGGCCAACATTTAATTTTATCACCCAGAGGTTAAGGAACACATTAAGTGCTTTTGACTTTGTCACTGTTAAGTGCCAAATCCACCTCTGTGGAAGTGGCAGTGAGGGCTCTGAAGACTGGTGGTGGTAGGGGCAATTTAGGTGGGCTCAAAGAATGTTTTAAGGGTGCTGAATGGATTTTCCCTTCCTAAGATACATTTGCACCTGTCACAGAATAATAAAATGGTTTGGTTTGGTTTGGTTGGGTTGGGTTGAGTTGGGTTGGTTCGGTTCGGTTCGGTTCGGTTTGGTTTGGTTTGGTTTGGTTTGGTTTGGTTTGGTTTGGTTTGGTTTGGAAGGAACCTGTGCCATCTTCATCACTGAGTGAGGGTCGGGGCTCCCTGGTGGCAGAAGGCAGCCCTGGTCAGGAGGATCTGGATCATGGGAAGGTCACCATGCCTGGCTAGAGAAGGGGTGTGAAATACCTGCCCTCAATCTGCAGGTGATTTGTGCTCACACCACTCACTCCCTTCCTTCCAGACTCTTACATCCGTGGTTGTTGTGTTCTGGACTCCTTTGGCCAAGGCCTCCATCTGAGAGGGATCTCCAACCTCAGCGTGGACAGCAATGTTTTCTACAACATTTCAGGCCATGGGCTTCTCCTGGGTAAGTGAAGCAGGCAAATATCCACACTACATACAATAGCAGCTTGTGCTGGTTCCCATGTGCATGGAAATGCTTTGGAGGAAAGAATGGCACATCCTTAACTGTACTCTGAGAACTTTAATAAGAAATCTTCTGCAATTTCTGGTGTCAATGAATTTGGAATAAAGCTCCCACAATTCCACATACAACTCCTAGCAGCTACTTCCATTTGGCCATGTCTCTTCCTTCAGGTTAGTCTTCACTTGGTAGATATCAATTATTTTTCAGTGAAAAAATACTAGATTTTTTTTTTTAGGGGATGGATTAATCTGTCTTTGGAAAAGTGTCATTATGCCGTATTTAAGACCGCAACTCAGTGAAGCATTTAAGAGAATATTACCTTTAACTTCAGTCATTTGATGTCGAAGATAATGGAATGAAAGCATATGTTAAAAGTTAACTAGAGGATTTAGCACTTAAATAAATTGGAGCTTGGAGCAACAAAAATGTTAAACAACAAAATATCTCTCCTAACTAACCATCAGGAGACTGACTTCAAGCATCTTCTGCTGAGATCTCATGTTTCCTGAATACCTAAAGATATAGCTCGATTTTTGTTTTCCGTAAGAGATGGGATAAAAATGACCAATCATGAGATAAACAGAGGAAAAAAAAAGAAAGCCTTCAATTCTGTTCCTGCAGTTCCCACCACACAGCAAATCCCTGTGCTGGGTGCTGTGTATTAACAAAATGAGGAGTGATATATGAAACAGGGAAGATTTAAACCCAGTGTGGTTATACACACCTTGCAGATGAAGAGAGCTGGCTCACAGAGATGCAAGGACTTGCCCAAGCTGATGTACAGAGCCCTTGCAGCCATGGGGAAGCAGAACAGGACCTCCAAGCTTCTGGCATCCCTTGGCTCATTTGTGTTGGGATCTGTGTCTGAGTTAAAGGACTCTGAGCTGAGTTGAAGTTTCAGCCTGAATACACCTTATCCTCAAGATGCTTTTAATGGCTGCACTGTCAGCAGCTCCAGAGGGTCTGATGGATTAATTTATATATAATTTTGTTGCCTGTGAAGGAATATTTATCATTACAGCTGGCTCTTTGCAGCTCTGGAATTGGATTCTCTCAGTGATTTCACCTAAAATCCTTATTTTCAGAGGGTTTGCAAGACCATCACAAAATGCCACTCTGGGCTTAAAATTATTGACACACAAGGTCTGAGCTTGAAAGTCAAAATCGTCTATGGCTGTCAAAAGGACTTCTTTAGGATCTTTTTCATGCTCTGGAAGAAGCATTGTTTGTAGTACATAGAGACTGGAAAAAATTGAGAAAGCTGATTCCCTCAAAATACTGAGGGAAGGCTAAAAGTATTTATTGCTATCCCAAAAACTAAAGGGCACAGCTTTTCTTGTGAAGTGGCTTGTATTTGGGGCAGTAATGATTTGGGAAGGGATCTATATTATGAACAGAACCTAAGCTATTTGAGGGTAATGACTTCTGTTGGATAAACAAAACTAGATGGATGTGATTTGCTCCTAATGTAGGCCAGAGAGAATGGCCTATGCATAGATTCCACACAGGATTCCACTTTGTATTCTGCTTCCAAAAGAGCAGCAGTGCTGATCATAGAATCACGGAGTCATTAAGGTTGGAAAAGACCTTCAAGGTCTTCCTGGTTCTGGAAGTTCAGCCATTAAATTGACCCTGCCAAGCCCACCACTGAGCCCCGTCCCCAGGTGCTCCATGGCTGCAAACACTCCCAGGGATGGTGACTCCACCACTTCCCTGGGCAGCCTGTTCCAATGCCTGACCACCCTTTAGGTGAAGAATCTTTCCTGATATCCAACCTAAACCTCTCCCAGAGCACCTTGAGGCCATTTCCCCTTATCTTATCCATGTGTCCTTATTTGGACTTGGCTTTTACGGGACTGTCCACTACTCGCCATTGGGTGGCCCATTTCTTTACAATGTAGTTTAAAAAATATTTATTTTGTTTTCTTCTTCCAATTTCTGTACTCTAACTAGATCTAGGGCCCCCCAAGAGGTCTGTGTTGTCTAATCAATTGCTTGATTGATTTTTCCCTTTCTCTTCTCCTACTCCATTGCTTAGGGGGGCAACCCTCCAGTTTTGTGCCGAGTTGCACCAGGCTTTTTTCAGCCTGTTTAGAAATTTTCTTACATGTAAGTAGGGCAGTGAACAGAGACAGGAGATAAAGAAGACTTTGAATTCTAGTACTGCCAGGAGCATGCTTATGTGTGCATAGGTGAGCCTCTTTCCCACTCTGAACCACTCTGAGTCTCTTTTCTCAACTGTAAATCTGCTTTATAATACATCTTTAATTTATTTTAACCATAAACTTGCAGTCCAGAATATATGACTTGTGGTACAGTCACCTATAATATCTCGTACAGGGAAATATATGTGAATATAACACCTGGAGTTGTGTATATTGAAATGAGAATCATGATAATAGAGGGTTTCCAGCTATATGTACATTTATATTTATTTTTCTTTTTTCTTCCTCTTATTTTTTACTTTTTTTTTCTTTTTTTTCTTCATATCCTTTTCTTTTAAAGGTGAAGGACTTGAAGAGGAGAACAAAATTAGTAACAACATAGTGATTGGCCTTTCTGCAACTGATGGTTTATCCAATATTGAGTCACTGTCACCAGCAGGGATCTACATCAGGGCTCCTGCCAGCCACATCAGGGTAAGAAGTTCTGGTATAAGACATAACATTTCCTTTCTAATAAAAGGTATCAGAAAGACACTGAGCTTCATTTATCTGGGAGATCACATACACAATACTTGTTTCTTGGCTGAGCTGTCAGAACTTGTGCTTGTGATGGGATATTGAAACAAGTGCATATTACAAAATAAATTATGTTCCTGGGTAAATTTATTACTGAGAATTTTGCTGTGTTGGAGTGGAATGGAATATTACAGTGAGAGAATTCATCCTGAGGTACTTTAAAATATTGTTTTATTTTATAATGCTCACAGATTCAGAAAACTTGGAAAAAGTTTAGTCTCAGATTCTCTAGAATTTCTGTTATTATTAAAAAAAAAAACCCCTCAATTTTAATAGACTGACTACAAAAACACTAAAATTCAGCAGCATCAATTACACCTCTGTCTGGATTTAAAATCACATTTCCCATACAGCTGAAGATTTACATTCCAGGATGAGAAAGAGAATATGTTCCCTGTCCTATAAAAACGACATTGATTTTGAAAGACATGAAGGTTGTCTATTTTAAATGGTTATAAAACACCAGGTTTTTAAAGAGAACAGCCACACATCAAAAAATTGAGCTCAGAAAAAATACTTCTATTCACTAATTCTCTGATGCTTTCTCTTACTTCATACTCTTTTTTAGTCTTACATTTCAGAATAAAGAGTCACTTTTATGTGTTTCATGGAAAAATATGATTTTCATCCTCTTCAAACCACTTTTCCTTCCCAACTATTTTAAGAAATTACATTGAAACTGACCTTTCTTATCACACTTTCAGCAGTGAAAAATGCATATTTTCATTTAAAAAATAATCCTAAGCTGTTCTATTGTTAACCCCCAGTAACCAAACCAATTAGTGTTTGTGAAGACCTAATCACCCCTGGGGTTTCTGCTCCACGAGGAAAGATTTTCACCTAAATTTGAAGGTGAAAAAGAGACCAACACATTTCCTATGTTTTTATGAAGACAGGAGCACTGAGGAAGGAGGAGAGAACTTTTCTGCAATTCCCTCAAGGCCATATTTATCATTTTTAAGGCCATCAAATATGGTTTTAAAATACAACAACCAGGCAGAATCATGAGAATTTCAGCTCCACTAAGCACAGAGTTTTGTACTGTCATGCACTGACTTACCCTGGAGCTGTTCACTCCATCGCCAGTGGCTCAGCTTTTGAAAAGGTTTGCTGCAATTACCTCCACAGGTTCCTGGGAACTGCCTGTGCTGGGTTTTCAGCACATTTATTCATCCCTCCCTGCTCACGTGAGTTTGCAGATATAAAGCTACAGCTGTGGCTGTGTACCCCAATATCAGGGGGTCGTTTCTGCTCTCCAGAGGTGTTCTGCTCCAGGCAGGGTAACAGATGGCCCTCAAATGGTTGCTGATGACCTTCATAATCTTAAGGAGTGGAATATTTGAAGAGTTGCAGCAGCAAAAGGAAAACTCGAAGAAGTTGCCCAGCTTAAAATTGTTATTAACTGCTCCTACTGTACAACAGGACCAAGCAGTGCTCAGGAAGGCAGCAAAGCACAGGGATATTGAGAGAAAAAGTCACATTTCTCCCTGGTAAAAAAAAATGGTGACTTTTCCTTAGTGATATAATAATCACTAAATTCCAGGGGTGCTGGTGCAGCACCAGCATTATGATGCTGTAGTCTTAGCACCTTTTCTCTCATGAAAATTCTCAGATCAATGACTCAAGCTTTTTAGGTATTTATAATCCTAGTTTATTTCTTTTCAAACTTCCATTTGAAGGATGTAATGGGAAAGACTCGTCTTCCACTTGTCTGGTTCTCAGGCCAGAACCTGAAATAAAAACTTTCCCAGTTTAGAATTTAATTTTAGGTGTTTGTCAGTCTTTTTGTTTATTGGTTTTGTGTTTGTTTTTTGTTTATTTTCAGATTTCCATCTTTTGGTTACTGGTTTTAACTTGGCTGCTATCTTTAAGGCAGGGACTGCAGAAAGCTCTAGGTCCAAGCTGTGTAACACCTTCTGTGCATGATGGGTTAAGCCTTTCCACAGTGAGACCTGCAGTAATGTTTTCATAACTAGTCAATTTACTTGGGAGCTTAAATTTGCATCGGTGGCTGAAGGGCTTAAATTTCCTTGAAATTCAGTGGTGGCCTAAACGGTGTGGAAATTGGGACAGAGCAGTCACTCAAACCTGAGCCTACAAAGACATTTGGAGACCCAATTCCCACTGGTTTCCATTTGACTTAAGCTCTTAAGTGCACTGGTGAATCAGGCTGTTAGACTAAATTTTATACTCAGACAGTATGAGTGCAAAATGATTATTACAAGGTTAGTATAATTTTTTTTAAACACAGTGTGTAAGCCCAGGTTATCACTTTTTAGAGTCATGGACAATCTCATTTGCAGGCTGTTTTTTTTGCCTTTTAAATGCGATCAGTGCAAGGAACTGAAGATGCTCCTCTGTGATATTTTTTTTTTCATTGTGTGGTGGTTTGACAGGAAATGTGTTTTTTGGGATGCTGTGTTTTTGGCCAATGGATATTCAGGCTTTAATATTGGCATTTAACTTGGCCACTGGGACATGGACACGCCTCTGAGAACACGGGGTTAAAAGCAGGGCTCTCCCCTGGGAGGGTCCTCTTGGGTTTCCGGCGGGAAAGAGTTCGGGTCTCTCCCCCGGCCCAGCTGCTGTCTGGGCAGGGGGAGGGGAAAAGCCATGTGGCCAAGAGAGGTAGGCCTGAGCCCCGGGGTGGAAGGGTGGAAGAGAGAAAGAGAGAGAGAGACACCGGGAGCCATCGGGCAGGCCCCCCCCGAGAGACAGAGAGAGAGAGAAAGAGAGAGCTGCTGCCTGAGACTGTAACCTTGAAGCTTGATAAACATGGGCCTGTGCCGGCAGCACGGCTGGGACGGAGAAGAGGGGGGGGTTCAGCCGGCCGCTTGTAGGAGCTTTTAACCCCTTTTTGGAAAATGAGAACTTCACAGAACATTGACCTTTCCTAGAAGATAGAGTGGAAGATGAAAAAGGAAATGGGCCAGTGTGAGAGAGGTCTGGGCAAGCGAGAGAATCCTAGTGGGAAGAGATGATGGAGTGGCTTTTGCTGGACTCTTTTTGTATAGTCATGGACAGAACCAAGAGGGTTCAGGGTGGATGCCCCTCGGCCCCAGGGGGTGGAAAAATATGGGGGGGACAGCTGTCCCAAAGGAGAGATTGTGGGGACAGGTGTCCCAGAAGAGAGATGACGGCCTCAGAACCAAGAGGGTTCAGTGTTGATGCCCCTCGGCCCCAGGGGGTGAAAAATATGGGGGGGGACAGGTGTCCCAAAGGAGAGATTGTGGGGACAGGTGTCCCAAAAGAGAGATGCCGGCCTCGGAACCAAGAGGGTTCAGTGTTGATGCCCCTCGGCCCCAGGGGGTGAAAATATGGGGGGGACAGGTGTCCCAAAGGAGGGATTGTGGGGACAAGTGTCCCAGAAGAGAGATGGACAGACCCAAGTTCCTTGTGACACAGAGACTGCATTCTAGGGGGAGGCAATGGCCTCGGAACCAAGAGGGTTCAGTGTTGATGCCCCTCGGCCCCAGGGGGTGAAAAATATGGGGGGGACAGGTGTCCCAAAGGAGAGATTGTGGGGACAGGTGTCCCAAAGGAGAGACTGTGCCTTTTTTTTTTGGATCGGGACAGAGCATCCTTAAAAGACAACCCTAGAAGCAGCTCTGGTCCATGTTCAGTGGTGAGAGCACTGGACATGGAAAGGAAGAAGTCACCACGGCAGATGTTCTCCGGGCGGTGCCACGAGTGACACGGAAACACACGAGGCTTCGACTGTGTTTCCAGGGGAAGCCCATGGCACAAGAAGGACTCCTCTCCTCTTGATGAACTGAGGATTGATTGTTTGAAGGGTGGTGCTGGACCGAGAGTTGGTGATTTGAGAAACAAATGTATTGTGTTGGAAATTTGGTGGGGGGAGGAGGAAATGCATTTGTGAAGTTTTCATTTTCCCTATGTGTGTGTTTTATTTTATCTGTAGTTGTAGAGTAGTTAATAAAGTTCTGGTTCCTTTTTCCCTAAGTAGGAGCCTGCTTTGCTTATTCCTGGTCACATCTCACAGCAGAAACCAGGGAGAAGGTATTTTCATGGGGGCACTGGCATTGTGCCAGTGTCAAACCATGACACATTGAAATATCCACCCTGTGTCCTTGGTTTTCTTTTTGTGTGCAGGAAAAATAATTTGAAAAGTAGGTTTTTATCTTTTTCTGTTGTCTCTCTTGAGCCTGGTGAGTTTTGGCCTTTTTGTTGTTCCAATCCATAAACATTCAATGCCCTGAAATGCCAGAGCCAGCATGCAGTGCTCATGCATAACAACATATGGACTGGGTTTAAGAAATCCAGCAAGAACCTCCCTTTCTTTTCTTGCCTTGGTGTTGAGGACTGGAAAACAGCTCAGATGAATGAATGGGGTGGAGCTCAGCTGGTGTGTCCGTGTCAGAGGAGTGACTGATTGTCACACTTTTGGTAAATGCATTTGTTTCCTCGTGTCACCCCATCCAGCCATTCTCCACAGCACCAAAGAGGTGAGGCTGCATCTGTCTGGCACCATTTTCCCACTGTTCCATCCCTGCTGAGAACTTTTCCAAACCTTTTTTTGCAAAGTGGGCCCACACCAAAGCAGGCACATTGTGAATACTCACTCACATCCTGCCCAACTCTCAAACTGAGAGTGGTGCTGGGAACACTGTCCAGAGCTTTAATGTCATCTTTAAGGTCAACAGTTTGAGTCCCAGCTCTCTGAAAGAAATTCATGAAATATTTACACCAGCAGAGTTGTAACAGTTAAGAGACAATTAAAACCATCAGCCACTTGATTTTAGTGACTTGCAGTGCATACCTCCAGGTTTTTGGCATGCTCAGGGAGGTAATTTCTCTCTGGAATTTTGGTTGCATGGACATTTCCATTCGTAATATACTGACTTCCACAAAGAATTGATTTCCACACAAAATTCCTTGCTTGCCTAAAACCCCTGCCCTGCAGCCACGAGCTGGCTGAATAAATATGCAGGTTTTTTTTTTTTTTTTTCCTTTTCCTTATGAATCATCTGTAGAACGCACAATTGGAGTCGCAAGTAAAATATCCTGGAAATGATGTGACTGGACTGCAGAAGTGTTTTGTTAAAGAAAACGGGTCTGTGGCTGCACTTTCAGAAAAAGCAGCAGTTTTTACCAGGGGATAGAGCAAGCAGAGCTCTGGGTCTCAGTACTTTATTCCTTGACAGATGTCAGAGATCAGGACTGCAGGGAGCACACTTGGATGGGTCAGAAGAAAGTAATTGGTATATGGAGGGTTTCACCTCGAGGTCACCAGGCTCAGCTTTGATTTGGACCATCAGGGACCAACAAGTCATTAGTATTTTAACAGTGTCCAGTGACCTATGAATGGGAGTGGTGGTGCCAGACCTGATCCTAGAGAACAAGCCCTCCTTAGAGCTGCAAGAAAGGCCATCTTAGACCCCCCCTCAGAGAGCCACATACCTCTAGAGAACAATTAATTTTGTCTAAGGACAGACCAAAAGCACTGCCTTCTGCACATGCCTATGTCTTATTATTTTTTTTCTAAAAATGGAGCTAAAATCTACCAGCCTGGACTTCAAACTTTCACACACCTAAGGCAGGTGAGAGGGACATGCACAGGTGCACACATGAAGACATTGCTATATGGACACCAAGACCCACACCCAACTAGGTTTGGCTGCTCTCCAAATTAAGCTGGCAAGAGCAGGTTTTTTTGTCCTAGAGTAGAAAAGTTCAGAACATACCCAATACAACTCATATAACCTACTTGATTCTGTAAGTACCAAACTCCTAATTTTAAGGCCAGTTAGACCTTATGTCAACTTATTTTTATTGTTTTATTATTTGCAACACAAATAATGTTACTCAAGTGCAGAATTTAGAATGCAATTTCTTTAAGAGATATTAAATGACAATAACTTACAGCACATCTTCCTATGGCTATTCACCTACCCTGTAAAAAATGATCCAAACCACATAATTTACCACAGGTGTAAGGAATTTTAATTGTTCAGTCACTGACATATCCTGAAGATGTTCTTTGCTTTCTCTTGACTTTTAGGAGTCTCACTCTTTCAATGCAAATATTTCCTATATTTCCTTATTCTGTGTTTGCTTTGGGAGATAAGAGAAATATCAAGACTGAGAAGGAAACCAATAAACTTGATTAATTTGTGATTTACCTTTGTAATTAGTTTGTGATTTACTTTTTATTCCTGACATTTTCATATATAGAAAAGAGTTTATTGACGTAAGTTTTCAACACATTTCTTTCTTACCTACTTCTTGAAGATTTGTGACAACAGTATTTTTCTGCCATTTGTCTCTATTGCTTGGCCAAATCTCTATGTCTGGTTTAAAAAGAAATATGTTTACAACTGGCCCAAGGTCAAAATGTAAACAGAACAAGACAGGGGACACGGAAATGAGGTACAAGTCTCCACCAGCCAATTTACCAGAATTCGAATGGACCACAGCTGGGATTTTCATTTGCGTGTCTTTAAATTGATTTTAATTTCCAGAAATCTGTGCTAACATTATTTTCATAGTCACATGTTCCTCTCTACAGGGTAACACAGTGTGTGGTGCTGGGTATGGCTATTTCTTTCATCTCTCCCCTGAGGGACCATCCAAAGTGCCTCTCCTGTCCTTTAGTGAGAACACAGCTCACTCCTGCACAAGGTACTTGGGGAGTTTGGTTAAGGAGATTTGCCTTCAGGAAATGGTTGTGCCATCTATAATTGCAGTGGTGGGCAGAAAAGGCCTTGCCCGTCTTTTCAGGACTTTCCCCCCCAGTTTTGCACCCTTTTTCAGGTCCTTGTCTCTTGCAAGCAGAGTTGTCTGGAGCAGGGCAAGATCTGGATCAGGAGCAGGTTGTGGGAGGTGTCCCTGCCCATGGCAGGGTGGTGGAACAAGATGATCTCTAAGGTCCCTTCCAACATTCCCTGATTCCATGGTTCTGTGACATTTCATGCAGCAATTGGTCCTTTAGTATCCAGGAATAGCTGCTGACAAAAGTTTTAACCAGTACTTCCCTAAAACAGAAAGAGAATTGGAGAAAGAATATTAAAAAATAACATTGTACTGAAAATCAGTGGTTGAGGTGACACGAATTTTAATCTGGATATTAATCTGGATTTTAAATCTCTGAGAAGGTCAAACCTAGTGCTGCATTCAGGAATGCATACATTTGGGCTGTAATCCAAGTTAACTGAATCCAAGATAAAGAAGAGCTTTACCTGTCCAGATTCAAGTCAGGTTTACCTAAAAGTGACACTGGCTGAAAACTCATGAGCATGGGGGGATGTTTTGTAGTGAGAACCTCTCAATGCCACTGCACACTCCTTTTCAGCTCTGATAGGTCTAACACTGAAAACTTGTGACTTTGCTTTTAAGAAATAAAGTCTAATGCAGACAACTGTTACAGATTTAAGGTTTTAGATACCAAAATGATGAATAGAAAAATCTGCTTACCGGTACATGCACTGCAAAGGAACAGTCTCCATGGCTCTCTCTCTTAAACAGGCATGGGTTGCTGGTGTACCCAGAGTATTTGCCAGACAGTCGTGTTCAGTTCAACAACTTCACAGCCTGGAGCTGCCAAGGGGGAGCACAGGTAGGTTTGTCCCCACTGCCTGCTGTGATGCTCAGGATCTTTCCAAGTCACCAGTCCCACCTCCACACTTGATTGTCTAAAAGCTCTTGTGCTTCTATGTCCATATCCCTCATCTGGAAGCTCCTGTTTTAATGAAAGATCCAGAAATTTGATTTGTGTGAATTCTTTTTACTACAGATTCAGTGCTACTTTCACCGGCTGGTGTTCTCTGTAATCATCTAGCATCTGTCTGCCACTGCAATCATGGAATTTTAGAATGGTTTGGGTTGGAAGGGACCTTAAAATCCATCTCATTCCAACCTCCCTGCCATGGACAGGGACACCTTCCATTAGATCATGTTGCCAAATAAAACATTCTCCAAGTATATCTGAGCTGTTCATGAAGATTGCAATAGGTAGATATATTGCCTTTATAGAACTGATGGTTTCCATGGGATTATTTTTTATTCTTCTTAAAATTTTGCACTTTTTATTTATTTGTATTTGTCTAGCTTTGTTCTCCAGCTAATATGACTCACTATTAATTAATCTGATTTTCAAAAGACACACCACCCTTTATTATGTCATATTTTTTCCCATACTCACAGTTTGGAGCCTGTGATCCTGTTAATTCCTGTCTGATGACCTGAACAGTTTGTATGTGTTTCTTTGTAAGGTTTTATAGCCTCACCCATCTCTGTGACTTCCTCTGAAGGTGTCCAATTTTTCAGTGTGATTTTTCAGGCTGATGTGTTCCCTCTCTGGAAAGGCTATTTGTATGAAAAGAAGTAAAAAGGTGATTTGCAGTTTTGTTGTTGTTCTAGGTTTGTTTTCTCTGCATAACTTGTAATTTCTTTGTATGTGACTGCCCTAGAATACACAAATAACTAAGTTTGTTCTGCTTTTTTCCATGGGCTCCCTTTAGAAACAATCCTCTTTCTTTTAGGTGCCCCATTCCAGAAGTGTTCAAGGCTGGGCTGAATGGGGCTTGGAGCAACCTGGGATAGTGGAAGGTGTCAGTGCCCATGGCACAGGTTGGAATGAAATTGTCTTTAAGGCTCCTTCTAACCTAAACCATTATATTATTTGATGATGATATCTATTTTTATTATTTTATTTTCCTTTCATGTAGATTTTCAGTAGCAGGAACCTTGAACTCCAGCATTTATGGATTTCTGCTTGCAAAGATTTTGGCATTGACATTGTGGAAAGCCTGGGAAACACCTCTGTGTCTGATAGTGTTTTAAATGGACACCTTGGGCAAAAGGTAAGAACTGCAAGAAATTTCGATGTCTCTTTAAGTCTCACACCAACGTTTCAATAGGGATTTGCAGAAATTAGAAAGGAACCTAGAGAACAGCACCTGCTCCATGGCACATTGGGAAAAACTTGGATTTTAAACAGATTATAAGGGAATGCCTTCAAGTTACACCAGTAAAGGTTTAGACTGGATTTTGGGGAAAATATCTTCGCTGAAAGGCTTTCAAATGTTGGGACAGACAGCCTAGGGCAGTAGTGGAATTACTTGGAGAGTTTTAAAAACCATGTAAATGCTGGCACTTTGGGACACTGTTTAGTGTTGGCCTTGGCAGTGTTGGGTTGATGGTTGGGCTCCATGGTCTTAGAGGGCTTTTCCAACCAAAACAGTTCTACAGGTTTTTGTTTTGTTGTTTTTTTTTTCAAACATCTTTTCTTTACAGCATGGAAGTTTTTGAGATTTTTTTAAGCATATTTGAAACAAGGACTCTGATTTTTCTGTTTTCATTAGAAACTACTATAAAATTTTACACTATAAAGCATAATTCTAGATATTCTTTCTCAAAAAAATTCAAAAAGTGAAAGCAAAATCACAAACACAAAAAGCTGAAGGGTCTTAGCAAGACAAGTGCAAAATTTTTCCTACTCATATTTTTTTCCGGTATTGATATGGTCTAAGAAAAATCTTGGAATTTCACCAAACCTGACTTTTTGAGAGGCATCATAATTTTTCTTTAATCAAGCTTTTCTAACACAAATTCCTATACACCTTATACATTTAGCACCCTTTAACTATGCACAAGTGGATTTAGTTTAGTGATTTGAGAATACTGAGGGGGAACACCAGCTTTGGTTTCCTCTGCTCTCTCTCTCAGCATCATTGGTCCACCTGGAACACAGAGTGTTACTTTTTACTTGAGAATGAAAAATACTGACAAAATGTAATTTTATTTATGCAGTAAATATGTTCTTCTTCCACTATTTCTTTAGGCAGCTGGACGAAGTCCTTTGGGTGCTACCAGGTTGTTAACAGATTAATAACATGGATAACAATGGAATTTTAGTTACAACTGGCCGCAGATGCTTGTTCATGATTTTGAGGTCTTTTTTTTTCCCTGCTCAGTTTTATATTGTTGTTCATTAAATTAATTTTCTTTCTGACTGGCAGAAAAAAAAAAAAAGTATTTTAAATGAGTTTTCTTTAGAAGCTCACAGGAAGGAACCTCCTTAGCAGGTCTATTTTAAGTAGATGGTTCAGATAAAATTCTGGCTTTACTGTCCAGCCTTGTAGTGTCCCAGGGATGTCCCAGTGAATTTCTCTGACACCAAGGGGTGGATGTCTTTGTTTTTGCTTTGCAGGATCCATGGAAAGACTCCAGTGTTGTTCTTGCTGAGAGATTTAGAGGCGCTCACACTGTGCCTTGTTTCGTGCAGTACCTCGGGGGGGGGATTATCTTTGATTATCTCATGATAAGAGCCTCCTTGTCATAATTTACATCTTAATGTATGTAATTCTCCCTTTAATAATGACGTCTCTTTAATATCAATTAAAACTTTATGACATTAATTTAATGGGAACCTTGGATATTCCTCTCTGCTAGCCCTTCCACTTTTTGGAAAAAAGTGTTTTTAAAACAAAGTTGTTTTCTGGGAATATCAGGGCATTGAAAAGTTGGGGCTTTGACCCACTGAAACATTAGTGACAGGGCTAAATCCAGGATTGGCAAAAGCCAAGTGAAAGATTTTTTTTAACTTCCAAGACATTCAGAAACCCTCCTCCATATTCCCATTAAGCAGTTCTGTCTTTATGGGACCATTTAAGTGGAAGCATTTCTTCCTGGAAAATCAAGAGTTCTGAGACACACAAGGGAGAATTATTGTCTCACACTGGTCTATTTGCTATTTGTTTAAATAAAACAATTAATCTAAAAAATATAGAAAATTGGGTGGGATGGAAGAACCAGAAATGTAAGAAAAAAGCCAATAGAGACTTTCTGAGCAATTTGTTACCAGAAACAAGGGATTTCTGCTTAGCAGTGACTTGGAATAGGAGGGCCCAAGGACCAGGACTGTCAATCATGATGTTTTGGCTTCAGAATAAAACAGCTGATGGAACTACTGTGTCTCACAAAGATTAAAGATAGCACCTTCTCTTTGAAGTAATAATCTGCTTATAAGAGTCCATTACATTCTTTCTTTTCGATTGCAGGTGTTTTCACATAGGGTGGATTTTTTGATTGATTCTTTACTATGGCTTCTGAGATATATTCTACAAGTATTCACTGGCCTCAGAAACAGGATCACAGACTCCTGCCAGCCCTTCTTCCTCCAGGCTGCTCACTAACTCTAAGTATATCTTTATTTCCAGCCTGTTTCCAAGACAGTTGGGCAGAGGGTTGTACACTTCCACTCTGCTGTGGACTACAATCACCCCAAAATCCAGTTTGTTGATTGTGTTTTTCATCTCCTGTGGCTTTTGTTCTTCCTTTCTGTCTTTTTAGGTTCTAATAGACCCTGAAGTCCTCTAGAGCTTTTCAGAGAGCCTGGCTTAAGTGTGTCCCCATGCCAAATCACACAAAATCCCTTTGAATTTCAGTGCTCAGATTTTTCTTAGAACGGAAATAAGAATGGTCATCTTTGCAGAGTAGGAAAAATTCCCACTTGCTGGACAGAAAAGACAAAGAGAAATGGGGATGTAAAAATCCACTCATTGTGGCTTTTAGGTGGATTCTTTCTCCCTAGGGAACGTCCAATCATAACTACTATGCCACAACTCAAACAAAGGGCAACAAGCTGCCCTTAAAAGTGATTCCATCACCTGCTTCGAGTGGGGAATTAGATGGGTGTTGTCAGAATTTGCCAAACAATGGCTTACATCTGTCCTTTAAACTCCACAATTATGGGCAGTCACACTCTTGCATTCCCAGCTGCTGCATCTTGGATGCTCCATTTCTGGAAATGTTCATGGCCAGGTTAGACAGGACTTGAAGCGACCTGGTCTTTTGGAAGATGTCCCTGCCATGGCAGGGGGTTGGAATGAGGTGACCTTTATGGTCCTTTGCAACCCAAACCATTCTAGGACTCCATGATTCACATGGTGATGTTTCCTTCATTTCTTCATTTCAGAATAGGACCTGTATGTCTGCAGGACTAAGGACTCCCAAAAGATACCAGCTCCTCATCTCCCACACAGCTTTCAGGAACTTTGATGTGAACACTTGCACAGCGATCAGGACTTGTTCTGGCTGTTACCAAGGGCAGGGTGAGTCTGATTTATATTTATTTCCCAGAATTCCCAAATCCCTAGCTTCCCCCTGCCATTACAAGTTCATAGTTTCCACATATGACTATTGATAATTCCTCTGCACAGGCTGAGATTTTAGGTTCTCCCCAGTCTTTCTGGATATGGCTTCATCACTCAGTTGAAGCTACATACTGCATTTATTTTAAGACAAATGTGGCCTGATTTTTGCCCTGATACAGTTTTCTCAGTGGAAATGGGTTTTATACACTGCCTTGTTTCTGCATCTTTATTTTGGGAGGTAAAATTTCAAGAGTGATGATTTCTTTAAAAGCTGTGACACCACCTCACAGAATTCCACCAAACTGCTTACCAGCCTAAACCTGAGGTGAATTTGCCTAAGATAATGTGTAAACTAAGCATCCTTCTGAGCTTTGAAGAGGTACTCAAAGGCTCTTTGAAGAATGTTCCAAATGCAATTGCCTTTTATATTGTAATAAAATGTATTTATATATAGATGAAGACTGTCCTACAATAACATAGAAGAGGATTTCAGGAGATGAGATCAAAGGACAGGAGGAATAGTAAAATTTGGCTTAGTCAGGCTAAAACTGGTTTTAGGACAGTCAAATAGTAACCCATGTGTTGTAGGGCACTCCTGCCAAAGCTGACTTGTTACAGTCCATGGGGCAATGGTTTTCTGACATTTCTGTAAATATTAATGTGCTCATAAACTCTAGCCTGCATGAATATTCATCTTTTTTGTAGCTATCTATGTTTCAGTAGTGGAAAAAATCCTCCAGACTCACTTTTCAGGCTAGGCTTTATTCTGCCAGGTGCTGCACATATGCAGAAGAGTCAAGTGCATTTACACCGTGTACTCACCTCTAAAAAAAAGGCAGACAGAATCTATAAGAGTCACTTTAATTTTGGCTGTGGGGCCTCTGAATAAATGTTTGAAGTCACTGAGGAGGTGCTGGTAGGGCCAGGAGCAGCACCTGGATCAGGCACGTCTGAACCACAGTCACAGCCGGGTACTGGGCAGGTTTGGTCTGGTACAGCAATAGCTATTCCTACAACCATCTCCATTTATTTTCCTGGATCTCCCCATTTTTGTTGACCCATCAGACATTTTTCCAAAGGCAAGGTGGAATGAAGTTGGTCTCTTTTCCTCCAGAGAGTTGTCTTCAGGCCCATTACATGAGGTGACCATTTTGTTTTTTTGACGTGCTTCTTGTCACCCGCAGGTGGGTTTACAGTGACAGCTGAACATCTGAAATTCACCAATTCCCCTTTCCAAGTGTCCTTCCCCTTTCCTCACTCTGCCATCCTTGAGGACCTTGATGGCTCCACCACGGGACAGAAGGGAAGTCACATCCTGCCTTCCACAGATATCCTGGCAGCATCTTGCAAAGCCAGTGCCAACTTCAGCCAAGCTTCTGATGGCAGTGTCTGTGACAGTGACCTTGTTTTCCACCGTATGGATCTTCATTTGTAAGTAATTACTCCACCTCCCAAAATACAGTGTGGGTTTTGCTTCTATTTGTTATTCTGATATTGCTGCTGGTCTGAGCTCAGTGCCAGGACTGCTACCTCTCTGCTTGGTCCTAAACTAGGTCTAAAGCCTCAGCAGTGGCATCTCTTAATCTGCTGTGCTGTCTCCCATGGCCTGTCACTCCATGGCTGTCACTGTCATATTTCCTGGAAAAATCCCCTTGCCCAGGATTCTTCTCCTGTGAAGCTGAGAAACCTCAGGAAAAAAAAGGAAAACAATTCTTATCTCATTTGCTTATCCTGTGTTTTGCTGCTTTGGAATGTGGTTGGAGATTGTTTATCCAACATGTGAATTGTTTTTACTTAATGACCAATCATGGTCCAGCTGTGTTGGGACTCTGGAGAGAGTCACGGGTTTTTTATTATTATCTTATTAAACCTTCTGTCTATATCCTTTCTCTATTCTTTAGTATAGTTTAGTACAGTATTCTTTAATATAATATAGTAACATAAAATAATAAATTAGCCTTCTAAGAACATGGAGTCAGATTCTTCATTTCCTTCCTGCCACGGGGACCCCAGAAAATACCACACAATGCATGGCAGAAGGACAAGGATCTCCTGGAGATGCTGTGTCAGATCTGGCATTCACACTGAAGTATTTGATAGCTTGGGAAATGAAAAAGAGCTCTAATAATAATCCAGTCCTGGGGTACAGCCAGGTTGTTCCCATCAGCTTTGGTGTCTGTACAGCTCCCAGTTCTGTCCCAGTTCACTTGTCTCCCCAAGAGACAAGTGAAATGGCAGGAACTTTCCTTGCCATTTACCAGCTGGCAGCTGACGGTATCCAGTGGGGGAATGCTGTTCAGCCAAGAACTGCCAACACTTCTATCACCCAGGAAGGACACTTCCAAATTTCTGACATAATAAAAAGGGTGAAAAAGATTTTTAGAGATCTAAACATCACTCCTGCTTTTCTTCCCATGATCATCTTCCCTTCCCAGTCCCCTGCTCAGTATTTCACTCTCCTTTTGAAATAAAAATCTGAACAATTATCCATATTTTGCTGTCTCAGGTTAGTAGTACACAGGCAGAAATCCTGAAGTGCTCTGTCAGAGGGCTGTTAATTATTCATGTCTAGCTCATAATTAATGTTTGAGAAGTAGAAGGGGGAAAACCCCAACCCCTTCCCAAACAGGAAAAAAATTAATCAGCTTTTCCATTGAAGGAGAAAAGTATGAGACTTTGAGTTACCTGGAGGCTTTGCATGTGGTTACTGTATCTCGTAATGAAAGCAAAAGTCTGCAAAAATTTAAGAGCTTGGAGTCATTCATATGTAACTAAAAGAATCCTGGGTAGAAGGCAAAATAAAACTGTGCTTGGTGTCTTTCCTAAGCAGTTAACCTTGAGGTCTTGGGGAAATTAATTCCCTTTCTAGTCTCTGTTTACCTTGATGAAATGAACTGCAAGATCTTTGGGCTGATGCTGTGTGGGTGGATGGAGCTTCTCCAAATGTTGCCTGTAGAGTGATTTGGGTCCTTTTGGGTACTGCCACAATGTAATTGTTAATGATTCATTACAGTTCATGTATTTAATACACCTTGTTCCTCCTGTTATCAAAAGGTGGGTAAGGAACAGGCACAAGCAGTTCATCTGCACTGTTGCTGTTAACTCTGGAAGACTTAACCAAACCTAAATAACCAGACCTAAACTGCATGAGAATTTCCCTGGAAGTGCTCAAGACTGGGTTAGACAGGGATTGGTGCAACCTGGTCTAGTAGAAGGTGTCTCTCCCCATGGCAGGGGGTGGGAACTAAATGAGCTTTAAGGTCCCTTCCAATCTAAATAATTTCAGGATTTGATGATTAGTCATATCAATGACTTCTCAATTAAGGTTTTATTTCAAGCAAGTATTTATTTAGCTTCTTTATTATTCATCTGCATGAGCTGGGAGTCAATTTATGTCAAAGATCCTTGGCAGTCTGAGAAGAAGAAGCCAGCTGTTAGCCTGGCCTCCTGTGTACTCAGCAGAGTAACCCCAGGGACCGTGAGCGTCCTCTCTGTGCTGCTTCCAGATCCTCTCTCCTCAGCAGCTCCCAGCAGCCAAATCACTGTCATGTGAAGTTGAAATACTGTCAGAACCAGCCAAATGAGGGTGGTGAGTCAGGGAGGCTTTGTTCAGATAAATAGAGCTCCAAAAGGAACCTGGGAGAGGACCAGGATGGGGAATAAAAGAAGCTGGAGGGGATGAAGAGTAAAAGTCAATAAAATATCTACACCATGACCAGAGGATGAGGGGTTGGGAGACGGAGAATGGATGAATTTTATCCAGATGTGTTTGGGGAGTGTTTGCAATAAAAAAGGAATAGTTTAGGATTAATACAGCAAAACATGACTAGGAGCAATTGGCAGAGGTTGAGTAAAGAGAATAAAGATAGGTGAGTGACAGGAAAAAAATTCTTAACAAGTTCCTCTTGGATCCATCTCACCTCAATGAAAAGACAAAAGCACTGTTGCTTGGCTCTCTTTAGTTTCTGACAAGAAAAGAGTTAAAAATCTCTCTGGAAGAATTCTTTCTATTATCCTCTACCAGGCTATGGAATATGAGACCTGTCAGGTCTGCTGCATGAATTTTCTGTCCTCCTCAAAAAAAAAAGCATGAGACGCTTGAGATAGTGGGTTTTTCACTTATCCTGGATTTCAGGAATGGTATTCTGGCTCCAAAAATTTTGAAGGTTGAGGCAAATAATGGATTTTAAGAGGGGAAACCTAGTATGGCACCCTCTATCTCAGCAACCTCAGGATCATACCCTGACCCTGAGAGAAACTGGCAAGGATTGGACATGGCCATATTTTTAACCATTTCAGTCTCTAAAAAATCAGGGATGTTGCATCAGCACTAATCTTTAGGGAAGATCCCCTGCTTGGGAGCTGTCAGGGATAGGACTGTTTGGTGCCAGCTAAAAGACTGTCTGGAACAATTTCAATTATTTATGATACAATGTGGGCAATTGACTGTTTATCTTTGTGTTGTTTAATTTACCAGGATGCATGTGTTGTATTGACACTTTTCCCCAAAATAATCTGCGTGTTTGGGAGAAAATGAGTGTTTTGTTAGAGAAAAACTATGGAAGCTCTTTTCTGAAAAGGAGAACTACTATCTTGAACATTTTGTGACTCTCTGTCCTGAACTACTTCACTCAACAACATCCAGGGAAATGGGGATCCATTTCCAAGCTAACGCTGCTGTAACAAAACCCTTCTTCACAAAGTCCAGTTGAAAGTTAAGCTAATGTGTCATGTAAGCACACTTTAAAGAGGGGTTTTATGTCTTTTAAAAATGTAATTGGAGCTTATAAAAGTCTTTATAAATTTATATGTGAGAAAGTTATTGAGTAGTCTGAAGCACAGCTTATGCTATGGCACAGCACAGCATGGCTGCAGGCTAGAAACGGCTGCTCCAAATGCCACCGCTACCCATATTATCATGAAACTATGAATCTCTATTAATATTAAAACAAATTTTCATTAAAAAATTGTCATAACATGATTAAGTGACTTTCAAAGTTTCTTCACATTATGCATAATTTTTACAAGAGGAGAGCATTAGAATAATCTGCAGCCTGGCAGCCCCTTGCGGCGAAGGGTACTCCAAACACGCGGTGGCTGCGCCTGCCAAAAGGGAGTTTCCCTCTTGGTCCCTCTAATTTGCTTTCCTTTTCTCTCTGGGGAAGCAGTAGATTTTGCTTTGCTTTACTTGGACTTGCTCAGCACCAGTGTTGTAGTTCAAGCCTTTTATTGTCTCCCTCTTCTGCTGCAGAGCAAGAGATTACCTTTTTAGGTTTCATTCCTAAATCAGCTCTAACATCCTCTCTGTGTGATGCACTTCTGCTGCAAACCCAGCCACTGCTGATGGGTTGGTGTCCCCCTACCTCTGTGTCTTTGAATTGTGAAGAAATTTCAGGTGGTTACTCTAGTTTTGCTTTTCCTTTGATATTTACTCTCTGTGTTGCCTTCAGCTGAACATCCCCCTGCTGTGACGACCACAATTCTTCTCTAAATGTCCTCAGTCACTCTCTGGCCATGTGTCCCCCCCACTCAGGGGGCAGCTTACATGGTCACTTGTCCCCATAACCCATCCTCTGAGCTCCTGTGATGTAACATGGAAGGCAAATATTAAATTATTGACTGCTCAGTTACCAACTCCTCAGCTCAGCTTTAGAGAGTCAGCTTTTACTCTGCTGCATTTCTGGCATTTCAGACACCCCACCAAGAGAAATTTGTTTCCCAGTGGAGGACACCTTTCCATTCACCCTGCAGTCAGGGGTATGGGCAGCAAGGACAGATCCTGCACAGTGTTATGAGTACAAAAGACAAGATATTTCTTCAAGCCTTCTCCCTCAGTTTGACCATCATCTGAGGTATTTCTAAGTGCAGGGAGATAAATTTAACATTGAGGCAACATTTGCTGGGCCTAAGCTTTCTTTCCTGGCAAAGAGAAATCTGACAAGTCTGTTGGATGCTTCTTATGACCTGGATAGATCAGAGCCAGGTGCATCAGCTGGGACTCCCCGTAATAACCAACATATTGATCCTAAAATCACAGAATGGTTTGGGTTAGAAGGGACCTTAAAGATAATTTCATTCCACCCCCTGCCATGGGCAGGGACACCTTCCACTACCCCAGGTTGTTCCAAGCCCCATCCAGCCTGGCATTGGACACTTCCAGGGACTCTTCAGAGCTCTGCCTGATGTGGTAAAAGCAGAGTGAACAAGCAGTCCTCCTCTGGTGTTTGCCATGCTCACACTGCAGACCTTTGAACTGTTTGTTTACCAACCACTTTCCAGCTCAGGATTTCTGTCTGATTTTCATTTTCCTGAAAATATCAGCTTGTAAACTGTAGGATCTGGGGAAATGTTTTAAGAACATGGGGGATTTTGGAAGGCAGGGGTAGCAAACTGAAATTCTACTCTGAAGGAATCCATCTTGTCAGTCACAACCCTTTCTATTCCTGGGAAACCATCTCAATTCTTCTTTTACTTAAAATTCAGCCCATGATGGTGACTGAAGATCAGGGTCAAAGATCTGGTTATTTCCTAAAAGACTCATGCATGAAAAAAAGTCACTGCTACTAAGGATTCATAATAAAAGACAGATTTGAATAATGAGCTTGGTATCTCAACAAAGATACACACATTTACTGAAAACAGCTGAAAATTCTTAGTTCTTGGCAATTAAAATAAAGTGAACTGGTCTGGGGCCCAAGATTAAACCTGTAAAGGGTTTGATATGGTTATAATTTTGAATTAGCCTCCCTTTGGCCAACAATAAACATGGACTCTTGATATAAACATTTGGTGTCCCATTTGAAGTTCAATGCTAAATTGTTTCCTGTTTTTGAAGAGGGATAATCATAATGGATTATTACACAAACAGAAAGCATTTAGAGCTAAACAGAGTGCCTGCCTTCATACACACAGATATGGACCCTTAGGATAAATAAGTTAATGGTAAACATAAACAGGAGAGTTAATATTTGTTCTACTCCATGTTGTTGATTGGCTTAACAAATCCTTTGTGGCCCATATCTGTTGAGCAGTTCTGCACAATGCATTTGAGCTAAATTATATAACAGTTTATACAGTCACAATTGGTGAATTGTGGCTCAGACTGTAAAGCCCTATCCTGTAATCCTGCCATATTTCTAAAGCAAATTGCTCCTTAATTGAAACCTGCTTCAATATAAAAAATACAGCCTTCACAATGAGTCATCCTTTTTCCCCCCCTTACAGTTTGCAAAGGCTTCCAGCAGTTTAAAGGGAGGGTTAATTTTGCATTAAGACCATTGCCTCCTAGTTTCTTTCAAATAAAGCCAGGAGAAGTTCAGGGGAAGGCTCTCCTCTGATAATGAAGCTCTCTACGTTAATGATGCGTGCAGGCTCCCTCGGATCCTCTGAATTAGAAATACTCGTGTGTGCCAGTGCTCTTCTACTTCATCAGCATTAAAGAGAGGTAGATTGGTGGCTATTTAGGGCACAGTGAAATCACTGGCTATTTAGGGCAAATGGAAATGGTGCTAATTGTGGCTGGTAATTCCATTAGTAGGGTACTTCCATTTTGGTGCCTTTTTGGCATGGAGGTGAAAAAACAACACACTGACATCCTTTCAAGGGAGATGTATCTCAGGCTTATTGTGTCCTTGCACCAGTTAACTTGTACACTGAGCTGAGAAGCTTCTAGGTTCCCCAAATTTTTGGTTTGGTGGTGGGCAGCCTGTCGGGAGTCGGAAATGAATTTATGGGTGGCAACACCTCAAGCAACTCATGTAAAAGGCAAGGACGCAACATTCCAGGTCAAGAAAACCCTAGAGATTCCAGGCCATAAGGTATCTCCTGCTCCTTTTCCTTCCTGGGTCAGGAACATGAGCCAGGTGAGCCCAGGTGGGCAAGAGGCCAAAGGCACCTGGGCTGTCCCAGCACTGGTGTGTCCAGCAGGAGCAGGGCAGAGCCTGTCCCCTGTGCTGGCACTGCTGGGGCACCTCCAGCCATGGGGACAGCTCTGGCACCCTCATGACAAGAGGGACACTGAGGGGCTGGAGCGTGTCCAGGGAAGGGAACAGAGCTGGGGAAGGGGCTGGAGCACCAGGAGGGGCTGAGGGAGCTGGGAAAGGGGCTCAGCCTGGAGAAAAGGAGGCTCAGGGGGGATCTTGTGGCTCTGCACAACTCCTGACAGGAGGGGGCAGCCATGGGGTATGGGGGTGTTGTCAGGCTTTGCTCCTAGGGAACAAGGCACAGGACAAGAGTACCGGGTCCCAAGAGGCACCAGGAGAGGTTTAGATTGAATATTTAAAAGAATTTCCCCATGGAAAAGGAGATCAGGCATTGAAATGGGCTTTGTGGGGCAATGATGCTCATAACTCTCTAAAAACAGAGTTAAGTCTCCATGCCTGGAGGGATTTAAAACACATGTAAATGTGGCATTTTGGGACATGGTTTAGAGGTGGCCTTGGCAGTACTGGGTTAATGGTTGGACTCTATAATCTCAAAGGTCTTTTCAAACTTAAATGATTCTATGACTCTATAACTTGTCTGTTATAAGTAGACACCCAGGAAAATATGTATTTCACTTAACTGTAGCCATCTGGAACTTCACTATACAGTTTAAGATATTTATTTGGGGTCTTCTAAATATTGGTCTCCAACATAAATGGATTCACGGTTAATTCACTAGTTAGTGAATTCACATTCCCATTCACTAGCTATTGAATCTACATGCCTGGTGTGGAATTGCCACCTAACCTTCCAACAGTTCAGACTTGTATCCCAGCAGGATTGTCCCTTCCAAGCTTTCTACTCTATCTTTACTTCTCCTGGAAGTACTGGGGAGAGTCCCCCAGTAAAAGTGATTCAAGCTGTTCTCTTCAGAGCTCTCCAGCGATGAAAATTAAAATAAATAAAGAGTAAAACCATGTGAATTTATGCTGCAGGGAGGATGGGTCTGAGTCTCTGTCACTTGCTGTGACATTGGGCATCCTTGCAACTCCATAAGGCTCCTTCTGATATGCAAGAGAGTTCTGCATTATGTGTGGTGTTCTTCTGCTGATGAAATACCTGTACAGGTGCTGATAGCTGTGGCAATAATGTGCTTGTTGTCATTTACTTGCTTAATTAGCAGCCTAATATCCTGGTCCAGTTAATGCCCATAACAGGAGGTTTATTAGTGGTACAAAAGCTGTTTAAGCCTTATAAACTCCTTCCAGTTTCATTGGTCTGCCAATATCTTCTGGTTGAGTGATTCTTTGCTGATTCACACTTCGCTTTGCCACTGCTTTTTCTCAGCTAAATGTTTCTGGGTAACCAGAAAGTGATTTGACAAAGTGACAGACACTAGAATAACAACAACAAAAAAGGGAAAAAAAAGAGAAAAAAAATCCCCAAAAAACGGAGCTGATTTTAAAAGAGAAAAGAAAAATACATCTGGGATGACTGCTCTGGTGATTTTGCATCATCTCCAAAGCACTTGGGGGGAAAAAAAGCAACAAACCAACCAAAAATTGCAAATACAGGCAAATTGCAGGATGACACAAGTTTTAGCACTGTCTTGGGTTAGTAAGCCATATCCAGTCTGAGAGGTTAGATAATATGCTGAGATGTGTAGTTGCAAGGTAATGCTTCAAATATTGAGAAAAATTATTCAAGGGATGCTTAAAAGAAGGGATTTTTTAAGCTTATTGTCAGCTCAAATGCCAAAACTGAGAGGAGTCTACTGCAACCTTTAATCTAAAGGGTTTATGACTCCTCATGATATCAGTGCTAATGTTGATCTGCTCAGTAAGGGCTTTTTCTCCTGAGCAGACTGCTCAGAAATTAGGAGTGCCAAGTTCTAGTGAAAAAGGGGGTTGAGTTCTCATTTGGATGCTCATAAGAACTGCTGTACTAAAAGTTCACCCATTTTGTGAAGGATTTAATCAGTCCTGAGCAGCCCCAGCTGTGACTGCAGGCAGAGAACAGCTCTTGGAATTACACAGGACTTTTATTGAAACTTTTGACCACTCAAATGGGAGTGAATAATCACAGAATCACAGAATGGTTTGGGTTGGGAGGGACCCTAAATATCACCTCATTCCAGCCCCCTGCCATGGGCAGGGACACCTTCCACTAGACCAGGTTACTCCAAACCCCACCCAGCCTGGGCTGAGGCTAATGAGAAGACTCCACCAAATTTCATGAAGATCCTAAAAGCTGAACCTGAGGCCCTGAGTCTGGCAGAGGGAAAATATTCTGGCAATGTACAAGCTGGTACCCTGGCTGTTCCATCTGCTCTGCTCTCTTCCTCTTCCTTTACTCCTACATGCTGTGTCTCTCTTTTTCTTTCTCCTTTTACAGCAATTGGGGCAAAATATTGTTTCTTATGGCATTTATAAAGAATTACAAAAATGGAGAAACATTTTAAGAGAGATCCAGCACAGCTGCTGTAATTCAAATAAAAATAGAACTTACAGGTTGCAAAATAACAGAGTTCAATGTGAAAATGTAATTTTTTTTTCTTTTCCTGCAGAAAAGAGGCTCCAGACATTCCCTATAATTTAACTGTGACTGACAGTAAGAATAAGTCAACCACAGTCAATTATGTCCCTGATACTTTATCAAACTTGTATGGCTGGATGGTTCTTCTCTTGGATAAAGAGACTTACACGTTGACATTTGACAACCCTTTGGTCAGCAAACAGCTCCAGGTAACACGGGAAAGTTTTATAATTTCAAAATGGTATCTGGAAGAGATAACCATGCTTTCATCTCTTTGGATGAACAGAGAGAAATAAAATAGAGTTAAGTGCACTGAGAAAGTCTCTCTGTATTTATAGGCTTAGATAAGATGACTGATAAGCTCTCTCTTATCTCTTAGATAAGATCTCAGTAGTCACCTGGAGCAGGAAGGTTGTGGAATCATGGAATGGTTTGGGTTGGAAAGGACCTTAAAGCTCATCCAGTTCCAACCCCTGCCATAGGCAGGGACACCTTCCACTAGACCAGGTTGCTCTAAGCCCCATCCCACTTGGCCATGGACACTTGATGATTTTGGATATCTCAGGTGAAAGTTCAGTGTGGTGCTTAGGAACATACAGGATTTTTACTGTGTGATGATGTGTTGAAGCACAGTTTTCAGAAGACATTGATCCTCCTCACCCTTAAAAGGTGATGAGGGGAGTTGATTTTTTCTCTGCATTTACCATCACCTCCTGCTTAGTTTTGCATCTCTTTTCCTGTTTTCAACACATTTTGCCTGTGAGGAGCACCATCCTCTTTACCCCTTGATGCTGCACTCCATGGAGCTCTAATCACAGACTCAGACATGTTTCCTTTGGTTCCCTCCTCTCCAGTATTCAGTGACATTTAGCAACTTCAAGGCTGGGAATTACCTGCTGGTGGAACACAAGGATCTTCCTGCCCATCTTGAGGCTGTGGTGTCCTGTGGGACAAGGAGGGGACAACCACTCCAGCTGGTACCTTCCTATGGCCACCACAGGAGCTGTGATTGGCATCTTGACAGCAAGCTGGGGAAGTTCACCTATCTGGGTAAGTGCAGTGTGGGGGTTGCAATCTACATTTGTGATCAGGAATGGTGACAGAGCTGATGTCTCGTTAATTTAAACCCCGAATCTACTCAAGACCAGCTTTCAATGGCCTTTCAATAAGTGAGAGGTCCTTCAAAATGCTGATCAAACAGGTAAGTGCACATCGGGTCCATCCATCCCTGATCTATCTGGTGCCTGACCTAACAACAAAAGGAATGTGCCATAAATAGAGGGTGATGTGACATCAGTTGTATTTGAGTTGGCTTTTTTTTGAGTTGTAGAGGGATTAAATTCCACCAATGACCTGTGCTGTCAGCTGGTCCTACATCACAGGTATCATTAATAAAACATGGTCATCTTGATAGGCTGAGCCCACTGAAGGCAATAAGATTACTGGGAGAGAATTTTTTCTAGGGCTGGAACTTCCAAAGACATCTTAAACCTTTGTGACTTTGTACATGAGATCATGGAATGTGGTGAAATTTTTTTTATTTTAAGAAATGGACATTTTCCATAATTTCCATTCTCAAGTAAATACTTTTATAAATATCTAAGCTCTATATGTCAAAGGCAAGGTAATGATTGTTCCTTTATTAATAGCAGCAGAACTAGAAATCACAAATATATTTTGGTGTCTTTGGGAAGGTTAGCTTCTCCTTCATGACTCATACCAGGAAAGTAAAGATGATGATTTTCATGATAAAAATTATTTTTCTCTTCTGTTCCATTAAATGTAATGAAATTCCCTTGATTTTTCACTACTGAGATGGCATGCAAATGGCTTTCTCATGTAGGATACCTTTAGAACAATCATTGTGACAGTGGAGAGGAAAACAAGACTGGAATTGGGGCAGGCAATCCACGGAGCTTGGTCTGGCAACAGTGAAAATCAACCAGTGTGGACAATGACATTTATGGAGAACTGAGGAAGCCCAAAACTTAACCTCAGTCTGAGGATCACACTTTCTATGTTCACCTCTGGTCCTTAAGCAACTGCCACAGCAAAGCTTGAGTTTAACATTTTAGCTCTAAAAATGGGCTGGATGTACCCAGCCTTCAAATGATAAAAGATCCCTGTGCTTGCTAAATCCCAAACTGTACTGGTGCACTGGTCCCCACCTGGGAGTCTGCCTGCTCTAGGCCAAAGCTGTGCCAGGAATTTGGCCAGCATTATAACCACATAGATTATTGGGGTCCTGGTCTTAGGTCTGTGTCCCGGCTCTATTTAAATACAGTTCAAGTGTAGATTGGCTACTGTAAATCAAGCTGTTGTGTCTAAGCCTTACCAGAGATCAAGTCAAGTATTTACTGGAAGAAGAAAAAAGTTTTATTATTTCTGTTTACTTACAGTGTAAATTTGTTCCTTCAAATATAAAAGGTGACTGCGTTTCAGTTTGCATATCCTGATTTGCACTGTCAGAGCAGCATAGGAAAGCTGAGAGGATGGCATCTGTAGCTTGGCCTCTGCTGTTGAAAATAGAGGAGATGAGAGTCTTGGGAAGACTGGGACAAAAGTAATCTGGCTGGCATATGCCACTTTTGCATCACAGCCACTTTCTTGTCCTTCTCTTGCCTTACTTTCATCTTGATTTTTATTACACAAAGAGCTTGTTGTGGTTCCTCATTTTAAGAGAGAGAGAAACAATAATCCAAAATACACTAGGGGAAATTTATGAAAATACCTAACATGTATAATTCATGCTGTGAACATTTTCTGTGAGGACTTTTATAGGAGTGAGATCAATAATTCAGTGTTGGGTACCTAATATCTATGCTGTGGGTGTAGGGTAAAAGTTTGAAACAAAGCAGATTCCTGGCCCTGGTGTGAGATTTCTCTCCATCTCTCTGCTGTGCAGGCTGAGAGGGTGAGGATAATTAGCCAGCAGAGCAGATTCAGGGCATGTGGTCGACTTTCCATCACTCAGGGTCCTTAGAAGATGCTTGGCTGTCTTTTCAGGGAAATATGCTCCAGCTCTGCGAGAAGCTATTAGAAACCTCATGAGGCGAGACTCATGCTCCATAGGAGGTCAGAGAAAGCTGCCACAATGGTCCCTTCTGGCCTTAAAACCCCAACAGTCCAGCTACCCACCCACCCAGAGAGGACAAGGCTGGAAGGTCTGGCCTTCCTGCCATCTTCCTGCCTAAATCTGCAAGTTGGCTCTTTTAGAATTTTTTCTTTTTTAATATTTTATTTACATTTAACTATATGAAATAATTAGCCAACTAATTAATCCCGTTTACAAGCTTTGTCGGATTCTTCAGCTGTCAGTCATGCCCGAGCCCGGGGCCGGCGTTGAGCCTCAGCTCCCTCCTTCATCAGACTTGGTCTCCATGGCTACAGGCTGCATCTGCTGACACCCCACTCTCTATTTACTGCTTAATTAAGAATTTCACGCTCAGCCCTTATCTGCTGCTAAGAACAAGAACACACTGTTAAGAAACTCCAAATTTAGGCTGCTGCACAAGGAAAGCCTTTCTTGTTGTCCTGACTGCGTGGAGCCTCTTTAACTACCCTCTTGGCAACTGCGCTGCCACCCTTCAATCAAAAATCATTAAATGGGGCAGAGATAATGAGCATGTAGCATATCAAAAGGAGGATGTTTGCTCGGGCTAAGGAGGAAAAGCTGTAAGGGCCCATAAGCAGCCACCACTTCAAAGGGAGAAGGGGCTGATAAAGAGTCATTTGTTCCTGTTTGACTTATGTAAAAGGTCTGGTATGTCGCAGCCCCGTCTAGCAGACGCGGGTCCCCCCTCTGCAGGCTCGTGTGTCAGCGCTCGGGCAGCTGGGCGCAAACAGCATCAGCCCGAGCATAAAATCACTTTACTCCATGGCCACAATGGGCACTTGTAGGGGGTGGCAGGGGGACAATGGCAAGACAATTATTGCAGCTGCTCGGGAGGGCCATAATTCTTCCTGCCCAAAGTCGGCGGGCGAATTAGTCATCCTCCGACTTTTGGAAGCGCTTCGGTGGGGTTTCGACAGCTGCTGGTGTACCACCTCTTTGCAATAATTGTACATTCTGGCCGGGGTCAACTCACTTTTGACCCTCTGCTTTTGTGCCCCTCAGAAAGCCTTTTAGGGCAAACTGTGGCGAAGTGGCAGGGGTGCATTACATCCGAAAATTAACGCCGGTAAATGCGGATCAGATGCCAGCTCATTAATGGGCAGGCTCCTGGATTCACACAGCCCTTTTACTCGGGCCTGCATGGGGGAGAAAATGGGGAGAAGGGGAAGGAAAACGCCGTGACTGAGAAGATATTGTTATTCAAACGAAGCAGGCAGCCGAATGAAGCCACCTTGGCCAGAAGTCTGCTTTGGGCTCAGGCTTTCCCCATCCCCTCTTCAGTCCCGCCTGGCATCATGCAAGTGTTTGTTTATCTTTGGCAGGAGAAAAAAAAAAAGGGTCTGTCTAGCACAAAAGGCAAGAAAATAGACCTTATGGAGGGGATTAAAGGAGTTAAGTTGCACTGATGTGTGGAGTCTTGTAAATTAGGCTTGGAGGAGAATACAGGGGGTGCTGAATGGGGAGAAATAATTGTAATGGAAAATGTTTCTGTTGTATGGGCAATGATCCTATTAACAAAGATAGTCACTGCTACCTACATACATGAAACTGTTAACCAGCTTCCAAGCCACTTTAAAAATCCCCTTTTCAAACCATTTTAAAGGAATCTGCATTGAAGGACAGGTAACCCCATGTCCCTTCTGGGTTCTGGGTGACGAGGAGGATTAGGGAGCTTGAAGCATCCCATGCCAGTCATTTCTACATCACCAGTTTTGCTTTGACATGGTTCACAGCACCACCCTGATTTTCTCTGGGGCACCCTATGTGCTAAGAGAAGTGATCCTCAAAGGTCACTGTGGGCCTGCAATTGTGATGTGACTGTGAAACACTCATGGGCTGTGGCTCAACCACATTTCAGGAGAGTGAAACATATGACCAGGCTGAAGCAAAAAAACACCCCAAAACAACATTTATTATAGCAAGAGTGGTGGAAAGAAACATCCCACTTGGACATCTGGGATATTTTTTAGGAGAAATAGCCTTTGTAAATTGCAATAATAACATTATGAGCTTTTTAAGTCTGTTACAAATTTCAGCATATGGTGCCACAGCGTGGTACTGCTCCTTGGTTAAGGTCTCTGGGCAATACTGGAACTGGCTAAAAACCAGAGAGTTGTTGTTTCCTTTCTGTTCACTTTTGAAATGTTTAAACAGTTTTCTTTTGGATTGAAACAAAGTGTTGGCTTCCTTCACCTCCAGATTTCTCTTGGCTTTTTTTTTTTCCTAAAATTTGAAGTGCTGGACAGAAACATTATTGGAAACATCACAGAAAGGATTATCAAACTTTTTATTTATCCCAAATACATTTTTCAGTAGACACAACTTTTATGCAGATGGGTCATCCTGCTGACTTTGCTCAGGCTGCTCATGTGTGAGTTGTTAAGAGGGCCTAAGGCTGAACCTCACATTACTGCTGTGTCAGAAGCAGGTTTACAATTTCCATAGTTCCTAAAAAAATAATTTGATTATACTTTTTGTCTTTTCTAGATTCCTAAAGAATGATCTCACTTCCATTAGGCTCTGTGGGTTTCTGTAATTGCTTTGTATAGGAGGAAAAACACTCTAAAGAATGTTTGTTTCTAATATGAAAATACAGAAAATAAATAAACACAGATATTTTCTGCAGCCCTATTGCTTGGGGGTAAAGGAGAATCCTAGGTGAAAGGCATGAAGAATGGAGTTAATTCTTTACAGAGAACTGATTGTACAGGGATGAATCTTTTCAGCCAGATAAAACTCACCCATACCAGTTGTTTCAGAGGGCCAGTTGACCAGATGTGGGCTGCTCAGTGACCTCCATGAAATCAAAGTCAGTTCTTTTCAAAGAGGTGACCCTTGTAATCATAGAATCATAAAATGATTTATGTTGGAAAAGACCTTCAAGGCCACCAGGTTCAGCCTAGGACCCATCCCCACCTTGTCACCCAGACCAGAGCACTGAGGGCCACATCCAGGAATTTTTTTAACAGTTCCAGGTGTGGTGACTCTACAAACTCCCCAGGCAGTCTGTAGCAGTGCTTAACCACCCTTCCAAAAAATAAATTCTTCCTGATGCCCAACCTGAACCTCCCCTAATTACAGTTTGAGGCCATTTCCTCTTGTCCTCTTGCTCACTGCCTAGGAGAAGAGACCAACACCCACCTGGCTATGACCTCACTCCAGGCAGTTGCAGAGGGCAATAGGATCCTCCCTGGGACTCTTTTTCTCCAGGCTGAGACCCCCCCACCCCATTCCCTCAGTTGCTCAATTTTTGAAATAGACAAAAAGAGAAAAAACAACCTTCTCCTGGTGGGTGAGCTCCTGTCCTTCTGGCATGGAAGCAGAGAAACCAGAGAGTGCAGCAGTTGCAGAAAAAAGATGATGAAATGCCCTTATAATCCTGTCAGGGTTTATTTTTTGATTATGTGATGTCTGCAGGAGGAATTTTACACAAATGGCAATCTGCTGTAAGCAAGAATCTGTGTCCATCAACCCAAGACTTATATACATATATATGTGTATGTGTATATGTGTGTATATATATATATATGTATATCTATATTTATATCTATATTTATATATCTTATATATATATATAAAATTGTATCTATCCAGTTATATGTATATAAAATGGGTTCTTTCACCTCTTCTCCCTAACACATTGTCCTCATTATATCACACTTCTGGGTATCTCCTCCAGAAGATTCTCACAGGGGATGACAAAACACCCTCTCCTAGGTTCTCCAGTTTCTAGAGGTGTGTCTCACTGTGTTGTTGATTGTGCTGTCTAAAAAGTTTTGATTTCCCAGTGATGGATGTTAGCCCAATTGATGTTAAATAGCATGGAGCTGCTTGTTATTTGTAAGTCAGGCTATTGGAGCCATTTATCCTAGTTTCAGCCCTTCCTAATATCCACAGGCAAAATTCCAAGTCACTGCAAAGCTGATAAAAGACTGAGTTGCTCCTCCTTCATGTTCACTCAAGGAGCCCTGAACCAGGAAAAGTTACCAGCAGTATCATCCAGAAGGCCTATATTTATGATCCACAGCCCAAACATCCAGGAGGAGCTGTAATAAGGCAGAAAATTGATGAGCCTTATAAAGGTTTTATACAACTAAACCCTGGAGCCTTATAACTACATTTTGCCAAGAGTCACCTTAATTCAATGTTTACTAATGATGTCCTTCATCTGTAGTGCCAGTATCTCTTCCTGTCCTGCAGAACCCAGTGATAACGTACTCAGCAGCAAAACAAAACCACCAGAAGGACTGTGTCACAGTAGCCTTGATTAATCCCAAGGCCTCTACATTTCCTGATCAGTTTTTAGGAGTATTTGTGGGAAAAGGCAACAAAGCACTGCTGATTCACAACCGATGCAGTTTACACCCCATGGATGTAAATAATTGTACAAGTTACAAGGATGTGGAGAGTTCTGGGGAGAATTCTGTCCCTGATTCTTATGCTCATGTCAAGAGTATAAATAACTTATAATGGTTTGAATTGTCAGGCTCTCTGGTGGGATGACACTTCAAATATGAGAAACTTTTATTATTGCCCTGACTCTGGATATGGCAGTGATAAAGCTCTGTACTGAATTAAGTCTTAATTGTTCCTTTCTTCCCCATATAAGGGGATTGAACCCTGTTATGATGTCTATGCACCATATTGATCAAGTTTTATGTCCCCTCAGGATTTAATTAGAACAGCTTTTCTCTGAAAAATACAAACATCCTTAATTAGATAATTTCACTCTAGTTCCTGCAAAAGTAAGCAAAAAAAAAAAAACCAAACCTGACAAAAAACCAAACCCAACAAACCTCACAAAATATATTGAGGTGAAAAAGGATATTGTCAAGGCTTGGTTGTCTTGTTTTTCCTAAGACTGTTTTGTCAGCTTTGGCAACTGTTTTGCCCTGTGTGAGAAGGAAAACCACCATAACCATAAATGTTCACACAGATGTATTGTCTGAAAGCCACAAGAGCTGTGTCAGAGGCTTTAAATTAGCAGTTTCATGTCATGTTTTTCCCCTGAAATGTTCACCTTGTGGCCACTCAAGGCATGCTGCTGTTCAGTGTGAGCTCTGTGTGATGGTTTGGGGCAGATTGATTTGACTGATACGTGGATCAGATCCCAGCTACCGTTGGGAGAGAAGGTGTCACTGAAGAACAGGGCTGAGGCACCTGATTACTAATTAATCAGACATGAGAAAAACCTCATGGAATCAGTTTCTATTTAATTATGGAAGCCTCATTTGGCATAGGAGCATATGCTGCTAACTCAATCGAGTGCTTTCAACTGACATCAAATAGTAATTATCAGAAAGAATCAAGTTTTTTGATTATTCATACTAATTTATTGAACACTTAAAATTAATGAACCTCAGTTATTTTAAATTTGCTCAGTTGCACTGGGAGAAAAGGAGGGTGGTAGGGAAGGATGGGTTTCACAATTTAAAAGTACAGAGACTTGTTTAAAGATAAAATAAGTAAATTACAATATGGCATGAAATCCCATCGGTGGGTTGATGCACACAGAGGAAAGTTCCAGGCATGTTCTGGAACTGAGGAAACTTCTGACAATGGCTTCATTGATGCAATTCCTCTACCCCCCAAAAATCTTCCAACAACACTTTAGGGTCACCATAAGGGGCTGGGCAGAGGACAGGAGATTTATTTGTTTGTCAGAGTGTTTCTATTTTAACCTACAGTTGTTCCAGTCTGGTGACTGAAAGGAAGTGCCTTTATGTGCCACTGGAGATGAAGAGGAGGTGGGATTTTAGCTGGGTCTGAAGCAGCTTTCTCCTGCTCCTCTTTGATTTGCATTATTCTGGCCCTTCTCCTGCTGACAATACACGGGCACAAAGGTTACCACTGTGATAATTGCTGCTGACCCCTTTTCACAGCAGAGAACACAGGGTCCCTGTCTCCAGTCTATAAAGTCTGGCTAATTAAAGCATCTCTTTCAGATACCAGATTTTGGGGGCAAAAAAAAAAAAAAAATCAAAACTAAACTACAAAACAAAAGCTGTATTTCGCTGTTTGAGCCAGTTAATACATTATGCATTCAGTGGTGTGATATCACTTATGTGAGTGGAACTGCTGTGGATTTATAGTGGGATAAATGAGATTCGAGTTCCAGCCTAGAATTTCTGATTGTTGAATGTTTTCTTTTTAGCTGTTTCTAATGAGTTGTCTTGAGACCTTCCGTATCTGTAAATTAAAATGTGTTTGTTTAATCCTTTCTCAATGCATAAAAAAAAAGACAAAAAATGCTTAGAAAACATGTATAGTTGCTCTTAAAGAAAATGTTTTTTGTAAGAAATGTATAATGTTTTCAGGAATTCATGTGTGGAAATTGGTTTATTAATGTTTTTTGGTGTTAATTTGAAAGGCATTGCTGTAACTCCCTAAAATTCTCTGTTTTCAGTCACAGGAGCTGATTTAATTCAGGTCACGCTGAAAGAGAAGGAAAGAGTGGCTTTACCTACCCCAGGTATGTGATAGTCTGTGTCAGAAAACATTGATCTGGGAGTCACACCATTTCTTTTTTATGGCTTTTTCAGGAGTAAATTGCTATTTTTCACTTCAATATTTTGTACATCTATCAAACCAACAGAGGCTCTTGGTATTCATTTAGGTGTTTCATTGAGCCCCATCTACCATTGCTCAAGATAAATGTGTGATTCCACAGTATAAAACACTATAAACTTTCCCTGGGAAATACCACAGCAGATCAGAAAGGTCATGGAGAATGTAAGACTACAGAGTATTTTAGTGCTCCACAGTCTGATATTACTACTCAGTTTCGTGTTGAATCAGACAGAAAATTATACCAAAGACAAGAGACACCTCCAAATTTTGATATTTTTGGATATTGTTGCCTAGAGAGGCTACCTGGAACAGGGGCTAGACATTGTAAAAGGGATAAAGTAGGTATTTGTTGAAAGGTCTTCAAAGGATACACCTTGGGCAGCACAAGAGCCCAGCCATGGCTCTATCCAAGATGGACCCAAGATGGACCCGAAATGGACCCAAAATGGATGACTGGTCATGAGTTTTCCCACTTTTATAAGTTTTTGTCCATTTACATATTGGGGTTAATTGTCAAATTGCAGCTCCAGGTTATGAAGTCCCATCCTCCCAGACTGCTCTCCTCAATTTGCTGTTGTTTACACAATTTGGGCCTGAAGTTGCAATGGTGTCCTTGGTTCTCAGGCTGGAAAAGGATTGTTTTGTCTGACTGAACTGTGAGGAGAGCTTGCTGACTCTTTATATGAAGTTCAGAGTCACACACTAAGGCAGAACAGAATCTGAAAAATGTGAAAGCTAAAACTTAAGGCACCATATCAGCTGCCTTCCTATGCTGTATATTAACAATAATCACTTATGTGGAAAAGGAGTTTAGAGACATTTTGGCAGGGTGTTTCTCCCAGAACAGACAAGTGATTGGAGACACAGACCCAAACTTAAGGAATTTGACATAGGTTTAATTTCTGTGTTTCCTTGTGCTGACAACAGAGTTTTTTTGTACACTACAACATTACTGAGCTGGGTCTAGCCCCTAAAACCTGGGCATGTGCTTGCTCCCATATTTTCAATCCCCAAAGAAGCTCTCCTCAAGAAAAAAATACCAGAATTCCCTTTACAGTGGAAGGACAGAAGTAGGTGCTTGCAGAGGCCTCCAGAGGGAGGCCCTGCCTGCATTAGTTTAGGATTTACTAAACTCGGTGTGCAGGATTTTCCCTTGAAGGCTTCCCTTCCTCTCCTTAGGGACAACAAATTTAGGGGCAATTCATTTATGGAGCCTGGCTAGTTGGCTCTCTAAAACACAAGTGCAAGTCAAGCAGCTGTGTTTTGTGAGCTCAGTTTCTTCCAATATTTTCCTAAGTCTCAGGATTTTTCTTTTGGATTGACCTGAAAAAGAAAATTTTGGAGAAGGAGCAGGAGTTTCCGTGTGTCTTGGTTAAGCTGCTTTTCCAAGGCACGTCTTGGTCACCTCTTGGAAAGGGAAAATTGCTTTTCTGGGTGTTAGCAAGCTTGTAAGAGTTGATCAACAATTATTTTAAATTTTTCATACTTTGGGAAAGTATGGAAATTCCCATGCCCTGGGAATTCAATCAAACAGTTTTCTTTAAACATGGAAAATAACAAAGAACAGTTAGCAGTGACAAAAGGAGGATGTTAATGTCACAGATGCTTGACTATCAAAGAAACGGCAATTCTTCCAGCTACAGAAAATGATAATTCTGTCTTTATGCATTCTGTTTTGTAGCTCCTTCTAGTGCTGTCTTGAAATGGTCACTCCCAGAGACGTGGAATGGTGTGGGAAAAGGCTGGGGCGGATCCAATGGCAGCATCCCAGGCCCTGGGGAAGATGTCATCATCTTGCCAAGTACGTGAGAAAGGAAAGGGGTTTGATTTCTGTGGAGGTGCTGGGCTCCACCTACATTGGGATTTATATTTGTGTTCCAATAAGGGGTCCTTGACCCTAGTGGCCAATCCAGTGTGTGCAGGACCCCATATTTGTTCCTTGTCACACAGACTGCAGTACAAAAATGTAGTTTTAGGAAGAGAAAGATAATTCTTTTCCATTTTCACATGCACACAAACACAAGCACTTACGCTGACTTTCAAGCTAGAGTATGTACAGGGACCTTAATTCAGAAGAGAAGTTGAAAGACCCAGAACCACAGCTCACAAAGAGTTCATCTCTTCACCCATCTCTCTTTGTGTTTTGAGCAAGGATCATATTTTACATTTCTGCATCACCT
The DNA here is from genome assembly GCF_023055355.1 of Agelaius tricolor. Lineage (NCBI taxonomy): Eukaryota > Metazoa > Chordata > Aves > Passeriformes > Icteridae > Agelaius > Agelaius tricolor. Next base: position 111,499,153 of record NW_027269261.1, on the reverse strand, counting down.
TCCATTTTATTTTTCTGTTGCAATTCCTACTTATCAATGGTAATTTCTCAAATCATTTGCCATGGATGCCTCCTAGATATTTTAGCTTAAGCCTGTATTTCAACTTGAGTTACATCTAAATCCCCACTCATCATACAACATTACTGCATGAAAAATGGATTTTAGTAAATTTATTAGGGAATTTGCAATAAAATCTGGAGAAAAGCTTATGATAACCATTTTACATAAGAGCTGACCCTCCTTTGATCAAGAAGTTGGACTACATGAGGTCCTGAGTTCCTTTCCAGATATAATTATTGAATTTCCAATTAATGTTGGATATGTACCTGAAATATTCTAGAAGCTGATGCTGTCTCCTTCTCATTTGTTTGAAACCACAGCTGCGCTTCTGGAAATGTGGAATGTGAATAACACCCCTTCGTGCCTATTCCTCTCCTACCTGGTTTTGGTTTATGGCTTTTGTGGAAAGAAATGTTTGTGTTAGTATTTGGACATGGAACTTCAGTAATTTTTAGGCTTTATCTGGCCTGTGTCATTAAAGATTTCATACACACACACACACACATACACACACACACACACACACACACACACACACATATATATATATACATGAAGATAAACCCTAACCATGACTGAAATTCCATGTCCAAATACCAAAACAAACATCTCCTCCCACATATATACATCTATACCCACACACACACACACATACATATATATATTTATATAAAATTGAAGGTTACATTAAGAATTATGATCCACTGTCAATATATATTTAGTTTAATCTTCAATTTTCTAATAAGTATGAAAAAAAACCTAAAACCTGTACCTTTAAAAATATTACTTTTCTTCACTTTTGGGGGGAACTTACATTGTGCTGAAGAGGAGACAAAGTTGGAGTTCAGGAAGAATTTCTGCATGGAAAGGGTGGTCAGGCATTGGAAGGGGCTGCCCAGGGAGGTGGTGGAATCCCCATCCCTGCAGGTGTCCAAGGAAGGTCTGGAGGTGGCACTCAGTGCTCTGGGCTGGTGACAAGGTGGGGATTGGTCACAGGTTGGACTCAATGCTCTTGGAGACCTTTTCCAGCCTTGATGAGTCTGTGAATCTGTGATTCTGTGATAACTGGTCCACCAATATCAGCCCATTACTGCCATAAGACCAGAACATTCCAGTCCTCACCATCACGTGTCAGATGCAGATATGAAGAGGCACAGAGGAAAATCACAATTTGCACAGAAGCAAAGAATAAAAAAAATAAATTAATAGGTTTGGCTGAGGGTTCGGAGTTCTGTTGTTTAGATCAGATCAAGAGAGTAGAAGATGAAGGATGAGTTTGTGATGCACGATGAATAAAACTCTTCTGTGTTTCCTGCAAAGGTGAGGAGCTGGGGCATGTCCAGAGAAGGGCAATGATGCTGGAGAAGGGTCCAGATCACACTCTGAGACACACAGTGGGGTTCTTGGGCCTGTTCTGTGCAGGGCCAGGAGCTGAACTCAGTGATCCTTGCGAGTCCCTTCCAACCCAGGTTATTCTATGATTCTATAAAAAATCTCTTCACTCCCATTGCCAGAGTAAATGTGTGTGTTGGTTGATGTGCAGAAACTGTTCTCCTCTCCAGTGCCTTTCTGGAATCCTCTGATTTTATCCTGAGAACACAAACATGAACACAAACACAAGCTGTATCACAACACCAATTTTGTTTCATCTCTTCCTTCACTGGTCACCCTCTCTCTATTTTATTTCTGCTCTCCCTCTTTAGTCCTGCTGCTTTGGAGGTGTTGAGACACTCACTGGCATTGATGTCAACAGAGTACAGGGTCTGAAATTAGAGTCATGGTTCTCACCAAGTGATAAGGGAACTGGATTTGTTGCTCTAAATGCACTAAAATGAAGTTAGGCAAGATGAATTTTCTGTCCATTTTGCATGCTTTGCTTTGCTGCCACAAGTTTTGAGTCTCCAGTTCAAAGAAAGCCAGCCCCTTGCTTAGATCAAAAATCTAAAATGAAATCAACAATTTTAAAATGTATGTTTAATTGTAGCATTTTATGGCTGTTTCTCTTCCCTTTTCCACTGGTTTGTGTAGACCCTGCTAAACTCAGAATGACTCCAGATGGCTTCAAAAAGGTGAGAATTTGTTCTCATGAGAACAAATATTCTAGAAACCACCCAAACTTTGTGCTGCTATGCGCACCAAAATAAGTTTTTGTGATTCACTCTTGGCAAGATGCAGCTGTGTCTTACTCCTTGCTGTCTTCTGGTTACTTAAAATTCTCTTCTGGGAGCCATCTACAATGATTTTCTGCTTGAAAGCCAAGACATGAGCTTGCTTCTGGTATGCTGTGCATGACTGGCTCAATCCTTTCAGCCCCCAAAGAACAGTTTTAGAGTCATAAAACCAAATAATAGATCAGTTTTCGGGTCATAAAAGCAAATAATAGATGCTTAGTGTTCATTTCTAGTGTGAAGAAATACAGGGAAAGACTCTGGTCAGACACTGTTGAAATCTTTGACTGAATGTGGATTCCTAGAGCTCACTGGAGAGCTGGGGCACTGTCTAAATTTAGCTATTGAAGGCTTCAATTTGCTTATTTAATAAAGTAAACAGAACTGCAACATTAGGGCTACCTCATAGGCTGGTCTCAGGAAGGTATAAAAAGATAGAAAATGCCTCTATTAGCAAAATATACATATTAGAAACCAGGTTTTTGTGTTCTTGCTTGGTGCCTGCTTGACATCTAGAAATTTTGGCAAGCTTGGAAATTGGGGTTGTGTGTCACAGACATGTTTTATGAAAAATCCTTTCCTTAGGATTTTCTTCTCCTGAGAAGCTGAGAGACCTCAAGAACAAAATGTAAACAATGATTATCTGCTGCTGTGGAATGCAACAGGTGGATCTGTAATTAGTCTCATGTAGTTGTTTCTAATTAATAGCCAATCACAGTCAGCTGTCCAGACTGTCTTGGTCAGTCACAAGCCTTTGTTATCATTCTTTTTCTATTCTTAGCCAGCCTTCTGATGAAATCCCTTCTTCTATTCTTTTAATATAGTTTTAGTATGATATATATCAAAAAATAATAAATCAAGCCTTATGAAACATAGAGTCAACATTCTTTTCCCTCATCCTAAGACCCCTGTGAACACCACTACAGTTGTGTACCAAGTTCTTTATTTTTTTGCCATGTTTGACTTCACAGACAGTACCAAGATGACTTTCACTTGCAGCCAAGCTGGGTTCCTCATGTGGAAATGACTTTTAGTGTTGGTGTGTTGCTGCGATTCTCCTCAGTGTCTATCTCCCCAGTGGATATGAGTCTCTTCCAGCCTGATCTGGAAATCCTCAGCTCAGGCTGCCACAGCTTGTGCTTTTATCCCTGGAGGTTCATCCTCCAGAGCCACAGCCATCCCACAAGGACCTGTCACATGCATCAGGCTTCAGCAGCCACACCAGCTTGGAAAACAAGCCAGAGGAGTTTAGTCATGCCATTCCAGCAGCCAGCAGTGGCATTAGCTTCCCAAAGCCCGGGGATTTTCAGGGCTTTGGTTTATGGTTTTTAGGGTGGCACACTCCTGATGCAGTGTGCTCTGGGTGGAAGGAGAATGTGTTATAATTCCAAGCAAAGGAATGCTGTTTTGAAGGGTATTGATATGATGTCATGTAGCCTCTGGCAATTTCTATCTTCCTTTTTTTTTTTCTCCAGTGGTGGAATTCACTCTGTTCTTCATTTTCTGATTTTGATTTTCTTTGAAGTTTTTCTGTTTGAAGAGATGAATGCTGGAGTACTGTATCCCATATAATGGCTCCTCTGTTGTGCCTGATTTCCATTCAATGGCATGCTATGGTGTTTTATACAGCAATGTGGCTGATCAAAGGCATTTTGTGTCATTGCTGTAGTCATTAGTGCCTTCTCAGTATTGTACATATGAACATTAAGACTCTGGCATACCTGAGCTTTTTGTCTGAAGAAAGTGTATGTACAATGAAATATTGCCCTGTTCTCAAGCTCAGACTATGGTTTGCTGAAAGTGGTTTCTTGCAGTTACATGAAAATTTTCATGGTGGGAAAACAGCTGCAGTTTGTCTTTCTCTGAAGGTAAATCCTTTGAGCTCAGTGACCTAAAGCCTATTTTAACTGCTAAGTCATATCTCCCTCTACGAGGTAAATGAGTGTATTCTGTAAGGAAGTTGCTTTTGAATCTGTTTGCTTTTTTCTTCACGTGTGGAAACATTTTTCCCCCCATGTTCTGTTGTTTCTGCAGAGCAACATTTCATCCTCTGAGAACTTCACACCCCAAGCATCACACCTCAGAGTGTTGTCCTTTTAAACTGAGGAAGCTCAAGGTTTACAAAGATCTCTCTGAGTGGGGGAATTTCTCACTCCTCTGTTTCAAGGCTCCCACACATGATGCCACAGATACAGAGCAGTCAGCATTTCCTTTATAAAACATTTTTTAGAAAGATGTGCAACTCAGCAAAAAAATCTCTGTTCTAGACTGAAATGTGACATATAAATGGCATGCCTGGGAGCACTGCTTCTCTTCCTTGTAAAAATGTTTCAGCCTGTGTTTGATGAATATACTTATGGCCTTTGTCAATTGCAGATTTCTGCCACATTCTTGAGCTGTGATTTCACAAACTAGATTCCCCTTCTGTCTGAGAGATACCATTTTAACAACATCTCCCTTTTTATTCTCCTCTCTGTTTCCTGTCCTCACATCCTGAGCCTTCCCTTCACATTTCTGCAGGGTATGGGACTGTACCTGTCCTGTAAAGAGATTATAGACAGGAATCTCTCCATGCCTGTAAAAATATATTAAGTACTAACATCATAAGATTTAGAGGGGAAAAAAATGCCCTTGCTCCCTAGAGACTTACTTCATCTGAATGCTGTGAAAATTTTGCATGCTTGAAAGATGTTTCAGCCCAAGGATGCAGGGAATTTGTTTTGGGATGAGGGGTTCAGATTGGCCATGGTTTGCTGCTGTACTTGGTATAGTCCTTGAGAGCAAACATCCTGGGCTTTCAGGGTGCTCATGGCCAGAGAGAAAGGATGAAAATACAGAGGGGAAAAGGAAGAGGTGGGATAATTGATTCACAAGGAATATGTAGGTAGGAGACAAACAAGTCTGTAAGCAGAGCCAGAACTCCAAGCCTGAAAACAGAACCTGAAATAAAATTTTCCTTTCCCTGGAGGTTGTGAAACTACAGGGTTGCAAAACCAAGGAGTAAAAAACTAGAAAATGCTACTAATGTTTTCTTTCAGTCCAATTCTGCGTGTACTTCATGTAGGTTTACACAGAATCATATTGATTATGTTTTCTGCAAGCAGGGCTTGGGAATTTTCTTAAATGTGTGTGCTAAATGGTTTGAGCCAGCCCCTGATTACAAGATTTTTGGCAAGGACTTTCTCTGTGCTACCCATTTTGTGGTCATTTGTGTTCCCATCCACAGCAGTTGCCAATGTCCACAGGCAGAAGTGAAACTGTTAAGTAGCTGAACCACTTCCCAAGTCACTTCATGGTTCTTATATTCCACACAAAATCAGTTTCAAGTGTCCCATTCTCACCACTCTGTCAAAATACACCAGAAAAATATGTGTGTTCCTTAATCTCCCCCCTTTTTTTTTGTATCAATGCCTTGCAATGAGTGCTTATGAGAACAATGAGAGTCACAGAAGACCTCTGTGTAGGGTAGGGCTGTCATCATTATTAGATCATATAATTGAAGCCCTTGCTAGGGAAACACCTTGCTTTTCCTTCTTCCAGGAACACCCACTGACTGAGAGAGGCACCACACTGTTACTCTTGTCAATAATGAAAGGGCATGGAAACCACAGTTTCAGGGCCTGAGCTGTTTTCCAGTGCAATCAGCTGAGAAGCTCTTAGTGACATCCAAGAGCATTAGATGGGCCCTGAGGGTGGAATTCACCTCTGTGCAGTGGGCTGCCTCTAAATGATCCACCATTTACATCCTTGCTCATGTCCTACTTGGAACATTTAAGAGACATTTTAAAGGTTCCCAGGCTGCAGACTTGCAGCTTTAGGAAGCAGCAGTGATGTTGTCATTGTGCTCAAGCCACAAAAGTTTCCACTCTGTTCTGAGATATAAGAATATCCCCCTTGCTTTCTCCTTATGGATCTGAGGGAATGGTGCTTTGCTGGTCATTGCTAACTGATTTTTAGAGGGGAATATGAATGCAGAATGGAACTCATGGTGGACCTGGCAGTGATCTCAGAGCTCTTTTCCAACTTTAATGATTCTGTGGTTCCATGACCTCTGGCTTCCTGCAGGTTGTGTTTGTGTAAGCAAAGCTTTCCTCTTGGATGGTGAGGAAGAGGTGAGTTTTCATACGCTAAACCTAACTGGGAGCAAAGCCAAGATGAAAAGAGGGAAAAGTGGTAACAGGGAGTCAGTGGAAGTAGTTCATGGTGTGTGGCTGCAGTTTGTCACCCTGATCACTGTTGTGGACAAGGTGGGGACTTGCAGGCCCTTTGTGCCATGACACACCTCAGTGATACTGATGGATATTTTTCCATTTCCATCAATCCTAGAACCCAGAAGGGTTTGTATTTGAAGGGACCTTAAAGCTCATCTTGTTCCAACCTCCTGCTATGGGCAAGGACAACTTCTACTATCCCAGGTTGCTCCTGGAAGCCCTGTCCAACCTGGGCTTGAATGCTTCCAGGGATGAGGCATTTTGTCATTCTTCTTTTCTTCAAAAAAACTCTCTTGTCCTCTTCAGTTCCATGAGGCAAAAATGGGAAAGATGAGGAGAGACTCTTTGCAAGGACAGGACAAGGACTAATGGCTTCAAACTGAAAAAAGAGTAGGTTTACATTAGATATGAGGATGAAATTCTTCCCTGAGGGGATGGTGAGGCCCTGGCACAGGTTGCCCAGAGAAACTGTGAGTGTATCCCTGGAAATGTCCAAGGCCAGGCAGGACAGGGCTTGGAGAAATGTGGGATAGTGGAAGGAGTCCCTACCTATGGCAGGAGGTTGGAACAAAAAGATGTTCAAGGTCCCTTTCAACCCAGGCCCTTCCATGATTCTGTGAAAACCAATCTGAGAAACAAAACTCAAGCCAAGTTGACATTCTTTTTGGCAAGTGGTGTTGTCAGGCTGCCATTGACCTAAACAACCTTCTGCTTTTTTTTTTCCCAGACAGGACCATCCTGGTGGATGTGGCTCTTCCCCCTCTGAGAGGACTCTACATCCTGGGAACCCTCGAGTTCCCCAGCAGCTCCAGCAATGTCCTGAGTGCAGCCTGTGTCATGGTGCTGGGGGGTGTGCTGAGAGTGGGTGAGTGAACAGCTCATTTTTGGGATGCCTGGGGTTTATTTCTGCTCTTGATAGGAAAAAAACAAAACTGTGTAGAATGACTTAAAGTGTCACCATAAACATGCTGTCCAAACTAATGCCCCGTGGCTATCTGGATATCTGCAGATGGGACACCCAGAATCCATGGGAAGCAGGATGATTATCCACTGGAGCTAATTACCTACTCCTTTAATGGCAACATGCTACAAATACTGCAATCTGCACCTCACTCCTGGTTTCACCGGGGCAGAGATTTTATCTGATATGTGTAAAAGACCTCCCTAGTCCCTGTGGGGGTTGCTTTATGAGACAGTAATTCCTCAGGGCAGGATTTGCCCTAGTGTTCAGGCAATGCCTGGTGCCTATGGGCATTAACAGGACGCTTTTTGTGACACAGAAATATTTAAACCCAACATAAACAAAGTCATGAAGAATTCCCTGAATGCCTGCAAATCCTGCTGTGGTGTGAAACAGCTGGATTCAGCACACTTGTTCTTCCCATCCCTCTGTACAGATGAGCACCAGGACCACAGGAAGGTACCACCTTGCCCCTACTTCCAGCTGTTTCACAGTCCCCAAAGTCACCGGGGCTGTTCCACATTATTTACCACAATCAGGATTGGTGTTTTTCCACTCTGAAGTAATTGCTCACATAATTCCTTTTAAATATCAAGGTTTCTAAAGCCAGGCATTATATTTACTTACAGGAATCCTTAGGACGCAGGGATCACATTGTTGATCATTGCTTGACCTTTCTCAAGATTGGTTTCATGAACTTTAAAAAGAGAATTTGTTTGTGTAATCACCTCCTGAGGAAGTCTGCTTCAATATTTGTTTGTTGTTAATCTCAAGGGACTGTTTAGTTAATATAGTACTGGCCAAAAAAGTTATTTTGCTGTCTTGTGTTTTTCTTTGGAAAAAGAGGTTGGAAAGCTTAATCTGGGAGGTTAAAATATATATATACTTAAAAGACTGTCAGTCATTTCTTACTTAGACTCCTTTGCACTTTAAATACGGTTTCATATTGGTTTTAAGAAAAAGCATGTGTTCATTGCTAAAAACACTTATTAAAAAAACATTGAGGCACTTTGCTGCACAAACTCCCCTCCAGCACATCTGTGAGTAGTAATGATATTAAAAGCCAAACAGGTATTTGCAGCTGTTGAGTTGCAGTCCAGCATCTCCTGGAGAGCTGTCCTTGTTTCAGCTGTGAGATGATGGGTGGGTAGAGGCTCTGCAAGTTCCCCACATCTCATACTGGCTTCTCTGCCTGCATGTAGAGCTGGGAGTGCCTGTGTTTTCCTCCCTTCCCCTTTCCCTTCCCATGTGTTCGAGGCCTTACGGAAATGTCTTGGAGCCCATCTGTCCAGTCCTGCCTGTTCCATGCCTGAAGGAAGGGTTTTGAAGCCCATCTGTCCGACTCCACCACACCCTAAAGAAATCCTGACACAAAATAGATAATGAGACAGTTTAGTAAACAGATTTAATAGATGTGGACATCAGCGTTCAGCATTGCCCGAGCAGGATCTCAGGTTGGCATCACGTGAGCCAAATCCCCAGGTCCTGCCTGTTGTGTAATTTCTCCATGCCCTATTTTCAGTGTAGAAATCTATAGCCACATGCTATTCCTTCTAATTTCATGGCCTGAGACAAAGACTTTCTGGTAAAGCTAGAGTATTTTGTTCCCTTGAACTCATAGAGAACAATGATCAGTTTAGAAATTCATCTTATCTGGTTTTGGTGTCCTCCAGAGCACTTGACTTCTTCTCTGCAGAGAGAAAACAAAGTCAGAAGGTTAAGTCATGACCATAAATGCTTGGAAAGAAATGATGATGGGAAATATGTAGCAAAGGGAAAAAAAATCAGTGTAAAATTGGAGTTTATCAACCATAACAAGAACCTAATTAATTTTATTGAAACAATAATTTACAGGCAAACTGGGATGAGAAAGTAGGGATGGTTGGGAAATCAGAATTTTTGGAACACCATTGACTGTGCAGGGTCAATCATTACCTTTCTCTTTAATGTATGATCACAATCCATGTGAATGATGATCTCTGGAAGATGTGAGATGATTTAAGATCCACAAAGAACTCTGTCAGAACTTTCAGAAAACCCAAAGGAAAATGTGTGGTTTTACCCACACAGGAATATCTCTGGGTGCTCCTAGACCTTTAATGTTGTTGGATCCAGGGAAACTTTCTGATTATTTCCACTTTCATAGTCCTACCCCTAAGGTAAGGAGTTTCTCTCTTTCACTTTATCCTTCAAAATCTTTTATTTTATGGTGATGTTTGCAGTAGTATTTTAGTAACACCATTTATTTCTATTTCTCTGTACTATGATATTGTAAATATTGGCTATTTTTCCAGCTTGTAAAAGGAAGTTTGAGGTTCAGAGAGAAAGTGAAGTGCTAGATATCTTTAGCACATCTGTGTCAAAGCAAGGTAAGAAGTGATGAGTTCAACATCTCACAGTTGTTTTTCCATTCTCAGCTAGGATGATTCTGTCCATTTTAACCCACAAGCATTAAAACTCAGGCAATATGTGCAGCAAATGCCCTGTTCCACTGCTGAGCAAAGCCCTCAGCTCCCAATAAAGCTGAAGGAAATGCTGAAGTTCACTTGGCACACATTGATCTGTTGGACTCATCCTGAACTAAACTGCACTCAGCTGCTCTTTGCTGGCAGGCTGCTTTTGCTTTTTATAGTAGAGCTTGCCAAGTAATTATCCAGATAGGATTTCTCTTTTTATTTCAACTTGTCACATTCTCTCCTTCACATATCTCCTGATGGCTGCTTGTCAGTCATGTCACTCATTGGAGGCAAGAAGCCTGAGGTCATCATTAGCTCATGGCTTGATTGTCTGGAGAGGCAACCCCAGACAATTCTAATGCCCCTTAACTTGCTCGTGGTGAGAGCTCTAATGCATTTATTCCCCCTCTTTTCCAGGAAGAACCCCCATACTAATTTGTCAAAGGACAAATCAGTGTATTTCATTAAATGGCCATGTGTTAGCAGTAAATAAAGAGCAGTAATTAGAGCACCAGTGAGTTTCACCAATTTACTGTCTTTTCCAACTTCTCTAGCACCTCTGTCGTGTGGGTCCCATCTTTGGCTGTGGGCTGAGTCACACCCTGCAGTCACACACCATCTCTGCACAGCTGTCCAGCTTGTATGAAGAAGGGATTCTGCTGGCGTAACAAGATGTATTTTCATTCCGGATCACAGAAAAAAAGTGGTTTGAGAAGTTCATTGGACTGTTTGTATTCCCTTCAATGAACCCCTCAGCCTCTGCCTGTTTGGCTTTTACCCTTTCCAAGTCATTCAGTTTCTTTTAACTGATTGCTCCATGTAGGGAAGGGATTTGGTTCAAATGTTCAAGACATACAAATTTAGGTGTAATGTGGACATCAGCATATGAGCTGCTGTTCCAGTAAAGGTCTATCCAATATTTCCAGTGGAGCCCCTGAAGTCAGGGGGACTGGTTGATAAAGGTATCTAGAGAAAATCTACATTAAAAAACCTGAATGTAGGTATTTGATTATCACTCAAAATGTGGTTCAGTTGTCTAATTATAAGGATTTCCTATCTTTCTGGGCACCCTAAGATGTCTCCCCCTGCCTGCAACTTCTTCTTAAAAGTCCCACTTTTCAGTCATTTATCCTTGTCTGGTATCTGCAATCCAAAAGAGATTTGGAAGGCACTGGGACTCTCAGATCCCATCCTACGTGTCTCACCACTTATTCCTCATTCACCCCTACTTCTGGCTGTTGGTTTCTACTCCACAGCTGTGGTGATGTGGAGCTGAGGACTCCTGAAATCTTCTGTACATCTGGCAGAAAGAGGCAACCAAGTGAGGTCTCCTTGTTTGGCTGCTATTCCAGGCTGCTTTCCAGAGTGCAGCCTGAACACCTGAAGGAAGCTCCAGAAGAAAACCAACAGTAGGTGCTGTCCAGCTGTCCATAGATCATGAATAAAAGTTCCTCAGACTTTCTGGTGAAAATATGACACAGTTTTCAAAATAGCTGGGTACTTAGAGTCCAAGAAGTTTTGGATTCGGGAAACAGAGATAGAGGAGATGGTCCCAGCAAGATACACAGCAAAGTCTGTTTGCCAGGTGAAGGGCAGAGATCTAGCTCAGAGATTTCGTTGCTCTTATATGCAACAGCTGTTGCAGAGTGTTATGTTGTGAAAAAAAGAGAAGGCTAGAAGGGAGGAAACACCCACTATTCTAGGAAAGAATTGAATGGGTTTTGCTATGGCACAAAACCCCAAACAATACAGCAAAAATCTGTCAGGAGGAACATCTGGAACAGAACTGAAATATGAAAACAATGGAAAATGCTTTTAAAACTCAACAAACTAGATCCAGACCACAGTCCAGGATAAATGAAAATCTGCGTAGGAAAAACACATCTTTATTTCTGTTCTCCTGTTTATTCCCTCCTTTTTTTCTCATAGTAGGTTTTCTCCTCTCCAGGAGATAAACCTGAAACCATTGTGCTAACAGATCTGTGTTACAATCTCAACATTTGCATCTCACACTTCTTCAGGCCCAGAATCAGTGGTGAATTTATTAACACATCAGGTTGTTTATTAACACAGGATTTTCATAAATGATTGGGGTTTTTTTGCGCTGTGTAGTGCAATTGGAAGAACACATATTTGAGAGAGCCCCGCCTCTGTCTTTAGTGCCTCCTGACCTTTTCTGCACATCTCACCAGACATTTCCACCTTTTGGTAATTCCCAGGTTGCAAGTATCCTTTTTTCCTGGCTCTCTGCCAGCAGCATATTAATATTTCACTTTATGATCAATCAGGTTGCTCATCAAATTGCCAGGGCTTCCAGCTGGAAGAGGAGCATGAAAGGGGATCCATTTCCACTCGTCTCATGCAGGATGGGGAATTGGGCAGTTTGGTGTGGTCTTATGTAGGATTTGCTCACTACAGAAAAGTGGGACAAGAAATCTGTAGTTTTCACAATCAAAGTCCAAAGATGGACACTTAAAGCCCAGATCCTGCACTTATGTGTTGCAGAAATCATGATTCCTGTTGTTTGTGGCAAGTTGCTGTAGCCAACAAAATTACTTATTACAAGAGCTGTGATGTCATTGACTCTTATTTCATAACGTTCTGAAACTTACCCAGCTCTGGTGACTTGTGTGAATCAACTATTTTGGAGTCCCCTAATGAGTAAGGTGAAGTCGCTGCTGCTTCCATATCTTCATTTTCAGAGGCCATTCTGCTGGAATCTATTTAGACTTAGTGTGTATCTGAGACCTTACTCAGCTTTTCCCTTTGTTTTTCATTCTTCCCCATTCATTCCCAGAGAGATTCTTACTTTTTCAAGACCTCTTGCCTTATTATGTTCAATATTAAAGAATCACAGAATGGATAAAGTTGGAATGGATCACTGAAGGTCATCTTATCCAACCATCTTGCTTAAGCAGGGTCCCCTAGAGCATTCTTCACTTTTTTCCTAATTCTTCACTTCTAAATTCCTGCTGACTTTCCTAGAGCATCCTTGTAATTGTTCTCTCCAGTTGTGTCAGTTTATCTGCTTACTTTCAGCATCCTCACACAAGTTTGAGTCCCTAATAAAACATGGAATGCCACAGGGTTTGCAGGACCAGACCTGGCTGAGTCCATGTCCCCATTCCAGTCACTCAGGCTGTAAATTAGTGTGTGCCATGTTCCTGCAGCACTCGTGTAGTTTGTTAATCACAAAGGTTTGTGCTACTAAGCCAAGTGCCTTGGAGAAGCCAATTATATGATATCAAAGCTATTATCTTTATCAAATAGACCTGTAATCTCATTAGGAGACGATAACAAGGAAGTTTCACAGGACCTTTTTTTCCTATAAAAGCAGGTTGATTGGCATTAATTATATCATCCACCTTTAATGATTTATTAATTGTGTTCAGAGTTGGACATTCCATTTTTATTTATTTTTCCCCCAGAATCAGTGTCAAGTTGACAGGCCTGTAATTACCTGGGGCTCTTACTTTTATCTTTGTTTGAAATATTGGCACAATATTAGCTTTTTTCAAGGACTCTCAGACATCATGAGTGATCCCAAAATTATTGAAGAGTCCACCTTAATAGTCCAACGGGTTTCCTGTAAAACTCTCTGCTAGCACTTGGATTCAAGTTACTAAAATCCATTGATTTAAACTCATGGAACTGTTGATGGCAATAAGCAAGTATGAAGCCTATTTTTCTTCTAGATATTCTTAAAAGAAGCAGATTTTTTTTCTACTGATTGGTGACTACTGTGTTCTTTTGTGTCATTTACCAATTACAGTTTCCAGTCATTGAAGAATTTCTGTGAATATTATCTTCCCTTTTAAATTTTATTTTATTTTCCATTATAAATAGTTTTATTATGACCTTTGTTTCTCACTCTGACTGTATTTTTTATTTGTGTGGTTTTGGATTTATTTGAACAAAGGTATAATTTCTTAATATGTTGTGCATTTTTGGACTAAAATTTATGATTTTTAGCTAAATGTAGATGTAAATCTTTTAAAGGAGGGAGAACTTCCAGTTCATGCTATAGAATCCCCATTTCCAATCCTTTGTATGTGATTGTTAAGTCTGGATGCCTACTTAAAAATGGTTTTAAAACTGAGCTGGGAATTGGATATATGAGATGGTTTTAACTGACTTAACTATAATAGTAAATGCTTTGTAACCAGGAGTAAAAAACATGAGAAATTGTGAAAGCCTATTTGGAAACAACCTAATTCCTGCTTTTCCTCTATTCAAAACACAGTTATAGGAGTTTAAACAAGGAAATCAAACCTGGTTTGGGTGGACAATGGACACTGAAAAATAATTCCATCCATGTCCCCAGAGAATAGAAGTGTTCACTAGTGTGAGATAGATGGGGAACATGCAAGTCTTGTACTGTTTGCCTTTTACCTGAGAATTTAAATATCCTCAGTTATCCATCAGACACTGGTGGGGAACAATTAATTGTTTTATTGATTTCACTTAAATAAAAAAAGGCTCTTAGAGCAAAGCGTTTCTTTAGGATACAAAATCAGCTCTCTTTTCCAAACTAGTAATTTTTAAATATTAAAAGAACATGACAGGCCAGCTAATTTTGTACAGATACATATATATATATTTTAGTTCTACATCTGCTGCAGTTTTCTGTTGCATAATTGATTTAATCTCTAATTTTAAAGGAACGTTGAACTCCTTTACTGGACTCCGCATACATTTCTCCAGGGCAAAAACTGTCCTACTTTTTCCTCCTTAGTATCTGTTTAGTGCTGGGCCATTTTCCTCTGAAACTGTAAACTACCCCTGGTGAAAGAAATGAAGGCAAAGTTGGAATATAGTTTACTGTGCAGATTTATCACCAAAATCTCTCGGGCACTTTCTTTTTCCCTAATTTTTTTTTCCTCAATCTTTCCATTTTTCTCATCCTTGCTGTACTGTTACCTTTCAACTGGTGAAGGAGCAAAAAGGCAAAAACTGGTTGAGAAAGGAAATATTAATCCAACCATTTAGTTATTTCTTTAAAATCAGATTCACACATATTCCCCCCCTAGTTTCCCTCCCGTTTTCAGCATCACAGAAGACATGGGTGCTTTTGTGGTGGGTTTGATGCTGTTTTGTCTTTATTGCAGGTTCTTTGCAACATCCCCTAGAAAGGGATTTAAAGCTGCTGTTCCTTCTTCGGGCTTCTGAAGGGATTTACTGTGATCGTCTGGAGGATATAAATGTGCACCCAGGGAGTATTGGTATGAAACCTGAATTCCACTTTTCATAGGAAACTAATTTTTATTAATATCCAAATCTACCACTGTTGAGACTGTTACTATGTTCTACAGATAAACCTCAAACAAAGGTACACAAATTTTACAGCTAACATTTAATCTTCTGGGACATATCATCTCTATGAAAAGTTTCAGTATTTTGGATTTGTCCTCTGGTTTTGGATCCCTTTTCCAGAGGGGGAAAAAAAGTTCATAGTCCAGAAAGATTAATAATAGCCAAATAATTTTTTGTACCTTTCATTCCTGGAGTTTTTACCTAATTTTTCTACTTAGAATTTTTTTTTTTAATGGTAGATATCGTTGTCTGCAATTCCTTTAATTCTAATTTGTGTCAATGGGACTTCTGTGGTAAAATCCCCTCTCTTGCCTGTACATGCAATGGTCATTTTACTTTATTGAGGACTTATTTATCCTTCACTTTATATTTTGAGTGAAGTCTTTGTGCTGTTCTTACACTTCTCATAAAATATAGAAACATACTTTAATAAAGATTTCCATATATTTAGTCATTTCTTCAGTTCTTCTCAAGCCTCTTTTTCTTTAACCTTTGAAATCCTCCTTCTGTTCTTTCTTTTTTTTTTCCCCAGGAGTTTATGGACAGGTGCAAATTTATAGTGCTTATCCTAAGACGCCTTGGACACATCTGGGAACTGATGTTGCTCCTGGCAATGAAAGGTGGTATTTTGGCTAAATATGCTTTCAAATATTAAATTTTGGCTCCTGTTGCTATGGGTTGTATTTAATATTCCTGTGAGTTGCATTATTCTTTCCCTTTGTGATGGGCTCTGTTTGAATTCTGTTTAGATAGAAAAAAACAACCTAGGTAACAGAAAATTGCACCATGATGGGGAAGCTGATGATTTTTAAGGTCCCTTACAACAGAAATTAACTTTAATTCTAAAGAAATCAAAATTCCAAGGATGAATCAAGCTGAGAATTCCCTTCCTTCCTTCCTTCCTTCCTTCCTTCCTTCCTTCCTTCCTTCCTTCCTTCCTTCCTTCCTTCCTTCCTTCCTTCCTTCCTTCCTTCCTTCCTTCCTTCCTTCCTTCCGCCACTTCCTTCCGCCACTTCCTTCCGCCACTTCCTTCCGCCACTTCCTTCCGCCACTTCCTTCCGCCACTTCCTTCCTTCCTTCCGCCACTTCCTTCCTTCCTTCCGCCACTTCCTTCCTTCCACCACTTCCTTCCGCCACTTCCTTCCTTCCTTCCTTCCTTCCTTCCTTCCGCCACTTCCTTCCTTCCTTCCTTCCTTCCTTCCTTCCTTCCTTCCTTCCTTCCTTCCTTCCTTCCTTCCTTCCTTCCTTCCTTCCTTCCTTCCGCCACTTCCTTCCGCCACTTCCTTCCGCCACTTCCTTCCGCCACTTCCTTCCGCCACTTCCTTCCTTCCTTCCTTGTTTCCTTCCTTGTTTCCTTCCTTCCTTGTTTCCTTGTTTCCTTCCTTGTTTCCTTCCTTGTTTCCTTCCTTCCTTGTTTCCTTCCTTCCTTCCTTGTTTCCTTCCTTGTTTCCTTGTTTCCTTCCTTGTTTCCTTCCTTGTTTCCTTCCTTCCTTCCTTGTTTCTTTCCTTCTTTCCTTGTTTCTTTCCTACCTTCTTTCCTTCTTTCCTTCTTTCTTTCTTTCCTTCCTTCTTTCCTTCTTTCCTTCCTTGTTTCCTTCCTTGTTTCTGCCTTTCAGCCAGGCCTAACAAAGCCTCATTGGAAGAGTTCCCATCAGAGTAGACGTGTCAGCATTTAGGGAAATGATTGCAAAGATGAGCAGTGGAAGCACAAAGACCTCACCAGTAGAACTCATCTGTTGTGAGCTCTCTCAGAGCTGTGTGTTCAGTGCAGATTAATTGTTTAGGAATTGCTGTGTAGCTGATCCTGATCCAAACCCTGCAACTTTAGAATCACCCTCTGGAAATTCTTCTCCTTCCCTGACTGAGAAGGGAGATCAGAGTGAGCAGATTCTGAGTGAAGCATGCCAGTTAAACACTTGGATGAAATGGATCCAGGCTAGGTCTGGGTTACTGCCCAGATATTTTATGTGAAATATCATGAAGTGCTAAGATACAAGTGTTTGGAGTTAATGCATGCACATTAAATACAGCACAAAGAGTTGTTTCAGTTGTTAAAAGAAAGGGGAAAAAAAAAACCAAAAACCAACCAAAACCAATGCCCTATTTTTTATTAAAAATCTACCAAAAGCCAGCTAAGAGTTAATGTGGTTGGATACAGGAAATAGGTAAAGCAGTGCTGGAATATGAAAGCTGAAGGAAAATGAAAGCTAAAGGAAGTGGATTTTATTGAAGGAGAGGAGCTGCTCTATATCATTTTCCAGTATGAATCAGCTCATCAGTACAGGAAGGACTTTCCTGCCATTTCAGAAGAGATGCAGTGATTCCTAAAAAAAGAAAAAGTAAAAAAAAAAAAAAAAAAAAAAAAAAAAAAAAAAAAATTGTTGGATTTCTCTACTGAATATTCACAGGTATTGTATACTGTACATGCTCATCTGGAACCTACTCATCTTTGAAAAATATTGGGAAAAGAGACTCTGGAAAAACTTGACCACATCCGTTGAGGAATCTCCTTTCTCTCTGCCCTTCTGTCACTCTATCCTGCATGTGAAGCATTGTCTGAATTCACTCAGTGCCCTTTTTCCCCAATAATTCCCTGAGGAGTTTAGATCATCACCTGGCCAGCAGCAGTCACCCTGTCACAGGACAAGGTGTTTATCAAATAGAGATGAACATTGATCATTATGCATTTTGCTGTCACTAAGCACTTTTATTTTCCTTATGTGAAGCTAAAAATCCCCTGAACTTCTAATGCAACTTTGACTGTAAAAGGGGATCTTCAGTTCAAGATTAAAACAAATAAATGCAGGGCTCTGTGCAACGCTCAATAAAGTTTTAAGTGATGGTGCCTAGAGGATGTTGAGCTACTAAGGGCAGGATTCAGGTTCTAAACAGATGGTTTGGGCCCATTTGAGGTGTCTTTGGGCACTTTTGAGATGTTTTTGGGGTCCTTCCATGGCTGCACATTTGTCTCCAGGAGCACTTCAGGAGCCAGTCCTGTGTCCTGTCACATCTTCTGGCTGATGTTTTAGACACCCTGGGGTATCTCAGATGGCAAGAGGTGCTCTTGTTTAGGGAATCAAATCCTGCTCAGAGTGCCCAATCCAGAGAAGTGAATTGCTTTTCACCTACTACTGACTGCACCAACAAGCTCTGGTGGAAGCTTAGATGCCAAGTGCAGACAGCCCATGACCCTGCACATGGTTGTTGTCTAAATCCAAAGCTGACTTTCAGCTCTGCAGAATATTCCTGGCACCAAAAATGGTCTGATATGTCTTTTGGAGGCAGCTTGAGCTCTGAAATGCCGTGCTGGAACGGTATATGTTGTTAATCAATGGTGTGAAGTAGATGCTTCAGGATTAATTTCCTCCCACATATTTCAGACATCTGTTTTTGCAAAAAGCCCTAAAGGGGCTTTTCCTACAGCATAGCCTGTGGAGTTTTTTTCTTTTTTTTTTTCTTTTCAGATCTCCCTGAGCAAAACTGTTCGTTTTTAATGAAATTTGTGAGCCTAACTCTTGTAAGTGTAATGACATTAAGTTTATATCATGGTGTTACAGGATTTTTGTGGAGGATGAAGTAGATTGGGATCAAGGTGGGGATATTGTGATCAGCTCTTCCTCCTATGAAGCCCACCAAGCTGAAGTAGTTACACTTAAAGAAGTCCATGGCCATAATATAAGAATTCATCAACATCTTCTGCACAGACACATTGGTAAGGAATTTTTCTTTCCTTTTTTTGAGAGTTTTCTTCTGAAGTATTGACTTTCCATTTCATATCTCAACAGGATCAATTCTACTTCCTTCTGGTGTCTCCATTTCTTTCACCATATACTTTTTTAGCTTGCTGATTCTAACATGAATTTCTGTGAATATAATCAATTCACTGCTGAATTGTTTGGGAAAACTTTCTGGTGTTTCAAGTTGAGATGGTTCACAGACAGAGAAAGTAATTTTTCCTCTTTAAAGGAAAAAAGAAATGTAGGATTTTAGGCCCTTTCTACAATTTCTATGGTATGTCAAAACCCTGAAAAATAATTAAACCCCATCCTTTTGTTCAAATTCAAAAATAATCATATTCATAAAGTTTAAAATACAAAATTTTATCAATTCCATGGTATGAAAACAATGTATTTATAAATTAATATCTAAATAAACATAAAATCTGCTATTTTCTGTGTAGACTGCATGGGATCTATATTTTTGTGGAAAAGTGGATGCAGTGTTAATACATATTTACTTTTATTTCAGCCTATATAGTAAATTTATTACCATCTATTTAACAAAAGCAAAAGAATTTCATTAACAGGTCAAATTCTGAACCTTCAAACTAAGGATTTTTCTTGTGCACATCAATATTTTTTAAATTTGATCTTTATTCCAGCCAGTAGGCCCAGAAATTAGTGTAATGGATAAAAAGATCCAGAAATATCATGTTTTAAATGGTGAATGTTTAAATGTCTGAGCCAGTAATCAAAGCTTCTCTTGGAACTGAGCTCTGTTCTGCAATTATCCACAGTGTTAATTAACAGTAGCCTGCATGGCACGGTTTTTTATGACAATTGCATTTTTCAAACAAAATGTGCAGGTCAATGCATAGAACATCTCAACTTTATTTCCAGTAGTTTATGCATTTTAGGCCTTTCTTTTTAGCTGATGTAGATACAATTAATGTATCATGAGGGGAAATTGAGTAATGCAGCAGTTGTTAGATACAGCTGAAAAAAAAAAGTACTGATGGAAAAATTAATGGGGAAATACCAAGTTTCACCTTGGCAAATGTAGATACTTTCAGGAAATGTTCCCACATGAACCAGTCACTCTCAGCTCCCTGGATAATTAAAGCAGAAAAATACATGCAATACATACTTCTCACTTGTATTTTATCTGCCCCTAAAGCAGGTATATAAAATACACAAGAAATTGCACTTGAGATTTGCCTGTTGCTCTCTGCCATGCATAAAACCAGTCTGGATAACTAAATCACATCTGCACGTGTCTAAAATCACCTGAGATTAATCCAAGCTAGACAGCTGCATAAACTTGAGCAAAAGTCTCCTTCAGAAAGGCACTGAAAAAAATGTTTTAAAATCCTCTTAGAAAGCACACACAAGCAAGACTCTGTAGCAAAAAGGGTTTTGGCATTGACATTAGTCTGATCCTGAGGAAAATTCATGGAGATCAACTCTGCAGTGTGCTGAAGAGTAACTCCAGCACACAGAGCTTGGAAAAAATGAAGTGTGAACCTGTTCATTGCTTTGGCACCTGCACACCTCAGGGGAAAGGTTTAGCACCTTCTTGTTCTAAAAAACAAGATGTCTTGGTAAAATATAAGCACACAGTGAATATTTGATGGGCAGGTGGCCTTTCTGGTTTTGTGTCGACGCACGCAGATTGTGCTGGGGGTGAAACACACCTGAATGTCAGTGCAGATTCTGCAGAGGAGCTGTCAGGATTTGTGTCCCTCAAAGCACTGGCTAATAGCTATGATAGACACTTATCACATTTGCTTTCTTGAAACTCCCCAGGGCGTCCCCATGACACAGGAGATGGAAGAACCATCCCTTTGGCCACGGAGGTTGGGCTCCTCACACGGAACGTGCAGATCCAGTCGGATGTGGCTTGTGCTGGGAGGATGCTGGTGGGACACTTCACAGACTCCACTGGGATGGAGTTTGAAGGTAGCTGAGATTCACCTGTCCTCAGCAAGAACACTGGTTTTGCCCAAGAAAGAGGTGCAGCAACATGTGAATCCATTCACATGAAAGTCAGAACAAACTGACTGTCAGCAAGTACGAAACATGAGCGCCACTAAAAACTCATAAATATGGAAGATATTTTAGGAAGGGGTGCTGTGTGCTTTGTAAGGTTTTACTGTGTGTTTGTATATATTTATTAACAAATACCCATCACAACAATACACTGACAAAGTACCTGCTGTTATACATCTGACTGTTGTTAACGTGGTTGTCCTTACCTGTTCTTATGTAATACAAATGTTCATTTCACTCAATTTCTCTCATTGCAGGTGCTCTTCAACTCTTAAATGTTCAATTTTTTAATTTTGGGCCTCCTCAGCTTTCTGCCATTGAATTCAGGAATGTATCCCAGGGGTCCTCAGTGGTGTCATCCAGCATTAGTGGCAGCTGTGGAGCTGGCATTAAAGCAGTCGAGAGCAGTGGGATCCTGTTGCATGATAATGTGGTGTTCAACACCACTGGACCTGGCATCGATTTGGAAGGGAAAAATCACTCTCTCATCAGGAGCCTTGTTATTCTGAGCAGGCAGCCAGCAGGTTCATTAAACTGGGTTGCTGGCATCAAGGTGAACCTGGCCACCAGTGTCTCCCTTCATGGCAATGCTGTGGCAGGATCCGAGAGGATTGGCTTCCATGTCAGGGGCCAGGAGTGCTCACTAGCTGGAGAATGTTGCAGTGGAAATGTGGCCCATTCGAGTCTCCACGGCGTTCACCTGTACCAGGAAGATGGACATCAGACCTGCACTAGAATCACAGGTTTTCTATCCTTTAAGAATTATGACTATGGTGTCATGCTCCACCTTGGAGGCAGCGTTATTGTGGAAAATGTGGTGCTGGTGGACAACACTGTGGGACTCCTGGCAATGGTGCACTGTGCCTACACTGAGCAATGCTACACAGGGAAAAAATTCATAGAACTTAAAAACTCCATCATTGTTGCAACAAGCTCAACTTTTGACTGCCTCAGAGACAGGATCCAGCCTCACTCAGCTGATCCAACAGCCCAGGACCGACCCCCACGTTACCCTCTAAGAGGCCATGTTGGGATTTTATGGCCCACGTTTAGCACCGCTCCCAGCCAAAGGCCAGAGCATCCCTGGCACAAAACTGGGCATTGTCCAAAAGCCCTGGGAATCATGAAGCTGAAAGGTTGGTCTTCTGCCTCCACTGGCCAGACTGTTCTGTCACTGCTTTTCTTTACTCATTTCATTTTTTCCAAATGAGGTTTTAGCCTCCCACAGATGGACTGTTGGAGAAATCAGAGTCTCAGTGAAATTGATAGCACAATTCTTCTACAACTTGATACAGTTTAATTAAGAAAAACATATTATTTGATATTTTTTGCTTCCTGAATCTACTGCAGGATAATTGTTGCCCCTAGAAGCTGTGGCTGCCCCATGCCTGGAGATATTCAGGGTTGGGTTGGATGGGGCTTGAATCAGCCTGGGATGGTGGAAGATGTCCCTGCCCATAGCAGAGGAGTGGAATGAGATGATATTTAAGGTCCTTTCCAATTCAAACCATTCTTGGATTCTGTGATTCCATGATAATAATGTCTCATGCTAACTCATAGATTCTACCTCACACATACCTTCCTTCTGTGTTACTTTTCCAATTGATTCATCTCTCTGACCCACAGCTGCTTCTACCTAAATAAAGATACCAAATCTGAGAAATGAATATCACACTTTGGATAGAATTGTCACAGAACATAAGAACTACAACTCACAGAAGCAGTTATGACCTTTATTGGTATAAGAGCTTGCACTTGAGGAATAGAAGTCTGTTAGGTATCTTGGATCTTTGTTTCAAATGAATTTTTCAGTCCCCAGAGCAATATTTGAATATAGCAGAGCCCTGATAGCTGATTGCAATGGTGGGATCTAAATACCTGATTGCTTTTCATGTCTTTACTCCTCACTGCTCTTTACTTTTGCAAGAAAATTCATTATCCCCTTTTTACTGAGGAGTAAGAGAGATCGAAGAAGACAAATAGACTTGCACAGAGTCTCACAAAAAATTCATGGCACAATATGGATTTTGGAGCTGCATAAGAGTTGAGTGACAGAGCCAAGTATGTGTCATCACACCCTGCTTGTTTTATATTAATCTCTGGCAAGTAGAAAAATCATCCAAGGCAGGTTGTTATTTAACTGGTTCTTACTCATTCAAATGAAAACATATTACATATTCTTTCTTTTTGTTTTCTCTCTCAGTTTCTGCAATATCATTTCCTATGGTGTGACTTGGTTTGTATCAACTCAGGATATAAATTAGCTACAGAGTATTCTAAAGACACGTGAAGATCCATGAACAATACTATTAGTCTGATTTAAAAATAATTTGCACTGATATATATGGGGGGCATGTTAATATGGAAAACATCACATGAAAAAAACCAAATTTCTTATCTCTAGTTATGGCATTCTTTTAACCATTTTTCCTTGCTTGATCTTCTCTTAATCCCCGGCAGAAGTCACCTTTACTGGTTTTACACAGAGCTGCTACAGTGAAGACAGGGATGTCTGTATCATGTCAAATGCTGATCATTTAGGCATCATGCCTCTCATCACAGCAGAGACATCAAGGATGTTACATGTCAGTGAGAAGGACAAGTTCTACTTTCATCCAACGAGGTAAAATGCTTCATTCTGAGCTATCTTAAAAAAAAAAAAAAAAAACAAACAAAAAAAAAAAAAAAAAAAAAAAAAAAACAAAAAAACACCTACAGCTTTGGAACTATCCTCCCCTCATATCTGCTTTTGTATTGCTCCTGTCTGACAAAAATGAAGAAGCTCTGACATCAAGCAAACATGCACAGAAAAACTCAAATACAGAGAAAAAAAAATGGAAAAACACCATCAAATTTAGTTTAGGGCAATCTTTTTTAATTTGAGTTTTGAATTCCATCAAGGTGCATCTCCGGATGAATCCTCTTGGATTTCTTCTTTTCCTGACATTTGTGTAGCAAAACAAGCCTCACATATCCCATTTCCTAAACCCCCATCCTGAGCATCTCTGACTTCTCAGCCTCAGGCTTCAGAAAATGTCAGGACCTCCAGGAAAAAAACCCTGAGACAGGGAATGTCCTTTTGGTCGGGGAAGCGTGGCTTGATTTGTGCCTGCGAGATCACATCAGAAATGTTGATCAGTACCAGGCAGGCTGTGAGATGTCAAATGATTGCCAGAACTGCTCCTGCCCAGGGAGAATATCATCTGTGAGTGTTGAGGAGGGAGGGGAGAACTTCATCTGTAACCTTTAGTCACTGCTGGTTGCAGTGGTTTAGACATACCACATCCAATGGAAACCACATGCCTATTTATTTATTGCAGTCACTGAACATGATGCAGAGGCTATGTCAGGAAAGCCTTGAAGTAGCAAAAAAAAATTCCAGCATGGACTCCACTTGCCAGTCAAAAATAATTGGAGGTGTCCCGCACTGCTATGTTTAGAGCCCCTCCAGCCTTCTGCCAGAATTTCTTATTTTATTCTATATTTTTGCTTTTTGCTCTGGGCATTAGTTTGCGTGTAGATTTCTGAGCCCTGTCCAGCTTGTCAGCTCCCATTATGTTTCACTCTTGTATCCATCCCACAATATTCTGCTGGTAGGGACCTGCTGAAAGAGCTGGTGGTTTTCAAATGTGAGGAATCCACGTGGATCACTGAATGCTTCCTTGGGAGGCTGCTGAGCCTCTGAGGGTGGTTACATCTCCTTGTGCTCCTCATGCAATATCTGCATGCATGCATTTAATCCACCTTTGCAGCTGCTGAGCTTGATCCAGGATGTGGCTGCATTCCTCTGCTTCAGCATCCTGAAGGGATATCTTGATGGATTTGTCCTGTCAAAGAGAAGATGAGCATTGCCTTGGAGCAAGAAAGGAAATAGAAATATCAGAGAATATAGCAAATCCATGAAGAACTTTGCTTGTCCTACTGGTAGACCTAACCAGCAGAAATGCTGATGTGATGAGAGATGGTCAAGAACTGAACTGTCAGGATCAGAGGAGTCTTTGTTCTCTGCCTCTTTTGAGCTTGGTTGACTGGGGGAATTGGCCTTTTTATTCCTCTGCCCTTACTGCAAGTCTCTGCCTATAACTATTTGCCCCATTCAGGGTACCAGAAATTGGTTTTTCTCAGCCTGAGACCAAATAATTCTGCATTTTCTTCAAGGTTTAATGTGTAGTAATCTGAAAATATCTCCAAGGACTTTGCTGGAGTACAAGTCTTTTTATTGTATTGAATTCTGCCATGGGTGTGAGATGCTCTGTTCACCAGTTCCTTTAAGCTGTGTTGAACCTTTAGTCAATCTGCAATTCAGCTCACTACATGCTAGTGTTTCAAAAATTAGGCATGTTATTTAAACACACTGACCTCCTTCTATAGTCAATATAGATCCTTGTTTAGGACATTATTAATCTCAACTCTTATATTTGTCTCAGTGAGATGAGTTTCTCTCAACACCCCTGTTTTGTTACAGGAACCTTCCTCTGTGGCAGCCAGTAGTTAATGACTTACATAGAAATTTATAGGCTTTTCTGGCTGTTCCAAGCCACTAATAATAATGTTACCTTTCCTACTACCCAGTGTACAAACCTCTGAAGACACCATGCTCCCTGAAAAGAGATGCAAAGGCTCAAGGAAAGCCCTTTTCAAGGATTTGGATGGAGGTGTCCTGCATCTGGAGCCACCTGTCTCTGTTTTCCCCAAGTCAGAGTTTGAATGGACACAGTTCTACTCAGAAGCTGGTAAGTGCCTGTGCTGGAGGGAGTGTTTGCAAAATCATGCAGAAACTTGAACCATGAGATGTGACTTCCACTGAGATCTGCAGCTGAGGCTGAGGTCATGGTAGTCCCAGTCTGTGTGATTCCTTTCCAGGCAGGATGTAGGGAATTGTGCTGTGCAGCTCTGTGCCCACCAGTGCCACTCTGCCTTCTTGCAGTATCATTTCACCCCGCATCCTTAGCCTCTCTAGGGTCTGACTCACTAGACTGGGTGGTAGAAAAGTTCTTCCCTGTGAGGGTGCTGAGGCCCTGGCACAGGTTTCACAGAGAAGCTGTGGCTATCCCTTGATCCCTGGAAGTGTCCAAGGCCAGGTTGGACAGGGCTTGGAGCAACCTGAGATAGTAAAAGGTGTCCCTGCCCATGGCAGGGGGTGAAATGAGATGATCCTTGAGGTCCCTTTCAACCCAAACCATTCCATGATTGGTGATTCTACCTGCCCTTTGCAAAGTCCTCTGAGAGCATTGAGGAGCCCACGCCATAAAAACACCACAAAACTTCAAAATAATACCAATAATTGGCCCTGCAAAGATTTTCATCTGCATCCCACTGAGGAGATAATCAAGCTGAAAACCCACTCCAGAAGTTTGACGACCCCTCTCTGTTTAAAAAAGGCCCATTCTGCTCAGTAACCACTTTCTGAAGGCTCCCACAGCAAGGCTCCATTCTCATCCTGATTAAAACTCAGCTCTCTGATTCCAAATAAACTCTTTAATTACAATTAGCATTCCCTGTGCCTGCTGCTGATGGTGGCCATTTTGCTGTAGAGATGCATCGTTTGTAACTCTGCTGGTACGGGAGACTGATGGGAGGGACTGTAATTAATCCTGTTTTCCTTCACACTCTAAAACTGATTAAACACAAGAAGAACTTTAATCTTTAAACAAAATGTGCAAGGCTTTTCCTCTAAGGATCCCGCTCTAGCTGGCTGCTTACAGGGTTGATTTATGTGTTGTCTAGATGCAATCACTGATTTTTATTGTACCTTTTCTACCCTAATTATGAATCACATCCAAGCACTAATGCTCTGGTACTATTACCACTTAGCACCTGCATATTAATGAATACATTTGCATACAAAACCTGGATTTTATTCAGATTCCCACCATTTTTAGCACATCCTAGCACACAGTCCTAGGTATAAGAGGAATCCCTACCATCTAAAGTGCGCTGAGGGCACAACCTTTACTCCCTAGGGTTTATCTCCTTGTGAAATGGAGGTAACAGCATATGATAAATGTTGCCTGCCTCTGAAGCTATGACAAAATTGCTGTGTTCTCTTTTTGCTGCCCAAATCTGAATGGGGATTTTTTTTCCCCTTCCCTTCACAAATGTGTGTTAAATTCCTCTGCATTTCCCATTCTGACCTATGGTTCCTTTTGTGGCTGACATTTGAAATGGCACAACTTGATGATAAGGTGAATTCATGGTCATCTTCTCTTTCTGGAAAGCTGCAGCACTGAGTATTTTTCACAGTGCAATGCAGGCTCCCAGGATAGACAAACTGGAGAAGAAGCTCAACTTTCCTGCTCCCACTCATCTCCTGCAGCAGGACCAGAGCAATTATCATCCTTCCTGTGCTGGGCAGTGATGAGGCCAAACCTCGAGTCCCATGTTCAGTTTTGAGCTCTTCACTGCAAGAAAGACATTGAGGGGCTGGAGTGGGTCCCCAGAAGGGAAAGGAGCTGGGGAAGGGTCTGGAATATAAATCCCATGAGGAGCAGCTGTGGGAGCTGAGGTTCCTTATCTGGAGAAAAGAAGGCTCAGGGGGACTCTCTACAACTCCCTGAAAAGAAGGATTGGCCTCTTCTCCCAAGAAATTAGTGATAAGTCAGGGGGAAATACCCTCAAGTTGCACCAGGGAAAATTCAGGTTGGATATTATGAAAAATTTCTTTCCAGAAAGGATGGCCAGACATTAAAACAGGCTTCCCAGGACAGGGGTGAGGCCACCATCCCTGGAATCATTAAAAAGAAATGATGAAAGAAAGAAAGAAGAAAGAAAACCAAGATGTGACCCTTTGTGTTATGGTTTAGTGGGCATGGTGGCATTCACTCATTCATCATGGGCTTGATGACCTTGGAAGCCTTTTCAAGACTTAATGATTCTGTAGGGACAGATTCCCCTTTGGTGTGACAATGCTTCAAGGCCTGTGAAGATGGTGGTGTTGTCACAGAATTATAGAATCATGGAATGGCTTGGAAGGGGCGTTGGAATGGGATGATCTTTCAGATCCCTTCCAACCCAAACCAGTCTGTGATTGTGTGATTCTGTGATAAACATAAATATTTATGTTCACTTCAAGCTTCCAGTTTGGCCAACCAGATTGAAATTGCTGTCCCTCAGCCATTTTCAGATACTCTGATTACTCTGTGGGGAGCAAACCAAAACACTCAGTAGACTTCAGGGACAAAAAAAACCATGGAAATGTTTTATAAAAATAAGGAATATCACAGGGAAGAGGTTGTGAAAGCCATAACTGGGGCACAAGGGATCATTCAGAATTATATTGGTGTTCCTGGATTCACATGGTGTCTTTTATTGAAGATATAATTGATACAGAATTTGTGAAATTTATTATTTCTATACCCACATTTTTCCCCATTTGTTTTCCCAAACTTTTACCCACTGAGTTTGCTCTTTGTTCATAAACCAAGGTTTTTATTGTGACTCTCTGAAGAAGCAGAATTGTTCACTTCAAAATGAAATTTTAGTTTTCTGGATAAACCGCAGAAATTTAGAAAAAAAGAATAAAACAGGAGGGAACAGATCCAAGATTTTTGTTGCTATTATTATTTCTACTGCAAGAAAAAAGGAGTAACAACAAAAGTGGGTTTGAGTCCAACAAAGCATAATTACTTTTTAATGTGAGAGTCCTTTTTAATCTTTTTTTTGTCTTTTAAATATAATGCTGCAAAAGTTTAAAATTAAATGTTTTCCAACACCCTCCTCCCTAAATAATTTATGAGGAACTTTCAAAGTACCATTTTTTGAATTATCCAAAACAATTTAATGAGTTTAACATGAATTTGTAATTATTTAAATCTCTTTGAGCTGCCATTTTTGGATGACAAAATGTTTTTCTCCTAAAACTCATGTCTAGAGCAAGGCTCTTGCAAAAGAGCTTGGGGACAGGCCTGGAGCACTAAATGGTTCCATGATAGAGGAAATACCAGAATCATAAGCTGTACAGCAGAATTAGCTATAAACAGGAGTTTCTTGTTGGGGAATTTAGGACAAGTGAACAGTTTGTGTATTCAGCTGATTCCTATGTCCAGGTTAAAACCCCAGCTCCACGAAGGGCAGCTGATTC
Organism: Agelaius tricolor; assembly: GCF_023055355.1. NCBI lineage: Eukaryota > Metazoa > Chordata > Aves > Passeriformes > Icteridae > Agelaius > Agelaius tricolor. Next base: position 111,470,136 of record NW_027269261.1, on the reverse strand, counting down.
AACCATCCTTGTGTAGTTAAAGGATCAGCCAGTTGCTGGCTTTTGCAGTGTTCATAAGACTGTTATCACAGTTCCTAAATCTGTAATCTGAGATGACTCCCAGAGCCATCGAAGTTCATTGTCTTCCCTTGGTGGAAATGTAGCTGAGGACCTGAAATTGGTAGAAGATCCAGCTATCTCCACTTCTGTTGTCTCCAGCGTTGTCATAGAATTTTGGAATGTTTTGGGTTGGAAAGGACCTCAAAGGTCATCGGATTCCATCTCTTGTCATGGGCAGGATCAATTTCCACTGGAGTTCACTAATGTCCCCTCCACTGAGCAAAGAGAGATTGACTCATTGCATGGGTAATACACAGAAACGGGGAGATGAAACCAAGGCTTTCAAGTTTTAGTCTTGAGCCTGCAGACTTATATTTTCTTCCTGCTGACAGATATATTCTAGGCATAACTTAAGGCAATTTGGACTGAATAATCACAAAATCATAAAGCAGATCAGGTTGGAAATGGACTCAAAAGCTCATCCGGTCCACCCTTCTGTGGGAAAGGAACATTATGTGGCACCCTGTCCAACTGCATTTTGAAAACTTCAAAATGAGGATGTGATGGAGACTCCACCATGTCCCTGAGGAGGTTGTTCCAATAAATCACAGAATGGTTTGGCTTGGAAGGGACCTTAAAGATCACCTTGTTCCATCCTCCCGCCATGGGCATGGACACCTTCCACCATCACAGCTTGCTCCAAGCCCTGTCCAACCTGGCCGTGGACACTTGCAGGGATGGGACAACTACAACACCCATGATTGCTACCACTGTGACAAAAACTTATTTCTTATATTGAGATGAGACCTTTCCTGGTGCAAGCAGTACCTGCAGCCCATTGACTTCCCCATGTGTCTCCTTGAGAAGAAAGAGTCTCATCCTCCTTGTAGCTTCCCTGTAAGTACCAGAATATTGTGATAGGATTCTCTCCTGAGTCTTGTCTACTCCAGGGAGAACACACCTAATCCTTCAGCCTTTCCCCATAGGTGAGGTTCCCCAGCCTTTTCACCAACTTCAATCCTTCCTTCAGTCCTGTCTGATTCTGATTTACTGGGGGATGATGAAGCCCTGGACTATCTGATGTATATTCCTGAAAATTTTTATTTCTCTTGTAAACATGTGCTCCTTACATTTTATGTGAATAATTGAATTTATTTTCTCCTTTACAACCTGATGACTCCTTGTAAATTCTTTGGATACAGTAGAAGAATCAGTGAAATTTAGGTCCATAATACCTCTGTGGGATGGGTATTTATTTTGACACTAGTTTTCCAGGAAGAGGAGAGAATTTGTGACTCGCCCAAGGTCAGTCATTGAATTAAAAATTTGCCTTCCAGATCCCTGACAGCCAGACTCTGAATCTAAAAACACCCCATCCTGTTAAAGCAGGTGGAACTTTATGGTTGCATGGACTAGAATAAACCCAAAGTGCATTTTACATAGCACTTTTTACTAAAAAAAATATTCCTGGACTATATTTTGGGACATCACTGAACATTTAAATTCTGGCTACAGTTATAAAGAAACAAACAAAAAATTGCAGTTGGTTTGGGGTTTTTTTTCAATTATTCTTACAAAAACCCAGAGAATTTTTTTTATTGACTCAGCTTTTGTGTTAATCTGTTGGTGAGAGGACCAGTGTGTTGTGGACAACAAAACTTTTTATCTGACCAGCAAATCACTGAGATTATATTTTCCTTTGTCATTTTCAATCTGGAGAAATCTAAAGCTATGAAATTGCTCAGTAGTCTTGCTTACTCTCTAGAGGTAATCAGTACATTTTCTAAATCATAAAGAGGAAAGTGTTTAATTTGTAAATGCTGTTCTGAAGCAAGTTATAGAGACATTTAACACTCAATTTTTTTAAAAACTATTGTCAAAAACTCTTTGAATTGTAACATTGAAGTTAAAAGTCATAAATTAATATACAGAAGTTTGCTAAGTTCATCAGAAATATGATAAAATGTCAGATGTAGGTAAAAACAATAACTTGGGTTATGGGTCGAAGATTTTTTGTACAATTTTCTTTCTTCTGGTACTTTTAATTATTGAATAAAAATCTCAAATAATAGTTGGGAAAGCATAGAATTTTGAGACACAGGCTGACAGTATAAGTTAGGGCTAAAGTTGGGTGAAGATGTTGCACCATAAATATTTATTATTCCAAGGAATATGATTAGCCACACTAGCTATGCATAATCATAGTCAGTAATTAAAGATGTCTGAGAAGAAAATGCAGGTTTGGTAGATCTGCAAGGAATGAAACAATGCAATATCAGCATTGTTTTTCTCTGGAGCTTTTTTGCTGTTGCTGTTCACAAATAGAAATTTGCTTTTTCTGCAATAAATGGCCCATGCAAAATGGGTTGGAAGTAGCAATGGAGGGCATTAAAAGAGCTCTTACCAAGCTATTCTTTCATAAAAACCAAACCTAATATGATCAGAAAATGCTTGTAATCCTTAATTTTCCTGAAAACACATCTCTGGTAAAGATTTCAGCAGACTTTAATTAAGTTGAGACCAAAGCAGAGAATAAAGTTGGGAGGATTTTCGTAATGCTCATGGGAGAACAAAGTTTAAAGTAATCCAAAGGGAAATTAAGTTATTTTTATATCTTTGATGTCTATGTGGTGGCTCATCGGGGTAAGATGGTGGAACACACTGAATTAAGGAATCAGCTCTGCCAATTTCAGCACAGCAGAGTGAGGGACAATTTTGTGGGGAGAGAATCCACCAGTTGGGAAGGAAGACAGAGCAAGGAATGGCTTTAAACTGACAGAGGACAGGTTTAAATTAGAGGTGTGGAAAAAATTCTTCTCTGTGAAGGTGCTGAGGCCCTGGCACAGGGTGCCCAGAGAAGCTGTGGCTGCCCCTGGATCCCTGGAAGTGTCCAAGGCCAGATTGGACAGGGCTTGGAGCAACCTGGGATAGTGGAAGGTGTCCCTGCCCATGGCAGGGGTGGAACAACATGAACTTCTTGGTGTCTTCCAGCACAAGCCAATCTGTGATTCTGTGATCTGGATGCCACCATGAGACTTCCTTAGGGGACAGCTCTGCCAAGGAAAACCACTCCTCTATATGATTTCTCTTGGTAAATCAGAGAGGAACTGGGCACAGTTGGGGATGTAGCAACAAGGTCAGCAGTGGGGCTGAGGTGGCCATGCCTCATGTCCATTTTGAAATACTCTAAATTGCTTTCTCTCACAGTGTTTCAGACTTTAATAAAAGACTATTTGCCTTTCTTAGGGTTGCTTTTTCCTTAATTCTGAATCCAGGATGTGTGGGATGAGTGGCATTGTTCATTTTCCATGTGATCAGCATAGAGCAATGTATATACACACACACAGATTAAATATATGTATATGTACAATTGTATAAGCCTATCAAACCCTATTTCCTTGTTCCCATCAAACAAGAGTATAAAATTCTTTTCTCCTGATGAAGCCAAAAAAACCTTGGGCAAACCCAACCATTTTGCACATTTATTGCTGTAAATGGAGTTCAGCTTTTTTGTGCCACCCTTTCTGCTTCTTTTCTAAATTCCTCAGGTTCTTTCAAACAGTCATGCACTGATGCTCAGCTGCATAAAACGTAAAATATGTATACATATCTATTAGGAATGATTATCCAAATGAATTTTGGAAAAAGTGATTATGAAGTCAGGTCCCTGACAATGGGAGATAACCTTGCCCCTTAGGATAGCAATCCTTTTTGAAGATGTGCCAACAAATAGTTTGTGCCTACTGTTGCTATCAGAAATTCTTGGCTTCCCCTTTTATTCTTAATCCTTGAGGATAAAAGAGCAGGTTTTTCATTTTCCATACTCAACTCGTGTATTTAAGGAGCTATTTTTAAAAATGCCACCATTTTTAGAGTTTGTGAGACCTTGGAGAGCCTGTTTGCTTCCCTGGAGGCTCAGTACCCCCAAAACACTACATCACCTTTATTTAGGATTCTAGTTATGGATTTGAAACCCACCTCTCTCCCTTAATGTATATAAACATTGTCTGCAACACAAGCAAAAGGTTTTTTTATCATTGACAGTATGAGGCTTCTGTTTCAATGTAGTGTTTCTTAAACTGTGATTCATAAAGCATTGGTGGTCCATGAAACCTGAATACCTGATGGTCTCACCACTCATGGATTTATTTAGGAACTTGAGAGTTAAATGTCAAAAGAATTATTAGGCATGTGGAAAATAGGAGATACGAGAAATGACTGGAAAAGCTGGGTGGCCTGCTCTTGAGAAAAAGTGGAAGAGAGGTTTTGGAACAAAAACATGAGACTGCTGGGGATTGGAGAGAAATAAATTGCTCTCAAAGTCTGTAGAGTCAGAAATAGTGGTCTGAAGTATCATCAGGATAATTTTATGTGTTGGGAGGAAATGTTGGAATAAAGACAGAGAAACATGGGCATAGCTTGCCTGAGTGAGTTGCAGAGTCCTCATCAGTGGTAACATCCTTAGATAATCAGATAGAGCTATCTTTTCCTGAGCAGGTAGAGGATGGGTCAAATAAATTCAAATAGTCCTTTCAGCACCTGTTTTTAAAATTCTGAAAGGATTTTTGTGGCCTTCAGGAATCTTTGAGGTCTGACAGTGATATATGGGTACAAAGGCCAGGGCGTTGTAGGAGGTTTGGTAATTAGGACTCTCTAAATGCTTTTGATGAAGACAAAGAGTGACCAAAGGAGGGAGGAAGGGGAGGAAAGGGATTGTCTCTCAACCCATGTGCTTGGTCCTGGTGGTTCAGTCTGCCTGTTCTTGTGAAATGCCAGTGAGCCTGGAGTTATGTGTAATATGTAAGTGTAGAGATGAGTCCCACAGAAAATGGTGTCCAGGGTGTGAGTTTACAGCACCAGGGAACCAAAACTGGCACAGGCTGCCCAGAGAAGCTGTGGCTGCCCCATCCCTGGAAATATTCAAGGCCAGGCTGGATGAAGCTGGGGGCAACCTGGGATAGGGAAAGGCTTCCCTGCTCATGGCAGGTGGTTCGAACGAGCTGATCTTGAAAGTCCCTTCTAACACAAACCATTCTATGAATCTATTCCTTATCTGGGACCTCTCCTCCAAGCTCAGACATCCTTCATATTCTCCCAAAGGGACTGTTCCATTCTTATTTATCATTCCTGTTTTGGTGATGCCCACAAATCTGAGTCAGTCTTTGGGTTTTATTCTTACAATACACCACCCAGAAATTTTCCAGCATCTTCTGGAAGAATCACAGAACACTTTGGGTTGGAAGAGACCTTAAAGATCATCTTGTTCCACCCCCTGCCATGGGCAGGGACACCATCCACTATCCCAGGCTGCTCCAAGTCCCATCCAACCTGGCCTTGGACATTTCCAGGGATTCAGGGGCAGCCACAGCTTCTCTGGGCACCCTGTGCCACAGCCTCCCTACCCTCACAAAGAAGAATTTCTTCCTAATATCCAATCTAAACTTACTTTATTTCAATTTGAATCTATTCCCACTTTTCTTGTCCATCCATGCTCTTGTAAATATTCTTTCTCAGTCTTTTTTGTTGACTCACTATAAGTACTGGAAGGCCACAATTAGATCATCCCAAAGCTTCTCTTCTCCAGCCTGAATAATCCCAACTCCCTCAGCCTTTCCTCACAGCGGAGGTGCTCTATCACTCTGATCATCCTGGTACCCCTTCTGCATTGCTCCAACACCTCCATGTCCTTCCTGTGCTGGAAATCCAGGGCTGGAAAAAACTGCAGGTGAGGTCTCACCTGAGTGAGGCAGAGTCACATCCCTTGATCTCTGCCCATGCTGCCTTTGGTGCAGCTGCTGCTGATTTTAAAAATCAAGCCAGAATGTGTCAGGAGAAGCAGAGGAAGTGGAGAAGTGAGTTGCACCAGAGGGGCAGAGATGGAACCAAGGACAGCATCTACATGGAACACCCTCTCCAGGCTTGCTGGCTGCTGCCTTTAAGGAGGCAAGATGGTTGTGTTTAAGCAATTAAAAAATAAAAAAAAAGAAAAACAGAAAAAAAGAAATGTGTATTTCATCCTGCAAGCATAACTATATTATTTCCTTTAGATCTTAGAGACATATTTATAATCCAACCAAACTGCTGAGTGGGAGTTTGCAGAGGTTTACAGGGGAAGCACCGCATTTTGCAACAATTAATTTTGTAGAGGAAGCAGCCTGTTTAAAGATGCCTGTGGCAGTCACTAAAATATGTGTTGTTTTTCAAGGCCACCAGACACACAGTTGGCTAGGTTGGCTAATAAACAAAACAACAATGCAAAAAAAAAAAACAAAACAAAAAAAAAAACAAAAAACCCAAAAAAACCCAGCCTCATGGGGTTTGCAGGAAGAAGGGATGAGAAATAAAATGAATAATGCTTACCTGCTAGGGGTGGGTGAAGACTATAATTGTTTAGCCCCCAGCAGATCCCTGCAAGGGTTAAAAATGACAAAGATATTAGTTGGTGACTGCTAAGATTGTTGGTTTGAAGCTTTGGGCAAAACGCAGACTGTTATTTACCGGACTTGGTCGATTTACTTCTTAATGCAATAATGACCTGTGAAATGAAACGTGAGCTAGACAATTGTTCCTCATTGTTTCCAGTAAAACATCCTTTCATACCCCATTAAACCACCATTAATTCCATTTGAAAGAGAAGCAGGCACAAACACCAAGGGACAGCTCTCTTTTCCTCTTTTCCTCTCTTTGAGGGACTGATCAAGGCCTGTGGATGGAAAAGCAGCTTTCTCACCCATTTTAGAGGGTGTTGGGCAGCCTGTGGGGGACACATTTTTGAATGAACACTGCAGAGATCTACTGGATTGGCACCCAGTGGATCACATTCCTGAGTTTTGCAGAACATATTAGGAAATCTGGCTAACAGTCAATTTATTGGTTTTTATACATCATGTTTCTGTCTCTTTCTTTAAGTAGGGTTTCTTCAAGCATGAGATTTATGTAATCATGCAGTGTATGTGCAGATATATCTGTGTGTTATTTCCCTCCCAGTCCTTTTAAACGCATTTTCAATTTTAAACAAAAGTAATAGAGTGATAAGTCCTCAAGGTAATAGATTTCTACAGGTTTAAAAAAGGTTGGGTCTGTGAACAAAAACTCTGTGAGTGAATGTTTCTGTTCCCCAAAGTGTGTTATCTGTTTGGAGTCCTTTGGCTACCGTGAAATGTTCTCTGGGGTGAAACTCCAGGTTTGTATCTCAACTAAAGGAAAATACTTTTGCACACTGGTTCAGAGCTGGGAATCCAGCCACAGCTGTGAAGTGCAGCACTGATTCTACTTGGTGTGGGACTGGTTTCTTTACCTCCTGATTCTCCTCTGCTGTGGCATTGAAAGACATGTTGATGTGGCACTGAAGGACACAGTTCAGAGGGATTTAGTGGCATTACATTTACAGTTGCACTTGATCTCAGAGGTCTTTTCCAAAGCCAAACCTCCACAGCCTTCCCAACCAGTAACCAAATTGTCTTGCTGCTGTTTGGCCTTACCTGAAACCTAGACCAAGACATTTAATCAGTTCTTTGGCAGGTGTTGTCCACCTGCAAGGAGGTTGCCATGGATCAATGGCTTTGATCCAAGAGTACCATTGATTTCATGCAATCACAGTTTGACAGCCTATACCCTTACATTCCATCATATTACTTGCTCTTTCTTTTTACTTGCTTCTACTTTTATATTTTATTTTATACTCTATACTTTAATGTTATTTGCTACATTAGATGCCTTTCTTTTTCCCTGATAGATTTATGCCTGGGGAAAGATTTTGTCTGAAAGTTTGCTCAAAAATGGTTCAGCTGCAATGAACAAAATGAAGCTTTCTTTTGGTGTGTGTGAAAAACAAATCTCTTAACTTTAGAACCTATGGTCTTACAGAAGAGGTTGAGGGTTATCAGGGAAACTATTCTGTGGTCAGTAAATTATTTTCTATTTACAGTCCTTGTGAAAAACTATGTCCAGAACTATTTATGAAAATAAATTGCTTAGATTCATTATTTTCTCATGTTCTTTGAAAGATCTAAGCCTTGTCTATCGCTTGTGAAAAGTTCCTGCTCTGCTGCATTGTTTGAAGCACAGACATCAAATGCTCTCCTGAGTATTTGGAGCCTCAAATCCCACATTCTAGTTCCCTTGCATTGCATCTGCTGATTAACAAAAAGAATTCTGGGCACTTGGTGACCCTGGTTGCTGCCCAAGGCTGTGTCCCCAGGAGGCAAACATGTGTTGTGTCCTGACTCTACAGACTGGGTTGGGCAGGAGCCAAGGGATTACACAGAGTCCTCTGGGGTGGAATGGAGAAGAGACCTCAAAGTTTTGCTGGCAACAAGTATGGCATCCGCTAGGAAAAAGCTGGCTAGGTGTTGATTCACCAGCCTTATTATTAAAGAACCTAGCACAGTTTAGTTTGTGTAGGATTGAGATTTTTTTGTGTGTGCCTATGTGGGACTCAATGATTATTTATAAGATCAAGTTTCACTTGGAAAAAAAAAAACAACCAAAAACCCCCAAAAAACCCCAAAAAACATTTTGTGGAAGGTTTTAATTGCAGTTCTGAAGAGAGATGGAGAATAAGAAGTGCAAAATCTCTTGTCATGAATATGAGGAGCAATAACCTGGGAAAATAGGTATCTTTTTTTCCTTTCCTTGTAATTCTTCCTACGTTGCCCTGCTCTGATTCAGAGCGAATCATGATGGTCTTGTTTGTGTGTATGCAAACATTTGTGTTTATACACACACAGGCACTGCCCTCACAACTGCTCTTGGGAGCATTTCATCATTTTTTCCTCTTATCTTCCAAATATTAGCATTTAATGAAATACACATTTCCTTCATTTATCTTGAACCTATTCCAAGGCCAGCAAATACCAGAACCTCAAATGTTATGACAGGATAGATTCTTTATTGGTTTGTTTTCTTTTCATTCTTTCTGTTTTCACTGTGATTTTTAATTTTTTTTTTTTTTAAAGATTATAGACCCTTATGTTCCAGCTCTAGGAACCTGGCTTCCAACTGAGGTACACAAATATGTCCAAAAAAATGTCCCTGAGACCCATCCAATGCAGACAGCTGTGCAGCAAACAGGAAATTGAGGAAGTCAGGTTCATCGGAAACACAGGATTTCCTTCGTGGATGTTTCAGATAAAGCATCTTTAATTTTTCCATGCTGGATCAGTGCTGTAAAAGAGCTGTGAGAAAAGCAGGGGAATTTTCTCCCTGTTCTTTGATGTCAGGGATGTAAAAGTACAACCGAAAGATGGGTTCTTGTGGGGACCATCACACCTTGGCCATGCTGGCAGGACAGGAGGCAGCTCTGAACCAGGAGCTGTGTCACTGTCACTGTGCACACAAGAGCAGCACTGCTAAACATGTCTGGGGAACTGAATTTTGAGGAGAGGTCCCAGATAGTGAATGGAACCATAGAATGGTTTGGGTTGGAAGGGACTTTTAAGACCAGCTCTTTCCACCCCCTGCCATGGGCAGGGACACCTTCCACTAGTCCAGGTTGCTCCAAGACCTGTCCAGCCTGGCCTTGGACACTGCCAGGGATTTGGTAGCCACAGCTTCTCTGGGCACCCTGTGCCAGGGCCTCAGCATCCTCACAGTAAGAAAATCACTTGATTACCCAGTGAAATTAGGATAATTCTTATTTTTCCTTCCACTCATTAATTTGAAATTACTCCTGACATTTCAGTGTCAGGAACTACAGAAATGTCTATGTGGCATCTGGTATGGTGTGATTCCAAACTAGTTTGAGTCCCCTATGAACCACTGGGAAAAATTACAAACTGTAAATTATCAGTGTTCCTGTGGCATTACTAAGTCAGGCAAGCACTTAGATGTTGCCTGTGTGACCTTAGCTTGCCTTGCTCTCCTCTTCGTGCTTTTAAATTTTGACAGTCTTTGTCTGCTTTGATGGTTTGCATGATCACACTAAGAAGCAAGTAATTTTGACTCATTTGGCCCAAAATGTAGTTGCTCTGGGCATGGCTCAGGGCTGTGTGCTAACACATGTTTGTATAATAGAAAAGGCTGTGGGGAAACCTTATTTTGGCCTTTTGGTATTAAAGGGAGCTTTTAAGAAAAATGGGGGCAGATAATTTTAGCAGGTCCTACTGCAAGAGGACATGGGTTGATGGTTTTAAATTAGGAGGTGGTCAACTTAGATTAGATATAAGGGAGAAGTTTTTACAATGAGGGTGGTGAAACACTGGCAACAGGTTGTCCAGGGAGATGGTGGCTGCTTCAATCCTAGAAACATTCAAGGCCAGGTTGGAAAAGGCTCAATCCAAGGTGTAGGTGGTCTCTGGGTGATGTTCTTTGACCATGGGGGTGTGAGGCCCTGGCCAAGGTTACCCAGAGAAGCTGTGGCTGCCCCTGGATCCCTGGAAGTGTCCAAGGCCAGGCTGGATGGGAATTGGAGCAACCTGGGATAGTGGATGGTGTCCCTGTCCATGGCTGGGAGTGGAATGGGATGATATTCAATGTCCCCTCTAATCCCAAGCATCCTGGGATTCCAGGATTCTGTGACATGCACACCAAAAATCAGCAGGAAGTGCACAACCTTCCATCCCAGTTTGAAGCATATTGCTCTCAGGACACAACTAAAGAGAACATTTTAACTTAATGAAGTAAAAGTGTTGAAAGCTTGAGCCAAGAGGTTGCTACACGCAAAAGCTGCATTTCACAAAATAATTACTGAGACAAAACATGCAAAATCTTCATTTATAAAGCATAGCTTTGATATAGATGTCATCACGTTACCAAAGTTCAAAGCACATGTGGTTGACACTATGTGCACCATTGGGTTCTCAGGATATCTAGCATGAGTATAATGCTTAGTTAAAATAATTAGTTGAAAAGAACATATTCATTTCTGAGTGAATTTTTGGAGAAATAGCTCAGTGCTTTGGAAAAAAGAAAAGTTATTAACTGACATTGTGTGTAAGAAACTGCAAAATAAATATTTTCATCTGGGGTAGTTATGTTGAATACTCAGTTTCAGATCATGCCAAGAACATGTTTATTAACTTAACACGTAAAAATTTATATTCATTTCAATATACAAATAGAGAAATATGTTATGATCAATATAAATATATTTATGAATATATGTGATTATAAAATCATTCCACATTCTCCATTTGCTGGGATAAGACACACAACCAGTGAGAGCTACCAGAGCATCATAAGGTGCTTTTGAAGAACTTTTCAATGAAAAGGTGTGGGGTTTTTTTTCTCTTTTTTGTCTCTTGTAGGCATGCTAAATTAACAACAGCACCTCATCTTGTCTTAGAAAATAAGACAAGGTAACCTTGACACTTCAATTTGTCCCACAATAGAAGTCATGGATCTGTGCAAATATATTGGACTTCTGTGTCCTTGATTTTTTTTTCCCTTTGTCTTTCCTATTTAATTTTTTTTTTTCAAATCTGGGTAACTACCCAATAATTCTAGTTTCAAAAGGCCCTATTTTCTCATTCTTGGATAAGGCAACTTGAATTAAAACTTTGGCATAGATCTTTCTTAAGAGACCAATATAGAATTTAACTTCTGTGTTTGACAAGTTAATTGGCCAAGGTTTAAAACCATCAGTTATGCAATAAAACTGTATGTAATTAATTAAAGAGAGCCGATTATTTTCAGTCAGGCTCTGTTCCTGAAACATCCTCCTACTCACTAATAAACTTTGTTCCTGCGGTGGTTTTTCTGAAATTAATAAGCACATTGCAAAACCAGGGTAAGCCTTTCTTATTGTCTGCTTCCCATGCTCACCAGTTACTGGACTGAAAATGAAGTCACATCCCTATGGGGTCCATATTGCAAGAACAATATTTTATTCTCTGTGGGTTTTGCAGAATCACAGAATCCTTTAGGTTGGAAAAGTCCTCTGAGGTCATCAAGTCCAACCACCACTGCCAAGTCTACCACTAAACCATGTCCCAAACACTGAACAGTTTCAAGGATGGTGATTTCACTGGCTGGCCTTTTCCAATGCCTGACCACCTTTTCAGTGCAGAAATTATTCCTCAGACAGATTGTAGAATTAGCTGATCAAAAGCACCAAGTAAATTCAAGGTTGCACCAAAATATAAATATGAAAGAAACAGGCGAAACAGCTCTATTGGATAAATATAGTGGGAAAGAATACTTGGCAAAAATTTCATCAATAGCTGTGAGAGTCCTTGGCTCTTCTTGGACCTCCTGATCCAACTCGTGATAAATTAATTAAATTTTCTGTCCATGTCTCACTCTGAAGATTGGCCACAATTAAAAGCACAGCTCACATTGGAGCAGGGCTGGGCTGTCCCTGCCTCTGTGCCTTAGGAGAGGGACACCACTGCTTTCTTTTCTGGAGAGGGAGCTGTGAGATAAAGTCACAACAGGATGTGTCAGGAATGAAGCCAGGCTGACCTGTCCTTGCTGTGGGGTGGAGGAATGAGCTGTGCCACTTGTTGAGGACTTTTCCAGTTCTTGGAATAATGATCTGGATTAAAAGGGACCTTATAGATCACCAAGTTCCAATCCCCTGCCATGGACAGGGACACCATCCACTAGACCAGGTTGCTCCAAGACCTGTCCAACCTGGCCTTGGAGACTTCCAGGGATGGGGCAATCACAGCTTCTCTGGCCAGCTTGTGCCAGGGTCTCACCAGTCTCTGAATAATTTCTTCCTAATATCTAATCTAAATCTACTCTTTTTCATCTTAGAGCCAATTCCCCTGGTCCTACCTCTGTATGCCCTTGTAAAAAGTACTTCTCCTAATCCCCTTTTTGATACTGGCAGGCTGTTATTAGGTTTCCATGAAAATCATTACAAGTTGTTAGAGCTGTAAGTAGAATCAGTTGAAATAATTTTTTCATTGAAGGAAAATGATATGATATCCTTCTTACTCTTTGAAACCACTGAGTAAGACATCTAAATCAACTTTAGAGAAACTATTCTGCCCAGCTTTGAGTGGTTGCTTTGGATCCTTGTGCATGGAGGGAAATCTGCTTTCTCCTTTCCCTCTCCAGACCCCAAGGGTACAAACTTCCTCAGTCACTCAAATTTGTGTCTGAAGGAAGAAGAAATCCCTAAGAAAGTCAGTGACCACACATAAAAAAAACATCCCTTGCTCTTGGAAAGGCTAAGTCTCTCTGGAAAAAGCTCTGACTCCATGTATGCCTGAAGAGCACTCCAAAGAAAAGAACCCCAAACCAGTCAGAGATTAAATACAGGTGCAGGGCTGCCTACAACAGCAGGAAGATTCCTGCCTGCAGACAGGAATCCTACAGAACTCCAGGAAAGGCTGAAAAAATCAGATTCAAATTTTATTGTGTTTTTAATGTAATGTTGGAAGCAGTGGTTGCTTTGGGAAGAATAATCAGCATTTGTAGACTGACTTCTTTTCTCATACCCTGTTTCCCAAAGCAGCCATTAATTCAGGTTAGTTTGACCTGAAGGTAAAAGAAATTCCTGTATTATTGGTTTATGTATCCTGTCTCACCCAATCTTTTAGCCATTCAAACCTCCAGTGGCAAAATGTCCCAGAATTTGTGTGAGTGACAACTTCTGGGAACGAGGTGATCCTTAGGAATTCTGATTGATAGCAAGTACCTCCATAAATTATTGCAGACTGAACAAGTCACTTGTGTTCTCTAACATTTTCCTGTTTTGGATATTTTCCGGGGTTTTTTTACTGTTCTCTGTAAAATGACTGTGGGCCCCCATTCAGTAGAAATCAGTGTAGAAGTTTGTTTGTTAGCTTTTACTGATTTTACGTAGATGTTGTTTTCAAAGAAGCCCTTTGTAACCAATAACTCTTCACTGCAACCCTGGAAGGCTCACAGGTTGTGGGATGGTGATTTAGGCAAGAGGGTAGGTGGGAAAAAGTCAATAATAATACCAATAAAAAAGCCATATTTCTGATCAAAGCAGCAAGTGCTTGAATAAAGATTATATTAAAAAGAGAAAAATGTAGAGGTCTTGTTAAAACCTTTGGGTTAGTGTCCAGTGATGTGGATTTTCCCTCTAGTGCTTATTCTGGCATTCATTAAACCCTGATAAGTTACATAGAAACACTTGAAAGAATGATTAGAAATGCTATGTGTGAATAATAGAATTGCTTAAAGGGAAATGGAAATTCTTAAAGGGAAATGCATACTGACATGGAAAGTGAACTTGTGCAATTTTCTCATTGTTCAGGGTTATTATCTTATTCTTCTTATTTTGAGGGTGTTGAATTTGTATCCTTTTACATTCACAGTTTGGGAGCTGCTTAAGGAAATTATATTGCTGCAGTGGGATTCAGATGTGCTGAAGGTTTTTCAAAAAGCAAAGTGTCTTTTTCGGGTGTCTTTCTTTGAGAGGCTGAAACTTGATTTTGGAAAGGAAAGGAATAAAAAGAGAAAAATTCCAAACCAACACAGAGCTTTACTCTCCATCTTCCTGTGCTCTTGGGGTGAAAGTCCTCATATTTGAGTTCCAGATGATTTTTCACAGGTGTTCCTTGGTAAATAGGTTCAACAGAGTCCATCTTTGCATGGAAATGATATCTTGCCAACAAGAATGACAAGAGAACCCTTTGTCTTGCAGAAAATGATGCAGCCAGCACCATCAGGAGGCTTTTTGTTTGAGTAAAGGTTTATTTCTGGTTTACTTGGTGTTGCTATTTAGCCAACCAAAGTGCAATGACAAGCACTGGAGGTTAAACCAAAATTAACTTGTTGCCATGAGAACATGTTCTATTCCTTTGCTCTGCTCTTCACGTTACAGAAATAATATATCAGCACTGTGGCAGAGGGGAGCAGAGCTGATCCTGTGGTTGAATTAGGAAGTCAAGTTATAAAAGCCCTAATCTAAACTGTGGGATAATGAGATGTGAGAGGATTTTCTGAGGTCCACTGCTGATCACATCATGTTTGTTTAGTAAGATGGGAGTGTTTTCACTGAGATAAAAGCTTAGATTTCTTCGAGAGGAGTTTCAAAACCAATCTTCAATACTTTAAGCCACAGTGATTTAATGGGACATGGAAAAGCATTTTTCAAGCCATTCTGAGGTTTTGCGCTCTACATGAGCTATATGTGGGTATAACATTGACATGCCTTTCCTTGCCAATGTTATCCAACAGAATTTGAGAAGTACTTTTCCCTTGTATTTTCTTTTTCAACAGTGCAGTCAAAAAAATCTCAGTCAGAGGACAAAACCCTGCACCTCTGATCTTAATGTCTGTGTTGACACAGCTCTCAAAGAAGGTTCTGTGGAGGAAATCAGGATGCAGTGAGTCCCCAGATCCATCCACCTTTCACACCACAGAGACCACACAGGTAGATGATGGCAGAGTAGAAATACCTGAGGTCACCCACTGACAACAGGTCCACGGGTCCTTCCTGGATATGCAAAGATTTCAAGGAAACTGAGGCTCAGAGAATTACATGTGCTCTGAAATCTGGTTTTGCCTTATTTCTAGGACCTGTGATTCCTGGTTTATTGCTGCTGTGGGCGGTGGGTCAGGTCTTGCACTGTGCCAAGGAGAAGGTGTAGATGTATTCTGAATATGATGCATAGGGTTGCAATATCTTGCTTTTCCAAAGAGACATTCAGAGTAAACTCCAAAGATTCATCTTGCCTGCCTGAAATAATCTCTCTCTTCCTAAAATTGATGTTTAATATACATAAATTTCCTGTGCAAGGTGTTGATTTCTCTCAGCTGAAAGAGCCATCCTCAGGTTCAGACACTCATGTCAAAACACACGAATTTATGAACTAGATAAAAAGCCAGACCTAGGAGAAAGCACTGCATGGGGACTATATCCCATGGGGATGGGGATGATCTCTGAATTGGTTTTGTAAGAGTCCATCATAATCTTGCTGGTGAAAATGTAGTACTGCAAAACCATGGCCTTCTGAGGATGGCACAAGGCATTGGGGTTGGATTTTCTGGTGAGATCTGGAAGAGAGAGACTCACTTATTTCTGACTGAAAGGGGGGAGGTTTAGATTAGATATTAGGACAAAGTTCTTCTCTGAGAGGGTGGGGAGGCCCTGGCACAGGTTGCCCAGAGAAGCTGTGAGTGCCTCTGGATCCCTGGAAGTGTCCAAGGCCAGGTTGGACGGGGCTTGGAGCAACCTGGGATAGTGGAAGGTGTCCCTGCCCATGGCAGGGGATTGGAATGAAATCTTCTTTAAGGTCCCTCCCCACCCAAACTGGGCTGTGAATCCATGATTTTACTGTTATCACTTCCCCCACAACTGCTGGGCTAATTCAGTATCAAATCAGTATCAGGTAGTTTGAGCTATTTTAGCAAGGCATTGAGCTGATTGGTTAAAAGCTACATAAAGCTCCTTCTGTTGCAAACACATTTATGCAAAAATTGAGCAATATTAAACAATTACATTCTGCATTTTTGGAAAACCAATACCCCTCTTAGTTTCTCTGTAAAAAAAAAAAAATATTTTAACCTTAACCTTAAATACACACCTTAAATATGTATTTTAACTGAATGTATCCATGGCATGTTATGTGTTTGTAATACCTAAAATAAAATAAATTTGTAATACCTGAAATTATATATATATATATATATATATATATATATATATATATATATATATATATTAGATTTCAAGATAATAATAGGAGATGCATAACAGGATTCTGCTTCCTTTGGTGTACAGATTGTGGAATAGTGGAGCTGTCTCTTCCTTTCTTCCTGCTGCCACAATCCTTTTGGTCACCGTCACCCGCCTGCAATCCAGTGATCTAAAAAACAAGGACTGGCAGTGACAAAGCATCAGAGGGAAGCTAAAATCCGTGTGGCATGTGACATAGAGAAAAGGTCACATTGCCCTGCATCAGCCTTCTCTTAAGTCAAGTTAATTAATGGTTCTTTTTTTTCCTAATTCAACTGGATGGGCCTCCAGGCAAAGCGCTATTTGTAATGGCTCTGGAGTCACCCAGCCTGGCTCTGGCTGTGCCCCTGTGTGTCCCCACATCTTCAGGCCAGGAGGCATCAGCTCAACACTCCACTCACTTTTCAGGTGTGTGTATTGCTCCCAAGTCACCTGACAAAGGGTGATAATGAGCCTGATCTAGGTGACTTGGCACTGAAAATCCAAACACTGGCATGAGCACTATGGATGGGAGATGCAAAGAAAGTCTCAAATGAGAAGCCACAATAATTTCAGCCTTCTCTGCTGTGAATGTGCAAAGGATTCCTGTTCACAAAAGAAAATAATCACCTCCAAATAGGAAGGGAGATTGAATCAAAGAGGCGAAATGCATTCCTGGTCCTTGCTGAGGGCAGGTCTCTGACTGAGCAGCAGTGTCTGCCTCTTTCTTCATCTTTGCCTCCACCTTGGCTGGGAGGTGGTTCATGGTATGGTTTACTGGGCATGGTGGTGTTTGGTTGAAGGTTGGACTTAATGATCCTGGAGGTCTTTTCCAACCTGACCAGTTCTATGATTCTAGGAGTCTGTGATGTGTTTGTGCCCTTTCCCCATGTGTTGCTGGCTGAGGTGGTGTCCATGACACTGGACCTACTTGGGTTCCTCACGTTCCTGTCATCCTACTCTGTGTGGGTACTTTTACATACAGCCTCAGCCTGTGCTTCTGACTCATCCCAGCACTGATGGAGTCTGCTGTGGGTCAGCCCTGTGTGTCTCTGAACCTGTGCTCAGAGCAAATGTTTCTTTGCACACTGTGTCATATGGTTAAATATACAGCAAGAGGTTTAACTGAGATTCACAGAGCTCATGCAAGGCAAGGGCACACAACAGAGATTTGTCTCCAAAAACCATTGGTGGTAGAGTTCTGGTGGTCTAGCCACTCTTCACCTATTCCCACTCTTTCTCTTGCATTTGCTCAGTGTGTCTGTAAGAGGATTTACACAGCTTTTTTGTGATTGTGACACGTTTTTTTAGGGACACATTTTTCAGGGACACATTTTTCATCCACTGTTTGCCAGAGTATCTGGATTAGGGAGGTGCTCATGTGTGGTGAGCTGATTTGGTGGCACCACCTAACATCAGACTATTTCCCACACTTAAATGTGGCCAGAACCTCACTGAACTCATAGATTAGGACTGGATGTTGAAGACCAGAGTTCAGTCCAGCTGCATCAACCTACAGAGACACAAGCTGAGTAGAGACAGGAAATCATTCCCATTTGCTCCTGGGGTGACTCCAGTCTTCCCAAGCCCATCCTCCTTGTATTAATTAAGGTTGCAGTGGGTAGGTAGGTTTCTCCTCAGCTGTTGTCAATCTATTGCCTATTTCCAGCAGGGAAATAACAGCCAGGAGGTGACTTAGTTGTCCCTTCCTTCACTTCCTCTCAAGTTCAAAGCCTGCCCTTGCAATAAACAGAAGGCACACACCAACAACTTGGTTTCCTGCCCCATTAATAATGATTTTAATAATAACCATAAATGTTTGGGTTTTTTTCCTTTTAAATATTTTTCTAGTACAAGAGAATGTCAATGTTCTAGTGGAAGGTGTCCCTGCCCATAGCAGGGGGCTGGAACTAGACAATATTTAAAGGTCCCTTCAACCCAAACCATTGTGTGACTCTGAACTTCTGAAGAGTGATGATGTTCAGCAACCTTCAACAATGCCAAAAGAAGGCCAAATATTTCACACAACATCTGCTTGGTCTTTTCTGCTGGGCGTGAACTCTTCTTTCAAACAGGCCCAGAAATAATCTGAGCTGCAGGTGTCTCTGCCCATTTCCTTAGGCTTGGAATGCCTGACCTGGGATACACCTGCCTGGTGTGGTCTCTGCCCTCTGTTGAATTTTGCAGGTAAAACTGTGGACACAGGAGCACTCTCCGGGAGCAGAAGTTCAGATGGACAGGGGTGATGTCCATGTTGAGATAAATAAAATGGCACAGAGGTGCAATCCACTGCCCTGCAAATGTGTTTGCCACAGCCCCTTGCATGCTTTATTCCTAGCCAAGTAATACTCTCCCAAATAATTCTTGTGTTCTTGGGTGCAGTTTGGGAGTCTGTGTGTGCCAAGGAACATTCCCAGCTGGTCTGGTGGATGAATCCATCATGTTTCTGAAGCTGAGCTTGTTCAGAAGATGAATGCAACCAGATGATGTCAGTTGGCCACAGTGTCTGGGAATACTCCTGTGCACATTTAATTTACTGGTGAAGATGTAGCCAGCATGTCTCTTCAGGACCATCCATTACTTAAATATCTGTGTTGAAGCTGATTTTTTTTTTTGCACTAGTCTGATTGTATCCCACTGCCTCTGGTTTTAAAGATCTTATTTTTCCCTTTTGGCTGCTGTAACTAATCGGGGATGTGATCTGCTGTCTTCATAAATCCGTGCTGTGTGGGTTCACTCAGTCTTCAAAGATGCTCAGGTTTCAAGAGCTGCTGTTTCTTTTTCATTTTCCAACTCTGAGGTGATTAAGCAACTTTGACTATAGTGAATTAAAAGTCATCCTTTCTCTTGTGCAGTTTATGTGTTAGGCTTTTTGAACAGTTTCTGTTCTTTTTTGCCTTTTAGGGTATCTCATCTATATTTAGATAGTCAGCAAAGTCATTGCTGACTCTGAGTATGGAGAGCTGGTAAAGAAAAATCTGATGGTGGAAACCTAATTTTTAGCTCTATCAATGCCTTCCATGCTTCTGAGTGGCTTGAAATTGAACATATCCTCATCCCTGGAAGTGTTCAAGGTCAGGTTGGATGGGGTTTTGAACAACCTGGTCCAGTGGAAGGTATCCCTGCCCATGACCAACTCTTAGTGTGGCCATTTATAAAATCATTAAAACCCCTTTTGCTCCAGACCAGATTGGTTGCATTCAAACTGGGATGGTCACAAATCACATTAAGCCTCAGACAGTTCCTAGACACAGTTTTAATCAGTGCTAGCTGACCTAGACAAAAAATATGCCAAATATTGCTCTAAGAATGTAAAATATTTGTGATTGAGTGCTAGGTCTAAGGCATAAACCTTCATAAGTGTGGACATAGCCTCAGTGTACCTCTTTTAAAGACTAATGAAAAATGTCTGTGGCCCACTGTGTCCCAGAAAGTGGAAAATGTATGATTCAAGCTTTTGACACTTTTCATCATGGACAGCAGGTTTAACATGCCGTCCCTACCCCAAGCCTAAACAAAGAAAAGCCTCTGTGGCAGTTCAGATGTTTATGCTGGGCTTTTTCTGTCTGTTATGAAAGAAATTCAGCCCATCAAGATCTCAGACATTGTTCTTGGCTTCCATATTCTTAGCTAAGCTCTGAGGCGTTCTGACCCTCTTCAGTCCACACTGGCATCACTGATGTAGAGAGTTATTCCCCCTTCTATGAGAGAAGTTTGGTCTCTGTGAGTAGAAAGACTGAGAGGTTACTGTTCCCCTCAAATCCTTCTTATTGATTTTTCAAGTATGGAATAAAAGCAAGAGCATTGGCAAAATAATTCCTGAGGAAGCAAAGGACAGGGCTGAGTGATGCCTTCCAGTTCTTTCAGTGATTTGTACTGCTTAGAGCAGGGAGGAGAAAAATTTGGAGAGTACAGGAGATGCTTGGGCAGCCTTCAAATTGTCAATTTTCATTGGTGCTGCTCACTCAAATTGTATGTAAGGGTAGAACCAGAACTATCCTGGTTCACAACATATTCTGTGCAGAGACTTCTTGCATAAAGTGCCTTTATACTTCTCTTAAATGTTTTTTCACTTGTTATTAAGTTGACAGAATTGAGATCTCAGTTTTAGTGGTTGTTCCCAAAGTTAATGTGTAAGATTTGGTATTACCTGAGAAAATATTAACTACCTGGGCTTGAATTATATGAAGAATCTGATTATTAAACTGGACTGTATCAGGTCCTTGGAAACCCTTATTTGCAGCAGGAGGTGGTGAATTGCCATACTGGAATTGGAGGTTGGATCTGGTGTAGGTCTGTAGGGCTCAGCTCCTAAAAGGTAAATCTCCCTTTCTCTTCCTGCTCTCTTCTTTCATCTAAGCCATCTGAGGAGGATCTCACTGACAGCTTTTTGGAGCATAGCAAAGGGGAGTCCTATCTCCACAAACCCCCAGCCATAGCAACATCCAGGCAGATAATCTTAACCCATTCTCACTCCAGACTGGCACTGTCAAGTTTGCACAAACCATCAGGATGATCTCTAAATATTCATGGAAGCACTGCTTTGGTGAAACATGGGGTATTGATCTCCCCTGATCATCCTGTTTGCTCCTGGGGTGGCTGGAAGTGCCTGGAGGTGGGACATGGATGTGGTGCCTCCGAGGTGTTGCGTGGGCTGTGGTGGCACAGACCTGATCAACGTCCACATGTCCCTCGGACGCCTGCTGGATGCTCCTGCAAAGGTCAGGCATCTTTAGAGCTCTCCCAGAAGGTTTTTAATGGAGTGAGCTGCTAGCTTTTATCCTTCCTCATAATTCCATGAGGCAGAATCTCCCCCTCCCCCAGGCAAGCAGCCAGCCTGCCACCAGCTATTCCCTTTAAAATTATGATGAAGCTTGAAATAAAACACAGCCACGGACTGAACCCTCTAACCCTCAGTCCAAAGGTATTAAGGCTGCTGGTTGATAGAGACAATATCTAGTTCTTGGAAATGTTTTGCTTCTAGCACCCCTGGATGATTAGGAAGAGAGGACTTAGCGAAAAAGATAATGATTCTGTATTTGCTGTGGAAATGACAAGTGCAATTAGAATTGCCAACTGAGTTGTGATCAAAATTCTGATTAATTACTTACTGCTATTTCACAGAGAAGAAATTAGTGCGTATCTAATTGGCGTTACTGAAATGTATTCTGTGCCTTGCTCGCATAAATTAAATGTAAGGAACAAATCTACTGCATGTCCATGAGAGGGAGAGAAAGAGATGGAGCAAAAGTGAGTGCATGATACTGGGCAAGATGCTCAGGTGATGCGAACCAGGGCTGTTCTGGTGAAATCCCTGGATGGTGAGGCTCAGACCTGGAATGCGAAAAGAAGCACTTTGATTTGGGTGTTTACTGGGGGTCTGTGCTGTAAGAAAAGGTCAGCTGGAGGATCACAGCAGCCTTTCTCCCAGTCTTATCAAATCTCACTTTATCAAAACCAGTCACAGCAGTATGAAATCCTATTTTCAGCTTGTGATACCACGGCACCAACCCCCACCGTACCATCAGAGACTCGCTATCGTGTGATTTTTGTTTGCTTATTTATTTCAATTTCAGCTCTGCACATGCTCCAGGCACATATACAATAATGGCAATTACACATTGTACAAAGCACATCAATAATTTTAGTATGAAAGGGAAGGAAAAGGCAGAGATTCGAGTGCTTTAATCGGCAGGACCACATTATGTCAATGAAGCAGGGACACGGAGGACTGATTAGATAAATTCTCCCTTGCAGTTCCAGCACCCAGCACTGAAGTGCCCACCATGTTCTGAAAATTAAATGCATGCATTAAAAATGTATCTGAATTTATTTTCCCTCTGGTGTCTTTTTTTGGTTTTTCTAACAAACAGAATCTTGTGGAAAAGAAAAGAAAAAACATCCCTAGATGGGAGCTTTGGCAGTGTATTTGCTATTTTTTTCTTTAAGGAAGTCAAACTGGTACCTTGATGGAGAAGGCTGTGCCAGTGGGGATAAGATGAGCTTCCTCCTCCTCCCTGCTCCCCTCAATTAACTTTTATTCTTCCAAGTGAAACAGGAGAAAGGTTGAAAAAGTGGGGAAGAAAAGACACCCTGTGGTTTTGCTAATCTGTGGAACTGTTAATTTGAAAGAAGTTATTTTCCTAAAGAGGGGTCTAACTTTTTGCATACTGTAAGTGTAGCTACACTGAATTTAAAGGGTCACTTCAATAATCCCCAAAACTGTGATGAAATCCAGCAGCCCTATTAATTACCTTGCAACATCTTGCCATTATCCTTGTCTTCCCTTGCCTTTGGCCTATCCTCATTACAGTGGCATGGAAATATATGCCCAAACCAATATTCTTTTCTTTTTTTTAATAATTTCCCATTTTTTCCATAATGACCTGGTGTCCTGCCTCTTAAACAAATATTTCACTTCCCCCCACTTGAGTCTGAAAGGGCACAGCCATCACCAACCAGCTGTAATGTCCTTTCTTTTCCTGCCTTCCTTTCTCTCTCTCTCTTATCTCCGTGATCTTCTCTCCCCTGCTCCCTCCCCCCAGACAGCTTTATTAAATTCAGACCTCTACTTCTGAGGCCTCTCTGTCTGAGCTCCTGCTCCCTGTGAGACATGGAGAGAGAAATGAGAAAAAAAAAAGTCAAGATTCCCTTATATTCCTCCTCTCCTCAATGTCCTTGGCAGCACAGGGATGCTTCCCACAGCACATCCTTCTGGCTGGATGTTCAGGTTGCTGTCTGTAGTGTTGCCAGAATTATTTACCATTTTGTGACCCCAGGGAAACACACCATGCAAGAAAATGTGAATCTATTTTTGACAACTGGCAACATGTGGTTGACATAAAGTACCACCCTTTTGGGAAGGATTTGAGTTGGAAAGGGGAATTACATGTAAAGAGAATTTCTGTGGCTTTCATGGAGAATGGTTGTAGCCCAGATTGTCTAGATAAGGCAATACAGGTTTGGAAATGGCTTGCACCACTTTTCTACCTGCTGGACTAGCCTTGGTACTTAGCTCTGAATACTTTGTGTACTCTGACTGTGGAATGAGCCTTTCCATCCTAGTGGGATACAAACAAAATCTACAAGTCTTCAGCCTGTTGTCCCCTGTGACTGCTACATGAGACTTGGGAAAACTGAACAAACCCTGCCAGATGGGCTCTTTGAAGGCTCTCCAAAGCATCTTGGCTCTTCATGGCACTGAAAGACACTCCCTGATGGCCCAAACCAGCAGGAATTCTTGTGGAGATTCTTGCTGACTGCTTTTCAACTGAGCTTTTCAACTGGTGTGTCCAGAAAATTAAATATGTTCTGATATTTTTGATGCCATGGAATAAACAAGCAAAAATCATTCTTGGGCTTGGCTGATGGATGTGTCTGGCAATGCAGGTGTTATATGGAAAAAAAAAAAAACCCAGACCAAAATTGTCCATGTTGACAATTCTCTTCATAAAAGTTAGATAATGTGATTATAAATGAAGGGCATCTTTTAAATTCCAGCTGGGTGCCTGAGCTAAGAAACCTTGGAGAATGTTGAATTGTTCTGCCTATCTAAAACAGTCTAACATGGTATCAGTGTTTTGTTTTTTTTCTGGTGCTAAAACACTAAAAACTCTCAAAGAAGCAGATCTGCCTAATACACATCTCTGGTTTCCTGTGCACAGATAATATTTTCTCACCTGACAGCCTTGATGAGGTTTTGAAGAAATTGAATATTTTTATACTTATCCCCATAATGACAGCAATGATAAATAAACACATAGTGCCCCAACACCAAGAGTCTCAACAATGTTATCAACTGTCATCATTTAGGGCTTGAGCATAGGGTAAGTGCCCTCAATAACATTTATTTTCTATTTTCCACAATGATCTGGAGCATTGCCCGGTGCAGGAATGCAGCTCTGTAATTTTATTGTCAGATAGGGTCAAGACATCAGCTGTTTTACATTGGCCTCATGCTGTCATCAGCTAGACCACCTGAGGAAGTGGCCTGCTGGGAATGCATTTTAACCATCCAAACAGGGACATCCAAACCTCTTCAAGCTCAACCACCAGAAATTACAGGGAAAAGCAGAGAACAAATGGGCTTCGGTTTTGCTTCCTTCTAACACCATGCAATGGGTTGTTACTTCTCTTTTCTGCTTCCCATTGCAGCTGGGGGTGTTTTCAGACTAAACAAGTCCCTGAAACCTGAAACTTGGCCATCACTTATGGAAGTACCCTGTGCAGCATGGTTAATAAATAAAAAGTTAAGAAAAATATAAAGACAACCTTTCCACTATTAACAAAAGACTCTTCAAAGCTACTCTTTTGCTCTCGGCTTTTACAATAATAAGCTGAAAAAATACATTAGAGAGCAGACTCCTTTCTAGCCACTTCATATTTCATTTTGCCTCTCACTTGTCTATTTATTTTCACGTCTTTCCTGATTACTTCTCAATTGTAGAAAGACAACATTAGGCACAATGAGTTTTAAATATACTCCCTGGCCAAAATAACTCCAAGGGCTGTCTGAAATTTCTAACAGCTTGCTAGTAAGTCTGGAATAAAATATAAAGGAAGTGATCGTTACTACTTAGAGCAGGGCAATCAGGACTGGTGGGTGATTTCAGTGCTCCACCAATGCACTTATTGTTTTTCTCCATGGACACCACCCCACACAACCAGGATCAGTGTGAATCTGTCCTTTCACCTTTATATGAACTTGAAGAACACTGTCTGATAAAGCACAAGAGATGTTCGAGCTCCAAATGTATTCCTTTCCTGTTGGAGCTGTCCAGAAGGCTTGGGATGGGACAAGGAACAGGACTTGGACTACCTAAAATAAACACACATGAGTATAAAAACTATTTGAAAAATCAACCCTCAAAGCTTCTTCAAACTATGTTGAAAGCAACTGAAGTTCTGAATGAATGTGTCATTGGGTCAAAGATATTCTCCAAGTAATTTTCAACCCTGGCAGCTCCTCTGGACATACTCTAACCTGGGAGTTTTGTCCTATGAAATCTAAAAGTGTAAAATGTAGATATGCTATAATTTGTGATAAAGCCCTCAGAAGTCTGATGTAACTCTGTAGCTAGCCAGGCTCTGAGTAGAAGTTTAAAATACATGACATCTGGAAATCTCTTCTGACCTAATTTTTTTCTCCCAAGATTCATTGTAGGCATGCTATTTTATGATTATGCCAACAGACACATTTGATTCTTTCAAAGTGGCATTTGAAACCAGTGTGCTTCTGTTCCTGCATCCTCTTGGTTCCAGAGGTTAGAAATAATTTCTTAGGGTGTTGTTCTATTTTCTCAACTCTTTTTGGATAAGTTCTCTAATTTTGAGCATTCCAAGGTATTTTGCTGAGAACCCCCTCTGTTTCCTGTGTTGGGTACAGTGTTCAGGAGCAGACAGAGCCTTGGTTTTCAGGATGACTGCACCTTGCACATGTGGCAGTACCTGGATGCCATGGCTTGGACATCAGAGGTACAAAAGTCAAATGTAGAGTTTGGTCTTTTTCAGGGTCTTCCTCAAAAATGTGTTTGTAGCGTGTTTATGTCTCTGTCAGGGATAGGGGAGTTTCTTTCTAATTTTTAATTTGATCGTAGTGACTTCATCTCCCTCCTTTTTCTCTTTCCTCTTGTTCAAAACTGGAGAAGATGATTACTTAGAAGTGTGTACAGATCTGTAATTTCCCTCTTATTTCAGAACATGAACATGGATTGGCCTGGCTGTCCCACAAGCCTCATTAGCAGCATCATTAGTGCTTGGGCTCATTTTACCCAATGGCCCTGGCACTTAGTGCTATTGGTTTAATGGCAAGGTGGTGATTGGCCAAAGGTTGGACTTGATGATCTTGGAGATCTTTTCCAAACTTAAAGATTTGGTGATTCTCTGATTCTAAAGACAGGCCTGCAGTCCAAAATATGTGTCTAGGTCCCACACATAGCCAGCAGAGACAGATACCTCCAGAAGTGATACAATCCATCCAAAGAAAAGCAGGAATGAATGACCCTCTAAAAGTCTCTCCTCTCCCCCTTTCTAATGATTATTGTCTAGATGAACAGCTTATACCAGACAATTAGCTTAGACTAGATGCTTAACATTTAGGCAGCTAGAATTAATGTGATGGATCCCTTCTATGTGCTCAGATAATGACTGTAGCCTTTGTGTCTCAAATTTTAGCTCTGCAATATGTTTTCATAGGTGTTCAGATTCTGCACCGTGCTCTCAGATTAATTTCGACTCCCAAGGCTTAAAATACTTGCCTCCCATTACTGTTCATTGTCATAAATATGTCATGGCATAATATAGCTGTCTGTACCCATAATGAAATCCTTCTGCTTTAAGATTCAAGTCCACAGCCCATACAGGACTAATATTGCTGAAAATCACCCTAATAATGTCACAGGGACTCTTCTGCTTGTGAACATTTCTGTTATGAGCACAGGCTCTTGGGCTGAACCTCCAGCCAAGGCAGGTGCAAGTAAGATTTTAACATATTTTTATAACTTAGATGGGGAAAGAAAAGAAAAGAAAAGAAAAGAAAAGAAAAGAAAAGAAAAGAAAAGAAAAGAAAAGAAAAGAGCACTCCAAAGTTATATCTGTAATTACAATGTTCCCAAAAGAAATTAATATAACCTGCTAAAAAATCCCTCAATTGTATTACTCCTCCCAGATTCCTAATCAATTGGTTTCAAGCTCTTGCTACTTACATTTTCTTTTACCAGAAAGATGATCTTCAAATTTCCAACCTAAGCCTCCCTGGTTAAAATACTAATACTTTTATTTTGTTATCTCTGTATTGGATATGGGAAACCAACCTTCCTTCCTAACAATTGTTATAAAACTTCTATAAACTAATTATGCCTTTTACTATACTAACTGAAATGTCTGCAGTCTTTCTGGGCTGAAATTGGGATATATGAAATATGTTTTATTAAATGGCATTGCTGGGGAAAAAATGGGTTTTAATAATAGGGTTTACAGGAAAAAAATGTACAAAGACCAAATATATTATAATTTCTCAGGGAAAGTTAAAAACTTAGTAAAATTTTGGTATTTAGTCAGAATGTGTTATTTGTCAATGAAAAAAGGAGAAAATAGAACAAATGAAAGCTTCTGTTCTGCCCTCTCAACCTATTTCTTAAAGAAATTATTGTCATTTTAAAGCTTATATGTAACCCAAATATTTCCAGAACCTGCAGGTATTTGGCATTTTCCTTCTAGCCTGCTTCTAGTGGAAAATCACTCAGTCTCTTTGTGAGTACGTTCCCAGGACCAAAGAACTGTTCTCATTGGGAAGAAATGATAATAATAATAGCAGTAAAGTGGAGTTCCCTGAAAATTTTATTTTGAGGCAGTTCATTTTATGCCCTAACTTTATTTTTGCAGAAGAAAAGGATGATTTGTCTTTGCAGTGACTGCAGGCCAAGGAGGGAGAGCAAAGCTGAGAACCTCCCCATCCATATCAGCGATGGTCTGAATAGAGTTCAAGTTTATTTGACTAATTCTTTCACCACTTGTCAGAGAACATACTTTTGTCTGTGGTAACAAAACAAGCTCTTTCCTCCCCTGTTTCTCCTGCGAGTAGCACAAGCACTTGTGTGGAGCACAAATTACCGTAACCATTATGATGTTTGCTGTCAAACTCATTTATTTATGCAACTGCTGTGGAAAGGCCTGGGGCCCAAAAGCAACCCTGAAAGATTTCAGAGCCCTGGTGTGGGGTCATGAAAGGGAAAGTGAGGGGGAGGGAGAAGCCTCCACTGGTTATGAGAAAGGAACTGACACAGGAAATGGTCACATATGGCACAGATTTATTGTGTCCGGGACTTCCCATCCAAAACTCATTATATCCACAGCTCAGAGCAGTGCGTGGCACAGCCACATTCATTTTTAGCTCTGGCATCTGACAAAACTGCTGTTCTGCTTTCAGGTGGTGGTGGTGGTGGTAGTTTTATCATTCTTAGACCAGAGAGATGGTGACTGGAATTGTGTTGGCAAAAGCTCTGCTGTTTGATGCCCCTCATCTTTGTTTTGAGCCACAGGTATTGCTGTGACTAAAGCTTCAGTCAGTGAGGTTGCTGGTCAAGAGAAGAGAAAAATCCTCTTAAAAACACCTAAAGGAAATCAGGATTATCTTCAAGGGGATAAAAATGGGAAAAGCTTTGGTAGTGGCACTAGAAAAGAACTGATACCTGTGGAACAGCATGTTTTTCAAAGGTGAAATAATAGGGATGAAAAGATGTTTCTCTTTGTATTTTTATTTGTCTTTCCTGGGAGACAGGACCCATCTTACACAGATATGGCTTTTTGGATGGTGGTTAATCACTTCAAGAGGTTTGAGAGAATAGTTTGTTTGTCTTCCCTGCTTCATGAGATCATCTAAAAGCTCCAGTCTGGGCTGTTTAACCATTTTTGACTCCGTGCACAATAAAATATCTGGTAACGCTTTTGTCACTGCATTGGATTTGTTCCTGAAATAAGCATTATGGGGACCTTTGTGTTTTCAGGATCACTAAAATGACCAAAGTTCCCAAATCATTAATCATAATGCAGAAAAAGAAATCCTTCCCAATTCTGTCTTTCTGATTTAATAAAATTATGGACAAGCTGCTCTGGGCCAGTGCTGACAGTTGCAGGAATGGGTCTTTACCCAGTCCAGCAGCACTGGTGTATGGGCACAGGAGCTTCCTATCACACCAAGAGTACAACTCCAAACCCACTTTTGTCCCAGCCAATGCAGAAGTGCCCAAAATAACTCCTGGGTGCTTTCCAAAAATTATCATGAGTCAGGAGCCAGTTCAAAAATGAAGCTTGGAGGTGATCACTGTCTTCTGGAGGGTCCACGGCTTTAATACTATGGAAGTGCTATGCCAGCTGGCCTCAGGGACTAGAACCTGACTTGGCAGTGATTATTTGATAAGTTTTGATGGATAAAACACTCTAGAAGCTCAGTTCCTGCTGATTCTTCTGGACACAAGTATTTCCAAGTGTGACACCTTGTAATCCAGAAGATTTGTGGAATTATAAGGAAAATTCCCTTATCCAACCTGGTCTGGGCAACCTCACTAAAGGGACCTTCCAGATTTACTCACCCACCCCCTTTGAGAGGGATCAAGATATTTTCTCCTGGCTGGGTTATTATTCTCCTCCCCAACTTTTCATGGGTTTGTAAGACAGATTTGGTGTTTTCCCTCAAATACAAAGACCAACAATGATCTCTCTGACTCAAGAGGTTCCTGACCTGTAAATCAGTGAAAGCTTGAGGAGCATTTTGGGTGAACATTGCTATACAAATGCTTGGTTCCCATACTGTTTTTGATCCCTGCTGGAGAGCATTCTGACCTCAGAGATTTGCTGGTCTCTCTTTTTAAAACTGATGCTTTGAGGTCAAGAATGAATTAGTATATTATAGTCTCTGGGAACTGTAAAACTGTAATTTTTTGTTCATGACTGGGACAGATATATTGTCATCTGTAACGTGTGCCTTCCATTTCAAGCATGGAGAGCTCTGAAGTGTTGATGCAAACATAAAAATGTATAACTGCATGAAAGTGGCAAACAACACTTGATTTTACAGAGAATAAGTGGTTTCAATATGTGTGGCCATATCAGAGCATGCACACAATGCATACAAGAGCAAATATTTCATGTATTATATCATGTATTCACCTGTTTTTCTTTGGATTTGCATGTGAAAGGGAAGGGTGAATGCAGATCTCAGGATGTGTATGAAGAGAGTTTTACTACAGAGCTTCGTTCAAAGGAAGCACCAGTAACTGTCTTTTCTCTTCTTGGGCATCTACTTTTACAAATCTTGAAAGAATATAGTATTTTTGAGTCCAAAAATGTGGCTAAAATTGGCTTGGGGGGGGTCAAAGTTTTTATAGAAGAACGATAAACAGGAGAGTATAAAACCCCCACACAGAGTGATGTTATGAGACTCATTTCCTTCCAAAATAATTTACTTTAAAAGAAAGAATTAACAGCCTAAAGCAGTCACTCTATTTTTATTTACATGGTCCCTGCTATGAGTACATATTTATGTGTGGCTGTGTTCCCATGATTTAACCCCAGCTGGCAACTCAGCCTCACAGAGCCCCTCAGTCACTCAGCCCTGGTGGGATGGGAGAGAGAACTGGAAGTGTAGAAGGGAGAAAACTTGGGGGTTGAGATAAAGACCTTTAAACAGGGGAAGTAAAAGTCCTGTAAGCAAGCAAAGCAAAACAAATAATTCATTCACCACTTCCCATGGGCAGGGAGGTGTTCAGCCACTCCAGTGGGACTCCATCTCAGGTTGCAGTGATTTGGGAAAATGCATGCCATCACTCCAAGTGTTCTCCCCTTCCTTCTTCTTATCCCAGCTTTATATGCTAAGCATGAACCCACATGGTCTGGGATATACCATGGGTCACCTGGGGTGACCTGTCCTGGCTGTGTCCCCTCCCAAATCCGTGTGCACCCCCAGCCCAATCACTGGTGGGGTGAGGAGTAGAAAAATCTTCAACTCCATGCAAGCCCCTCTCAGCAATAATGAAAATATCTCTGTGCTGTTAACACCATTTTCAGCACAAATCCAAAACACAGCCCAAAACAGCTACTGCAAAGAAAATTAACTCTGCCTGAACCAAAAACCAGCACATTTGTACACAAACACATGAGAAACATTTGTACCACTGTACCTTCCTCTGCAACTGAACTCAGAATAATTTACCTTTTCTGGATTTCCAAGGTGCTATTCCTGGGCCCTTTTTTTTCCCCCCTTTATTTCCCATTTGAATGTCAGCAGGTCAAAAGGAACAGTTAATGCTGATGAATATTTCCCTCTCAGCAAAGATATGTGCTGGCCAGCCCAAGGCCAATGAATCGCAATTTCTAAACAGTGTCCCATTTATCTCTCCCCTCCCCCTTCCTCCCCTCCTTGCTTTTATATTTTTGTAGCTATAATTGTAGTTAAATTAGAAATAACTGACGGGCAAATGCAGTCAGATGGGAAGAAAATTGTGGGAGATTTATTTTATTTTGATAAAAAACTGACATTGCCTTTTGTTTTTGTCAGAAAGAGACTCTATTTTTCCTTTTACCATGAATTGTGGAATCTATCACGAAATGGGTAAAAATTATTGAAGCAAATGGTGGTGTTAACCTGAAGGGGAAAATCATTAATGTTGATGTATTTCATTCAATTTTAAATGTAGAATTTATTTTATTTTATTTATTTGGCATTGGGGAACAAGAAAAAAGCCAGGAGACTTGTATAGGACTCTATGTGCCTTTAAGTCAGAACATCTATTTTAAAAAATGCTCTTCTTTCCTTCCACCTCTCTCCATTTTTCTAAATAAAGGATATGATGTGGTGATGGTGGCAGTGGTGGAGGTTTTTTCCCTAAGCAAAGAGGGCCCCCTCGGCGCATTATTCTTTTCAAATGTGAAATGAGGTGGAAAATCCTCATTTCACGACAGGAAGGACAAATATTGACACAAAGTTAATATTTGTCAGGAGCCCTAGAAGCAACCTGAGTGCTAAAATCTCATCTAGATATATGTGCTGGTGTGTTTATGTATATAAATAAATAATAAATTTGCCTCGATGATGGGTGGAACCTGCAGAAAGCAAAGTCTGCTCACTGAGGTGGAGGAATTATCTGCAGAGGGTGAGCACACACACACATTCCATGTATCATTTCTCTCTCTTCTTGTGTGGAGCAGGACAAACAGGTGAATTCACGAGCCCAAAGAACATGTGTCCCCTTCCTCTGCTCGGGTACACAAGATCCCAGTGTGAAGTTCAGCAATATATGAGTATCTTCAAATTTCCCACACATGTCTAAGGACTACGGTTGACTCTTTTTCCCCATTTTTTTCTCCCTCTCTCACACACACGAGTGTGTGTGTGCAAACACATACAAATAGAACCTGTGTAATCCAATTTCACCCATGGCGGGGGGGATGCTTCTGGAATTTATCACTGCTATTGTTCATCACCAATGTAAATAGCACATGTCAGCTCAATATTCAGTGGTCACTCAGTATTTATTAAGTCCTGTCCACTCTGGCCTTTTTTAGAGGAAAGCCCTGGGGCAGATTAGCTGCTGGCCGTGACACGCCGCGTCACTTATCTGTTCTCATTGATTATCAGAGTCAGCTGTGGCCAGGACTCACTTTTTTCTTCTCCTCTCAGACCCCCTCTTACAAGCACCCCTGCTTGGATTTTCATGAGGAAATAATCAGATTAGGGCTTCAGTGGCGAGTTCATATGGAGTTCTCTTTCTCCACTGTGCTACTAACCGAATAAACGTGTTTTGTGGTAAATTGTAAATGACATTATGATTACTAAGGCCAGCATGGGTTTCATTTAAAAGTGATCGAAATTGCAGGCTGCAGAAATTGTGACTGGCAGATAAGGCCATTTGGAAGAAGACAAGCAGTGATGCGTGTGTGTGCACGGGTGTGAGTGTGTGCAGGAAACCAAGCCAGCCCCCTTTGCAAGGCAGGCGGGGCTAAGGAAAGTTCTGAGGACTCATGAAATATCATCAAATCCCATTTGTAGACATGAGAAATGTCACCAGGGGGAGATGGGGTGTTTCCAGGAGAGCCGTGGATGAGATGTGTCAGCCTTTGTGGGCAGGCTGCTGGCGGCACAGCGCGTCCTCCCAGCGCTCCAGGACAATTCCAATGTCTCTGAGCACAGCATTTCCACTTCTGTTCTGAACAGAGCTGTCCCTCACTCTCTTTTTGCCTCCAGCACAAACTGACAGCAAAATACAACAGCAAAATACTTACACTGAAAAGCAAAAAAAACCAGGGAAAAGCAAGAAAATGGAAGCAAATTTGTAAGCTGGTGTCTAAAAATAGAGGGGTTTGTACAGGTCCCATCTCATTTGGACATCCTCCCTGAGCAGAGCTCAACATTTATGTAATTCCACTGCTTCCCTCAGGGACGTGCAGAGGGAGAGCTCATTCTGGGGAATGTTCACAGACTACGGGCTGCACATGATGATTCCCCTGGAAATACATAGTAGGTGAGAACCCACAGGATCTGGGCTTTGAGATGTAACTAAAGGCAGAGCCCAGAATTATAGAATCAAAGGAATGGCTTGGGTTGGAAGTAACATTAAAGATCATCCCCAGGTAGGCAGGGACACCTTCCACTGCACCATGTTGCTCAGAGCCCATCCAACAATTCTCATAGTTAATTTCTTTTTTAGGAGTCTGTTACTTTTATCTAGCAGAAATTTTCACATAATTTTTCCTTGATAAGGGACATCCTTTTGCCCCAATGTCTTCTTATTCATCCAGAAGTTTGTGACTCTCAAGGATGTTGCTGTCCCTTATTTTTTATGTGAACTGAATGCATGTCCCCATGTGCTGAATGAGGAGCACAAAGTTGGTTTGGACATTGGCCATGCTTTGCCCAACACGTTTGTGAGCACAGCTGACTAAGGAAGGAGCAGGCTAGGTGAGGGAAGGAGAATTCTAGCTGACTACAGCAGCAAATTCCTCCTTTGATTTTATTTTGAAGAGAGGAAGGAAAAACAGAAACCTACATCTTTTTTCTAAGATGCTCCAGGCAGAAATGTTTATGTTTTTGGTGCCGGTATCTGAACTCATTTACTTTTATTCTCTCTTTATAATCAGTGGTGATCTCATCATTACAGCCTGAGGCACAATTTCTCTCATCTTAAAGCAGAGACCTGTATATAGTCAGATGGAGCACACTGTAAACTTATAGCACCATTCAGGACTTCTGACATAGGTATGGAGTGGCAGCATAAGGGGGAAGGGCATCAAAGTAACAGGGGTAGGGTTAAATTTGATACTGCAGAGAAATTCTTTACTGTGAGGATGTTGAGGCATTGGTTGCCCAGAGAAGCTGTGGATTCCCCATCCCTGGAAGTGTTCAGGGACAGGAAGGGTGGGGGCCTGTGCAACCTTGTCTAGTGGAAGGTGGTCCTTTGCAGGAGGGTTGGAACTAGATGAAGTCCCACCTTACAACCCAAATCATTCTGTGAGTCTATGATTCTAACTCAGAAGACTGTGTGGATTACATCTCTTCTCTCTAGAGCCTTCCATAAAAGGATCCTCTTGACTTGTCTGCAGAGGCACTTGGGAGGGCATTCAGTGGGAAATCCTGAGATACGAGCAACAATCTCCACCCTTGTTTTGAAAGAACAAAGTGTTATGTAAAGCGGCTTTTGCACTCCTTTTGCATTCATTGTGTGTTACACCTACAGATGTTGCAGCTGCCAAAAGAAGTCCATGTGACACTCTGCACTTGTGTTTAAGTGACAGGATCCCACCTGTGGTCAATAAAATTATAGGATTTTAAAAACCAATCCAGATGACTAAACAGAAGTATTTTAGCATGAATTTCATTGGTTTTAAACTGCTTTGAATAGATGGCTGGGGAACTGAGTGTGTGTCAGTTACACAAATGTGTGTTTAGTGTAATTTCTGGTTCTGTGGAGTGTCCTTGCAAAGCACATGTCTTCTATAGACCCTGTGTCACATATCTCAGGTACCTCAAAATATACCAAACATATCTAGACACCTGCCTGTGAGCAAATGGTTGAAATTCCAGATCTCAGCTGACTGCAGTGGGAGTTTGGACATTTGGAACACGTGTGAGAGTCTCCTATATTTGTAGGTATCTGAATCTGATGGTTTCTTCCAGCTTCTCACTTGATGAGGTGGTTCATCACTGGAGTAGATTAATGATGTTCTGGTCCTTTCTAATGTTTTCTGTTTGAAGTGCAGTCTCTGTGAGTGGGACGAGACAGCATTCTGTAGGGTTAAATTATCATGGCAAAGACTTGCAGTCATGTCCAGATTCATCACTCTGCTACAGGCTTGGGACCAGGAAAAATGTAGAGGGTACAAGGACATAGGGACAAAGTGCTGGGTCAGACAAAAAGTCTGTCTTGCATGTATACTCTTTCAATGGACACTGTAGTTTTATATGTAGAAATAACAAGGTAGGTGCATGTGTTGCTTCTCTGTCATTTGTTTTCAGTCCTCAACAGTCTTCAATTCCAGGACATCTAGAGGTAGATGCAGTTTCTACCTATTTAATATCTCTCAGTGTCCAGGCTTCTCTTAAAACTATGCAAAATTTTAACACAGACAAAGTGACTTTTAATTGGGAATGGGAAAATAAGGACCTATTAAAAAAATTGAGATTGTGTCTGAAGCAGTTCAGTTTTTTCCCCATCTCCCTTTATTTTCTTCCAGGAATTTACAGAGATGACAGTAAGTGCCTCTTCAAGCCCTCAGCACAAGGCTACTTCTGCAAACAGACAGATCATGCACTTGTCATCTTAGAAAACTTGGATTCCAGTGTGGACAGCCAGAGACTGTTCCCAGTGGTTACAATGACTGGAAGCTTTATGGACACCTTCACTGATGAGACCTCGCATTCTTTGTGTCACGCTGCAGAGCATCATTCTGCTTTCTTCTCTGTTCTGCCCTCCACCAAACTCACCACAGTTTGCTTCCCAGACCTGGCACCTCTGGCTTTCAGACTCTACCTTCTCAGTGGCCAAAACACAACCAGGCTGCCCCTTGCCATATTCTTCACTGAACCACTCAGCCTTCGTGTTTTCATCCAAGGGAATTATGTCTCTCCAACACCATCTTCTTTTTCACTGAACTCAGGGGCAGGGGCCAACTACTTCAGCTTTGAGGACAACCTTCTCCATGTTCTCCTCCATGAGAAGGAACCTGTGGAAATAGTTGCTGGCCTTTCCCTTCTTGTGGC
Organism: Agelaius tricolor; assembly: GCF_023055355.1. Lineage (NCBI taxonomy): Eukaryota > Metazoa > Chordata > Aves > Passeriformes > Icteridae > Agelaius > Agelaius tricolor. Next base: position 111,433,765 of record NW_027269261.1, on the reverse strand, counting down.
TTTCACTGTAACTGAGGCTGCTGGGGAAGAGGGTGAGGAAACCATAATACATCGATTGGCTGATTTCTTGAAGATTGGTCATGACCAAGTCAGAGTGGTCTATAATGTGCTGGGAAGTGAAAGCACTTTGCAGGTAATCTCAGCCAATGCCAGCAAAAAGAGATATCACTGCCCTAACATGGCATTTTGCACAGCCTTTCAGAGCAGATACAGCCCACAGGAAGAGGGGACACGACCAGGGAGCACCCGGGCTCTGCATCCACCTGATGGGGCTGGTCCATCCAGAGTGCTGGTCATTGAGCTTGGTGATCTTCCAGGTCATCCAAGAAATGAGTTGACAAGTGACAGCCTAAAGAGTTTAGCCAGAACAATTATCAATGCTCATCAGACTGGAGACCTCCAGAGTGGCCTTGGCTTGCCAGTTGACACCTTAATGGTGACTCAGTCAGCTTTGCTGTCCCCAAGAGAAGGTAACAGTAGGTAAGTAGCAGATGTATCATCACCAGATACTGATTTAAGTGTAGTGAGGTACTTTATCCACTTGATGTACTTACTAAGTTCTCCCTTGACTGAAATATGACTAACCATGTTGAAACATGTTATAAAGTTTCCATGACTTGCCCAGAGAAGCTGTGGCTGCCCCATCCCTGGAAGTGTCCAAGGCTGAGTTGGACAAGGCTTGGAGCAACCTGGATTTTTGGAAGGTATCCCCCCATGGCAGGGGTGGAACACAATCACCTGTAAGATCCCTTCCAAACCAGACCATTCCATGATTCTGTGATGTCAGAGCTGTGCCCAAATTCTAGCTGGATTCCCAAGCATCAATTAACCATGTTTTTCTGTTGGTGCTCATTAATCTCTGGAATGCAGAGATGTCAGTGGTGCCTTAAATGAGGAACAGAGTTCCTGGAAGTCTGCCTTGAAACTATGGAGAATTGGGTTAATTCAGGCTATCATAGCTCTTAAACTCTAACCAATTAAATCTACAAATGTTTATAAATTGATGTGACAGCATTATTGAAGATGGCTTGTTGCCTTAACTATCTTGAAGATCTAAAACATTTATTCATATACTTTTAAAATTTAAGACCACAAAAATCTGTTTAATCTTTTACTTCAATATCCTGCAGGATACAAGCCACTATTCTTCCCCTTGATGCCTAGTGTTGACTCTTATTTTTACCTAAAATTCTAGAAATCCATTTGGTCTTGATGGTACAGAAGCTGGACACATCCAGTATTACCTGAACATGTGCCCAGGTGTTGGATCCTATTCCTGTTCTTTCTGTCACAAATACTTGTCCATTTCCTGTTGTCAGCCTCTACCTCCAGATTCCCATGAGAGCACCTGGTTTCTTTCCTCCACTTTTACATCAGTAACTTTCTGGGCATTGATTCTTCCCCCTCCTCCTCCAGATATCTTCAAAGTAATCAAATCACCTCACTCTCTGCTTTGGAAAAAAAATCAAAAGGTTTGAGTTCTGGTGGGTGTTTCTTTCTTTCTCTATCTCTGTTTTCTGAATTGGAAGTGGGCATGACTAAAAGTCAAGGTTTCCTTCTTGGCAGATTCCGCAGCTTTAGACATTTTTAAGATTTAGCTGCACAGGGTGCTGGGCCACATTGACTAGGCCATGATTTTTTCAAGAAAGGTTGGACCACAGGATCATTGAGGTCCCTCCCAACCTGGTATTCTATGGTTGTATGGAATCAGTGACAAATGCAACAGTGATATTAAATCCCATTTTCTACTGGCACAATTCAATGATTCCATTAGCCCATTCTCCCACAGAAACAGGAGAGCTCATGGTCTTCTGTTTGCTCACTGTATTCTTTAATTCCTTTTCAGTTCTGACTTTCCAGAACCCCGTGCCCTCTGTTTGCCCAGATCCTACATCCCACATGATCTGGGTCCCTATGTTTGACTTTTCTGTTGGTAATTTATCAGCCCACAAAAAATTCCATGCATTTTATCAGTGGTGGCTTTATATTTGTATCTCCATGCAGATACAGCAACAGACCTGCATCTCATTTTGAAGGAAGAACACAGGATACTCCTTTGCTTTACAATAATTTCCCCCTGGAGCTCCCTTTTGAGCTCTGCCAGTTGAAGAGTTCTTGGTCAGTTCTGTACATACTAAATTTTATTGGTATTCAATACCAAGGCTCACTTTTTGAAGGTCTTTTTTCCCCTCTTCTCCACAGCAACAAAAAACCCTTTCTCTCCCTCCTTCCTCTGTCCCTGTCTTGCTCTTTTCAGCATCTTACAGACACTATTTGCACAGCCCAGATGTCAGCCCTTATCTGCAGAGGAGGCTGTGAAGAGCAGGGCTGGGATGGGAGCAGACAGCAGTGTATTTCAGCATCAGATCCTGAAACTGTATTAAAAGCATATGGGTAATATGAAAAAGGTAATATCCCATCTGTTTTTAATAGGGGACATAGGATTTGATGTTTGGCCATCTTATTGTGTACTCTCTTGATATTGCATAATGTTATTTTTTGATGTTGTGCACTACTGAGGCTTATCCAAGTATAAGTATATTCCATATATGCAAGAAAGAAATTGGATTTGTCTAAGACTTACCTTCTGAAATTAATACCACATCCTCTCCCATTTACTGCTGACCCATGGACCATCCTGATGTCTAGCAGTGATACAAATTCTGTTCACATGCTTAACTTTTCTAGTAGACCCTGTGTGGTTTGTGGTGGAAAAGCAGCCAGAAGGAGGACAAGGGTCGGTGACTGTAGGAATCTTTGTTTTGTTGTTTTGGTTTTGGTTTGTTGGTTTCAGCTGTAGGTGGTTTTTTTGTTTGTTTGGGGTTTTGGTTTTTTAGGGGGCAGGGTTTTATTTTTGTTTTCTTTTGGATTGGGTGGGTTGTTTAGTTTTGTTTTGTTTTGTTTTGCTTTGCTTTGCTTTGCTTTGCTCTTGTGCTTTTGGTTTTGGGGTTTTGCTGGTTTTATCGTGGTGCTGCATTAAGTCCAATGAGGAATTATTAAGTGCAAGATCAGATCATAAATCAGGGACAATTCTGAAGTTATAGTGTATTTTGGATCAGCTGAACCAACATCACTGTTATGAGTGGGGCTGTTTGTGTTAACTGGAGGACACTGCAAAATGGGACAGCAGAAAAATAATGTGGGAAATTTTACAGCAGGTGCTGAGGCCCTGGCACAGGTTTCCCAGAGAAGATGAGGCTGCCCCTGGATCCCTGTCTGTGTTCTAGGCCAGGCTGGATGGGGCTTGGAGCAGCCTGGGATGGTGGAAGGTGTCCCTGCCCATGGAAGGGGGTGGAACTGGATCATCTTTAAGATCCCTTCTAGCCCAAAGCATTCCATGATTTACATGATCCCAAGAGACCATTCTAAGGAGGGAAGCACCATCTTCTGTGTGCCAGCAAGGAAACCTCGAGGCTGCCTTTTTTCAGGCAGAAATGACATCTCCACACTGGGAACTGCTCTCCCAGCTGTGTTTTGTCTTCCTGTCTGTGCACACTCTGTGAAAAGATTCCGAGCAGCAAGGACCAGGAGAATTCCCTAGGATGGAGGCTGTTTTACTACAGACACAAGAGCAGTGCTAGCCTAAAGCCTTGGATTCACTTTCCCAATTATGGGAAGCCCTGGGATCTTTATTGAAGAGAACACTCACATCACCAGATCATAGGTCTGGCTCAGAACTCACCCACCCTCAGCTGCCTGGGCTCCTCTGCACTGTTATTTATTGCTCCCCATCAGTCATAGCTTTTCTGGAATTACTCATGGCTGACATTTCCGATGCAATAAAGCCACAGATAACCTGTGAAATGAAATCAGGGTTTTCCTGTTGGGACATGTACTGTCCCCAGTGTCTATCCGTCTCCATTTAAGCAGCACATGCTGGCACAGGCACAGATAATGGGGCTGGGATTACAAGTCAGACAAAGTATTCCAGTTTATTTTTCTGTGGGAGGAAAAGAGGAATATTTTCACACCTGAGTCATGCAAAACCCAGTTGGACCATCAGAAATACACAGAACCTGCACTCCTGCCAGGCCCATCTCCTTGGGCTTTCAGAGCAGTGAATTGTCCTGCATCACTATCATTCTCAAAGACTCTCTGAAAGGAGGTTGGAGCCAGGGGAGGGTTGGTCTCTTCTCCCAGGTAACAGGTAACAGGATAAGAGAAAATCTTTCTCCTTCAAGTTGCACCAGGGGAGGTTTATGTTGGATATTAGGGAAAAAAAATATCTTTCACTAAATGAGTGGTCAGGCATTGGGACAGGCTGCCCAGGGCAGGGATGGAGTCACCACCCCTGGAAGTGTTCAAGAGGTGAATGAATGGGACATTTGGGGACATGGTTTGGAGGTGAACACAGTGGTGCTGGGTTAATGGCTGGACTAAATAGTATTAGGGATTTAGAGGTATTTCCCAACCTTAATGATTTTATGGTTTTGTAACACAACAACAAGTACAAAAAGATCTTTAATCAGCACAGTCTGGAGGCTTATTTGCAGCCAGGACAGTGAGGCTGAAGGGGAGCCTTGGAAACCCTGCTGGGGTAAGGTATGAGTCAGTAGGTCCGTATATCACACTGCCAAGCCTTTAAAAAATATGGCTTGTCTGTTATGATTTGGAGTGCTTTTATACATGATTTTAATTTAACTCCTTTGTTAGGGTCACTTCAAGCATGGCTCATAAATTTGTCAAGAGAAGACAGAGGTGGTTGCTGTGACTGCTTTAGTCTTGCACAGCTGGAGAGTCAGAGATGTCTATCACACAGTTTATCTTCCAGTAAAATGCCTGTGTATAATAGATACTGTGATGTATTTACAGATAGAAATCCCTGGTTTGCAAAATCTTCCTAATATCAGTATAAATAGGAAAGAACAGGAAGCACAACGATAAATATATTGTGCATCTTTGTGCAGGTACCTTTATACAAAATCAGAAATGTAATTCTGGGCAGTTGTCCAGAAGCCATTTAGTCCCTATCCCCACTCTACTTCAGGGTGCTTTGCTCCTTATTAATTGACCTTTAACTGAACACAAACTGAAATTTTTTTTTTGTTTAGAGTTATGTTTGAGGTAGCATATGAAAATGGTGCTTGTGCAGGAAATTTGAGGCTCACAGCAAGGAATAAAAGGGAAGCAAATTATCAAGGAATGGCTCATTCCAACAGCAATTCCCATGCAGAGCACTAAATGAGATATTGCAACTAATTCCCTGTGTCACGTGGCACATATGCAGGCAGCAGGGGTGGAGTTCAAACTAGATGAATTCTGACCCCTCCTAACCCCAAAGTTCTTGGATTTGGTAACTTTTGTGAAGATTTCAGGTAGGCTGCTCTGTGGAATTGCACAGGATTTTATAAAAAAAGACTTGACAGCTCTTTTCCTGCATAAGTATACAAGTTTTTCCTCCAGTGAGCAGGCAAAGGCAGGATGCTAAAATTCTCCATGTCAAGAACTGCAGATATTGCAGCACCTGAGGTTATTTCAAAGTTTTATTTGCTACACTCCTCAAGTGAAGGTGTGGAAGTGATGATACTCAGGAGCTTAAAGTAAGCTTAAAATCTCCTTTAATTTAAATTTATTTAATTTTAAATTAGATTTTCACAGGGTTAGATTCAGGTTAGATATTCAGTGTAGGGGGCATATTCTTATGTAGAATATGCCAGTCACAGCCAATGTACAAAAAAGGACAAATTCAGTTCAAGTAAGTAAAAGGAAGGACATTTAAGATGATCATGGAAACTGAGTTTATTTTAAGAAATAAGGAAGAGAATCATAAAACCATTTAGTAAAGAGTTTGTTTAACTTGGCAAAGCAAATCTGAAAGATATCATTCTATCTGTGAAAATATGTTGCAAGAGTAAATAACAGTGAGGAATCTCTTGATAGTAATGGACAATGACAGCCCAGGAACAAAAGCATATAAGGCATTGAGAGGTAAATTTGCATTTAAAAATAGAAGCAGGTTCCTCCTCAGATAATAAACTGGAATAGCCTTGCAATAGAACTGGAAAGAGAACATTTCACATTTCCATTCAAGACTATTTTCTATATTTTTTTCCACACATGGGCAAAATTATATTATTAATTTTATTTATTTATTTTTAAAATTTATTTACTTAGTAGTGTGGGGATAGTTGAGGTGGCCAACATCTCTTTTACAGTCTACCTAAAAAGGTAGGAAATTCCACATGAAAAACCTAGAAGGTTTTCCATCAGAGGAAATTCTGGTTCTGTAATGGTTCTTTATGGGCATGATGGGATAAGGAATAACATGAGTATGAAGTGGAGGTTAAAACTTGAACGAAAAGTGTTACGTCAAATAAAACTGCCTGATCAAAAGTTGTGCTTTTGGAATCAGGATGAAATTTTTATTGTCAATTCATAATTCTTTTCCTAGTGGGAAACTTTGTTGTGGGATGAGCCAGAAGAGGTGGGTGGTCATTGGGACCTTCGAGACTCAGACACATCTTCCCACAGTGAAGGTGGTGACAATAGATGTAAAAAGAGTTTATGTGAAGGGATTCTGTGTCAATAGAATATTTATCTGTCTGAACAATAGTGGAATTTTAGTTTGTTACAAATCTATTGCTTCTGGTAGAATTGAAATTGGGCATCAAAACTGAATTGTCAGTGTAAAGAAGGCCCAGTCAATCCAGGGATGATGATGCTACAAAAAGTCTTTAATTATGGAGAGATTAGGCCCCAGATCTACTGGTTTAATTTTTTTTTCCTTCATATTTAAATAAAGGAAGAAAAACTAAGGAGGCATCTTTTGACCTGAGTCCATGGTCAATAGAGTAATTGAACTGCAGCTTAAGGGTAAATGTTTTTCATTCAGACTCTTCCAAACAAGCACAAAATATGATGTGTGTCCATAAGACTGTTTGGTTTTGAAGGGGAAAATACCAAAAGCAGCCCTTCGTATATGAGCCTTGTGCGAAGCCAGCATTTCCCTTGCAAGTTTTCCAACAAATCTCCAAACTACCTTCCATGGATCTTCACATTGCCTCTCCAATAATAGTAGATAAATCCAATAGCAGTTTTTCACCACTGCTCTGCTGGGCAGGATCCCTTCTGACAGTGTAGGGTTGAGAGGGTCTATCACCAAGACACATTTCACCTCTAAGCCTTAAATTTCAAACTAAATTTCTGTTAGTATCTAGTGTACATGTTGAACGTATCCAATAATTTGTCATTCCCACTCAAAGGTGGCAGGTGTGAATTGCGAGATTCAGGCAATTAGGAGTCCTACCCCCCACATAGCTTTGGTTGCTTGCTCTGACAATGGCCTTCCAAAACTCAGCTGGCTCCTCTGCAGGAAAGGAGCAGGAGGCAGGAAAGGTGAAAGGAGAGCAGGGGAAAGCAGAGGAAGAGGAAGGTGGAGAGGGTAGAAGAGATTTGGGAAAAGGAGCACAAGACTTTGCATCTATGGGAAGAAGGAGAAATAAATTGCCACATATCTCCCACACCAGTCTTGGTCTTTGAAACGGAAGGGTTTGTGTTAATACATCTCAGTTAAAAATGAAGAGGATCAGTTCAAGGGAAGCTATTCCCTATTTCATTGCTCCCTCAGAAGTTAACGTTATCCAGATAGATGCAGGAGATCCAGCAGTGTCCCTGCCATGCTTCTCAAGCACTGTAAAGAGATCTGACCCCAGCACTGGTACTTCAGTGCTGTCAAACAAAACCTGCCTTGCTCGTGTCACACATGAATTTATTTCCTCTCCTAACAACTAACGGGACCTGTGACATAAGCGATGATTTACACAAACAGGCTCCAGCAGAGAGGAGCTGCTGGCCACGTCTCCAAGGGACCAATCCTGTCCCCACTCCTCCTTATTTAACATATGAGTGGTGTCACCTCTATCAGCAGAGCTTGTCTGCTGTGACATTCGAGTGAGTGACGGCCGTGTCAGCTCCCAGGCCAGCCCGCTCTGCTGTCGCACTGCGCTCTTGGCCTCCGCTGCTCATCTGATGGGAAAGGGGGGAAAAATTCTTCCACATGTTTTGTTAGCAGGGATCTGGTGAGCAAAGGGTTAAATGGCTCGGGGTGCTGGGTGTTTGTGGGGTAGTGTGCATGTGTATATATGTATGTGAGAGTGTGTGTGTGTATATGTATTTTAAAAAAATTACATATATAGATACAGAGAGATATATATATGTGTACATACACAGGCACCTTGGTTTGGCTGTAGGACCTCGTGCCCGCAGGCCACAGTCACATTATCATCTGGAAATTGGATAACGACAGCACAATGACAAATCCAGGTTGCCTGCAATAAGGTGCTAATCCCTTTGCTTTAATATCGGAGCAGCGTGTAATGATGTTTGGACATCACTCCAGTTTACTGACGACCCCACTGGGGCCGGCAATAGAAGCGTACAACTGTCTAACAAGCCATCAGGTGACCGCCGTCGTCAAAGCAACGGGGGATGCAATCTAATCTTCCCTCCATCCCTTCCAGCTCCCAATAAGGACCAGATTATAGAAGTGGCCCATCAATGCTTGGTAACTCGAATCAATTAACGTTAATTCGCACAATGCTATGATGTATTGTGATCACTTTCATTTCGGAGAAGGGGGAAGAAATTGCTATAATTCACCTAAAATGAGGTTGTCTATGGTGCTGAGGTATTAATTGGGTGTCCATATTAAATGGAAAAGGAGCACGGTAGTGAAGGAAAAGTGGATGAGTGACTCTCTTGGCTGCTATTGACCTATCAGAAGAAGACAGTGCCCTTTTCCTTTGCTTTTATCTATTACAGTTTTCCCTATTGCGTGTCAAGTTGATGTATTATAAAAAATTCATTTGGTGACCTTCCACCCCCCTAGCAGATTAAACAATTTCACTGGGATGGCATCATTAACAGGGCCTTGCATTTAATGATGATTTCTCTAAAAGGCCACGGAGATTCGATTTTAAGCTAACAGATTTATTGCACTATTATAACATATCGTAAAAAACTGTACCACCTACGGTCTGGTTTTAGGATAGAAACTGTTTAAGAGTTTATGTGGAGCTTAAAGTGGTATTACCTTGGGATACGCAGCACGGCAAAGCTCTGACCTCCGGCGGGATGCTGTTTACTTTTAATAAAAGACATTTCTCTGGCAGTAAACTTGGGGACTGCGCTATGGAGGAGGCCTGGCTTAGCTCCTTGCCACTGGCTCTGTAAACAGGGGCATTTCCACCGATCTACAGCTATTAATGGAAGTCACTAATGAATCTGGAGGATGTTTCTCTCCTATCTGATGCATCTGCTCTGTCTCTCTCCTTCTAAAGGCTTCTGGTGATCCCACATCTAAACCCTTCATCAGATTCATTCTTCTAATGAAAGAAGGGCCTAGAGGGGGAGTCATAAGAGGAGAGGCTGAGGTCACTTGGTTTGCTCAGCCTGGAGGAGACTGAGGGGAGACCTCATTGCAGTTACAATTTCCTCATGAGGGGAAGAAGAGGGCCTGCACTGATCTTTGCTTTGAGGTGACCAGTGACAGGACCTGAGGGAATGACATGAAAATGTGCCATAAGATGTCTAGGTTGGATGTGAGGAAAAGTTTCTTCACCCAGAGGGTGTCTGGGCACTGAACAGGCTCCCCAGGGCAGTGGTCACAGCACCAAACCTGGCAGAGTTCAAAAGTGCTTGGACAATGCTCTCAGGCACAGGATGGGATTGTTGGATCTGTCCTGTGCAGAGCCAGGAGCTGGGCTCCATGAATCTTGTTGATTTCTTTCTATAATATGGGAAAATATGGGAACTGGTGGAAATAAAAGTCATCTTTCAAATATCTTTTTTTGCTTAAAATAGGTATGACCTCAGACTCCTCATTGTTTTCTGACGCTTATGTTGCTCTTCCCTGTCTGTATTAATTAGTAAAAAGATCTGCAGGGGGTGACAAAGCTCCAACAGTGCACCTGAGAGGGCAGAGGTCTGGCTTATTTCATCATCCCATGACATCAGAATCCATTCTCACCCAAAAACTCTGAGTTCCTCACAATCTTCCCAGTGAATATGTACCTACTTTGCTTGCCACAAGTCCTCAGCTTGTCTATGCCCTGTCCTTGCTGAACCTCCCTTTCTTGAATCCCTTGCAGTCACCAGCAATCCCCACCTTTTCAACAACAAAGAAAAATGTCTCTTCGGCTGTATCATGATTCATTTAGTCATATTATTCCCTAAATTCTTCCCAATTTCCTTCCCCTTCCAAGGATACATTGATTTTACAGCACATTGCAGACATACCAGACAACTGTTCAATTAATTTCAATGTCTATTAGGAAATTAAATATGCCAGGGGCTGTTCTTTGGCACCAAGGCCAGCTGACATATTTCAGCATGGTCTCATCCAAACTTCCAAGTGAAAATATTTTCTGACTGTACTAGCTCCCAGACCATTTGGGAGTTGTTCTGGACTTTGCCATTGGACCTGAACCACAGCTTAAGAGAGACTGACAGTTTAATTGTAGAGGTGATCAGGTGTCAGTGCCAAGGCTTTTTTTGGCATAATTTGGTTTTCTAGTAGACACATTGACTTTAATGGACCCTTGACCCAGGCTCTCATCCTGATCTCCTTCCCCTTGAAGTCAATTGATAATAGTACTTCTTCTTTTTCTTCTTCTCCTTCTTCTTTTTCTTCTTCTTCTTCTTCTTCTTCTTCTTCTTCTTCTTCTTCTTCTTCTTCTTCAGTCTTCTTCTTCTTCCCAGTACTATTATTGATGTAGATATTATCATGATGATGTAACTATACTAACAATAATATTACTATATTACATTGGATTAAATATCAGGAAGAAATTCCTTCATGTGAGGGTGATGAGGCCCTGGCACAGGTTGCCCATAGAAGCTGTGGCTGCCTCTGGATCCCTGGAAGTGTTCAAGATCAGGTTGGACAGGGCTTGGAGTAACTTAGGATAATTGAAGGTGTCCCTCCCCAAGGCAGGGGGTTGGAGCAAGATGATCCTTGAGGTTCTTTCCAACCCAAATAATTCCTATGATTTTATATTTTATTATCACAGTCATTATTACAATTATAAATAAAATGACAAGTTCTCCTTGATTACAGGGATACTTCATTTCCTCTGCCCCAAATCTCTCCACCAAGTTTCTCAATTAATCCATGATACCTGCAGCAGACCCTCCAGTTTCTGCCCTCAAACCTCCCTGCTGCTAAAGGACAAGCACTTGCTCTCCTGTGGAGCCTCAGCCTGTTCAGCAGCACTGATGGTGACAGGATCAGGGATGCCTGGTGTCCCTGCTGACTGAGGCATCCCCAGCCTGCTGTGCCCACATCTAGAAGAGCTGCAGGGCACTGAGCATCAGAGCTGCTCCCTGCCAGCAGGAAATTGCCAGCCAGGCTGCTCCTGCCCAGCAGGAGACTCCAGAGCAGTGGCAAACAGCGCATTCTTCATGGCTACAGGGTGAAGGCAAAGGCAGGTCTTGCTCTGGTCCTTGCTGGGCTGCAAGCACTCATCTACCTCCACCTCCCTGGGACAAAGCTGTGCCAGGAAAGGCCTATTTTCCTTCCAGTATGAATCAGCAGGGGAGCAGCAGGATGCTCCTTTCTCCTCCTCCACACTGACATAATTTTAAGGAATATAACTTGCTGTGTGCAGGGTTGTGCCCTAAGGCAGGGGCTCCCTCACAGCACGAGTCAGGTTGGACCATGTGGGATATAAACACCACATTCCATGCTGTGCTAACCAAGTTCAAATTACCCACAGACATTCATTTTTACACTTCCATTTTAAGTATCCATGTCTAGTTTTGCTTCGTTCTGTTTTCTTCACTGTTACTTTACCAGAGAGTGAAAGAACAAGGAGGAATGGTTCTAAATTAAAAGAGGAGAGATTTGATGAGTTGTTAAGAAGAAATTTTTTACTGTGAGGGTTGTACAGGTTGCCCAGAGAAGCTGTGGCTGCCCCATCCCTGGAAGTGTCCCAGGTCAGGCTGGATGGGGTTGGAACCTCCAGTAGTGGAAGGTGTCCCTGCCCATGGCAGGGGGTGGAACTGGATAATCTTTAAGGTCCCTTCTAATCCAAATTTTCTGTGATTCTATGACTCTATGACTCCATGATTTTATGATTTTATGACTCTATTCACCCTAGGGAGTGAGAACTACTTCCTAGATCCAAATTTTGCAGCAGCCTTCCTCTACACACAGTTTTAGAATGTAGAGACTGGGGTGTGAATTCAGGGCATTTTTCTTATTTGTTAAAGAAGCTAAGGAGAGAAAAAAAAATGGGCCTTACAGAAACAATGCCAAGACTGACCTAAACCTCTCTGTGCTCAACTGGAGCCAGGGAGCTCACAGAAAACTGCAGCTCTTTAGCTTGAAAACAGGAATGACTTGGTGTGCTGTGTGTGACTTGGTGTTTGGTCACACAGTTGAATGCACATTTTTGGAAGAAGGTGGATAACAGCCCCTTATTGATGCCCCTGACATAAATTTCAAACCTAACATCGCCTTTGAGACTTTCCCACCGACAAAAATACAAGATAAAGAACCAAGATAAGAACTAAAATTTCAATCCTTGAGCTACCTTTCAAGTATGCATATATCCTTAAAACCTTAGTTGATCTTTCCAGCAGCTGTAGTTCAGACCAGTATTTTCCATCAGCTCAGTAGGAACAGTTTCTCATTTGTAATACAGAGTAATACTCTGAAGAAACATCCACAACCATCAAAACTAGAAAAAAAGAATTAAAAGCAAAGGAAACTTAAGCTCCATATATCTTGTGTTTGTAAACACCTTTAAGCAAACACTAGAGATCAATGAATAGCTTTTCTTCTTTCATTTCAAGACAATACCAAACCCCCAGCCACTTTGTTGCAATTGCAGATTAGAGCTTTTTATAAATATATAAATTATATATATATATATAAGATACTAAATGGCACAAAGCACTGGGAGAGGGAATGAAATGATCCAGGCTCAGAATGAAGTGTTGATTCTTTATTCAAATGCAAAAGCACTCTCCTGGGATGTTCTAATTTAAATTTCAGGCTTGGAAAAACCAAAGTCTTTCAAGGGGGTGTCTGTAACTGCTTTCTTTCAGTCTGCAGACTTTGCAGATTGGGAAGGTGATGGCAGGAAAAGGAAATGCAGCAAAGCCCTGTAATTGGTGTGTTTGTGTAGAGGAACCAAGACTTTGTTCTTAGAGGAGCTCAAAGGTTGTCAGTGAAAATCTTTCTGCAGGACAGGGAGCATTTGCAGGCTCCACTGCTCTCAGTGCACTTCAATGATGACTTTGGGGCTAAGGCATTGGGTTCATGAATCCATAAAATCCCTGTCTCTGCCACATACTTCCAACATGACAGCAGGGACATAAATGACTTTGTTAATTTCTCACTTTTCCATCTGTAAACTGGCGATTGAAACAAAAGGATTTTTTCATACTTTGGTGCTGATTTCTGCTTGGAAGTCAGAACTCTTTCCTGTTTCCATGCATGCTGCTCTCACCCAAGGAATCAAAGGGTTATGATATGGTAAATATCATAGTAGGCAAGCATAAAATAGATAGAAAACAGGAGAACTTTATTTCTGATTTTCCTTTTCTTTTTTTTTTTCTTTCCCATCCCTTTTTATATGAAAGAAATGGAAGCAGACAACATTCAGAAACATGCTTATACAGGAGACCCTACAGCATCTCTGTTCAGGTGCAGCCTTCCGATGGAGAAATTGAGAAGCAGCTTCCTGTACAGCCAAAAATCATTTTCCTGGACAGAAAGGTAGAATTTGCCTCCCTGTGGATGGAGACTCTATTTAATTCAGTACTATTTTGAAATTTGAGATATTTGGCGTGGAGCAGGTTCTGCTCCAGCAAAGGCACCAGAGGAATGGGCAGGGACTGATCCCCAGCAAGTTCCACCTGGACACAATGCAGAACTTCTTTCCTGTGCAGTGCTTGAGCCCTGAACAGAGACCAGAGAGTCTGTGGAGTCTCCCCGTCTGGGGATATTCCAGAAATGTCTGGACACAATCCTGTTCCCTATGGTCCGGGATGGCCCTGCTGGAGCAGGGAGGTTGGACCAGATGAGCCACTGTGGTCCCTTCCAACCTGACCCCTTCTGTGATGTGGCCTCACCTTGAAAAGTTATGGTGACCTTTGTGACATTTGTAACAGGTGACACATAAATGCAAACTGCCCTCAGACAGGGGGCATATATATATATATATATATATATATATATACACATATATATATATATATATATATATATATACACACATATATATATATATATATATATATATATACACACATATATATATATATAAATACTACAGTTGTTAAAACCATCAAAACTTTCTTTGGCCTTGCTGAGGAGACAAGATCTTAATTCTTCTCTTCTGCTCTTCCTCCCAGGGTGAAAGAATTGACAAACTGGGGCCTCCTGCAGAACCCTGGGTTGTATCAGCTCATCTCAAGGACTCCTCTGAGGCTGTGCTGAAAGGTTTGGATGTGTTTTCCTGTGGCAAGGGTTATGGCAAAGCAGCTATGCAAAATGCTGGTGATAATTTTAGGAGTTCTCCCTAAGAAATACTGCAGTTGAAAACCAGTCTTTGGGCTGAAAATAGAAGGTTGCAGTAGGAGTTTGGTGAACTGCCCAGTCATATGCTACAGGAGAAAAAAAATCTTTTACTTTTTTAAAAGTATTTTTGTGCTCTGGTAGCTTAAAGGAAGCATAACCATAGATGTATCTGGGGTCAAAAATGGAAAGAATGAGGAATTAGAAATCCTAACACCTGATTTTCAATTTACATTAACTGGGGTAATTTCTTTAGGGTCCATGACAACCTTTTTACCCCAGCAAAGAATCTGGCCAAGTACAGGCAGAAACAAATGCCTGTAGATTATAATTAACATATTATAATGTGAAAATGTTTTTGGTTTGTTTCTTTGTTTTTTTCATGGGGGATCTAAATGTTTCCCTTCTGTTCCTCATTTATCAAAACACATGAACTCATGGAAGACTCATGAAAACTTGTGAAAAACTCTAAACCTATGAGGATTTCCCTCAAGGTTGTGTGAATATGCTTAGACATAGAACCTTGTTGAAGTCGAGTGCTGAACCAAACACCTCCTGTGGATGGTCATATGCTGCTAAATTAGAACTTGGAAATTATAATGATTATAGACTGATTAGTTTAATTTCTAAAATAGTTAAATATAAGCAAGAAGCACACACAATGAAAAGTTAGGTTCCCTATTGCAGAGAAAGTATTTTGTTCACAGTAAAGCCATTTGTGTGTTATTTTTGAGTTGAAAAGTTCACATTTAGACAAGATAAGTAGCATTTATGCTGTATATCACAGCTTCTCACCCTTTCAGTCCAGTTAATTAGAAATTCTTCCTATCACAAGATCGTTCCAGGATTACAGGTTAGAAAAATCCTTTGGTGTTTCCTACTGCTTTTCATGCCTTTTCAGGGCATGATCCTAAATTCCTTAGGTTTAGATTAGCCACAGATTATTGGATTGGGTACTGACTGACACTGAGAGGAAACAGTACCCGAGGAACAAGGAAACAAGGAAGGAAAGAAGGAAGGAAGGAAGGAAGGAAGGAAGGAAGGAAGGAAGGAAGGAAGGAAGGAAGGAAGGAAGGAAGTGGCGGAAGTGGCGGAAGTGGCGGAAGTGGCGGAAGGAAGTGGCGGAAGTGGCGGAAGTGGCGGAAGGAAGGAAGGAAGGAAGAAAGAAAGGAAGAAAGAAAGAAAGAAAGAAAGAAAGAAAGAAAGAAAGAAAAAGAAAGAAAGAAAGAAAGAAAGAAAGAAAGAAAGAAAGAAAGAAAGAAAGAAAGAAAGAAAGAAAGAAAGAAAGGAAGAAAGAAAGAAAGAAAGAAAGAAAAAGAAAAAGAGAAAAAAGAGAAAAAGAGAAAGAAAGTCACTGAAGGGAAAGACACTTCACATTCTCTAAAAGATACATGCATCAAATTAATAGTCAATAAACTGCAGCAAAGGAAGAGCAGCACAGTACAGATGTTCTGCATGTAATAGTTTGCTGCAGTTTTCCCTTTGACAAACATCCTTATTGCACTCGTCTTTTGAAGCACATGAAAGCAGCAGTTAATGGAAATGGGTCCCGTCTAGCAC
Source organism: Agelaius tricolor (assembly GCF_023055355.1). Classification (NCBI taxonomy): domain Eukaryota; kingdom Metazoa; phylum Chordata; class Aves; order Passeriformes; family Icteridae; genus Agelaius; species Agelaius tricolor. The sequence continues at coordinate 111,417,681 of NW_027269261.1, read as the reverse complement.
ACTGAGGCTGCTGCATCTGACAGCAGCCAAAGTGCCTCGTGGAAGGCAGTTTAGCTCCAAATTAGCTGTGCTTCTACGTTAAATACCAGCTTGCCTGAGAGATCTTTGGGAAGACTCCCATATATATCTGTTGTATTCTGAGCTTTGAAGCATATGTGCCTGAGAGCTGAGCTAGTCTCTGTTGAGAAGTACAGTACAGTACTCCAGGCTTCTTCACACACTGGAAATGGCAATTATAAAGTATTTGGACAAGGCCCTCTGTTAAAATCTGCATTACTGTAAGTATGAGAGCCAAGAAAATCTTGGTAGACTATGCAGACACTGTCATAAGGAAGATCATATGAGTGGTAGATGGATGCACCAGGATTAGGCTGGAGCAATAAAAGAAATCTACATTCTCACACCTCCATCAAATCTATTCACAGTATAAATCACTGATTATTTATCTGTCACAGATGAACCTGGAGACTTGTAATGAAATTGGTGGTTTGGTGTGCTAGATATTGTACAGAAAAAGAAAAAAAATCCCATACATGTAGTCAAAACTAACTAGGATATTAATAAATTAAATTGTACCAGAGTCATAGAGAGGAGAAACTTTATCATTTATGATGCTAAATAATTAATAGGTGTCATGATTTTGCCTAAGACCTTGTCTTGGGCAATTTCTGGCCATAGTTCATCATTTGCTAATTCACCACATTGTCCAGTATCCTGAACATGAGAATGGCAGAGTAGAAATGTCCTGCCCACATTCAGATTTATGTACCTTCACCAGTGCTGCTTGACTGCAATAAAATGCCAAGCCACCTGCTTCATAAAGCAAATAGCTATGACATGTTGTCTTTCAGCAGGCAAAAGTCTGTGTTTGTGATCACTGGAGCCAGTCCAGCATCCTGAGGAAGTTCTGGCATCTCACCCCCACCTGAACCAACATTTGGAAATTTGTCAGCCTTTAGGATTTCACCCCTTTCACCCCAAGAGTCTGAATGCAGACCAGACCTGGCCAGCATCACTCAAAGGCCAGGCCTTGGCTGGTGCTCAAAGATACACACAATAAAATGGGGATCCAGTTGCAAAGTAAATTATAACTTTTTAAAAGAGCCTACAGAAATAACAATCATGGCAAGGGCAAATGTTGAGTAAGAATGGATTCCCTGATAGATAACAACAAGAGGTAATGTCATGGAGAAATTCTGTTTTCTGGGTTTCATTTTAATGCTCCTCATCGAGTTTTTCCTGCCAGATTTCCAGCTGGCAGTGTCTCCTGTACTGTCTCAGGGCAGTCACCACAGACATTTTCCGTGACCAAATACCTTTCAAAGCATCTGACAGAGCTGGAGAAAAATTCCAAGAGATTTAACAATTGGACAGGAGGGAATATGTCCAAAAGATAAGGTGAAACAAGTCAGAAAAGAATTGAAGATTCAGCTTGTTCCTTAGTTGCAGGGTTTGACTCCTTGAGACCATCCCCTTGGGACACTCTCATTATCACTCTCCTAACTTCGGTGAAGTACTTAGTCACACAAGATATTAATTAAATTTAAAAATGGACATTTGGAACTTCCTGGTGCATCTCTATAACTCCTGTTACCTTTGTTTGATCCCTTTAACTGCTGCATTCACATTACACCCCCAGAACACACAGAAAATGCCATTTCACAATGAGCTCAAAGAATAAACATTTAGAAGCTGAGGCCCTCCAATCCCTCTGAAATTTGTTTTCTGAGCATCTCTGCTTGAAATTTTCTGGAGTTAGACACAATGTTTATGATTAGGATGGATAATGAATGTAGGCTTTCTGAAGTCTCTTAAAGTCATGAGGACTCCCTGAGTTCCTTAAGTGGCACTTACCTGGTTGCTGTTAATTGCAATATGATTTTTTCTGACTCTCCAGGGCTCACCCAAGTGCAGGTCATAGAGGGATGTGCAACCTTTTCCAATCTGGCTGTCTCCAGCTCAGGAACAAACTGGAGACTTGTGTTCACAGTCACATCACCTCCAGGTAAACCCTGTATTCTGTGTATTCTTTGATTTGGTAAAATCAAAGCCCTACAGGTGGCCTGAATTTATTAAAGAAAGGAGTTAAACTTTGTTTGAATGGGTGGAGCTATGCCAAACCTCTAAATAGCCCGAGTTCTGTTCCACATCCAATTTGGCATTCCCCAGGCAGCAGGAGAGCTGGGTGATTCCTCTGCTATTCATGCAAGATCTCCCAAATCTAATGAACAAGTACAGAGAAGCATTGTCAGAAAAAGGTGCCTCTTTCTCCCTGGATTCCTTTGCATGTATCCTAAGAAATCAGAAACTTAAAATCAGTTAAGTTGCCTGAGCAAACTTTTTCCTGTAAATTGCTACCTCTCATTCCCTCTTTTTTTCTCTGTTTATATTCAGAAATTTTCCATCTGTGCTCCTGGCTATTTTCATAGTGCCTTTTCCTGTCTGCTTGCACCTGGTCATCTTTATAGGTGGTTGTGCACATTCAGAGCATGACTCCAGGACTGGGCTCTGCCAGGGCTCTCCTGAGAGCTTGTGGAGATGATGTTTGCACCTTCAGAGGCCCCTGAGCATCTCAGTAAAGAGGAGGCAGGTGTGCTTATGCCTTCTTGGAAATGCCAGCTGAGGGGGACACTGGAGACAAGGCACCCTGTGAAGTCTGCCTTGGAAAATCCTCGAGATGTCTGCACAAGAGAAGCACCTCTGCAACTGTTTGGGGGCCTGAAATGATCTCTAAATCTGTTTCTGAAGGTATAGAGGGGTCAAAGTGCTGGTTTCTTGTCTCAGGATGACTGCTGAGGCAAGAATATGGAGAAACAGGAACAGGTCTGGCATGCAGTCCAAGGACATATTAAGATATAAATGTTGTAAGACCATGTGTAAAGTCTCTATTATGGTATTGCATCCATCCATCCATCCATCCATCCATCCATCCATCCATCCATCCATCCATCTCTCTTTATATATAGATATATATGCATGGATATCTCTCCAGATAAAAACCATTGTAGAAGATATAGATATATTATCTGTCTATCTATCTATCTATCTATCTATCTATCTATCTATCTATCTATCTCTCATGTCTTGCCTCATCCAGAAAAAAAACAGAGGGAACAAGTACATCTGACTGGTGAAGTGTCCAGGTGGAAGTGGGTAATGAAAAAATCCGATGGAAAAAAAAATAGAAGTTTGCAAATATTGAGGGTGCCACAAGTGGCTCATCCAAATCCAGTGCTTCCCATGGCTTGGCAAAGGGAGAATTGGGGTGAATGGAACACTTGAAGTGGGCCTTCCAAGGGGAGGATTTTTGTGTATTTTGAGCTGCTAAACACATGCAGCTCCCACTACCTTCTAATCAGTGAGCGCAGATGAAAGTCAGCACCTCACAAGATCTGAATCTTTAGGCTGGAAGCACAGCTTAATGAAATGTGTTTAGAAACCTGTTCCGGGGAAATCCCAAAATCTTTTTTCTGAACAAAGGTCAAACAGAGATCCCTTCTCTGAAATATTTAGCCAGTCAGAGGGTTGCTAAGGTTAAATTAAAGAATCACAGAATGGTTTGGATTGGAAGGGATCTTCAAGATCATCGAATTTCAATTCCCCTGTGTTGGGAAGGGACAATTTTCCATAGACCAGGATGCTCAGAGCTCCATCCAGGCTGACCTTCAACACTTCCAGGGATGGGGCAGCCACAGCTTCACTGAGCAACCTGTGACTGTGCTTAATATCTAATTTAAATTGCCCTCTTTCATCTTAAAGCCATTCCTCCCCATGGAGGATGTTTAGAGGTACAATGTGTACAGGCAGCTGATGCACCTGTGCAGGTATCACCTGTGTAAATCAGATTATTCCACACTTTTAATGTGCATTGCAATTTTGTGCACACCAAAGGCACAATCCCTTTTTCTCCTTGTAATTGGGAGCCATGCTGGAGACAGCAAAAAGGTTTTTACACTTCCAGATTCTTACTGAAGAGGTTCACTTTAAGGAATTAAACAATCAAATAGTAGATGTTTGTGCTACATCTTCATGAACCAGTTGCTCTGTGCACCTAGCCTGGCATAATTCACTGTTTGGAGACAGCTCAGGAGGTGCAGCTGATGTCAAATGCAATAATCCCAAATGTTTTAGTGGTAGCTCCTGGGGAGAGCAGACTATTCATAGCCCCACTGCATCATCCTGCTCCTTGTTTTACAGTAATATTCCCTTCACTGATATGGATCCCAATGGGTTTGATACATCCACTTTCCATTTAAACCAACAGCATCCTACTCACAAACTATTAGAGTAGTGCAAAACACCTTTAAACACCTGTCTGTGTTGAGTCCTTGATACCTGAGAGATTTCTTCTCTCAGCTGAAGTTCATATGTGTTTGTACCTGCAGGCAGATTTCTCCCAATTGGAACATGCTTCCCCTTGCTCTGATGCAGCTCAGCTTTGTTCAGGTGGACAACACTGACACAAATATAATTAGTTTCTACTAAAAGTACCTACAGCTACTTACCCTGGTCTCCCAGCCTCTATCTTACAGCATTTCTGATTTTTTTAAATGAATTTATGAAAAGAAAAAAGGCTTTTAAATTTTTATTAAAAGCAGAACTCAAATAAAAGAAATATCCACCCATCAAAATGTTTAGAATTGTGGGGTTAGGATCAATAATGAGTCAGGTAGCAAGACACATAATGAGTTGATGTGCTAATCCACATCCTTCAAGGTGGTCTACAGAGAGTACCAGGGCCAGTTTTCCTAAACTCCTGTCCTTGCCCAGCACATCTGCATTCAGAACTTGTTTTGGAAATAATTTAGGGAATCAAAACCTCTCTCTATTTCAAAAGGGCAGTACTAATCCTCTTCCAGTCCTTGCAACTCAGATCTGAGACCCAATGAACTCTTGAACACAGAGACTATGAGCAGTGCCTGGCTTGATTCTGCCATATAGAGAAAACTTTAGAATTTCTGGGTGCAGAGCATTACCCAGAGCTTCTGTCTTTCAAGAGACTAAATATTTACTGTGTAACAGCAGGGACACTGACATTTCTTATTTATAATGCTGATTATCAATGTGGTGGAAAATATTAACAAGTTAACATTTTATTATAAAATATTAACAATTAACAAATTCACTGAGAGTTTTCTGCATTGTAGATTTAACCTTCATGCTGGGGAATATTTCTGGGTTCCCCCTAACTTCTATTGATATGATTCAGGTATAGCCTGTACAAAAAAAAAAAAAAAATCAGTGTTAAGAACTGTCTTATCACAACCAGTTTCTGTTGCAGAAAATGTGCATGTTTCCTGTAGGGGCCTGATCCATCTGGCCTCAAAAGCAGATGCATTGTGAATGTATTTTGTGAGGTTTGTGTCAGTTAGACAAATTTATAGAAGAAATATTAAGTAGTGTTGAATGCAAAGAAGCTGTTTATGCTTCGGAAAGCACTGAAAGCTTGAAACTTAGCTTGTAGAAAAATTGTTACACGTTTGGGTTGTCCCGGTACAATAAATAATTATTGTCCATTAATGTTGGATCTGTCTGGGGATAGATGGATTTATGGTTTGTCCCTGGATGCATCTTTACCAGTGGCATCCCTGTTAAGGAGCTATAGGGTGGTGTTTTAGCATTGAAATTGCTGTCCTTGCTTTTGTAATAAACTGACTGCTTTAAATTCTCAGGGGTGAAGTTCACTGTGCTGTCCCAGCCATTTGCCACCTTCCCTGTGCCCATGAGAGCCAGGGCCAGCATGATCCTCGTTGTCATACTGGGTTCAGCAGCATCTGCATTCACCATTGTCCTTTCATTCTGCTGGTTCAGGAAGAGCAAAAGCCACAGTAAGTTGGAAATATCCACAAAAATTTATACTTGCAGACTCCTTATTTTATTTAACAAATCCCCAGAGTGGCCGCAATGGGTTTCAGACAATAGAACTCAGAAAAAGCTCTGGGATGTTCAGTAATTAGGATATAGTTTGTAGTGTATGCAGAGACAAGATTTGAGCTTCAATAATCAGTGTGGTTCCCTTCCAATTCAGAAAATTTCATGATTCTGTGGTAGTTCAAGGTTATACAGATTTATGCCTATAAAAGGTGTCTGAGTCCAGGCAGATATTACAAAAAGTTTCTTCTTGAAAAGGACTGTTAAGCACTGGAACAGGCTGCCCAGGGCAGTGGTGGAGTCACCATCTCTGCAAGTGTTCAAAGGTGTGTGGACACAGCATTTGGTGCCATATATATATCTATATATATATAGATAGATATAGATATATATAGATATAGATATATAGATATATCCAAGCAATATTCTACTTTATATTCGACAATATGTTCAATTTTTGCTTGAATTAATAAATTCTGCTGAGCAGAGATGCACTGAGGGTGATGTGATTGTGTGTTTCATTGCAGAAACGAGGACTGAACGGCCTCATCTCCCACGGGACAGGACCAAGAGACCCAATGAACAAGCACAGCCTCCTGCAGCTCCCACCAAGCCTTGCTTCAATCAAGGACCCAATAAAAGTGGAGTGGCTGTAGCAGGAGGTGAGACTGCAATTCATAAATGATTGGACACCAAAAGAGTCAGTTTATGTCTCTTAACATATTCAGATGTTCCCTGGGAAGTGATGGAGTCACCATCACTGCAAGTGTTCAAAAAGTGTGTGGGATGTGGCAGCTGGGGAGAGGTTTAATACAGTGGTGCTGCCTTGGTGGTTGGATGCAATGATCTAAGAGGGTTTTTTTCAACTTTTAATGATTCTATGATTTTATAGGTTTGTATAGGACCAATGGCACATTCTCAAAAGGTCTATCTCTTATTGCCTCCTCCTTTTCTTCCCTGATTTTTCTTCTGTTTGTCATTTCATCTCCTTTAATACAGATGGAGTGAATTCCTAGCTACACTGAAGGCAGCAGCATAATCCCCCTTATGCTCATGCTGTGATCCTTGGGGTGTCCTGTGCAGGGACAAGGCCTGGATTTCAGTGATCCTTTTGGGTTCCTTCCCCACAATCCAGGATATTCTATGATTCAATGAGCCCATGATTTCTCCAGGTGTTTTTGGAGGAGGGCAGGGTATGCTGGTGTCCCCACATGCCTGGAGGAGCTGGGCTCCTCCCTGCCCACTTTTCCAGGTGCTGCAGGTGGACCAAAAGCTCTGGGCAGGTTTGCAGGCTGTGAAGGACTGTGAGTTACACTGGAGGTAAGAAACCCACCCAGAGCTCATTTGCACCATCCTGTGAGTCCAACCAAAGCAGTTCCACTCCCACCCACCCCACTCTGTGTTTCACTTTACTTCCCAGGGTCCTGCCACGAACAACCCTTCCCTGCACACCTCCTCGAGTCTTGTCCTTTCATCATCTTCTGATCAAACCCGACTCCTTCTGAGGTCACAGAAAAGCAGACAGCCCCGGGGGCATGTGGCTGGCAGCACAAAGCACCGGCTTCCCTTTCTGCAAGTGTGAAATGTTCTTACAGTAGTTGAGGGCTTTTTTTTATCTCACCTGCCAACAGCACAGATCTAAGGGCATTCGGGTAACCCTGATGAACCCCCCATTTGCTCTGTTTTGGGAATTTCTTTTCCTCCTCCTTACCAAAGCCTGTGGATTACATAAGAGGCAGGAAGAGGCGAGCTGGAGTTTTATCTCCTTTTAATTAGTGTCTATCACAAAAGCAGAGGGAGAGAGAGAAGGAGAGAGGAAATTCTGCAGTTTATGTGTTTTGATATTTGCCATACTCTTCCAAAACACAGCATTCAGCTGTGTGCCTTAGGACACATATCTGCTATAAATTCATTTTTTATCTAATTTGTCTGAGATCTAAGCTTCCTGTGGAGGTCTGAGATCAAAGGATCTGATTCTGTCTGATGTTGGCTCTGACACATAATGCGTGCTGACTTAGTTCTGTCTATAAACTCGCAGTGGGAGGCTGCCACTCTCCCTTGGCACCTTTACATAGTGAACTTTCATTTTGGCTGGGGAGGCTGACAGGTACAGCATTGATTGGAGCCGTCATGTAAATAATTCATGGGAAGAATTTTTTTTTGTCAGAAAAAGGCAATCCAGCCACTTAGAGTCTTTTAGGAATAGTTGCAAGACAAAAAAAGATTCCCCAATATGTTCAAATCTAAACAAGGATAACAATATCTTAAGTGAATTTAATACATATGACTTGGAAACATCTAATGTTTGATTCCCTCCTATTTAAAGAGCTGTTGGTTTTGGAGAGAGAGAGAGAAGAAATCAAAGCTGCACTCTTTTTGTTTAGTTTCTGCTTTGTAGCTCTTCCCCTCATAAGAAATGCTGCTTTTCTAACACAATTAAGTGTTCAAGGCCTTCAGTTGTTAATCACCATAGTAAGACTTGCAAAACAGAGATTTTCTCTTTGGTGGGTGCTTCTAGAGTGCAAAGTCCAATGGATCAAGGGTCCTGGATGTTGTACCAAAAGGAGCAGCTGAGGATGAAGATGAGGGAGAAACCAATATTCACAGTTATGCAGTACAGCAGGGAGAATGAATCAAGATATTGCCTTGCCCAGCCTTGGTCTAACATGAAAAATCTCCTTAGCTTCTTGCAATTATCTCTCTCTTGAATTGAAGAACTTTTGATGGACTAAGGCACTGTTAACAGAACTCACCCGGAGGTGCAGGAACATATTGTTGCTTTTTGCTTTTTGCAATTTATTCTGGTGGTTCAACAGTGCTTGTATCCTCCTACAACTTACATTTCCAGCTTCAATCTTCTGTATTCCTCTGAACCTTTTCAGAATGGTACCTGACTGATTCTTATTCTGAACTCGTTGGATGTCTTCAGCTAGAAATCACTGTGTGTTCCTGAAAATGTAATCCCAGTCTGCAAATTGGGTCTCCCCTTGTGGCTCCTGACTTTCTCACATCAGCTCCTCCTCCTTCCTTTCTACCAGTTTGCCATTATCCCTTTGTTTCAGAAAATTTAATCAGAATCAATTCCAGTTTAAATTCCAAATCGCCAGTGGAAACACTGAATATCTCCCATTTCAGTGGTAGAGTCTGGTACTGCCACACATCCCTGAGAATTATTTCCCATTTATAATTTCTGCCTGAGCTCTGTTAGCTGGTACTTAATCCATTTAATCATATGCTTTCATGATATTAAATAGTTTGTATTTAATGTTTAAAAATCAGGAATCTCAAGGCAGTACTTCATCCTTGAAACTGCTTCTATCCAGAAAACTTGTAGCCTCCTCCACTGATTAAAACTTGCTTGAAAAATGTTTTTTCCACTGTTGATAATGGCACCTTTGAAGATGAGAGAGTCAATAAATCTCCAGAACTAATATGAAGCTTTGGTATAAGAGATCATGACCTTATTATCTTGTTTATGTGTCTAAAGAGGAAAATTGAACCTGGTGATGTATGTAATTTGTACCTTAAATCAGCCAACTACCTAAAGTTAAAGCCAGCTTAAGAAGGAAAAGTGCTAAACATAACAATATGTCTGATTGCTGAAATTTTGGAAGCAACTTTCTGGTGGGTTTCCAAGAGGTACAACCCCGGAATTTAACTTTATGAGTGTACAAGTTGAAAAAAACAGCAACACCCTTTAACAGAGCCCAAGCATGAAGTTATTGCCAGGGCTGTCAGAGTTCAGGTTGGTCAGGGAGTGTCTGCACAACCTTTCTGAAATATAATTTAATTTTAGGTGTTTTTGTGAGAAGCAGGGGTGGTACTCAATGACCCTTTATGGGTCCCTTCCAATTTGAGATATTCTGTGATTCAGCAAATAGAGTTCCAATTAATGAATTACAGGAAATGCAGAAGAAAATTAATCTGAGAAAAGGTCAGAGCATTCAGCCTGAATGAGACTGAATGTCACAGGCTGTTAAGGGTTAAACTGAAAGAATAAACCTAAAATATCAGAAGTGGTAATTACACATTTTCTGGCATAATTTGTGCTAAGGACCTACAATGTGTGCTGATAAATGGACTAAAAAATCTGATTTTGTCCACTCACACATGACACATTGACCAGGACTAGTTCTGGATTTGGAAGTGGTATTAAGGGTTTGGGTGTAGGCTGATGGCATTTTTTTTTTCATGGGGGAAAGGAGAGGATTGCAAGAAAATTATAAATTTTTTTAGCATCCACATGAAGCTACAAATTAGGCTGCCAATCATGGCACACTCTGGCAGCCCAGAAATTATCTGCTATGTCACTAAAAGTGACCCTGCCTCTGTTATTGACAACCATTTGATAGATAAGGATGTAAATGTTTCCACATGAAAAATGTGTAGTGAATATTTACCTTTTCCTTCATTTTTTCTATGTCATTTTTAAAAAACATCATTGCAGGTTACAGGCCCTGCCTTGAGTAGGACTCAAATGTCAGAAATACAAAGTTCTACTCTAAGTTACAGCCTATTTCAGAAAGGGATGATGCATTTTATGGATGTGTAGTACTAAAATATTATCAGTCTTAGCAATACATAGCTTACTAAGAATTTGTATTCTATACAATTGATTATTAAACATTTATTAAAAATTTTCTAAATGTTGGAGATGCTCTAGCAGCTGTTTGTGTATCAATAAGCACAAACCAGCAGGGTTCATTTTTTTTTATTTATTGGTGGAAATAATTAATGGTTATTTGGCTTTGCCAGTTTATTTCTGTCAAACTGAAATGTATGGCCATTGAAACTATTTCTGTAACAGTAACTGCTTTTTAATTAATCATAGAATCATGGAATGGTTTGGGTTGGAAGGGACTTGAATTATCACCTACTTCCTCCCACCCTGGGCAGGCACACCTTCCACTCTGCCAGGTTGTTCCAAGCCCCATCCAAAATTTCCAGGGATGAGGCAGCCACAGCTTCCCTGGGCAACCTGTGTCAGTGGCTTACCACCCCCACAGGGAAGACTTTTTTCCTAATGTCTAACCTGAATCTCTCCTGTTCAATTTAAAACTCTTCCCCCTTGTCCTATCATTGTCCGCCCATGTAAAATGGAGGGAAAAAAATAAAATTTATTGATGTCTTTAACACACAATAAAGGCATAAAAGGACAATATACATGAAGGTGGGGGTCTCATAATCATTGTGAGAAACAAACGAGTCTTTTTTCGTAGATATGGAAGGAAGTGGAGCAGTGGGAACTGCCACAGGACATGCAGAGGAGCTGAACCTGCATCCCTATGAAGCCAAGTCAGCAAGAAAGCCAAGCACTGTCCAGCCCAAGACAAGGGACAGACACACCTTGCCCTCAGCCAGGAAAAGTGCCAGTCACCAACAGCCCCGTGGAGCAAGAGCTCCTGGTGCCTCTGAGGAGCTTCAGCAGCCAGCTTCAGTCCCAGGGTGCTCCAGCCAGGAGGAAATGCCCCAACCTTCAGCTGGGTACAGACAGGAAGGAGAGAGGCCCAACAGGATGCCCCAAACCCAGAATGATGTCAGAGAATGTGTGGCCATGGTGGCAGCAGAGGGGTGAGGCAGGGATGGGAGGGGGTGAACCACTGTGGTCACTTTGGGGATGAGCCTTTTGCCTCTGTGCTCAGAGAAAACCCCAAAGGTATTGGGATGGGCGACCACGTGGCCATGAGGGCAGATGAGACTGCAGCCAACTGTGAGGTTCTTTGATGCTGACCTTTCTTGGCTTCCAAAATGGGCTGGGTGCCTCCAAACTGCCCTTTGAGAGCAGCTCTCCTGACTCCTCCAAAACTCATTCCAGGAGTTGTTTTGGGAACCATTTATGGGATCAAAAGCAGTCAGGGATCAGCCTAACAACTCAACAGGGTTTCTGACGCTACGATGTTCTAGCATGGATGTAGTCTTAGTGTCTTGAGTATTGCTGGTGAATATCAATATATGTAAATATATATAAATTTCCCATTTCCTCCAACCATGCTTCTAGTTTCATTCAAAGAACCTTAGTATGTACACAAATATTTTCCCTTTTTTACATTTATTCAACTTCTGTGGCTTGAGTAAGTGCTTCCGTAGTGCTCTACTTAAACCTGTTATGTTTTGTTTTGTTTCTGTTTTTTAGTTTGTTTGCTTGTTTGTTTTTTAGATTAAAGTGTTTTACTGAGTAAAAATTGATGGCATTGTTTTCTGACACCTTTAAATCACTGACTTGTTATGAACACTACTCTTTATGGATGATAATAATAATAATAATAATGCTGATATTCTTCAGTTGCTTAGGGAATTCCTCTGTGCTTTGCTTTACTGAGCTGGAAGATAAGGAACTTTATTATGCCTTCTCTGTTCCATAAAACTCTTGGTTGCAAGGTGTCCTGGTGGCATCAGATAAAATTTATACTCCTTTTCAGAAAAAAAAAACCTACTTAATCAGGAAGATGAGGTTTCCAGCCAGATCAGCAATGGAAAAAAGGTGAGAAACCTTGATTTGGAAAAAACTCAAATAAACCACAAACCAGTTCTCTTCAGGCTGAAGGAATTAAGGTGCAGATTCTGATCAAGCTGCTCAGTTTCCTGGGCACAAAAGTAGATTCACCATCTTTAGCTTCTGCACTATGCTGTCTTTATAATCATAATTTTGGGGTGAAATTAGACTGACTGCACACTGAGCCAGGCTTCTTGTTGAGTGAACAGGAGTCTTTTTGGTTTAAGACATTTGTGGATGGAGATCTTATTAAGTGCAATGGATCAACCTTTCTGACCTCTTCCATGGTATAGAAAAGCCATTTATTACATTATTTTCTGCAGAGGTCAAAATATCATTATTGGGTAGATCCCTACGGATCATGATTCAGGGTCTGAATAAAAAGTTATAGCTTTCAAATATATCCATTTCTAGTGAAATTATTGGGAAACCCTTCTTTTTCTCCACAGCTGATCCCCAGTTTCAGATGCTTTCACATGGCAGTAGAGCCTTCCCTCTCTACAGAAATACAATTCCTCCATTACATGAATTCTATTTGCCTTCAGTGTTTCTATTTCTAGTAAGTTACTCCATCACATCTGACCAGTATAAGAGAAAATAATATATAATTACACATGTCAAATTGCCAGAAAATATAATTGAATTAGTTATATTAAAATACTATACAAAAAAGAATAATTTCTAAGTGAAAAGTCAGTTATACTGGAAATAGTTAAGGATTTAAATTAATCCTTTAGTTTATAATCCTTGAATTTGTCCATACTTTGTTTGCAGAATAAATAATGTCTTGTATAGCTGAACTTCTAATAGAATGAACAAGGCTAAAGGTCTTTAATTGCAGCATTTTCAACTGAGTGAGTGGTGGCATATGGGAAAGAAGTGGGGAGAAAGTGAAAAAAACACAGTCAAAAATGGGTGCAAACATGCAGCAAATCCTGAATAAGCAACATATTTAGGGGATCTTGTGTATTAGAAAAAAAAAAAAGAGATACACAACACAGTAGTGATCAGAAAGATGTGAATGAGACTCAGTCATTGAAGAGGTTGAAGCCATTTCATGTTTAAACATAAAATGACATCTTTTTCTAAAATAAATTGGTTTAGACTGACTGCCACAGCAATTGGATGAAATGGGATCCTTCTGCTTTGTGGCAGAGAGAGATCCAGATTTATTTTGAAATGTTTTCCAAGTATGTTTTCCATGAGACTGAGTTAAAATGCTCACTCTTAAAGGAACTGTGTGTTTAGATGGGAAGTTTTGGCAGCCTCTTCCCTGCAAGTGTCCAAGGCCAGGCTGGATGGGGCTTGGAGCACCCTGTGATAGAGGAAGGTGTCCCTACCCATGACAGGGGATGGTACAGGGTGGTCTTTAAGGTCCCTTCAAACCCAGCCCATTCTGTGCTTCTGTGAGCAGCCCCACCCAAGCTGCTACAGAATGTCCTGGGCGAGGCCAAGAGGAGAAAAAACATCTCAAATCCCAAGCCAAAATCCTCATTTTCCAGTATTTTGAATGCCACCTTGTCCTGAGGGACACTTGTTGTCATTGCTGTGTTGTGTCAATACTTTTGGTGATCCCACTCAACTTTTGCTTTGAGTTCTTCTTAATCCTTACATAATAATTCTTAATCCTTACATAATAATTAGGACAACAGTTGTTTCCACCTTTGCATGGGTGTTTTGTGGATAAATTTGTGACATTCTACATTCCAAAACCCAGGGTGGGGCCAGGGTAGGGATGCAGTGGGAGGAGGCAGATGAAGAATCCGCAGTGTGGTGTGTGGGTTATCCATGATAACACATGGGATGTGGTGCCTTCACAGACTTGGGCTTCTCCAAGCCCTCTGGATCAGCTCAGGGCATTCAGCTGCTGTCAAAGTCCAGCTTCTGGGAGGACATAAAGAGACAGCAAGCAGGATTTCAGCTTGGAAGGATTTTGGAAGGAGCCTGTGGTGATATCAAGATTCAAGCTCCAGCACAGCCCAGACTCAGACCAGCTCTGTGAGGGACACAAAGTATTTCCAGCAAATCTACTTGGGTTTAACAAAGTGTGGCTTCCCCACACTAGACCTGAAAGAAGCCTTCAAAGTACAGGAAAAATTAATAAAAAATCTCTGGATCTGCCTGTGGAGATCCATCCTCTGAGGCCCAAAGTCTTTCTGGACAGTGATGTTAAATGTCAGTTAAATTTGACAAGTTTGGCTCTACTGAAGCCAATGGCAAAAATTTCATTAATTTTGCTGGATTTGGGATTTCCACCTGGTAACCTTTTTCTGTAGTCCCACCTACAATACCTCTGAGTTCCTTTATTGATATAAATAAAAATATAGCTGAAAGGATGCCTTACTTTTAACCAAGCTCTCCAGGATTTCTGTGTTTCTAGACAATGTATGGTCAAAATTCTTCTTCTTTTTTTTTTTTTTTCCTCCCTATTTTGTGGGGGTGATATTTTTTCCTCTTATGTCTGAAGTAAAGGAGTGCATTACAGACAAATTTGCCTAAGGCTTTGGGCCAGAGCTGATGAGACTTCACGAAGATACAGGAACAGGCACATGGATAGGAAAAAGAAAGCCTGTGAAAAATTAAAATGACAAGCCTGGTTAGGGAGCAGAGATAACTGGTGATGTAGTAAAATTAATTACAGTCTGGGTTGAAGGAATTGTGTGCCTAAGACAAAATTAAAAAAAAAAAAAGAAAGAAAAACCAAATAACAGCAATGAGATTATAAACCTTTTGATCATCTCTATATGGTATAACTTCCAGTCCCTATTTATTATGGTATTTATTATGGCATTTATTTCTATAGCATGAGAGGTATAAATGGCAAATAAAGGAGGCAAGAGTCCAGTCAGAAGGTTTTTCTCTGAGCTCCTGACTCTGCAAAGAATAACCTTATTAACAGTGAATTGCACTCAAAAATATCTTCACTGGCCTAGGAACTGTGAGAGGAAACTTTTAGTGGATCAAGAAAGCTGCATGATGCAACACTCCAAGGGTGATTATGGACTCACTGATTATCCAGATTCACAGGTTTTTAAATATAATTTTTTGCAGTCATTATGCATTTGCCAGAATGTGAAATAATTCCAGCTTTCTACCTACTGAAATGTGGGAAATGCTGGGTGATAATTTGTTGGGCAGCATTATTTTGCAAGAGCAAAAACCAGATATCCCAAAGGATGATTTCAAGATTCTGGAGCACACCAACAAGGTGGAATTTCCGTGGTGTATATAAGGACTGTGTTTTTGGGGGAGTGGAGATGGGAGGTAGGTGCTACCTGAGGTACAAAAATTCCCCATATTGGGTGACATGGTGGGCTGCAGGGGGGGAAACTGAAGCTCCAAGAAGTCTAAGGCCAACCTTGAAAGAACTTTTGAGAAGTACCAGATCCCCTTTTCCCTGGCTCAAACCTCTGTGTGCAGGGCTGGAGCTGCCAAGGAGCTGCCAACAACCTTCACTTCTCTCACCAAAGCATTTCAAAATTTTCAGTTTTCATAGAACAAAAAGTGAACTACAATGACTCTGCCATTAGTGAGTTTTCCAGAAAGGAAAATAAAAAGACACAGAGAAAGTTTTATTTTTTAATGGAA
The DNA here is from genome assembly GCF_023055355.1 of Agelaius tricolor. Lineage (NCBI taxonomy): Eukaryota > Metazoa > Chordata > Aves > Passeriformes > Icteridae > Agelaius > Agelaius tricolor. The sequence goes on along the minus strand of NW_027269261.1, from coordinate 111,401,729 downwards.
GTTGAAATGTCAGTTGGAGGAGGGTCATTTTTGCTCTCATTTTGTTTTCTTTTTCTTTTCTTTCCTCTTTTCTTTCACAAAGAGGACAAAAACAATGGGAAAGAAGGAACAAAGAGGAAAATAAAAGTAGTTTTGAAGTAAGGCCATGGCAGAAGGCTGCACATAAGCAAAGTCGGCCTCTGAACAGTTTCCATATTGTATTAGACCTGAGGGCTGCCAGCATTGGACACTTGGGGACAAATATAAAAAAAAGGAAAATATTAAATTAGCCCTCCCTGGATTTTATTTTTAGCAAAAAGGGACTTCTGTGATTGTTGGTTGCTCCTAATGACTTATTATCCCTGAACATTTCATAAAATTGTAGCACTAATATAATGTTAAACTGAATTATCTATATCCTGTGAGGAAAAAAAAAGAAAAAAAAAGGAAAAAAAGCAAATTCTGCTTTTAGTTTTAATGTTCTGCCTGGTGTTTTCCAGGGTTTTTTTTTTGCATAACAAATAGGTAGTAATGCTTATTCACCTTGCTTTCCAGATGTACCACACATTCTTTGTCACTTTCCAAGTCCTGTGGGAGTCCTATGGGATTCAGGCACCTGACTTAAAATTCAGCTGAACAGATAAAGGGTAATACAGAAAGAGAAGGAGAATATTTATACTCCATCCTCCTGCAAAAAAAAAAAAACAAACCTCTTGATTTGTGCAGTTAAACCTGTGGCATGTGGGTGCTGACTGGGATCCTGACCTTTGGTCCTCAATTAGAAACCCAGAGTCAGGTGGAAAAAAACCCAACAGGGATGAAAGACCTTAATAATGAACCCATTAACTTTAATTTTGGGAAAGAAGAGGAACAGAAAGCAGTGACAGAGCCAAGACAGAGGGGTGAGAAAGGGTCTCTGGAGCAGCTCTGTGGAGGATGGACTCCAGCCAGGTCAGCCTGGGTTTGTCAGAGGCAGGACCTGCACCCAAGCTGAGCTCAGGGCACCACCCAAATTCCCTGCTGCTTTGAGTGAGGGTCATTTCCCATACCTGTGGGATCCTTTTCCATACCTGTGTGTTGGATTAATTTGTGCTTTTTCTCCTGATGCACCTCTCTGTTCCAAAGTAGATTAAAGATGAAGCTGGTGCCAAGTCTTGCAGCCGTCAAAGGGAGTGATGTTAAAAATATCCCACCCTTGCTCTCCCTCCCCAGACTGTCTCTCCGTGTCTAGGTGCTGACAAAAGTTATTTGTCGTATTCCCTTCATTTGGTGAGTGACAGGAGACTGGTGTCAAGTGAGCAAATGAAATGTAAATTTTATTAAACACCTTCTCATCTCTGTGTATCAATCCAGATTCCAGCCTAACACAGCAAATCAAATCCTGTCTTCACCAGGCCTGAGGGCACACAAAGAATCATTTCTCCTTAATACCATTCCATCCTAGTAAAATATTTTTCTGTTTAGTAAATGAAAATTTAAAATGCAAACCCTATTTTAATCCCAGAGAAAAGATGTGCATTGCAGGGAGAGGGATGCTGTGTTTTGTTCTGTTCTGCCTTGTGCTTTCTTCTGTTTTCAGACACACAAATGGTGATTAGCTGAAAGAAAAATTACACCTCTCTTATAAGGCTTGCCCATTGGGACTTTTTATCTTCATGTCCACCACTGGGCTTAGAAGCTTACTAGTCCAGAGATGATTCAGTATCCACTTGTTTAATGTACAATTGCATGGTAGATTATATAGACTGTATGATGTCCTGATGACTGAAACACTATTCCCAAGTGAACAGTGTCACAATTGCATTGCTGTGGGTCTTGGTACCTCTATTTCTTTGAAAATGAGGCTTTTGCTCCACTGTGAGAGGCAAAATTGTCAGCAAAGGAAACTTCTGATGAGCAAAATCATGGCTGATTTGGGTCTTGATATTCACAGGCAGAGCATAAAATAATTGGTTTCCTTTGGTAAGGGGGAAGATATTTATGGCTATTTATGTGCAGAGTTTGACATTGGGATGGAGAAAATAGATACAGGAGATAAACCCTGAACACAACACAAATTTTTCTTTACTCCCAAGAGGTGGTACTGGAGAATGTGTCCAGAGAGGTTGTGGACTCCCCATCCCTGGAAGTGTTCAGGTGGAGGATAGGGGTCTGACCAAGCTGATCCTGTGGAAAGTGTCCCTGAACATGGCAGAGGAATGGAATGAGATGAGCTTTAGGGTTCCTGCCAACCCAATCCATTCCATGATTCTATGAATCTTTTTATTGAGGCCACTGATAAACCAACCCACCTACATTTCATCTGCACTCATTACCCCTAAACATTAAAAGTTATGTGTCTAGACTGGCTTAACTCTCTCTTGTTTGTGGGTAATATCAGATATGAATCCAGGAGGGTGCCGCTCTTCATTTTTCATGCACAGCTATTGCAGGACAGGCTGAATCACCCTGTGCCTGTTTCTCTACAATAACTTAAATTCTTGAATTACATAGTTGACTTCCAGCCTTGTCCAGCACTCATTTTCCTCTTAACCCATCTCAGCACTTAGTTCCACTGGATTCTTTCACTGATCAGTCTGAAACTCAACGTGAGTTATTTTCTGATGGAAAAAGTGCAGAAGTGCTGCAAAAATAGAGCTCCTGTGGGAATTTTACCCACTGAAAGTTGTTGCCTACTCTTCCATTGCCCCCATTAGCAGGATCTCATCCAGTACCAACTTATCTTGGAGGTGGGGGTCCTGGAATTGCCTGGTTTTCCCACCTAAAGCAGTCCTAGAATGTACAGGAATTCAGGGCTTCAGCCATCTCATAGACCCAGGAGCCAGCCAGGTCAGTCAGAGCTCCCATCTTGCAGATCCTCCAAGAAATGCCTTCAGCACCTCGTTTCAAGGAGGCTGAGGGTATATATAGTCCCAAAAAATCTGGGAAAAAATCTAAATAAATCTGAATGACCTAAAACCTATTGTTTTAAATATTTTTATTTAAAAAATTTTACATTTCTGGGATTCTATTTTAAATTCAAATTCTCCCTTCCAAGAGAAATAGTAGACTCATGCTTTTGCCAGCATCTTTAGGAGCAAAAGCCATGCTGTTGTCCGTGAATCAGGGATAGATGGCACAGAGCCGGGAAGAGTTAAGCAACTCACTAAAGCTTGCACTAGGAGCAAGTAGAAAAGAAATCAGAAAAAACCCAGCCATTTCCTTTGGCTATCTGTCCTGAGACAGATTCACTACAGCATTTTGGTTATCTAAGCCTGTTTCAGAGAGGAAAATGAAGACAAGCAACACTGAAAAAGTGATGCAGGGCAAGACTTGCAGCTTATGAATTAGGCTGGATATCAGCTGTCCTCAGTTCAAGTCTGCATCCTGCCACCAATTCCCCTCTCTGACCTTAGGCCACTCATTTAATGTCTCTGCCCCTCAGCTCCTCACGTGCAAAATGAGAATGCTAATGCAGCTTTGCTCCCTCCCTCAGCCCACTCTGCCCACTCAGGCTTCAGGCTGCACTGAGGCTCTTTCTAATTAATTATTTTCCAAAAGTGCAGCTCTGTCCTGGCTTCCCAGTTGCCATTGAAACCATCCTTGAAACAAAAAGGTAACAGTGATAGTAGTAATAGTGATAATAATAGAGGTAGGAAAAGAATTAGATTTAGAAATACTAAAAGTAGATATAGAAATAGAAGAAATAGAAATAGAAATAAGAAATAGAAATAGAAACAATACTGATATGTTGGAGAAAATGATAGTAATAGTGGTAGTAATAGGGATACATATAGAAATAGAATTAGAAATAGAAATAGAAGTAAAAAGTAGAAATACAAATAAGAAATAGAAATTAAATAGAAATAGAAATAGAAATAGAAATAGAAATAGAAATAGAAATAGAAATATTAGTGATATGTTGGGAAAAATTATAGTAATAGTGGTAGTAATAGGGATAGATATAGAGATAGATTTAGAAAAAGAAATAGAAGTAAAAAGTAGAAATAGAAATAAGAAATAGAAATAAGAAATACAAATGAAATATGAATATAAATAGAAATAAGAAGTAGAAATAGAAATAGAAATAGAAATAGTAGTGATATGTTGGAGAAAATGATAGTAATAGTGGTAGTAATAAGGATAGATATAGAGATAGAAATAGATTTAGAAAAGGAAATAGAAGCAAAAAGTAGAAATACAAATGGAAAAAGAAAGAAATAGAAATAATAATGGAAATAGAAATAATAGTAGTGATAGTGTCAGAGAAAGATGGTAATAGTGATAGTAATAGGGATAGATATAGAGATAGAAATGGATTAAGAAGCAAAACTGATAATAGAAATAACAGTAGAAATAGAAATAGAAATAATAAGAGCACCTAAACTGGCTTCATTTGTGAGGTGTTGAGGGTTAAAGGGAAGGAAAAAAGGAAAGGAAAAGTGCAGTCAGTGCAGAGGAGCTGTCATGTCACACAAATTGTCAGCTTCCCCACTATCACAATCCCTCCTCCTCCTCACGGAGTTAAATTCTCCCTGCCTGCAGGGAGGCAGCTCTGGGGCTCGGCTGCAGCTCCATCCACATGGAGATCACTCATTTCACACTGCCACTGGGCTTCCTCACTATTCTAATACAGAACCCATTGCACACTATGACTAATAATGTTGGCTGTATGAAAGAATTATTTATATAGAGACTGAGAAAGGCCTCCTTGGATTTCCAGACAGGACAGTCTTGATTTGGAGAGAGCAAAGCATAAAATAACTCCAGGGCCATTTCAGGCTGCCAGAGTCTCCAGGAGACAAGCTGACAATTGGTGCTTGAATTTGAAGCTGTGGATGTGTGTGCTGTGGTAAAGCCTCTTCCCTCATACCCTGGAGTCCCCTGTCCTCAGAAATAAGAAGGGACATATAGGGAATGCCAGTCAACACAGGCTTATGGAAAATAGGTCCTGCCAAACTAAACTGAGAGCTCTTTTTCTGATGAGATTACAAGTTCAGTTGATAAAGACAGCAGTATTCAAGCAATAGGCATCTGTGAGGAATTTGACTTGCTACACTATGACCTCTTGATTACAGAACTAGGGGAAAAAATGCACAGAATTAACATGATGCACCTTAAGTGGATTAAAAATAGGCTGAGAGGATCAAAATGTGTTTACAGAAGTCACTGCTGAGCAGGTCTGTTTGTAGTCTGGTCACAGAGGGATCAGGTTATCTATAAATAAAAAAGTTTAACTAAAAGTTGCCATTCAGACAATTGGTGATTGATTCTCCATCTCTCACAGGATGATAAATAATGTAAGAGGACAGATCCCTTATGTTGTGTGACCAGAGGATCAGCCACGTGTGGCTGCCCCATCCCTGGAATTGTTCAAGACCAGGTTGGATGGGGCTTGGAACAGCCTGGTCTAGTGAAAGGTGTCCCCTGCACATGGCAGGGAGCTGGAATGAGATCTTTAAAGTCCCTTCCAACCCAAAACATTCCAGGATTCTATGAAATGAAGTACATTTTGTTAGAAAAATGATAAAATTATATTTAAGGATATACCTGCATTTACTAGGCAGAGTTTCTGTTCTGACAGCTGGTGACTGAGAACAGCTTGTCATCATTATAGATAATCACTAGCAATTATTTTTGTTAGGATAAATATCTTACAAAGGAGCTAATGTTATTTTGCTCCATAGACAGAAAGATTTTAAATAAGAAGAGGTTGCTTTTATTCTAGGAATGTCACTACTTTTGGTTTAGGTGTCTGCACTGGGAGAAGTCATTTAGAATTTTGTATAGGGTTCACAAAGGAAACACAGATGAGGAAAACACTTTGCTTGGCAGAAAAAGAAGGAATTTTAAACCAGCTGAAAATTAAAACATGAATGGTGGGGGACTTAGAAAGAAGGAAGAGAAAATGTGTACAAGCTCACCCCTCATCCTGGGAAAGTTGTTTCAGGTGGCAATGCCACATCCTGTGACAGCAAGGAAAAGACAGGAGAGAGCCCAGGACAGGAAGCAGGGCAGCAAGGAACACCTCTGACACCTCCAGTCCTCTTTATTCATTCAGAGCTGTTTCAACCCTCTAATATTAAGAAAATTCTCATACAATTCAGTCTTTCCTGCATGATTGTGTCATGGTGCAAAGCTTTGGAAAAGCAATCTTTGAAAGCTCTGACTCCATGGTCAGGAACCTAAGCCACGTTTTTCCTATGAATCTCAGGATCTGCTCCTCAAAGCATTCCCCTCAATGTGAGAGAAGTTTCCAGTGAAAAATAATGGATGCAGCAGCACCCAAAGTCCATCCAGGTCTCTGAGGTCCATTCTCCAGACAGGTAGGGGTCAACAGGCTGTCCTGTGTAGACATATAGATTCTAAAAGGTGAATGTGGTTAATTTACTGCTTCTATTAATACAAACTCACTTCCAAAGCCACAGAATCATTAAATCCTAGAGTACAGTTTAGTAACTCCAAAAATTTTTCTTCAAATAACTTTTAATTTTTACAAAGTTTGTGAGGACAGTGTGTTCTACATGGATCATTTTAATGGGCAGATTGAAAACCTTGAGTTCAGGTGTAAACTTGCTTTTCAGATGAGCTCCAGCTCTACTCTGTGCAAATGGACAAAAAGTGGAAAGGATCACTTGCATTAAGCCACCAAATTCCTTCTCTGCTCTACCAAGAGATGACACATATAAGCTCATTAATATTGCTTAATAAAAGAGGCGTGTTGCAAGGATGATTACAGATTAGAATCATATTCCTGTACTAAGATTGCTGCTGAGGCTAAGCCACTACTACTCTGATCTTAATCATCATAGATATTTCAAAAATAAAAAAAAAAACTAAACAAAACAAAAACAAACCAACAAGACTATCCTTTAAAACCACTGCACATATTCTCCCCACACCTCTCAGGATGTTTGCTTTGGCGAGGCAAATATCCTTCATCTCAAGGTTTATTTATTGGTTTATAATATTCCTGGGTTGCATAATAGAGAGATGTCTACTAATACTCTAGAGAAAGAGGGATTTCTCATGAATTTTATACACATAATTTCCTCTGGGAAGTGCTGAGTATGATACCTTCTGAAGGACTCTGTGGAAAATTCATGCAAATAAGAGAAAATGGATTCATGGCTCCAGCCTGCAGTTATGTTGTGAGCAGGGTTTTGTGAAACGAACGCACTGAGGGCTGAAAACGTGGACCCTTTCTTTGCACACAATGGGCTGTGGAGCATTACAAGGACTCACTGCTGCTGCTCGTGAGGTCACTGATCAAGGCACTCACAGGGATAAAATTCTGCCTCCTTTATGCCTCGTGAAAAACTCTCCTGCATCTTGCAATGGTGAAAGTGGATTTATTTTGGACTAACAACAGTTCCTAGAAGGACCTTCCAGCAGACCCATGGCCATGAGCATTGCATGTTTTATACACATTGTGCCTATTCCTGCTGATCAGGGGACTGTGCAATTTGGTGTACAATTATACTGATCTCTCAGTTCTGCTTCCTGAACTTGCATCTCCATGACCTGGCACCTTTGAAAACTTCAGGTCTTGCCCCATTCACACCTTGCCTGCTTGGACTAAGCTCTGCTTAGGTCAAAACACCTTTAATGCTGGCCTGTGCCATCTTTCAGCACTGGAAAAGCAACTTAAATGTGCTTTCCAAACCAGAATATCCACATTATCTCACAGATATAAATTAAATCGGCCCATGGTTTGGTGTGAGCAATGCAAGTAGAGCTGAAATGCATCTGTTCACTCACAGGCACAGACAAGAAGAGCAGAAAAACTCCCTCAGTTGTGGGGTGAGAGCAATAATCAGCAATTCAGACTTCTGCTTAGAACCCAAATTATTTAAATTTCTCTGTAGGAGGAAGGCTTTGAGTGTGATACATCTATCTCTACAGCTGGTGAAGAGTCTGGAGAACAAGTTTTATGGGGAGAGGCAAGAGGAACTGGGATTGTGAAAGGGGGTTGGAGATAGGTAGAGGTCAATCATTTTGAGTGACATGACAAGAGGAAACAGCCTCAAGTTTCACCAGGAGAGATTTTCATTGGATGTAGGAAAAATTTCTTCATCAAAACACTTTCCAGCCCAGGCACAATTGCACAGGCCAGTGGTGGAGTCCCCATCCCTGCAGGGATTTAAAATTTGTGCAAATGTGGCACTTGGAGATGTAAGGTTTTTCCTTTCTGACTTTTCCCTGACAACCAGATTTATTATAGAAGTTACTGACATTCCGTGTTAGATCCCTAAATGATGATGAAATGATCCCTAAAAGATTATGAATATTTTGACCTATTTTTTTTTAAATATTTAACTAAATTTTAAGTTTTCTTCCTCAAACACATTTGTTTTTAAATTTTCTATGGAAAACTTAAGTTTTCCAGTAGTACCTTAAGCTTTATATGATCCTCAGAATACTGATACATTTTTTAAGGAATGTTGACCAAAACTGTCTGTTTTCCTGGCAAAAATTTTTCCCTGCTCTAGATAACTTTCCACTCAAATGCAAGGGCAGTAGAAGTCAGGGACTGTGCACTGCCTGGGACAGGCACTCTTGGTTTGACTGGAAAAGGTGGAAATATCCCTTTATGAAAAAGAAGTTTGCTGTTACTGACAGGAGTATTTCCACTCACATTGCACCTGCTGAATGCAGGTGTAATTGCTTTCATTTCTTCATCTGAACTTTGTGTGCCCACTGGGTGCATGAAAAGAAGTGTTTTGTCTGTCTTCCTTTCCTGTTCCATGTAGGTCATAGAATCATTCAGGCTGGAAATGCCCTCTGAAATCAAGTCCAACTGTTAATCCAGCACTGCCAAGCCCAAAATTAAACCATTTTCAAAAGGACCACATATATTTTTTTTTTAATTATTATTATTTCCATGGACAGAAATGGTTGCATTTTTGGAGCTATATTGTCAAGCTGGATGTCCAAAATGATTGCTTATTTCTCCCCATCTTCCACAAAAAGGGAAAAAACCCCAGAACACTGAGTGTTCTTTCAGAATAAACATATTTCTACTTTTTGCTGCAGATTCTTCCACTTTAAAAATAATAAATGTACAGATGGGTCTTGAGCTTCTGGAGCAGAACAATACTTCCATATCTCTGGAAAAATAGCTAAAACCAAAGAAAAACTCCTACCACATTTTTATTTTATTTCAGGAAATATTTAAAAGAGACTATGAAATTTATAAGTGACAATTCCCATTGAATATTGCACAGGTACTGCTGTGAGGTCAAAAAGACACACTTCATACATTATTAGCTATAAATTTGAATGACAAGAGACCAGGAATTTAGGGGGTTAGTCTGTGTAAAGATGCTGTATCCCCACATTTCATTAACTGGTGGGCAAGTCAAAACAAACCCCAAGGTTTTGTCTCTATTAAATCCTCAGAATCTTCATGGCAACAGATAAACCCTGAGTTTTGTTCCATCTCACAAAATGTCTCCTCATGGCTTGAATTCCTATTCTCAAAATGCTGCCTGGAGACCAGCACAGTGGAAAAAAAATAAAATAGAAAAATGTGGAAATCCATATTCAGGACAAACAAGTGAATCCTCAGAGGGGTTAAGCAGGCACAGAGGAGCTCTCTGGATTCATACCAACCAAGCATCTGATGCCAAATATCACTAATGAAGTCACCAAGCCAAATAATGGACCCATCCTATTCCCTTATAATCATTCCAATGCCCCTCACAGCTGTTTCCAACTGTGTCTCTGATCTCCTTGCTAAGACATTTAAATCTCCTGTTTCATTTGCATGGTTATCCAGTGAAATAGCTCCTAGTGTTTCTTTCCTTGTTTGCAAAACTGAAGAGAGGGGGGACAAGGAAGGCGGAGGGGGGAGGGATGTAGAAATGTGAAGATTTATCTACATGCAGGGAAATTATTCAAATCTGACAACTTACTTTTGTTCCACGAGAGACTAGCTTGGAGGCTTGGGCTCTCACGGGGGCAGATAGCCTTTTTTGCAAAGTCTTACCATAATTAGTATTTCATCCCATCTTGTTTGGCATCCAAGTGCTGCGCTGGATTTCCTTACCATGGAGCTTGCTGCACTAGAGGGACCACGACTTTGTTTTGTTGATGGTGTTGGTTTTGTTTTTTTTCTAACCTATGAATAGGTTCTCAGGTCAGCAGATCAAGAACTCTGCAGGAAAACAATCTGCAGGGCAGTTGGGCTGTGGAACAAAGAGCAAGACCCAGCAGAGAACAGGAAAGAGATGTCTTGTGATGGAGACAGAAGAAAAACTTGGCTAGTCCACATCAAAAATCCACTTAGCCTAGTGACTAAAAGTGTCCAGAGTGCCAAGAGAATAATAAAACAAGCAGGACAGCAAAGGCTGGTGTGTCCCTGGTGTATTCTTCTACTCTCTTATGACTTGCAGCTCAGAGGAAGCTCATTTCTATTTAACATTCCTTGGTGATTTCTTGCCATTTATTTGTCCTGCTGTTTTTTATAACCCATACAAGTTTTGAGTGTCTTCTTGATATCATATAGCAAAGAATGCATTAGTTTGCTGAAGTGTCCTTTGATAAAACAGTGCTTTTGAATGTTTCAAAGCTGTCTCTTGAGCTATTTATTTTATTCATAGTCCTTTTACTGAGAGAGAGTGAATGGTCTTTCCTCTTCTACCGTGTTCCCTCTTCCCCCTCTGTGCATCCCTTTCCAGGATACATTAGTCTATTCATTTTGTGGGGAAGTGTGACCTGGAAGCAGGATGTTTTGGAGGACTCAAAAGCTAATTTTTAAAGATGTTTCAATGCCTGTAAGGAATGTGTATATATTGTTTAATATTAAGCCCTAAAACCTGAATTAGTCTATTATCTTCTACCTTACCTATTGTACTCCATTTCACATATTTTTCTCCCCACCTTTTTCTCTTGTTCTTAATTCATTAGTCTCCTTCTCCAACTCCCAGCTCTCTTTTATCCTGGAAGAATTATCCAGCTTGCCTGTTTGCTTTTTCCTCCTGTAGAACACATTGAATTGCAACTCGGACAAGTCTTCAGTGCTTCCCATACAGTGATGGCTGCATCTGACAATACAAAAAAAAATGAAAAGGAGAAAATGATAATAAAAGATTAATCGTAAGATATAGCAAAGAAGTTGGAAAGCATCATCCCCACGTGCTCTATTCTTTCTCATGCCATGTTCCATTTTTTTTTTTTTGCATTTGTGCTGATTCTGGCTTGTTATTTTGCACAGTCAGAAAGTTGAAATCTCACTTTCCAAGGCAATTGCGTCTTACTCTCTGTGTGGTTCCCAAATCCCTTGTTCAGCTCAGTCATAAAAGGCTGGGGTATAACGATGGCCATGTTTTGTTGGGAAGAATCTGTTATCAGTATCCTCAGCCATTTATACTCTGCAGAATCCTAAATTCCTTTCCCACTACACCCCAAGGCATGCAGCACGTATTCTCAGCGTGAGGCAATAAAAACATCACTGTGGCCATAAGGCAGACCACCCTTTAAAAAAACCAACAGACCCAACAGAAAATAATATTCATGTTCTAGGGCCATGGAGGCATCTCTTGGGATCCTCAGAAGCTGTAACTGTGATGCAGTGTGGATGAGACAGTTTCATTTCAAGGAGATTTCGTAGAATCATAGGATGATTTGGGTTGGAAGGGACCTTAAAGCTCATCTGATTCCATCCCCTGCCATGGATGGAGACACCTTGCACTAGACAAAAAAATTTATACTAAACTGTGTAATCACAAGCCATTTCTGAGCTACCTGAGCTTAAAACCAAGTAAAGAACTTAAAAGGTAAAAATCAGGTAAAACCAGATAAAAACCAGGTAGAAAACCTAAAACTTCTTCATCCTCACTTATTTAGCACTGTAAATATATTTTAGAAGGGTAAAATCAACATAAGTCTTCATGCTTAACCCACTGGTAAGCACCCATGGTGTTTTTAGGGAGGAAATAATAGGTTTTCCCTATGATGTGCTGAATTGCTGCACTGGAGAAACTGCAGCCAGCCTTGGGCTGATGCAGTGCTTTTCTTGTCATTTTGAAAGGAGACAACAGAACTGGGATTTTTCTGCCAATAAGCAGCAGAAAGACTCCAGCACAGAAGGAAGAGAGGTGCTGTCCATGCACAGTACCCTGTTAGTGGGACACTGCAAAGTCCATCATCTCGGTTTTTTTTTGTCTTCAGTGGCCTTGCCTTTGTAGAGAGCTAAATCTGCAGCACACACACAATGATTACAAAAAGAGCTACTCCTACCAGAGAAAGGGAAGGAAAAAACCTCAGAGAAAGGGGTGTAGGCTATTTACTCCCTCAGCTACAAATCAGCATCGAACTGGGGTGTAAGGAGTGAATATTAACATTCAGCTGGCTGCTACTGCGAGCCATAATAGACATGAGCATTGACTAGACCCAATATTAGTGATGGTACTGGGAAACCATCCTTGCTTTTGGCTGCCTGAAGGCAGTAGTGATCCCCTGCTTGTCCTATCTGTCAGTCTATTTGATCTCCAAATGAATTGCTTTTGATAACAGCTATATAAATGCAGAACTGTTCCGCTGGGCCTTCTTAAATGAGACTCCTCTCTTTCATCTCCCAGTCATTTCAAAAAGCAGATAGACTTGTTAGAGGTTTTTAATGCAATGATTTATGTTTTATCTTGCCTGGTTTGAGGCAGCATTTATTTAGCACTAAATTCTTCTCAAGCCTATATGTGAGGGAGAAAGGTTTCAGCACAATATTTGGGACTTAAAATAGTGTGTCTGTGTGCACATGTGCATGTGTGTATTTGTGTGTGCACGTGTGTGCACCCTGCCTCATCAGAGGGAAGTAAGGGATTTGCTTTCTTTTTAGGAATTTAATGCTCCAATTCACTTGGATCATTGCACCTCCAGCCAAATTAAGAGGAAACAGGAAGGAAACAATATTTAATAATCCTCTGACTAGTAATGTTCAGTCCATGGCAAATAACAAACCCTTTGGAGAGGAAGAAACTGAGCAAAATGATGCATTTTTATGGGATTCAATAAAATAGAAAATCTCTCTCTTTTTAAGTTATTATCATTTTTTAACATTAGCAGGGTGGTTTATCTTTTTCATTTTCCATTTTCTTGTTGCTGAGAAAGACATGCAGCTATTTGGATCTAAAGATGAACAGCTGATTTTTAAGACTTCCATGTTAGAACCATGCAAACATAGAATGGTTTGGATTGGAAGGGACTTTACAGATCTTCTAGTTCCAATTCCCTGCCATGGGCAGAGACATTTTCCACCAGAACAGGTTCTTCCAAGGCCTGGTCTGATTTCATTCATAAGGAAATTAACAATACTCCTGCTGATGTCCATGCAATTGAAATAATTGAGGTTCTTTGGAGTAATCCAGGAATGTTAGTCCAGATTCCATATGAAAGGATGAGTTAAAATTTCAGGCTTGGGAATTTTTTTCCCCTTTGTTTGACTGTAACAATGGTTGCATTGGTGGTGCAATTCACCTGTTTATTCCAATTGTGAAAACTTAAGGTATAATGGGACATCAACAATGGATAGAAGAGAAAGTTCGTGGAAGACAGCTGCCCTAAATATCTCTGGGACGGGGAAACAATGCTCTGGAGAGGCTGATTTTTGAAAACAGTGAAGCTGGCTGGCCTGTCACATGGACAGTGCTCTCAGGGATGGGGTGGGATTGTTGGGCTGTCTGTGCAGGGCCAGGAGCTGGACCCGATGACCCTTGTGGGTCCCTTCCAACACAGGATATTCTGTGATTCTATTACTCAAAAGCTTCCTTTCTTCCATGGAAATACATAATACAATAAAAGGACCTTACTGAAAAAAAAGGAAAATATATGCAATTTAAACCATCTGTTTAAAACAAGGTGATATCTTTGATGCAACAAGTAACTGAGAAGTAATAGGAAAATTAGCCTATTTAACTTTGAAATGGTGAGATTCACTTTTTGTCTCAGAAGGAAAAAAGAGATGTGGATTAGTATCAGTGTCAGGCACATGAGTGACTGCATTCTTTCAGATCCCAGGTAGGGGTTGAAGCTTGAAGATGCTGTAGAGGACATCTGCAAGGGTTTGCTTATTCCACCAAGATTAGACACATATTTTACAATGGAGATCAAGTGGCACCTTGGTTTCTTTCCCTTAGTTACAGAAGAAATTTAGGTTATCAAACTTGTACATACAAATTGGCCCTTCCTTTTCTGTTCTGGTGCAGCTTCATTAGTCAAAAAGCTAAACATTGTCTCAACAAGAAAAGATAAATCCTGAATAGCCTGGTGGGTTAATGCTCTCCTGACAGCTGTTGGCTTCAGCTCAGTTAAGTTCATTGGGATCCTCTATCCCACTTCACGGAGCAACTTTCCATGCTTAAAGGATTTAGTGGAAAATGACCTTACCCATGGCATGTGGGTTGCAACTTGATGCCCTTTAAGGTCCCTTCCAACCCAAACCGACCCAGGATTCTTTGAATTTTAAAGATCTGTCCCTTAGTTTGGGTGCCAAATGTCCAAACTGCCCGTACTGGAATGGCCTGTCGGGTGAGCAGTGACCACCATCCTCAGTACTGCACAACAGGACCCCTTAACCTGAATTGTGAGAAGAAGGACACACAATAAATACCCATTTTCTGAGCCTAAAATGCTTCCAAAGAATCAAAACAAATATGTAAAGGAATAAAAAGCTCAGGTTTTTTGGAAATCATAAATCTAGCAATTTGCCATTAATATTAAAAAGTAATTTCCTGCCAATGGATACTTGAAAATGTTGTCAAAGCTTTACATGCCCAAGCTGTATTTGTATTTATATTTTTTTACACATGTAAATGTTGTTAATGGAAAAACTGCAAGAAGATTCAGAAAGCTTTTTTTTTTCTAAATTTAATTATGAATTATATGAATTGCCAAAATATAAAAGTAATATGGGAGGCAGGACCATGTTTTCAGACATCACCTCCTTTAAGAATGATGTCAAAGATTGATGTAAAAAGTTGAAGTGGCCCAATTCTGCTCTTATCATTGTCATGATAGGTTTTATTTACTTTAGAAGAAATAGCATTGATGAGACTATCAATTAATTTTAGTCCAGATTTATGCATGCATACATATAAACTGCACATATATATAAGTATTTTTTTCCCCAAATCCAATCTAAATCTCCCCTGAGACAACTTGAGGCCATTTCCTCTCCTCCTGTCCCTGTTCCCTGGGAGCAGAGCCCGACCCCCCTGGCTGTCCCCTCCTGTCAGGAGTTGTGCAGAGCCACAAGGTCCCCCCAGGGTCTCCTTTTCTCCAGGCTGAGCCCCTTCCCCAGCTCCTCAGCTGTTCCTGGTGCTCCAGCCCCTTCCCCAGCTCAATTGTTCTTCTTTGGATGTGCAAAGCCTATTACTTCCATAAGAAATTGATCCAAACATAGCTGAAAACAGAAAGATTATCCTCAAAAATTATGGACGGGGGAAGGCCAAAAAGCATAGGCTATGTGTGTGCTATTCAATTAGGTAGAGGAAATTTCCCTGACTTTTAAAGCTCATAGTTCTTGGACCAGGAAAATTGTCAAACATGCGTTTTTTTGAGTCCCCACCAAGAGGGGACTAAGAACTCTTATAATGGATATGGATAAACATCATGAATTCACTTTAAGGATAGTGATCAGTCAGGGAATATTTAATTTACTATCAGACATATCAGCAAGATTACTCCAGGAGGAAGGTGGGGGTGATTGGAATGTTTCCTTCTGTTTTGTGTGATTTCAAAGAAAAAAAGTAAAGTTCCAAATGCTTGCATCAGATTTACAAAATATGAGGAGAAAGTGATATCAGATTAAAACTTCTGCTATTCAGGTAGTGTAGAGAAGACAGGCACTTTCAGAAAAGTTGAAAAATTATTTGAGTAATGTAATAGAAGCATTATTAATCAGTTTTGACAAATGAAAAACTACAGTATGGAGACATTAAATCCAGAATTTTGTGTTTCATTTATGTATATATGGATATATAAATTTATATATGAGAGCTCCTGCTGTTATAGAGGACTCAATGAAACTGGGCAAGTTTCTAAAGAGCACAGTATGCTGCAAACATGGCCTTAAGCTGCACAATAAAAGCTGAGTGCTGTTGATGGCAGTAGAAAAACATGAAAATGTTCCATTTGAAATGTCTTCTTGTTGAAAAATGTTTCTTAAATTGGAGTTTTCTATAGGAAATGTTCTTATGAGAAAAATGGCTTCCATTTTTGGCAACTGAATATTGGCCAGATTTCAATTTTTTTTTTCCCCAGCTATTGGCTTTCTGACAAAATTTTAAATACTTTCCAAGGCAAGGCTATCTGAAAATGCAGAATTTCAAGTTTTTGTCTAACTGCTGTTTTAGAATAAAACACCTTTTCTATCTGCTAGCTGTCTCTCTTATAGGAAGGCACCAAGGAAGGGGGTGAGTTTGTTTGCTGTAAAGCCTTATTGAAAATGTGATGGACCCTGCAAAATGCATCCTTAAACTACTCATGCCCAATAAAACAGTGGCAAAGCCATGAATTACTCTTGGCTTTTCCAAACAAAAGGTCAACACCTTTCCTTTGGTCTCATGCAATGACCCATGGATATTATGGAGCAGAAAATCAGGAACTAAAATTCACATTCTGCTTCTGTTGCCCAACACAACAGCTCAGAGCACCTTGGCAGGGGAATTTCCACACATGCCATCAGTGAGTTGCCTTTTTACCAATGGGGAAAGCAGACTCCACCCTGGTAGTATTCTTTTTTGTTTGCTTTCATTCTGCAAAGGTTCAGACAGATAATTTTGGGCTGGATCAGGGGGATTGCAGGAAGAAGAAGGGCTGCAGCACTCCAATATTTTCCCCTGTATAGCATCACTTATTAAAATCCTGTTGTCTTGACCATTGTTGCTGCAATTGAAGTCTGGTTTATTTACTTGAAAATCTGATTTGTTTCATTTTATTACTGTGTTTGCCAAGTAACTGATATCAGATTCTGCAGGAAAGAGCTGCCATTTACCAGCAGGCTGTGATGGCTCTGACACGGTCTGCAGGACCGGCTCCGAGGCTTGCTCTGCCCCCGGGGCTCGTGCAGAAATAAGATTACTGGCAATAACTGCTTCAACTGCTTTGAATAACAGACACAACTCAGAGAGCATAAAATTAACATAAACACAGCATCAGTGTGTTCCCTCGGCGGATACGAGACAGGCAGGATATGGAAAATTGACTGAAATAGGGTCAGGCGCTGCTGAAATCAGAAAGGCAGGAAGCTCTGCCGAGCAGAGGGGTGCTGGTGCTGCTAATAAATAAATAAATAAAATTGTAGCCATGAAGTTTTAGTGATAACACATTTGGATGTGTTGGTATTAAGAATGCAGCATCAGTGTCAGAACACCCAAAATGTTGGATTTCCAGGGAAATCAGTCTTTGCCATCCTTTGGCTTTTCACTCCTGATTGGAAGGAGGGAGGGGGAAGAAATAACAATAATGATAACAGAAATAACAGCAATTTCCTGTGGAAAATTTCCTGCTTGTTTTTTGGGGGGTGAGGTGGAAAGAGAAAACACGAAGGGAGGGCACAGAGTGATAATTTGAGGAGCATGCCCTAGATTTCTTAATGAGTGGTATCAAGTATTTTGCAGCACTCCTATCTCTTTTTATTTATCAAATATTAAAATGGAAGATGCTTCCTGACACACTCAGTAAAGAAATAGATTAAGAGGGGAAGGCACAGCAGCTCTGATTTTGCAGTTTTTATGATGAGATAGTGCAGGTACCACTTAGAGCAGATTCACCCATGGAGCTCTGGATTTCCAAGCCCTCAGACCTGTTCATACAGAGAGAGTAGGAACCAGCACATGCTTATAATCAGGAGTTCCTCAGCAACCCAAAGTACTGAAAAAGTTCCACAGTGAGTGTGTTTATCTCATAACCAGCAGGAGATTCGGGATATTGTTTTCAAAGCAGCCTCCCCTCCTTTGAAGAAGAGATGCCAGAGGAGGGGAATCCACATTGGTGGAGCTTAGGTGGTTTTCACTCAAGAAACAAAATGTTTAGAACTCTGTTCCTGCTACCCGCTGCTGAGAGTTTGTCCTTTGGATGAAATGGGGACTCTCCAAATCTCAGGATAAAAACCCTTTACTGAGCCAAATTACAAAGCAGAGCCTGGAACCCATGTTCAGAAAAGATTTCACCTATAGGTACTTCAGACTGACAACATTCCATGCTTCAACAATCTTTAGCCAATGATAAAGAAAATTTTAAAAAATAATATTTTCCCAACATTTGTCAAAGATGGTTTGGGAAGTTTATCTTCCTTTCTCTCTTTCTTTTGTTCTTTTTCTCCATCCTTCTCCCTCTCTCCTGCAGAAACTTTTTCAAGACCTTGGTAGGGAGCACTGGGGTGTTGTCAATTATAAATATTTGCCTGAAAAATGATTTGTTGATGGTCTGAAATATTACATGAGGTTTTCAATGTCACAAGTGAAGGAGAACAGCCAGAGGTGGGTGCTAACTTTAGCAAACAACCTTCAAGACAATAAACTGAGCTGAGAGATAAAGGAGAAGGAGCCTGGCTAAGAGCAAAGTGTGGCATCAAATATTTTTTTTTTTTACTGAGGTTTGTATGAGGAAATGAGGTCTAGACAACCTTCTTGCAATAATTTCTTTATTATTATAATTATTATTAGCATTATCATTAATATTTTCATGGCCTTTATAATTTCCCCAATTGAAATAGGGTCAGAGAAGACTCTGACAAAAAAGTACTGCCAGCCTAGCCAGCAGTTGCCTTTAAAAAAAATTAAAATCCTGCTATTGTGAGGTTTCAAGGCCAACAAAATTTACGAGCAAGCTTTGGATGTGAACTGAACCCCTTGACAGTGGGCCCTTGTCTGTAAAAATAAGCTCCAATGACCCTACATCCCTTGCTGGTAGATCCAGAGGAAAGGGCAAGTTTCAAAAGGCCCGGGAAACTAAACTACTTTTTGCCCCTTAAAGGTGGTCCTTTCAGGTCAGAAGGAAGACATGTGGGTGTGGAGTACTGCTCTAGCACGCCTGGGGACAAATAAAGGGCTTTGTTCTCCCCAAGGCATCAATCCAGCATCTCTCACCAGCACCACATTCATTAAACAAATAAGCAGATGAATGTACCAGAGGAACATGCGAGGAAAAACAAATCAGACTTATAAAACAGCTTGGAGTCCAGCCATGATTTTCCTATGGAAAAAACCTTCATTCCAGTCTCCTTCCCACAAAGGACCTTTTTCTCTCTTTCTGTTGGGGTTGAACAGCATTTAATTGATTTATTCAGTAATATAATTGATTCTGATGACAGTGGCAGGACCAAGCCCTCAAAGACTGCAGCTTGCTGGCACATCATGGTCCTCATTCATGGAGTTTGGCTGCAGCTCCTGTTTAGATGCAGAGTAGTCCTGGGCTCCCTCCATAATCCATCGGAAGGGATAGGCTTCTCCAGAGAGTGGTGCACCACTGGCCTGGACTAAATTGCTCCCTGACAGCACTTTTCACAGTGACTGTGACTGGGATTGCTGGTGATTATATATGGTACAAGTCAAGTTTAGTTTATTAGTAGAAATAGAGCTTTAGCTGTCAAAACTCTCATTGTCTCTTGCTCCTTCTCCGTCTCCACTTGACAGTCTCTGGTACCAAACATGGATGGAAATATGGATCAAAAGCTTTGCAAATCTTATCATTTTATTTGGGTTTTTTTTTTTGTTTGGCTTTTTTTTGGTTTGTTTTTTTTTTGTTTGTTTGTTTTTTGTTTTTTTTTCATGGAATCCTTAAATCATTTGGGTTTGAAGAGACCTTAAAGATCATCTCATTCCAACCTCCTGTCATGAGCAGGAACACCTTCCACCATCCCAGGTTTCTCCAAGCCCCATCCAATCTGGTCTTGGACACTTCCAGGGATCCAGGGGCAGCCACAGCTTCTCTGGGGAACCTGTGCCAGGGCCCGACCACCCTCACAGGGAAAAACATCTAACCTAAATCTACCCTCTATCAGTTTAAAAGTCTTTGATGAGTTGTGGCTTTAGGTAATCAAATTCGGCTCAACTACCAAGGCTTGTAACTTTTACGATCATCTTTATCTTCATTGCATTGAATTCTCATGTATATAAATCCAGATTTGAAGGATTTGGCTGAAAATTAGACCCCAAGTGAGATGATTAAAAAGATGTTAAAAACAATACCACCCATTTACAAAAAATTATCTAAATGTTATAGTTCATATCTCTGTGCTTCTGTCTATCTGTGTCTCACCCACAGTGGCCATTTTCACATGTGCTCTTTCCTAATTCCAGTAGAAAATAAGTACACAGCTAAAAGAAGATTTTAAATTTTCACAGAAAGATTTATTTTAATGAAAATACCACATAATAAACTTCTGCTCTCTGTTACTAGGTAACTTCAAGTAAGAGCAAGACTTACTAGTCTCTAGTCCTCCAAATATGATCTAATATCATTTGGGACCATCAAATAAGGTTAAGAAACAAGATGAAAATGACTTTAAAAGATCACTGAAAATATAAATTTGTTGAAGTATTATGAAACTTCTGTAAACATTTTTAGAAACTTTTAATATCACTCTATTAATTACCATTGAGTAAGAATCCAATTCTGATTCAAATAAGACTGACCAAACATTCTTAGTTTTGGGACATTAATAAGGTGTCCATCCTAGAGAGAGTTATTTTCCTGTCTTTTGAGCTCTCCTGACCACAAATATATACTGTATAAGGCCACATGTATATTTTTTCCAAGACTAAAAACTCAATTTGCTTTTTCTTTAGTCCGCACATTTCCATGTGCTGAAATTAGTTAAGATCTGCAGGAGTGTTTAAAAACTTTTCACTTAAACAGTAGTGCTGGAAAAAGAAAATTTAAAAAAATACACTTTTAATTGGATAAGTACCATGGGGAAAAGAAATAAATTAGCCTACTGGTCTCCTGAATGTTGTTCTGAATATGAATGAAGTAAATAAAAGTATTTTGCTTGTTCACAATAATGTTTGGATGCTAAACAGAGTCATGAAAGGAAGCTGCAACAAGGCGGGGGTCGGACTTTTCTTCCAGGGAACAATGGACAGGAGAAGAGGAAACAGCCTCAAGCTGCACCAGGGGAGACTCAGTTTGGACATCAGGGAGAATTTTTTCATGGAAAGAATCATTAGGGATTGCAAAAGGCTGCCCATGGACAGTGGTGGAGTCATTATCCCTGGAGCTGTCCAAGGAATGACTGGAGGTGGCACTCAGTGCTCCTGGCTCTGTGACAAGGTGGGGATTGGTCACAGGCTGGACTCAATGACCTTGGAGGTTGTTCCCAACCTAAATGATTCTGCAGTTCTGTGATTAAATTAAAAAATGTTGATGTCCTCACAAGCATGTTCTGGAAAGGAAACTTTAATTGTTATGGTACAATGCCATTTAATGCCAAATTAATTCCAATGATCTGATTAATTCCCTCAAATGTCTGCTAACCTTCCTTCATTCAATTTTTCCTGCTGAAAATGACATCAGCTGCTTGCTGGTGAGCAGCTTGGTGTGAAACAGAGGCTCATAATCGGGTGGCACTTGGCCAAAATACACAACTCAACACCTTCTTAACTATTCTTGGTTCCACTGATGATGGTAGACTCAAATCCCTGGTTCCATCTATGTTTGTGAGAGATCCACAGCTTTGAAAACAGCTTTGCTTTTATTGGATTTATGTCTTGAGTCAGGCAGATAATAAGCCATCAGCCATCACAACTATTCAATTTATAATTTAATCTCTAGAAGCAAAGTCTCTGGCAATATAAGTTACCTATTCCATGTTTAGAAATCAGTTTAAGTGGGCCAAGGCATGAGAATCTGATGAGAGAGCTGTAGCACAGACACAAACAAAGAGTTACTTGCATTATTTAAGCAATATTGAATGTCCATCAGAAAAGGAAATCACAACAACTTTAACAGGAACTGAAGGTAACCCATCATCATAAAGTCAAAGGAAAGTAGCATTAGTTTATGCATTATTTACCAAACTTTTTATTTATATTTTGGCCTAGATAAGTTCCATTCTCTCCTATAAATATATATAGGCTCATTTTCCACATATCAAATGATGAATATGTCCCAGTGAAAATTTCCCAAAGTTCTCAATTTTGACCCTTTCTATATCATTGCTAACTTTTCTAGAAACTTCAGTCATCAGCATTTTCCTGAGTTTGCTCTATTTTATTCATTACACACTTCTAGAGATCTTCTAAAATCAACAATGAGAAGTGAAAGTTCTTGGACAGGACACTTGATCCTTTTTAAAATATGTGTCAAAAATGGGTTAGAAAAATTGCTCTGAGAAAGTGTCTGTTTCTTTCCATTGACCATAAAGAGGTGCTGGAGAAGAAATTTGGTCTGACATCCTAATTTTTAGCACAAACTAAAGAGAGCCAGGTTTAATGTCATCACTCATTTATGTCTGAATATCTTCAGTTCTTCTACCCTCAGTGCACTGCTCTGCCACTTGTGGAAAAAAACAAGAAATGGAGCCCAAGGCAACAAAAACACCACTTGTTTTCTTTGAGACTGAAGGTGGTAACTCTGTCCAGACATTGATCAAGTGAGTAAAAAACAGAACAAAGT
Source organism: Agelaius tricolor (assembly GCF_023055355.1). Taxonomy (NCBI): domain Eukaryota; kingdom Metazoa; phylum Chordata; class Aves; order Passeriformes; family Icteridae; genus Agelaius; species Agelaius tricolor. The sequence continues at coordinate 111,379,154 of NW_027269261.1, read as the reverse complement.
TAATTACATTTTCATTGTTCTTGTTCACTTTATTGCTAAATTTCCTGGCTCTGTGGCGAGTTTGTTGAGACCTGAACTGGTTCTTTCTGTATGCAGAGATATTCACTCCTGCTGAGGCTCTTACATATTTTATTATTTATTTTCTAGTAATTAGTCTGAACCACTGACTCAAACAGAACTAGCCAAGTGAAAAAGAAAATATAACAAAAGTCCCCCAATATGTTGCCTTGGCCTGGGGCGATCAGCAGCTGACGGCTAATGGGACAGATGATGCTCCTCTCCTCAGTTCATCCATTTAGCTGCTTGTTTAAGACACAAGAATGTCTCTGTGCCTTGACCCACACTTTGACATTTGGAACTTTCATATGTGTCTTGGTCAAGATGGACAGATATTTTTTTTCCTGACCATTGAAAACACCAATTTTTTTTAACCCAAACTTCAAATCTGAAGTATTTTGCTTTGCAAATACAGACATGACACCTTTCAAAATTAACATGTGCTTTCCTCTCTTTGAACAGTGGTTACAAGGGATATCTGCATCTCTGAATGTACTGCAAGCTCCTCTCCTGGAAAAGCAAAATGTGCAAGTGGCAGTTCCATCACATCAAATCTGGGAGATGCAGCATGGAATTAGAGACGGAGGAGAGAGCAACCTGGATTATGTAAGGGATGACATCATGTATTAATAAGACTTTACAAACTGAATTAGCTGGGGAGGGGGAGGAAAAATAAGTCCCTGCAACCAGGTAGCCGCCAAGTAAAGACAACTGCAGTTGCTTCTAGTCTCAAATCTTTCTCTTGCGGGACAGATGTGAATCACAGATGACACAATTTGCCTTTTGGAGACACCTCTGTCCTCTTTGGGAGTTAGCTGAGATCAAATGGCTGAGTTTAAGGCAGATAAAATGTCATTACATTAATCTGAGCCTTAACTTGTTAGTTCTATCAAAATTGGAAAATTATCTATAATCTGGGGCCCTAGATGTCTGCAAATTTAACAGTGGGTAGTTAAAATCACTGAATGAAAAAATGGGGATGCTCCCTTAAGTTCCTGGTTTACTAAAGGCCTTACACACTGGAAGATATTCCACTCCTATTCCTTATCTAAATAATAGTTTAGTATAACTATTAGGAGGTGGTTTATATCCACAATTTCACAGAGCTTTTTAAAACACATCAGATGTCCCCACTGCACATGTCACGTGTCCCACCTATTTTTTTCCTACTCCCTGCCCTCTGGTACATGTCAGTGCTGCTCCCGAGGTCAAACAGAGTGAGAATCTGATGGCAGGAATCAACACTGATTTCCACATTGGCTGTGTTTATTTCTGTTCATTCCCTTGGGGACTTGGAGGTTTGTCTGTTTTGTTTTCTTCTCATTTTCTTCCAAGGAACTTTGCTGCTGCCTGTAAGGGAGACAATCCAGCTTTGCTGGGCTAAGGGGAGCTTGGGGGCTCCCTGAAAATGTTGAAAACTTTGCACTCCTGAATGTTTGCTTAAGAAAAGTCAGATTACACAGCTGAGTGTTGGCCGTCCAAAGGATCTGCACCTTGCAGGTACAAAATCTTTCCACTCTCCTTTCCAGAACTTCAGTACTGTCCCCAGTGCACAAATTCCCCCTACAAGGCAGAAACTGGCATTAGAAATCTAATCCACAGGAAGTTGTGTCAGCAGTCTAATAAATCACCAGGATCTGCTCCTGATCCATAAAATGGATTTTGAGGTGTAGACTACCTCATAACTGTGCCTCTAGTACAAGATTATCTTTTTGTTCCTCCAAACACCTTCTTTATCCTTGCACTCTCCAGTCTCCTCTTTGGACTGGAAAATCCCAGGCCTCTGAGAGGAGGTGCTGATGAAGGAAAAATTGTAATTGGACTACTCAACCCATTTTGAAATTAAGGGAGCCAGTTAATCAAAAGCACCATCAATGGTGAGGTGCCTGACTCAAAATTAGGAAGGACATCCAGTGACTGAAATTATAGACCATAAAATAACAGAATGGGTTGGGTAGGAAGGAACTTTAAAGATCATGTAGATCCAACTCCCTGCCATGGCCAGGGACCTTCCACCATCCCAGGCTGCTCCAAGCCTCATCCAACATGGCCTTGAACACTTCCAGGGATGAAGCAGCAACAGCTGCTCTAGGAAACCTGTGCCAGTGACTCTTCACCTTCATAATAAAATTTATTTTTTATCTCCAATCTAAACCCACTGTTTTTCAGTTTTAAATCTCTGTCCATTGTCCTATCACTACAGACACTGCAAATTATTTCTCTCAATCTCAATTATTTTTAGGATCCTTCAGCTTCAATAACTGTACGCCCATCTGATTTAAAGATGCTGCAATTCCAACGTGGGTGTCCACAAGAAATCCTGAAAAAGGCAGCCACTCTTGAAAGTGACCCCAGTTGGGGATCTAAACCCAGAAACATCTTAAATCAGCAGCAAAGTCTGAAAAATTCTGCTTCTAAAATCTGATCTCTCAAGAAAAATGGGAAAGAGGAAAAATTTTTGCTTATCCTGGGAGTTTTTTTTCCTCTTATTAAAAGGTAGGTGAAAAGATGGGATTTAATCCTTAATCACTAAACTCAGTGATGCTTGTTTCCACCCCTGCCTCCTGCCCTTTTTCCCTCTGAGTCATCACTGTCCATCGCTTTCCCCAGACCAAGCTCTCAAATTATCTTTTATTTGCCCAGCTTTGCCAGCTCTTGCTCTTACCCAAAATTTTGCCTTGCAGTGTTTCTGGGACAGCTTTTAGTTTTGATTTTTTCCCCCCTTCCTTTCCCTGTTTTTTAGTGTAAAATAAACTGCTGAAGCCAGAACAAAGTCATCAGTTTTTTGAGATTGTCACCTGAGATCACCTTTCTGCCTGCAAACTCTCGTGTTACCTGGCCAGAACAGGTTTTTATTTTTGCTGCTGGATTAAATGCACTGTAACTGCTGCCACCAACAGGACATTTAACAAAAATAGACATTTTTCCACCCACTGCTCTAACAGCTCTGTCTCAGAAAGAGATAATGACTAGATTAGAATAATTTACATTCTAATATCAGTTTATTTGCTGTAACAAGCTCCCTTCTGTACTGTCTCTCTCACAACTGTCCCACCAGACGATCCAAGTGGAACATGCAGCTTTTTCTCATCCAGATTACAAGAGGCATCTGAAACCTTCCTATTTTAAATATGTCCATTTTATACAATGAACAAGGAAAAATAACAATGTAAAGAGAAAGAAAAAGTGAAGAAAACATGATAAATACTTTCACCTGAATCATTGATGACTATGACCTAAAGTCACTGCTTTTAGTGAAGAAGTTCAGCAGTAAAATCTGTTTCCCAGTGTCGGAAAAAAAAAGCTCTGTTTTGTGCCTGCAAGTCCTTCTGCTGCCTGATTATTGATTTTCAAAAACTGGCTGCCTCAAAGTGAGAATTCTATCAGGAGTTCACAAGTTGCAGCACCGTGTTAGTACAAAGTGCTGAACATTGTTTTTCACATGCTTTAGGATTCTTATGGGCTGTACTCTAAGTTTATCCCCAAAAGTTTAAATGGCTTTGTTGTCTCAAAAAGAAAATTTCCAGAGAAAAATAAAGCCAAGATTTTTTTTAGCTATAAAAATGAGATACAAAAAAGCAATTTTCCTGTTAGTTTTTTTCTAAAGCATAAAAAAAAAGAAGAAATATTTAAGAAATCATAAGAAATCAGGAAGAAATTAAATTGAAATAAAAACATGGACTTAATTGCAATTTTATATACAAAGAAAATGTTCCTGTCAATGCACTGCTTTGGTGAATATATGCAAACTCTCTCTTGTACTAATAAAAACCAGAGTATTACAACTCTTAAAAGTCAGTTTGATTTCCTTTTTGTTTCTTTGTTTTTAACACATACTTGTCTCACTACATTTAGCTCAAAGTAAGCTACACTGAGGAGTTTCACTTTGGCTGGTTTCAGGGTTCCAATTAGCCCCAGATCCACTGAAATTCAAAGCCCTCCTAAGCAGGGTGAAGGCATGTTTATTTGCATTTTGGAAGGAATTTTTCCCATAAAAATTACTTGAACCTAAATTGCTCTGCCATGTTGTCATTTAATTTTTTGGAGAAGAATTTAATGGGGGATTTGGATACCTCATGGTTCAATTTGCATGTAGTTGGGATTAAGGAAATTATTGTCAGGGAAGGCAGGATGAGGGTGTAGAGCACAACAGATAATCTGGAATGATTCTTTATTTAATTCTGGAACAACAGTGCTGAAACAAGGCACTATTGTGGAGTTGCCATTGGACTGAAGCCTATTTCGTTCAATTTCCATGTACAGGGAAATTGCTCCCAACTCCCTCAGGCAGCTTTGCAGATCTGCTCAGGGATACTGAGGAAAATTAATCTGAATTAATTTTAGAAGTGGATTAGTTCAACTAAATTAAAACACCGTGTGGACTGTCTCATTCAGAATTAAAGTGGCTTTAATTCAGTTTTGTTTCATTCAGTTTAACATTGGGTGAAACAACAAAGTTTAGGCTCCTTTAGATTGATGTGCAGATGACTTCAATTTAAATTCCCACATTCAATTATTTTGGAATTATTGACTCTTCTTACAGAATAATTCAGTGTCCATGACAGATAGAACATGGGATACAAGGATCTCTGTCCACAGATGGGACAGGGACAGTGAAGTGGATTCCTTTCCCACTCCATCTTCTCTCAGCCTCTGCTCAGGAGAAGCTTGCAGGAAGGTCCTTGCAGCCCTGTTGTGTATTTAGTCCTAGGCTTTCCTCACAGCCTGGTTAATGGAAGGATTTAGGAATGGTGACAGTGTGAAATGGAATAAATTTTCAAACTTTTTTTTATTGGAAGAATAGTTACAGCTTCCAAGTCACTTGTGGCATGCACAGTATTTGCAGTGTTGGCTTTCTATGCCATTGCAATTCTCCAGAGCCTCTTGCTCCTCTCACCTCTTTTTTATGAATCATTGTATTTTAAAAATATAGACTATTTTAATCAGAGAAGGCGGCAAAGGAGAAAACTTATATTCAAATACCTTGGGAATATAAACAGATCTGTTTTCTCATGGACAAATTCCCCACTTCATACATGTGAGAGACCAAGTTCATGTTGATGGTGGGGTATTCCTGATTCATGTCAGCAAGAAAATAGGACAAATCAACTAAAAAAATTCTGCCTCACATTAAATCAATTAAAGGTATTCTCCATCTGGTTCTACCCAAGGGGTTTGCACTGATTTAACTAAATTGGTTTCTAAACTGATTTAGTTAAATTGATGCATAAACTGTGGATAGAACAGCTAGAAGAAAGTACAAAAGAATCTAAGTAAGTCAAACAAACCCAAGTGAGGATAAGAGCTGTAGTGAAATAGTAGAGGAAGAGATTAAGTGGCAGCATAACCTTTAGGTGTTGTGTGGAGGGATTCTGAGCAGAGCTGTAAATCTGACAAAGATGTGAACCCCTGGCTCTGCCAACAATGGCTGTCAGCCTTAAAGCACTGGGAGGTGCAGAAATGAACTGGGAAACCTGAGGAATGTTCTCAGAAACATCCACAGTGGTGGCACTGAAGATGTTCATGTACCTGGAGCTTCACCCAGGCAGTGCTGACCCACAGAAAGCAGAAAAAGATAGAAAGAGAAGTGTATAAGGATGGTTTGGGTAGAAAAGAACCTTAGGGATCATCTCATTCCAACTCCCTGCCATAGACACGGGCATCTTCCATTATCCCAGGTTGCTCCAAGGCACGTCCAACCTGGCCTTCAACAATTCCAGGGATTGGATGCCAACAACTTCTCTGGGCAACCTGTGCCAGGGCCTCACCACCCTCACAGGGAAGAATTTCACCCCCCATAGCCAATGAAATTCAATCCTCTTTCAGCTTAAAGGTTTTAAGTGGCTGCATTTAAAAAGGGTGGTTAAGAAATGCAGAGCTGCAGATGTCAGAGGTGGTAAAGAAGAAGTAAAGGCAAAAGCCATTCCTGGCTTAACTTTGGTACAAGTAATCTCATAGTTAAAACTATTCCTAGACATCCAAAGTTCAGATCTCAGAATTGCTGCTGATTCCTCTTATCAGGTAGTAAAGAAATCATTTCATGCAGCTATCTCAGTGCATCTGCAGTGGTCACCACCATGGTGGAGCTGGAACTGCTGCCAGTGTAGCTTAGACAAGGGAACAGAGCCCTTCTTAGTCAGTTTCTGGATATATTTTAGGAGCTAGCATCAGCTGTGGACCATTTCCCTACCCATGGCAGGTGGGTTGGAGCCAGATGGTCCTTAAGTAACCAAAGCCATTCTGAGATAAAATGATTCCCAGTGGGCAGTTTGGGTGTGATCACATTACTCTGGAGATCTAAGGGAATTTAATCACAGAGTCCCATCCAGACAATGCCAAATGGATCCAGAGCAGAGAGTGTCCTGCTCTGGACACTGAAAAGCTTTATTTACTAGTACAGGTGTGGCCTTTCTGACTTCTGTAAATTCAGACTGGAGCCTTGTCCTGCATGTGTTTTGTGTACATGTGGTAGTTTGGGAAATAGGACATGGAAGAGCCAGTTGTAGATATGTAGAATGTCCAAGATCTGTTACATTAATTTTGGCTCCCTGTTCTTTCACATTAAGTAAAGAACCAATCACAGATCCTGTTCCTATGAATGAATTTTTACACGGTGTTATGTTATGTTATCCAACTCGAGTTAAGCAAGAGATAAAGTTATTAAGATCATGTATCATTAACTTGCAGAACTGCTTCACCAAATCACCCTTGGATTTGGAATTACAATTGCAATAAGTGCCAGCATTCTCTATTTCTTTTCATGACTATTCTGATTGTAATTTCCCTGGGTGTAAGCCAGGTTTTCATACAATTTTTGAACAACACTGAGGGCATCATCAGTGTCTATGATGATGGGACAGAGAGGAATTATACACAGCATGAAACTTCCTGATGTTTCCTGATGTTTTGAGGTTGTGGTCCACGTGACTAACACAATTTAATTCCTGTTCAACCCACATAAATCTTTTAGTTGGCACCCATGAACAGGTTTGGGTCTTCCTGCTTCCCATGCAAGCCAGCTTCTATCAGTCCACTCTGCTGAACACACACAGTCATAAATAAAAAAACCAGTCATAAATAATCCTCATGGAATCTGGAATGGGCTGTGTTTTGGATTTGTGACCTAAGCAGTGCTGATACTGCAGGGATGGTTTGGTTGCTGCTGAGCAGCACTTTCAACAGGGTCAGTGCTGTTCCTCAGACTGCCCCACCAGTAAATAGTCAGGGTGTGCAAAAGAATTTGGGAAGGAACACAGCTGGGACAGCTGAGCTCAACTGACCCAACATTTCAGACCAGTTTGGTGCCATGCTCATCAATAAAGTCTGGGTGAAGAAGGAGGAAGGGTGGGGGATGTTCAGAATTATGGTGTTTGTCCTTCCAAGTAACAGTGATGGAGCCCAGCTTTCCTAGAAATGGCTGAGCAACTCCCTGTTGATGGGAAGTGTGAATGAATTCCTTGTTTTGCTTTGCTTGCAAGCAAAATCTTTGCTTTTGACTGTCTTTATGTCAACCCAGGAGTTTTCTCACTTTCACTCACTCTTTGGGACAATCTGCTGGATGCCATCTGGGGTGGTCTGAGACAGCACAAATGGCCTTATAAAGTGACAATTACAAACTTACTGACTCACTGTAGTCCAATAAGACCAATATGGAGTTGAGAGAGCAGTTCAGCCTATCCCAAAATAAACACTGGGAAACTGGATAACCCTCTGTTCTCTGTTGCCCAAATGTTGGTTCAGGTTGTTCTTACAGACTGCCAGCTGTCTCCTGAGAGGGGTACAGGTGTCCCTCAAGTCCTGTGTTGTGTCTTCTGGGCCCATGATGATATCTCAGATATTTAAAATGGCATTATGTAAGTAACTACAAAGGCAGTTGAAATCCATTTGTGGAATTCCATTGTGACTTTCTTTGACTAAATTGGGAGCTTCAACACACAGATCATATCTATACATCTGTGCAGGTGTATATGTATTTAAAAGTAGATGTTTGGACTTAGAGCTGAATCTCCCTTCTTGTGCAATATCTGGAAAATAAGTTAATCCCCATGAATTCTTGTTGCCCAATAATAATAGGAAGATGATATCCCCATAAATTCACATCCTTGCACTCTGTCAGGTAACAGATGTTTTTCCTCAGGCTACTGCCCAACAAAGCCTTAGGCAACAGAACTGTTATTCTCATGCACATTTTTTTACCTCTTATTGTGAAAAAAGTACTCTCCCAATCCTTGAGTCCTGGCTTTTCAAAACCTATGCCATCCATACCTAGGATAAGACAGACTTATACACAGCAGAGCTTCTGGACAAAGAAGAAAGAGGCAAACACCACCTGAGATGTGACCATAACACACAGAGAAACTGTCAAGACACTTGGAGAGATCCAAATAGCAAAAATACTTGGGAAAAGATTGCTTTCAGTTTCAGAACTGGTTTCTACTGCTGCTGTTCCTCCTGAGCAGGACGTAGGGTATATAAAAGTGATGATATGCATAATCTATAGATCAGAGTATTAAAGCCTTGCCCCAGCAACAGACCCCCACCAGCAGAGACTCCTTCTAGCCTCCATATCCTTGGCACTGACAGAGGACTCTGCTTTCTGTCAGTGTATTTGTGCAGTGACACATATTGTCTAGTGATTAGATTAACGTTGGCAAAGGCAATATGAAAAACCCACACAGATTACCACTGTCACCCGCAGTAATTACATTTATTCATTTCCATTTAGCCAAGTTTTTACAAGCTGAGCAAGGGGCCAAATAAGCAATAAACACAGAGGCAAGAAATTAAAATGCTGATCCGTTCACTGTGAAAACAATCAAACTATCATCTTTCTTTAGGCAGCTCATTCATCATCCAAGAGGGCCACAGTGTGCTGATATGGAGGGCTGGAAATCTAATGTTATTACATGTAAATTCACTAACATGAAATTACTGCCCCTGATGTGATTTTACTAATAAATTAGTTCATTTCTACCTTTTTGCAAGAGACTTTAGGGACCATGGAAAATTGTACATGAGTCTTGTAATCTCGCCTGCTTTATTTCAAGTGAGCAGACAGTTTAGTTCCTCCCTCCACCACCATCCCCTACTTCACCCTGTGGCTCTTGCCTTGGCACTGTTTCATTAGGGGATAAATTGACAGTCATATTTTTACTGTCTTGGGGCCTTATTGCCTTGGGTCCAGGAGAAGCATCAGAGGATGGAGGTTTCCTGGCATTGCATTTTGCTGCTGTGACACTGATTGGGAGAAGCAAGCGCTGTAGAATCATTAAATGGTTTGGGTTGGAAGGGACATTTAAGGGCCATCTAGTCCAACCCCCTGGCATCAGCAGGGACACCTTCCACTAGGCCAGGTTACCTAGAGCTCCTTCTAACCTGATTAATGTTTCCAGGGATGGGGCATCCACCACCTCTCTGGGCAGCCTGTGCCAATGTTTCAGCACCCTCATTGTATTTTTCTTCGTATCTAGACTAAATCAACTCTCTTTTAGCTTAAAACCATCACCCCTTGTCCTTGCACAACGTACCTTCCTAAAAGTTTCTCCTCTGCTTTCTTATAAACCCCTGTGATTTCCTGGAAGGTCACAGTAAGGGCATGGCTCTGCATTAGCTGCACATGTAGATCTGGCACTTGGGTCATTGTTTAGTGGTGGACTTGGCAGTGCTGGGTTAATGGTTGGACTTGATAATCCTAGAGGTCTTTTCCAGCATTAATAATTCTACGTTTCCAAGAGTCAGCAGTGAAAACATCTGATGGTGCTCATGAGATCCACCTGGTGCAAATCCACCTATCAAAATTCCAGTTTTACACTGAACAACTTTCAAGACCAGTGACTAGGTCACCGTGTTTAAACTTTTTAGATTCCCTGTACCTGTATCAAATTACCATTTGCTTATTTATTTTTCTAAATTAATATATTTTCAATATATATATTTATAATATATGTACCAATTTATAGCATTGAAGAGGGAAGAGAGTGTTTCAAGAGCAGCTGCCAGTTCTGAAGTCCCACATTTGTTATGTTTTCATTCGCTTTGAGTGATGGAGTTATTTAATTTTCTCCTTTTCTTACCCATTCCATCTCTGCCTTGCATGCTTAGGATCAAGGGCACATCTATATTTCACTACATGTGTTTTAACAGTCTTTGGCTGAAGAAAACCCTGAAGAGGACTTGTTTTTGCCATTTCTACCAGATAAATATAGATATTTATCTGCTATAATACAGGTGTCAAATAATTGCTTAAGCCTGATATAGTTAATTGAGTTTTTTCTGTAGCTAGTGGGAAGAAATAAAACTTTTTAAGAGAGAAATTTTGAAGCAGATTACTATCTGGGACTGCCTAAAATAATAATATGTATCAGAATATATAACTATATATATAACTATATATATACATACATATATAAAACTATATATAACTATATATATAACTATATATATATATATGGGAAGGTGGATTTTGCTGTGATTCCCTTGATTATCTCCACTTAATGTACTTCAGTTCACCAAAATTCATTGGTTCATTTATCCTCTGCATGCACAAACAGGTTATTTTGAAAACAGAAGCTAATCTATAGGAGTGTTCCTGATATTTTCTACTTATAAACTGGAATGGGAATAAACCAGACCTAAGTGAAATACCCTTGAAATGGCTACAGCATTCAGCATTAGGACTTCAGCCTGAATTGATTCAATGTACACATCCAATCCTGTGTGCCCAGAACTATAAACCCACAGGGACATTGCCCATGTTTTCCTTCTGACTCGAAAAGTTGTCTAATGCTGTCTCTGAATTTTGAGATTCCTGAGTAATGTCAGCTGAATCTCATGTTAGGAAATAAATTTTAATTCTGTGTCAACACTTTGACATAACACAACATTGACTTTTGCAAAGTAATCTCAGGACAAACAAAATCATGATATTTCATTCCTATTGTGAGGAGTGAAGCCATTGTAAATAACTTCTGACTGTAAGGCCATTATTTCATTAAGGAAACAACTAAAATTCCCAATAGTCTTTCTACCCAATAAGCTGACTATCTGTAAATCAGCCAAATATGCTGTCAATACGGATGAGTTGTTGACAAGTTTAGGACTTTGACTTATCTCAGTCTTCTAAAAAATGAAATTATACAGTCAGAAGGACGTCAATATATTAGGAGTTTTTATTCAGATCACTGAGATTTACCTACTTGTCAAGGGTGAATGGGGTTGGGATGACAAAAGTGGGGGCAGTGATCAGGGCAAGGTTGTGGTGCAGCAAGGGACATTATTCTGTCCTCACCTACTCTGAAGCAAATAAGGGGCTTGTTCCAGCCAGGCCTTCAGATTTTCATAAGAATTGAAATAGCATTTAAAGATATTTCAGGCTTATAAAAGACTCCAAGCATCCAGTTAGCAGCAAACTGGGACATGAATTCAAATAGGAGCTCACCAGACCAATCCACTGTTGGTGAATCAAAGACTGGCTGGCATCAGGGACATCTCACCAGCCACCTAATCATCAGAGCAGTCTCTAAACTAGCCTTGGGTTCAGAGTGGAATCCAGGCCAATCCTGGACTGGGCTGAGCAGCACTGACATGCCTTCTCCATCTGTTGGAAAACTTTGGCTCCCGCTGACTCAAATGCTGGGATAGCTGCTGGTCCATCCCCAATTCTCCATGTGGAGATGTTATAGCTGAGTTGATGGACACACCACAAATGTGATCACGCTCATCCCACCTCACCTCAGGTACCGGAGAGCTCTGCCAAACCTTTAGCTGTAGATTAAAATGGATGGCAGAAGCTGCAAGCCACCCTCAGCTGTCTGTCCCACCCATTTAACAGAAAATTCCCATTTCAAAGGAATGGACATTGGATTCTCTTAGGTCTTTCTACAGTTTACATTGTGCACATTAAGCAAAGCAAAGCTTGTGCCAAGTAAGCTGAATGCACTGTGATAAAAATTAGAGTCACCCAGGACTGGATTCCAGGGAGGATCTGCTCCAAGACAGGATCAGGTATCCCTGTGTTGAAAACATCAGGCTCTCTCAGAGGGCAGGAGAGATTTTTAGGTATGTAACAACACCAGTTTTCCATTTCTGTCTGTAGCCAGAGTCCATGAGAGCACTGAGTGATGTCAAGGCCTAAAAACATGTGTGAGGCTGAGGTTGATCTGTACTGAGCCCAGAAGGAGAAGCCTTGGTCCCAAACCGCAAACACTCAGTTGGACACCCAGAAGGAGCAGCCTTGCTCCGCAATTCCAAATACTCAATCTGGGCATTTGGGAGAGAGTGAGCTTGCAGAATGGGATAGGAGATTAAGTCACTTGTTCAACGTCATGCACATACAAAATGGTGAAGCCAAAACTGACTCCAGGCTTTTTGACATCCCGTTCTTTGCTGTATTAATTAGAGCATGGTGCCTTGCTGGGAAAAATCTCAACATCCTCATCCTGCTTTGGCCCAAAGTGATCAAACACCACTCAATGCCAATCAAGCCTGCTGAGGTATTAAGAGGAAGCTATGTAAAAGTATCAAGAGATGCTGTGTTTGCTTTTCTTTATCCCTGGGATAAATCCAGGAGCCTCTCCTTTGCTGATTTTGTATTATGCATTTGAAAGTGTTGTTGGAGCAGATCAAAACCCGAGGAAGTGAGAGGGGTATTGTTTTGTGCAAGGGTGTTTTGAAGCCTCGGGTTGCTTATACAGCAAAATAAAGCAGTGCTGGCTTTTTCTTTTCTTGCAAAGATCCTTTAGGAATTAATCTGGCAATTCCAGCACCAGAGAAGGGCTCTTCCTTTGCTAATCACCTGGCTTTATTCGGCTCTGAAACTCACTTGGAAGCTCCCTGTGTGTGCATTAACCAAAGGTACAGGATTATGTTTGTTTAATAATACAGTGGTGTCTTGCTGAACAACTGTAATTTCCATGTACTTATTGATCTTAATTTATAATGCCATTAGCTTTCTAAACTGCCATTAACTAATGATGGGCTCTGTAGGCTTAACAGCTCTTTCAAATCAGTTGCTGACAAGTGGGCCCCAGAAGCATTTGTCAAAAGGGTAATGGATCCCTATCAGAGTGGCAATAAATTAGGTTATAGTCTTATCAAATTAAACAATGGATGAAGGAAAATTAGCTATCAATAAAAATCTATAAAGCTGCCCTGATTATTCCCAGTCAATTATATCAATTAGAGATCAAACAGTGAACCCCCTGCAGTACGTTAAATAGAACTAACCCGGGCCAAAGGCGGCCAAATTGTGTTACAAAATGCAACACCACGGGCAGCTGTAGGAGATAATCATTGCTGTCATTGACAAAGGAGCTGCTTTATTAGAAAGCTGGATGTTGCCTGCGGGCAGGCTTCTGGCAAGAGGACAAAGGCTCTGTGATGAGGAAGGGGGAAGAGGCTTGAACCTGGCTGGCAGTACCAGGAGTGTGTTTCTGGCTCATAGCTCCCCCAACTTTTGTCATTTAAAGCAGGCTGGGCTCCATCAGCTTCTGCTGAGCTCTCAGGGAAGTGACTTTGTTAGGACACTCCTTTTCCTCTCTCCCTTAGTTTTTCAGAGCTGCGGTGTGGATTGAATTTTCACGAACAGTACGCAGCTCTTTAAAGATGCAAACTTGTAGCGCTGTTTTAGTCCAGATTGTAAATTTAGGCATGGAATTAAGGGTGGTGCTGAGGGGTCATAATCCAGCATCGACTGGGAAAAATCCCACCATTCCCTAGAAATTTCCTCAGAAGCCTGAGTCAGTCTTTCCTTCTCTGCTAGAAGGACTTTGCACCTACGAGGAGAAGAGGGTCTCCTGCCCCTTTCATATTTCACATTGTTTCATTAAGTCTCTCTCCCAGGGCTGTCCCAGGTTCTAGCGGGCTGCTTGTGGCCATGCTGTTTTCTGCTGCAGCTTGTGACACACAGGGGTTTTTCCTCTTCTCAGTTGCAGAGTGACCTCAAGGTCCCAGGCTATTGGAAAATGCTCTGAGAGCTGGAGCCCCTCTGCTCTGGAGCCAGGCTGGGAGAGCTGGGGGGGTTCCCCTGGAGAAGAGAAGGATCCAGGGAGAGCTCAGAGCCCCTTCCAGGGCCTAAAGGGGCTCCAGGAGAGCTGTAGAGGGACTTGGGACAAAGGATGGAGGGACAGAACACAGGGAATGACTTCCCACTGCCAGAGGGCAGGGATAGATGGGATATTGGGAAGGAATGCTTCATATTGGTCACTATTGCCAGTAGCAGCAGCTGAGTAGGGACATTTTGATTCTTCCTGCCTAATATGTTGGCTCAGATGCAGGAGAAAAGAGGCTTCTTTTTAAAAATTAAATACTGCTTTGCTCTTTTCCTTTCTCTTCTAAAGAGACCCATAGGTACAATCACATCAGAACTGAATGCCAGCCCATCTTCACACAAGAAAAAGCAAAGAGACATAAGAAATCACACAGGCTGAGAAATGAGACACCCAATATAGGAAATATTGCAATTAAGGTCATCAAAGTATCCCTAAATCAGCTCATTTGTGATAATACTTCAAAGGAAAATTTTGGATATTGTAGTGACGATTTACAAAATCTTACAAGAGGTTCCTTATTTTTTCCTTCTTTGAGCAAAATGATGGTCCAGCAGCTACAGTACAGCCATGAACCCAAAGACAGTTTGTTTTTTTTTTCCATTATCACAGCCACTGATATTACATAAAGGCTTTCCTTTTTTCCTTTCTTAAATATTATATTTAATCCAATGGAAGCTGAGCTTTAGGGGTGCAGTCCTCAAAATCTGGATTAAACTCCCAAAGATACCCAAGGTCACCCTAAACCTCACTTTTTTTTCCCCACTGAAATCAGCAGTGTGGGGCTCTGCTTTAAGTTCTGCAGCACAAACCTGCAGGTGTCTGCATGTGCACGTGCAAGTCATTTTGAAAGATTACAAAACAAAACACACCCTAAGCTCACGCTTCTTCCAGCAAAGGAGGTTTGAGAGAACAAAAATTGATTGATGTTATTCATATGCACTACAGAATACTGGAAGGCTTTCAAATACACTGTGATGAGACTAGACTTGACTGGAATACCTGTAATATTTCTTGCTGAGCAAAGCACTTAGTAAATGGAAGTGAAGATGATCAAATTTGGTCCTAAGGGATGCCAGGATATAACTGCTCGAGTTTTTGATCCTGTTCAGACTTTTGAATGTGCTTTATTGTGTGCCTGAGAGTCACCTCTTTCAAGATACGTGATCTCCATCCTTTTTGAAACCAGGCATATGTGTCAGTACTTGCAGGGCCGGGGTGTGACTGCACACAGTTTTGTAGTAAAGCCAGCAGAAAAGGAGGAATGGTTTCTGTTGGAACACGCCCCTTTGAAATTTCCACTTCAGAAATCCTGGCTGTACGATCTGGATTTCTTTCTGTGGGCAAATGTTGGTACATAAATAAGTATAGGAGTCTCTTTTTCCATTTCCCAACACTCATTAAAACAACAGAGATGAGGAAAGCAAAATAAATCTACTTTTCATTCAAATTTTCAGTGTGGAAACATTCTGAAATGGAGTAACACTAAGAAAAATCCATGTGCTTCTTTCAAAAACAGAGATTTTATGTAAAAAAAATATTAACAGCTCAGTAATTAAAAAAAAAATATTTATTAATTTCCTATTGGAAAGAAAATGTGCTCTAAGTTTTTTCAAGACCTGGGTTAAGAACTGACCCCTCTCTTTCCCCCAAAAAATGGTGTGAAAGCCTTTTTGAATGTAATGACTATGAAACATTGGAAAGGAGTGTCTGGGAAGGCTGTAGAATATCCATCACTGAAAATCTTACACAACATGTAAGAAAAGATGAGAAAGAAATCTGAGACAGTGAGGGACCTTCTTACTTTGTGGAAGGGCAGACACCAAGTTGCAATTTTGGAGTATTTTCTACATTTCTTTTGATGTCTCTGCTCTGTAGCTGGTTAAATAAATGCTCAGGATTGGTGCCAGTGACTATGTCAGCACTTATTAGAGCAGCTAAACCCTTACAAATCGATGGGCCCTGACAATATTCACCTGAGGGTCTTTGGAGAGCAGGCTGATATTCTGGGAAGGCCACTCTCCATAAGCTTTGAGAAGTTGTGGAGATCACAGAATCATGGAATCACAGAATGGCTTGGGTTAGAAGGCACCTTAAATCCATCCAGCTGACAGCCCATCACAGGTGGAGTCCTCCAGGGTACAGTATTGCTCCCTGCACTGTTTGATGTCTCCACAAATGATCTGGATGATGGGATTGAGGGTACCCAGAGGTTTCCTGATGATACCAAACTGAGTGGGGAAATGGACACTTGGGAAGGAAGAGCTGCCCTGCAGGAAGACCTGGATAGGCTGGAAGTGTAGGCTAACAAGAGCCTATTGAAGTTCAACAAGTGTAGGGTCCTGCACTTGGGAAAACATAATCCAAGAGTACAGCACAGGCTGGGATCCACTTGTCTGGGGAACAGTTTTGTGGAAAGAGACCTGGGAGTCCTGGTGGACAGCAAGCTCCAAGGGGTGAACAATGTGTTGCTGCAGCACAGAAAGCCAAGAGGATGCTGGGCTGTATCAACAAGGACATCACCAGTAGAGATAAAGAAGTCATTATCCTGCTATTCTCAGTGCTTTTCAGGCCAAACCTAAAATACTGTGTTTAGTTCTGGTCCCCACCAAGGAGAACAATGTGCTCAGGCTGCAGAGGGTCCATGGAAGTGACACTAAGAAAGAACTGGGAATTTTTCTGTATGAGGAAAGGCTGAGAGAGATGGATTTGTTCAGTCTGGAGGAAAGATGGCTTTGGGAGGAACTTATCACCATGTTCCTGTATTTAAAAGGCATTACAAAGGAGGTGGAGGCTCTCTTTTTACAAGGATTCACATAGAAAAGATGAGGGATAAGAAAGGTAGGACCAAATGTTCCTTGAGGTCCTTTTCATTCTGGTATTCTGTGATTCTGTGATTAATTGGAAACAAATGTTAATTGACAATTATTCTAACTTAAGTCCTGGGAGCCAGCTTCCTCTATATATTCCTGAGTTATCCATTTGACTGCCCAGAGGTTTGGTCTCAAATTCTTCCCTCTGTCTTAGAGACCTGCTCATCCTCACTTCCTGCTCTGACAGCATCAGCCAGAAGAGTATTGGGAGGCCAGAAAGCAGCTAATGGTGCAAAGCTTCCTGGAAATAAAAATAATTCTAAAACAGCCCAGGGACTGAGAAATTTGGAGTCACATAGACACTCTCCTGCAGAATCCTGGGTCACTAATCTTGCCTTTTACCAGAGCACCTCTGCAATTGGATTCCAGGACTCCTTTCCCAGCAATGAGACACAGCATCAGACACCAGACGCGGGGAAAGTGGGGTGGATGCACGGAGGGGGGAAGGGAAAGAAAGTAATTTAGCATCTGGCGAAATGGATTGTGAGCATACAGAAGATGTTATACTATTAAGACTTCTCTCTGTCTCCCTTTCCCTCTCTCTCCTTCTTTTATTAAAGGCCTAGGCAATTTAAAAATGGAGACTGTATCCCACTTAATAGCCTTGCTGTTAATCTGCTCACCAGTCAGCTCTCAGCTCTAAGTATCGAACGCACGCAAAACCCTCCTCCTGTCACCAGCTGTGGTTAGGGAGTGACTGTCCTCAGGGGCTCCGAGCCTTAAAAATAAATAAATAAAAGAAAATTCACCGCTGAGAAAAGGCAATAATAGGAGTCTGCTGTTGTCTAACCTGCCATATAAATGAAACAATCAAAGAAGACAACAAAGGAAACTCCACTAACATCCAGAGGCAAAAGCAGTTTGCTGTAATATATCCTGTCTTGGGGAACTATTTTTAGCCAAGCCCCTCTTTTTTTAACAGGCACACACTATCTCTTTCTAATTTTGATTAAGAGAGGAGAAAAAAACCAAAACACAACAACTTGAAAACAGGTAGGGAAGAACGTGAAGAGGCAGGCTGCTACAAGAGAGAGATGAATTAAAACAAATCCTCGTGCGAGTATAAAAGATAAAAATAAAAATTACTTTGAATGTTTAAATAAAAGCAGCTTGTGATCTGAGCACTGTTCAGCTCTCTGAAAACTCAGCCACTGCTGGTATTTAATGTTTTTGCTGTGATCACATGTAGGCACTAATGACCTGGAACCCTGTTGTGTTTGGAGCTGCATCAGCATTGCTCAAAAAGATGTTCTGACCTCAAATATATATATAAATATATAAATTCATTTTAAGCATTTAATATACATAGATGCATACCTGCACATATGTGAGCAAACACATACACATGTAGTTAATAGCAAGTGTCGTGTACATAAAGCACACATTTAAATCTTAATAATGAATTCTCATTAAAAAATCTTTCTGGGATTTAGGATGGGGATTAATTTGGAGATTTCTCTTTCCAAGCTCAGTTTCTGAGCTGTGATTTGATCAAGTGGTTTTGCATCTCCCAGAGCTAAAAAACCACCCGGATATTCCCCATTCAATGTCCAACTGAATTAGCAGCACTGGAGATATGAACCTGTGGAGGTTATTGAGGCCACCTGAGTGAATTGTGGCTGGCAGCCCCAACCCACACATGAGAGCACAGTCTGAGCATTCAGCTGGTGGGGACTATCTTTTAGTTCTGCCCCACCAATTATTTGCTTTCTTGGGACTATCTAAGAGAACATGAATGAGCATTATCACATCTCTGTGTTTCTCTATAAATGTCTACCTTTATAGAAGACTTCTGCTTTTGAGCTCATTGTCCTTTATAAACCTATGACTACCTTTATAAACAAATGGCTACTTCTCAGGTGTTTCATCTTCAGATGACCCCTTCTTCTGCAGGTGACCCCTTTTTCTGCAGATGGCCTCACCCCAGAAGTGTTACGCCTCTCCACAGATGATATGCAGAATTCTGTCTGTGACAACCTCAGCTGTAGGTAGAAGAACTTCATCCACAATCCTAAATCTGTGTTTTGGCCATACTTTGGCCCAGTTTCAATAGGGTAAGTGAATTTTATTCTCTAGAGAAAATATTCCAGGGTTTGCAGATTGCAATACGTTCACAGGAAATGTGATTGCAGTGATGTTAATCTCAGGTTGTCCAGAGGGTTTTCCTTACCAAAATCCCAACCCAAGCTTTGCTCATTAATGTTTCTACATTGAGTACAAAGATTGGTGATTTCTAACACACATTCTTGAACTGGCCTTTAGAGCAGAACACAACTTAAACCTGCTGTTAACTTCTCTGGCACCAGCACATGTTCCTTCTGGATTGCCTTTTGGAGGCATCTGACCATCTCTGCTGCATGTATGGGGAATGCAAAACCCTGAACGGGCCACTTGTGGTGATATACATTTGGAATCAAAACCTAAAGTTTTATCCATTAATATCCTTAGGTCTAGAGGTTGTAGGATACCATGTAATGGCCTCAAGTAGAGTCATTGCATAGAAAACCTTCCCTATAAATTCCTGTTAATTGGATAACAGCCCTGGGCAAAGCATTAGTTAGTGAGGAACTTTAAATGTAAGTTGGCAGCTTGGAGGCACCAGCCCCTTAAAACCTACTGGTCATCTCCTGAAAAGTTATTTAATATAATACAGCTTGAAAAAAATAATGATTTCTGTTGTTGCTGGCAGTCTTGACTGAAAGCCAAAGCTCTACAATGGTTTTCTTGCTGCTGGAAATAAAAATTGCTGTCCACAACTGTCAGAACTTTGTTTTGTAAGAGTTTTCTAGAAATTCTACAAATTTACATGGAAATACTTTTATGTTGAAGGTACCCATCTTTTGTTAAGAGTCATTGCTGATTAATATGTCATCTTTAAAAAAGATTAGCCCATTTTTGCTATGGCCAGTGGGTAAATATTGGGCACACCACCTTCTCTAATACCCTCTATTACTGCACTTATAACCATTTATAATTCAGAAGCCTTACATCCAAAGCACACTTATTCCTGCTATTAATCATTCATCAGCCTTTGATAAAATGTTAAAATACCATCCCTTTACATAAAGACTGACCAGCTGATTGACAGATCAGGCCAAATGCAGTTGGTAGCAGGAGCTCACATCTCACTAGTTTTAATGAGATGATTGAGATGTAAAAGTTAACTTTGACAAATGAGTTTGAGAATCAGAGGTGAATGGAACAGGTGCATCCTTTGCCTGGTTATTGTTCCCTAAAGAAACTGATGATTCTAAGTTTTCATGATCCAACAGCTGCAGGGATTCTGTGATTCTGTGATATGATTCTATGGTTCTATGATATTCTATGATATTCTACGGTTCTATGATATTCATATTCTATGATATTCTAGGGTTCTGTTCTGAACTTTTACTTCCTGACTAGTCCAAAACTGCTTCTTTATGTCCCTGCTTTACCCTCTGATGTTTCTCCTGTCAAGCATGGGTATCATGGCAATCTTCTCCCAAGAAATAAGCATCAGAACAGGAGAAAATGGCCTCAAGTTGTGCCAGGAAGGATTGAACATTAGGAATAATTCCTCCACTGGAAGTATTGTCAAGCACTGGATGAGGCTGCCAGGTCAGTGGTGGAGTCAATATTGCTGGAGGGATTTAAAAGCTGTGTAGATGTGGCACATGGGGACATGGGTTAGTGACGGGCTTGGCAGTGCTGGGGGAGGGTTTCCCTCACTGACCTTAAAGGTCTTTTCCAACCTAAACGATTCTTTGATTCTAACAGCCACCTCACCCAAGCTGACCATTACAAGTGTCCAAGTCAGGGTGGATGCAGCTTGGAGCAACCTGCTCTAGTAGAAGATGTCCCTGCCTATGGCAGAGGGTTGGAACAAGATGATCTTTAAGCTCCCTTCCAAACCCAAACCATCCCACGATTTTACGATGACGATCGCGGACGCGCAAAACCAGCGAGCGCTTTTCCCTTTTCCCCCTCCATCTCCCAGCTGCGCTGAGATTTAAGCCCCATTTCTACCAAACACTCAACTCCTCGCTGTTAATTTCAAGGCCGGCTGACAGAGCTCAGCTTGGATCTGGTGCCCGTCGGGAGCCGGGAAGCAGTTTCCACTCACAGATCACACATCGCTGAGTGATGCTCGGAGAGCCCCTGGCTCCCGCGGCCCCGCGCCCTGCGAGGTGACATTAGCGCTGGGTAATGATGTGTAAATGTGTCAGAACTGTGCCACCTAGTGAAAGCACTGCCTCCTTCCCCGGGTGAAGTCACACTGCTCGCTCCGCAGCAAGCCCCAGTATAATTAGCGTTAATTTGGTTTCTCGGTAGCTGGCTGCGGCACAGCTCCCTGCTCAGCCGCTCTCTGCTGCTCCTGAAGATGCTGCTCGGTGTAATCAGAGATTCATTAGGGATTTGTTTCCTCCACTTCTGATTGCAAAAGAAAATTATTATATATATTTTTTTTAAAGATATTTTATAAAATATATTTTCTGCATAACAGAACTAATCTAAAATGGAAAAAGGTTTTGGAAGGGAGAAAGTTATTAATGATGTGTTGGATTTTTTTATACCTGACGACTACTGCTGACTGTCAATTTTTGGACACTTTTTTTTCCCTCATTATACAGTGCAAATTCCTTACTACAAGAATATTTTTCTTTTGACAATTTTTCATTTCCAAAAAATGTTGATTCTGTTTCTTATTGCCAGCTCCTCCTGTTTTGAAAGCCTTTAAAGCAAAGTTCCATGTTTCATTTGGAAATATCCATTAAAACCATGGTGTATCCTGTAAAAAATATGAAATTTAAATAAACTACTTCTAGTTGATTCAAATCAGTTTTGGGGAATTATTTTTTCTTACTTTATTGTTATTATTGTTCTTGTGTTTCTTGAGATTTCATCTTTTTTTTTTTGTGACTACAATGCAACAAAAAATTTAAAAAACATATTTTATTTTTTGGTTAAAAAAACTATTCCAAATTAACTTTCCTGGTAACAGTCAGTGCCAGCAATACTGATATATTTGGTATAACCCTCCCCATTTTTGACAGAGTGCGGTAGTTAGCAGAGAGAGAAAACGTCCAATTAATTAATCAGAGAGAAGATTTAAAAGAAAGAATGTTTCACTTCTTTTTTCAGGTTTTTGTTTGCTTTGCATGAAACCTAATCACATAGAAGGAGTCATTGCATTGAAATACTGTGGAGGCTTAAATGACTAGTAAAAGCAAAACCAAACAAAGTAGACCAAATTCAGAGACGTTAATCACAGAATCGCAAAATAATGGATACTCTACATTGGAAGAGACCTCTGGAAACCAATTCTTTGCTCAAGTAAGGTGAAAATGGCTGTCCTAAATTCCTGTTTTCCTTCAGTTGGTAGCATTCAGTGTGAGTGGTGATTACCTTAGACATTTCCAAATCTTGGTGGTTTCATGCTTTAACACTTTTGGAACATCACAGTGTCCAGAATTCAAAATATTTTAATGCAAACATCAGGAATTATATCCCATAAAACTCAGCACTATTTTGCTGAATGCATTAACCTAACTGAAAATACATATTATTATTGAGATAGAATGCTTCTATTTGGGCAAGATATGTGCATTTGACTGCAGGCTTCACCACAGGAGCTGGTCACCCTTGACTCCTTTTAGAGTCATTGCAAAGCAATTGGCACTAGAAGTGATTCATCTCAGCTTAGAGTAGGTGCCTAAAATAGGTCAGATGAATCACACTCTGGTAGAATCTCTTTCCTTTCTGACTGGAAAGGAAACCTAGGATTGACCTCTTTACATTGCTCTCGTTTTGAAATTTTGGGAAAAAATTCCTATTTAAAATTTCCTGGGATTGAAAATTGTTGAAATTGCCAAAATACCACGTTCTACATCCTCAAAGTCTGAGTCATCCTGAAACATTCTCATTGAAAATATGGTTTATATTTAAAAAAAAATTAAGTATATATTGAATTGAAAGGTGGCATTGAATTTAGCTATATTGATACATGTAGTTGTTGAGTTTAATATTAAGGTCTTCCACTTGTGTTTTCAGTATCTATTTAGCTGTTTTCTAAATGAGGTCGAAGTCTTTATTACCATCTTAGAGACATGGAAACTGTGGGACAGAGGGTTCCCAGAATCACAGAGAAGAAGGTAGAAGGTTTGTCTGGAGGTCCACCTGGACCAGCTATCACAACCACTAGACCATGTCCAGCCAGAGTTTTGTCCAACAAGTCTTAAAATGTTCTGAGGGTGGAACTTCTGTGAGGTCTACAAGCCCGATTTCCAGTGCTGAAATACCTCAGAATGAAAACCTTTTCCTGACATCCACTCCGAACCTTCCAATCTGCAATCCATTTTCTTGACTGTTGTATCTATAGATGATGGAGGAATGTTTTAGTCTTTTTTGTTTGTAGCTACTTCTCAAGTCAGTATAGGCTGGTTTTAGATTGCTCTTAGACTCCTTTTTATCATTCTAAATATGAGCTGCCTCTGCAAAGTCTCCTTGTTCATAATTTTCTCTAAAGCTTTTATTATTTAATTTCTCTGTGTAGAATTGGAACGGGAGCCCCAAACTGGACTTGATGTCCCAGAAGTTACTTCAGCAGATGAATAAAAGAGACTAGAATAGAGTAGAATAGAATAGGTAGAATATTAAACTTGGAAGGAATTTGCAATAATCATTCAGCTCATCCATCCTGACAGTATCAGGGCTGACCAGAAATTAAAACATGTTGTTAATGCCCTTGTCCAAATCTTGACAGGCTTGGGGCATCAACCACCTCTTCAGGAGGCCTGTTCCAGAGTTTGACCTCTCTCTTGGAAAAGATGTGTTTGCCAGTGTCCAGTCTAAACCTCCCCTGGTGCAGCAATGAATGATTCCCAGGCCTCCCATCACTGGATACCAGGGAGAAGAGCTCATATTCACCTGCAGACTGCCCTGACTGGCTCACAGCTCTTTGGTTCCTCCTTAGTGTCTTTCTTGATGATTGGAAAAATCTTTTCCAGTCACCAGCACCTCCAATTAGTAGCCATAATTGTTCATAAATGATAGACGGAGACCTCACCCAGCCACATCAGCTGACACTTTTAGTATCTTCAAGTGTATTCTACCTGACCACATGGATTTAATTGAGCTCCCCTGGGTAGTGCCATGTCTGCTTCTTCCTCACTCCTGGCTGCACCTCTCCCTGCCAACTGTGTCAAAACACCCAAAGGTCTGGAACTGTCTGGGCTTCTGAAAACTGATCCTGAGAGGGCCTTTTGCACTTCAGCCTTTTCCTCTCTGCTGATAATAAATCAGATTTTCTCCTGCATCCAGCAGTGGACTTGCATTTCCCCTGAACTTCCCTCTGCCACTGGCACACCTGTGGATTCCCTCCTCTCTGCTGCTTTTCTTCTCTGTCTTAGTGCCAGCTGGGCTTTGGTCTTTTCCTTTCATCCCTAAGAGCACAAAAAAAAGCTTTGATGCTCCTCCTTTGTTTCTCTTCCTTATTTTTTGCTTTGTGTGTGCTCCCTTCTAGCATTTTAGCTCATCCAAAAATTCCTTGATTAGCCAAGCAGTCCTGGTGAATTTCTTACTCTTCCTGCACACATAGAACATTTATTCCAGAGCTCTTTGGTGAATTTTCTTTAAAATATGGCAGCTCCCCACAGCAACTCCCTCTTCTCTACCTTGCAGGAGACTCTGTACAGCACTTTTTACTGACATAGTTTGTTGTCCAGAAATCCACTGTTCTGACTCTGGGACCACCTTCTCCAGCCTTCCTCCAGATCCTGCAGCCTTTCTGAATCACTGCTGTCTCAACTTTCATCTCTGGCCATGTTCACCTATAGGAGTGTGCCTCTTGTTGACAGAGTGACAAAATTATCTTTCGTCCTCTCAGAAAGGAAAGAAGGTCAGCAGTTTCTCTCCTCCTCGATTAAGGTGAAAAATCACCTCATAGGCTTAGGGGACTTCACTTCAAACTTAAGGATAGCCAATTGGACAGAAGCCAAAAAGTCCTGCTTAGGCAATTTACTAGAAAAAGAAGTGAACAAAGAAACTAATCACTTTTGTAAGGTGTTTTACTAAAAACAAGAACTTCTAGCACCTGGCTCAGTTTTTCTCTGTTTGTTATTTTGCCTTTTATTAAACCTTTTTGTTTCCGACACTGCAACAGAAGCCATCCTGCTAATTTTTATACCTCCAAGGGTAGCTGAGCTATCTTGAGTGTGTTATAGACTTCCAAAAGCTTATTAAATGTAGCCCAAAGAAGCTACTCTAGCATTCACCACCAGTTCTTCCCAGCTGATGACCAGCAGGGCTAGCAGAGAACTGGCCCTGCTTATCCTTTCTAGTATTTAAATCACTGAATGTCTTACCCAAAGCCACCCAGAGTCAAGAATCTATTTTTATTTTGCTTTCTGTTTTGTCTTAAATGAAAATGTTCTACCAATATGTGCAAACAATGAGGAGTTAGGAAGTCTCTGAAGACATCTTCCCATCTTTGTGCCTTATTTGCTGGAGAAGATGGTTAAAAAACATCTTATCTTACTTGGGAAAAATAGCTGTACATTTGCCAAGGTCAGCAAGATGCAAAACAATTCGCTGAGGGCTATATTCTCCTCTCTGATCCATTCTGCCAATTTCCACTTCATATTCAGCAATCTGTCCACACATGGGCCTCCTAAGGATGTCAGCAAGAATTCCACAACCACAAGAGAAGACCTGGGCCCTTCAAAAGTTAGTTGCTCAAGTCAAAACCACCTCAGGGCAGTTTTGACTCATGCATTTAGTTCCTTTGACTGATGAATTCGGTTCCTTTTGATAAAATTATATGTATTCACAAGCTGCTGTTTTGTCTGTCAGGACAGAAGAAGTGTAAATAAAAGGAACACAGAGCTGGAATGGGTTGCTGGGATCAGAATCTTGCTTGCTCTGTAACACAGGCAAGCAGATCAAATGGTGCCTTCATATCTTTATCAGGTCACATCTTCAGCCAGATTTTAGCTGTGTCCTAGTGGTTTTACTAAAATGTTGTTCCAGACCTCCATTTCCTTGGTGGTTGGGAACCTAATTTTCAGCCTAAAGTGATTGTTTGCTTGCTTGTAAGCAGTTGTTCCCTTGCCAGCTTTGTCTATTTGTTTAAGCAGCTTTTCTCCCATTAGGCCTTCTTATTCTCTTCTCTCTTCTGTGATGTTACTCATTCAAAACCCTTTCTGCAAAACTAATGCAGTCCTGCCCTTCTTGCCTCTTTCCATGTGTCAGTTTCCTTCTTCTTGTTAGCTACGATGGCCTTTTTCCCCATCTCTTCCAATCTGCAATCTTTTAACTTGAGTGTATATGAATGATCTGTGTGAGGCACATTTCTGAGTGCAGGCAAATAACAAAGCCTTGTCCTTCTTAAAACATGTTAAATATCTTGCTGGACAACCCAACCTTCCTAAACCCTCAATTTTCTTCCTATTTTCAATGTGGTTCTGTTGCTGCTCCTTCACTTTCTTCTGCTTTGCTCAGCCCCTCCTTCTTTGCCTTCTCTGGACACATTCATCCTGCCTATTTTTCCCTTTACTGATATATATTTTAAAAAGGAAAGTACCCATGTATTTATTTGTAAAGAAAAAACCACAATAGTATTAATAGTGTAATCACAGAGAAGAGAAGAGAAGAGAAGAGAAGAGAAGAGAAGAGAGAAGAGAAGAGAAGAGAAGAGAAGAGAAGAGAAGAGAAGAGAAGAGAAGAGAGAAGAGAAGAGAAGAGAAGAGAAGAGAAGAGAAGAGAAGAGAAGAGAAGAGAAGAGAAGAGAAGAGAGAAGATGATCATCTAGTCCAGCTGAAGAAGAACTTGATTTTAGGCCCTGCAGTCTTGGTTCCCCTTGAAATTAATCTGTGTTCATTGCCATCCTTAGTACCATGTCTGAATTAGATGAGAAACTTTTTGGATATTGCTTTGCTTGAAGATACAGCTTTGATTCTGCAAAGAGGTAATTGTGATACACTGAACCATAGTAAAATCTGCCTTCTCTGTGTGTGTTATCCAGCTGTGGCCTAATCTGGGCCTTTTAGAGAAGGAGAGAGAAGAAACTGGGGTCAGCCAGAATGAGGAATTCCATCTTTCCCAAAGGAAACTTCATTGCTGCTATCTCTATAGTTTCTTCTTCCTTGTCTTTCATGAACTATTCCCTTTCCATATCTTGCTGGTTTCTCCACACCTGCATCAGACCCTCACCATGTCCCACTTCCCTGTCCCTGCCTCCACACACTGTCATCATAGAGTTATTTAGGTTGGAAAAACCCCTAAGTCCAACTGTTCTCTCAAACCTGCCATGTCCACCACTAAACCATGTCCACGTGGCTTTTAAATCCCTCCAGGGACAGTGACTCCACCACTGCCCTAGGCAGTCTTTTCCAATGCCTGACCATCCTTTTGGTGAAAAAAAAAAGTTCTTAATATTCAATTGAAACATCTTCTGGTGCAATTTGAGGCAATTTCCTCTTGTTCTGTTGCTTGGTAGAGCCTTCTCAGCAAACAAAGAGGCAGGAGCATTGTCTGAAATCTTTTTGTGTCTCTTCTCATGGCTTTTTCACCACTCCAGGAGCCCCAGCTAGGGTCACACAGAGAGTGAAGAAGAACAGGAGGTGCTACTTACATGTCAGAATAACTAATAGGAACATTCCTGTGACTACTTCAAAGGAACTTCTCATTCATTATCTTCATTATTAAATGCTTCAGTGCTGCTAAGAAGGAGGGCAGGTTAATTGGAAAAATTATGTTTAAACTTTATAAACAGTGCAAGCATGAAACTCATCATTTTAATAAGTGTTATCATCTCCTGGATCTAATAGATCTTAACTGATGCATGCTATTGTTAAGTTTAATTTAAGAAACTATCCCTAGAGATGTTTTTGAAATCAATGGGAGACATGTTCTCAAACAATGTTAGAAATATTTGATTTACCTACATCCTTGCTGCTGAACCAGTTTACTGAATAAAGCAGCAGAGACAAATCTGCCACTTTACCTTCTCATATTTCATGCTAAAAGAAATGGGAAGCTATTTAACCCAATATGTTAAAATATCAAGTCATCCATCAGTGCAATTCAGTCACCTCTGGAGCAGCTGTGTAATACTGCAGAGCAATGCTTGAAACAGGAACATGTTAACCAGATCCAAATAAATTACTGCATGAAATTAACCCTTTTCTCTTTCTGAAAATAAAGAGTTGGTTTGTCTGTCATGCTGCTTCTTCATAAGGATTTAAAGAATAGCAAAACATGACTCTAGTTTGATCCCTTTAACCATTCACTTGTTTTATTAGGAAATAAGGTTGTCCATCTCAGCTCCAGGCACGTGGCTGTGGCACCTCTTTTGGTAGCTCAGATGCTGAGCAGTGGACACCAGACAGAGGGAGTCCCCTGAATGGAGTGAAACATGCTTTGAGAAGAGTGACAAGCTGAAAAATCTCAGGGGTCAGAGGGGCAAGGCCAGGCATCTTAACAAACAGGGCTTGTGGGTTAATGTGTACTCTTTAAAGGGATTTTTTTGTAGGGACTTGTGTACCTGAAGCCACCCAGTAAGTCCTTCCACAGGTACAGCAGAAGTCAGGGTGATTCCAGCTTTGGAGGGCAATGAGCTGTGCCATAAACCAGCACAGAGCCTGTAAGACAATGTGGGCAAAACAGCTTGGAGGTGTGACCCTAAGTTAAATACACAGTTTGCTTGTTTTTCAGTAATTTCCTTCTGAACTAAACCACAAATATGCTTAATCACCAGATCACTATCTGTGATCAGTTTTTGGATGCTCATGGGGAAGAAAAAAAGAAAACATTTACCTGTCTAAACACCAGTGCCAACATAAGCAAAAAAATTTCAGTTTTTCTCTAATTCAATTCTCAGAAAGTTTTTTAGAAAGAAGAATGGGATGTTCTTTGGGTAATTTTTAAAGAAAAGGAAAAAATATCCTAATACAAATCCAAAGCTCATTTTTCTTGAAAGAAGGCCTTCAGGAGGGCGAGTAAAGTGCAATATCTGAAAGTTCAAGCATTCTGAGGAGTCAGGCCTCAAAAAGCATGAGGTCATTTTAAATCCTAAATGAGGAGCAGACTTCACAATCCTTAATACTGGAGTAGGTTCCAGGTCCATTTTATTTGCCTTCTGGTTTCTGAGCCTTTAGTGTAGCCCATATAAAAATGATGCCCTAAATCTTTTATTTGCAAGTGGAAAAGCCAAATAACTGATTCTTGTATAACATAGGTCTGAGCTCTCATGATGCTTTGGACAGGAAGCTTTTGGAAGACACCAAACTCAAAATCTGTTAAGACCAATGTCTAATTGCCACCTGAGATTACTCCTGGATCCTCATTAGTACCACATGCATAATGTGATGCTTAAATAAAATTTTAGAAAATAAGAAAAGAAAAATCATTATAAACAAATGCCACAAATTCTTTGTTAAGGAAATGTTGTAAAAAAGCATTTGAATGTTCACAGTTAGAAGGTTTTGGGTGATCTTGTCCAAAAGTTCAAAGGACCCATCCATGGGTTCCCTTGTAGCTGAAGAAAGATGGTTTTACACTGCTCAGAAAGTCAAAATTGACCTCTTTAAACTCAGAAACAAAGCATGAAGGTGTCTTAAATTAGTTTTCACTGTTGAAAGCTCTGCCTTGACAATGGACATGCTCAACTCTTTGTTGTGGACAAAATAAAAATGTCTCTAACTGGTTTTAAATTACAAAAAGCATTCCCTCCATGAGTTTCTTCATTCAATATCTATAGCCAAGAGAAAGAAAATTTCTGATCAGACTTTGAGATACATATTCATGTTTAATAGAATCTCTACTCCACAATGTTTATCCTATTAATGTAACCATTATGGAATAATAGGGATGGTTCACTTCCAGGCAGATGAAATGACTCTGCCATTGCACAGGGAAGGAGTGGCCTAATCTGGCCAGTTTGGGCATCTGTGCTGAAATCTGTTTGGGATGACTTTTACTGCTCACTGTGACCTTGCTGTGTGTGAAAATATCAGCCATCTGAATTCATCCTGAACCAACCTTCCACCACATGCCATGCCCTGGAAACATGATGCACCATAACACCCTGCAAAACAGTGGGCAAAAGCTGAGCTGGTTCAGCAGCAGGGACTGGCATTTAAAGCCCAACAGAAAGGAAAATAAATGAGGAAACATAAGCCAAAAAAATACCAGCCTTTAACTTTGGTCTATTTTGATTTGTTTAGCAAATCCCACTGTAGGACACTGAATGAATAGTTGGGCTGAGATCTGCAGAGCTCAGTGCAAACAGGGAAGGGAGCAGCTCTCCAGAGTTGCTCCCTCACCTGATTAAGGTGCTTTAGAGGACCAGGGGAAGCAATTTTCATGCAGGTTTGTTTCCATTCCAGAAATGCCATTATGCCACAAGGGGGTAGGGGTGTTCTGTTTAAAACCTTGCAATGTTTTCCTACAGACCCAGCATTTCAATGGGAACAGTGTTTGGTGTTATAAAAAGCAACACAGATTGAACGTGCACAGACATTTTCTATACCATCTGCATTTCAACTATTGCTTTCCTTATAATTAACATCTGTTCATAGATATCAATCTGAGCAGCAAGGATGAAGTTATTTAAGAACCGTCTATCCTTCAGCCTGGCGTGTTCCTGGGGGTGGTTCTGGAGGTGGAGAATGGGTTACCCCCAGGAAAGGGGATTTGGTTACAAGGAGCACCTTTCATTAATCTAAACAGATTGCCAAGGGCTTGGCAGCACCAAAATGGACACAACTGGATCTCATCAGAGAAAGTGCCCCTCAAGCACAGAAAAATTCAATAGCATTGGTGGGGTTGGTGGGGTGTGTGCACTCACTCGCTCATTAGGAAAAAAACAGCCAAGAAAATACAGATAAAAGGCAATAGGTGATCCCTGAAGATGGATATTCCAGAGGACAATGCAATCATGTGTTCTTCTTGACTCATGTGTTAAGAGGAAAATTTAAATTAATGTTTTAATTTTTTTATTTTGTTTCACTCAATATGAGCCTGAAAAAGTCTTGGGAGTATTGTGATGAAAGAGGACGTGGCAACCAGATATAGAGAAAATCTCTCTCCTTAGTTTCTTACACTC
Organism: Agelaius tricolor; assembly: GCF_023055355.1. NCBI lineage: Eukaryota > Metazoa > Chordata > Aves > Passeriformes > Icteridae > Agelaius > Agelaius tricolor. The sequence continues at coordinate 111,348,096 of NW_027269261.1, read as the reverse complement.
TCCAGGAGATAAAAGCACAGGACACAAATTCAGGGCAGGATGGAGAAATGCAGCTAGAGACTGAGTGGATATTTTAAAATTCCCAGAATTGCTGCTTGTTGACATGTGTTATTCCAGGGTTAATGGGATCCACCTGCAGCCAGCTTTCTGCTCCTCCATTTCTCCTGGCAAACAAGCAGTTGAAAACCTTCAGTCCTCTTCTAGTGAGGACACCCCACCAACACCACACAATATTCCCCCACCCCTTTTCAACCAAGAGTGTCCAAAGAATTTTTTTAGCCCTGATGAGTCACACACATCATAAGAATGGGATAAATATGTCTTTTCATATCTCTTTTTCTAGAAATTCAAATTTATTTCCCTCGAGATTGTCTTACTTTACAGCACTTTCCATAACTACTGCTTTCAGCCATGAAGAAAAAGCAAGCTTAATTTCTGATATACTTAAGGGAATTAGTCATATTTTCTACACTTAAAAATGTCCTTTATTTATCTTTTTTTTTAAGAAAAAGAAAAATAAAAATGAGCCATCAATACTGACATAAAGACTATCCCTTCCTTTTAATTTCATATGTCTGTGGATCAATGGAGTTGTCATCCTTCAGAGGGAATGACATGTATTTTTCTTTTCCACAAGTGGTTCTTAAAATTCATAACCTCACCTGTCTCTGCCAAGAGATAGATTTGTCTCCTCCTATTGCCATGAGCATAGTCCAGGGTGGAGGAAGGATGAGAGTGACTTAAGCAGGAGTAGGAAGTGAGAAATATTCAGGCCAGTCTAGTTTTGTGGTAGACTGCAGCCACATCACCTAATCCACGTCAGCTGCAGAACTCACCACCTGCTTCCCCAAAAACTCTCCTAAAGTGAGTCGTGACATGGGAAAAATGGGACCCTACTGCCAACCAAAACTTTTCATCTTTCTACTCTTGGGCTCTGGGAGAGTTCAGGCCCTGGACCGTTCACTGGGGAAATTCTTTGGTCCCAAGAAAATTATTCTGCATCACACCAAAATAAAGCAAAGCAATCTTCAGGGACTATAAATAAAAGATCCCTTTTTAGAAATTCCTTTAGGACCTGCTCTTTTAAAAAATCTTTCTCAGGTCACAAAGTTTCAGTAAGGAAATGCACAGGAAAATAAGCACTTTCATTTAGAGGTGGAAGATCTTTGTACATCTATTTTGTAGAAAATAATTTGGTTTTTTTTTTTTTAATTCTTGTCATTTAGTTGGTGAAAAGTGGAATTTTTTTCAGAAATTTTTGGCATTAACCATTTGGTCTTCCACCCTAAATTTGAGAGCAAATCAGAGATATATCAGTTTTAGTGGAATTTTCTTTTCCAGCATGAGAAATTGGATCAATTGGATCAACATTTCTCAGTGCAGATGCAAAGACTGAGCTAAAGTATAAAGACTGGAGGTAAATAAGAGGAAGAAACATGAAAAACAGAATAATCCAAAACATTAGACAGAAATTAGTGAGGAGAATTTTTTTTTTTAAGTGTGAAAGTTGCTCTCCAGCAAAAACAAAAAATTTCTTTTTACAAATGTTGATGGCATTTGCTGGAGGGAAGATGTGAGGGGGAAAAAAATGAAACAGAGCATTGTCCATTCACCCCCATCCGAATCGTCTGGTATCCAAACCCTCTGCTCAGCACGAGCAGTTTCGTCCAAGGAAAAAAAAATTAAAAAAAAAATTTAAAAAAGACCAACAACTTCCAGCTATGCTCCAGGAGGAATCTCATATGGAGCTAACTAAGGGAAATCGGCGTCTCAAAGCTGCTTTGGTCCTGCAGGCCAGTGGGGTAATAAGTGACAGATCCAGCGGGCGGGAGGGCCGGAGCGCGGAGCGCGGGCAGGTGCTGCAGTCACTCTCCTCCCTGCCAGGAAACGCGGGAAGAATGCATGACCAATTCGGTTTCAGAGCAGAATACTCTCTTTAATGGACAGAAAACACTAACCTTTTATTTTTTTTTTCTCTTCCTCTCCCTCTCTTTTTTTTTTTTCCCCTATTTTTTTTTTTTCTAGGATTTAACCCTTTGGAAGGACAAAGGACAAAGCTGACATCTCTGCACATCCTATTTTTACCCTTCCAAGAGTTTTTATGTCACCTAAAATCCTGGACAAATGCACTTTTGTGAGAGGACAAAATAAACATCCTGAGAGGGTTGGATTATCTGAGTGAGATGGAATCAGGCTAAAACATCCAAAATACTCCACCTGTTTTTTTTCTGACTTGCTGCAAACCCAGCAGGAATTGTTTGGCTCTGACAGGCATTGCTGCTATTAAATATTTTGGCTACAGGGGATCTCAAAGGAGGAGAATCTTCGGCTAGGAGGGGAAATTCTGAAGTGGTCCAACACCAAGGGAAAAGCTGAAGTAATCAGATTTTGATACAACACTTAACTTAAGCACTGCTGACAGGAAGGACCAAGGTGCTTTGTGCAGGATCAAACCTTGAAGTGGCAGAGATCAACTTAATAATTTGGTTGTCATCAATCCCAGTCACCACCAGTGATGTTGATTTCACTGTCCCTGCCTGGGAATACGTGCACTTTTTCCAAAATATATGCAGATTAAATTTAACTTGTATGTAACATGAGGAGATGTAACCACATTGTAACAGCCCAGCAGCTTTACATACCAATAACACCCACAGACCTATCAAAAAATTAAAGAATTTATTTCCTAGCTTGACTGTTTGTTCCTAAATACGGATTTAAGGGTTCAGAATATGCCACATGGCATAATACCATTGTACAAAGCAGTGTTTTTTCCCCTGTAGAAAACTTGGAGTTAATGTTGATGAAAAGTGTGGTCTGCTTAAGGGTCTCCCCTCTACACCCCACAAATGTACACTGAAATTTATCCTTTCACCTACAGTGTACTCAGAGTTTCTCAGTAGGTGAAATAAAGGACCAAAACAAATAAAAATCACTGTAAGAAAAAGATTAATTTTACGACTCAGTAGTTTGAAATATAGCCTATGACAAACCCCAGATATTTTAAACACAGGACAGAAGAATGACTTCACTGGGATTTATTTTTTGGAAGCCCTTGATTCATACAAACTCCTAGTTTTTGAGGTTTGGATTCTACAGTGAGAAAAAAAAATATTTTCCTGTTTGTGTGTGCACATGCAGGTTTTTAATATAAATTATACATTTTTGGTTTATGTGTGGGTAGGTATATGCATATGCATAGGCATATGTATAGTGCAATTCACAGTTTTTAGGATTTTAAAAAATCAGTGGCTCATAGCTGTGCTTTAAAATAAACTAGTTTGATTTCCCATATTAAGTTAAAAAAATAAAATAAAATGAGAGACTAATGAAATTAATGGTTGCTCAAATCAGGGACAATTAAAAAGCACACATTTCTTTTCCTAGGGTATGAATTGTATTCAATGTTTGCAGCACAAGCCTGTAGGATAAATAATGTAATGGGTTTGGTGATTTGATACTAAAAGCAGAACAAAATCCTACAGATGTAGCATCATTTTTTTCCACACTCCAACTGCTCACTTTTTTTTCAATTGCATATTTTGTACAGTTAAATAAAAAAAAAAAAAAATCAGATTCTTTGTCTAGGAGAACCAATTCCCACCCTAAGAGGTACTTGCATATAATTATAGGAATTTTGGAAAGTGAAACAAAGAAACAGAAAACCAGTGACTGTGTTTGGGGTATTTTAGAGATTTGAGATTAAATTGACAGCTGATATCTTTCAACATTTATGGGTTTTATTCCTTCAGTAAAAATCCCTTTAACTTTTGCACATTTTGTGCACCAGAGCCTGATATGCAAAGGTCCAATTCTCACTGGCACCAGGGACAACATTTTTAAAGGCAATGAGATGCCTAAAGATACAAATCAGAGTTCTAATGGGATTTTCAGAAGTACCTCAGTGCCTAACTTCTGGGCTTGGGTGCTTGAATATCTTGGAGAAAAAAACAAATCTGTCCAGAGCTCCCCAAGAATTTTAAGTACTTGTAACCACTGTACAAGCCCCCTTTCAGAAAACTGAATAATGGAAAGATACCAGCAACCATCAAACAAAGATTATTATAATTTGTTGCTTTCCCCCTGAGTTTAACACTTTAATAAAAACAGAACAACTTTCTCTAAGCAATGTAGAAAATGCCTCTGCTCTCTTAAAACTATTCAGGCTGATCTTGAGACAGGGATTTGACACAGAATCTGATCTGCCATGGCTAAATAATTTCCCATTTTTCAGCTAAATGGCAGGAACTGAAAGCAAGAGTGCCACTCCACGCTTTGCCTGGCATCTGCCACAGGTTGTGGTCACACTCCCAAAATCTGCTTGGGACAAGCTGCTGCTCTGTGTCCAAGGAGGACGGTGCAGCCATCCTGCTGTCCTGGGTTTGGGTGTCATCAACCCCAGATTTTAGTGGGACACATTAAAGGGAAACCTAAAAACTCAAAGGATGGTAAATGAAGAGGTAAGAAAGAGGCACCAACAAGTTTTGCTGTTGTTTGGTACTGAGAGAGATAGAAGATGAATCCAGGCATGGCTTCCTCTGCATCCTCCACAGAAGAGAGTTATGAGAGCAAATTCACCTGTTTTCCAGATGAAGAGAAAAATTCAAGCACTGGTAAGCCCAAATGTATTCTCATAAGATCATGTAACTTCCCACCAACTTTGGAGGCAAGTTAAAGTAATCCAAATGGGAGGAAGCCTGTAATTATTGAGGAAATGTTTTTCATTTTTATTATTATTATTGTAAAATGCCTGTGACTCAAACTGGAGCTAGTCTCGGGAAGATTGTTTCCAACATGCTTACCTTTCTAGCTGCAACTTTTGAGACCCAAAAATGTACTACATGTCCAGCTCTGAGGCTTCTAAAAAGAAAGGAGGTGGAAAAATATATCAGTTTTATAAGAAATCTTTTTTTTCTGGCTTGGAATTTCAGTTGGTTTGAACTTTAACCAAAGATAGAATTAAAAGAAGATGATAAACAAGGGATGGAGGGAGGGATGGAGGGAGGAAGGCAGGGAGGAAGGGAGGGAGGGAGGAAGGAAGTGGCGGAAGTGGCGGAAGTGGCGGAAGTGGCGGAAGTGGCGGAAGGAAGGAAGGAAGGAAGGAAGGAAGGAAGGAAGGAAGGAAGGAAGGAAGGAAGGAAGGAAGGAAGGAAGGAAGGAAGGAAGGAAGGAAGGAAGGAAGGAAGAGAAAAACTGAATCAGTATTGACAACCCAATCCTTGACAACTCAGTCCAAGGGGTTTATTTGTCCAGGAGTGGTGCCAGGACAGAGGTGACCCTCTGTGAGCAGCAGGTCCTGTGCTGCAGGAGTAGCTGATGCCTCAGCCTTGGAGTCCAAGGCAAGGAGTTAAAGGAACAAGAGGAACCACAGCTTCCTCTCCTAATGTCCTCAGAGTGACTGCCCTGGCCTAAGGGATCACTGTTTCCACAGGACAACTTCCCCAGAAGTTTCCTGTGGTTTTTAAAACCTCCATTTTAAGTCACTCAGTCCCATTAATGTCAAACTTTTATGTGAGAACACTGTTTGGAGAAACCAGATGGGATCACCTGGTAATCCATGTCCAGCCCTGGAGGTGAATTTTCATCACCCAGAGCTGTGGCAGCTCTGTCTTAGCATGTTCTGCTCCCTCCTCCTGCCCTGCTCAGCACTAATCCCCTCCAGAGCTCTGACTAAAGGGGTGCCCTTCTTGATCCAAAGCCCACTTGCAATAGCAATGATCAAAATGACTTTATCTTGCCTTAAATAATCTCACATGGGTTCTCACAATCCAGCTCTGTTTTCATTGTTCAAATCCATAATATCAGGCTGGAGCAACTCCTCAACAAAGCTGCTCTTTCCTGACCCCTTGACATCTTGGGCAAGGAATATAATGACCTCCATTGATTCAGCTGCTGGTAGCAAGAGTGAAGGGGAAGAGGTTTCCCATTTCCTCCCCAGTGAGGCTTCTGCATTGGTGGAATTGTTAAAGGATTTTGTTTTCTGTCCAAGAGAGTCTTTTGCTGGTGCCAGGGTTGCGTGCGGGAATAAAAACAAGGAACAGAGGCGAGGGGGAGAGAAGTCATTTAGACGAGGGAAGGATTTGCTCCATGCAGGATGTCCCTCTGTTTGGAGACAGAAAGAGCTGGGGTGAATCTCATTTTGTAGAATGGCTACAGCAAACACAGGCTACAAGGGGAGAGTACAGCACAGGGAGAGTAAATTTACTGCTCAGTCTGACAACTCAGGCTTTACTCTGGGGGTTCAAGAGGGGTGGAAATCGCATCCAAGACCTTTAATGGTGGAGCTGGGAGAATGGGCACCCTTAATCTGCAGGGGGTTTGGATATGGAATTCTTGACAAAAAGGTCTCTGCAGTATGTGAAGGACCTCTCTAGAAGGTACTAGAAGCTGCTCAGGTCCATCTGTGCTGTCACCCCTCTAGGGCACACCACCAGCAGCAAACAAACCAAGGATTTGCACCCTCACAACTCCCTCTGTGAGCACAACTCATGTCCAGGTAACACCACCTACTTGGTGGAAACATAGAAGGGAGGAAAGATTAATAAAACAGAACTAGCGGAGGAGCTGGGTGTAGTCTCACTTCATATGTTTTAGCAGCTAAAAATAAACCCACATTAAAGTAGGTGATATATTTTTATAGCCCTTTAAAGGAAGTTTCAGACAGACTGAATGAAATAAGGGAATCTTGCTATAAATGCAAAGTAGGTCCACAGTTTTTTCTTTTTTCTGCTTTGTTTTTATATCTCTGCATTTAAGGAATACTTAACAATGCCTGAGATCAAAAAGCTTCTAGAGCCTCCTCAAATGTTTAGCAAACAAAGTGTAACTGGAAAGAATTTCTACTTCCTGTATGTTTCTTTTCATTACTTTGTCTTCTGCTCAGTAGTGATAGGTACTTGTACATTCCATAGTGTAATTTTGCTAGCATATCTTCCCCAGATTTCCTTATTGTCCCATAGTGCAACTAATACACATCAATGGATGTATTTGCCATCAGATATATAGTGTGTGGTGTAAAAATACAGTCAGAGGTGTCCATGGGAGGAAAAGAGGAGCATCTGCCCTGTCTGCTGTGAAATGCACAAAAGAAGGAACCTTTAAGATCATAAAATCATGGAATGGTTTGGGTTTGAAGGGAGTTTAAGCCCATCCAGTTCCAACCCACTGCCATGGGCATGGACACCTTCCACCATCCCAGGTTGCCTCCAAACTCTGTCCAGCCTGGCCTTGGATTCTTCCAGGAATGGGGCAGCCACAGCTTCTCTGGGAAATCTGTGCCAGGGCCTCCCCACCCTCACAGGGAAGATTTTCTTCCTCATATCTAATCTCAACCTGATTTTTCAGTTAGGGCCATTCTTCACATGATCACAAGAAGAAAATTGGACAAAGTTAGACCCAATGAGTAATATTAGAGGGGTTTTTTTATTTTAGCTCATGAGACACTTGAGACTTGTAACATTTCTTCCTGGGTTGGGATGGGATTATTCTTAAAGGCTGGGTATTTCTGCAGCCTGGAGAAGCTGCACAGCCCTGCAGTAATGCAATCAATACAAGTTAAAGCCAGTGTGAAACATTATGTGTTTGTGAGTCAATTAGATTCATCCACCAGAGGTCATTAGATGATCAAATGACACTTTCCTACTGTCTTTATAAGTAAAGATATCAGCATTCTGTGCTATAAAAAATGCATTCTCATTAATAATAAAAACCTTAAAGGAGAAATAGAAGTGTTATGAAGTAAATTATCATACAGGGAAGTTCATGGTATTAAATAGCTTTGATAAGAAAACAAAAATAGGCTCTGGATAATATTACAAAGAGAAATTAGAATTCTCATGAATTCTTATTCCAAAATGATGGGAGATACTTAGAAGGTAAGTTTGACTCTCCATTATTTAAATGACATATTTCTAATTGTATGGTCTGAATGGCATAAACTCTGCCAAGAATGGCCCATGACTATATAAAATATGAGGTAATATGAGAGAGGTGCCTAATTGTGCTTGTAATGAGGTGGAATGAATCTCCCAGCTTTCATTGCATACCCTTACACCAATGGAAAACAGAAGTCCTTCTGCCAAATAAAATAAAGTGGATTTAGAAACAGAGAAAAGCTTTCTGGTTTTTCCCTGTCTAGTTTCTCCCTATACTCACTTTGACTTTTTCCTTCCCTTAGTTTCTCTACCTGTGATAGAACCTCTCTTTCTTCTCAAATACCTTATTTCATTTCAGATATTACCTAAATGTAATATCCTTCTGTTCTGGCTTAAGTTCTTCAACTCCTCCATTTCTCACTTTGTCTTTACAATTTCATTAATTTGGGGCCTGTTCTTGCAGTCAGTGCTGAAAGAAATGAGCTTCATGCAGGATTATTAATATATCTGAAGATTTCAGGTCTTCTGGGATCACTTGGGATTGCTTGTCAGTTACAGTTGTCCTCTTCAGTGTATTAAAATTGGTAGAAGATAATAGGAGATATTTGTGATGGAGAAATTCATAGTCTATCAAATACCTTTTATCCAAGTTTTTCCCAACATATCACCCTTCCCTTCCCTTCCCTTCCCTTCCCTTCCCTTCCCTTCCCTTCCCTTCCCTTCCCTTCCCTTCCCTTCCCTTCCCTTCCCTTCCCTTCCCTTCCCTTCCCTTCCCTTCCCTTCCCTTCCCACTAAGTACCAGGTACATTGTTCACAAGGGAAGAAACATTTTAATATTTTTTAATATTTTAATCAAAGGATGAAATCAAAGCTGCTCAGAGGGCTCTGGCAGCTGTGATCTGGGTTTGTAGCCATATCTCAGGCAGTGGGACAAGCAATGAAGGCACAATGAAAATGAGCTGAGTCTTTCCTCTGTCCCAGAAAGAATAATGATTTTGGTTCTTGGGTCTGAGATCCACGTGTCATCTAATCTGCTACAGGGATTGAAACCAGGTACAAGGTCCCATCTGTTGCTGAACAAAGATGTGACTGATTTTACAGAGCAGAGAACAGAAATCCCAGGAAGGGGTGGGAGGCCAGAAGCTTCCTACCCAAGAATGATCCTGTGATATCAAAGGGTCATGGCCAGAAGAGCTCTAGGATTGAATCTTTGGCACCTTCTGGTGGGCTCCTGGAATTTCTGGTGGACTTGCAGTCCTTGCACAGTGAAAGTAAACCGACTAGAAGGAGGTGAAATCCTCTGATTTACCTCCACAGTTCTTCCACAAGAAGTCTTGATTCCCAAAGGTGCAGGATACCACCAATAGAAGAGATGCAAGTTCACCTATAATACCACATTTAAATTAAAGAGCAATGGGAAAAAGTAAATTATGGGAGGGAAAGGAAAATTGAAGTCTGGAGGTGAGGGGAAAGCCACTCTGGATTCTGTAATTCAGACTTTTATTTGTTTAAGTTTATAAAAGAAGGGGAAGGGAAATAGCTATCTCCTTACTGGTTAGCCATGCCTGAGGCTGCTGGTTAGAAGTTTAGGATCATGGACAGTCCCATTAGCTGCAGGAAAGTGATTCCATTTAGCATCATCTACACCTGGTAACAGTGAGTTGAACTGAGCTTGATTTGAGAAATAAAACAACAAATAATTGAGAAATAAAACAAATATTACATGTATGTATGCATATGTGCGGTGGTTTGAATTAGGCAGAAGCTTTTGCATATTTAGAATCATGGAATTTTTAAGGGTGGAAAAGGTCTCTAAAATTATCAATTCAACCACTCACCCAGCACTGCCGAAGTGACCTCTAACCCATGTCCCCAAATGCCACATCCACACTTTTTTGATCACTTTCAGAGATGGTGACTCTACTCTGGGCAGCCTGTTCCAATGCCTGAATTTTTCATAACCCACCCAAAGTATTAATGAACAGTTTAACTGTCCCAGTCACAGAGTCACTGCTGTTTCCCTTTGAATTTGGCTGCAAACTGACAAATTCAGGAATGATCAATTCAGATTTTGTCCCCTATAACCTTTTAGCAGTGAGTGCCTGCAGCAATGAGCCTCAGTGCATGTCCAGGCAGTCTGGATTGTTTTCTCTATTTTTGAGAATTCCTTAATCTGTGTGCCTTTATCTTGTTACTAGCTGTACAAAGGAGTGCTGAGATCTGCTCTCTATAGTTTTTATCAGTGTCTAGGAAAAAAAAAATAAAGTTAATAAAATATGATCATCTCTAAACTCCAAACTAAATTCAGTCAGCTCTTACAGTAAAGGCTTATTTCTACCTCTGGCCAGTACTAAAACCACTCAGTGAATATAATAAAACCTCTCAATTTTTGCCTTCTAAGGGTGCAATTATAGTAGAACTTCACTAATGGCAGCTTCCCCAGTCTGCACCATTTCTGGTGGACTCATAAAGTCCCTCCACTTAATCTTCCACCCCCATGGCAACCCCATCTCTCCCCACTTCTCAGTGGATTCTCAAAGATCACCTCTCCAAATACTTCGTTAGAGACACTCCAGGAATAGTAAATACTCAGAGTCTGATAATCTGGCTTGGCCCACTTGAAGTTTAACAGGTAGTTCAGGCTATGAACACATAGAGGTTTTCAGAATTGGATCTCACAGAAATAAGGAATATAGAAGGGAAACCCTTATCTCAATTAGAAACTCACGCAGCATCACCTTCTCCATTGACCAGATTCTAACTGGAGTCAGTGTAAAACATTCCAGAAGAAGATTGCAAAGTGGATGATTTTAAGATGAATCTCCTACAACAGGTATGGGATATTAGTTTATGTCTCTGTTTCTGAATTGTTGGTTGCATGTTATTTTTTGGTTGGTTTCTACACTGAAATAAAAAGAGGGTTAAACCAAAATCTCACCTCACTCTAATGAGCTCTCTTGGGACCTCCAGCAATGTGTGTTATGTCATTTTAATGGGGCAGAGCAATTTGCTGGATCAGAATAATGAAACATAGACTCCTAAGGCTGGAAGGGACCTCAAGTGGTCACCTCTTCCATGGCCCAGCCCCAGGGCAGGATCAGCTCTACCTGTGTTGTTTCTCAGAGCTCATCCTCTAACCTGTTTGTAAAGGCCTTTAATGAAGGAGATGCCACAGAAGGTCTGGTTTGAACACCATCACACAGCATTATTTCATCCTGAACAACACATAAGTGACATTTTTTTAAATAAAACATGCAAGCTGAAGCCAAAGAAGACGTGTGTAACTTTAATACTTTGGGTTCTTGGGGGAAAAAAAAAGGGAAAAAAGAGACAAAAAAGAATTATGAAATCCAGGAAAATAGTAAGAAATCATTCAAATAATCTAATGACTGGTGAATGAAACTGATTATGAATTATTGGAATTGCTTCAAGTGCAGTTTGACATAAGCAGTGTTTATGGGAGTGAAGTTTATAATTGAAACACAGAATTACAGAATGAGTTGGATTGGGAGGGACCTTGAAGCTCATCTCATTCCATGGGCAGGAGCACCTTTCATCCGGTCAGGTTGCTCCAAGACCCATCCATCTTGGTCCTGGACACTTCCAGGGATGGGTCATCCATAAATTAGCCCTACATATGCAGAGATATTTTACTACAGTAGTGGAAAGTGATACCAAATGTCATGGATTAATTGCATGTAAAATGCCTTCTTTTGTTAATGAAACAGTTTTGCATTTAAAACCCATTAGAAAGTCTCATTTCGACTCTTCAAAAATAAAAGAAATATATGTGTCTGATTTACCTCCCTTATTTATACACCAGATTTTATATTTTTTATTTTTAGTAGTATTTGTTAGCTCTGTTTACATCCTTTTCATTCTCCTCTATTATCCCTTGAGACAAGGATCAAAACTGAAATTTAACTAAGGATGAAGAAATGGTGGGAACTCTTGTGGTCATGTCAAATATGTGGGGTTATGCTCCCTTCTTAGCTCTGTGTAACTAGCAGTCACATTTTACCAATTTTTCATTAACAAAAAATTGATTGGGTTATTTATTTTGCCCTTGAAAAGCTTAAATAATCATGATTGCCCTTAGTCCCATTGGTAGTGTATTGATACAGGCTATTTCCCATCTGCTTGTTCCCCCTCCCTGCAAACAGTTTTCTCATTTACTCTACCTTGTGTCTGGTCTTTAAATATTAAAGATACTCCCCCCTTGCCTTTAAACCCTCATTTACTATTTTCACCTGAACAAGCTTTAATTTCTGGCTTTGAGGATGCTTAATTCCATGGCCTGTGTAATAAACAACATCCAGAGATGCCAGAAGATCCATCCTTTTCTGGGAGAGGTTACATTTGTCTCTCCCACGCAGTTTTTTTTATCCTGGTTAGATTCAGCTTAGGGAAATCAGTCTTCCTCCAGGCAGGCAGGGTCTGGGCGAGGAGCGAGAAGCACATCCTGCCTGCAAATCACAAGCAGAATTAGGTCAGGAGGCCACGTGCACTGCACCCAGGCAAGCAGCAGTTTGAGCTCTGAGATCAATTCAGCATCATCCACCCGCACTGGGCTTGCTACAGCTTCGTGGCAGCGATGAAAGCTGGGAATTTCAAACTGCTTCCGTGCAGGGAAGGGTGAATTGTTCCCTGGGATGGCCAGAGCAAGAGCAAGAAGCAATGTGACTCATGGGTTTATCACATGAGGTGGGTGTGGGCTCCTGCCCCTGTTCAAAGGATTCTTTATTTTGCATTAAATGGTTATTTCATATAACAGAGAAACAATGCTGGGAGCAAGGGCTGGAGCAAAGGCCTCTGTGCTGAAAATGTCATCCCCAGTGTCAAAACTTTCCTTCCCTCTGCACTTCTGAGTTAGCAGGGTAGAAAGAACAGAGCTTTTCTGTGATGTTTGTAGGAGGAAACACTTTAACACATCTTTATAAAAACCCAGCTGAGATATTGGCTGAAGATTTAATTGGTGACTGGTTTGTTAGCAGTGAACTTCTCTTGGGAGTATGGGGTGGGATGTACCTTGAAGGACTTTCTTGATGCAGGTCCCTGTGGGATTGAAAGGGCCAGGGGCTTTATAGACAAGATGTGGGGTCTTTTGAGGAAGAGGAGTGAGGCAGAGTGAAGGGGAAAGCTGTAAAAGCAGTTTGTAGGAGGACATGAAAGGTAAAATGAGATCCTCACTTACCTACAAGCACAGACACAGCCATGATGTATCTCTATTCAGAAGCATCCCTGCCCATGGCAGGGGGCTGGAGCTAGATGATCTTCAGGGTCCCTTCCAACCCAAACCATTCTTTGATTCTATGATTAACATTCCTGTGCAAAAATATGAGGACAATGTGTTTAATTTTAACCTCTTATTCCACTAAGTTTCGCGGTAATTACATTTCACAGGGATGTGTGGTGACTCTACCTCGCTCATACTTTGAACACAATTTCTCTGAAATATGTGCAATTTGGGACTGGAGATTCCAGGGTCATCCCAAAACTGAACAGGCTCCCCAGGGAATAGTCAGAGCCTCAAAGCTGCCAGAACTCCAGGAGTATTTGCACAACTCTTTCAGCCACATGGTATTGTTGGGGTTGTCCTGTGCAGGGCCAGGAGTGGAGCTCAGTCATCCTTGTGGGTTCCTTCCAGTTCAGGACTTTCTATCATTCTGTGAAGGGGCAAAGCCTGAAAAATTTGTGTTAAGAAAAAGATTTTTTTTTCTTTCAGGCTTTTCAAAACCATCAAATTGCAAAGTCAAGATATGATGTAGTCAGTCTCATCACTGCTCCTTCATTTTCAAGGCACTCTTGTTTCAGAAAGCCTGTTCTGATGATGATGATAATAATAATAATAACAACAGCAATAATAACCACAATAGTTCTTATTATTTAAAAATAATTTGAAGAAGCAATGAAATTTGCTTGGTGCAGGGCTGCACTTGTCTTCAGGCAGACAAGAAAGCAGACTCCTAATGCTGACACCAGAACCATCTCTCTTCCCTGCTAAATCAGAAGCCTGGAGCTGCTGAAGGATATTTACACCTATTTGAACAGAAGCAATATCTTATCACCATATGATGATAGTCAGTAAATAATAGTAGCCACATGTGATAAGGATGTCTTCCAATATATGTATATATGTGCATATATATCTCTGTATACCTATGGGGTAGGTATATACCTATGTAATTCCTAATATTTTACATGTAGTACCTATATAGTAATTCAAATCTTATACATAATTCTGGGAATTTCTGTGTCTTTATATGCATATTATATATCTATATCTATACCTATCTATCTCTCTCTATATATGCAGATCCATATATCTCTATTTACCTGCAACTATCCAGCTATAAATACATACACTCAGTGGCAGGCACTCACATGCAATTTACATATTAACAATGGATTCTATTCTGTGAAACATCTGTGTAAACACTGAGTTACTTACTGACCTCATTGGAAAGGCAGAGAACAAACTCTGGCCAAATACATTCAACAGACACAAAAAGAACCTGAAATGACAGGTCTAAATTCAGCACCATTAAAATACAAAAACCAGGGGGGTTAAAAGAAGTCAGATGGTCGGCACCAGAGCTGGGTTATGTATTATGCATGTGCTTCATACAGTTCTGTGTGTCGGTGGATTGGTATCCGAAGAAATAAGTTAAAGTTGTGACCTGTCTGCTTTTGATTTACTGAGGTCAAAGAGAGCGGATACCTCTTCTTCACGGAGAGTTATGTATGTAAATCACTGCCCAGATAAGCCAAGTGTGGGCAGTACATCCTTGTTACTTGGGATAAAATTCCTGCTTGGCTCCCGATTGCTGCTGCTCTGATACAATGATGGATTTGCTGGACTTTTCCCTTTTTTTTTATTTTCTTTTTTTCCTGGTGGAGTTTTGCTAAAGGTTTATTCACTGAAAGCCTGGATGTGAGTGTTTCCCCCTCCTGAGCAGTGGCATTGCTGAAAGGAACAGAAAATGAGCTCCATGTGAGTGTCAGCCGAATTCTCGGAACAGCTCTGCCACGGTGAATGAGAGTCCTGGGAAGTGTTTGTAGCCTAACACACACACAAAAAAAAAAAAAAAAAAAAAAAAGAAAAAAAAAGGGGGTTGGTATCTGGGCCAGAGGGTGAGAGCTGTTACATGTGTCCCTGTCTCCTGCTGCTTGGGGCCACCAGAGTTCAGGGAATAACAATAAAGAATTAGAGAGCAAGAGGCACGTGTGCTGCAGCTGATTCCGCCTGCTCCGAGCCCAGCCATTCGTCGTGCCCCCTGCAAATGAGTTATCGGGACCCGGCAGATGGGACTCTGGGTGTGCATGTGCCTGCCAGACAAGGGGACTTTGGTGTCACTTCACTTCTGCTTTATTGTGGCAGCAGCTCTTTCTGTGGGATCGTCTCACTCATGGTTTTTTAAATACGTCAGGCTTTCTCTGGAGAAGTAAATGTGAGAGCTGAAAGAGGAAAACAAACAAACAAAAGGGCTCGAGCCCCAAACATTAAGCAGACGCTGGTAATTGCATTTACTGTGACACTTTTGGCATTTCCTCTTCTTGGAAGGGGAAAGCTGCATCTAAAGTGACAGTGGGAAATAAAGAAAGGGTTTAAGTGTTGATCTTTTGTTTTAATGGTGGCTGTGGTAGATAGATGCAGGGCAAAGCCTGTGGGTGTCACTGGAAGAACTCCAAGCCTGAGTTCAGATTCAAACCAGAATAAAAAAATGTGGTATTAATGTGGTATTAATCCTTCCAGCATTAGCTAGACAGAAGTTAAATATATCAAATATTCCTAGATGTTAAGAAGAATTTTTTCACTCTGAGGGTGGAGAGGCCCTGGCCAAGGTTGCCCAGAGAAGCTGTGGCTGTCCCATCCCTGGAAGCGTCCAAGGCCAGGCTGGATGGGAACAACCTGGGATAGTGGAAGGTGTCCCCATCCATAGCAGGGGGTTGGAACTGGATGATCTTTAGGGCCCCTTCAAACCCAAACCATTCCACGGTTCCATGATCCAAGTTGTTCTCTACAGCTGTGGAGGACACAGGGACAGAAGGGAGCAGGTTCAGTGCCCTTGGGAGGCAGCTCTCCCTCTCACAGCTCGTTTAGAAATGAAGCTGTGAGCTCAGGCCCCTCACCTGACACGTACATCCCAAACTTGAGGAAGAATGGGGTCACATTTGATGCTGGCTCCCATTTAAGTCAGGTTATTAGCCAAGTTTTCCTTTTCAGTTCGCAGGATGAGCACTGGGAACAAAGGGCAGGAGCAGTGGGCACTGTGGCACATGCCTGTGAATGCTTTTATTGGGGTTAATGGTGCCACTTGCAGATTAAAAGGCTGCAGGAGCTCAAACATGTGCAGGTTCCCATGGGCTTTGTGTCTATTCTGGGAAAAACTGCCCCTGTGTCAGGATAACAGGGCAGCAAGCCATTAGTGTAGCAGGGCAGTGAATAAACAGAAAGAGGTTGAAGGTTGAAAGTTTTCAACAAAATCTTTGGAAGGGGTTGGCTGTTTGTTGAATCCACAGGTTTTCTCAGGAAAAAAACAATTAGCTAGTTTAATATTAAAGAAAAATGAGAGGACAGTAGGGCTGTCAAGAAGTACAAAAACAGCACACTTGGATTTCACTGAATTTTTTAAAGGGTTTTTTTGGTCAATAGACATTTTCAGTTTTGACTTTTAAAGACATTTATATTAAAAGTAAATACTGAAAAGAAGAAATAATTTAGATCTGTTAAAATGAAAAAGTTCAACACACTAATCCATAGCTATTCCTGGAACCATTAGAATTTCTATTTTTTCCCAGTAAGTTTCAGAGGGGTCAAAGACTTATGGATTTATTTAGCCTTCTGAAGATTTGTCCTGCATCTTGGATAATAACCAGACAGATCAGGAACTTCACTGTGTCCTTGGATTAAAGCAATTGAGCAGACTGAATTATTACTGGTTTTGAGTTTGATAGATACATGGGCATACTTGTATATGTATGTAGTGCCCTGTTGGGCAAAAAGAAAAAAAAAATCTATTACAAAATAAAATAAAAATAAAATAAAATAAAATAAAAATGCTTTGCATCATTCAAGCCCCTTCCCTGAACACTTACTGTGAAAATGTCCATCTACTCAAAAAAGCTAATCTTCACTCTGAAGCAGTTTCAAAACATATTCTTCAAGCCATCATAATTATTCATGCTATCTACCCTCTTTTCATATCAACTTCTGCAGGAAAAGGAAATGGCTATTTCTTTGTGGTTAAACCTGCAAACTCATCCTATTATAAAATTACTGGTTCTACCCTGACTGCTTTGGAAAATTAGTTTGGTTGGCAAATTGTTGCATTTATTCTCAGGATCAAGAGAATCATCTAAATTTGAAGAAAGCGCAGACTTTTTTCTTTTTCAGTTTTATTAAAAATTACCTTGAATATTGTATTTATTTCTCTTATCTCCATTTCTTTAGCCCTAAGGAGGAATATCATCAGTTTGATTCTAATAATGCCTAGTGGGTCTGCTGTAAAAACTCTTTGTAAAAATGATCTCTCTACCCAAAAGACAGCAGCTTAAAAAGGAGAAGCAGATAAAGTATGATTAGAGCTGGTTCTCTTTTTCCTGAAATATAAACAAACCTTGATATCAAAAGCCACCTTCTCCTTAAAATGCTGACTTGTCGGAGCAATCCTATTTAAATCCTCATGGAAGGTATTATCAGAATATTTTATAAAATTTTATTGCATATTGAAAAACAACTGTCAGGGGTTCTTTTTTTTTTTTTAATGTACCTTTTCTTTTTGAAAAGAAAAAGTTCCAATGGACAATTAAAAGCTTGTTTTTTGGGTGTCTCATCCTTGGAAGTGCCCAAGGCCAGGTTGAACAGGGCTTGGAGAAACCTGGGATAGTGGAATGTGTCCCTGGCCATGGCAGGGGGTTGGAATTGGATGGGCATTAAGGTCCCTTCCACCCCAAACCTACCTGTGGTTCTATGATAATTCTATGAAAATTGTGTCTCACCCTCGGTGAGACAATGAAAATAACAATAGAAGAATAAAAGAAAAATTCTCTTTCCCCCCCCATCCTGGGATAAGGATGAAAGGAACATTGACTTAAATTGGGAACTCAACATGTGGGACACCTTTGTATTTTTCCTTTCTTTTTACCTAAAAATCAGGAACTGAATGTTGCCAGAGATGCTTGAGGGGTCATCAGTTCAGCCTGATGTGACAAATCCTCACTTTTCTGTGGAGGATTTTTTTTTTAAATGGCCACATTCAGGATGACCTGATGGCTCTGACACTCCCAGCTCCCCATGCACCTCACCTGCCACTGACTCCCATCTTGAAGCTGGGTTCAGTGCTGTGCTCCCTAATTATGAGCATGAATAAATCCAGGGGGAGCTTGGTACCATTTAACTGCAGAGAAATGCTCAGCTCTGACAGCTCATTAAAGAAAGCACCATCTTTAAAGGAACTGATGCAAAAGAGAACATATGAAGCTTAACCCTGAGGTGGATTTGGCAAGGCAGAGCAATGCCAAATGTCCTTTATGGATGGCACTAAGGATCTGTGGGCTGCAGTAAATGCCAGGTCAGGTGTGTGGAGTCTGTGGCCTGTGATGTGTTTGCAGTGGATAGCAACTAAGTTATGTAGAGACATTAAATAAACTGGAATTTCCCTGAATAAGGACCAAGCTGGTGGAGAGGAACATTAGGACACAGTAGGTCAGACAAATGATAAAGAAATTATGAAACTAAATTTGCACTCATATCAAAGGTCCTCCTGATATGTCACTGGTCTGCTGAATAACTTTGGGCAAGATGCTTTGATAGATAAAACCAATTGTCTTTACATGAGACTTCTGCTCCCAAATCATGTAGGTTCTTCTGAAAATCCTACTTTTACATATTTTTACTTGATTTCCCAACCACTTTAAGTAACGTCTGGGTATTTGGTTTTGTTATGCAGTTCTATTTTTTGTGTTTGGGTTTGTGTGTGTGTGATGGAGTTTTTAAATCCAAAATTTGCATTTTATATAAAATAAATATTACTTTAACATGAAAAATTGTATAGAACAGGGAAATAAATATTTTAATCCAGTAATGTTAAAATAGCATGTTTTGACACTTCAATTTCAACATTGTCTCTCTGTTTCTCTCTTTCTATTTATTTAGTTCTTATTTATTAAAAAATGAGAATTTGTAATCATTATAATTCCATTTAGAAAATACATAATTAAAATTTATGTTAGCAATAAGATTGTTTTTCAATAACCAAGCCAGTATCTGAGCTGACCCAGAAGCTAAACAGGTGAATTTAACACTTCATAACGTTGTCAGGCACTAGAACTCAGTTTTGTCTAATGTTTAGTCTTTAGAGTGTCTCTGGCCATCTAGAACTATCCCCCAAAATGCTTGGGCCTGGCTCGGGAGGTGGAACTGGTCATGGATCCTTCCCACGAGAATTCTTGTTACGGTCATCCATGGTTTCAGAGGTTCAGAAGATTAAAGAGTTTGGTGCAGGATTTCCCATGACAGCTGGTCTCAGCACTGGACAACTGCCTGGAGTGTGCCAAAATACGGGCATCACCAAAATTTTTTTGGAAGCTTTATTTGCTTTCATAAATATATTGGGGTGTTGGACTGCTTTTCATCCTGCAATACTCTTAAATCTCACCCTAAGTTCATTAAAACAGAGAAACGCAGCCCTGGCAAATAGTCCTTGGCAGTGATCTGTACTCAAAAGCATCAAGGGTTAAAGTTTGATTTCAGCTTAATTTTACTGCCTTGCAATAGTTTGTGGGGTTTTTTTGGGTTTTTTTCCCTCTAACTTAATTTCTCTCTGTCCACACAGGAGGAGAAAATCAGTTTTGACCTGCAAGCTCTTTCATGCTCTAGCTCAGGCTTCCTTCCTGATTTTGGAAGAATTGGCTAATCCTGTGCAACAGCTCCTCCACATCACCAAAAAACAAGCAGTGAGCAGCCCCTGTCAAGATGGATTTTATAGATTTCCTTACAGGTGTAGTTAGGAAATGCAGACTGACAGGTGGGCACCCACCTAAAGTTTGAATTATAACACACAGTGGTAGAGAAGTTTTGTTTCCTAAGGAAATCTGTCTCATGAAACTAAGTTAAAGGAACAGAGGGGGATATCAGAATCACAGAAGGGCTTGGAGGGGAAGGGACCTTAAAGATGATCTCATTCCAAACCCCTGCCATGGGCAGGGACACTTCCATCATCCCAGCTTGCTCCAAACCCTGCCCAGCCTGGCCTTGAACACGTCCAGGGCAGCCACAGCTTCCCTGAGCAGCCATCTGGGGCCATCCAGTGCCATCTCCCCTCGGGATGGGGCAGACACTGAGGTTACACCTGGGTGCATATTCTTGAACATCAAATACCATCTTACAGTTGCAGGGCTGTGCCACTCTGAAGAATCATAAGGTTTGTATTGATCCTGTATCTATCTGTCAGGCCCATAAGAATGCCTTGGATGCTCCAGGGAATTGAGGATGACAGTGTCTATGCACTTTCAGGCAGTTAAATTGGATCCTCCATGACAAGATGGTCATGGCAATCACGTGTCCCTCCTGTATCCTCATTTTCACAGAAATAGTATTTAAGCCCCAACTGATGGAATTTTCTACTCTATTCACATTCAATATTTTACATTTTAATACTCAGCATCTTATTCAGTAACTATCTGCACTTTTCTAAATTAGCTGAGGTTTTATGTTGAAAAGTTCTCTTGGAGGTAAATTCCATGATCTAATCATGCATCTTCTCACTGGTTTTGATTTTGCCATTTGAATTTTACTCTTCTTTTCACATTGAGTGACTAAACTGAAGCTTTTCAGACACATTCTCTTGGATACTGAGTGTTTTACAGGCATGCTTAGTGTCTTACTAAGGTATGTATGTACCAAAACACATTGCACACACATATATTTATATTTCCTAGGATGTAAATAATATATTTTATTTGAACATATTAAAATATATATAATAAATTAGTGCATATACTGTGAATGGATAGTAAGGTACAGACAGATACTGATATGACCCCAACAATATTTTATGCATTACTGTAGAATAGGTAATTGCCAAGTATTAGACTCAAAATCTAATTCAGCACAATAATTTGCACTGGCTTGACTAATAAGTGTATTGCATGGGCCAAAAATGTAATGAAAACCCTCAGCAAGAAGTTAAAGAAAACTAGAATTCCTTTGAATAATGTGGTACAGCTGTCCTAGTGAGATCCTCTTTTTTTATACCACACAGCAAAATAAAAGTTGGAAGTTCTCATTATTGCTTTGAAGGAAAGTTATTGTAAATAGCTGGTTATAATTGCATTTGCAAAATATAATCAGTTGATACCTCTTTGAAATGAGGACACTCAGTTAGAAACTGAGGGGCACAATAAAACCTCATCTTAGTGAGAACATAGCAGGGATGGAGAGGTCACCTTAGGGGAAAGAGGAATAATACAGAGGGGCACACAGGGAGTACACTGGCAAGAGATGTGAAATAAAATTCCACCTGAAAAACTCAAGGTAAAACACTCTGAATAAAAAAAAAAAAACAAAAACAAAACCCCACCAAGTAATGCAAAAAGATTGTGTGGCAAGTGAGACTCAGGCAAAAAAAAGGGCAAAATAACTTGAAATAAAAGTGATCTGAAAACTAGCCACGAGGTTGTGTCAGGACATAGAAAAGAAAATGTTTTCAGAGATAACATTACAAAGCTTCTAACTCATTTCCTTGTATCACTCACCAAAAAGAACCACACAAATTTTAAGTCCTGCTCCAACACTGGGTGAAGTCAGTGGCAGCTTTGATGGACTTGTCAAGTTGGGAACTTTGCCCACACCTTGTTTGGGCTGGATGGGTTGACTCAGGAAGAGAACTCAGAGCTCTGCCTGTGTGGTAGTGAAGAACAAGGCTGAGACATCACTGGAGAGGCTGGGGAGGGCTGTCTTATGAGGACAGATCTGAAAAACTAATACCCATATAGCTTGGCTAGGAAATGACTAAAAATATATAGAAAAATTGCCTACAGTCATTTGAAAGGTTTAAATGCCAAAGAAGGTGAAGAATTATTTAGGGTGTGGACATTGCCATGAGCAATGCAATTAAATTAATTAAAGGAACGTAGAAGCTGACTACCAGAAGGGGAAAAAATAGTCCTAAAGTGACTTTTAAACAACCTGTCACTGGTGGAAGCTCCATTAATAGGGTCATTTAAAATTAAAAAGGAAAAAAAAAAAGAGAGAGAGGAAAAATCCTCTTAGGGATAATTCTTCAAAATCTAAGGTATGCCACAATGACTAAAGACTTTAAGGACAGAGGAGATCACAATAATCCACTTATTGCACAGGAGATCAGGCAAGAGAATTCTAATGGCCCCTTCTGGCCTGATGCACTAGGAATCTACAGAAGCAGAGGTGGACAACAACTTCAGGCCAGCTCTCAAAATTGCTGCTGAGGTGAAGCTCCCAGAGAGCCTGAGACTGACAGCTGGTTTTGTGTGGAATGGCAAGGAAGCATCCCAGAAACATTCATCTTTGCCTCCTCCCTGCACACATGGCCATATTTTGCTCTTTCAACCAAAAGCTGTGTTCTGCCACTGAATTGGTTATCATCAGCCAAGTATTTGTGTATTAGGAGCAGTGAGGGAATCCAGTGGGTTTCAGCCTGACTGGGTTGGTACAAACTGAAGTTTATGTTCTTTATTTCCCTAGGTTCATGACTGCATTGACTTAACTTTTCATCCTCCAGAGCTGCCCTCCCACCCTACACAGTCAATCACACCAAACAGAACAGGAGCACTGAAGCTGGGAATATTGGACGCAGGCAAGAAAATACTATAAACTGTAAATCAAAGATGATGTCTAGTTTATGAGAATTTTGCCTGAAGATATATTTTTTATTCCCAAAAGCCTCTTTGCTAAAGCATTTATTACTGATCCTAATTCCTCTTGCAAATTTAGTTAATACTCATAGATATCTTTTGCATACAGAGTAGCACACATGCAGCTACACTAATGTCTCTCAGCTGCTGATGGAGGCCTGAACAGAGCAGACTACAAAGTGCTTGGGCAGACAGCTGAGAAAAATATGCATCAAAAAATAAAAATGTTGTTACTTGTGGAAATAATTTGCTTTTAGTACAATTTCTATTGTTTTAATTAGACGTGCCATGAATGTATTGCAGCCGTATGGGTTTCCTCAATTATCCAAACCTGACTGTAAAGAGAAAAGGTCACCAATATTGTGGAGTAGAAGAATAAGGCATTGACATGACTTTCATATCTTAATTTTTAGTTAAAATCTTAACACAAAGGACATTTCCAGCCACCACCAGCATAAATTAATTGTTTCCTCCTTAAGGAGCCTTGCCCTTCTTTCTCTTTGCATTCCTTTTTGTGCAATCATTGAATCATGGACCTGTTTTGTTGGAAGGGACTTGAAAGCTTGTCCAGTTCCAACCTCCTGCCATGGGCAGGGACATCTTCCATGATCCCAGTTTGCTCCAAACTCCATTCAACCTGGCCTTGGACACTTCCAAGGATAAGGAAGCCACAGCTTCTCTGGGCAACCTGTGCCAGGAACTAACCACACTCCCAAGGAAAAAAAAAAATACCTCACATAAATCTGCCTTTTTTTTTTCTTTTTTTTTTTCTTTTTTTTCTTTTTTTTTTCAGTTTAAAGCCACTACATCTCCTCCTACCATGCCATGCTCTTGTCAGAAGTTCCTCTTCATATTTTTTGTGAGCTCCCTCTAACTATTGAAAGGAAAAAAACTTCACTTTTTCATAAGTCACAGAGCCCCTACCTATGCAGGTAGGACCATCAGCTGGGTGATGAGGGGCTCAGGAGTCAGGGATTTAGTCCTAGCCCTGAGCAACCTTGTCTCACTTAAATTGCCCAGTGCAGATGATCTCTGTTAGGCAATCCTGAGAGGTACTGGGCTGGAAACCTGAGTATGATAAGAGTCATTGCTTCAATCCTAAACTTTGCATAGAGGAGCATGTTCTATCCCAGTTCAGGAAGGGAAGACCTCTAGCAAATTCACCTAGAAAAATATTTTATTGTCAACATCATCAAAATAAAAAGGTGCTGACAAGGCGCAAGAATTATTCCAAGAACAAGGAGATCAAAGCTGGGAATTGTGGTAATATTAGGAACAAGTACAAGGGTAGAATAAATAAAGCTTTGCTCATAGATGGTTAACAGAAGCATAATAACAGTATGCAAATATTCTGAGTGTAATTGTCAAGGCTTGAACAGTGAGCATTTAGGAACTGAAGGAAACTTTCTTGGGATGCACTGGGATAGCAAGTGAAGCTGAAGGGGTGAAATAACATTTAAATGGGGAACCATAATGGTCAATAGTTCCAAATTCAAGAGAATTTTAAACTTTCAGAATTTAAAAGTTTAGGTTAATCAATTTATCCATGTTGTTAGTAAATGGGAATAGCAGCTCATTTGGAGAAAATAAAGCTGATTATCTTAAAAATAATTGAGAACCACTTTCCTGAAAGAAAAACCTGCCTGTAGTCTCTGCATTGTTGTTTAGATACTCTCAATAGTACAATTCCAGTTGTGTTCATTGCATTGGCACAGGAAAATTTCAATGAATTGGTGTTTCTCTTGCTGCTATATGAGATTTCCAGAATTTTGGCTCAGTTATGACACTATTATCTCAGTTTGATTAACCCATGTGAAGTGTGTTATTGTTAGGACTCTGTGGCCTGAGAGAGAACGGAAATATTACCACCCAGACATCTTGTTTGAACAAGGATAAAGATAAAAGAAATCTTTTTGAGATGCTATCTGATGCTGGAAAGGTATCAAATCTGTGTGCACAAACTGAAAGTGGCTTATTTAGCCAGTGGGTAACGTTGTAAGAGTCCCCACCCTACTGATTAAATCTCCAGGTTTGGAGTCCTCCAGAAGAAAGAGTTGATGTGCACTTGGAAAAAGAAAAGAAAAAGGAAAGGAAAGGAAAGGAAAGGAAAGGAAAGGAAAGGAAAGGAAAGGAAAGGAAAGGAAAGGAAAGGAAAGGAAAGGTATTTTTAGTTTTCAAACATTAACTAGCAAGAAGAAATTATTAAAAGGAAATGTTGCTGTCAGGGACAAGATTAGTTTCTTCTTTAAAAAATGAAAGAATTTATTTAGGGGATAATACCCAGTCCTGAGAAAAATCACCCAAAGAGCAGCCAGGCTGGAGCCTATTCTGGTGCTTTTTTGTGGTGATTTTCAGGATCACAGCATCGTGGCAGCTGGAAAAGACCTCTAAAATCTTTGTGTCCAACCATCACCATAGCACTGCCAGGTCAACCACTAATCCATGTTCCTAAACACATCAACATTTTTGAACATTTCCACAGATGGTGACTCCACCACTCCCCTGGGCAGCCTGTTGCCATGCCTGACCACCCTTCCAGGGAAGAAATTTTTCCTAATACTCAGGCTAGAACTCCTCAATTTAGTTCATGTGCAGTGGATGTTGACGAGAGAGAACAAGAGATGGAATAATGGATTTTATGAAATGTTAGTCAGATGAGACAAGGCGCATGACAGGTCCTTCACCAGCCTGTCTTATATACAGGTTGGAGAATTTCTTTCAGTGATTTTTGGTCTATAAAGACCAAGCAACACCCCTTTTTCTGGGCTGTGATGTCTGTGGCATCAAGGGATGAAGATATTTTGTGAAAGAGTCAAGGGCTGCTCTAGGGCTGCAAAGAGCAGGTGAGCCCCACAGCTTGACACCTACTCCTGACACCCAGGTCCCTTTTCCCCATTCCTTCTGCCACTTGTGCTTCCCCTCTGGAGCATCAGAGAGGGAAATGAGCATCACCTTTTTTGGAGGAAACTATTTTGGAGAGGGGCTAACCAGGAATAAGCTGCCAAAGAAATGTAAAGGTGTAAAATAAGCCAAAATTCAGCCAGGCAGGTGCTCCACCCATTGGCTTCATTTTGCTAAACCCCACCTTGTGCAGTCTTTGTAGGTAAGAATCTCCACAGGTATAATTTTTATTTTGCTTTTCTTCCTTGTGCAAATGAAATGTGGCCCATTTCCCTGGGTATGATCTCACAGATCCTTATCAAATCATTTATTTGTGATAAACAAAGGCGATTACATTTCTCCATTTTACTTCGAGCCACAATTTCATGACCTGATTATGGACACAGACCTGAGAAGAGTTTGCTGACCCTCATGATCAGAGTGCTGCAGTAAATATTAACCATGACAGGTGAGGCCTCCTGAAAACTCTTCAAATCCCTTCTTAAAACTTTCATTTTATTTCTTTTCCATATTATCAGTGCTAATCTCTTCCGGTACCTAACGCTTTTCATGGGTACACACTCCTCATTTCACTGTGCCCTCGGGCTCTAACAGCAACCAAGCAAATGCTTCACCTCAGGTTGTGTAGGTGAAGCCTCTCATTGCCAAAAAGGTTAATTTTAGCAGTACCTTCTGTGAGATGATCACTTTTAAGACACCCACAGCCTGGGATAGGCTGATACCACTGTTACCCTCACCTGGAGTTCTGCCCACTCATTCTCATCATCTGCATCTCACTTCTTTCAGAGAGTTAAAGTAAGGGTTTTTTAATTCAACTTCTAACTGAAATAGGATATTTAGATGCATCAACATCTTTGTGCCAAGGTGTTGCACCTGGTTTTTAGGCTCAGGTCTCTCTCATCAAAGCTTTTGTTCCTGTGTGGATGTTGCAGATGCTCTACTGGACCACTACCAGAATTACTGGCCTGGATTTAGGCACCTGTGTTACCCTCCTAATATCAAATCACACAGCCCTAAATTCAAAGAAAACACAAGGTAAATCTTAATGACATTTAATTTCTTTAAGTAATTTGTTATAGTTTATAAAATTTCTATCAAAGTAGTATATGTAATATATTTTCACCATGCAGTCTGCCATAAATCACACTGAAGATTAATTTTTATAATGCAGATTTTTAAATTTCTTTTAGATGAAGTTCAATTAATTTCATTCCACTTTGAGATGTGACATTTCATATAGCTGATCAGAGCTAATCCTTTGGAAATCTTACTATATTTAATCTATAGGAACAGCCACTTTCAAAAGGTAATTTATCTTCAAATTTTAGCTATGTACTTCAGGATGAGAAAATACAAAATCCTGGAGTATTTTTTTTCCAATTTTGATTGGGGAGAGGATTTGCTGTGGATCTTGGCACTGAAATTTAAATTGCAATGACCTACCTTCAGTCAAATGAATATCACTCCTAATGTTTGATAAATAAGGAAGTGTTTATCAAACACTAATGTTTGATAAAATAAGGAAACCAGGATGAATGAAAGAGTTATGGGGGAAACCAAGATCTGAAACATCATTCAGAGATACCTGAGCTAAATACCAGTCTAAATGTGACTGGATCCTGGAAGCACAGAGGTGCTGGGATGACAAAGGAGTGCAAATCAGCATAGTCAGGTCTCAGTGGAAACACTCTTCTCCCTATGCTGGTAATGGACCAGGAGCTGATGATTTTTGAAGGGTGGTTTTGAGGCAGATGTTCACCTCTGCAACCTTTCAGTTTAGAAAATGCCCAGTACCTCTTTTTATGATAGAAGAAAAATTACCAAATTTTCACTGATATCAGTATAGAGAACTAGCTTTAAATTATCGCTCTTATAGAATCACAGAATGATTTGTGCTGGGAAGGACCTTAAAAATCATCTCGTTCCAACCACAACTCCCTTCCACTATCCCAGGTTGCTCCAAGCCCTGCCCAGCCTGGTCTTGGACATTTCCAGGGATCCAGGAGCAGCCATAACTTCTCTGGCAGCCTGTGCAGACCCTCTCCACCCTCACAGGGGAGATTTCCTTCCTAATACCCTTTTTCCATAATTTCTTTTTTTCCCCCTAAAACTGTGTGGCTTTGCCACAGCCTTTTAGCAGGTGACTGATTTCTGCCACTAGAGGTGGTTGCACCTCACTGAAAGCAGAAATAATTTGCTTGGATTGTGATATCAAACCAAAATCAACTTGGTCACCTTTTATGGGGAATGAACAAGTTTTTGGCATGATTTATTGCAGAGGAAAATTTTGTCCTCAGGTTAAATTCACATTCCAAATGACCCGAGACCAGGATGTTAAAGTAAACAAAATATGATAGAATATGATGATGAGTAGGTGTTTGAAGATTTTTGTGCTTAAAACAAGGATGAAAATTCTAAATTATACATAATTTTCCAATATTTAAGTTAAAAAAAAAAAACAGAGAAACTATTTTACTTCACTAGAAGGTAAGAAGTGAAAAATGAAAATGAAAACTATAATGTTGATGGGTTTTAAAATGATGGATATTTTTTAGCTTAAAAAAAAGTCAAATAGATTTCGCCCTATGAATTTTTTAGATTTCAGTAGTTTTTTTTTAATAAATAATTTTTGAAATAGTCTCGTGATTATAAATCTCTAAATTATGCAGATACAAAAACTTGGGATGTAGTCCAATTTGTAACTATTTTATCTTAGGGGTGAGTTCATGGTGTCCATAGTATCCATAGTTCCTGAACACCCAGTTCTGAGAGGCTTCACCAATGTATCAACACCTAATATTAAAAATTAATTAAATTAATTGTTAATATAATTGAAGGGAGGCACATTTTTGGCAGCCCCCACTCCATGCTCTTCTGTAACACTGTGAAATAACAGCATTGATCAAAGAACCAGAGTAACTCACCAATAAACACCAGCCCAGTTATGGGATCTTACAGCATTTATCTGTTAGAATATCTTTTAGGAAAGTCTAGTCGTGGAGTGAAATTTTTCCTGCTTGTCACACGTAGTTAAGGGCAGGAAAACCCCACTGCTGCAGCCTCAAAAAGAACTTTCCCATATTCATTAGACAGCACAAGGGCCATGGGAGCAGGGGATGGCTGCGTTCCTCAGGAGGAAAGGCGGGATCTGACATCGCCTCCAGGAGATTTTTAATTCGGAGGCACAAACAGTTTGATGGCCATTAAACCTAACAGCTGGCAGCGGGAGGAGCCAAGAGGGAGCACAGAGCCAAGGAGAGAGATTTCTGCTTTCCTGGGCTGAAGTGTGAGGGAGTTCACTGATACTCCACTCTGGATTTCCAATGGAGGGTAACAGCAAGCGAGACGCTCTCACATGAGTCACCCTCCGCGTCTGCGGCGTAACAGTGATGGAAAGTGAACTTTTTGTGTTATGGGCTGGCAGAGGTTGTGCCAGCTGCAGAGCTTGGATGCTGGAAGCAGCAACCAAGTTGGCAGATGAAGCAATGATTGGGTTTTACATCCTTAACCAGCTCCTGTTTAGGGGGGAGGGAAAGGGGATCCTGCTCTATGTTGATGATTCGGCTGCTTTAAACAAAGCTGTGATTCTTGGGGATTAGGAGATTGTTCTGTCAGAGCTCCCTTTTCATTCCTGCATCTGCTTTTAGTGGCTGTCAATCACTGTTTAGACACTAAATCTCATATAATCCTTCAAACATTTTCCTTCTTCTTAAACACAGCAAATGCCCCATCCCTGGAAGTGTTCAAGGCCAGGTTGGATGGGGCTTGGAACAACCTGGGTTAGTGGAAGGTGTCCCTGGCCATGGCAGGGATGAGCTTTAAGGTCCCTTCCAACCCAAACCATTCAGTAGCTCTGTGACATAACCTGCAGGTTATAAGATAGAAACTGGTGCTTTAGAAATGGGCCATGTTGGTGTCCAAGCATGGTCTTCACCTCTGGGTTATAAATCAGTGTCTGACTTGACAGGCTTTCCAATTTTAGTGCTGGAGTTAAGAAAAGCAGTGCAGGATTGCTGTTATTTTGTAGTCTCACCCATATCTTTGTGAGATTCATTCTGGAGAACAAAGATTTGGACACAAAAGTTCAAAGTCCCAAGCATGAGTCTGCTCTACACCACTCAGGCAATGTAAAAAGGAGTAAAAAATTGCATTAAATATATTTTTTTCACTCTTATTGGCCTTTTGCACTACTAGAGAGGCATTAGGAGGCCTTAGCATATATGACAATCAGTTTTAGCTGTTTTTTTAATTCCCTATTCTGCATACTTAAAATGATGAGCATTGGGAAGTGAAATCTGAAGAGAAACACACACCTGCAACAACAGAACACACTTTTTTTTTTTCTTTCCTTTTTTTTTTTTCCTTTTCCTTAGATGCAACAATTAGGTCTGGGAAGGGAGAGGTGAAGATATGTGCTGGCAGGGAACTCTGCAGCATTTGAAAACTCTCTCTGCAGGGGAGTCTCAGAGTTTATCTCTTACAGTTAGTTACCCTCTGTTGCAGGAGGAGTCCTGATGCTCCTGAGGGAGAAAAAATATCTCAGGAAAGAAGTTACCTCTAAGTATGAGCACAGGGACATGTGCACGGGCACATCTGAGTGCGTGTGCACGTGGTAGATGTGCCTCATGCTGAAACCTTCACATATAAAAAATGTAAAATGTGACATCTCATAATATTTTCATATTGGGTAACTACAGAGAATATTTTGGCAAGGGTGCTTAATCTAAAATGTTCAATTTTAATCAGGTTGAACTATGGTCTGTCTTTCTGCAAACTGAAAACCACCAATCAATTTTCCTTTATCTTTTTTTCTGTTTTTCTTACCCAAGGCGATGCCTTTTGTAAAAGGGTATTTATTTTTAATGGATTTTTTAATGAATTTTTCAGTCAAGCTATTAATAATGCCATTAATTATAGGCAGCTTGTATTAAAGTGCATGCTGGCCTCTTAATCCTGACCCCCAGCTATTGGCTCCCAGCTAATCCAGCCCGGTGCTTGGCAGCGGTGCCGGCCGCAGCCCGTGGCTGCTCGGGAGCGGGGAAAAACCGGGACCGAAGGATAAGGAGGGATGGGGAGGGGGCGAGCGGGGAAAAGCCGGGACTGAAGGATAAGGAGGGGATGGAGCGGCGCTCGGAGCCTGCGCTTCGCCAGAGGGGCTGAAGTTTTAAAGCCAGATGATGTGCGGGTGCAGGGGGGGATAATCCTGGAGATACTTGGGAGGACCTTTCCCTGCGGAAGGCTTTGCTGTGCCCCGAGCCCTGGCAGGTTCGATAACCCCCAGGAGCCCCGCGCCGCCTTCACCTGGGGCGCTGGAGCGCCGCGGCCGCGCCGCTCCAATCTGCTTAAAAGATCGGGCAGACAGAAGGCTCTGGCCACATAATAGATTCCTTTCCCTTTCCCCAGGCTGCTCATCTGACAGGATTGTTACGAAACTTGCTAATTATCGGCTGGCTGGAAGATAATGAAAGGGCCCCATCCTGCGCGGTCAGAGGAGAGAAACTCCTGTGATCAGGAGCAGCAGCGGATCCAAAGAGTTTCCAGCCTTTGTGCACGGATGCACACCCCTGCGTTTTGATTTCTGGGGTGATTGAAGATTTTAGAGAGATCTTAGAATTTATCATTTCGTCCCTATGAAGTTTTAACCTTTTTTTTCCCCCACTTAAACATACTTTTTATTCCTGTACTCCTGTAAACATACTTTTTATTTCTTACATTTTCGCTTCAGAATTTCTGTCTAGGTCCATTACAAAAATGAAAAAGATAAAACAAAAGGCGCATTATTCCCATTTTAAGTGTTTGTGGAACAAAGGATGGTGCATTTTCCCCGCTGCAGAGCTGTCTCTAGGCTGCTCTCCATGGCTGCAGGGTGCAAGTTTCATATTCAGGAGCTCAAGGAGGAAAAATCTTATCTGATGAAGATCAGGCACCCATAGAGATGTTAATCTGATATTTTAGGGTAATTAATTTGAGCATTTAAATATGCGATTTGGCCACTGGATTTGTTAATGGTTTTTAAAAGATCCTGACCAAAGAAATAGAAAATTTGTCACTGGGATGTTCTGGAGAGAAAATAAACTGAGGAGTTTATGTTCTTTAAAGTTTCCCCAATTTTGTCTTTGTTTTTGATTTTGTAATTATTACAGAAATGTGTCCTTCAGAATCACAGAATCACTAATATTGGAAAAGACCTCTAAAGACCATAAGGTCCAGCCATTCCTCAGGAAGATGTTTGATCCCTGGTGTGTCCAAGGCCACACCAGGGACCTGTCTGGGGCTTCACTGCTCAACAGAGGCTTTGGAAATGTTGTGTTTGCATCCTGAGCCCAGCGTTCCCCACTCCCAACACCAATACCCTCAAAGTCTTTCACTCATTAAAATCACTGAGCAAGTTTTCCAACTTTTTATAGAAAAAGCAGCATCAGGCTTGGGAAACTCGTGGCCCCTCTGATACCATTGTCCTGCATTAATTGTCTGTCCCTGTTTGCTTTCCAGTGGAGGAGCTTTGTGTCTCAGTGATGGTCTCTGGATTTAGGGATCAGCATTTAACAAGATGGACACAGGTATGATTTCAGTGACTGCACAAGGAGTTATGCCTGGCAAGGATTTGCTCTTAACACTATTTCTCTATTTTTGTTGCCTGTTTTTTCTCTGTTGTAAACAGATGACCTTGACGTTAGTAGAATCACAGGAAAAATCAAAATAATGTGAACATTTTCCCATAAAAAAACCCCTGGATTTTGGATTTTGCACTGGATTTTGTAACTGCTATTCCTCAGTTTTTCAAAGGGCTCACATCTTCTGCAGGTCTTTACTCACCAATACTGCTGTCACCACATCCTGTTAGAGAGAAAATGCCAGGTGAGGAATGGAGAGGAGAAAAGGGGAGAGGACCACTACAGGTGGGAACACCACTCCTAAATCCTTCCCCAGAACATCAATATGAGGAATTCAGGCACTGCTCTAGTGTAAGATAATCCTGCACATGGCAGAAGGTCCCTTCCAATCCAAACCATTCTTTGACTCTCTGATTCTACACTGCAATGTTCTGTTGCAAAACACCAGCAGGTAAAGAAGGTAAAAATGCATCCCAGAGCTGTAGAATGTGTTGTATACTGTACCTGTATTACCAAAGAGAAAAAGGGAAATTGCATGAAAAATAAATTAAAAATATCAAGACATTATAAGCCTTTTTTTCCTAAGTTAAAATTTTAGTCTTAGGATTTTGGGTTTTTTCAGTCTGTGTGAGGATGTCCAAGATTTGCTTAGTGGAAAAAGAACTGAAACAAATGTATGGTCTTTTTAAAGAAAAACAAAGGAATTATAGAAAATACTTCAACAGTACCTTTTTTTTTCCAATATTCCTAAATAAAATACATTTCAAGACAAATGCAACAAATAAGTCTTTGTTATTTTTTATGTACTTTATGTATTTCAAGCTCATTTCTTGTCAAAATCAGAAAAACAGATATACAAGTGCAACAAACTAGGAAGGACCTCAGGGCCTTTTATGGAGTTATAGACTCACAGAATTGTGAGGTTAGAAAAAATGTTCAGGTTAGAAAAAAGTTTTACACTTAGCCCAAGTGTTTAACCAGCTCTGCCAAGGCCACCACTAAACCATGTCCTCAAGAGCCACAAGTACAGATCCTGTAAATCCCTACAGGGACGGTGATTCCAGCTCACTGGAAACACAATGGATCAATTTTCAAATCCAAGAGAACCACTTGGATATTTGGGATGGGGCTCAGCTGTCTCCCTCTTCCTACAGTTAGTCCATATAGTGATAGATATGTTGGCACTACTGAACTCATTGCTGTGTTTGTACCTAATTTTTAGATTATTCAGGGGTTTTTTTTGAGATTTACCCGAAGGAAGTTCTGAAACTTTTGAGATTCACCTGTTGGTAGGTGCATCCTCTCTGCTTGCCAGTTCTCTGAGACATCAGGGATTTCACAGTCCCCAGTGAAAGGGATGTATCAGCCTGTCATTCTGAAGGTCAGATTGAAACTGAGTTTGATCAGACAAGAATGAATGAATAACCATGTGTTCTGGCAAGATAACTGTAAACATATCTAAGAGAAGAGAGTGAGATGGTCTCAGAAAAGTTTCCTGAGAATTGTGACTTTTTTCTTGCCATCAGAAGGTTTTAAATAACTTCAAAATTTGTTATGAGTTAAAAATGGCCCAGTTTGGCTCCAGCATCGGCTGATCTTTGACTAAATATACATATACACATACATCATTTTTGATAAAAGTGAGGACCCTGATGATTGTCAGAGGCTTTAAACTTCATTTTAATTTTTCCCCCCACTGCTGGAGGAGTATTTTTACCAATTTTTATAGATGTTTTAAAAGTACAGGAGAGGATAAAACTGATTCAAATTAATTTTGGGTATATTTCTGCATAATGTAACTGGGAATCTTCTCCCGCAAGATTTCTCTCAGTTTGGGATTTATTTTTTTTCCAATTCACACTAATTTAGTAATTTGTATAAGTGAGTGCCTAGTTTGGAGGGAAAAGGGAGTTACACGTGTGCTCAAGCTCTTGCTAAATTGGATCTTGATTAATTTTTGTACATCTATCTTATTCCTGGCATGGCTCAGGAAAGCTGTCGGTCCCTTCCTGCAGTGGAAACCTGAAAGGCTTTCAGCACATTAGAGAGTTGGCTTTTCAGGTCAAGGCTGAGATCCAGTGAAAGGGAGGAGGAATTGCATTGTGCTTGCTTGACCTATGCAATATTTTATTTTTGGATAGACAGAGCACTGCAGCTTCCAGTTCTTTTCTGATCCATCAGGCTTCACAAAGGCTACATTCAGCAAATAGGGCACACGGTTTCAATATGTGCTCTGTTTCTCTTTCTATCCATCTCACTAACTTCTTTTTGTAAACCTCCTTGTGAACTATATACATTTAATTGTGGATCTCATTTTATTGTTTTTTCTTTTCCTTCCTTGCACATGAAGTGAAAAAAAAGAAAGAGAAGAATGATTGGTTTTGATTCTTCTCCGCTTGTCTCAGTGTGGGTCAAGGATTTATAACCTCAGACCAAAAATTGCCTTCTGACAGGAGCAATTTAGCTGAAATCAAGCAGTTGGATCATGTAAATCTGTGTAACTTTATTAATTTGAACAGACTTCTCAGATTTATACCAGCTGAGGACCTGGCTTAGAGGAAAAACTTCTAAGAGAAAGTATCCTCTAGCTGGGACAAACAGTTTGGCTCCTAACAACCAATTAATTTTCTTTTTTAAAGTACAAGGCAATATAGTGCACTGTCCTGAGTTGTAGGATGCTTTTCCCCTGGCATTTAAATGGGAGCCAACTTCCAGAATACTGGCTTGCAGAAGGGAAACAGGGCAAAGTGTCATTCACATACTGCTTCTGATTTCTCAAAAACAAAAACAAAAACAAAAACAACAACAAAAAAAAAAAACCAAAAAACCCAGAAAAAACCCCAAAGAATAAAGAGAAAGCATTCAGTATTTGCAAAATAGATTTCTTCCTGTGAATCATTTGTAGAATGAGTGCTGCAACTGCTCATGTAATTCCTGAGGAGTTTTTGTCCAGCCTCACTGATCTTTCCAAGACCAGGCTGAAAACCTCTCAGAGAAATAATCACCAAGGCTAAAAAGGGTAGGACTTCAGAGTATGGACAATTTTCACCTGTACATGCCCTAATGCCATTGAATCTGTAGGTAATAATGGGTCCTCAGAAAGGACAGTGAGGTGCTGCCTATTTTCCTGGAATGAGCCATAACAGCAGCATCTAGGAGCTTCTTTTTTTCTGTACTGATAAATTCTGACTGATTCTGGTGGTTTTGAGTTTCCATTTTAGCTTCAGATCAGAATATTTTAATTTTCTTTCATTTGTCAGGAGATACATATTTTAGATACATTATTTAATTTATTATTAGCATTCTGCTGCATTCCTGCACATGCTCAAGATTCTATCACACAAAGTTGCAAGATATTGAAAAATAAAACCCAAACAAATAAATTTTAGTTTTTTATTTTCCCATGAGGTAGAGTTGCAGTCTGTGTTAACCCTTTATGTACAGTGAGAATCTCTGGTGTTTCACTCATATGTGGAAGATTCAGCCCTCCATTAGAGATATTGTAAAATAGATAAGATTTGGCTCCAATGTTACATTTTGGTTTTGGCCTGCTCTTGCCCTGGGCATTTTGTGGCACAGAATTCACATTTTTGAGGATGTCTCTTCTTTCTTTATAAGATATGGACACTTGTATCATAGAATCACAGAATGGTTTGGGTTGGAAGGGACCTTTAAGATCATCTAGTTCCAACACCAACTGCTAAAATTGTTTGTTACATGCTAAACACTATGAAAGTTTTGATGCATAAACTTGTATAATTTTATTTCTGTTTGCAAACATAATCAAGATGACATTCCATCATTTATAAAAATAATAATAAAAATATGGTAATACACTATAAAGTATCATGGGACAAGGAGGAAATGTCCAATACTGGCACGTTAACAGCAGATCACAGTCTCTGTTCTTCCACCAAGTCTGAAATAATTTGCAGGTTGAAATCATTTCACTTGCACAACAGATGGGGAAATTCTGATTCTTCCCTACAGAATGAAGCGTTGAAAGACGAAGAAGCTGTTGAAGAGATTACATACATCAGAATAATTTGTTAAGCATTTTGACACTGTGAGTGTCCAACCACAGTTGTGTCCTTCTGGTGCAGAAGATCAATGGCAGTGAATCAAGATCTTGTAGTGACTCAGGATTTGCTGTGCCTCTGTTGGGAAATCACTCTTTCTGAGACTGAATTATCATGAAAAGGGGCTCAGCATAACAGGACATTTTCTCTCTTTGCCTTTTTCTTTTCCTTTCCCAGTGTTTCTTTTCTTATTCTAATAAGGAATTTAAAAAATGAGACCCAAATGACCAACAGAAACCACAAAGCAGCATTTTCTAGCATTACTGTGCAGAATGGATCTCACTATTAGACTCTTTTTTTTTTTCTCACAAAACTGCACAATGTTCACATCCTCTTGTGAGTTTTGATGATGTGCCTCTCTGGGCAAGGCAACCAAGTCAGAAGAGCACAAGGGCCTTTCTAGGGCTTATGGCACCACTAGAAATCAGGAACAGTATTCATTTGCAAGGTCTCAGAAAACATGGTGATAGGCTCTGTTTGATATATATTGAGATATTCCTTTTCCCAGGGAAACTACAGCTTCCTGCAGGACATGAGTAGCTCATTATTGGAGCTTCTCTAATAGCAGGTTTTCATGTGCCTACTCTTTTTCCAATGTTTTTCCTCTGCAAACTACATGAAATCCCCTTATATGAGCAATGTTCTGACTCTGGAAGCAATCACATATTTTTATAGCCAGGGGAAAAAAAGCACCCACATTTGATTGTTGAATCTAATTTTCTGTGTAAAACAGGTGATAAAGTTTTACCTATTAACATCTGTTTTGAGCTAATTATCCATTTCTGGCAAAATCATATCCCTTGGTGAGCCAGTCTTTCTTTATATGAAAACACCAAAAATGGAGGCATTCATGGCACCCTTTTGATGTTTTTGTCATGTCTTGGCCATTATAAACATTGGAGCCCTCTTCTTATTTTTCCCTTGTCTAACTTCAGCATCTTCCCACCAGACTTCTCTAGTGTATTTTTCTGTTACAATGAAGGTTTACTTAAAACCTTATATTTTATTTAAAAGGCACAGATTTTAAATTAAAACCTTCCTGCAATCTTCTTTGCAGACTGTTAGACAAAATGAGGCTCTTAATTATCACACTGTTAAACTTTTCTCTGAGCCGCATCCAATTTAGAGCATTCCTCTTTGATACAGACTGTAAATGAGCTGTGGTGGACTGAGATCAGTCTGAGCAATGAATACACCAAAGCAAGACTTGTTCATTGATTGTCCACTCTATTCCTGTGTTTCTTGCCCAAGGATTACTGAGTCTGCCTGACTCAGAACAATTTTGGACATTCTCATCCAGCTATATTTTCTTTTGTGTGAGGTCTTCTCACAGCTATCCAGAGGTAGGACACCTGGGAATGGTTGAAAGTTGCACCAGGGTAGTTCTAGACTGGGCATTTGGAAGCATTTCTTTACCTAGAGGGTGATCAAACATGGAAGAAGCTTCCAGAAGTTGCTGATATTCCAGTCAGTCAGGGTTTAAGTGGCATTTGGACAATGCCCTTAACAACAGGTTTGAGCTTTTGATCATCCCTGATCCCCAGGTGAACTAGATGATCATTACAGGTCCCTTCCAACTGAAAATATTCCACCTCTAAGGTGGCAGAAGGTCTGCATGGATGAACAAGGAGCTCCCAATAAACCTCAAAATGAAGGCTCAGAAAACCTCAGAAGGAAACATGCAAGAGCTAGAAGCAGGGTGGGGTGATCCAAGACAAGTGACAATGTCCAAGTGCAGGGACATGGGTAGTAAAGCAAAAATCCACCTGGAGATGAATTTCACAGGTGAAGTGCAGCAGGAAAAACTTCTGCAAGCACATGGGGGGCAAAAGGAATCCCACAGGGAATTTTGGTTTGCTTTTGAATGAGGTTGGGGTTGGCGACAAAGGACACTAAAAAAGATTAAGCACTCTATGCCTTCTCCATCTGTTTTTACTAATCAGACTGCCTTTCATGAATCTCAGGGCCCCAAGAGCAGGGGAAATTCCAAAGCAAGGAAGACTCACCTTCAGTGGAGGAGGATCAGGTTTGGGAACATTTAAACAGACCAAACAGACACATGTCCATAGGAGCTGATGGGATGCACCTGTGAGTGCTGAGGTATCTGGACAAGGTCATTGCAAGGACAATTTGAGTTTTCTTTGAAAGGTGGCAGCAGCTCTGGAAGGTTCCTGAGGACTATTAGAAAGCAAATGTCACTCCTATCTTCAAAAACAGCAAGGAGGAGAATCCTAACACCTCCAAGGGAAAAAAATAAAAAACAAAACCCCAATAATTTCTAAAAAGCTCCACCTTGGGTAGTCGAAAGCAACAACCAGAATCCCATTTAGTTTTCTGTTCTCAAGATAAACCCATTTCCCTCCACATT
This sequence comes from Agelaius tricolor, assembly GCF_023055355.1. Classification (NCBI taxonomy): domain Eukaryota; kingdom Metazoa; phylum Chordata; class Aves; order Passeriformes; family Icteridae; genus Agelaius; species Agelaius tricolor. Next base: position 111,309,365 of record NW_027269261.1, on the reverse strand, counting down.
TTTTCATACATCTCTGCATGTTCCAGTTCTGTAACTGTGTTAGCAGTAGTTCTTAGACTTTCTCCAGTTTTCAATCTCTCTCTTCCACAAAGAAGCACAGAATTGGGCAGACTATTCAGATGACTGGACACAGAATATTCAGACTATTCACGAGAGCCAAAGAGTGAGGAAGAGTGGGAAACAATCCCTTCTTTTGACCTACTGGCTGCAGTCTTTTTGTGGCAGCCTGTACTTTTTAGAAGGCTTAAAGTAGAAGAGCTATACCTGCACAGGCCTGGTATGGGTCAAATTCAATTTACTGTCAAAGGTGGAATAAACCTGGAATGGATCATTTGGCTCCAGGGTGAGACACAAGGGATGATACATCAGCCTATGGGTGTCAATGGTCTGTGAGCATATTTTTCATCTGTGGCATTTCTGCAGGTAATTTGTGCCAGCTTTAACTTATTTCTCTAGAAGGTAACATGATTCTCATTAGTTCAAATATGTCATGGGCTAAGAATGTGCACAGAATCTCCTACTGTGGCTCAGCTGACTCACAGCAACACTCTCCTCTGTTTCGGAGTCCTCAGACCCAGTTTTCTATTTCTTAAGTCCTGGCAAAACAGAAGAGATGAAAGTGGCTCTCTCTGATATGTCACGAGCATATTAGACACAAGCCCTGGAAGGACTTCAGAGGCAGGTTTGGTTCTGAAGCCCCTCCCTGGTCAGCTGCTTTGATGAACTGATCCAAAATCCTGACCTCAGTCACACACAAAATGTGGATCCAGCTCTGAACTGGACTCTGCCTGTAATGTGTAAATTCACATCTGTCTCAGCTATTAATAAATCATTGTCCGAATGAATCTTGGACAGGTTTTCTCTGATCTCTGCTTCATTGATATCTCCTGAAAAAGAACTTCTTCATTCTGAAAGCAACTTCTCTGTTTAATCTCTTTGCTCTTTTATGCAGTCATGAGAAACCTTTCTGTGGAAAGTCTATACTTTTCAACATGAAAATTTGGCTAACTCTTTTTTTAGTAAAAGAAGTAAAAAAAAAAAATTAATAATTTTGTTCCTTACTGTCCTAAAAAGCAAATGTAATATGCAGAGGGAAAACCTGCTTACACAGAGCACACATATTTCTGGGCATCTCTGTAGTGAGCAGAGGGAGGATGTTCAATTAGTCTCTTTACCACAAGCTCCCTAGTTAGTCTCCCTCTGGAAAATAGGTGAGAAATTCTTATATTCCTCTCAATATGTTAATCAGACAACTGGTATCACAGTTCTCTAACTGTGTAATACCAGTCCCCCTTGGCAGATATATTTTATTTGGATAATGATGTGAAATTTAAGATCTACGTTTCAATTGTAGAGAGCCATAGGCAGTTGTCAATTTTAGTGACAGACATGAACCCGGAGCTAAATTCCTGTGCACAAGCAAAAATTCCAACAGGCGTAGAGCAATTCTGGTCCCTTAATAGAAATACGTTTTCTCCCATTGAGGGGCAGTATTTTTAAACTGCATGTTGCTTCTCCTGGTGCTGCCAAATCCCAAATGTTCCCAGATGCTTCCTTTTATCTGGACAGTTTGGTGACCTCAGCTACCAAAGAATTTCCTGTGAAATCTAATGGTTATCTGCTTTTCCTGACTAAAGTGGCCAATGTTTTGGTACCTAAGCACTGACACATTAGTCTCCTGGACTTTTTCCCATTTTTAAATACAATCCTGCCTTGTCATGACCCTTGGAATCCTGTGTCTTCCTGGGCAGATCATAGAATGGAATCATAGAACTATTAGGGTGGGAGAAGACAAAGAAGAAGAATTTTATTAATATAATGATTTTAAATGCACTCTACACTCTCTGTGTCCAATTCACTTCAAAATGTCTTAACCCTAAGACAGCATCTGTATCCAGTGCAAAGAAGGGTTTTCTTTAACTAGCTAAAAACTTGAAGAGTTGTCCAGAGTGGTTATTTAGACCTCTCTTTCCTTTAAATACCAAATTTTAAGTATAAAATTTCAGATTTCTTCTTTGAGATCCCTTCCAACCCAAACCATTCTGAAATTCCATGATTTTTATAATTTATTCTCCCATATTATGCAGCTGTACACACAGAAAAGGTTCTCCCAGACCTTCCTTTTCTCAAGGTTGAAATTAATCACTCCAAGCCTCTCTGCAGTCCTCACTGAGAGAAAACTCCCTGGAACAAACATTTCTGCAGCAAGGTGAGTCCTAAACTCCGGGCAGATTTCTTTTCTCCCACACAAAGATCTCCAAGCTAGGGACAGATTTAGGCACCTGCTCTCTGGCTGAAGAACATTTTAACAGATATTCTGGAAGCAGCCACTCTTGTTTAGAGATTAAGGGAAATAAATCATGTGATCAGAGGTAGGTGGTGGCCATTAGCTCAGGATCTGGCAGTGTTTGGTTTCTGGCATAGCTGCAGCCATTGCCCACGCAGGTGCTGGCTGGGTGGCTCCTGTCACCAGAACTGGGATTTGCATCTGACTGAATCATCCCAAATGCCTCCAGAGAGGCAGGAGGGGAAAAGGTCCTTCTGGGATGCAGTTTGCCTCATCCCCAGGCACGTTTGTAAAGCAGATCAGGTGGGTCAAGCCCGGGAAATGTCTGCTCCTCTCTGTGGCTGCAAAGTGATTAAAGCAGACACGGATCTGCTGGAGGCGTCTGGAGGCAGAGGGGAGCACGCACAGCCCAGGTGAGGGTGGCACCTCTGATTTCACTGTTCCAAGTCCCCAGGCACCAGAGATTGAGACATGGCCAGAACAAACATATCCTTCTTGAATGGCTGAAACACTCAGTGCCCATGCCACAGGCAAATGCCAGCCCTGAGCACACCTCCCTCACTGGGTGCCACGCTCAGGGCTGATTTTTGCTCTGGGTCAGGGATGAGCCCGTGGAAGAATGGTGTTCACAATCCCCTTTGCTCCTGCAAAACCTCAAATCCTCTCTTCCTTTCTCTGGGTGACTGCCTCATTGGAACCAAGCACCTCATCTACAGCAGGAGCTCTTCAAAACCTTCCTAGACCTGTGTATTTGCCAAAATATTTAAGTACTGAAGATATAGAGTTAATATTCTTTGGAGTCAGACACCGCTTTATATATCTGGCTGCCATAATGTGCATTTCACAATGAAATTTCCTCATTTTGGGCACAATCTTGTCATGTTGACACCTGCAGGTGTTTTGATATTACCATGAAAGTGGCAGAGAGATGTGTCACCATAACTTGGATTTCTGTCCCAGAAGCAGTTTCTCCTCAGAGCTGTTTCCCCAGAAAGAGCCCAGCACTTTAGAAGAAAGCACCGTGTGCTAGAAAGGTTTTCATTTTCCCAAAGAATCAAGGAAACCATGAACTTTAATCATATTTATGATTCCTTTAAACTAGATTAGTTGTTCCTGATGTTAACAAGACCATGGTGCTTTTTGTCACGTTGAGATTGTGATGAGCTTTAGCACATCCGGATTTGAGAACAGAAGCTGACAGGTTTTTATTCACAATTGTTTTGATAGTAGATTTTTCTTTTTTCTTTTCTTTTTTTTTGCCTCCACCATTCTTTCTTCTTCAAATTCCATCTCTATTGATCTTTAATGGCTTCCAGATGGGATCACGTTTGGCCATTTTATTGGCTGAGCTCTGAAAGACTAAGCAAATATGGTGTAAGCAAACAGCCCATTAGCTAATAAAAAATAAAAAGGCACTGCAAATATACTAATAAAGTCTGTAATGTCATAATATATTAAGGAGATGACAACTGCACAGGAAATGGGCCTGGCCTGGCTGCATGGAATAATGAGGGATTTTTAACAGCTTATGGTAGAGGTAACAGCTGCTGGGTAAGAGGGAAATATTGCTTACATTTTATGTTGTAGATGAAACAATACATTAACTGGCCTTCCTGCTAAGGCCTTGGCTGTCAGCTAATCCTGCAATTCCTTTGTGGGAGAAGGAATCTTTCCACCCTTCTGGTCTCTACCAGGTTGGGGATGCCAGCAGCAAGAATGTATTGTTGAACACCACAGTAATGTGCAGATTGTGCCACACAGTTTATCCCAGACACAGAGGAGTCCTGTCACTCCAAACCCTTGTCCCAAGCCCCTCTCCAGCTCTCTTGGAACCCGTTTAGGTGATGGAAGAGGCTCTAAGGTCTCTCTGAAGCATCTCTACTCCAGACTCAAGACCCTCAACCTTCTCAATCTGTCTCGATAAGACCAGGTGTTTTGGCCCTCTTGTCACCAGAGAGCAGCCATTCCTACATAAATCCTGCCATGAGTACCCTGGAAAGGGGACTTTCAGTTTGAGCAGCACATAGAGGCATCAGCCTCTGTGTATGTGTGTTTGAATGAGCATGGGATAGCAGAATGTCTGTTCCAGAGCTCTTCGTGACTGTTTTCATGGGAGCTATGATATAGAATATTTTGGGGTGTCTCTGTAGGTCTAAGTACCTGATAGGAGCAGTGTGTATTAGAGGTTGTAGTGGCAAGTGATAAAGCTAAAGAGAAAGAAACCTTCTTCAGTCCAGAACAGGTGTATACTCAGAGAGAGCTGCCTGAGTGTTTCAGGCAGACCTTCCCTCAGCCTAAATCCAAGGTTTTGGCTGTCCACAGCTGTGGCAGAACTGGGAGCAAAACTCGCATTTTGCTCTTGCAGTTCTCTTTACTCATAAAACTCAACTTTCTTTCCTTTGGAGCAAGCTGCATTAAATTCCTGAGATACAGACTTAGACTACCTGCCACTGAGGTCTTGTGTGTCTTTACAATGTCAATCCTGGAGGCCAATACTAAAAAAAAACCCAAAAAATTAATTTTTTGTTTGTTTTCTGTTTTATTGCTTGGAAATAATAAATATTTGGTTTCTCTGTCACTTCTGGTTTCCTAATTGCAGTTCTAATATGAATGCATACAACAGCACAGTGTTTCTATGTCTGTACAGAAAATGACAGTAAGATTAAGAACATGGGCTTGATTGTAAAGGCACCATTAAATTTTGGCGTCATCCACTTTGTGCACTCCCCTCCTTCCCTTCACAAACAAATGGCGCTGCTGGTTGTTTTTGGCTGCAGAAATCTTCATTAAATTTGAGGAATTAAATATAGCACTTTAGCTAATTAATTATGGTTTGATCATTTTGACACCTCCAAATGACTCAGCCACATACCTGGAAGCTTTGTCAACTCAATTGCATCTTTATTTTTGTTGCCTTTAACCAACAATGAAGACTAATGCCACTCTTTCTAGTTTTCAATCACCTCTACAGAAGTGCTCCCCTGGCAATGTGCAGGGACAGACCTAATTAATCCCTCATCTGCCCTGCGCCGTGTCTATACATCACACTGGCAGTTGGAACTGCTGCTTGTTTTAAGGCTATTGCTGCAATGAAATGCTCATCTGTTTTTCAATAATTTTACCACAGGTGGTGATTTGTAATTAGAAAGGGCAGAATCCGAATTTTGATTTTTTTTTTCTTATTATCATTATTTTTGTTATTATTGTTATTTGTTAGGAGAAGCGAGGTAACAGTGGGAATAATGATGATGATGATGATGATGATGATGATGATGATAATAATAATAAATAATAATAATAATAATAGTAATAATAATAGTAATAATAATAACTGCTGCACGGCAGGGAGGGAGCATTAACTTCTGGCACCATGAACAATAGTGGATTTTGAGCTCATTGGAAGAAAATAACTAAGAACACTGGTGTATCTGCACACAGGTTAAAGATCAAAGACTTGGAGAAGTCAACAGATTTTTGCTGAACAGAGAGGAGCTTTGGAAACTCAGAACCAATGCAGAGCACTGAGAAAAGCCCACTACCAAGAGTCACAGAATATTTTGTGTTGGAATGAACCTTAAAAATCATCTACTTCCAAACTCCTGCTACAGACAGGGACACCTTCCACTATCCCAGCTTGCTCTAGGCCCTGTCCAGCCTGGCCTTGGACACTTCCAGGTATCCAGGGGCAGCCACAGCTTCTCTGGACACCCTGTGCCAGGGCCTCTCCACCCTCACAGGGAACAATTTCTTCTTAAGATTTAATCTAAATGTAGCCTCCTACAGATTAAGGCCATTCCCCTTGTCCTATCACTCCATACCCTTGTGGAAGTTGTTCAGGCTGAGATTTTTAGAGATCTTGGTGTGTTTCAGGAGCATTTCCAGGAGAACGTTGGTTCTAATGCTCTTTTATTTCAGTCTCTATGAATTTGAGATCTTAGCAAATATTTCTGTCTTTAGCACTCTCCTGAGCCCAGAAGATTACCTCATGTTCCTCTAACTTCCTTGCTGACTCCTTGTTTCTTCTGAAAACCACACAGTGATATAGGAAAAGGTTCAGGTCCTACTACTTTCTGAATAGGCCCATGATGCCTCTAAATGAGGACTTCACTCACATTTCATGGTAAAGTTGAATTAATTCAGCTTTTCATAAGGCAATGAAATATGAATTAACTTAAGGAATATAAAGCCCTAGCTCTTACATTAGCACAGTCCAGTGAGAGAGCTGGCTTGCAGGCCTTTCTTTAACTGTTTTGTGTGAGCTGGAAAAGTTTCAAAAGCACAGACCTATCCCACACCATCCTATTGTTTCAGGAACAGCAAAATCTTCAAGGAAGTAGAAACTCTGGGTGCAGTTCCAAGCTCCAAAATAGACATTAAATCTCTCTCTGCTGGTTATGAGGGGTGTACCACCCTTCTGAGAGGTTTGACCCTGTTGTGGGGATAAAGGGCTGAGTAAAGCTGAGTTTAATGTCTCCTCTCTGTGGTGTTAGAGGTCTTTTCCAAAGTTTGATATTGTGTTTGTTGCTGGTAAGGAAAGGAGAGGAGTAGGTTGGTTTGCTGCTTCTGTTGCCAGCAAGGATGGGATGTGCAAGAGAAATTCATGCTTCCACTTGATCAGATCCTCTTTTCATCTCAGCAGCCTTAATGAACCTGGTTTTCAATGTGTGTACCCTAAGGAAAATATTTTCCATGATGGTAGGCTCAGCACCTTCCTGGCTTTCTTATACTTAGACCTGGCTTATGCTAGCCTGTTGTGGTAATTTGGTGTCAGGAAAAGCTTCCCAGCTGGTCTTCCAGGTAAGGTGGGTTCCTCACCTGTGTCCACAATGCCATTTTAAATGTTCTCCATTCAATCTCATCTGTTCTCCTTGATCTTCTCACTTGTGACCTCACAGTTTCCTGACCAAAATCCACCTGAAGGACAGAACGGTGTGAGCCCTAAATGTTAGATCAGCCTAAAATTCGTGAGTTTGAGTGTTTTGGTTTTTTCCTTGCTTTAATTTTGGCCTGCTAAAGGAGAAATAGATTGAATGGGAAAAAAAATAAAGCCCAAGAGGCAGGGCTGTACTTCCCCCTCCTCCCTGTCCCCAAACCAAATTCATGAACTGAGCACCCAGACAAGTCTCAGGCTCTGGGAACTACCAGACAGACCCCATGTGTTGTTCTGGCTCAGCTTATTCCTGAATATTGCTTTTCTCTTTCCGTTTTCCTCTCTCTCAGGGCACAGTGCCCATTTCCTAATGCTCTGAAATCTCTTTCTACGTGGCCAGGCATTTTGTTTTAATTTTTTTTAATGAATTCAGCTCAGCGCCCACACATCCCCTTAACCATGGATTTGTACGCTCAAGAGAAGACATGGAGAGATGTTGATGTTTTTGGCTGGCATTCATGCCCTCAGTACCCTTTTTTTTTTTTTTTTTTAATTTTTTCAGGGTCTTTTTTTTATGAATATACATGTTGTCTTGGCTGTTTGCACCGGAGCCCATCTGTTAGAATGGCATGGTTCCTGCTCACAAGTGGAATCAGACCCTTGCTGGAGGGGGTGGGTTTCAGGCACTGCTGGGATTTGAAGCAGCAGGAGCCTTCCAGGAAGGTGCTCCCCTGTGCCAGCACTGGCACCACCTGCCTCCCTCCACATCCATGCACCAGTTGACACCATGGCACCAAAGGCCAGCGGGGCCAAGTGGGTCAGGGGAGGAAGGCACAGGGCTTGGGGGCTGCCAGGAAAACCGCTGGTGTTGGAACGGTGTCCCAGAAAGTGCATGGGATGCTCTAAAAACCCCACATGCATCCAATAAGAGAAGGAAAACAACGCTGGTGTGAGCCAGAGCAGGAGACACCAATTCCTCGACAGTTTAAGGCATCAGCTGAGATCTGAGGAGCTGATTTTTTCTGTGATTGAATAGACATCTGAGACAAATTGCTCAGGGCTGGGTTGGAGGAAGGGCAGTTTGCAGGCGACACACGGTAAGGAGCACATGAGCCATCCTTAGTCATTTAGACAAAAGAGACCAACATCTCTGCTGAGATGGGTGATGCAGGAGGGCCTGGAGTGTAGGGATGACTCTGGAATATTTGGTTTTCATTAAAAACAACAACCAAAACCCCCACTTTTTTTCTTTTTTCCCCATTTCCTTGCAAAACCCTTTTCCTCTCCAGAGGGAGCTTCAGCAGAAACAATGTTGGCCAGGGAAGTGGTAGAGTCATCATCCATGGAAGTGTTCAAAAAACATTTGGGAAAATTGTTTAGTGTGAATATGGTGGTGCTGGGTTGATGATCAGAGTTGGTGTTTTCAGAGATCTTTTCCAACATGAATAATCCTGTGATTCTCCAATTGAAATGTTTCTCCATTCGGTGCCTTGTACTGCAGTTAATGAAAGTTCAGATGAAATTCATAAAAGATGTGTAGCCTGAAATCCTCAAAAAACAGAGACTTAAAATTTAGTCCATCAGTTTAAATTTCTTTATGGCTACAGATTACAGAACTGGCTGTTGCTGGTAATTCTTGACACTGAGTTTAGTATGGTCTTTAGATTTCTTTAGAGAAGTTCAAATTCTGTCTTTACCTGTTCACCAAAAGAAAAAATTTTTAGATAATTTTTCACTTTTTTTTTGTCCAAACTTCTCTTTCAGCACCTACTCAACCTGAAAATGGGGAAGACATAAAATGTGTTAGAAAATGGATAAATCAGAACTACCCACAGAGTGACCCTTCTTTCATGATCCTGGAAAACAAGTGTACAGTGAGGAGGGAAAAAAAAAATAGTGAGTTGAAAGATTCTTAAATGATCAAACCAGGAAAACTCAAAGATGAAAGAGAAGGAAGTTGCACTTTTTTAAAAAAAGATAAGTGGACAAAAGAGCCTTTGGTAACTTGTGCCTGGTTTCTCTGGCTGGATATCAGGTATGTCCTGTGCTCTCTTTGCAGGTGGGATTTCCTGTGACACCTGCATGGATCTTTGCCAGGGAAAAGTGCAGAACTGGGCCACAGTCAGCTCTCAAATATAGATTATTTCAGGTGAGACAGCCTGGCTCATCCTGTGGGCAACAGAACAAAGATTTTCCCCTTGACATTAAAGATACTGACTACCTTTCTGTCCCCAATTTTTTAGGAGTTTTAAATTTCGGATTCTTCAGTCACAAATACAAAACTCTACATATTGCAAGAAGCAATTGGTCTGCTTAGAGACACATCCAGGCTTCTCTTTTTGGGAATATGACTTAAAGTGCTTCAGGAGAGCAGTTAAGGATAAGTCCAGGTGGCTGGAGTGCTAAAGTGGGGGGAATAATTCCAAGATTATAAACAGCAGGTAAAATCCACAGAAGAATGAAAACTCAAATCCAGGATTTCCCCAGTTTAAGGCGTGATTTTTCTCAGACTTTCAGGGTAATTTCTGGTTGTATTAATGAGAGAAGGAAGACCTCAAAATGTTGCGAGGAGAGAGCAATAATTCTGCTGTTACACCAAAGCTGTGTGTGCCTGCTCCTCATTCAGTTAAATTTTGGCTTTTTCCTTATTTATTTTATTTAAATAAAGTAAAAAAAATGCAATCAAAAATGACCTGTAACCTTGTAAAAGTGGTAAAAATAAAATCTATTAATAATCTGGATATATCAGCTAATAGCCAGCAGATACAGAGACTAAATACCTCTCTGGTCTCCAGACAGGGGTGGTGGGATCCGCTCCCATGGTTGCTCCAGGAAACTTGCTTTTCAGCTGCTCAAACTGTAATTATTTAAACTCTGTTAGTAAATTTAATATCTGTCACTCTGGCTCCTTTTTCTCATGAACTGTGAATTTGAACATGGTCTTAAGAGGAAAGGAATAAGAAAACCTAAATTTCTGGGTGGTTCTGTCCCAACATACCCTGTATCAGAAAGTAAGATTCCAATTTGTCTTCTGATTTAAAGTTCAGCAGCTTCTCAGATGATTATGTAGTAACTTTCTTTCAAGTTAATCCTGGATATAAGGAATAATAAAAAAACATACCAGAGCTACTTCTTACTGCAGCGTTTTTCCTTTTCTAGCATTAAGGTTGATAAATATTAATCAAATATTTTGAGCTAAATATATGATTAATTACTCTCATCCTAAACTGAATCTCTGGGAATCAGAGAAGCCTGAATTCTTCCCTCAGTGGAGTGAGAGCATGGTTCCTCCATTAATTCAGGACACTGGTGGGACAATGAAGGAATTGCATGTTGGCAACTTGCATTTCCTCTAGCCTCTGGATAAAAGATTTGAGTTTTGTGCTTGCTGCCAATCCTTTAACGATCTTACACACCCTATAATCACCCTAAAAATTTGGAATAAAAGGGGGAAAAAAAAGAACTGAAAAGGAAAAGAAAAATCCTGCGGGCTGCCTTAGCCAAATATCTTGGACTTGAGAGCTATTTGATCATTAGTCTAAGTATGGATAATCAGTGTAATGGTAAATAAAGAAATTATACACTGAAATTGAAAAATCACTTGGTAAAGGCCCAGAGAATTATTTCTTTTCTGGAAGCTAACATTCCCAGTGAAAGGAAAATGCTATTTCCCCCTCATTGCGTATCACTTCTTGAGGTGTTTCTCTGCTCTGTGTGTCTGTATTTTTATAGCACCTCGGTACTGGGATTTCCCTATGAAATGTGGCTTCAGTCTGCCAAAAATGTTGAGATGTACAGGGAAGCTACATCTTCATCATGACTAGTTAACAGACATTAAACTCAGCTCAGGTTTTTAATATTACCTTATCTTCCACATTTGATTTCCCCTGTTTTTTGGGGTTTTGTTTTTGTTTTTGTTTTTGGTTTTTTTTGCCTAAGTTTTGTCTTTTAGATTGTTGAATAAAATTGGAAAGATATTTTCATTCAGGTTTGCATTGCTAATTTTTGTGCTGAGGATGCTGTGGGAGGCTGAAGAGTGTTCACAAGAGACCAGTTCACAGGAAGCCACTGGAAGAAGAATTCCAAACACACACATTTGTAGAAAACAGGGATTTGAGCCTGAAGCCTTTGCAATTGGGGCAGGAGGATGCAATGACAATGTTTGACTGTTAATAGGCAGGCAGGGCAAAGGAGTTTTCAGACTTCACACCAGCTCTCTCAGTTATCTCTACATTGGAAAATCTTTGCCCCAAAAAATTCACAATCCAAAAATTAACAGAAAGAAGGAACAAAATTAATACATATAATTATAAGATCATAGAATCATAGAATGCTTTTTTGTGGAAAAGGGCTGTTAAAGGTCATCTAGCCCAAACCCCCTGGAATAAGCAGGGATATCTTCAACTAGATCTGGATGCTCATAGCCTCAAAGGAGGCGTGGGGAGATGGATAGAGATAGATGAGGAAAGGTTCTTGGAGAAATATGGAGAGAAATGAAGGAGATGTGTGGTAGATGACATTACTGGAAACACATCTGGAGGAAGATGCCCTGTGAAAGAGGAGGTGCAGCTCTGTGAGGACTGTGACCCATGGGTGACCTCTGCCAGGGCAGGAACAGACACCCTCCCATGACAAAAACAAAAAAACCCAAAGCAAAACAAACCAAAACAAACAACAACAAAAAAAGGTCTGATGCATACATAATCTAAATCCTTTTGTTTTTAGGTGTGCTTGGCTGGATCAGGGTGCTGTGCTCCAGGTCTGTATGGAATGAGGAGAAATTCACATTGCTCTGAAGCAGTGATGGTTGTGCAGGTTTCTTAACCTTGGCTCTAGAAATGCAGCAGTCACACAACAGCATGTGGCTCCATGACAAATTGAAAAAAAATGTAAATAATTCCAATGCATACAACATCTAAATCCTCTTATTTTAAGTACCAAGTCCACACAGTCACTGGTACTAGAAACAGACTACTCTGGTATCTTCTCAGTATTCATCTGGATGTTCTACTGTGTGTGATGTGACCATATTTCTGGTGATTTGCTCAAACCTAATGGAAGAGCTATTTACAGCACTGGAAATGAAAGTTCACCTCAAGTTATCCAGAAACTGTCCTCAGTACAAAACCAGTTTTCTCTACCTCATATAGCCTATTGTCTTGATAGTCCCTTTATTTTGTGAAATCAAGTATTTCCCACTTTTAATTGGCTACTGAGCCTTAAAGCACAACCTCTACCTCAGAAACACCACAGTCTTTAAACATCTTCTGGAGACAATCCCCATGTTTCTCACTGTTTAGCTGCAGCTCCAAATCTTCAACCTGTTTCCATCTCCTTTTTAATCTCAACATCTGTTTTGCCCAATTTTAGATCACCTGAATTTGTCCTGGAAGAAAACAAAAGAAAAAATTCTGCTTTTCTACAGGAAAACCCATCTCACAGCTCAAATTTATTTGTGGTATTTAAACGCTGTTATTTCATTTAAGTTGAGCAGTTGTTGAATATTAATGCTAGCTGTACAAAGAAAGCAGTCCTGGATGTATTTCCTTTTTTTGTTCCTTATCTCACCTGAGAGCACAGACAGCAAGTAATGTAACTAAAATCATGGAATCACAAAATCATTAAGGTTGGAAAAGACCTCTAAGGCCAAGGCTAAGACCTCAAGTCCAACCACTAACCCAGCATTGCCAGGTCCACCATGAAACCATGTCCCTCAGCTCCACATTTACACATCTTTTGAGCACTTCCAGGAAAAGTGACTCCACAATTTTCCTGGATATCCTCTTCCAAAATTCAGTGCAAAGTTATGGTGGATGAGGTTTCATACCATGCATTCTTGTATTCATGTATTCATCCAAACATACTTTGGATGTTTGTAGTAGATAAGAAGTAATATCCCCTTTCAAATATAATAATAACTTTGCCTGTACAGTCAAATTATCTATAAAATTCTGAAGACATAGGGGGGAGAATTATGTTGAACCCCTCTGAAATCTTGAATACTCACATGTTCTATGGTTGCCTTCATGCTATACATGAAATTTGTGATATCACAGTCGTATTGTCTTCATAATATGTGATCCCTTTATACAGAGCCATTTTTTCTAGTATGGTGGGAATAAAGTTCCACCATTGTTTCTAGGAATTCAGTTTTCTGGAGATACCTGTCAGTACATTGGGCACAAAAGGCAGGAACTCTTCCACCCCACAAACTAAGATCATATTTTGTACAAGAAATGTCCAACCAACTGAGTTTATTGAGACCTCTATGATCATGCTGAGGGTTGTGTTTTGACAGCTAGAAGCTGAAATGTATATTTATTTTTGGTAAAATAAACAGGATATAACCCCATAAAGGGGCAGCAATTATTACCTATGTGCTAATCACAGTGTGTGATGTACCAAGAGACACATTTTTTGTTTTAATAAGATTACTCTGTATAGGAAAAAGTGAAAAGGCCAAGTCCTGGATCTCATACCTCTTCCTCCTCCTCTAATTTGTGCAGCTTCCACTGGTCCAAGAACCTACCAAGACCTGTTGCAGGATAAAACAGAAAATGGGAATTGAATAATGATGGAGATTTTCCAAGAGTGAGATCTATAGGAGTGATTGAAAATCCAGTGGCATCCTACATGCAGTTAAATGTGAGTGGACAGAGGACTGGAGGACACTCCCATGGGTGCACAGAGAGAGCAATCCTGAGTTGTCAGCAGTGGACAGAGCACTGACCTCAGAGGTTTTTGCCATCTCTAATTTTAATGGTTCCTCGAGCTGCATAGCTTAGGAATACAGGGAGATGTATTTAAATGATTTGTGAGGTTTGCACATCCAAGGAATATTTTAGCTGTTGTGACATCCTGTAATGGGCTTGGTGCAGAGAAGGCAGGAAAAGCAGACCATCCCCTTGGCCTGAATTTGCCAGGAAAGTCTCTGCTTTCTGCCACTTATGAAAGTTGTCATTTCTCCTGTAGTTCCCAGTGTGTGTCACTGGTAGAGATGAGGGAGAAGGAAAAGGGGGAAAAGATAATTTAAAAGAAGAAAAAAAAAAAAAATAAAAACCTCAAATCCTAAAAGTCATCATAACAAACTTGCCGCTGAGCGAAGTTGCTGTTTGGCTGAGCGTGGTGACTGCTGTGCTGTGACAGATCCTGTCAGGGAGGCACTGCCCCAGCTTGCAGGTGTAAGCATGACCTATCAAACTGAATGGGAGCTGACAGAAGGGATTTCTGCGACGTGAAACGGAGAGCTGACATGAAAACAGTGACGTGTGAGGGACTGAATCACCGCGAGCACAACTGTCACAGATGATGTCCAGAGAAATGACAGGAGAATACTAACTTTACTTGATGTCAGTTTAGTTGTCCTTTGTGTTTGGAAGAGTAACTGCTAGGAAGAGAAAAAAAAATTAAAATATACAAGGGAGAAAAAAAAAAATGGCAGAAAATCCACGTGCACATCCATTTCAGCTCAACATCCAAAGTAGTTTTTATGTCTTCTCACAATATTGTTAGCATAATTTTTTTTGTTAGATTTTTTTTTGACATTCCTTCTTCTGGCTAGAATGGCAGGTTTACATAAGCTATTTTAAGACTGATACTTTATTTAGTCTACTGGCAACACCAACGAAGAACTGCTGCAACCACTGCTATCAGCTAATTACTGCTACTTCTACAAGGATGAAGTCAGTTACCTTTTCACAGCAAGACGTGAATATTTTTAGTATTTTCTCAGTAAAAAAATTTAAACCATTCCCTGAGATATCTGAAGTTTGTGTCACATTGTTGTTTTGCAGACTTGCTGCTTTAAAAATGCTTTGTCCCTCCTCCTTCCATGGTTTTGGATAGCTCTTCAACTCTCTGGGCCAGGAACAATCTCTTCCTTGTACTTTTCTAAGTGCAATAAAATCTCATCTAGAGCAGGCATCTCTAGTCTGTGTCTCATGGAAATAGCCTCACTATAGAGTAGAAATGGTTTAAACATGTTGAGATTACAATAAAAACATGAACCTTCTCATCTTTTCATGGATTACTCAGCCTGACTGGGAGTGCTGATGTTGGACATACTCTAAAGACCCCGAAGTTCAAGAGACAGATGAGTCACGACCTCCCTGCTGCCTCTGCCTGTGCCAGGTTGGATGTCAGGATTGGCATGAAGGCAGTGAGGTTTGAGGGCAGCCCTTGAAAATAAAAAGGCTCCCACCTCTCCCATGGTTCCAGGTAGAACACACCAAAAACATTCCTCCAAACCTGAGAGCAAAGTGGATTCTAAAATCCTTCCTTCCTTCCTCTGTGACCAAAGTGCCCCGAAATAGATTCAAACCCATATTCTTATTTTTCTCTGAGCAAGAAGACATTGCCCAGGACAAATTACAGATGATGAGTAAAATAGAGACTGGAGAGAGCCCCAAATGGTAAATTTCTTATTCTGTTGTTGCCTTAGTGATTTGGTGTGGTTTAAAAAGCAAACAACTAACCAACCAGACAAAAATCCCCAAAATTCAAACAACTTTCAGGGGAAGGTTGGATGGGTCTTGGAGCAACCTGGTCTAGTAGAAGGTGTCCCTGCTTATGGCAGAGGGTGGAATGAGATGAGCTTTAAGGTCCCTTCCAATCCAAACCATTCTGGGATTCTATGGATGGGGGTAATCAGAATATTTTTGTCTGACCTTGAGTGTGTCCCTTTCTTTTCCTTCACCTTTTTTCCCTGGATCTCAGCTGCTTGATCCATGGAGAGATCCATTTTCTTTCTGAGTCAAATTCCAAGTCTACAGAAATCTGTAGGAGTATTTTCACTGACATCTCAGGGCTCTGGACCAGCCCATCAGGAATTGTGCCATGCCTCGTTCAGATGTGGAAAAATTGCATTTGAAGCCTTCAAATGCTCCTACATTGTAAATAATAGTCAACATTTCATCAAATTAATTCAGCTGGCTATCAAATCAGATCATGGTTACAGCTGATCAAAGCCTTAAATACTTGTTTATAAGCACTGTCTTTATTTTCATTTGCTCCAGTTGAGGAGGAAAAAAAGCCAAAAATTCAGAAATGTCTTGGAAGATGGAATTGCTGAAGCATTTTCTTTTAGAAAATTAATACAACCTTATTAAAATTCTATATATACACAGCCTGAAATGTCTTTTTTTTTTTCAGATGAATGAAATATTGAAGCAAAACAGACAAAATTATTAAATTTGAAACTATTGAAACAGTGTCAAATTATTCTTGATGTGCTGGATTTTGTTGAATTACTGTGCATCAACCGTATGTTAGAATTTAGTGAAACCCTCCATTTTCTGACAGAAAATGATTTTATCCAAAACCAATTTAGTCTTTTCTAACACCAATTAATTCTGATCATAGAACAAATCACATAATAAATGGTACATGTGATCAAAGGTCTAACAAGTTGTTCAGAAATGTTGAGATTATGTGATAGATTTTCTTTCTTTGGGAATCATAAACAGATAAGGCAGCAGCCACAATATGATAAAAGACTTGGAAGAAACAAACTACCTGTAAACATTTCCCATTCATTATCTTGAGTTTCTGCAACCGTGTGACAAATCATTAGTAGTAGTGTAAGGCAAGCTTTAAAAATGTAATTACTTAATCATGCAGTTAGTTCCCCATCAATCCTACCAGCACTTGTTCTTAACTAGCTTTAAAGAACAAAATTAGGACTAATTTGTTAGCAAAAGTAATTGAGGGAAGGCTGATATTGCCAAGGTGTTGACAGCAGTGCACATGGTGGTTTTTTTCTTTTAATTCCCTGGCAAAGCAGTGGTCTGCAAACTTTGCTGAGCAGCACTGCTGGCTGGTGGAGCCTTAAAACTTGTCCTGGTGTCCCAGGATCGGGGTCAGGAATGGGAATTGTCCTCAGTTTGTGTCACCACCTTCAGGGGCAGCAGAAAAGAGGCATGGGATGAAGAATGGATGGGTCCATGAGATCTGGATGTTAGTTCTGCAATTAATCCTGTTTGGATTTTAGAGATTGCAGCATCTGTACCAGCACAGAGCCAGAAAAGGCAAAGGATATGTTGAGAGCAGGAAAAAGCAGAGCTTGTAGTCAGTGGATGTCATATTTCATAAAACTCCAGGGGATCTAAAATAGGATAAAGTAAAAATGGCTGGTGAATGGAAACTTTTTAATGTGATCTGTTTCACTGGAGAGTGTAGATTAATCAAAGCTTGAACTATTACAAGATGGGGGAAGTATTTTTAACCCTCTTTTTACCTGTGAATGTTATGAAAAATTATTTGAAATTATTCAAGAGTCTAGTCTTGTCGTTGGCAAGGATGGAAAACTCTAGCGCCTTGATTTTAATGCACTTGTGAGCTGCATTGTCTGCATGTGGAAAAAACAGTGTGGCCGGCAGGTGCAGGGCATGGATTGTCTTCTGTGCTGGGCACTGGTGAGGCCACACCTTGAGTCCTGTGTCCAATTCAGGGCCCAGGAGCATCCTGGGAAGGGAATGGAGCTGGGGAAGGGGCTGGAGCACCAGGAGGGGCTGAGGAAGCTGGGAAAGGGGCTCAGCCTGCAGAAAAGGAGGCTCGGGGGGGCCCTTGTGGCTCTGCACAACTCCCTGACAGGAGGGGACAGCCAGGGGGGTCGGGCTCTGCTCCCAGGGAACAGGAGGAGAGGAAAGGACCTCAAGCTGAGCAAATATTTATGAAATGAGGCCGAAAAATTAAAAATTATTTTTTATTTAAAGAAAAAAAAAAAAAGCCAAACCCAGATGAATTTTTTGCAAGATTTCTTCTTTCTTCTTGGAAAGATTAAATTGCCATGCAGAGTACTGCAGATGAAGGTAGACTGTTCAGGGAGATTCCTCTACACTTTTCAGGTACGCCATGGAGGAGAAAATGACTGAGAATAGCCAAGGCAAATGGAAAAATAAAAATGGAGTTTTCCAAAGGAAACTTGCCTACTTTTAATCAAATATTTAATGGAAACTTATTTCAAGATGTGTCTCTTTTGAAAATTGGTTGCTTCTTTTAGGGAAATTTGGTCCTAATTTGGGAGGACAAGGACGTGTTGGATCAGTTTTCACTCTTTTGCAGCAGTCAGCAAGGCATGATTAACTAAGGAAAGACCAAAATTAAGAGTTTTCTGGTACTGTGATCTATGCCCTCCCAAATGCTTGCAGGGATAAAATGGAAGAGAGTGTTTTTTCAGAAAAGAGAATCCTTCTGCTTGGGGATGAGGGGTGGAGAAGGATATTCAAAGGGAATGTGATCTGAAGAAGAAAGTGGAAATGGCTGGTGAAGGTGAAAGTTCACTGTAGAAAGTGTCTCTATCCCAGCTCAACTGAAACTAATTAAGTGATTGCAACCCATTTATTTTCAATAATCGTGTCTGTGGGTTTTTTTACGACATGATGTTGAATGATCTCTAAAGGCACAGTCCTTGTGACGCCTGATAATGATCGCAGTGTGTTTGTGTCAGCCACCTCTTGTCTCCACCAAGGGTTGGGGGGCTTAAAAAGAACCACACAATCATCCCATTTCAATAACTTCTAAATTATTTGAAACTCTGGCCAGGAGAATTTTGCCTTTTTCTCATACTCCTGTCTTGACTGTGAGTTGCAAATAGGGAGGGAACAGAAGAAACGTTTCTTTGATAGGGCAAGTATAATTTGACGTCCAAATGTAAGAAGAAATATTTAGATGAGATATTAGGAAGAAAATTTTCCTTGTGAGGGTGGTGAGGCCCTGGCACAAGCTGTCCAGAGAAGTTGTGGCTGCCCCATCTCTGGAAGTGTTCAAGGCCAGGTTGGACAGGGCTTGGAGGAGTCTGATCTGGTGGGAGGAGTCCCTGGCCATGGAAGGAAGGTCAGAACTCATTGGTCTTTGAGGTCCCTTCCAACCCAAACCGTTCCAGGGTTCCATGAGGTGCTGCACACTCACAGCTTGGTGCTTTGCATCATGGCATTTCAGAGGCATGGAGGAAATTGTCCCAGAAAATGCACTCAGGTAATTGAACTTCTTCTTTCCCTTAGAGACGTTGTGTGTGTGGACCATGATTTTCATTTGCTGTTTTAACCAGAAGGTATTTCAGCAACAGGAACAAGAGTGTTTGCCTCTAAGGAGGGGGATTTTGTACTCAGCAGCAATTAAGGAAAGATGAGCCAACGTGACACATCCAAAACCCAGAAAAAAGGCAAAGTGAACTCACCCAACAGAAACCATTTGCTCCTCACGAACTCTCACCCCAACCTCCACACTTTCTAAACTCTTAGGATGGGTCTTGTTTAAACAATTCATAATGTGATGGTACCCGGTATTTAATAAAAGCACTGAAAGTCTTTCACAATGCCACAGATTCACTTGCTGAACATGTCATGAGGCAAAATTTTATAGGCATTGTAAAATCTTTTTACCACACACAGCTGCATTACCCAAAATGACTCAAATCTGCAGGGCATCTGAAACACACACTACAGCAATAATAGGCTTTGCTGCTTAAAAAGTGATTATGACTAATGCACAAAAACAATTATCACCAAGCTTAATTGCAAAGGATTAAGCACAGCATATATATGTATATAACTATGCATACATGCATTTAAATTTATGTTCATATACATCACATTCCATATCTAGGATCTTACTAGGAAAGAGGATGTAACAAAAATAAAGATGGGGAGAATATGAGTATTTCTGTAGGAAAAAAAAAAAAAGAAAAGAATATAAAGCAAAAAATAACCCCACAAAACCAAGAGAGATCTTGTTCAACAGAAGATATGAAAGTCAGCCAGAAAGCACAGACAGTGATCTGAGTGTAAAAGGGGGTTTACTGAGAATGATTACATTGAGATATGTTGGAGCTGAATGTTCATTGACAGCACTCTCATATTGCGAATGATCTGCAATTGATCCTCAGGTGAAGACAGCAAAACATGAAAAAGGTTAAATTCTGTTTATTCTTTGCATATATATTCCCATCTTCCAGGAATGTAAGTTTTAAAATAATTAATAAGCCACAGGTAGAACCTGTGTTTGTTATTTATTCCCATCCTTGGAAGTGTCCAAGGCCAGGCTGGACAGGGCTTGGAGCAAACTGGTCTAGTGGAAGGTGTCCCTGCCCACAGCAGAGGATGGAATGAAATTAATTTTAAGATCCCGTCCACCCAAACTGTCCTATCTTCTGTGGTTTCTAAAGTCTGAATTGACTTGTGATTCATGATTTTTTGCTAGCTGCTTTATGAAAGAGCTTATATTTTTTTGCCTCAATAACCATATTTTCATGAACTTCCATTCCTAAATTATCTGCCCCATGCACTGATATTCTTCCAGGCTGTCAAGATTGTCTGGCAGTATGATCTGGAGAAAGGTGCTGTATTCCTACACTGGCTAAATCCAGGACAGCACATAGCATTTCACACCTGGCTACTACTCAGCCCCACCAGCTCGAGTCAACTCAGTGTATGCATAAACCTTTCCTATCAGCCAGCAGAACAGGTACCAACTGCTTTATTACAATCATTGTTTGATGAGGTTATTGTTATTTTTTTTTCTGAGCTTCCAGCTGTGATGGTCCTTAAGGAAGGAGGCAGTTGTGATTAAAGCAGAAACAATTAGGAAAAATGAGCTAAACCCTCAACTGTTGCCAGCTTCATTGACTTCAAGAAAATTAGGTCAACTGATGTCAATTGGGGGCCCCACCAGTTGAGTTATCTCTTCCTTCTGCTCCAGGCTTTTGCTGTGACCTTCAGTAATTACACCATGCAGCAGGCACACAAGTGGAGAGACTAAGTTGTTTAAAATGAGGTGGATAAAAGAGAAGAAAAAAATCCAATGATTGTTATTAGTATGAATTGCAGTAAGGCCCATAGGCTGGGAAAGGCAATATTTGTAGCGTGCAATCAAACATGGGTAGGATGATGCTTGGGAACACTCTGTTCCACCAGCAAGGCTCTGTCAAGCAATCCTTTCACCCCTGGCTGTGGATCACTGTGTTAATAACCTGTGTCAAGGCTTCCTTGATTGTGCTGCTACAGATGAGTTGTTTGATGCAGCTTTTTAGACTCTGAGGCTGTGTTTGAATTAGCAAACCTGCAGCAGCAGGTCAGTGGCACAGTGTATCTGCTCCCATTAAATCCTTAGCACAGCCACTGGGTTGTGTTTAGCTGTATTTTTATAGAAAAACTCACACAAATGGTTTGGGCAACAGCACTGGAGCATTGCCCATCAGCAATTTGGATTTGAGGGTGATGGTGACTGTGTGTGTGGATATAAACACTGCTCTGCCAGGTGCTCTGACTCCCAGAATTATCCCTGGCTCTGTTGAAATATGCCACATATGAAGCTGTAGAAAATCCAGTGTAGCTCTGTGTTATCTGTTTACTCTATACTCAGATACCTTCTATGGAAAACTGAGGTTCTTGAATTTATGGTGGATAAAAATTACTTATTGACTTAAAGACCAGCAGAATGCAGACATTCTGCTAGGCTGCTCTACAGGTATGGATCTTAGGATTGTTTTGGCTGGATTTATTATTTTTTTAATAATTAGAATGCAAAAAATTTAGGGTCCATACTAATGTTTCATTATTTACATTTTATTAAAGATTGATTTCATTGAATCTAAAATTTAGGCATGTGGCATTAACTCCACAGCTGCTACAGTGGAAGGAGAGACAGACTTCTTCAGAAAAAAAATTGTCCCACATCTCTTAGATGTGTCTCTCCAGATGGGACAAATTTCCTTCTGGATGTGCACATCCTCCTCTATCAACCATTAAGGGAGCCCAGATGAGTTGCTTGGAATGTAAGCCTGGTGTTTTAATGATAAAATTAAGGAATTAATCACATTCACAGACCTGAGGTTCATAAAAGGAGGCTAGAACTACCAAAACCCTAGGAAAGTTAATGGAAATTAGGTGTTTAAAGCCAAATTTAGGGTAGAACAGGGCTGGTTCTCCTAGAGAAATATAGAATTTTTTTTCTGATTTTTTTTTCCAATCAGACTCACTCCACAGTGACATTCTGATTAGGTAGAACTACATCTTGAACTTTTGAAGGATATCTTAAAAGTTGAAATTCAGTGTTTGGAAACCAGAGGAAAAGTTATGCAAACCCTAAAAAAAGTCTAAAATTGATGTCTTTATTTTTTTTTTTTCATAGAATTTTAAATATATTTATGTGAGTTTTTCATATTCATGTTATATTTGAAAAAATCATTCTGGTTTTATTTTTTACTGATGATAGACTGGACCTTTCTTGTTAAAAATCTGGTGTCTTTTAAAAATTCAAATTTGAGAAAATGTCAGCAGAAAAAACTGATATTTTACTCAAAGGCTGCTGTGTTTTGCATTTCTGATGGAAAAAAATCAGGAAAAAAAAATTTATTAGCTCTCTAGGAGAACATCTGTTTGTGATTGACTTAAGTCATTAGTCTGGTGGTTTTGTTTTGCTTCTTTTTTTTTTTTCCTCTTGAGAACCGAACTTCAATCTTGTTCCTATCCTTTCTAATAAAAATCCCCGATTTTCCCCTATCAGTTTTGAAGAGACCAAAACGTTCCATTTTCACGAGGGGGAGAAAATAGCAGTGATTAAGTCAAGCTCTACACCTCTCAATAGAAAACAGATATTTTTTATGGAAAGCGGCCACAGCTGCACATAACAACATGCATTAGTGCATCTTGCAGGGAAATGAAATCGAACAGCAAGACACGATCATAAGCCTATCTTGGAGTGTAGTCAATTTGTCCAGTAAATATTGTGGCATTAACAGTTTTATTTGTTGATCATTTCTGATGTTAATGGTAATGGGCCCCTTTGGTATTGGGATATTTATGTCTGACAGCGTGGTGCAATTTACATTAATAAGACTCATTAATTTCAGATGGTTTCTACTATGGAGGAAGGAAATATTAGAAGTGTTTTGTGGTGGTTTTTTTCAGCATCAGTCTCTCTCTCCATGCAGCACACAGCCACTAAGCTACATGGCTGTACAACAATGAATGCTCCCTTGTTGTTGCTATTAATGATTTCCTTGCCTGCCAAAGTTGAGGGTGGATAGCTGCCTCTTGGAGGAACTATCTTGCTTCCACCTTTTCTTAGATTTTTCTTTAATTTTTCTTTTCCTTTCTTTAATTTTTATTTTCTATTTCCCCCTGCTTTTTTTCTTCTTTTTTTTGAGGTTTTTTTGTTGTTGTTGTTGGGTTTTTTTTGGAGTTTTTTAAGTTGTTTGGTTCACTGGCTTTTTGGTCTGTAGAATTCATAATCTCAAGCAAAACCAAGAAGCATTTCTATTTCCTCCTCCCATTTCCTACATCCTCTTGGCTTCCATGATGATGACAATCCTGGCCATCATTTAGAATCTGGATGCTAAAATTAATTACAACTTTGTGGGAGGATCTATAAGAGAAATGACAATTCCTTCCTTGAAAATGGTAGGAATGACTCAGTTCTTTCCTGCGTTCAATTTTTATAACAGGAAATAGAAAGCTAATTACTGGTTATTAAGGGCTTTCTAAATCTCTCTCTCTTTTATTAGTTGGACAATGAACAGTTACTTTGTATGAGATGGGAAAAGTCAAAGCAAATAATTTATTGGGACTGATTTCCATAATGGGTTTTCAGGCATAGGCTTACAGCACTGGCAGCTGACATGACAGCCACTGTCCTGCCTTAGCTGCAAAATGGTTTTCATTCTTCATGAAAATGGAAAACTCAGTACTTTAGCTCTTTAGAACTGAGACAGATGTACTGGACAAAAGTGCAGTGACTCACACTGTCACTGTTCCAGTGACACATAATTCCACAATGTGAAGATTCTGGTTTCATTTGGGTTGAGGGTAGGGTTTTGTTGGGTTTTTGTTTGTTTTTTTTTTTCAATATCTTGTTTTATTTTATTTTGCAGTCTCTAAAAACATAAATTTGAAAATGTGCTTTTTTTCAAGAAACCCAGAAAACATGATACTTTCCTAAGGAACTAATTTAAGCAGTTAACTGTATAGGTAAAGCTGAGGAGTAGGGCTTTGGAATTAAAATGTGAGGGTTTAGATCTGGGAAAAAAAAACCAAAACAAACACTGAGTGTTGTAGTCATATCTGATTGAAAAAAAAGAGTTGGGGATATTCAGCCTGGAGAAGAGAAGGTTTCAGGGAGACCTTAGAACCCCTTCCAGTGCCTAAAGGGGCTCCAAGAGAACTGGAGAGGGACTTTGAACAAGGTCATGAAGCGACAAGACATGGGAGAATGGCTTCAAACCCACAGACCACAGGGTTGGATTGTAGATGAGGAATAAATTCTTTCCTCTGAGGGTGGTGAGGCCCAGAAAATTTGTGGCTGCCCCATCCCTGGAAATATTGGAGGCCAGGATGATAGGATGGTTAGAGTTGGAGGGACCTTAAAGGTGATCTCATTTCATACCCTGCCATGGGCAGGGACATCTTCCCCTCTCCCAGGCTGCTTCAAGCCCCATCCAGCCTGGCCTTGGACACTTCCAGGGATCCAGAGGCAGCCACAGCTTCTCTGGGCATCCTGTGCCAGGGCCTCCCCACCCTCAAATACTTCCTATATCTTCATATTCTCTCCAAGTGTTTCTAACCACCTTCTTTTCCCACCAGTTCTTCTTTCACTGATTGAATAGAGATGAGGTTTGATGAGCACAAATAGCCCTGCACAGATTTCCCCCTTTTTCATAACTTGTTGACAGTTTCATTATTTCTGTTCAAATGAACCGGAAGCGTAAATTCAAACTCTTCCCTTTTGCCTGACCGCGGGCAGATGCTGAATAGCAGTGGGAAAAATAACTGTCTCCCTGTTTCCCTGGAGCTAACCAAAATTGCTACCCCTGGAGCTGAGTGAGATTTCAGGGGCAAGCTGAGAAATGCACATTTCTCATGATGATGCGCTGATTAAACTTTCCTCTTTGTGTATTCATGTCCTTTATTTGCATCAAGGACCAGAGTGGCGTGGCCTGTAATGCAAACTGCCCCTCTGTGGGTGCTTTCTAATGCTGCCAACAAAAAAAAATGCAATAAAACAGTAAAGGGGGATATAAAATAAAAATAACAATGCAATGGAACAAGTTTACTATGCTGAATTAATGTCCTTATGGTACCATCATATTAATGCTCCAATTCATATTTACATGGTGACTGCACAGAAATACGGATTTTTATTTTCTCCCAGTGTCCCTCCTTCTTTGCAGCCATACAGTTGTCATTCATATGAGCAGTTTGTGGTGTCACCTACTAATTCAAGGTGCAAGATGCAACTTTATAAATGCACCAGGCAACATCAGAGTAAGTCCTCTACAGGCTGGGCAATGAACAGATCAAGAGCTGGACTGCCAAGGAAGACTTGGGGTATTTGGGATGTTTGGAGGTGCTGGTGGGTGAGAGCTGGCCATGTTCCATCCGTGTGCTCTGGGACCCAGAAACAAACATGCCCTGGGCTGATCCTCCCCTGTGTGCAGCAGGGGAGAGGGGAATTCTTCCCCTCTGCCCTGAGCAGGTGAGACCCCACCTGCAGAGCTGCCTCCAGCCCTGGGGTCCCAGCACAGAAGGACACGGACCTGACACGACCACTAAGATTATCAGAAGGATGGATCTCCTCTGCTATGAGGAAAGGCTGAGAGAATTGGGATTCTTTGGCTGGGAGAAGAGAAGGTGTGACCTGATTGTGCCCTTCCAATACCTGAAGGAGCTGACAGGAAAGGTGAAGACAGTCTGTTTTCAGGGGCATGGAGTAATAGGCCAGGGGGGAATGGCTTCAGACTGAGGGTGGGTTTATACAGGATTTTAGGAGGAAATTCTTTACTCAGAGGGTTGTGAGGACCTGGCACAGGTTGCCCAGATCAGCTGTGGCTGCCCCATCCCTGGAGGTGTCCAAGGCCAGGTTGGACAGGGCTTGGAGCAACCTGGGATAGTGGGAGGTGTCCCTGCCCATGACAGGGAGGTGGAACAAAATGAGCTTTAAGGTCCCTTCCAACATAAAGCACTCTATGATTCTGTGACTCTAATAAACCACAGTCAATAACCCACCTTAATCAACCCAAGGATGTACCTTGAGATAATCTGTCTATTCAGGGGCAGATTCACCACCTATGAGAATTAAGCCTAATTCTGGCTGTCTTCTCTAACCAATCCTTGAAAATGATGTAGTGTTTAATGTGAGTAAATAAGAATCAGAGACTTATTTTCCATTTTTTAGGATAGGTGCAGATAGGAATCATATTAGATTGCACCCTAATATAAAAATCTATAATTATTTATTTGTAATTGTGCCAAAGTTGAGCTATTTGGCTAGAAAATTATTTGTCCAGAGTTTACATCCAAGTGCTTGCTTTTTATTTTTGTTTTAGCCTTTTTCCTCTTGAAGGGTAGTGAGTCTGATTTTTTTTTTTTAATCTTTTGAAATGTTTATGCTAAAAGACCCTACTATTCAAAAGAACAAGAAGAAATAACCATGAAGATATTATTAGTCCTGCTTGAGGAATCACTTAAAACAAGATCAGGGATGTTGTTCATGTGAAACCTTCATAGATTTGGCCAAACTGTAAGTTTTTGGAAACTGCTCAGTAATAAGACAGTGCAATTATCCAGTGGTTTAGTCTGAACTCAGCATGATTCAGCCCCTCACGTCTCCTGCAAGACTGTAGATCCTTGTCTGCTTTTCCCAGCTCCTTG
Source organism: Agelaius tricolor (assembly GCF_023055355.1). Lineage (NCBI taxonomy): Eukaryota > Metazoa > Chordata > Aves > Passeriformes > Icteridae > Agelaius > Agelaius tricolor. The sequence continues at coordinate 111,282,565 of NW_027269261.1, read as the reverse complement.
GTCTCAGGGCTGGGCAGCCTGGGACTGGAAGACTGTAAAGTACATGGAGACAAGGGAAAACCTTATGAGCAGTTCAGCAGGGGGCTTTTGATGTGGTGGTAGAGAGCTGCAGCCAACTCTTGCTGCTGGATACCTCTGTCAGTGGGAGCTGGGGCTGATTCCTGTGGGTAGATTTTTGCTGCCAGAGTGCAGATCAGAGGAAGGAAAAAGAAACTGCAGAGTCCATTAAAAAAATTATGTGATGTAGAAATACAAGTTTGATTTTGTTGTCGTTTTAGGTTTTAAACTTTAGGTGATCACCTGGTCTGAGAAATAATTCAGGTTGTTTGTTTTGGTTTTTTTTTGGAAACCAAACTACAACATGCTGTTGGAGCCAGTGCAGAGGAGAACATAAAGATTCTCTGAGTGCTGGAGCCCCTGTGTCCTGGAGCCAGGCTGAGAGCTGGGGGTGTCCAGCCTGGAAAGGAGAAGGCCAAGGGGACACCTTAGTGACCTTTCCAGTGCCTAAAGGGGCTCCAGGAGAGCTGGACAGGGGCTTGGGACAAGGGATGGAGGGACAGGACAAGGGAATGGCTTCCCACTGCCAGAGGGCTGGGAGAGATGGGATATGGGGAAGGAATTGCTGGCTCTGAGGGTGGGGAGGCCCTGGCACAGGGTACCCAGAGAAGCTGTGGCTGCTCCATCCCTGTAAGTGCTCAAGGCCAGATTGAATGGATCTTGGAGCAATGTGGTCTAGTGGAAGATGGCCCTGCCCATGGCAGAGGGGGTGGAAAGAGAGAATACACTGATAATATATCTTCCAACCCAAATCTTTCTCTGAATCTGTGATTCTATGCTATCAGATCTTCAAAAATTTTCTTAAGGAGTAGTTGTATGCTGGCAACTTTCATCCTGGAACTGCTAAATTTCAGAATTTTCGTATTCTGGGAAGATTCTTTATTTGCTTATTTTTTTTTATTAGCTGAAATTTGTGTCTCTCACCATCCAAGTGAACCCACTAATTTTTCCCTGTAGTTCTGAGTCTATCCATGTCCTGTTTCAAAGAAGAGGCACTTGACTTCTCACAGTACCCTAAAGTCTGCAGCCTGTTTTTTCCAAGAAAACTGAGGAAAAGGAAATAAATTAGTTGTAACCACTGCCAATATCAATTATCAAGTTATATATAAATATTGCTTTCCCCACCCAGTGACACAGACAGCTGCTTAGAGGTAGCAGTACAGAAATCACCTCCTGAAAGGTGTCCATGTCCTTGACAAGAGCACTGGGATATTTTCATGGGACAGCTGCATTTGCAGTTGTTCCTCCGTATCTGAACATATTCCCTAAGTGGATCTGCTGTTGGTTCTCTGCTGAAAACAAGGTTCCCATTCTCAGTGGTGACACAGCTTGAAATAAATCTATGTTACCTAAAAAAAAAAAGAAAAAAGCCACCGTTAAGAGTAAATTAAAGCAGATACGTGGGCTTTGATCAAGTTACAAGCAGGCAGAAGTGTTAATATACTGGAGCATTTTCACAGCGGAAATGAATTACACCATGGGCCATGCAACTGTAAAGTCGAGCGGAAATTGTAACAAAAAAAATCAACGACTGAGTCTAAACTGTGAAGGATGTTGGCAAATGTCCAGGAAAAGGTATGGCTGGTGCCAAGCTTGCATAAAAGAATGGTTTAACAGTCACTCCAATTGCTATAACTGCTGCTTCTTTTTTTTTTTCCTTTTTTTTTTCCCTTTTAGCTGTTTTTCCTATTGTAACTAATCTCATTAAATAAGGCCCATTGTCTCTCCCCCTCAGACAACAGGCTCATTCAGAGGAGCTGTGCCATGCATTGAGATCCTCCAGCAGGGTCTGAAAGGGACAACAGCACATCGTAAAAAATAGGACGGATTGAGTGTGTTCCACCCTGAAAGGCAGGAAAAAGCCTTCACAGCACATCTGAAATTCAGCACCATTTGAAGACATCTATTGGAAAAGCTTGTGTGAAATCCTATCAATGTTTAAGATTATTGGGAGGTGGGAGAGAGGAGAGTTTTGGGCATGTCTGATGATTCCATAAACCTATGACAGTGTGACAAAAGAGGGGATCAGCCACCAGGATTAGTGTGAGAGTAACAGAAGGAAGGCAAAATGTAAAGCAGAGAAAGGTCAAGTTTGAGGATCTAATATAACTCCCTCAATGGAAATGGGAAGTTTTGCATGAATTAGAGAATTCAAGCAACTCTAGTTATAAAATACCTCATCACTTATCCACCCCTTCCCTTTATTAGAAGGGCACTTGATTAAATGAATGTTGATCATGAAAAAGAAGGTAAAAGAAATAACACAAAACTTAGTTCTATCAAGAACACAGAGATAGATAAAATAACATCCTTATAATGATTACTATGTGTAACCATAACTTAAATTCCAAAACAAATATAAGTATTTGATGTCATATATCATTCTGACAGCCTGGGAGAAGACACCAACCCCCACCTCTGTTCAGCTCTCTCTTTTAGGTGGTTTAAATGCTCAGCTTAAGCTCTCTGCACCTCCCCTGCAGGATCTTATAGAAAGCTGATGGCTAATCTACTGCACGTTCTATTTAAAGAGAAAAATATTAAGAATTTGACTTAAAATTTCTTTATCTGAGTGTGACCAGTACCTTTCAATCTCACTACAGTCAGTCAAGATCTTTTGGACTTTTGACCATCACTGAGCAGCACATGCTGTTGTTGAGGAAAATTTCCCTGGTTAGGAAAAAAACATCATATGGATAGAAAAACAAATGTATGGGCAGATAATTCTCAGTTATGAATATTATCCTCAGTGCAGTGATAGCTAAAATGTCAACTTCCAGGTGAGTTTCCATTCAGTGTTGCACCTATGGAGGACACTAAGTGAAATCCATGTGATTTAAATAACTTCTATTCTGGAGAAGGATGTTCATGCTAAGGAAATGCAGCACAAAGAAAAACTGAAACATCAAAGAACCTGTAGCAATAGGAATAAATCACAAATATTAAGTAGATTAATAATAACTTCCATGGTACATCCCAGAAGCTTTATCCCTCAGCCTTGGCGCTTCTCTCCACAGTGGTTTTCATTAGTGGTTGCAGCAAGAATCTGTTCTTTCCATTTCCATTAACATTTTAAGAAACAGAGGCATTGTGGGCAAATCAAACTCAACTGGAACATGAGGTTAATCCCTCAGCCACAGCTAATTTGGATCCCATTTTACACAGAGCTAATCTAGATTTAAACCTGCTGGATTAGACCTGAGGTCTCACAGTCAAGTTAGCAAAGGCTGACTCAGATTGTTTTTCTCAGGTGTAGGAAGACTCTGGATGCTCATCTGGTATGAGCCATCTATGTACAGCACTGGAGTCATCAGAGCTATTTATATTTAATTATCTGTACAGGGAGATAAAATTATTCATAATTTATATCTCTTGATCTGCATCCCCTGTGGTTTTAGTGCTTTACATAAAAGTTTAGTACCTGGACAGTTGCTGAGTGATACATCTGGTCTGGTGGTTCAGTGACAGAGATGTTTCCACTAACCTTAGGTTAAGCCATTTGCAGAGCCAGGAAAAATATTGCTGATTACTTTTAATATTTGGATCCTCCAATAAAGTGTTTGACTTTAATAAAAGTACTTTTCATGTCTTGCCTATGACATTGCCTGGGTAGCACACTAGTAAGTGGGAATGCACTGAAGAATTATTCGATAAAATCAAGGATCACTCCTGCATGTTTGTGCAAATGGATAAATTATGAATTCTTTCTATAAAAAGTTGTGGTTGTGAAAAGGTATGGCCTTACCACCTATCTGAAAATTCCTTACAGAAATTCTGAGAATTTTCTTCCAGCTACAACATGTGAATTGTAAGGCAGATAATTTCCATGCATTGACATTCTTTCAAATATTTACTGTGCTTTGCATTCATTTATAGAAAGAGTTTGTTGGGTTTTTTGAAAGGAAAAAAGCTTACTCAATGTGAAATAAGATAATGGAGAAATTTTTCTTTGGAGATATTTTGGTTACTTTGTGGCTCTTACATATAGCAAGGGGCAAAAAGGAGCACTTCTTGACACAACACCAGGAATAATGTGCATAATAAACAGCAGTAATTCACCTCCAGGCACATTATTATGCCAGATCTTACACAGGCTCTCACAGTCAGAAGAGTCCATGCTGTTCTTCATTTTTCATCCACTGCTGCTGTTGGGCAGTATTACCATGAGCATGGTCCACAGGTTTTTGGTAAGGTCAGGCTGCTCCAGAATCTCACCCCACCAAATCTGAGAATCACGGAATCATTTGGGTTGGAAGGGACCTTATAGCTCATCTCATTTCGACTTCTTGCTATGGGCAGGGACACCTCCCACTATCCCAGGTTGCTCCAAGCCCCATCCAGCCTGGCCTTGGACACTTCCAGGGATCCAGGGGCAGCCACAGCTTCTCTGGGCAGCCTGTGCCTGGGCCTTACCACCCTCACAGGAAATAATTTCTTCCTAATATCCCATCTAAATCTACCCTCCTTCAGCTTAAGGCCATTCCCCCTTGTCCTGGAAGAGCTTGCCCTAGGAAAACTCCTTTTATAGCTGTATTGAATATTCTCTTGATATACTGGGAGGTCTCCTTGGAGTCCTCTCTTTCCTCATCCATCACCAAAGTGAACAGCATGGTTTGGGTAACAGAATAATTATTTAATTTAAGAATTTCTTAGACTTTCCTGTTGCTTATTTACAGACAGCTTTTCTATTCCTTATCCATAGTCCAAAAACATTTACCCATCATTTTACTGGTATGTTAGGAATTTCTAACATTGCCTATTCCACCCACGTGCCAATAGGATATGGTGGTGTCTGGGACAGGAAGAGTGGGATCAACTTCAGCTAACTCTATCGGCCACAAAAATGGATTTTTAAATCTCAGCCATTTACCTCATCTCCTTTTAACTTCTTTAAAGCATCAGCTCTACTTTGAGGATGTTGGTTTCAAGCATCACATTTTTAATCACTCACAGGTGTTTCCACACTGCCCCACTTTTGTCAGTGGCACTGAGGCAGATTTTGGAGGGCAGTTCAGCTGTGTGGATGTGGAGTCATCCTTCAGGATTCCTTGTGACATTCTTCCCATCCTATTGACTGAGTTAACTCACTCTTAGACCAAAACTGGGATCCAAAATGCTCACATGGGAACAAACATCATACATGTCTGGACTTAGGAGAGCTGAATCACAGCTCAATGATTACATTGGATGTAGCTGTCTATATGTGGAGTCGCTATCCTGCTCAGATTTAATTTCATTTTAATTAAATTTTGATTTCTTTAATATATACTTTTAAAATTGTGTCTGTCACCAGTTGGCTCCCAACTTTCACTTCAGTTAAAATAAAGGGTTTCTAAGTGTCATACATTTGCAATTCTCAACCTGACTTGCAGAATAAAACTCCAAACCCAGAAGAAAATCTGATCACTCCAAACCTTGTGAAGAAAAATATCCCCTTTTTATTGAACTTCATGCTCTGTTCTGGCTCACTCTTATTATAAACTGCTGTTGATTATCTAATTCTTCTGGGCATATGAGCAATGCCAGAATGTCGGTTTTACATTAAAAGGATGTAGTTTAAAAAACAAAACAAAACCCTAAATACAGAAATAAAATATGTGTTTAATTAGGGCTTTAATCTTTCCTGAGCTCATTAAAGAAAAAAAAAAAAAAAGTAGGGAATGGATGCCCATAGGGTCTGATAATATTTTCCTAGAGTGAAAACTGCTTCTACAATATATATTAGTAAACATCCATTTGTGTTAGTAATTAACTTCAGTGTTTTGGTATCCATTTATTTCTCCTGATTTCATGTTCCAGTCCAGATCATTGTTAAATGAGCAGCACCATAATAGCCCTGATAGAACTGTTTGGACAATTGTTTTTCCGTTAAAGCTGAGCCATATCTGATCCCTATTTGCCCCACAGCTGGGCTTGTAGATCACTCCAGACCTTTGCTTTTGGGCAGATGAGCTGGACAGAGAAAAATTCTATAAAAAATTCATTTATTTTGAGGCTAGTGAACCCAAAATTAAGAATATTGAAATTCTCCAGGAAATAAAAATAGTGTTTTTGTTAGGCTGCAATAACATTAAAAAATATATATAAACAGGGTAAAAAAAGGACAAATAAAAAGAACTATTTTAAGGAAAAAATTGTTCATAATATACAGAAAAAAGGCTTCTAGTATATAAATCTGCAAGCACAAACTGATAAGCAAAGCACAAGAGGCATGAGGAAGCAAGTGAAATTCCTTCCTCCATTAAAGAAGTCTGATTGAAAATATATGATGAAACCATAAATAAATAATCCCAGCACATAAATCTGGAGGAAAGAGGAAAATATATTGAAGGAGTATGGATCACTGTGAAATTTCCAAATATTGTCCTGAAAAACCCAGAGACATTTTTCAGTCACTGGTGTTGAAAGTGTTCCACTGGCAGGTGGCAAATGTATTTCAAAGACAGGTGAGGAACAGAGTGAAGGAAATAAATATTACTAAGTGGCTCAGAGGAAACTGAAAATACTTTTTTGGTCATGTGAAGGACCAAAACAAAATATAAAAAGTAAATGAAAATGTTAATATTGTTCCTTAAATTATCAAATCTGAGCACGCCTGCACATATTCTTATGTCTATGTCCCCTGTCTACAGATTTGTGGTGTGCGTATTAAATGAGAAATGCAGAATTGTGTGTGTGTTGTTTTATATCATTAAACTCTTTTTTTCTCAGTCCTCTTCTAAAGGAAATATTTCCTATAGATGATTTACTATGAAAAATATTTTCAAAATTATGAAAAATTTAAATATCTCAGTAATGTAAAAAAACTAGAATTGTTCTAAGAAAAATGAGCAGGGGATATCTTCAAACCATCCTGTCCAGTCAAACACTTTTGTTTCAATTATGTCTTTCTTTTTACTCAAGGTAAAGGTGTTGCAAGGATCTCTTTTGAGCATGCAGCATCCCGGGTTTTTGTGTGTCAGCCTGTTCCTGGTCATTTTTTTGATGACTGCCAGGCAGATTTGTCCAAAACCTTGGCAGAGACCAAGCCAACAATTACAACCTTTACCAGACTTTGGAAAAATATCTCAGTCTGTGCTGGATCCTGTTAACTGCAATAGACAGAAAAGTGTAATGCTAATTTTCTGTGTAGTATTGGCTGAGCCAATTAGGTTTTCAAACCTTTATGCCTGAAGTTAAGCATATAAATTATTTTTAAGGTATTTAAATAAAATTGGCTAGGTTTTCTGAGAATCTTCTTAGTCAATTTGCTTTAGACTTCATTAAAACTTTAGGTGATCGGTGTAGCAGCATCACCCATGTCTAGGTTAAACTGAGACTTTTCCTTTTTATATTTTAAATCCCAATTTGGATTAGGAACTCAATTCTGAATTATGTCCTGATCTTATTTCTAAACTTGCCAAGAGCAAAATTATTATAAAGAATCCCAGACAGATATCTTGTTCAGGACAGGGACTTAATCCATATAGGAAAACAAGAATTATCCTGCATATTTTAACATGGAAATTTCAGCATGTGTTTTCATTTGAAACCAAAAGTTTTTCACTTTTTTTCTCAGGGCAAAATAAGATGCACTTCCTTTCTCTAAAGCTTCATATGCTTATCTGGGAAGTGGGCACCAGATGCACAATTTTGCTTTTATTTGAGTAAACTGGGATATCCCAGCTGACTTTGGTTACTGGTACTATTGCTGAGCAATTGGTATAATTGGTATTGGTATTATTACTGGGATATTGATCACATAACCTGAATACATTTTGACTGGCAAATTTGACCACAGAACTCTTTGTTAGACTTGAGTTATTCCAAAATATGTAGCATGACACATGATACATTTCTGTGGGAACTTGGTATTAAAAAAACTGGTCTGTTCCAAACACAGTGTTTTATTCGGAATTCTAGGGTCTTGGAATTGGTATTTTATGACCTATTAGGTTAATTGCTTGGGATCATCCACACTGTTTGAAAGATCTGTCTTCAACAGGAATGGGTTTTGACTGTCAGTTTGCCAAACAGACACAAGGAGATCAAATTTATCCAACTGCTGCAAGGTTGTAATGTGATCCCATTTATATGTGCATACCACACATAGCAAAGTGGAACCTCAGTTCCTTATTAGAGTCTCTAAGTGCTGCAATAAAGTAAGTGAAAAGGGCCAAAAAGACAAGAGAAAAATATAGCTCATTTTTCAGAGCAGCCACAGCTTCCCCTGAGATTGAAACTTTATTGCTTTAGACAGTGCATACAGATGCAGTAATAAGTGCTCATTGCCCCTAAAAATCACAGAATCATGGAATGGTTTGGGTAGGAAGGCGCCTTAAAGACCATTTAGTTTCAGCCCTCTGCCTTGGGCAGGGACACCTTTATCCTGGTTCTGGCCAGGAAAGGGTTAATTTTGGCAGTAGCCAGGACTTGGAGGTGATTCTATACCTCCTCTCATCATTTTCTGGGAATGGGACCCAGTTCCCTTCCAGGCTGGGGTAGTGTGGGAGAGGTCAGATATTTTCTGGTTTTGGGGGTTCCTCAGGGTCGAGCAATAACATTTCCTTTCTTGTACCCTCTGTCATCACATATTGTGGTTGTTGCTGTTCATTTGCTTACCTCACTGCTGTTCCCAGTAAATTGTTCTCACCTCAACCCACTCTCTTCACCTTCTGTGTCTCCAATTGTCTCCAGCCCTCTCCAGTGTAAGGGGAGAGGGAAGTGAGTAAGCAACACAGGGCTTGGAGTGATTTAAGTGGGAACACTAAATCAGAGAATATCATTCCTAAACCATGATACATTCCACCAGACCAGGCTGTTCCAACCTTGGACACTTCCAGGGATCCAGGGGCAGCCACAGCTTCTCTGAGAAGCCTGTGCCAGGGCCACACCACCCTCACAGAGTGAGAATTGCTTCCTAAATACAACAGGAATTAATAAAAGGACACATAACCTCTACAACAGATAGTTTGTGGAACAATTTGCCAAGAGTACAAATAAATTAATCTTCAAGTACTATCTGAAACTAAGAAATAGCAGTGTCTCTCTGAAGCTGTGTTTCAACTGAATGAGAAGTGATGGGCTTCATGGAAGAACTTGAAAGTACAAGGTGTGAGACTCATCTTGCACCTTATTGAAAAGTTGTGCATGCAACACCAAATTTTCCCTATAGCTTGTGGAGGTAACTCCTCTTTTCCTAACAGCAATGTCTTAGCTAGATGGGATGGATCACTTCCAATAGAATGTCCTTTTCCAAACGTTTTGGGGAGCAGCAGCAGAGGAAATGAATGGTCCCTCATGATCATCTTCGTGAAGCCCTGAACCATCAAGCTGATGGACTTGCTTGGCCCCTGACAGCAGTACTGGTAATTGTGATGAGATCTGTGTAGCAACAAGGATTACTCCATTTGGTGGTTATGCCCTTCAATGGATGGAAGACAAGCTTTCATAAAATGAGGCAGAATAATTTAATTTTATCCTTTTAATGTAGCTGCTATTTTGTTGAGGCTTTTCTTAATCAAGGATGGAATTTTAATGTGATCTGGAAGTTGGAGAAAAAGCTTGGAAGCATTGTTATTGCTATTTATATAATTTTTTAGTTAGCAGTAGCAGGAGGTAGTAATATCATCCTCTGCGTTATTAGAGTGAAATAAATGTTGGGAAACATTGGTCATGACAGAATGAAAACAAAAAAAATTAAAAGAAGAGAAAAATGTTCTCTCTCCTGTTTTTATAGTAACAATAACATCTATAAACCAGCCCAAAGAATAAGAAATACCATGTTAGAAACAAACATGGATATAAAAATAGTAACAAGAACAACCACCAAGTCTGCTCTTCAGATAGAAAACAAGGTAATTAACTCTGCTCCCATCCTGATGGTTTCATTTGAATTTATGCAATTTCCTTTATTTTCTCCTTTGTTTGTTCTATTCTCCTTTACCCGTGTGCTTTTATAACTTCTGTTGTTTATTCATGGTGGAGCTGGTTGGAGCTTTCAATCAAAAAAAGAAAAAAAAACCAGAATAGGTAAAAAAAAGGAAAAAAAAACCTAAACAAGTGCACTATCCTCCAACTGGGCAACATGGAGGTTGGAGACCACACGGGGATCAAAGCGATATGAGGACAACAGGGGTTTCATTAAAATGTTCTCCTCGCTGCCTGAGGAAAGAGCAGTGAGGACAGAGGGAGAGGGGGAGGGGGGAAGGGAAATCATCTGGTCCAAACAAGTTTAACTAAAAAAAAAATCCAAGCAAACCACCTGTGGTCTCCTTGGAAACTGGCTTGCAACCCCTCCAGCCACCTTTTAATGAAACCCCAGAGCCCCTTTATTAATTTATTAAAGAATCTATTTTCTGAAGATTCATAAACCGCGCATAACTCATATTCCAACACATCTCTGCTATGCTAATAGCGCGTGCTGCCATGAATAATTAATTCTTTAATTAGTAATAATTAGAGGTTGTTGTATAGGTCAAACCATTGGGCTGACAGCATGCTACTGTCAAAATGTCATTTGAATTAACAGGACTGTGGCCCTTTCTACACAGAATGGTTCGTTCTTTGGGGTCGGTTGTCCCCTCCCCTCCAAATTTTATTGTTTTAAGAGTGAGTTGCTTTAGAAGATGTGGAACACATAAAAGGAAATGTTTAATAGCATTTAAAGCACAAAAGAAAAGGCTGCAGACCTCCAGCAGATGCTTATAATGGTGGATCTTGGTCTGGGCATTGTTTGTTCCCTTTGTGGGTAAAGGAAAAATAAAAAAAAGGAAAGGAATAAAAACAGTTGCACTGACATTCTGGACTAAGCCAAATCATAGCTTTTTGATCAAAATTGTGCATTTTTAGTCAAAATCACTGTTCAATCTCCACATCCTTGCAAGGGCTGCATTCATGGGTCTAGTTCTTCTACTCAATGGGTGACCAGAAGAATTTAATCCTTGGAACTGATATACCAAGGTGTAGGTTCAATTCCTGGTCTGTCTGTCAATTCCTGAAGGAATCTGAACCATTTTCCTCCACTTTTTCAAGGAAACATAGAAGCCACTGGTATAGGCAGGCTTGAAAACTGAGTTTAGTCCTGCTCTGCACTTTAGGAAACAAACTGTCCACACCAAGAAAAAGGTAACAAGTCACCCTATGAGTTAAGCTACTTGATTGGAAAGAAGACAGTTAAGAAGCAAAGGGAAAACACCCAAGTTATGAGAGAAATATGCTGAAAGTATTGATTCTGCCTCTATTTTTTTTCACTTCTGGGTGCAGCAACATCTGGAGAAGGACAGCAGCTCAAACCAAGGGTACAAATTTCCCAGGAGAGTTCTTCCCTAGGGACGTGAACTGCACCAGAATTTCTCCTTTTAGGAACAAAGGGCTTATCTGAACTTTGGAACGGGGTCCTCAGGAAAGTGGCAGAGTCACCATCCTTGGATGTGTTCAAAATTGGCACTTTGTTATATGGTTTAGTGAACATGATGGAGTTTGGGCAAAGGTTGTATTTGATGATATTGGAGGTCTTTTCCAACCTCAGTGATTCTATGAAATTATGGGTTGGCTGGACCTTCAATCTCACCTAACACAGCTGTTCTGTTATAAATAACAATTCCTATATGAGGAATTTGATGCACGTAAACATCCTTTTTCTGATTAAACATCCTTTTCTGATTTCTTTGTATCTTTTTTTGGCAAAGGGAGCAGATAGCTTCAAATACAGGGGGTCATTACCAAACTTGCACCACTGAAGTGCTTGGGGAAGGTAAATGCTCAAATGAATGGCAAGAATCTGTCCTGATTTGAAGGAAGAGAAGACAGAAAGTAACTGCAATGGTAGCACAAGATAGAGAAAATGTGCATCATACACGGTGGGATAAATCACCTGGGCAGAGACCCACACTATCACAATTCCACTGAGCTCAGCTCAGCTCAGCTCAAAGACTCTTCACGTTGCTGCTGTGCACAACAGACCCACACACAAAGCTCTGGTGGAGCAAGGGATTTGAATCATGCATTTCATTCCACTTGAAAGACCCCAACCTGAATGGGTCGGTGCTGCTGCAGTCATCACAGAAATACAAACACACAGCCTTAATCCAAACTAAAGTGAGTGAAATGAAGTCCTTAACTCACAGTAGAATGGATTGGAGCCCAAGAGCCCACTTTTTTCCATTCCTGCTCTGACTAAAAAACACACATACTTTCTTTCTAGGAACAACCAGAAGCCTTTTTATTCCTCTCTTCCTTGCCTGCTAACAGAAAAAATAATAAGTGGAGGCCAAGCAAATGCAAAAAGGGCTTGAGAATGTTTTCCAGTTAAAAGGATATTAGAAACAACCTTTTCCATAAAGAGGGAAAAATATAGAAAAATATGACAAGATAATAAACACATAATTGTCGCAGACATCTTTTTGTGTAAATCTTTCCTTTAGGATTTTCCTGCTGAAGCTGAGAAGTTTCAGCAACAAATGTAAACAATTCTTATCTGCTGCTGTGGAATGCAGCAGGTCCACCTGTGATTGGCCCTTCTTGGACGTGTATAATTAATGGCCAATCAAGGACCGAGCTATCTCAGACAGAGTCTGAGAGAGCTGCCTTTGTTATCATTCTTTTCTATTCTGTTCTTAGCTTAGCAGCCTTCTGAAGGAACCTTTTCCTTCTTTTTCTTTTTAGTGTAGTTATAATGTAATATATATATCATAAAATAATAAATCAAGCCTTCTGATCATGGAGTCAACATTCTCGTCTCTCTCTTCACCTGCAAACCCCTGTGACCACTGTCACACATAATAATAATATGCAGTGGTGCAAAGTGGCAGCTATTTTGCTGCTAGTCAAAAAATTATATTATCAGAAATCCTTTTGTATCATTACATACTGATGTTTTAAAAAAATATGAAACAAAAAGAAAGCCACCAGAGACTGTACATAAAGGTTGTTTTCTGTTGACAATGCAACAAGGTCAAGAAGGATTTTACATGAAAGCTGTTTGAAATCTATATCAAGGGTCTGGTTTGTAAAGCAGAACAAGTATGGTGGTGGTGCTGGTGAACATTGTTGTAGATATGCTGCTTGCAATACAGGGGACAATTTATGTTCTCCTTCTGAAAAAGTACAAAGGTTTATTGGTGTGCAAATGATTGAAATGAATATGTTAATCAGATTTTCAAAGTCAGCACTTGTGTTGGGTTGTCAAAATACCCCCAGTGGACAGTAATAGCAATAGTAGAATATTGGCATCAGTGTTAAAAATGGGACAGAACTCGAACATTTGTCACCAGAGGAAGCATGATCAGAACCATGAGCACTGATCAGGTCTCTGAGCACACTTATTAGCCCATGTTAGACATCAGGTGTTTTCTTCAGAGAACACAGAATCACTAAGGTGGGAAACAGCCTTCAAGATCATCAATTCCAACCTTAAGACCATTTATCTCTGTGCCCACTAAACCATATCACTCTACTCATTTTTTGGACATTCCCAGAGATGGTGATGCCTCCCTGGGCAAAAAGCTTGACCACTCTTCCAGTGAGGAAATTTTTTCTGATATCCAACCTGGACCTCTGCTGGCACATATTTAGACCATTTCCACTTGTGCTATCATGAGTTGCCTGGGAGAAGAGGTAAAACCATACCTCCCTACAACCTCATACATGTCTCTAGTCTAGAAAGCACACATTGATTAATCCACATGTCTCTTTTTCCCCATCAAGGGCCCAGGAAATACAGGGAAACAGATAAATGTATGTTCTTGCACAGTTTATATTTCACCCCTGGTGTGCTTTTTCCTGGCAGAAGACCCAGTCTTTTGTTCTCTCTACCCACTTGATAGGTCTTGTAATTTTCCCCAACAAAAGTCCAGAGCCATACATGGCTTTGTGGAGCTACCATGAACTCTGTGAACCACAATCTGTCTCTTCTGTTCCTCCTTCTGTGCAAAGAACTTCCCTTTTTCTGTTCTCTCACAACCAGCTGCACACCATTTCTTCTTAGGATTTTCGCCACTGTCTCTTAATCTCTTTCTGTATGACAGAATTGTTCCACTTATTTTTTTTTCCTTTTCCACCTGTTTTTCTACCTATTATTTCCACAGTTCTTTTCTTCAGAAAACTTGTTTTTCAACTCACTCTTCAACAAAGACACTCTTATTTTGCCTTGTTTTCATACTTTTACAGTCATCTGCTCAGTTTCTTGCACTCTTCTTATTCAGTGGTTATCAAAACATCCTGAATTACAGATGTTCGGTCTCTTAGACCATGCCCCGTCTCAGGTCATCTTTGTATCCAGGATTATCCTTCTTCTCTGTTAGAACTGTCTTTTAGCTGTGCTCAAACAGCTTCTACCACATGGCACCTCCCAGCCCATTTGGCGCTTCCACTGACAGTTTAATACTCAGTGTCACAATTTTAATGCACTAACTTTCAGACTTATCATTTATTTGACCAGATATTTTTGTTTTGGTCATTATCCCTGTGGATAAACTGTATAACACAATGCAGATAATGCAGCCCCTTGCCACAGGCTTCATTTGGAAGGATTTGTGTTCATGCAAAGATTTGCATGCCTTGTTCGTGCACAGATCTGTAGGTCCTTCTGTACAACACCAACCCTATTACAGAATCACAGAATGGTTTGGGTTGGAAGGAACCTAAAATTCATCCAGTTCCAACCCCCTGCCATGGGCAGGGACACCTTTCAGTAGAACAGGTTTCTCCATATACCCCCTAACCTGGCCTTGGCTGGATGTTTTAGAAGAATTGAAGCAGTCTCTTTTAGTGTCCTTGAGTCAGCAGATTCTGCCAGGTTTGTCTGTGAGAAATGGCAAAGCCAAGAGCACAAACCAAACTTTTGGGGACAGTGCCAACTAATGCTATGAAGAGTCTGTCTGGCCAAGGATCTCAGGCAGTGTTGGCTCTGAGTTCAAATCCAAGGTGTTGGCTAAACTTCCTTTGTTTAATTTGTCATGGGAATATCAGAAGAAAAAATCTGCTTTTGCCTTTTTTCCTTTGCTTCCTGTCCATGACTAGAGTCTGTCTGGCCAAGGATCTCAGGCAGTGTTGGCTCTGAGTTCAAATCCAAGGTGTTGGCTAAACTTCCTTTGTTTAATTTGTCATGGGAATATCAGAAGAAAAAATCTGCTTTTGCCTTTTTTCCTTTGCTTCCTGTCCATGACTAGAAGGTTCTCACCACTGGTCCTAAATTCTTTTTTTTATTTTTAACTTTTTCTTTCTTCTTTCTTCCTTATTCTTTCCTCCTTTCTTCTTTCTTCTTTCTTCTTTCTTCTTTCTTCTTTCTTCTTTCTTCTTTCTTCTTTCTTCTTTCTTCTTTCTTCTCATTCCTTTTCCAATAGGAGGACTGCAATGCTTCACGTATTTCATAAAATGTACTGGTCCCAAACACAGATCAGGAAGGCCTAGGATCCAGATTTCTCAGTTCCTGTCTGAATTCTAAAGTTATTTTGGTTTTGTGCTTATAAATAAGTGGACCTTCATCCTGGGCCCAGGATTAAGGTCCACTTATTTGTCCTGGTTAGCGTGGTATCGCTTTGGCCGTGACATTTCCCCTTTCTGGTTATTATCAGAGCTATTATAGATAGACAGGTTGATTAAAACATAAAACATTGCCCTGAGGTGCCCATTTTATTTTTAGCTCAGAGGAGACTCAGTAGCCTTGGGGAGCTTCTGTGTGACTGCTGTGGATTCCTCCCATGTTTCAGGCCTCCAGGGCCACGGCAGCAGCACTGGGACATTACTCAGCATCTCAGCATTTTAGGACATCTGGTCACTCCTTGCAAAGCTGTAAATGAGCAAGACTTGACAGGAATTTAATAAAGGGTTTCTTGATATTTCTTTCTTGAACAGAAAAGCCTAAATGGTCTCTGTGATTGTCAGTGCCACACGGAAAGTCTGCATTGTGGTTGAGCCACAATTCTGTCATCCCCATTCCTTTTCCCCAAACTGCAAAGCAGAAGTACAGGACCATTGTGAAGACACTTAAAAATCTCTATATTCAACCATGACAAAGATTCTCCAGGTAGGAAACACAGAAAAGTAGAAATTTCTCAAAAAAGGGAACATTTTAATCCATTCACACTTTTATTCAAAGAGTCATTTCTTTGCAAATGGGATGCTGGTTGGGTTTGATGGGATCTTAATGGGCGTTGTCCCACTGAGAGTATTGGGAGTGGGGCTGCAGTGATCCTTCTGCTCTGC
This sequence comes from Agelaius tricolor, assembly GCF_023055355.1. Classification (NCBI taxonomy): domain Eukaryota; kingdom Metazoa; phylum Chordata; class Aves; order Passeriformes; family Icteridae; genus Agelaius; species Agelaius tricolor. The sequence continues at coordinate 111,266,323 of NW_027269261.1, read as the reverse complement.
TTTTGGGTTCCAGAGGGAACAGGTAAAGTCAAAACTCTCAGCTTCAAGCTGAAGAGCAACAAAAATCAGCTTGAAGAGTGCATCTGTACATCTTAGATATTTTTTCTATCTGAACTACTGGGTTTTTATTCCATAAAGAGTATGTAGATGACATGTAAATGTTATGTAAATTGGGTCCATAGTCCATTAAAGCGCAATATTATAATCACTAATACCCTATAGGCATGGACAGATCAACCAACCAAGTTTTATTTGATCTTTGTCAGAGGCACTGAGCCCTTTTATGCAATATTTTGTGTACATGCCTTTATTGTGAAGATCATCATTTCAAAATGTGCCCATTTGGGATAAATACATGTTGTTGATGTGCCATGGAACAAAGTTCAGCCAGGATATTACTACCAAAAATACTATTTATAGACTGACCAAAATGAAGGAATCCTGCCTTCCTTGGAGAAATTTCATCTGAAGTGATCATTTAATCAGCAGACTTGAACAGCCTTAAACTGGATACAGCACTTAGCCTTCAACACCTGCTACTTCCACCATCCAAATGAAATGGAAACATGGGTATACAAAAGAAGACTGGAGGGCTGTTTAGCCCTTGCCTTGGAAAAATATATTCCTTACTAATTGGCACAACTCTGTTAATAAATATTTGCTGGTTTACACAGCCCTCCTGTTTACTTAATGAAATGGTAGTTGAGGGGTTAAGGGGTTAATTGGGGAAAGGAAATGAATCTCCAAATGTATCAAAATCTGATAAGTGATTTAGCCTAATTAATCATTTACATGTCAACATTTTTCTGGGTGCCACATGCACTTTGGGAATATAAATAATAAATAACAAAAACTAGGTAAACTTACAGCAAATTGAAGGCACCAGTTGAAAAGAATGTGAAACTTTGTGTATTGCGAACTCTTCCCTGAGGTTTTTTACAGAACTTTTCTTGCAATATTCAATGGTAAGTGAATATTGCAAGAAAATATAGTGGTAAACTATGGAATCACAAAAATGGTTTGGGTTGGAAAGGACCTTGAAATCAGCCTATTCCAAGCCCCTGCCATGGGCAGGGACACCTTACACTATCCCAGGTTGCTCCAAGCCCTGTGCAACCTGGCCCTGAACATTCTCAGAGATAAGGGAGTTTGTAAACTTGTCTTGGATGCTTGTTCAAAGGTGGTGAGCAATCAGATCTCCATCAGTAGGAGTTATGCTAAATACTGAGCAGAATATACAATATTTCTGCAATTAGTTCTGGAATATTAATGTCTTAGTATTAAGATCCAAGCTCATTAAAGATCAAGGCTCCATGAGCAGGGAATTGTCAAGTTGCATTCTTGGATATATGACAATTATATGTGAACTAGAAATCAGACACACAAGATTAGAAGTCTGGGGTGTCAGGAATCAGTGACATGATTAAATTAGAAAGGCACTACTACCTCAGCCCATGCAAACCTGATCTTAAGCACAAGTAGGTGAATCTCTGTTCTCCAGCATGAAGCCATGCTGGATTTTCATTCCATTCTGTATTATGCACTGCAAAATAAAACACTTCTATAAAGTTTCTGTACATTTGTGCAAGTAGACCCATATTTTTAATTCTCATTTGAAAATAATTAACCCTTAATCGGTGTGAAAAATGTTTTTGGGTTATATTTGGAATCTTTAATTGTTCCATTTCTAGATTGCAAAGAAAAGTAAGAGAAGGTAACTCTTAACATTTATGGATGCATACCAGGTCCTGAAACTTCTGTTAGATGGAATATAATCTTTTTTTAGGCAAATCTGTTAATGTTAATGTGTTAGGTCTTCTATGGAACACAATTCTTCCAGGCTGAGATTACCATGTCTTAGTGGTGGAAGGAGCAATCCCTTCAAATACCCTGAAACAATGAGATGGGATATGAGAAGCACAAAACCTATAAATAATTGGGTGTTGACAGTCAAAAATTTTGGAGATATACATTCTTTCCAAAGAGAAGACAAATATTTGGATTTATATTGAGAGATAAGAAAAGCCTTTGTCTTAAAATCCTCCTATTTTGAGGACTTTATCACATTTGCTATGAAGCAGCTTCTTGGTTAAGGGATTATCAGGCATTCTGTTTGTTTGAATGATGGGAGGACTGAAGATGCATTTAGCAATCCTTAAACCATCCCTGACACCACCAGATGAATGTCAGGTCTAGTCAGGAGAAACAGAAATGATAGGCATTCCTCTGCCTCCCGGAGCAACTTACTCTATTGGAAATGACATTTACCCCTCATGAATGGGTCCTGTACAAAGGCTTTTGTACCACAGACGTGGCACAAACTTCTTTGGAACTCTCCAGAAGGGCATGTGCACCAGAGTGGGTTTCATCTTGCAAAAATAGCCCCATAATTTTGCTTCAATAAAGCAACTGAGGTGCTCAACTTAAAGGATTTCTATTATATAATAATAAATTCTCCAAGAGAGAAAAGTACCTCTATACATTTACAACTTTCAGACTGTTTCATCCCACCATATGATGGGATTGACTTTGGAACTGCCTAAACTGACAAACAGATTTTCTGATTAAAATACTTCACCTGAATTCTGCGTTAGTAATGGTGAAAAAAATTTTAAACTAGTTACAATTGTTGACATGCAGGACATTTGCAACACCAGTTAATGAATTTATTAATTATTTTCCTGTTTATCTCATCTTTGTCTGCCTTCCTGTTTCTTCAGTCTGTCTACTCAGCTATCTATCTATTAATCTTCAAACCACATATGAAGTACAGCTAAAAACACAAAGCTCTCATTCAGGGTTTCACATATCCAAGGAACCTAAGTGTTCTCCTAATACTAACATTCCTCTGGCACACAATTTATCAAACTTTCCTTCCTTTTCTATAGACTTTGACTATGTGCCCTTGTCAGGACATGTGAGGTCACTGATGTTGTCAAAGATGATCTTTGTCAGTTATTGAAATGAGAACTAATTTGACTTAATATAAGCTGACAGACAAAATAGTTCATTGGTAAAACAAGCCAGTTCCAGAAACTGGTGCTAAAGAAGAGTGCAGGAGCAAAAAATGTGCATTTACTCTCTCAGCTCAGGTTTTGAAAACTAGATTTTTAATAGGGCTTAGCAAAATGCATCCACCTAGATACTGGTGAGAAGAATGTCTGATGTCATACCTCTTTCACTGTATTTACACTTTATATATGGCTTGTTGTGACTTGTTCTTTAACAATTTTATACAGTTAATTTCACTGCAAGAAAATTACCTCTATCATTAGTGATACCATTGTAGACCCATGAGACACTGACATTATGACCAGGGAATTATTCTGAAAAATCTATATCCCAGAAAATTTTGTTCTGCCAGGATAGAAAATTACTGCTGGGTGGATCACACAAATCAGGAATTCTTGATCCTTAGTTTGTTAGGGGGAAAAAAAAAATAAAAAATAAAAAATAATTTTCTTGAAAATTATAAGACTGATTGACTTTTCTTCAGATGCTAAACTTTCCTGAGCAGAGGTCTGTGCTCTCTGCATCCAGCCCCAGCTCTCCTGCCTCTGTGAGTAAACTAGAGATGAACTTTAGTGCTTGTGGGATTAAGGCCAGGGAAGACAGGCAGTGCAAGGAAGATTAATGTGAGCCTGCATGCCATTAAAATTAATCACTTAAAATTAAAGATCCCCTATCTTCTGCTGCCCCTTGAATGTTGTTGATATGACAGTGTCATAACTGATCTATCCAGCTCGTGTTTATCTCTTAAAAGATAAATTGAGATATTCCATTTCTGCACAGTCCCAGCATGATCTCAATCCAGCAGATTTCACATCTATGTGCACATTCCTTCTTTACGGCTCTGACTCATAAAAAGGAGAGGAAGAAAACAAAGATAAAATAATATTAAACACTAGACCCTAATATTTAGCAAGTGACTGCCATTCCCAAGGATCCTATAAAGCTTTCTGAAAGTGACATCTCTTAAGCATTTGCTTCACCCATCAGTGAAAGGCAGTCACCTAAGGCTGCTTAGACTGCTCTGAACATTTCCCTTTAAACAGCTTTGAATGGAAATTGTCTCTTTGTTCAGAGCGAGAATGTTTATGGAAAATATTCATCTCATTGAATAATAATAAAAAAATGTTGTTTTCCACTGTCAAAACAAGCTTGTTTTGTTGTTTTTGCTTTGCTTTGGTTTGTTTTCTGTCTCAAAACAGACATCTCTTGAGAGTACATTTAGAGGTAAAAATGCTTTTAAAAACTTTTACAAGAAAAAAAAAAGGATTTTTTTTTGGTAATTGCTGAAACCCTCATCCTAATTACTGATGCCAAGCTTTCGTGCCTTAATTTGATAGATAAACTACGATGCACCCATGCATAAGGACCACTGAAGTACCTAAAACACCAAATATATTTCCCAATCCTGTAATGCCAGTCACAGGATCTTCAAGTGTTCAGAATTAAATTCAATAATTGACCAGAATTCAAAAATTCAATAATTAAAATAATTCAATATGTGAAAAGTATTGAAAAATGGGAGAACTATGTAAAATTTAAAGTCAGAAAAATGGGCTGGCTGCAAAACTAGGGCTGGCCAAGCAGTGGATTTTTGGAGTTTGATGATATATATATAAAGGAAAATGTCTGAGGAAAATAATATATCAAGAAAATAAAATGGAAATGTGCTTTTTACATTGAGTTGAACAAACAGAGTGTTTTACCTAAATAAAGACACTACAATTTCACTTCTGACACATTATATTCATTTTAAATTTGTAAAATTATTTCTATAATATTTTGAATTGAGGAGTCTTCTAAGTAGAAAATAAATAATTATGGTAATATATTTTCTGTTTATAGATTTTCTTTACATATGTGCACAATTCCAAAAATAAAAGTATGAGAATTTCATTATTCACTGATAATATTAAGGTTTTTCTAAGAAGCTTTGATTCAAAACTTCCCTTCAAAGACCCAATTCAGAAAACCCTGAGAATTATTATGTCATAAATATATTATAACATGTATAATCCATTATTATATATTTCATAGAGAGAGATCTTCCTAAGACTGTTTGATGTGCTAACCAAAAAATTACTTACCTTCCCTCAGAACTTAAACTATTACTGGGTTTCTTTGAAGCACTGTTGTTTTTCTGGCATCTTGGCCTAAAAGAAAAAAAGGTCAGGAAAAGAGCCTTAGATGCTAAAAACCGACCAACTTGTTTTCTGGGAATAGGAGCAGTTTCAGGTGTTCCTGTGTATCAACAGAAGCCACTTCTTTTCTGTTCTAATGTTTCAGTGACTGTGATAATAAAGACAAGGCGATGGCCTCTGGTATTGGCAAACAGAGACGAGGGCAGGTAAAACAGACATACCAATGCATTTCCCTTTTCTTGATTCAAGACACACGGTGCAAAAATCCCTCTGTTTTCCCAATGTGTCTGAATTTGTATGGATATATTTACAGTTTTATGTGACATGGCTTCTTCTGCAGGCAGGCTCCTGTATTATGCATCAGATCCATTCTCTGTACTGTTTTATGGTGTGTAATTTTCCCTTACAGTACAAGTCAGATTGCAAGAGTGATATATTTAATAAAAAATTAGATACACTTCAACTGCCTCACTTTTCCTTTTTTTTTTCTTCCCTTCATCCATTATACTGACCACATCAAATCAGTGTTTAAAATAAAATTACTCAAATCACTGCTGAATAAGTAAGATACTCGGCATGTTACGGCTTCTGTCTCAGCCATGAAGGATAAAGATGTTTTGTAAAGAGCTAATGCCTGCCACACTCCTGAGTTATGGGTCACTAAAGAAGCTGAACACTCACCTGAGGGATAAAGCTATCCCTCACCTAATATATTTTCCAAAAGTGCAATGTGCCCATAATTTCTGGATGTCTGTAAACTCCCGAGTTGTTACTACTACTCTAGTTTGGTTCAGGGCTTCTGTCCAAACCCATGTTTTGTGAAATCTCCCTCCCTTTCACCTCTTGCAATTAATGTACAGGTTAAAAGGTTAATCAAAAAAATAAGCCAGCAAAATACAAGCCCCGTTTAACCCTATAAAACCAGTGCTTTCAAGTCACTTTTTTTCAGGAGAGGAGTGAAAATGGACACCTCCTGTCATGGTCTGAAGATCAAAACGCTTGGGTTATTGGAGATCCAAGCCTGGGAGTGCAGGTGCTGAAATGTGTTGTCTCACAAGTACTGAACCCTACTGCCAGCACCTTCTACCCACCACTGCCACTTTTTTCCCAGTCTCAATTCACTGTAAAGTAAAACAGTCTTGAAGTTTACATATAATCAAATTCATATGTAAGACTAACGTGCAGCCTCAAAATGGTTGCAATTCTTTGCTCAGCAAGAGCTGGCTTCTGACTCAATGTTGATCTGTGTCACTAAATCTGTAACTTCTTCAATAAATTCCAGTCATGGAGCAAATCCCTCACTTGCCTTCATTTCTAACCCAGAGTGGATATCCATCAGAGTTAGTCTGGGCAAAGAACTCACTCAGGCACAAGAACTGGGCATGACCCAAACCAGCCTCATAGCTGGGCTTGTGTTGAGGGTTGATTGCACCATGCAGTATCCAGAAGTTACTTCCAATCTAAATTATCTTATGAATTTATTATTGATATTCTATGGCTTACATTAAGCTGATAGCACACATTTATGTTTTAGTATGTTGGATTTTTTGTTCAACAGCAACAGCAAAACTCCTTCTCAGGTAGGAAGTTATTACAAAAGGCTCTGAGGCAGGAACTGGAGAACTGCTAGGGAAAAGATTAAGAAAGTCCCAAAGGACATGAGACCAGAAACCATGAGAGGTTCACTAAAGCTAAGAAAGAAGAAGGGGCACAGAGCTGAAAGAAGCTTGATGTCTTTTCTAGGCTGGAGGATTTGGAATGTCTTACAGAACATGACAGCCTGCTCTTAAGTAGCACCATAACAATGGGAAAGGCTGCTCAGATGGGGTTGGGAATTACCCAATGCAGCTATGCTGTGGAGACATGAATGGATCATAATATGATAATGAATATGCAGCTACATCTACACTGGGAAGTAAAAAAGTGCTAATTTGTGAACATGAGGAAATTATCTTGGTTATTCCTGTTAAAATGGGAGTTTGGTGCCTTTTCTGGTTTTGGCACATGCAACTGGCATTCTTCTAAACGATTCCATTTGGGGATTAACACAATAAAGGAACTTTTCTTTCAGTGGGTATGTGTATGTGATCATCTTCTTTTGGAGTTTAAAAAAAACTAAGAAATTGTGTGGGTAAGAGGCAGAAAATCTGTCCTGGCACTGGTGAACTTGCATTTAACTTTTCATCAAAGCACCCAATAAGTTCAATTGAGTCTCAGAGAGGAACATGGACTGAGATCCAGAAAGTGAAAAGGTATCTGATTTCAGTGCCTGTTTTTTCCATCTTTCATCTTTTAGAAAGTACTTATGCAATAGCATAAAGAGACAGCTGTGCCCCAATAGGAATCATTTTTAACTCCTTTTACAGCTGCTACCTGGATCATTGATCCTCAGAATGGATGGAATAGGGAGCTCAAGTAGAACATTTTACCTTCACTACAGTGACCATAGGGAATTTCTTCTGGGTTGTAGGAGCTGATTTCAAAGCTGATTCAGATGTAAAATATAAAGGAAGAGAAGGAAAGTTAGGCAACTGGTCCAAGTAATTAATCTTAGACTATAAACCAGGGAGGAAGATGGGTACCTTCAGAAGTGATACCTCTTCTGGCCTTCAGTTCCTGGTCCAGGAGTATGAAGTCTCCATTGTCCCATCCTATGGCTGTCATCAGGTGTCCAATGCCATTCAGACAGGTGTTGACAACATATAAAGACCATAATTACTTTATATATGTATTTTTTCCATTTATAAAAGTGACATGAATGAATCTCACACTCTCTGGATTTGATAAGTAGGCTTCATTTTAACTCTTCATGGGTGCCAGTAGAAGACAACCATGTAGGGAATCTTTTCAGCTCTCAGGAATATGAACTTCAGCAGAATCTGGGAAGCTGAAACCTGTAAAACATCTGGGACAATGAAATTGGTCATTTGAATTCATCTGCTATGCTTTTACCAAGCTCTTCAGGTAAGTCTGCAATGGACTGGAATAAAACTGGATGCTGTGTTTAGATGGAGCCAGCACTTTTTGAAGTAAAACCAGTCAATCCATTTAGACGGATCAGAGGCAGACCAGTGAAGTCAGGGAAGTGGCAGACTTAATGTGGAGTTGAGTCCTAAGCCCTCAGGAAAGAAGAGGACTTCAGAAAACCTGTGCTGTGTAGGATTGCTGTCATGGGATTTCACAAAGGCCAAGAAGACCAGCACAGATGTATCTTCATTAAGGGTTGGCTTTAAGGAGAAAAATGTCTGGGCTTAAGAGGTCCATAGCAGGGTAAAATGCATTCCTTGTCACCCCATGGGACATGGCATCTCTTGTGGCAAGGGTTTCCCACCCCCCTGGCTCCTGTCTGTAGGAGACTGGTCTGCCCTATTTACATGTTCTAGGCTCTTCCTGCTGCCTGAGGATGTGGGACAAAGGGCCAGCTGGACTCCAGGGTGGCACTGCCTTCTCCATCCAGTGTGGCCACATCTGTGTTCCTCCCTGGGAACCAGCAGGACAGGGGCTTCTCCCTGAATGATGCTGGCATGTTGGACATCACTCCTGACCTGCACCACACCTTCCTCCCACAGAAAATGTGCTAACACCTCCAGACCACCTCCCAGCAGGACTCTGCTTCTCCCAGGAGTGGAGACAAGGTGCTGTGCAGAGCTCATGCCTGGCAGGAGCCTGTAGCTGAAAGCCATCCCTTTGAACCACCAAATCGCAGCATGAGTTTCATCCCAAAGCTCTCTCCAGAGCCAGCGATTTGTGACAATGTCAGAGCAGGGCTGTTATCAGCTGCCTGTAACTCTTGCTTGCCCAGGTGCATCCCCCCCAGCTAAGGTGTGGGACCCTGCTGAATACCAGATCCCTTTGTTGCACATTAGTGTTGGCTGAGCTGTCACCAGAGGTACCTGTGCATATGCAGAGCACAGAGATTAATCCGATTAAACCTCCACTGACTTTTCCACATTCCTGGTAGTGCAGCAGCCCCTGTCTCTTCTCAGGTAGGTGTTAGAGCATGGGGAAGGTTAATCAAATGGTGTTTCTGGCGTGGAAACCCATCAGAAAACGTGACATAATGAGAGGGAGAGTAGGAGGGAGTGATTAGCTAAGCTTTAACTCACCATAAGTGCCCTGATCCTTGACCTTTTGGTGTCAGTTTTAATTGTAAGGATGGACTTTAAAACCAAAAGAAGTCATAAAGGTTAAATTATTGCACTCCCTGACCCCAGGTTTACAAATAATACAGGTTTCAGATTTTTTTTCTGACGTCTGAAGAAGACCACTAAAGAATTTGTATGATTTATACAATGAAAGCTAGTATGAACAGCTATAGTGACAAAAATTATATATATATATATATCTGGGAATTAAAACTAAAAAATATGTTCAGATTGAAATTGATGTAGTCACATAATGACACAGATGGTAAATTTTACTGATATATATTTTTCCCTGGTGTAGAACACACAGTGGCAATCCAGCATGACAGATTGTATCCTAGGCTAAAACTGTGTCAGACACACAGTAATCAGAAGATGCTATCATATAATTTGCACTGGGGCCAGCCTCAATCTTGTAAGTGTTCTTTGTTCAGCTGCACTGAGTTGTTTTTCAACTGGGTTTCCCTTCTGTAAAATAATTCTTGTAGTTTTTCTGGTATTAAGCTGATTTTTTTCAAGCAATGGTATCCCTAATATTTAGCTATTAATATTGATGCTGTTATGTAATACACAATAATACTAATTATTACTAATACTACTGATACCATACAGTGGATGACTTCAGCCTGTTCTGCTGCCAGATGTGAGGTTAAATACAAAGATTTAAGTCAACTCTGAATGTGCAGAGCTAGATATGAGAATAATTTCTGTTAGTTCAGCCATTCAGGGTAAATTAGACTCTCTAATTAGGATCCTGCTATTGAAAAGGTAAAAGAAATGTTTCTCCAGAGACTTTTTTACCTTATCCCTTTCAGAAATTTATTTTAGGGTAGGCAAACAACCTTGTGAGGGTGTTCAGCTCATCTCCAAAAGATTGACTCAAGTGAAATTCCTAAAATTTTAATTGCTAAAGCTAGAAAGGATTAATGCCTTCTGCAGCAATTAATACCTCCTGTTTTCACACACTACTTGTACCCATATCTGTAATTTATGGATATGTAGAAATTTGTATCCACAGTTGTCATTCTGCAAAACCTTATATGCGGTTTTTACTTCATGTGGTGTGAATCATCCTTCCAAAGCTAAATTCTTCTCAGTCAGTCTCAAAAAAACCACAGAACTAGACATTTTCCCCATGAAAAATTCACATTTTGAGTTCAAGTTTACTATATGCCCCTTCTTTTCCCAATGCTTTAAGGGAAGCATGAGAAAGAACTGATGATTAAGGGACTTTCTCACATTATAAAAGCATCCAAAAATAATTTTATTTAAACTATTCCGGAATTTTCTTTCTGTGTTCTGTGTATGATGAACAAAGATTCAGAAAATGCCACATGCATGGAGTCTTTTGGAACAATTCCAGGGATGGCTGCTCCACTACTTCCATGGGCAGCCCGATGAGTTTTCATGGATTTATAGGTATTTTGGAACACTGAATCACAGAATGATTTGGGTTGGATGGGACCTTAAAGACCACCAGTTCCAACCCCCTGCCCTGGGCAGGGACACCTTCCACTATCCCAGGTTGCTCCAAGCCCTGTCCAACCTGGCCCTGAACATTTCCAGAGATGGGGACTCCACAATCTCCCTGGACAAAGCTGACTCCTTTATTGCTCAAGGAGTGCTGTAAAGAGAGCTGTGAAATTAAAAGCCTGATTAAACACAGTGACAAAATTAATGTGATTTTAGGAACTAGAAAAAAAGGCCAAAAATTTTGCAGATGGACAGGACTTATTTATAGAGGGCTGAGGGCTCTGTGATTTAGCAGAAAATGCTACCCAAAATCCCTGGAGTGGGGTCTAGGTAATTTCAGACTGCAAACAACAACAAAATGCATATCAATGATCATAACTAACTATCAAATCAATTCACCCAGGAATAGAGGGGACTGTGTATTGCTTGAAGTGCTTAAATCAGAACAATTTGCAGATTGAAAGGTACAGTATAACTCAGAAAATTTATGAGCTAGGAATAAGAATAAAATTATAATGTCTTTAGGAAAGATGATTGTAACAGTCCCTTCTGGCCTTAAAAATCTAAGAATATAGGGAAATATTTATTTATTTATTTCCAAAACACCTGGGGGAGGGGAAGTGTGAAGACACCAAAGACATATTTGTGTAATGACTTAAAAATAGAACTGTGCTGATTTAATTCTGTACTTGTATATGATTGCTATAAATTAGCGGTGGGAAGTAGCAGCATTTATTATTAATAGTAATGGTAAAATAATAATGATAACATATTTTGCTCCTAATAGCTATCTTTTCTATCCCCTTCTCTTCTCCTAATTTTCCTGTGAGCACAAGAGTTTCTCGGAACACCTGGATCTTTTCATCTGGCTGTGTTTTAATGCTGTTTCCAGTCAAATGTGACAAACCAAGGGACTCAAACCCTCCATTTCAAATGCTGCCTATTTTCCCATCATTCTCTTAAGCATCCCTTTAGTTGGAGGCAGTTTGCTTAAGGAAATATTTCAGTCCTGGTGTTTAAATACTTGTGATATATATTTACATTTATAAAGACACTTCAAAAATGTTTTAAAACTGATGTATATTTGGATGCATTTGTATGTGAGAGCTGGAATGTCTTAAAATTACTCTTTCTCTCTGTCTCTCTGTTTGTATATACGGAGTTGGAAGACAGACACTTCTTGGTCTTAAGCACTTGAAGCAATGTTAAACTTTGGGATTTCAAAGCCTGTTAAAGAGCAAGGCAGTTTAGCCAGAACCTAGACCTGTGCTTATGTAGCCATAAAAATATATGTGATTTTATTTACACTGATGGAGGATGTCCAAAGGAAGTATAATTCTTTATAAAGCCACTGGCTGATGCAGTGAACACAACTTCCCACAGCATCTTTGTGGCTGCTCAGTTCTTCCAGTCAGGCCCTACATACAGGAAATGTTAAATTAATCCAAGTCCAGAGTGATGCCATCCTGGAAGTCTTCAAGGCCAGGCTGGATGGAACCTGGGCTTGGAGGAACCTGTTCCTGCCATGGGCAGGAACACTTTCCACTAGCCCAGGTTGCTCCAAGTCTCATCCAACCTGGCCTTGGACACTTCCAGGGATGGGGCAGCCACAGCTTCCATGGGCAGCCCACGCCAGGTCCTCACCACTGTCACAGAGAATTTCTTTCTAATATCCAATTTAAGCCTGCTTTGTCTTTTTGAAGCCATTCTCCTTGTCCTGTCACACCAGGATCTTGTAAATAGTGTCTCTCCATCCTTCCTGCAGGTTTCCTTCAAGTACTGGAAAGCTGGAAATATAAGGATTCATAAAGATGTAGAACAGATTTTTAAAAGAGTGGGCACCAATATTATGAATTACAAAGAAAAAAAAAGAATCAAAAAATAAATCAAGTAGTCAATGATGTAAATCTTGCCCGTAAAAAGCAACTGCTCACCCATGTTCAAGCAGTGTGACTTCCACAAGCTGGTGGGAAGGGGGAGAGTCTGTGGCTGGAATTGCTTAGGAAATGTCACATGCTTCCTCCTGATGAATGTACACATGTGTGTTCGTGTGCCTGTATTTAGAATCACAAAATCCTTAAGGCTGGAAAAAAATCCTTAAGATCATCAGGTCCAGCCATGGATTTGTGCATATCTACCTGGGCTTAGTGCCAATAAACAAACAAACACCGTGGCACAGAGGTAAACTCTGGAATCTGACAGACTTTGGGACTAGCCAGATGGTCCATGGCGTGTCACCAATCCATGGTAGCCTGTGCTGTCCCAGACAATTCCCAGGCACAGCTCAGGAGCCAGCACGCACCAGGCACTGTCCCTGGTAGGCAGGTTGGAATGGGCTATTTTATTTTGGAGGGGAGGTTGTTTAATACTAAGGAAACGTCTGGATTGTGCCAGCTGGCCTCAGGGATGGAGAGCTGATCCTGACACTTCCTTAGCTGACGAGCGGAGATGTAGCCAAAATGTCTGGCAGGAGATTTGTCTTGGTCTCACTTCTGCAGGCTTGCCTGGCAGTTAACACACAAGTTCCTTTCTCCTCTGCTGTGGCTCAGCAGTGAGGAACAAAAACACTGAATTTTGTTGATCCAAGGATGAGGAGAGGTCTGTGCCTTCATCATGATGGGAAGAAATGAAGTGTAGGGGCCAATCTGAGACAGAGAGCTTGAAAAAACCCATTAACATGCACTAACTATAGTCCTGTTCCTATATGTTCCTAATATGGCCCCCAAACAAAGATTGTCTATCTACAGAGAGGTTTTCCCTAGGATTTGGCCTCATCTTTTTTCTGCCCATGGCCACCTGAATGAGAGACTGATTTCAGATGGGAGAAATGATGGAAAGGGGTGGAGGGAAGTAATTTCCTTTCAGGTTTTCTTCTCTCTCTAATTAAATACAGACTTCTGTTTCTTCAAGTTCAAGATATAGTATCCATTTAAAAATAATAACAATTAAAGATTCTACTTATCATTTTATCTCACAGAAGGCTCACAAGGAGTTGTTCTATAGCCTGAGGCTAAAGCTAGCCCAGATATTAGCTGAACCAAACAGGGCTGTCATTGCAAGCCAGTGTGCACCCCTGCGATGTTCAAAAAAAAAAAGTTAAATTAATGCCAAGAGATGAACATTAGGAAAGCATCTGAACTGTACAGGAAAACAGGGATTGCAGAGGAAGACAGGGACAAATACCTGTATTTAGTCATCTGCTAAGGTGGGCTTGGATTATGGGCTCTGAGGGAAAGAGCTCAGTGGTTTATCCAGCTTTCCTACAGTACCTAGTTATATCACCCCGACTCCCCAGGTACCAGGAAGAAGAAGGTCTTGTATTCAAAACATTGTTTATAAATGTCCTTTAGCTATTGCATCTGGCTTTCCTCTCTGGTTCTACAGGGAAATAGAACCTGGCTGCCATAATAATGGGTGAAATTAATTCTTCTTTTTGGGCACACGCTTGGCAGCAATTATCCAAGTTCGTTTCAGGCAGCACAGAAAGCTGCTTTGTGCAGCCCAGGTAGTGGGTTTGTAAGCAGCCAGGAGGGGAGCAGGGAGGCCTGTTGCTGAGGGGAAGTGTCACCAAGCAGCCTGGCAGCAGCAGAGCTGTCAGTGCTGTGCCTTGCCATGGACCCTGCAGCTCCAAGGGGCAGAGGCACCACAATATGTCAGGGGCATTGCTGAGTTTCAGCTCAGTGGAGGGGACAACACACACACACACCTGGGGACTGGGGAACATCTGTTGGAAGAAGTCACTTGAAAAATAACCTTGCAATGGCTTGGGAGAAACATCTGTGCAGCAAATGTCATGCTACCAGTAGTGGAGGGATGGAAAGGCAGAAGTTAGGGAAAGCATAAAGAACCATCTTGTGTCAATAATTCAGGGAGCTGGTGACAGCACAGGGGGGATTTAGGTCAGCACAAACTTCTTTGGCTCCACAGCTTTTGTGCACAGGAGCTGGTGCAGCAGCTGTCTAATTGAAATGTGCAGCCATTTTACCACTGACCAAAGTGAACATCAGGGACTCAAACTTTCCCCCTTTTCCCCATTCTCCGCACTGAAACTCTTTCTCTCTTTTGTTGTTTATTTCTTACAGGAGTTTGCTCACTTGTGTTTCCTACTCTGTACATAAATAGCAGGAATATGGGAAGCATATGAGTACTTTAGACCAGATGAATTTTCTATCTTTCTAAGAGAAGTGGAATCTAAGACACAGGACAATATATTTTGTCCAGAACAAAACTTGCTGATATATGTAATACAGAAAAAATCCCAAACCTCTCATGCCTTCACATTAACTCTTATTTTATCCATTATTTTGAACAACAGTGTCATTCAGGCAGTGCAAAGATTCAAATGAAACATCTTCTGACAAGATGCATTCCTCTGGGTGAAATCCCACAGGCTACATATTTGGGAAAGTCAAATTAGGTGGTTACTGTTGGTTGCATGTGCCTGCAGATTTGAAGAGCAGGAAACAATTTCATTCATCTGAATTAGTAGAAGTCAAAATCACAGCAGGGAGTGTGTTAGCAGTTTAGCAGTGCCTACAACTGAGTCAGAAATGTAACCTGGACTTGTTTAATTCAGTTTAATGACAGCCAGAGCATCCTAAAGAGTTATATTGGCATCCAGCTGTAGTTAAAGCTGGGACAGGAGCTGGCTGCTTTCTGCTCAGCTTCCACATCCAGCTCAAAGCTGACACAAGCCCAAGTACAAACAAGGGAAGAAGGAGATCAGTGGGACAACATTTCAAATTTGCAAGATTATTTTTTGCCTGTTCTTATTTTTGGCCTCTGTTCTTGTAGACACACATTATGAAAAGTCTGGGAGAGACAACATGCAATATTTCAGCCACAGAGAAGGCAGAAGCACTTTCCTGAAATGTGAAATGGGAAAGCTCAGGAAACTGAACTAATGGCAAGAGCTTGAATAACAAAGGTTATATGCTACAGATCTAAGGAGTATAAAGAATAAATTATCTTTAAAGTCCTTTCCAAACCAAATCATTTTATGATTCTAAATGATGTCAAGGGAGGACAGCAGGTATGAAGTATGCTGAGTATTAGAAAAGTGGAAGAGAAATCATAGGCAATTTGAGCAATACAGGTTTGGAGGTAAAACCAACAACAACAACAACCAAAAATAAAACAAAACAAAGCAAAACAAAACAAACAAACAAACAAAAAAATCCCAACCAAACAAGAAATATCCCAAAGGAAACTCAACAATTACTTTGGATTTTGTGTCTTTTATCCAGATGTTAACTCATGGAAGGTGTTGGAGAAAGAACTGTGGATTAGATGAAGTTTTCATTATTTATTTTTAGAGATACATTTCCTGAAGACAGCAGAACAACTATCCCATTCACCTGAATTCTTTCCTGATAAAATTTCTTTAACTGCTGCCTTTTGTTTGTTTTCTGGATGGACAATGGGAAGGATGGGAGAGGGGCAAAGGAAAAGTGTGAGAGACTAGGAGCAGGAGACTGAGAAATCTCCATTAGCTGCACATGAATTCTGAGATCATGGTGTTTCTACAAGTGAACAGATGCAATATAGTTAAAGAGAGATCTTTAACCTTCAGAGCAAGAACCTGCATTAAGTGAAGTGGAAAAACAGGACAGAAGGAATAAAACTAAATTAACAGGCTTCAGAGGACTTCTGTCACTCATCACAGTGCTGTGAGAAGGAGACTGAAGTCAAGAAGTCAAAAGCCTTAGGCAGGTGTTTACTAAGTTTATGTCTCCTTATCTTCCTTTCTTCTTTCATGACCAGCTCATTATGGCTGCATGAATCAGCTCACCAAGTTATTGGCACCAAAGAAATGCGAGTGTAAAAGGAAAATTTTGGTTATGCTGCATACTTGGGATCTTACTATTTGAAATATTCAAAATATTGAAATGACAATGCCATAATGAACTTCTTCAGTTCGTTGTTCTCATAACAACTACTTCATGACAGTATGGGAACAATTAATTTCATTTGATATAACTCGTGAAGTAGGAGAAAATATTTGCCTTGTGTTATTAAAGGAATAGGACTCAAATGGTGAACTCTTATCTTTGTGGTCATCACCAAAGCATGGATTCTCTATGTCTCTGTTCTCCTACCAGAACTTTGTTAACTCCTCATCAATATAACTTTCCTTGTCCCATTGTTTCTCACTTTTTACTCATGAGCCAACTTCAGATTATATGCGCTTTCTTTAAAGTAGTTTATTTTTTCATTTGTATTTCCATACATTTTCTACTTTCCATGAGACAGGGAAACCAGGATTAAATCAGATTTAGCCACCCCTGGAGCTATACCTTATTTCACAGAATCACAGGCTCACAGAATGTTTGAGTCAGAAGGACCCTTAAAGCTCATCTTGTTCCAAACTCTGCTATGAGCAAGGACATTTCCCACTATCCCAGGGTTCTCCAAGCCCTGTCCAGCCTGGATTTGAGCACTACCAGAAATGTGCACATCCTTCTTTGCTGTCACCCTTTGTGCTCAAAAGGAGTGTCACAAAATTAAAGCTGTCACAAGACCACAGAAACAACATTTGTGATGCTGAAATTTCCAGGCCAAATGCTGGTCCACATTTAACGTTTAAAGTGCTATAGACACAATGGAGCTGTGTCAGGAGAGGTTGAGGGTGGGTATTAGGAAGATTTTCTTCACCCAGAGAGTGCTTGGGCACTGAACAGGCTCCGCAGAGGAGTGGTCACAGCCTCACAGAGATTAAGAAATGTTTGGACAAAGCTCTCAGGCACATGGTAGGATGTTGGGATGTCCTGTGCAGGGCCAGGAGCTGGATTTTGATGTTCCTTGTGGGTCTCTTCCAACTTAAAATATTCTCTGACTCTCTGATGTAATTTAGATGAGAGGGGAGAGAATCCTTGATACAGAATATGAGGAAAATATAAAAATACAAAAATAAGAATTTGGCTTTGGTCTGGCCTCCTTGATAAACCACATGGACATCTTTCCACTTTGATAGATTTCACACGGTTTGCATAAATGAAAGGATTTGGGCCTTTTGAAATGAAAAGGAGATTTCTGCTGCATGCCAGCACGCTGCTGATGAGGGCTCATCCAAAATGCACCATGACCATGTCTCGCCCTCTGTTCTTCTGTAACATGTGTAGCAACCTGTGTCTGCACCACAGGAAAAGCTGTTTGAACAGATCGTCCTGGGGACTCGACACCGAACGCGGCACCGCGCTCGAGAGCCTGTGTAGTGCTTTGTGTTTGTGGCTCTGTTTATCATACTACAAGTCTTGATTATTCTAATGGCACTGGAACTCTTCAGAAACACATTGTTCATACCCCCAAGGAGTTTGCTGTGCGCACAAACATTCTCAATCTACTGTATAAACAAATGTGTTATTCAGCAGACAGCGTCGGTTCTGCTGCTGATAACTGGGAAAAGGGATGACAACAGCACAGAGGATATTGCCTCCACCTCTAAGTAGTTTGTACAGTTTGTTAGGATTCAGTCTCCATCATTTCAGTGGGATCTGGAGCTCTTATTGCTGTTTGCTTTGGGTTCCTCAGTGTATTTCTGCTTGAGTGTTGTAAAACTTCCCTTTTTTTCACGACCTACATCTTCCTCACAAGGGGGAGAGGAGGGGTAGGCACTGATCTCCCCTCTGGATCCCAGTGGCAGGACCCAGGGGAGTGGCGTGAAGTTGTATCGGGGACATTTAGGTTGAATATATAGGAAAAATAGGAAAAAGATTCCTCAGCCAGAGGGTGGCTGGGGGCTGGAACAGGCTCCCCAGGAAGTGGTCACAGCACAAAGCCTGACAGATTTCTAGAACAGTTTCTGGAATATTTCAGGCACATGGGGGGATGCTCAGAGTTGTTCTGTGCAGGGCCAGGATTTGGACTTGATGATCCTTGTGGGTCCCTTCCAAATCAGGTTAATCTATTATTTTATGATTTTGTCTTATTTGAGCAAGCACCTGCTCACATCTTTGGTAAAAAGAGTGAGTTGTGAGACCCACACTTTGGGAATGCATCAAACACAGAAGCTTCTCTCTTGAAAGCACCCAAGATGCAAAAAGATAAGAGCGGTCAAATACTGGAGATGTTTTTTTTCACTGGAATTGTGGTGGGGTTGGCCTTCTCTGCTCCAGTTACCCTCTGCTGACTCTCAGAAGTCTTTTGTTAGCTTTTAGAAATAGACCTTCTCAGATGCTTGAAGTGTTTAAATATTGAATCCCATGTGACATGAATGAATGTGTGGGGACAGGGGAGACTGAAGGAGATAAAAAGAAAAAGAAGTAGAGAAGATAGATTCTCCAGTCATTTGTACAATATTACACAAGGATGACTGAAATGATTCAAAATGAAATTACTGAATTTGATAGGCTAATTATGGTTGAAAATATGTTTGAAATTGCATTCTAGCCCATAGAATTGGGAGCCAGTGGAGATTTTCAAAGGCATTTGGGGGCTGAAATCAATTTGACTTAGCAATTTCATATTGGTTTGATTTCATATTTATTTCATATGTAGTTTCTCACCGTTCTCAGTGCAGTGTGAAAATCTCTCAATCGCTCTGAAGTTTTTTTGGGAATACCAATGTTACGTCTCCTTCATTCTTTCCTTTGAACCAGGTGGATAGAATCTGAGGGCACCCATAAACCAATCAAATTTAAAATTTCTTACAAGGAAGTAGAAAACCCATTCCTGTTTATCCATCATGGAATGAAGGTACAAAGTCCCTCTGTTTGACAATAATGACTAAGAACTTCAACACTGCTCAGCTGTTTCGAGCAAATCCAGTCTACACCCACAAACGCAGATTCCCATCACTCCACCTTAACTGTTTTGTGGATACTCCACAACAGACTAAACTGATCTCAGAGATACATGGTTTGAGTCCTTACTTCTGACTTTCTTAATGTGTTCTTACTATTTTTTCCTCCAATATTATATTCTTTACATATTCACCTGTCCTCTAAATGAAGAGGTGTAACAAAGCAAAGTGTGAACGAAAGGGGCAGCACATAAATACAGGATTGTCATTATTTGCTCTTTCCTGCCCTCTTTGGCTCACACAGACAGCAATTCTACCAGGAAAGGTTTATAAATGTGGAAGAAAAATAGAGAAATAAAGCAAACTGCTCAATTAGTACCATTTCTTTTCTCATTTCAAGTCACTGAAGGTCCTTCTGATTGCTTAGTTAGTATTTTTATTACCTATTTCATTTTGTTTTTGTGTGTGTATGCCAAGCTTCATATTAACACTTAATATGTCTCTGGAGTTGTTTTAATATGTCTCTGGGTTTGGATTTGTGGGAGAAATTTGTCCCACCATGGTAAGATGACCTAGGTATTGATTCCTCTGTGGATGCCATCAGCAGCGAAGCCTTCTCAGAATTTTAGGCAGAAAAGACAAGAGCTGAGATCAGGCCAAAGCTGGAGGGAAATGTGGAGCTGGGACAGAACATGGGAAAAGTCCTCAGATGCAAACTGGTCCTGAGCAAAGGCAAGCAGGGACAGTCCCCAAAATGCAGTGAGGACCTGGTTCCCAGCAGAGGTCCTGCCTTGCCAGGGCCCTGGCAATGAGACAGTCGTGGTTCTGGCCATTCCATGGCCCGAGGCAGTCTGCTCTCCTGGCCCCCATCTGCCTTGGATCAGGGCTGGTGCTCATCATGGGAAAATGAATGCAGAAATTCACCCCAATTTATTATCTTTCCCTGTTCTCTGGCAATGCCAGGATTCCAGCACTGATGCAGCTGAAAGCCTTTGAGCCCTGCTCAGTGCTTGGGCTCTGAGAGGCTGAACAGAGCAACTCTGCTCAGGAATGTCCATAATGAAGTTTAGAGGTGGGGTAGGAACAATCCTTCACTGACAGGAGAATGATCACATAAAAAAATTAGAATTTCAAAATATTTGGAAGTGATATACAAAAAAGAATTCTTAGAAATCCTGAGATAGATTCCAGGAAGAAAGGGACTACAGGGCCATATTTTTAATGCTCAGCCAGTGCTCACTTTGTCCTTAGTTCATTGTTTTTTCCTTCAGACCGAGATTCAAATGAATAAATTTATATTTTCATTATGAGTATATTAACAGCTTTACACTGTGTTTGCCTGGCTAGCTAAAACCACTGTCTTTTTATTACACTCTCATAAATTTGAAGGCCAGAAGAACCATTATTTCAGTATAGTTTGGGTTTTCCCCTCCTGCAAGAGACGGGATTTAAGCAGTGATCCCTCTATCAGGCCTCTAACTCGTGGCTGAACGAGGGAGTCTCTTTAGGAAAGACATCTAATCCTGATTTAAAGACTTCTTTAAAGACTACTTAACAACTCATCAAGCTTGTCTGGGGTTTCTTCTTTGGTTTATAGAAGTAATGAAGCGAGTCCCCCATCCTCCCCTCCTGGAGATACTTCTTAATGGAAAGTAAAAATGCCACAATTACAACACACCATGTGTGGGACATAAAACCTCACTCTCACTCCAGTGTCTGTATCGTATTTAATAAAGTACCAGCAGAGCAGCAATAATGTACTCTGGGAATCAGGCATCATAAATAAAAGGAGAAAAATGTAATAATGGGTAGTTGGAGAAAAATATGAAAGCAGCTGTAAGAACTGAAACAGACAAGGGAAAAAGAAAAATAAAATAGAAAAAAGAATCAAAATCCCTCACAGCCTGGCATGGAAATAATGTATTTTAAAGTGGGTGCACTTTTGGAGGATTCTTCCTGAAGAGAGGAACAGATACACAGGCAAGCATGTACACACACACACACTTGCCAGATCTTACCAGATGATGTAGTTGAGGCTGGCTGAACTTAATTAACTTGGATGAGTGCTTTTAGATTTTAACCTTCCTTGTTTATTTGCTTTCACTGTGCAGCAGTAAAGACTTTCAGACATGAAGGGAAGGAAGAAAAGGAGGGGTGAAATGACTCTTGAAGAAAACAATAAGCAGCTCTGTTTGTCCAGTTGGGTTTTTTTAAGGGTGCAGGATGACTGCTCAGTTTGTGTAATCCAGCACTGCTCTGATACTGGCTTATACCACCTGATATCTGGCCCTGGGAAGCTTTTCCTTTCTGGATTTCAAAAACAATTAATAAATCCTCCATCCCACAACCTTGTCTTTGTTGCTAGAAGCATCACTACAGGGGCCTGTTCTCTGGCAATGAATCAACCTGACTTGGTTTACCACTTCCATAGTTCTTCTAGGTCCCAAAATAAGCTGTTCACATCCAAATTCATACATGGGAATGGTCCCTGGCTCTTGCTACCTCTCAGAACACATCTGGGAACTACTTTGTCTGGACTAAAGGCTTGGCTATGAATGGAGAAATTTGGAAGGATGAGCTCCAAAGCCAAGTTCTGTGCTCTGGCTCTACGAATTCCAAAATTTAGGCATTGCCTAAACTCTAGAAATAAAAATTTCTATACTGACAGTATGGGTCTTTCATGTCTAAGTAGACCAAGATCTTTATCTCTACTAAATCATAGAAACATAAATTTTTTTGGTTTTGAATGGGTCTTTAGAGACAACAGAATCATAGAATCATAAAATCAAAATCAAAGTAATGGCTTTAGATTTGTGAGAGAATTTCCTTAGTCTCTGAAAAATTCAGGTTTTGACATAGTCTTCAGCAAGACCTGGAAGGCTGTCCCTAACACAGCTTTTTCCCAAGTCTTTAAACTTTTTGTTGCTCATTGCAGAGGATTTTAATGGGAGGGATCTTTCCAAGGGAGCTGATGGATTCTTCTCAAGGATTTGTTTGTTGAAGTCTGGGGTTTCTGAAGAGGTAATAATCTGTGTTTGAGAAAGAGAAAAATCATTCTGGTTAATGTGGGGAGGATGTGTGGGCAGAGCTTAACCCTGAAGAAAATAATTGAGGTCCAAGGTAGGAAATCCAAGGTGCAGCTGAGGTGGATGCTGGTTCCCACCTGCTCCCAAGAGACTCCTACTGCTCCTCTCCTCCTACTGCTCCTCAGAAACTGACCTGGGCTGGGCTGAATAGCAAGTCTGGAAATGCCTGTCAAATAAATTAAAACAGCAGCAGGAAGCAACAGAGGGCTGCAAATGTTGGTCCATCTGTAATGTCAGACCTTTGTTCTGGCCTTTTGCTCCTGCCTGAGAACCTCAACTCCCAAGGAAGGTGGGTTAATCCATCACATGGAAAGGCCCTGGCAAATTTGCCATGGGGAGGGGAGCTCACTCCTGACTCCATTGGCAGTCAGTGAGGATGAGCAGGAATCAGCATGGGTGAGGATTCAGGATGACTGACAGCCCTGGGTACAAATGCAGTACAGACCCAACGTGTAAAAATGGCCTTTTCTCACTCAGCACAGCATCTCTTTGTGCCTTAGTGCTGCCCCAGAACTCAGAAACAATAAGAAGCACCCAGAGGTGAGATTTATTTGTGCCAGCCCCACTGAAATACCATTCTTTTACTTTCAGGTCGAGTGTATACTGAAGTACCTCATTACTACAGTGAAGGTTTTCAATGCAGGTAGGAGAGCCCAGAAAGGAGCAGATGCTCCCACCTGGCTTCTCAGGTGCTGCTGTCAAGGCAGCTGGTGTCAGGGACCACAGTGTGAAATCCAGGGTGCAGTGATTACAGTTTATACTCATGGGTGGGAGGGAAAGGGGAAGGAAGGGAATGCAGGCCTAACTGTCTGTGCTTTTTGTTAATTCAGTGGAGAAAAGGATAATGCCTCTGAAAACCTGGAAAGCTTCAAGGCTTCTCAAGCTAGCCATGGTGACTCAAGACAGTCTGGGAAGACATAGGAAGGCAGTAGAAGTGAGGAGGCACTCAAGATCCCAGAATTGTGAAACCATAGAATGGTTTGTCTTGAAAGGGGACCTTAGAGCTCATCTCACCCTGTCATGGGCAGGGACACCTCCCTCTACATCAGGTTGCCCCAAGCCCCTTCCAGCCTGGCTGTCAATACTGACTTCTTGGAAACATGTTTAATGTGGGAGAACTGGTTACTTAAAACAAACTAAAGAAAAGAAAAAAGATTGTGATAAAAGTGTCCATCACTTTAGCCCCACAACCTGGCACTTGGTAAACTCTTGTTGGTAGAAGACCAAAACCCTGGGCCCACCTGAGACTGAAGTTGCTTCAACTACCAGATCTCATACACAAGGTACTACCTGCTCTCTGAAATGTTTTATCTTAGATCAATTCTTGGATAAGAAACAGAAACAGTGTCTGGGCTGGAGATGAAAACTCCAATTGTCCACTTAAAGGTCCTTTCCAACCCAAACCATTCTGTTCTTCTAAGATTTTTTTTCAGCAATTGGTTTGTAACCCTATAGATACCCAGTGGTGTATATTGGACACTCACAAAGTCTCTACCTATATTAACTATTTAATGGATCCAGGAAGAGAATTGCAATAAAATGCAATAAAATATTGCTGCATTTTCAGGTCCAAAGACTTACAAACCAGACACCTGACTCACCCCAGAGCTATGTATAAAATTTTGCAGCACTGTACAGCACTAGGCCTCTTTTCCCAAAATACAGACTGATTTTTATCTCATGAGGTGCTTGCAGGGTGGTATCAGCCAGCTGTCACTGGAGGATCAGATGATATTAATGGCAACTGGCATGTCTATTCAGCGAGCTGAGCTCATCCCTGCAAAATCAGATGGAGTTTATTTCAAACAAAAAAAGGAAATCAGGAGAAGCCAAGTGAAATAACAAAACTGCTGCCAACTTGAACAATCCAGCAATTCATCACCTCAATGAGGTCCTTGTGAATGTGAGGAAGCCACAGAACAAGGCTGGGTCTGCAAAAGGTTTTCTCGTCTCTTGCACCAAGGAATTTATTGAAACTCAGTCCTTGACTTCCAAAGATCCAGGTCTGAGCATCTGAGCCTGTGACTGCAGCAGTGCAGTAACATCCTGGCTGGCAGGAGCGTTGGGTCTGTGGCTTGTCAGTCAAAATCCATCCTGCATCCTGCTGGACTTGTTTTCCTTGTGTGCCCCAGGGCAGCAAGCACTGGCTCTACCACTCCCCCAAGGCCATGCATAGCTTAAAGTGTGTGAGTAGTCCCAAGGATTTCAGTGGGACTGCAAATGTGTTTACACACCTTAGCAGTTCCCTCATTAGTGCAGAAAAACTGTATTATATTTCTGTCAAAAGGCAATTTGAAGTTCACTTTTCAAATGCCAAAGGCCTGTGCATTTACCAAGAACAACATTTAGCTTTTCCAGCCTCTGCTCCTCAGGGCCAGAAAACTTGTACAAAGGAGAAAAATCACCCCAAATGGGCTTTTCTTGTACCACGAGGAGGAAAGCAAAAAATCATTAGATAAAAAGGTGGTCTACATTCATGGTTAAATATTGGATGTGTAATTTAAATGAGAGAGTCAAGTTGAATGCAAAGCAATTACCAGCACTTAATATTAGTCAGACTAATAAAGCAGCAATTAAACCTCATTATACAGCCATAAAATTGAAGTGTAATAGATTGATTGCACCAAATGTTCATACCAATGTATGATGGCATATCATAGGCAAGGTGAAGTGGTTCATTTAATAGCAGATCAAAATAATTCCCTGAGATAGATTTAACCTTATTGCATTTCTTGGCTTCATATGACATCCGTGACAGTACAAACAAATAAATAAACACAATGAAAGAAGAGAAAAAAAAAAAAAGCCTATAGACCAGCTTGCTCTATGGCAAATACTCTCTATTCCATAGTATAATATTCTTTCTCCCGAGAGATCCACAGTTATTTGAGAATCTTCTTGCCAGCAGCACAATTTGGATCTTGCACAGCAGTGCTGCTTCATTGTTCACTCCTTGAATTGAATATGAGGCACTGAAGGAAGCCAACATGTAAATGTTTTGCTGCCTGTTTACAGCTTACATGGAATCCAGCACCTTGGAGTATATTAAGTCCAGTGATTAAAAGAAATTGCTGTTGGAAACCAAAAGGGTAAGCAGTGAGGGGACCATTAATAAAAATCTTCTAAATTCCTCTAAAATCACATCTGAACACTTTTACTTTGGCAATAGCTTCAGATTTAATCATTATATTCAATCAGTACCCATGGGTCCAGCATGTAAGTTTACTGCCTTTTTTAACAAACATAATTTATGTCGGTTCATGTGATGAATATATTTTTTTAAAGTTTAAAAGATTGCTTGGTGATTATGAAACATCTTATTTGCTAAAGAAAAAAATTTGTGCTTTGGTTTTTTGGATTTTCACAACCCATTAACCTTAGCTTCCCATCTTTGCATTCCACAGCATTATTACTACACCAGAGCCACCATGCAGCAATAAAGATAAATGAATCAGCATATTTTCTCCTCAGCGACATTTTCCTTGGTCAAAAGAGCTTGATCTTCCTGCATGGACCTCATCTCAGCAGCAGCTGAAGGGTTCACAAACTCCATATCTTCATTATTAATCTTTAGAAGAGGAAGAAATTATCTGAAAGACAAAAGTACCTTGGCTTGCAAATGGATCCTGTGGCCAAGTAGGATTTTAAATGGTGATCTCCTTTA
This sequence comes from Agelaius tricolor, assembly GCF_023055355.1. Lineage (NCBI taxonomy): Eukaryota > Metazoa > Chordata > Aves > Passeriformes > Icteridae > Agelaius > Agelaius tricolor. The sequence continues at coordinate 111,240,065 of NW_027269261.1, read as the reverse complement.
CAGCTGAACAGTACACAGGAAGTATTTTCTGTAGGGGAAAAAAAAAACTATTTTAAAAAATCAGAAAGTGAGGTCAACAGAAAATTTAATTTTGACAATCGGGGTTGTGACAAAGATTTTAAACTATCCAGGCATGGAAGGAAAAGAGATGAGAGGTTTATAGTGCACCCCTCAATTTAGTGGTTTAGTTAGGAAATTTTCTTCCACAAACCAAACATCACAGAATAAGAAAATGGACTACTTTTAATTGAGCTTTGGGTTTCCAACTGATTCTGTGACTGGCAAAACCCTGTTGCTCTTGTGAACCTTTCTCTTTCCCTTGTCTATGCTGTACTTTTGTTCATGCTGATCAGTTGTGGTTTGAACTTGTTCTGGGTTCCTGCAGAGCAATGATCTCAGGGCAGATTCATTACTCCCTCATCCTACAGAGCTGATGTTCCTTATTTTCACAATCCTGGAGATTCCCAATGCCAGCTTCTGTAGGAATGTATGTGCTTCATCCCTGCACTGTGAAGTGAAACGGCTCTGAGCTCACACTCTGACATCTTGTCCTCGGTTCAGCACTAATGGCATGGAAATTGAAGAACATGCTGGAGGAATGGGACACTGCACATACCTGTGAGACTCTGACATTTCTATTGGAAAATGGGGAAAATATTATATGGAAATAAAAAGAAATTCCATGACATACCTACTTACACACCATTTTTCCAGTACAGTTTAGGTAAGAAAAAATGCTTGATGCTTATTAAAACCTGGTACTTAAATCCCTTGGAAGGGTGCTGGCAGCACAGATCTCATACTTTTATCTAGGCAGCAAATGTTCTTCTGCTCTAAAGTGAGATTCTCAAAAGCAGAATTTAGCATTTCCATCCATATTTGTCTTCCTCAACCTATGGACAGTTTTAGAAATTATGTCCACCCAATTTAAATGGAACTGACAAAAATATTGCCTCTTTCAGAAGTCAGACCTCATTTATATTAATAATATTTATTTTCTAAATATTAGTATTGGAGCTGGGTATTTGGCACTTGTACTTAAACCTTGATCCATGTTTTGTGAAATGTCCTTTAGATTCCAGCTTCAGCATTTAATTATACCTCATGGTAATGTATCAGCTTTCCTGTTGCATATTTTTATCATTTCCTCCCCCTGCTCACCTCAATGTAAAACCTGTTGGAATTTATAAAATGTGAAAAGGCAATATATTGATATGGGCATTTTCCAAACACTGTATCCAAAGTATCCAAGTTTTTACTCCTCTTTTCTGAGCTACTCCCTGTGAAAGCTGTTGCTGCTGTCCTAAATCGGTAAGGTCATCCCAGCCAGTGTGTGTTTTGGATCCTAAATGTCTCTTCTGGGTTGGTATGCAGCACCTTGAACACGCTGCTGCTTGTTCAATCCTTAACAATATCTCCACCTCAAACAGTGCTGTTCTTTAAGGAGAAGTCTTTCATTGGATTTATTTAGTCTAAAATGGACTAAAAATTTATGCAGAGACATGGCAACTGTCTTTGAAGAGGTAAAAGGAATACTGCAAAGGAGGGAAATGAGCTGTTCTTTACATAGCAGGTGGCTGGAACCAGATCTTTAAGGTCCATTCCAACCCAAACCATTCCATGATTCTGTGATATTTTCTGAGGAGTGGAAAATTAAGAGACTTAAAGCCAAGCCAGGGAGATTCATGAGAGGTCTCAGATAAAATATGCTGACTGCAGACCTGAAACAGATTGTCCTGAGGGGTTGTTGAAGCTTAACAAGTTTTTAAGAACAAGTCAGATAAGCATCTAACAGGAATCACTTAACTGTAGCTGATCCTGTTTGGGGGCAAGAGAATGATCTAAGCAAGGTGCTGAAATATCCTCCTGCCTTGATTTCTCTGAAATTACATATTTTAAGAAGAAAGACTTTCTCTACTAGAAAGGAATCACTGACAGGCTGATAAAAGTGATTCTTAGTGCTGTTGGCAAGCAGGTCTAACCTTCTCACACCCCAGGATTTAATTTGACCTTTTAGTTGAAGAAGGATTTGATGGGAGGTTAATGGTGTTTTGGTTAAGGTTTCCAAAAGGATAAATGTGTTTAGGAAACAGTAAGTTCTCTAACAGATTGTTAAATCCACTGAAGAAAGCAATTCTGAGTCAGGATTGAAATTATTTTCAAGTTATTTTCAAATATGGGGGTGGAGGGAGAAATAACATAATAAAATTAGGATAATGTTTCAAAAGGTGTCATTCAAGTGGTTAAGGCAGTCAGTATAGATTTAGTCTTAAAATAGCTTTAAAATAAGTACAACAAACAGCTCTCCAGCATGCTCAGCCCCCTCTTTGACTAGCTTAGACCTGACAGCCCTCTCTTAGAAGGCTGAGGTCAACTGGGATATCTTCTCTCCTGAAACACCCCCAAGAAATCACAGTGTGATGTTTGCAGAGCCCTCTCTTCAGCAGCAAAGCAGAGCCGGGCTCTGTTAGCATCACCCACGATTCATGGGGTTATCCCTGATGTGTGCCCAGCCCACGAATCCCTGTGGGTGCAGACACAAGTGTTCCTTCAGCTGATGCCCCAGCTGCCTCCAGGGAGGTGGGAAAGGAAGGTGGGGACGGCTGTCCCAGTGTCAGCCCTCTCTACAAGCAGGAGCTGCAACCTTCTGCTCCCTCATCCCTCCCTCTGTGGTGGCAGCAGCTTTCCAGGCTGGGCAAAGTGGGCTGTGGAGTGGGGGGTTTGCTGCTTCCAGGAGTGGATTCCTGTCTGTAAGAGACAAAACCAAACAGGTATGATCCTTCTAGTTTTAGGGAATAGTAGAGGTGCCGGGAATAATTGTCCCTATTCTTTATGTGTAGTTAATCTGTAAACCTACATCGAGGCTTTTACATTTCTCTCATATGGTGTCACTTTGAATTATTTGAGAGGAATTTTTGACAAGGGGATGCAGTGACAGGAGGAATGTCTTCAAACTGGCATACAACAGGTTTAGATTGGATATTGGGAAAAAATTGTTCTGTGGTAAGGCCTTGGCCCAGGTTGCTCAGAAGAGCTGTGGCTGCCCCATTCCTGGAAGTGTTCAAGGCCAGATTGGTTGTGGCTTGGAGCAATTTGATCCAGTTGAACATGTCCCCGTTGATGGCAGGGGGATTGCAGATGGTCTTTAAGGTCCCTTCCCATCCAATTTCATTCCTGCCTCTTTGATCTGATGTCAACCAGTCCAGCAGCTCCAGTACCAGTTGAGGACACCCATGAATTTTCAGTAATTCTTGTGCTTCTGGTGGTTGAAGTGATGCCTGTGTACTGTGAGAGAGGAAGAACTAAGTGCTCTTGAGCAGAAGCAGTAACAATGTCCAGCTCTGCTGGTATCTTCAAACTGAGAATCATCCCAGTGATCTCTGTGACTGAAATGAAGGAGGATATTCCAGCTCATGTTAACAAAATGCAGCGGACGCACTTGGAATAAATTTGTAAGCACTGTAAATCTTATCTGGATGATCTCCAAAGAGAGAAAGCTGCATTAGTCCAGCCAAGATGTAAGGCAGTCACAGCAAAGTGACCTGACATGCTCCTCAGAAAGGCAGAAAGGCAGCCTGATTGCATTCCCAAGGTGGAGAAACTGAGCTGATCTGGATTCTAAATATAGTCAGGACACTCTGATCATACAGAAATATTTTTTCACTGGCATAGACATATAAAAAAATGCAGGGCAAGAAAGAGACAGGAATAACCAGTGGAAACAACATCAAAAAGTCCTATCATATGGCTCTTTTTCTGCCAGTAGTAACAGCCATTAATGGAGTATTAATTGTTTGTCTGAATTAAGCAAGCTTAAGTCATTGTGTACTGGCCACAAATTACACCAGTGCAGGTCCAAGTCCAATTATTCAGATCTACTTTCACAACATTAGGGGCCAGTTTGGATCTCCACTTTGGCTTCAAATATGAAAGTTACTTTTTAGGAAGCATTGTGTTTGTATGTTCACATGACCTTGATTTTCTGCTATATAAAAATCTGACACTTCTTCTTTATAAATATTGTTCCTAAAAATCACCTTTGTGTATAAAGAAATTTAAGTAAAATATTTTTTCTATTGTTGTTTTTAGATATACAAGATGATCTTTTTTTTTTCTTTTTTTTTCTTTGTTGGTTGTTCAATATTTCTTTGCAAGTGGGAAAATAAACAGAAATGAGGGAGAAGAAAGAAGTGGAGAAAACACTGAAAGGCTTCTGTTTGCTTTCATGCAACATTTGAAATTGTCAGATAGCTCAGGAAAATAATTCAAAATTATGTCAATGTACAGATATTACAAAAATCATTAAATGGATGCTTTTAAATCAATTCTACTTGTAGGATTAAAATCTGAGTGCCTTGGGGGACACGGTATGAGCAGTATTTGTGGACTGGCTGGAAATATGAAACAAGCAGACATGTCCTGAGCTGAATCCATTCCTATAAGATTTCCAGCCTAGGGCAGCATTCCTTGAAGGATATACATATATCTGCTTAACTATACATATGATGCTCCATCCCACTGAAGCCAACAGGAGCATTCACTACTCATCAAGTTAAGTATTTACATAAATCTCTGGGATAATGCAGTTTAATCAAGGACTCAAGTGCTTGGATAAATCTTAGGTTGTTCAAAGTAAACTTCAAAGCTTTTTACGTTCACTTAGCACCAATTATTACCCAAACAAATCAAATGGACTGTATTATAGGAGAGGTTTTAAATTCATAGATGTAACAGTACAGTTTTTTTTCCTATTCATCTGCATCTTTTTTACCTTGCTGAGAAAGGATTCCTTATTAAAGCTGGTTAGAAAAAAAAAGCCAGAAAATGCCTGGAACAAAGTAACTGTAACTGTAAAATGTCCTTAAAGGCCAATTAGAAATTGCAATACTGGGAGTTTTATTACAACTAACTCCTCCTTAATTATCAATCAATGGATTCTGTTGGAAAAAAAAATTCTCAAATTCACAGCTGGGAAAATGATGCTAATTATTTTCTGTTAATTAAGGCTGTGCTGGGATTCAGACTTGCCATCCTTCAAATGCAGGATTGACATATCAATGCTAACATAATGCTTAGGGTCTTTTCTGAAGGCTTTATTTCTAATGATAATAAATTGGTGTCACGTTATTTTAAGTGTCTTAAGCTATCGTGCTGCTACCCAACCCTGATATGTACTGAAATGTATATATCTATCTTGGTATTCATACCAGGTTCTGATCTGGAAGTTGAATATTCATCATTTTGCACTATAGCTGTTCTATTGTGAGGATGAAGGAGCATTAAATCACTTGGAGCTAAAAGGAGTAAGGCAAAAATATTGAATGGTAGCAGGATTCCCTAAATAACAAAAATTTGAGAGAATTGAGCACTTGAGTAAAATTCTGAACACTTTATATTCATTTACACAGTTTCTGTTGACCTTCACAGACCACAATCTCTAGTCCAACCCCTGGTCCTCCTTCATTGTGGGAGTTCTCTAAATTACAGGCTGTTAATTGATTTTTCTTTTTTTTTTTTGTTTGTTTGGTTTTTGTTTGTTTGTTTTTTGTTTTGGTTTTGGTTTTGTGGAAAAGACAGCCAAACTTAAATGTTTAGAAATCTCTTGCTCTCTTGATGTTTGATCCTCATGATCTACTGCATATCTTATAGCCAAGACTGATGAAAATCAGAAATAAGAGAGTGGAAGCAGATAAGAAGAGAGGGAAAACCATGAAAAATTAATATACTGCCAGAATTGGTGTGGTATATATAAGAAAGAAAGCTCATGAACTCAAACATGACTTTAGGTATGCTTGGCCTAGGATTCAGATGAGTTTTAAAGATCTGTTACCAGTTTGAGGCAAAATGGACAGGAGGGTGGTGCTGTGTTTTGGGTTTTGCTCAGGATGAGAAATCCTTGAGTCTGTTTCTAAAAAGCAGAGGTCAGACAAACAGCTTTGAAAAAACACACTCCTCTACCAGATTCTTGGAAACCATAATATTCAGCATTTTAAGATATCTGGGAAGATTGTAGAGGTGCTGCAAGTGACAGATCAGGAGAGTTTGGTCTCCTTGTGGGTTTGCTACCCTCATGACTACACAGGTAAGTACTGTGGGATTTAGACTGCAGATCCTGTTTCAGAAAAGCCATAAAAATGATTTGCTCACTCTTTTGCAACTGGCCAATTCAGGTAAACCAAGGGACCAGGTGAGTGGTCACTCGCTGAACCTCAGCATGTACAGGCGTGAAGTGTGGCCTCCACCTTCCTTCCTAACAAGCAGAGAGAAACAGGAAAATACCTCCACAAAGTAATTTTTTCTCAATGGAAAAAATCAAAGGAATTTCTCAAAGGTCATGGTGTGCTACATCACCCCAACGACCAAAAATTGATTCTGTCTTCCTCTGACTTGGATGTTCACTTTTAAGGTGTCCCTAATTAGCAGTTGCAATATTTCCAGTCTATTTCTGAAGCTCATAATTTTTTCAAAGGGCAGGACTGGAGAGAATGCACCATCCAACCAACACAGAAATTTGGTCTTGCTGATCTTGGAGGTCTTTTCCAACCTTCATGATTCTATGCTTTTATGTTTGTCACTTCAGGTATTTTTCAGACCTGGAACATTAATCTTGTACTTTGTGTACAAAGAGGCTGTTGAGGGTATTTTTGGTGGGTGAATGTTGAAAAGGCTGTTAAAAGTTTTTGTGATTCTAAGCTCTACTAAAATCTCCTCCAGCTCTTCTGAAACAGAATCTACTCAATTATCTAACTGGTCCTATTTGGTCCTGTTCTCCTACAGGTATAAACTTCCATTTCAAAGTCATATTTGTGTAGCAATGTAGCAATAAATACATAAAAGTGAGTTAGGACAATACATTTAACTCAACTTTTACCACATCTTGAAAAAACACACTGAATGAAATCTGGAGTGTGTATCTTTACATCTACCTGATCCTTATCTATCCCTAAATAAAAAATATTTTACCTATGCTCACTGATTACAAAAGCTTTCTCTCAGCTTTTGTAATTCATTTGTGCCTTCCAGCAGTCATGAGTCATGGGTCTTTTACACTTGTCAAGTACACCTAATCCCTACCCTTCATGGCCCAGAAATCCTAAAGATGGCTGAACATGTAATTGCCTTGAAGTGTAAAATATTTCCCACATTATTTATTATAGCATTGCCTGCTAGCACCTCGATAGTTAAGGTTGTGTCAGCATTTTTATTATAAGCCCCTATTTTCGGCTGTAAAAATGTGCTTCAGGCTGGGACCAGGAATGCAAGTGATTTTATTTTTTTACTGTTTTTTAAAATAAAATTACCTTGGAGGTTTTTAAGTTATTCCATCTGTAGTCAACAACACACTCACTCATGTCTATTTACAGCTGCACGTGCAAGTGTATAAGGAAGATCTAGCATGGTATAAATGTATAAATTTAGATATTGTCAAAATAACCACCATAACTGTTCACTTACGTTTTCAACTCTTGCTCATGCAAATTATATCTGTGTGGGAACAATTTTAGTCATAGCACAAACTTTATTTTGAGTTGATGCAGTGTCCTTTATCCAATGATGTCTATAGATGGCAATAATAAAATATTTATTTGGTTTTTACATCTTATATTTTATTTCTGTGTGAATCAAACAGTCTTATGGAATAATTTCAGCAAAAGTATTTTCTGTCTGTTCTTGGATCATCAGTAAGACTAGGGACTACACCCAGGTGTTAGCCCACTAAGTCCCAGTGATTTAGTCCAGTGTAAAAGGTGACTCACTCTTTCATGCCTGTCTTTCACATAGATCCAAGAATAGGATGGAAACACCTTTTGAGATCCTGTTGCTGAGCACTCACCTGTCTCTGAGCTCAGACCACACTGCCCTTTTCCACACCAAGGTTGCATTGCATGAGTAAAATTAACATCAACTTTGTCAATTTACATCTCTCCTAAGAGTTGATTTAGTAAAAACTCTCACTTAGAAGAACTGCATACAAATACCTTATTATGCAGCCTCAATATTGGGTGGATCATGGATTACATGATCACAGTTCTATGAAATTTGGAGTTTTGTTTTGTCTTTTTTGCTATTATTGTTAATGCTAGCAACAATAGCAATATATATCTGAGTTCTCATTACTTGATCATCCTTCTGGGTTGCTTTGAACACAGGATACTTTATCATTCTATGATTGTAATATGACTAAACTTTGAAAAAATAAAAATATTTCCTCTGTCTCTTGAGTTTAGGTCTTTTAACTACTTATGTTCTACTTGTTTTTCTCAATATTTAAAAAATAAATGAACAAAATAAAGAGATTAAATTTTTGTCCATTGTTGCTGGTGTTTAACAAGGTGTCTAGAATGAATGTTAACCTTAGTCCTCTTATCATCCAACTGAACATCTGCCTTCATTCAGAAAACTGGAGAGGGAAGTTTTCTTGTTACTTCATCCATAATTAATGTGGCGCTCTAACTCTCAAAACATTCAACTCCAGCTTAAAGTTTTTGGATGTAATTACACCTTACAGCCTTAGTGCAGTTTACCTGTCTTTCCCCAAGTATTTCAGAACTGCTACCACTTCTAAGCAAGATAAAAATTCAAAAGATGTGGTTTCTGTTGGAGTTTCATGGGGAGGTTTTCTGGTTCATTGGTTACATTTTTTGTTGTGTTGTTGTTGTTGTTGTTGTTGTTGTTGTGGGAGGGCCATTTTAAACCATTCTGGACCCATCTTTGAAACAAATCATTATTAAAGACATAACAGTTCATGGAAGTTGTCCAGAAGGCACGGATTCCCATGATCTTGATTTGAAACCTGGTGGGACTATGCTTTTAATTTAACTTCATTGTGAAGTTTTAGGTTTATTCAGCCCTTGGATTTCCCATTCTGTGCAAGGATACACTCTGAAAAAAAATGGAAGCCAACGCAAATGGTTTCCTAATTCCCAGTCTAGAATAGCTGGGTTTCATGCAGAATTTCCAAGAGCATTCTCAGCTTAAAATGTGTTATCTCAAACTATTATCAAGCTGCAACTTGAACTATTGCTAGCATGTTCTAAATAGAGCTGATCCAAAAGGAAGAGACACAATTTGCAGCTGTGCTAAAACTCTTCAAAAGTTACATAAAGGAAAAATAAATCAATGGCAGAATTCTTTAGTAAAGTTATTCTTAGACATCTGTTGATGATTTATGAATATGTTTATGAAAGACCATTGAGATTATATGCCTTCTGCTGCATGACTTCTGATATTATGCTATTCATAAAAATTTCAATCCCCTTGTTAAATCCATTTAGGAGTTTAACTCCTATTATTCTTAGGAAGAGGTATTTCCAAAACTTAAACTTTAGATGACTAGAAATATTCTTCTAAGGAAAAAAGTGGAATCTTTCTGGTCAAATGAAGATTTGATGGTCTTCATATGAAGCCTAAATTCACCCTGATCTCTCTTATTATTCAATTAAAATGAATAGTTGTCTTTAAGTCTGATTCTTTTATCTTTAGTATTTTATCTTAGAATGGAATAGGACCTAGATATACCTGTCAAATTATATTGATTATATGTGGAGCCAAGGGCAATGTAACCATCTGCATTAACAGATATTTACATTAAACTGTTTTTCTGGATGTTATAAATATCTATATATCACCTTCTATATATAGTGGCCAAACCTTGCAAATCCTTATCTCAGTGGTTTTATACTCATAGACAGAAGAGAACCCAGCTTAGACACAGAAATTTCATGTTTGTTTTTTTTTTTTTGTTTTGTTTATGTTATTCCTTAATTTCTACCATGGTGTCATACAGGATTTTAAGGGAAAGGACTCAGTTTATATAGAGATTGAGGCTGCACAAATGTAACACAGGAAAAATGCAATCTGGTCCTTACCTACACTAATAAAAAGAAGAGGAAATAGGTGAACTTGGTCATGAAAACACAGTTTTAGAGAACACCTGAGAGAAAACTGTTATTGCTTATTGATTATCAAAAAAGATGCAGCCTTTATCCACCAAGGACTCTCCATGGACACCAATTCATGCCTGTGTTTCTCCAAATTTTCCTCCTCCCAGATTCAAGCAGTAATTCATGTATGATTCATGACATGTGATTCAAAGCTTTCCTTGTTTTGAGGAGGAGCAAATTCTTCCACATTTATTAAGTCTGATATGGGGAAGGGAGCAGTATTTATCTCTGACTCATGTTAAAGTATTTTGGATTGAGATTTATTTTTTCTTGGCTTAGGTGTCTAACATTCAATCATTTTAGTACCATCTACAGAAGGGTGTCCTGAGAAGCAGGCAAACAAATCTGAAAGGAGATTCATCCCACCTGATTTAGAGAGAAAGACAAAGAATTACCTCAGCTAAGGCATCCATTGAAATTGTAGCCATTGAGTTTGAGCTTATCACCAAAAAGATGGCTGGTCCAAAAGCAATGCCCTTAGAAGAAATTTATTTCTTATTTAAACACAAAAGAAAATCACAGCATATGACCAAAATAAGAAAAGAAACCCTTAAAAACAGTAAAAATTTCTACATGTCTGTTGTATCTAAATCCCTACAGAGCATGATTTTATCCCAACCCCAAATGCTTTAGCATTTCCCATGCATCAGTGAGAGTTTACATTTCAGACTAAAGAGGATCAGAGACTGTCTTGAGATGGAAGGAACCCCCAAAGCTCATCTACATACATTCAAGGTGTTTGCTCTCCTCTTCCCAGGCTTTGTGTTTATTGACAAAACTGGGCCAATTCACTCAGATTCTGGAGTTAGGGCACACAGTTCTCACTCACCTTGTTATGGAAACTACCTCAAAAATCATAGTCCTTACTTTACAGGTAACTCCTGCAATTGTTAAATTCTTAATTTAAGTCCACTGTTCAGCTGAGTAACTGAAGGAGCAATTTCACTTGAGACACACAGGTCTCCAGCTCCAAACACTATCTTGTGCAGTTTTATTCTGTTCTCTGAAGATTTCTTGGATGTAGAAGGTGATATTTTATAGGATGACCTATAACCCTGTCCAGTCTGTAATAGTTTAATATCTTTTCCTTGCCTTGCCTGTTGTGTCTTCAGGAATTCTCTGTCTGCAAGACAAAATGAAAGAATTCTTTGTGGAAATAATTATCAAAAGCATTCTTGTTCCCAAAAAGATGTTGCTGATACAAACAGGAAACTATACTAGAAAATTAATTATGAAATTAAAGCTGTGAAAGGATGGTCTAAATTATGGAATGGAATGTGTTATGTGTGATTAATTTTCTTTTGCAATTTATAGCCCTGTGGTAGCAGGATCTAATCCAAAGCCTCTTGCATTCAACAGGGCTCTTTCCAGTTCTGAAACTCCAAGTTTCAGACATATAATTTAGCACCAAAGGTTGTGTAAGCCTTACTTTGAAAAGTGCTTTTTATGAACTTGCTTTATTCTTTTTTTTTTTTTTTTTTGACAAACACGGCAATCAGAATTCAGAATGTGGATTCAGAACTCCCTCTGCACCTGAACTTCAGGGAGCTGAAATCTGGTGCTGGAGTCCTGACCTTGTTAACAAACAACAGGAATTTTGCTACTGGCTTGAATTAAATCAAGATTTTACTCTAGAAGACTGAGACCTAGGACTTATTTCTTGGATCAAACAAGAACACTAGCCCTAAACATTTATCTTTGATGAGGAAGTGCAGTTTCAAGTCAGTTTGAGCTTTGAAATCTACAGTTAGGACTTATTTCAAAGATGAGTTCACATGATGCAGCAGGCTTTGTAATCTGGGAATTTCATGCTTAAAAAAAAAAAATAGCTGGAAGCAGAATTAGTATGTACAGCATAATAAGAGTCCAGTTCAATTGCTATTTTGTTTGGAATCGTTGCTTTGAGAGCTTGTTGGAAAAGGGGAAAAAATGTGATGAGAAGAAGTATTTACTGTGCAAACTTTGCATGCCAATAAAGAAATTATAGAGAGACTATTGTTAGGATTGACTCTGTAATTATAATGAAGGACAAAGATGATCAAATGCAAGACCATTTACAGTTAATCATTTTGACATTGCTTTATTTTTCCTATGAACCATAGAAGAGAAGAATCAAACAATATTATACCACAAGAGTCTAAACCTTAGGTGGTGCAAATCAACTTAACTCCTTCACTTTAAACAATTGAGCCCCTTTGCCTCAGCTGGTGGCTTGGCCTCACATATCTTTGTTACAGTTTGAATCAGCTTTACTGGAGGGAAAAAAATATAAGTTTGATGTCAACATGACAAGCAAAGACCTTTCTGTGCAACGGAATCTATTTATAACTGTCTGGATTAATTCTTACAGATTACACAAAGAATTTTAAAGCTGTTTTTCACATCAGAAATGGTTTCATTATTTAGAATATTTATATTTTTGAACATGAAAAGCAAAACAACATTTGTGCTGGGAAGTAAATTACATTGCAATCACACTTACAGGCTCCTGGTGAGACCACATTCCATGGTGGTAAACATATAACTGGAATTGATCTCATGTAGTTATTACCATCTAGAAGTACATGACCTAGTCTGCTTTTTCCTCCAGATAAGCTCCATCAAAAAACTTCTTATCTTGCTTAAAATGGGAGAAGTTGGTCTGTAGATATGTTTTTCAAATAAAGGTAGTCTAAGAGCAGCTTATATGAAACACCTTTAGGAGTCCAGCTCTAGCTGAAATGAGACTCATTTTCACCTTAGTAACTCAGAAAATACCAGCTAAAACATATTGAAAAGGGGAAATGGGGCTAAAGGCTGGTACACAGCTGCACAGAGATAGTAAGATCCCTTTGTAAAGGATCCTTAAGTTCCCATGTCCATTTTTACTTAAAAAATACTTGTGGTCTTATGATAAATTACTCCAAGAGGATCTTATCCTTCTTAACAGTGAGGACAGAACTCGAACTGCAAAACTATTCTGTTTCTCTTCTAGGGTTCAAGCTTCAGATTTGATTTTAAACTTCTAAGCTGGTGTGTGGTGACATAAGCAGCTAGGATAGCAAATGATAAATAGCTGTGTTCATGAATGAACAAGCATGACTGTCTGAAAATTTCTAACATGATAAGCATTGTTCCCCCAAAATTTCTCTTTGCTGAACCTTTTATTGAACCTTTTTTTAAAAGCTCATTAATCGTTTGGAATTGGAATGAACAGTAGTTAGAGTGATAGTTAAAACTGCTTTTGCCATTTTCATACAGC